>NC_136065.1:625473274-626730774 GCF_964261635.1 Lissotriton helveticus | reverse complement strand
AATCCCTGGGCTTCACCCTAGACCCCAAACTAACCCTGACAAACCACATTAAGAACTCAGCGAAAAGCACATTTTTCAACCTCAGACTTTTGAACAAAATTAAACCTTACATTCCTAACAAGGACCTCAAACTAGCCACGCAATCTCTAGCTCTATCAAGACTGGATTATGGGAACTCAATCCTAACAGGCATCCCCAAATCGCACCTGGCACCACTAAAAACAACACTTCACGCGGCAGCGAGAATGATCACAGGCTGCAAAAAATCTGACCACATCTCCCCGGCACTCAAAGAACTCGAATGGCTCCCTGCGGAAATGCGAAGTACCTTCAGAACGGCCTGCCTAACCCACAAGGCCCTCCACACCGGCAAACTGGAATACCTGGCTAACAAGCTCAAAAAAGCAGGCCAAGCCAGAAATTTGAGAAGCTCTAACTCCCTGCTGCTCATCCTACCAAAAACCAGAAAGAAGAGAACTGCGGACTGCTCTTTCTCAGGAAATGCCCCCAAAATATGGAACGCCATCCCCCCGCACATCAGAACTGTACCGTCCTATGCAGAATTCAAGAGCCAACTCAAATCCTTGTGCCTTATCCGCTCCCTTGGTTGTGGATAACTTGGAGCTGCAAACGTCCCAGAATCCATGCGGTAACGTTGAATCCTGTACCAAGAAGCCCTGCTGTCCGAACTTTCCTTCATTCCAAATTGTCGTTCGCTGATTGCTTTTATGGGGTTTGTTCATGTTGTTCTCTTTTTCATTCCCTCTACTGTGAAGCGCACTGATACCTTCGGGACTTGTTAGCGCTATAGAAAACATCTAAATAAATAAAAATAAATATGAGTGGCTACATGGGTTATTGATTGGTTGCCCAAGTATTTGTATGTGAGGGTGAGTGTGTATGTGGGTGGCTGGGAGGTGTGTGACTCTGTGCATATATGTGTGAGCAGTTGATTCACTTGGTATATGGGTTCAAGAGTGCATGTGCAAAGAGCTAAATGGGTGGTAGACTGTCTGCATGGGTGTGTTGGTGAGTGAATGGCTATCACAGTGCTCCATGTCCAAGTAAATACATATGTAAAACACAGTGCATGTGAGAGTTGGCATATATAAATGACTAAACATCAGAGCCTGTGTTTGCGTAAGTGACTGTATGGATCAATGTGTACTTGTATCAGTGAATGTAAAAGAGAGTAAGTATGTGTTAGTATAAGTTTGAATAAGTAAGGTTTAGTGTGTATAACTTTGTAGTTGAGGAAATGGGAGTGTGATTGATTCTTTGCATAACTGACTAGGTGTTTGAGTAACTTTGTGGATGAGTGTCAGCATGTAAGTGTCTGTATAGGTGTATGAGTGGATATGATAGTGTTCTATTGATGAGTGACTGTATTTATGAGTGATTGTATGGGTGAATGAGTGGATGTGTGTGTAGACCTAGGAATCAGTGAGTGCGTATGTAGTTACGGGTATTGGCGTGTCAATAATTTCAAAAATGGTAGTTTGTATTTTTGTATTTAACACTGGGTTTATCAAAGGTTAGATTAGAGTGTGAAGAGGTGCATCGTATTATCACATGGATGATGTCATCAGTGATGTCATCAGTGATGTTATTTGAGATGTCATCAGTGATGTCATCAGTGATGTCATTTGAGATGTCATCAGTGATGTCACTGACCATGTCATGAATGATGTAATATGTGACATCATCAGCAGTGGATTGCGGGCGCGTGAGTTATAGTGAGTCCAACTAACTATAACGTGGGAATTTCAAAGGTTTTGTATGAGTAAAACATTCAGCTAACTATAACTGGTGTGAAACCTATGGTTTTTTCAGTGAATTTGAAAGGTTTTTTAAATGCTAATTCCTAACTATAACGAGTGTGAAACTTATGTTTTTTTCAGTGAATTTCAAAGGTTTTTTAAATGCTAATTCCTAACTATAACGATTGTGAAACCTATGTTTTTTTTAGTGAATTTCAAAGGTTTTTTAAAAGCTAATTCCTAACTATAACGTTTGTGAAACCTATGTTTTTTCAGTGAATTTCACAGTTTGTTTAAAACCTAATTCATTTGTATATCGATTTTGTAACCTACGATTATTTTTTTGTGTTAGCTGATTTTTACAACAATTAATTATATTTTTTTTTATAAAAAAATCATTTGTTAAATGTATATATTTTTTTTTACATTTTTTCCTGGTGCGCTCAGGGTGAGCGCACCGGTAAGCTCTCCCGAGAGCGCACCGAGAGTGCTATTTCTGAGTTCGTAAAAAAAAAAATATGCATGAAAAGTAAATAATAATGGAAGACATTTAGTACCATACTTATAAAAGCAGTATTTTTGATTTACGAAATGAAAATGATTTTGCATTTCCGTAAAGCTATCAAAACGTCCCTCAGGCGCGCCGCGTAAGCGCCCCCGGAAGCGCCTACGTTCGCACCGCGTAAGTGCCCCCGGAAGCGCTCCGGTGCGCGCAGCGTAAGCGCGTCAAGTCATGTGACCTTAAAATAACACTTTCCATTGGTTGCTAACAGTTTTTTTTTACAAAGAATGAAATCCCCTCCCATTTCCTTCACTTCTTCTTTCACTTTTGTGACTGCAAGACCTCTCTTTTTGCTCTCGGATCTTTGTTGGATTACTATCTTGGATTACCATGGCTGCCAGAGCATCCAGCAGTGAAGATGACACAAAGGGATTTCTTGATGAAGAAGTTCCTCAGCCGAAGATAAAAGAACACTTCATATGGAAGTTTTTTTCCATTCCAAATGATCAGAAAAAAGTAAATGCTCCAAAGGTGGAGTGCAGGATTTGTCCCACTCTCCTGTCACGGGGTGACCCCACAAAGAAATATTCATTTTGAAACTCCACTATGATTCGACATGTCGAGAGGAGGCACCCCCAGAACTTTGCCCGGGAGAGTGTCAGGGCTCTGGCACGAGCGGCTCCCAGTGATGGGGCCTCTACTTCAACCAGAGGAGAAACTACATCAGAGAGGAGGCGATCACAAGAGCTGATTCCTAAAATTCAGCCTGCTTTTAATAAAGGCGTTATTAAATGCAGATACTGCGATCAGCTACTTTGCTATGCGGAACAAAGTGTTCTGCTCATGGTTCGAGCATTGGATAACCATCGCTGCCGTTCCCAGCCCTAATTTTGTTTTGTTTTTTTGTTCATGTTGAGCAGTTTCCCATTCCCTGTTTTTGTTTTTGTTCAAAAAAAAAGAAAAAAGAAGAAAAATAAAGTTCTTTTCAGAACTACCTCCAATTCTCATCAAAGAGCTGCATTCTTAAAAAAATGAAAAAGAGTAAGTGAAGTGGAGTGCATTGAGAGAGGAGAGGAAAATGAGTGAGAAAGCAAAAAAGGGACGAGAGGAGAAGGGAAGTGAAGTAGGGGGACTGAAAGAAGGTGAGTGTGGGGAAGGAGAGTGAGGAGAAGGAGAGTGAACATGGGGAATGTGGATACGCGAAAAAATGTAGTAAAGGAACGGGGGGTGGAAGGGTAAGAAAAGAGCAGTGATGTTTTGGAAAGAGTGGAGATACAGACTGGATAAAGACAAGTGAGTGTGAGAACAGGTAAGTAAGGCAGTGAAGAAACAGAGAAAGTGAAAGAAAAAATAAGAGTAGAAGACTGAAGGCCTCCTTTATGCACCTGCCTCACAGCAGGCGTAACACTGATGCAGGCCCTTTAACATGGGCCTGGCCCCATGTGAAAGGATGCATTGCTGGGGTTGCGTCACTTTTGTAACACACTCAAGCAATGCATCACTTTTGTGCTTACAGATACGTCAGAAATACTGACGTATCTGTAACTCCTTGCGACATAATGCGTCATACATTAAATACGACGCATGAGTAGAAGACTGAAGGCCTCATTCATGAGGCCATGCATCACTTTTACGCCACCGGTGCGTCACTTTTTGTGACGCACCAGTGGTGTAAAAATTGCACCTTGTTGAGTCATATTTACAAAGTGATACATCTACGTAGATGCGTCACTTTGTAAACCTTTGCGCCACATTATACCTGCGTCAGGTGTAATGTATGCAAAGGGGGCGTATTGACGCAAGAAAGGGTCGTAGAGGTGATGTAGTGTATTCTATGAGATTACACTGCATCACTTTCAGGACGCTGTTGCGTCAAAATTTTGCACCTGCCTTACAGCAGGCGTAAGACTGACGCAGGCCCTTTCACATGGGGCTGGCCCCATGTGAAAAGATGCATTGCTGGAGTTGCGTTTCTTTTATAACACACTCCAGCAATGCATCACTTTTGCCTTATAGATACGTCAGAAATACTGACGTATCTGTAACTCCTTGCGACATAATGCGTCATGAATTAAATATGACGCATGAGTGCAAGACTAAAGGCCTCATTTATGAGGCCATGCGTCACTTTTACGCCACCGGTGCGTCACTTTTTGTGACGCACCAGTGCTGTAAAAAATGCACCTTGTTGAGTCATATTTACAAAGTGACGCATCTAGGTAGATGCGTCACTTTGTAAACCCCTGTGCCACATTATACCTAAGTCAGGTGTAATGTATGCAAAAGGGGCGTATTGACGCAAGAAAGGGTCGTAGAGGTGACGCAGTGAAATCTATGAGATTTCACTGCGTCACTTTTAGGACGCCATTGTGTCAAAATCTTGCGCCTACCTCACAGCAGGCATAAGACTGATGCAGGCCCTTTCACAAAGAAAGGAAACAATGGGAAGGGGAGTGAAGTAGAGTGACTGACAGCTGGAAAGTGGTGGATGGGAGAGAGGTAAAGGGCCATGAAGGAGTGGTTAATGAGAATACGTGAGGAAAATGGAATAAGGGAAGGGAGGTGAGGGAGAATCAAAAAAGGCCAGTGAGGGTGAGTTAAGAAGAGTGATAGAGGGTGGAAATAGATAAGTGAGCATAAGAGAATGAGATAATAATATATATTTAATAATATAAAATACAAAATAATTTCAACAACACGTTAAATGGTTTATTTCTGCTGTTCTCAGAATATATTGAATTTCACTTAAAACAGTGACTTCAATAGTACTCATTATATAACAGCGGGCAAAAAAAACCACAATCAAAATGATTGTGTTTAAAAAACCCATTGAATAATTTCTTAAATAATGTAAAATTTTAAAAACCATATCTAAACTCACTTTTGATCCATCCACTTTTCCACGAGGCCAAATAGTATATGGAAAGTCCTTTTCTATGTAAATTAGTCCACTGTTTTCTTAATGTATCATTTACCCGACTTTCTGAAAGAAAAGCTCCAACACCTTTTACATTATGAAACAAGAATACTCACAGCACACACTATATGATAAAAATATACTATCTCTATAAAAACAACATGTTTTTATCATCTTCTTCACTCTCATTCAGAAAGTAATTTTGAAGAGCAAACTAAGTTATATTAACTGCTGCAATCTTCATAGGCCAATTACCTTCCCTAAAACTTCGGTTATAAGAACACTAGGTAAGAATTTAGTAAGTCAGAAGGCAAACGTTGTTTGAAACTCAATTGAGTATCATTACACAG
The DNA here is from genome assembly GCF_964261635.1 of Lissotriton helveticus. NCBI lineage: Eukaryota > Metazoa > Chordata > Amphibia > Caudata > Salamandridae > Lissotriton > Lissotriton helveticus. Next base: position 626,725,245 of record NC_136065.1, on the reverse strand, counting down.
CTTCCACCCTTTTTGACATTTTAAGTAGCATGTGTAATGTCCTGATGTTGTTGAAGGACCATCATGGTAAATAATTGCTGCATTTGTAAAGGTTCTTGCTGAAATTGATAATTGAGAAGCCAGAACATTTTTAATTAATGTTGTCAATTTAGTTCCATCAGGTCTACATCGTTGGAACATTAAAACAACATACTGTCCATATCTTCTTAAAAATAAAGTTGATAGCATTGCAGATTTACATTGACTACAGACCATGTTTTGATTTGCTGCTCTAACTACATTATTAAAAGACACTGATTTGCAATCTGGTAAAGTCAAATATATAAATATTTCAGTGTCTACTGTAGTACTACTTGAAAAGGAGCAATTGTCACAGTCATGTTGCCATTTATAAGAAAGGCCAAAAAGATTTTCTACATCTTCTACATCTACACCTTCACCTTGCAAAACAACAAGCATATACATTAGAAATTCCTGACAATCTTGCTGAATATTCAGTGTAAATTGATTTAGACCAGAACATATGTCTAAAACCTTTCAAATTTCAGGAACACTTTGTATTTTTGTTCTATCACTGCTACATTTTTCTAATACAGAATTTAGTAAACCACAAAGTGTTTGGTCACGATTTTCAGCAATCTGTTCTTTTAGACTTTGGAGAAAAAAAACAACATTAACCACTACATTAGCATAGCAGTTGACACCAGAACTATTTTCAAACTGAAATCCAACAACATCTTTAACTGAATCCATTTCCTTTCTGCTTACAATTACTGTTTCATCTACTTTTTTTTCTTTTTGCTGCAACTTCACAACAATTTTTCTCATTTCTTCTTTTTCGGCCTTCCACACGCTTTTCAAACAGAGGATATTGAGGTAAATTTTGGAGCATACTCTCTTCTTAACCTATTATATTCTTTTACACAATTTAGATCTGCATTAATCAACACTTAAACCTTGAGATTTATGAATAGTTACTGCATATGCCAAAGAAACAGGAAACTGTTTTCTGCGTACATATAAATCTTTCACTAGCAAAAAACGAGCAGAACAACGACAGATTTGTTGTACTTCTTCAATACCATCAAATTAAATTTTCATAATTTCAATTCCATCTCTATTTCGAAAATTCACAAAATCCACAACATGACCCATTGCTCCATTTACTAAACCTCTTTCCACATCTAAATTACGTCGTAAAATTATACGACAATTTAAAGATGCATACAGAGTCTTTTCCATAACAGCAGTTTTAGATATTGTCTTCTCTAAAGAATCCAATTTTGATTTCAACTTTTCTGACAAAATAATAGTTGCTCCTTCATGTTCTATTTTATCAATAGCTTCCAGTTTCACAATTTCTTGATTTTCCAACTTTAAAATTTTGGTGTTGAAGATTGAACATTCTTGCAGAGTTGGCATCAAGCATATGACAGATTTGTTTTCAGAAATTTTCTTAAAAATATTCTCTGGGAGAATGTTTTCTTTTGGAAACAAATTTGAAATTAATCATGCATGTAAAGCTGCTTTCCCATGTTCAGTTAGTTTCCCAATTCTTACATCTTGTAGAATATTTTTATAATCTTCATCTTTTGCCTGTCGCATATTTTGAAGTAGTTCTGCATATTTAAAATGTAGCCATATGTTAACATTTCCAATGCTTCCTAAGCACTTTCTGGTATCTTCATGCTTAAGCATTTTAAACACTGGCTGTCCTTTCACTTGAGTTAGTTGCAGTAGATCTCCAAAAACAATGATGTGTTTGCCTCCAAATAACACATCATAGTCTGTTTTAAGAGTTTCTTGCATTCTTAAATGCACAAAAGCAAGCATTACATTTGACACCATGCTTACTTCATCAATGATAAGAAGTTTCATTTTCTTTAGGAGTCTTGAAACTTCACAACAAGCTTCTCCAGATAGCTTGTGGTATTGTAATTTGTTATCATGCTCCACTGGCAGCATCAATAAGCGATGTAAAGTAATCCCTTTAATGCTGTGTGCTGCCAACCCAGTTGGAGCAGTAACAACACAAGAGAGCGATGATTCCGTTGTTTTCTGCAAATATGTTGCAATCACTTTAATCAGGAAACTTTTCCCAGTTCCTGCCTCTCCACTCACATACAGTCGGATAGGTACAAATGATGTACATGAGTACTCTTTTTCTCATGAGATAAACCATGCTCAATTTGTTGTGTGACTTGATCATATATTTGTCTCTGCTCAACGTTTAGTTCTTTTTCCAAATCTTCTAAGTCAACTCCATCCTCCTGAGCTTGTTCCATCGCTCTTTCAACTTCTTCCATGGCAGTGGCAGCTTCATTTTGTATAATTGGTCCTCCTAGTGGATCCTGACTCAATGAAGCAGAACTCTGACTGTCTTGAGAACTGTCTCTAGCAATCTCTACTGCAATTGTAGCTTCTTGCTGTATTTCCTCGTTCAACATTTGCAGATAATTTGAAAAAACAGGACATTCTATGGTATCCTTGGTTGCATTGAACGAATCTTCATAAGTAAGAAAATCTCCAAGTAGTTCCTCTTCTCTACGCCAAGGCTTAAAGAGTTGCAAAAGAGCTAAGTAATAAAACTCCCTTTTGTCTGGAGATTCACAACTCAATTTTCGATGATTAATCAAATGGGCTTTTCATTGTTTCACTAGACAGCCTTCACATCCAATAACAGAATATACTCCTGTATTGATGTCTTCTGTGACGTTCTTTTTAAAAATGTAGGTTTGCAGAACTTCATAGAGACAAGCGTTCTCAAGGAGAGTACTTCTATTTGGATAGTATGCATCCAACATGTTTGTCTTCAAAATATCTGTACTGTCTGGTTCTTTCTCCGCCAAATACTCTATTTCTTGTACAGATTTCAAAACTCGGTTTCGTGTTGCAGCAAGACCTAGACTCACCCAAATAATGGTTCTAGATTTGGCATATAGACTTGCTGATGACAACCAATCAGAACATTCATACGCTCCAATTTCTCGATGCGACAACATCTTTAGACTGTAACTGTATAATTTCTTGCTTAGACTCTTTTCATGTGAAATTTCCTCCCACATTTCCTTCAGTTCAGTTTTTTCTGATTTTGTGATGTAAGACGTCACATATCGAGCCACAGCAATAGAGTTGTCAGCCACATATTGAATATCCATGTTAGCATTCCACATGGACAAAATGACTGGGTTGTAGTCATTTATAAATTTGGATTCCTCATTTCTTCTTAGGTTGTATGTATTTTTGGGTGATTTCCTTGTCACAGTATGTCGCAGAGAAGACATAAAATTGAAGACTCTTCCTTTCGATATTACTGGACGTGGAAATGTCATTTCGTGTAGAACTTGTCCTTGGATTTGTATTTTCGACGACAGTATTTCCAACAACGATGGCTTTGAAAGCGTAAAACTTGGTGTCTTAAATTGTTTTCTTCTGTACTTTTCGGAACAGCACATGTAGAATACTGCTCGATGAAACTCATCACTTTCTCATCTGAATCTGTTCCAAATTTAGGTGCATCTTTAATCCATAGCAGCATAAGTATATGAGGAGCACCTCTTGCTTGATACTCCTTTCTCCAAAAGAAATCCAACACCTCTCCAAGCGGAGGATTTTTGTTTGTTTGTAATAAAAGACATTATAGCTTCAAACCTATGATTGAAATACCTGCATACATTAACTGGATCCAAAGAGCACAGTTCTCCAGGTGTCTTGAATTCAATATTTTCAATGTTTTTATTTGCCTCTCGTAGAAATTCAAGTAAGTCTTCCCAAGCATACTCAGCACAGCTAAGAGTGAGGAACCATGTAGGAGTTCCTAAGTTTCTTAGCATACATTTCAATTCCCCATGACGACGGTACCAATACTCGTTAGTACCACGCTGACATGCCATGAGATTAATTAGCTGAGATTCCAAAACACTGTCTTGCAGTTTCACTTTATCCATAAAATCCCTTGCCGAAACATTTTGTAGATGTGCTCCACTTTTCAGTATATGGTTTACTGCATAGGAAAGACCAGACAAGTCACTCTCAAACAGTAGATGGAACAATATATATAATGCATTGACGAAACCTTGGATCTTCTGCATATAATCTTGAAGTCCGGTATTCAGATGCAGGAATTTGAACACGTCGGTCGTCATATCATCCACCTTCACCTGTTGGATATAACTGTGGAAAACAACGAGCTTCTAAACTTTCTTCCCATACACTAATGGGACTTCCTTCGGCTTTTTTCATCTGAAATAAGTCAATAGCATTCCCCATTACTTCTTTGGAATGCAATGGATGAACACTATAATGTTCGTAAATTTCTTCACTTCTAGAGACATCAACTTTTTCTATTTGTCCAGCAGAGACACCAGTGCTGTCTTGTACAGTTGTTTCCTCATCTCCCACATACACATTTTTATAGTACTGATTATTTTTTACCAGATACAATGTTGCCTTCTTGACTTTCCAAACATCCACTAATTCTTGCCAGATTGTCTTACTTTTTGTCGGAACACCATTAACTAGAATAACCAGAGGTTCCTCTTCTACTTTTTCAACACCAATGGTATCAATATTTTCTTAAAATCTAGAGGCAAATAAACAACTCTTCCCTTTAATCCTCTCTGTAAATCTGAAGGAGGCAATTTCCCTGTCTTAGGCTCCATGCGAACAATAACCTGAAAAGGATGCACACATTGAATCAGAATAGACTCATAGTTATTTAAATCCATCAATTCAGAAGGAATGTCTACCAACTCCAGATTATTATGAACAGCTCTAGCAGGCATTTTGTTTTCATTTAATTTATTGTAGCAATATGTACAAATACATTGATCAGAGCCCAAATCAAAACAATTTTCAACCAACAAATAAGTTGCAAAATCCTTCCACTCATTATTATTTATCTTTTCGCTTTTTACATGTAAATCAACTAATCTAGTCTGTTGCTTATAATGAGTCAGTCGACATCAAACACAAGAAAAATTAGGCCTTTCACTTGAATTGACCGTAAACTTTATAATTTCATTTTCAAATGTTTCTGTACTTAAAATCTCTACATTCTCTCCTACATTACCTTCCATTACTGTATCAATTGCTGCACTAACCTCTTTTTCACCAAAGTAACAAAACTCAATTTCATCACAAATGTTTTTGACTTCTAATTCAGTTCCATGCAAAAGAGCACTGTTTAACTGTTTTAGTTTAAGTGCTGGACTTTTTGCATTGTACAACCTTCTCACTAATTTCCTCACTTTATTATGATGCACTGCTAACATCCTAAAATGGTGAAAAACACTCTGACATACTTTTCTTGAAAGACAAGCCAGTGAAAGCCCTTGAAAACCTGTTTTTTCTCTCACTCTACAAGGATCTAACTCTTGTAAAATTTTCATTTTTTGATTCACAGTTTTCTTAGTATATGTCCGTAAGAAAGTGCAAAACAAATCAATTGATTCCTGTCGGACACTACAAATACTACTCCAATTGCATGTATATACTGGAGCCTTAGGACATCTCCCTAAAACTTCATCAGCTAACACCTCTTCTGTATTTCTAGGCACAATCTCTTCTTTTTCAACCGGACAACCGTCCTTCACCTCATATGCTCAACCACTGGTGTCAACTGCATGCACCAAATCATTATCCTGAAAGTAACTTTCTTCATTAAAAAATGGCTCAGAACTTGAACTATGCTTCCATTCTCCAGAAAAAACATCACAGAAATTAGTTCGATTAATTACTCTCCTCCACTTACATTTTGATTTAAACACATTGATTATCTTATCAAGTGTACGAATTCTATTCATTACTAAACAAAACAATTTATTTTTCACTTTAAATGCTTCATCCACGATCTTAACTATGTTTTTTTTTCTTGTAAAAAGCTGTCTTTTTTTTATACCTTTTTACATTTTTTAATAAATTGGATATAATCCTGTTGTAAAACATTCGTCTACGAATGTCAGAAAATTGTTTGCTTCTTCAATTGCTTTTCAAAATATTGTCTCCTTGTACACGTCTAACATTTGTAGAAGGACATCCTGTCTTTTTTGAAATTACACGTGTTTCATTCTTCTTAGTTAAAAATCTTTTTTTGCTTGACATTTCAATAACTTCCTGAGAAAATTTGTACTTTGCTTACCAGGAGCATTTTTCTTTTTCTCTGAAGATTTTATTTTGGTTGGTTCTTGATTTTCTTTTTCCTTAGACCTTAATTTTCTCTTATCATTTTTTGCTCTCCTTGTTTTAGAAGGCATCTTTTTGTTTGTTTGTATAGATGATTATAATCTGTGGAAAACAAAAAATAACATATTATAGACCACTACAAACATATTACATAGCAATTACAATAAGTAAACAATATAAACACTAGTATACAACAAAAGGCTCATTTACATTACATGTGCTTTGCTTTGTGTCAAAAACGATTTACTAATTAATGTTATATCTTGTTTATATATAGGTGGCCTGTTTTTGGAGTGTAGGTACAGAGAAATAATGTGTGCAGAGACACACATACTGCTTGCAGAGACAGAGATGGTAGATTACATGTAATATCGTGGACATGTGCCTAAGATCACACCAAAACTATTGCATTTTCAATGCTTGTTTACTTTGGTTCCATCAAGAAGGCATTCAGATGTGTCACACATTTGCCATAAATTCTTAATGTTTGACATTAATGCTGGTCCAGAGATAGTATAAAGGTTTCATGGCATACTTTCTAACCGCTTCCGCAATGTTAGATATAATTTACTAATTAATGTTATATCTTGTTTATATATAGGTGGCCTGTTTTTGGCCTGTAGATACAGAGAAATAATTTGTGCAGAGACACACATACTGCTTGCAGAGACAGAGATGGTAGATTACATGTAACATCGTGCACATGTGCCTAAGATCACACCAAATCTATTGCCTTTTCAATGCTTGTTTACCTTGCAACCATCAAGAAAGCAGTCAGATGTGTCTCACATTTGCCATAAATTTAGAATGTTAGCACTCTAGTTGCTCATTATTTCAAGCTTCACTCACAGTGTAAACTTTGACACATTAATTGGATTTTAAATATAATGTACCATGTCTGTCACTGCCAACAGTATGTGTGACACCAAGGACGAGATCTATAGCATTTTCAATGCTTGTTTACTTTGGTTCCATCAAGAAAGCATTCAGGTGTGTCACACATTTGCCATAAATTCTCAATGTTTGACATTAATGCTGGTCCAGAGATAGTGTAAAGGTTTCATTGGCATATTTACAAGCCGCTTGTGCAATGTTAGATATAATTTACTAATTAATGTTATATCTTGTTTATATATAGGTGGCCTGTTTTTGGAGTGTAGGTACAGAGAAATAATTTGTGCAGAGACACACATACTGCTTGCAGAGACAGAGATGGTAGATTACATGTAATATCGTGGACATGTGCCTAAGATCACACCAAATCTATTGCATTTTCAATGCTTATTTACTTTGGTTCCATCAAGAAGGCATTCAGATGTGTCACACATTTGCCATAAATTCTGAATGTTTGACATTAATGCTGGTCCAGAGATAGTATAAAGGTTTCATTGGCATACTTTCTAGCCGCTTCCGCAATGTTAGATATAATTTACTAATTAATGTTATATCTTGTTTATATATAGGTGGCCTGTTTTTGGCCTGTAGATACAGAGAAATATTTTGTGCACAGACACACATACTACTTGCACAAACAGACATGGTAGATTACATGTAATATCGTGGATATGTGCCTAAGATTACACCAAATCTATTGCATTTTCAATGCTTGTTTACTTTGGTTCCCCCAAGAAAGCATTAAGATGTGTTTTACATTTGCCATACATTCTGAATGTTTGACATTAATGCTGGTCCAGAGATAGTGTAAAGGTTTCATTAGCATATTTACAAGCCGCTTGCGCAATGTTAAATATAATTTACTAATTAATGTTATATCTTGGTTATATATAGGTGGCCTGTTTTTGGCCTGTAGATACACAGAAATAATTTGTCCAGAGACACACACACTGCTTGCAGAGACAGAGATGGTAGATTACATGTAATATCATGGACATGTGCCTAACATCACACCAAATCTATTGCATTTTCAATGCTTGTTTACTTTGGTTCCATCAAGAAGGCATTCAGATGTGTCACACATTTGCCATAATTTCAGAATGTTAGCACTCTAATATGCCAATGAAACCAATACAATATCTCTGTATCAGCTTTAATATTAAACATTGCGCACGCGGCTTGTAAATATGCCAATCAAACCAATACACTATCTCTGTATCAGCTTTAATGTTAAACATTGTGCACGCGGCTTGTAAATATGCCAATGAAACCAATACACAATCTCTGTATCAGCTTTAATGTCAAACATTATGCACGCGGCTTGTAAATATGCCAATGAAACCAATACACAATCTCTGTATCAGCTTTAATGTCAAACATTGCGCACGCGGCTTGTAAATATGCCAATGCAACCAATACACTATCTCTGTATCAGCTTTAATGTCAAACATTGCGCAAAAGTCTTGTAAATATGCCCCTCTTTATCTTTATCTGCGCCAGGTGTAATGTATGCAAAGGGGGCGTATTGACGCAAGGAAGGGTCGTAAAAGTGACGCAGTGAAATCTATGAGATTTCACTGCGTCATTTTAGGATACCATTGTGTCAAAATCTTGCACCTGCCTCACAGCAGGCGTAAGACTGACGCAGGCCCTTTCACATGGGGCTAGCCCCATGTGAAAGAATGCATTGCTAGAGTTGCGTAAATTTTGTGACACACTCCAGCAATGCATCACTTTTGCGCTTACAGATACGTCAGAAATACTGACGTATCTGTAACTCCTTGCGACATAATGCGTCATACATTAAATATGACGCATGAGTAGAAGACTGAAGGCCTCTTTTATGAGGCAATGCGTCACTTTTACGCCGCCGGTGCGTCACTTTTTGTGACGCACCAGTGGTGTTAAAAATGCACCTTGTTAAGTCATATTTACAAAGAGACGCATCTAGGTATAGCATATTTACAAGTCCAATGAAACTATTGCACAACTTCTAAACCAGCATTGAATCCAAGCATAAAAAACAATTTATAAAGAAGTCTACCTTATGAACACACAGCTATGTCAAAGATTGCACACACAGCTTGTAAATATGCTTCTCTTTTTTTGTACTTTCTATCTCAATTTATGCCATAACAAAAAGCTTTAAACATCTCTCACGGCATTTCATATTCTTGTCTGGGTGCATATTTTATTTTTCTGCATGCATTTTCTGCTTGTACCCATGTCAAAAATTGCGCAAAAGTCTTGTAAATATACCCCTCTTTATCTTATAGTCCATCTCAATTGATACCATTACTGAAATACTTTATGCATCTCCCACACCATTTCATATGGTTTTCTATCTGCTATTCCTATCCCTCTCCATACATTTACTACTTCCACCCATGCTAAAGGTTGCACAAGGCGCTTCAAAAAAAGGAGCATATTTACAAGTCCAATGAAACCATTACACAATTTCTAAACCAGCATTGAATCCAAGCATAAAAAACAATTTAAAAAGAAGTCTACCTCATAAACACACAGCTAACATTCCTTAATTCACACAGACACTCACTATGATACTTGACAAAAATCTTTAAGCTCTCTATCTTTTTTAAAAGAATCATTACTCACCTTTAAAAATGCTTTGGAAGATGTCAAACAGTGTAAGTCACAGTCAACAGATATTCTTAACCAGAATCTCTGAACAATGCTTCCTTCACTGGAGCCTTTCAATAATGGCACAGATTCTTTCTCATTTCAGAGCCATATTCTTGTACATAGCCAATAAAAATTGTTCCCACACAAATTCAAAACCAAACTGCACATTTCAATTGGTTGTACATTTCAAGACTTTGAAACTCACATAACATTCACCCATCCCCTCAGTGCTCATTCATCAAGTAACCATGGTAACTCCCTCTTAAACCAGCACCCAGTTCACAAGTTCAGCATACTAAATTGCAAAACAATCCTTCAAGGCTGCTTGACCTCTCAATCTACTAGCTAATGAAATGCAATGTTTCTTTAAATGACTTTTTCCCAACCAATGAAATGACTTCTTACAAAAAAAGCATGCACCCTAATTTTAAGTGGAGATTTTTACCAAAGCACCAATCATTTCTGGTTATTCAACTGAACTGATTCCCAAGCACTTTTTTTTTCATAATCAAACTGCCATTTCATTTCCACAACTCATCTGACTAGAAGCACATCCACCTTCAAAATGACAAAAGTCTGGTTTGTGGGTCATAGCTATGTCCACTGAAGTCAAAATTATGCAGCTAACAGAGGTATTTACAATCTTGATTTACCAAATGTGGACATTTTATGGATTGGACAGAGAGGATTGAGGAGTCACCAATTGATACCATTGGTAAAATCCTTTATGCATTTACCACACCCTGACCGTATAATTGTGCACTGTGGTGGCAATGGCTTGGGCACTTTGACTGGGGTAGGTCTGGAAATGCTTTTAAAGGACATCGTTGGGCAATTGATGTCACTTTTTCCAAAAACTGCCTTGGTATTTTCTAATATATGCCAAAGGCAAAAATGGAACTGGTCCAACCAATTTTGTCCACAGATTGAGAAAGCAAGGAAACATGTAAATAAATCTGTTTCTGCTTACATGAGAGACTATGGTATGGGTTCCATTTACGACAACAACTTGCGTTACAACATGCAAGACATCTATAGGAGAGATGGTGTGCATTTTACAGATGAGGGGAATAGAGTTTTCCTCTTGAATATAAGACTCTGCATTGGTACCTACTTGTAGGTACAAAAAACACCCACTTAACACAACAGCTCTTTTCAGAGCTAACTTACCTCTAAACACTCTACATTATTTTTTTACTATATTTTTTTACACTGTTTTTCCCCGTGGTGCGCTCAGGGTGCACGTACCGGGAAGCGAACCGGGGAGCGCAGCCAGCACTTACCCCGCGAAATTTTTAAAAAAAAAGTTTTTTTGCCCTTCAAGGTCCTTCTAGGCCCCGCTCAGAAAACCTAGGGGGTACTCTGCCCCCTTTTAATTATTTCCCCCTTTCTTTTTCACCTCTTGTGTCTCGATTCTACCGAGACACAAGATGGCGGACTCTCCGGACTGTTTAGAATGTTGACAGAAACCCGACAGCCAATCAGCTTTCCGCTCGTGCACTCCCATAGCGCCGGGTGCGCTCCCCGGTACGCGTACCGGTGAGCGCTCGGAGCGCGCCTATAGATATATATGTGTTTTTGAAGTTAATTTTTGTAAAAACCACAGGAGCAATTTTCACCAAACATAGCAAAGGCACATCTGCGTACCAGTCCCTATAATTTTGTCAAGTTTGGCGTAATTCCGTTCAGCGGTTCGGGCTGTAGACTTGTCAGACCGTCCTACGGAAATTAACATGGGGAAAACACGTTTTGGGACCCCCCTTTTTTCTCGGCCCCCACTTTGAGAATCCCCCCGAAACTTTCAGGAAAGGAGCACAGCTGAGCTGGCCAAAAGTTTGGAAAACCACACACAAATTCCTCAACCGGCGCCAGAGTTATTCCCAATAGAATGTTGCGGATTTCCTATGGTAGCCAATCCTAACTATAACTACCTACTGGCGACCGCCAGTAGGTAATATATATATATATAGATATATATATCTATATATATATATATTCGACCTGTAGCCGTGTCTAAACGTCCTATGGAAAATAACATGGAGAAAACACGTTTTGGGACCCCCCTTTTATCTCAGCCCCCACTTCACCAATCCCCCCCAAACTTTCAGGGAAGGAGCGCAGCGGACCGAGCCATCTTCTTTGAGAAATTCGCAAAGATTCATCCACCAGGGCCAAAGTTAATCCAAATAGAATGTTGAGGATTTCCTATGGAAACTAGGTCCTTACTATAACTACCTACTGGCGACCGCCAGTAGGTAATATATATATATTCCCCCCCTCCCTGAAAGTTTGGGGGGGATTGGTGAAGTGGGGGCTGAGATAAAAGGGGGGTCCCAAAACGTGTTTTCTCCATGTTATTTTCCATAGGACGTTTAGACACGGCTACAGGTCGAACGACTGAATGGATTTATAAGAAATTTGGCAAAACTGTAGAGTCCGGCTCGCAGATTACGCTTTTTTTGGAATGGTGTAAATCCGTTCAGTAGTTGCTGAGAAAATTAAAGTTAAAGTCAATTATATATCTATACGCGCGCACGAGTGCGCGCACTCAAGCGGCTGCGCGCGAGCGAAATTTTTTTTTTGCTGCGTGACGTCTGTTAACGTTCGATTCGAAGGAAATCAGGAAGTGTTGACCGCCATTTTGTCACTGCGAGTAAATATATTGTTCATTTCAAAGCGTTGGAACATGGAAAGGGGAGAAGGTAGAGATTGTTTTGCTACGTAAGTTTTCTCAGGGTGTGCAGTAAGGTCCTTAAAGGCGAAAAAATATATATATTTTTTTTTTAAGTTGCGGGGTGCGCGCACTCGGGCGCGCACACCTATTTACAAGAATGTGAAAATAGAGATAAATCAGAAGTTTGAGTGCTTTGATATAAGGTGGCTCTGAAAAGAGCCCTTGTGTTAATTGAGTTTTTTCTGCATTTATAAGTAAGTAGCGATGCAGAGCTGGATGTTGCAGAGGAAGATTCTGTTTCTGCCTTCCTTCTTACTTAGTTATGGTTTTTTCACTCCCACTCCAGGCTTTTAGTCTGTGGATGGAAATCCATGAACCTAGACTCACCTATGAAAATCATACTATTGATGCTTGACTGAGGCCAAGGAGATCAGAGTGCATGTGTGTGTAAGGTGATGTACCTCTGGGGAGATGATGTTACGTTTAAACGTAGCCCCTGAGTGCTTAGTTCGGTTCTGTTCTCTGTCACTGTTGTTGATTTAGAGCTCCAAATACAAAGGCTTGTTGTTGCTTGTGAATCCCCAAGTGTATATTTGCTCATACTGATCCATAACGCCCCGGCGTATCCATGTCGTAGGCCGCAAGAGTGGGCGAAACTCAGCTGGCCGAGCAAGACTTGGGGAGGGGGCAGGAGCCAAGAGGAAACAAGGAGGGGTTTTCATCATTTGGGACAAAAAGTATTTCTAAACCAATGAAAAGTTTTATTAACAAGTCACATGACCTGTTATGCTTACGTTACGCGCTCCGCGCCGCGCCCCGGATTGCTTCCGGGAAGCTGCGCTTCGCGCCTCGCGTACCGGAGCACTTCCGGGTGCGCTAACGCGGCGTGTCATATGACGCATTATGCAACAACGCGATACGTCGTTGGGGCTCCACCGGAACTGATTGAATTGGTAGTCTACAGTGTTTCTGGAAGTTTCAGACTGAAGCTGGGGTCAGCATGAGAGCACCCCGTGGCTACGTCGTGGCCATTCTGCGAGCAATCATGGCAGAAGCTCCCCACCGGAACTCTGCGGGAGTCGGGGGCCCCGGTGACTCTTGTAGAATCTTCAAGGCTGATGGGACGCTTTTGGGAATGGGGCCCATGCCGTAGCAGTCAAGCGTCCGAGTTCCAGGGTTGTCCAGAGCCATCCTTGCAGGCCAGGCCCAAGTCTGTGGAGCCGACCGCCATTTCCTGAGCTCCGTGGCAGCCGCCTGTCGCTGTACGGCAAGAGTGGGTGCAATTCAGCCGGATGGCGGGTGAGACGCTGTAATAGCAAGAGCAGGCGTAATTCAGCTGGCCGAGCGAGGCAATGTGCCGCAGGAGCGGGCGCAACTCATCTTGTCGAGTGAAGCGCTGGGGTGCAGCTGAGAAACCTCCACCTGGGGAGGTGGGGGAGGCTCGTTTGCGCCGCCTCTCCCTTCCAGTGCACCCCACGCCGTCTCCTGGCGCAGGTATATGTGATGGTTGGACCAGGGCACCGCAGGACGTGTCTTCAGGTCAAACGGATTGTGGGACAAGGTCCAGAATGGAAGAGTCACCAAAAGGCTAAAAGTTCCGCCGGACCCCGGGAGCCGGCCGCCTATGTCGAGTGAAGTGCTGGGGTGCAGCTGAGAAACCTCCACCTGGGGAGGTGGGGGAGGCTCATTCGCGCCGCCTCTCCCTTCCAGTGCACCCCACGCCGTCTCCTGGCGCAGGTATATGTGATGGTTGGACCAGGGCACCGCAGGACGTGTCTTTAGGTCAAACCCTCAACTATGGCACCCAACATCCAGGACTTATGCCATTTGTGGAAGGCAGTGACATCGAAGCATCTCAGGGACCAAGCATATGCAGAGTCCTTCCTACAGCCTCTGCGTTCCTTCTTACCTAGTTATGGTTTTTTCACTCCCACTCCAGGCTTTTAGTCTGTGGATGGCAAACTATGAACCTACACTCACCTATGAAAATTTTACTATTGATGCTTGACTGAGGACAAGGAGATCAGTGAAGCGCTGGGGTGTAGCTGAGAAACCTCCACCTGGGGGGGTGGGGGAGGCTCGTTTGCGCCGCCTCTCTCTTCCAGTGCACCCCACGCCGTCTCCTGGCGCAGGTATATGTGATGGTTGGACCAGGGCACCGCAGGACGTGTCTTTAGGGGTGTAGCTGAGAAACCTCCACCTGGGGAGGTGGGGGAGGCTTGTTCGTGCCGCCTCTCCCTTCCAGTGCACCCCACGCCGTCTCCTGGTGGAGGTATATGTGATGGTTGGACCAGGGCACCGCAGGACGTGTCTTTAGGTCAAACCCTCAAGTATGGCACCGAACATCCAGGACTTATGCCATTTGTGGAAGGCAGTGACATCGAAGAATCTCAGGGACCAAGCATATCCAGAGTCCTCCACGGGGTATTTGCACAAAGGTCCTCCACCCCTAGGCCGCCAGCTATGCTACCTTGACAGGAACAGTGTCATGCATTTGGATCGATGTTGCAGCAGGCTGCCATGTAAATAGTTATTTAATTAAACGTTTTACCCTGTTACTTTGTTGGTGTGTTGTGTATATTTATAATATTTGCATAGGGTTTGTCGTTATTTTGGGCGGGGTGGGCGGCGGAGACAATTCACTGAAAAAACCATAGGTTAAAGACCATATATAGTTAGGAATTAGCATTTACAAAACCTTGAAAATTCACTGAAAAAACCATAGGTTATAGACCATATATAGTTAAATATCTCAAGTCCATCTCTGCACTCGATGGAGATACAGGTCGTCGATCAGAAAATGTGCTGGCCACCTCTAATGGTAATAGCGTGGCCAGGGCTTTTGTCGATGCCTCTGCAAATTGCACAGGGTGCACTTGTTTGACATGCCGCACCATGGTATGTATGGAAAAGGAATATTTTTTTGTTGGATTTCCTCTTGAGAGAAACGAGTCACATATCGTGCAGGTTACTTTTGGTGCATTTACTTTCTTTTGATCTTCAGTATAAGTGAAAAATTGCCAGATGAAAGATTCTTTTTTTCTTCTTAAAGGTAGTCGATCATTTTGTTCAGATTCGGAAGATGAATGAGATACGGTAGCCATTTCACCAAAGTCTTCCGAAAAATGTAGGACGTTGTTCTCTCTTGAGAGTAGAAAAGATAGTGAGAGAAGTGGGTGGAGTGCTGCGTGTAAATTCCAGAATAGAAACTAGTAAGAACCAATTGGAAGTGTTGTTTTCATGTTGCAGCAGGCTGCCATGTAAATAGTTATTTAATAAAACGTTTTACCCTGTTACTTTGCTGGTGTGTAGTATTTATTTATAATATTTGCATAGGGTTTGTCGTTATTTTGGGCGGGGTGGGCGGCGGAGCCGAGCTATCTTGCAGCCATCATGGCGTCGAGCTCGGTTTCTCTCACTAGTTTCATATTTCTCATGAGGGGTTGTTCCTAATGTTTCTATTTTAGCGAGGTCAAAAAGAGATCCTATCAGTGGCCTACTGATTTTGCTCGATTCCTTTTGTTTTTTCTAACGATTTTTAAGTTAAAGTTTGCTAGCACGATACAGCGGCTAGTCCGCATTTTATATATATGTCTTTTTTATTAGGGGTGTCCTCCGGTGGAGTCGGACGATCTACCTCTAATAAACGGTAAGTGTTCCTCTGAAGGAATGCGTCTTGAAAGTGGCTGACTGTAATGTATGATATTTCACTCAGTGACTTTCAGGCCCATGCTGTTTCAAAACTGTGCATGTGCTTGAAGCAGGCGTAGGTATTGACGCAGCATTGTGAATATAGTGCATTGGTGAGCCTTGCTGGAGCTGCATCACAGTTGCGATGCAACTCTAGCAATGTATTACTTTTTCAGCACAGATGTGTTACGCATGTATGGTGTTTTTGTACCATGGTGCGCCACATTTCAAATGTGGCACACCATGGGTAACCGAGCACTAGCATACTGTGGTGCATATTAACTGGTGCATATCTGGGTATGAAGTAGTTAACATAAATCTGCCCCATAGGTTACAAATCCGCGTTTAGTAGACTGTTTGGCCTTTGTAGTTTTATGTTTTTTCTGTTATTCTATGTAGGTATGTAATATTGCAATATTTTTGTCACGAAAAAGAAGCCATGAGTATTGGGTTTGTGAAAGATTGCAAGATTTTTAAAATTAAAAAGCAACAACCATGGCATTGTTTAATATAGTATTGTAAATACTTATCTTTAACAATGATGAGAGAGTAAAAAAAGGTTAACCTGATGTTTTAAAGTTATTCACAGGCTTCTTTAGAGGAAGTATTCTATATGATTGTAGCGTGGGTGTTTCACTTTTTTATAGGTAATAGAATGCATTCTGCAAGCATGTAGTACTCCTCCTGCTACACCATAAATATTCTTCAGTGCTTATTTTCATTTCGTAAGTGGTATTGAGACCGACACAGAACTTCAATGGATCGGAGGGGCTGTTCCTGTGCATCTGGAGGACTGCCAAGCCGTTGCAGCAGTGGGAGTGAGGCCTCATACAGGGGTGTAGCGCAGCTCCTTTTGATGTTCACAATTGCAGATGACAGGGTAGAGATGTCCGTGGAATTTATGGATGGTTAGTTACACTAGAGTGTGTGCGGCGCCCCTAGCACCTTATTACGGCACACATGGGAGCCGCGTTGCACAGTTTGAGAATCAGAGACTTAGGAGATAAACCTTCATAATAGGAAGGCTTCTAAGTGATAAAAATTGCCGGTGCTCGGCGTTAAAAATATCACTGCTATCGGTGGAATTTTCCACGGTGTTAGTGCTTCAACAGAAATGGGAACACATATCTGATAGAAAATCCTGTAACAATCTCAGTATTTCACATTATCGCGTGAAAAGAAAGTCTTTCGAAAGATGTTGAACGTTGTTCTCTTTTGAGAGTAGAAAAGATAGTGAGAGAAGTGGGTGGAGTGCTCAGTGTAAATTGCAGAATAGAAACTACTAAGAACCAATTGGAAGTGTTGTTTTCAAGTCACATGACTTCACATGCGCGTCTCAGGACGTGTACGCGGTGATAGTATCTGGTCACGTACACCATTTGGAAGTAGCGGTCTAATTCAGCAAAGTTTCAAAACGTGAAAATGAGTAAATCCAAACACATCCGGATTTAATATATCTTCTGAGCTCGATTCAAGCATACAATTGTTAAAGTATAAAACCTTTTATATTTTTTTTTAAAAATACCAAGGTGTGTACATTCGGTCACGCACGAAAGTTTAAAAAGACATTCGGCTCCATTTAATGAAAATTTTCATAATAATAAAAAAGAAGCCTAGGTTTAGTGTCTTTGACGTAGTATAAGTTCTTTGATGGGTCTATGAAGAAATTTAATGAGTTGCAATTGCAAAGGTTTCACGAAATATATAGGCGGGTGCGCGCACACGGTCGCGCACGAACGAAAGCCAAAAAAAGCGGAGATAAACCCCCTTTATAATATGCTCCTGGAGCTCTTTTTGGTAGAATGAGTTAGTTCTGAAAAGAACAATTTTTTTTTTTTTTTAAAACAAGTGTTATGTTGTTTTTGATTTTGGACCAGGGCACCGCAGGACGTGTCTTTAGGTCAAACCCTCAAGTATGGCGCCGAACATCCAGGACTTATGCCATTTGTGGAAGGCAGTGACATCGAAGAATCTCAGGGACCAAGCATATCCAGAGTCCTCCCCGGGGTATTTGCACAATGGTCCTCCACCCCTAGGCCGCCAGCTATGCTACCTTGACAGGAACAGTGTCATGCAGTTTTTGATTTTTTTAACTTGCAACAACATTTTCATGTGTGACACAGGATCAAAATGAAATGAAGAAATGTATCTTTTCTCGGGGCATTTATGACTCTCAATTTTTAGTTTAGTAAGAATGAGGCTCTGCTCTCCGTACAGAAGAATTTCTCCACACTCGTTGCATTTCATGTGCACCTTTGCAAGATATGGTCTCAAGTCCATCACAGCACTCGATGGAGATACAGGTCGTCCACCAGAAGATGTGCTGGCCACCTCTGATGGTAATAGCGTGGCCAGGGCTCTTGTCGATGCCTGTGCAAATTCCACAGGGTGCACTTGTTTGACATGCCGCACCATGGTATGTATGGAAAAGGAATATTTTTTTCTTGGATTTCCTCTTGAGAGAACCGAATTGCACATCGTGCAGGTAACTTTTGGCGCATTTATTTTCTTTTGTTCTTCAGTATAAGTGAAAAATTGCCAAATAAAAGATTCCTTTTTTCTTTTTAAAGGTAGTCGCACATTTCCTTCAGATTCGGAAGATGAATGCGGGGCGGCAGCCATTTCAGCAAAGTCTTCCGAAGGGTGTTGAACGTTGTTCTCTTTTGAGAGTAGAAAACATAGTGAGAGAAGTGGGTGGAGTGCTCCGTGTAAATTGCAGAATAGAAACTACTAAGAACCAATTGGAAGTGTTGTTTTCAAGTCACATGACTTCAAATGCGCGTCTCAGGACGTGTACGCGGTGATAGTATCTGGTCACGTACGCCATTTGGAAGTAGCGGTCTAATTCAGCGAAGTTTCAAAACGTGAAAAGGAGTAAATCCAAACATATCCGGATTTAATATATCTTCTGAGCTCGATTCAAGCATACAATTGTTAAAGTATAAAATCTTTTATATTTTTTTTTAAAATACCAAGGTGTGTACATTCGGTCACACACGAAAGTTTAAAAAGACATTCGGCTCCATTTAATGAAAATTTTCATAATATTAAAAAAGAAGCCTAGGTTTAGTCTCTTTGACGTATTATAAGTTCTTTGATGGGTCTATGAAGAAATTCAATAAGTTCAGATTGCAAAGTTTTAGCGAAATATATAGGCGGGTGCGCGCAGTCGGTCGCGCACGAAAGCCTGGAAATGCGCTATCCATTTTATTGAGAACTGTTGCCGAGAGTGCGCACACCGGGTCGTGCACGAAAGTTTAGAAAGGCTATTTTTATTTACAGACAAATTTTAATGCGTTGAAAAAAAGGCAAGGTACAGACTTTCTAATTCTGTATCGCTTTACAAGGAGTCTCTATGCAACTTGAACAGTGAAGAAAACGGCTTGTTTCCGAAAAAAATATTGCCAGAACTTTATTGCCAAAAGTATAGGTTGTATACACGAGATATTTCTGAATTAGCATTTTAAAAACCAATGAAATTCACTGAAAAAACCATAGGTTTTACACACGTTATAGTTAGGAAGTAGCATTTACAAAACCTATGAAATTCACTGAAAAAACCATAGGTTTTACACACGTTATAGTTAAGAAGTAGCATTTAAAAAACCTATGAAATTCACCGAAAAAACCATAGGTTTTACACCAGTTATAGTTAGCTGGAAGTTTTACTCGCATAAAACCATTGAAATTCCCACGTTATAGTTAGTTGGACTCACTATAACTTGCGCGTGCAATGCACTGCTGATGATGTCACATATTACATCACTCATGACATGGTCAGTGACATCACTCATGACATCACTGATGACACCATCCTTGTGACAGAGTGACAGACCTCCTTTCACTGTAATGTAACCCTTGAAACGCATATTCAAAAATAGAAACTAAAATTTTCAAAACAATGGAGATACCCATACCAGTTACAACAACCAATTCAATAATTCCACCATCTATATACACATCCACTCATTCACCATCAGTTCTATATAGTCACTCATACATATACTCACTCATCATATGTAGTGATACACCTATACATCTTGTTACACACCAACAGTCATCCAAAAGTTACTCACACACATACTCACACATGCAAATAAACTATTGAACATCCATTTATTTGCATATACAGCTATACACACACTACCACTTTACTTCTAAGGAAACTTACACATACTTACTCTCTTAAACAATCACTTACAGAAACACATACTAATTTAAATAGGAACTCTTACAATCTCTTACTCTCAGATATACTCACTTATATACATCAATATTCACATACACTAGATTAAAACATATGTAGTTACTGATAAAGAAACTAGTGAGACAATCATTCACTCAGTAACACACACATATACACAGTCATCCACCCATACAGTCCTGCACATATGCTGTCTTCAAAACACATACAAAGAGAGAGTCAGTCATTCATGCATCTATGTGCTAAGTAATACCTCCACCAAACCATACAAACACTCATACTGATACTAAGAAAAACATCTAATAACCTATATACATACACATGTACCTACTCACCAACCCATGCAGCCACTTATACACAAAGTGAAACACTAATACATATATTTAAATATTTGAACATTACTCACTAATATTTATTTTTCAGAAAGACACACATTCACTGGATGGTGTCATCAGTGATGTCATGAGTGATGTCACTGACCATGTCATGAGTGATGTAATATGTGACATCATCAGCAGTGCATTACACGCGCAAGTTATAGTGAGTCCAACTAACTATAATGTGGGAATTTCAATGGTTTTATGCGAGTAAAACTTCCAGCTAACTATAACTGGTGTAAAACCTATGGTTTTTTCGGTGAATTTCATAGGTTTTTTAAATGCTACTTCCTAACTATAACGTGTGTAAAACCTATGGGTTTTTTCAGTGAATATATATATATATATATATATCCATGCAGTTCGTCATACGCCACAGAATCGTACTGCCAAGTTGCCAAATGACGAAGAGTCGACCCAAAGGTTGCTGGTGCAAAGCGTGGTTTATTCAATTAATGCCAGGGCTGCTGCCATATATTATATATATGTGTGTGTGTGTGTGTGTGTGTATGTGTATGTATATATATAATTCCCGATGGGGTGGTTTATTAAATATTGAATTTATTTGTATATCATTCATCAATGGAGATATTACAATATCACCCACTTCAATCTTGAGGAAACATTTACATAAATAAAGGTAGACTCCCAACATATGTTTCCTAGGCTAACTGCTTTGTCGGGGCATACATCTTGTATAACTATCATGATCTTTTACTAATCATTTTTATTTCTGGAGAGCATAATTTTTAAATCTAGTAAATGTTCACTTCTCAGGTTTCAATTGGCTGATGAATCCCATGATAAGGGTAATGCTGTTTGTGTACGCTACTTGTGTGTGTGTGGTGTGAATGTGATCAAAACCTCTAAAGTGAACGTAGATTTAAAAATATTCCTCTCCTGAAACAAATTACAAATGTATCAAACCAATTTGCCCCAGTGAACCCATTACACATATTATATTGTAAAATTCTCACTGGTGTCTCTGACGCGGTTGGTCGGCCCGCAGTGGTCAGAGGGACCGACCAACGCTACCGACAGGCCCAAGGAGTCCGTAAGGGCATCACTAGGATCATAATGCCACAATGAAGGCAGTGAATGTGCAGGCACCGCTGTAGGGATTATGATGTCCCTTTCTAACAGCCTTTCCAGGGCGGTCCGACCGGTAAATGCTCTTTACGATTGCTGCTTGTGCAGCGGCCCTTTTCCTGGGCCGCTGCTCAAACTGCAATGGTAAAGAGCATTTTACGACTGCCTTCATGACGGGTGCATCATAATTGGGCTGTTAGGACCGCCGACTCCTTGTCAGACGGTCCTGTGTGCCCAAAACGATATGGGGTCCGGACTTTCGTCCAACCACCATCATAATTCGGCCCTAATTGGACTATTCACAAGATCAGAGTGTAAAGTTCTAGACTTACAGGTCCCCACACCTGAAAAACTGTGAGGACCCAATTTTATGAATGCAAAGTTGCTACTGCCAAAAAAGGAGTAGTACTACGTCCAGTTCACTGATATTCCAACATGTTCCCATAGAAAATAATGGGGGTTAGAGAAAAAAAAGTAAAAATCCATTAGCAATAATGTTAAATTAAATTAGATTATTTACAAAAATGTTAAATATACATACATTTTATGTATTGCTAAAATGGTACCTAAAATTAAAACATGTATTTATTATATTTTGACATATTTCAAACACATTGGTTATGTCCGATAATTTTAAATAAAAATATCATTGCATTCTTTTCAACTAAATCCATACATCACTTTTACTAATTATTAACACATCAAAAATATAAATTTGATATATTTCATAAAATTAAATATTTAATACAAAATTATATTCAAGTGCCATAGCATTCATTTCATTTTGTTCTACATTAAAAATAATTGTAGATCAAATTATTTTACATTAATACTTAATCAAAAATATTTTCTATTTTTTTCCAAGTTTAATATACTATTTTTTTTACTTTTCCCTGTACTTTAACATCGGGATGGAGATCTCCCTATGGTAAAGCATAAGAAAAAGTAGAGAATATGGTCCAGCCTTCCAATTTTAGTGCAGATCTGTGTAGGGGAGAAAAAGTTAAGAGGGAGAAAAAAGGCTGTTTTCCCATTTAAGATCGCATTGGAATTTTTCTCTGCACCTACAGCCTAAACTGCTGAACAGATTTACACCAAATGTGGGATGAAAGTAGAAGTTTGCTCAGCCATTGTGCTTTTATTGGTTCGATGTAAAGCCATTGAGTACCTGTACCTTTTTTACAGTGCCGTTTGTACATGGGTGCATGGCAAGCACATGAAATATGGTGTTCATTGTGTGTGCCATAACTGGCGAATTTCAGTGATTTCAAATTTTTTGAGCTAGAACGATAGCTCGGTTTTAGCTGTTTTTTTCAATGAATTTCTATGTTTTGTATGTCCCACTAGTTTTCCAACTGCTGCTGCACATGGCTCCCTGCTGGGAGCAACACTCTCTGTTTGTTTATCTTAGTTGTGAATTGCCCAGTTTTTACAATACTATCGTCATCACAACATTGGGTGTTCTGGTACCCATAATAACTCACTGCCACAAGTAATGCCCTACAGAACTCTCAGATTCAGGTACAACCATGCCTTGGTCGAAAATAATTTCCAAATGTCTGGAGTCTGTTTTCTGTTCCAGTAGGATAATCAGTGGTATGGGGGAAGTTTATATATTGTGTACAGATATAGTCACAATTAGGTTGTAATGGTTAGTATTGTTTGAGTAATTAAAGGTATTTACCAATTTGAGTACATGACATTTGAAAGAGTATGTGTGTTGCCTGCTTGAGGTATGTGTTTGAGTTAAGTGAGAATAGGGTGCCTTCTCATGGTCCACTGAATCTCTAGAAATCAATATAAATGAGGTGAGTTGTCTTGGTGTTGGTTTAGTGAGTAATGTTGTTATGATTATTATAGGCCAGATTCATCAAGGTTTTGCGTTGACCTTGCGCCACGCAAGGGTGCACAAAGGCGATGCAAAACCTAAGTGAGATGTATCAAGTCATGCAAGGCCACCTTGCGTGCCCCTGTATGGCTTGACAAATCCGGAGTAACGCAAAGCAGCGCAGATCACTGCCTTGCATTACTCTGCCCCAGGGAGGCGTTCCGTGGGTGGAGCATGGGAGTTCTCATGCATCCACCCATGGAATTTGGCACATTCCCAGATTTACCATTAGAGGCAGACCTGGGAATATGGAGAATGCTAAACCTCCCTAAGTGAGGAGTAACGAGGAGAACTATCGTGTTTGTTCCTGTGTTCTGCAGCACACATAGAAAGAGAAAAAAGCCACTCAGGAAGGTTTTTGTGCAGGAAAGTGTCTCTTTCTGCACAAAAACAATCCTGCCTACAATGCAGACACCCTTGCACTATTATGCAAGATTGCCTGCATTGGCGCTAGGAAGTCAAAAGTGAGCCATCACTAGGAAAGGAGAGGAATGGCCGGTATGATATTAAACATGACGCAGTCCTACCTTTTCATGCAGCGCAGCATGGTGGCTTGCTGCACTGTGTGAAACAATGATAAATATGGCCCAAGGTATTTTCTACTCGATTTATTCCCTGCTTGAGTTGCATGTGTCAGTCAATCAAACAAAAATGAAAATGTGTGAATAATATGACATACATTGGGTTAATATCATTATGTTCTGCAGTATCATAATCAAGCCTACTTGAATATATTTCACAATATTAAATCTAAAAGCTGACTGCTTTGTTTCACATTAGTTTGGTAGTGATATCTAAGGCCCACATTAGATGTTAGGCTGAATAGGTGAGGTATTTACTACATGTGATAAATACCATTATCACAGAATGAGGTAATTACCATGTGAGGTAAATGCCTCTCATTCCGACTTTTGACTCCTCAATGAGGCATAATATGCAGAGTCTGTATTTAAAGAACCAGAATCCAAATGTTTTGCCTTTTTTTACTAGTCTTTTCAACTGATCAATTTAAGCAGGTTTGACCTACTGGAATATAGTAAGGGAAAACTGAGAGGGTGTGATAATTATCACACAACTCACAATACCGTTCCTTGTGCACAGGGATCGGAATTTAGCCCTGTACTAAACAGGTCATAAGAGTTTCTAGATGGTTGACAACATAACATAACATAACATAACATAACATAACATAACATAACATAACATTATTCAAAGATCATAGCTTTGCAGAATGAAACTAATTGAAAGGGCATCATACCAACATTCTGTTAATTCCTTATGCTAAGAGCTTTTAAAACAATGAAATATGGTTACAAACGCCAATCAGGATAGAGGGGAATCTTTTTCCGATAGCTAAGCAACACATTTGAGTTGGTTTTCCACCACTTTAATTTGAACATGTTAATATTTACAGTCAGTAGACCTGAACAACCCGAAGTATCGGGTAAAAGAACCTAACTAAAAGGAGAGATTTCTGTACTCAATCTGAGTTAGAAAATCAGCAGGAAAGAAAACATTTTCTTTCTTGAGTCTCTCACTCACCAGGGTTTCCCTGGTATTTTAGACACCTAACCCATTATAGCTAGGCCTTCCAGTATTCTACCCTGTTTTTAGACTATACCAACTACGAGCAAGAATACAATTATTTCTCCCCCTAGCTAGGTATTTTTAACTCACACTTGCCCGCTCCACTACACTTCCTGCACTACACATAGTTTTCATAACAGTGCTCCTACATAACTCCGCAAGTCGTAGCACGCCACAGTCCGTAGAGGACTGAGAAGGACCCTATGATGAAGTATGTCACCGTGGAGAAACCCTGGTGAGTGAGAGGACTCAAGAAAGAAAATTCTTTCTTTCCTGCTGATTTTCTAACTCAGATTGAGTACAGAAATCTCTCCTTTTGTCTACGTTCTTTTACCCGATACTTCGGGTTGTTCAGGTCTACTTCTGTCTTTGGAGGGTGGACCTAGCCTATACCTCTACCTCCCCCTATTTGTCTTGATAATATTTACAGTCAGACAGAAGATAAATAAGAATTATACCTTCTTATAACGCTTCAGAATGATTCCATCCAAACAATTTCTATTTGTCAGTGGACTTTGGTAAAATTCAGAAAACATCTTTTTGGTTTCCAAATGTTTCTGATATTTGGAAACATTAACTAAGATATACTTAACTGGAGAAACCACGATAACCACTTTGCTATTTTTCCTATACCTCAAAAATAAAAGTTCATCAAACCAAGGAAGGCACCAAATGGAGACAAGGACTACTTGCATGCCAAATGTGTACTGTAATTGAGTCATTTTTCACAGGTAAGGTTGCCTACAGAAAAGTGCTTGTTTTAGGATTTACAACCACTCACCTCCCCTTTGATATATCTGTCCCTCGTTTGGGTAGTTGAAACCCTGAATTTCAAAATGTGATCCTCCATGATTTGGTGCATACTTGCCAAAGAGTGACAAAGTTATTAACAATGGGATTTCTCCATAGAATGTTGAATCAACTGTGCATGCATTTTCCTTCAAATATCTCTCTTGATACTGCTTCCTGTGAGGCAATGGAATCAAAGTACCTTTTGTGTAAATTTCTGAAAATGTAGGAACATCTGAGAGGATTTGTAAGCTCATAATGAATATTAGATGTTGAGTAAGGTTGAAGAATTGGAACCTTGTTTCAACCAAAAGAACTCCATGTGACAGTTGAACAGCCACGAGGAGTAAACACTGTCTGCCTAGCACTGTAGGCACTTAGGGGGTCATTAGGATGACGGGCGGACTTAGTTCGCCTGCCATCCTATCGGGACTAGGGACCGCCCGCCATAAGGGCGGGGGTCCGGTGGGTGGAATTAGGATGCGGCCGCCAGAGTGGCGGCCGCATCCTGCATTTATAACATTGAGGCGGGCGATGCTCTCTGCACCGCCCGCCACAATGCCATAAATGCATGTATGCATTTGCATACACAATGCGGCAGGCACCGCGCGGTGCCTACCGCATTGTATATGCAAATGTAGGGGGGTACCACAGGTACCCCCCCTGTGTGCACCCCCCACCCCTCCTTCACTTTGGGGGCCCGCAGGGGGCCCCCAAAGTGAAGATTGCATGCGATGCCGCCACAGAAAGGCACCTGCCCAGGCCCATCGTAATATGGCTGGCGGTGTCTAATAGACACCGCCACCATATTGTTCCTTTTCCGCCCGGCCGCAAGGCGACAGGGGCGGAAAAGTGGCGGACGGTCTTTCCGTACGCCTAGGTCCCCCCCACCATACTAATATGGCGGGGGGGGAACGAGTGTGGATGTCGGACGGATTGCCCCCGCCTGGTGGGGGCAATCCGCCCGACATCATAATGGGCCCCATAGTCTACTGGAAGAAGGTTAGATTAAAAAAAGGGAAATTCTTCAAGTGACTACCAGGCCTCCATTGATCTGTTGTTGGTAAGAGTAAACGTTTTATCAGCAATCACAAGGACCCTATAATTAAGATTGAAGGCAGAGAAGAAACCACTTACCTAGGTTCACTAAGAGTCCATTTACTTGAAAAAAATGGAAAAAGAAGAATAGCTCAGTAATGGCCCCGACTCAATGAGTCAGGTGAATATAAATGAAAGTGAAGCAACATCTATCAATAAATCTCCTGACTTTGATAAATTCATGTGGTATGACATTGAGGTAGAGGAGTAATGTTTTTTTAATCCTCAGATATATGTGGAAATTCAACAATCAAGAAAGAGATAATCAGCCAAACAAGTATCTACAAATACACCTAAGAAGAGGAGATATCCTTAGGGAGTAGAGGAGTAATACTGCAGGAGTAGGACAGTTCGAGTCCAATGAACTTGGAAGGAAATTGGAAAACTTGCAAAAAAGATATGTGTAGTGTACATCCATCCCAAGGCACACTACCACCCACAATGCCCTTTGTTACTCACATCCCTACCTTATCTTTGGCTGGTAGACATCTTAAGGCAGTCTGTTAGCACAGACGCAAATGTAGTATCGCTAAAACCCCTTACATCATTTAAGCCCCCACTTCTATCTTCCTCAATCCTCCACTGGGTTGATAAACACCTAAAACCACCTAATCAGAAGCCTGCCCTCAAAATTCACCATGTCTCCCTATTGGACCTCATCCTTCTCCTGATTCCCTTCTCAGACATCATTGTTCAAAAAACTCTATGGGAGAACATAGCCCCCCACTATCAGTCCTGGACTCTATGAGGGGAAATTCACAAATCCATTTACAAGTATGTGTTGTAGTAATCCTGTAGTCCTACTTCAAGTACTCATGAAGACAATTTTCAAAGGGAGGGCATAGATCTATGCAAATACAGGCCTTACCATCTATTTGCAGAATTCTCCAACAAGAATGCGTATACCTAAGCACAGGCAGTTGTACAATATCAGGAGACAGTGTCTTCTTCACCTGTGGACAAAAGGGCATTGTCTGTGATGTTTAAGGTAGCAGGTCTTCATACTGCAGCATGATCTGAAGCCAGGCTGATAGTTGTGCAGGAGGTGGTTAGCATTACTGTGAGTTTGGAGCTGAACATAGACTGATTTTTCATTGAACTTGCTGGCGAATAGTAGGTAAGTGAATGACTGGAAATTGGTTAGGTCATCAGCGTGTCCTGTAAAAAGTGGGAGGATCTAGCCTGTCTCATGAGTTTCAGGGATGATGACTCAACTGAGGGAGGCATTGACAATGGTAAGTAGGGGTAAAATAGCATTTCCAGAGAGATCTTTGATGAAACATTAGTGTAAGACATCATCTTCATAAGAAGTGGGTAAGACATCATCTTCATAAGAAGTGGCTTTGAGGGGCCTGCATATGTTGGTGGGATCTGCAAGAGATCAGTCTATGGAGGATAACAACTGTAAATTCTAAGGAAAAAGTTTGGCGTATGAAAGAATGTATTTATTTTATTTATTTATTACACAGTTGTAGTGTTGTTGCTGTGTTGTTGTGTCTTCTATGTTTTTTCTCTGAATAGTTTGGTGGCATTGCACTTTTCTGCAGCGTGACGAATAGGTGGGTTCGGCAAGGGGTTGATGCAGTGCTTGATTTTCTTCAAAAGTGTTCCACTTCTGTTGGTGACTTCAGTGATGGTGTTGGTTATAGTGCTTTGCTTTGGCTGATGTGGTGAGCTATCTGCAATTTGCACTGAGCAACTTTGGTATCATGAAATCATCTGGTGTTCTGTTTTTTCTTCCATATTCCATCCTGTCTGTGGGTGTATCAATTATTGTGTGTGTACAAAACCTGCAATCAGAGACCTAATTTCTTGCTTTGGGGCCATGTACCACTGGGGTGGCCAACAGTTCCATTTTTACAGGTTTTCCTGCATTTTAGTGGTCTGTCCCATTGCCCCCTCATCCGGTGTGGGAAGCCAATATACCACATTTGCTGCTGACAGTTCTCTTTTACTTCTGTGTTGTCACTTCCAGTGATATTATCAAGGTGAAAGATCATGTGGCCTCTGTAAGGTGTGTGATGTGGTGCAATGTGCGCACTATTACTTACCATGATATCATCACAGGGCAAAGAGTGTGTGATATCACTTTCCCACCCCTGACATTTTGATGAATCAACATCCATGATCATATTTGTCAAGGGCCCTGATTTAGTGGTACTAAAGACAATTGTCTGAATATCAATTGAAGAGTTAGGTATTCAGTCACCTTTTAATATTAACTCTTAGTTGACAATACCATTCCCATCTCTCCTCACCCAAAGCCTAAGGTGGGTAAGCAAGCAACAGGCAACACTGGTAGATGTGCATTGTCTTCTATCAATCTCAAAAGATTCCAAACGGAAAACCTTTTTTTAAATGACCTTTTTTAACACTTAAAAGCATGTAATGTTTCTTTTTAGTTAAAAAATGGCCCGTTTCTTAATGTTTTTATAATTGTTCCTACTACTATTAATTGGCATTTTAAAAAAATGACACTACCACTTGCCAACGCATGTTTTGTGAGTTTGATTTCATTTTTCATCAGGGCACGGAAAAAAAAAAAAATCATTAAAGCAATGAAGTGATTATTGTGTATTCTGAGAGCAGTATTTCAAAGAATGTGCCCTGTGGCTTTTTGTGCAAAGGTGCACCTTTAAAATGATGCATTGCCGCAAACAGGGACAGTGTGCCCAATTACTAATAATGCGTTGGCAACAGGGCAGATGTAAACTTGCGGCTGCCCTGGGAGCATTGAATTAGTGAAAAATGGAGTAGCTGCTTCAAGAAGCCATGCTGTCTTCCACTGTGCAGGCGATGCCCTGGAACCACATTTTACCCCCCTTCAGAGGGATGTCCTCAGGGGTCACACTGACTATGCCCCATCTTTTTTTGACACACAGTCAGTGCGTCTCCTGAAGGCCTCTTTGGCTGTGCACCCGTGTCCGTATGCATTGTGGGCCAGAGGCAGTGTGTCCCTCATTTGAGTGTGCTCATGCCCCCATGCAAATGATAGCATGGCCTCTTAACTCCTTGGCCGCGGGGGTCATTCCCCCGCGGTGATGGGGGGCGCGCACAGTGCCCCGGTGCTCGTGACGAGCTCAGCTCGTCATGAGCCACGGTGGCCATGTCCTCATGACAAGCTGAGCTCGTCACGGCCACACCCGTTTCCGTGGAACGCTCGCACAGCAGGGGAATTAGCCCCACGTGCAAGCGTTGGAGCAGTTATGACGAGCTCAGCTCATCATGAGCACACGGCAACCGTGGCTCATGACGAGCTGAGCTTGTCATGAGCATAGGAGTGGTTAAAATAGCGATGGCGCTGTATTTAACTTGCGCTATCTGCATTGCAGAATGGGTCACACAAGTGTCTGCGGCCCCTACTGGAATACTACAGTGCCCCCTGGGCACTAAACGTAAAGGGGCCATAGAACGTTTATGCAAGGTAGTCCAAGCTATATTCAACTTTAGAGATTCATAGTACATAAATTAATCTGTATGGCAAGTCTGATAGCTCCTCGCTCAGAGTAATTCCTCCAGTGTTTTTACATTTTGCAAATGCAATAATGAACGTCCATTCAAACTACTACCACGAATTGGTCAATAACACTTTTGTTCATATTATTCCACTCCTACCTCAAGAATAGTTATATAACATATACATCTAAGAACTTACTGCAAAAACTTTCTTCATCATTTTTTTTAATCCTTCTTTGCAGGCTGTATATCAGAATACTATATTCAGAAATAACATCTGAAATAAACATGGTGTCTGAAATACTGTTTACAAAAATACATTCCCATTGAGTGTCAATGTTCAGTTATTAACTCCAATGCATTATTGTTTTGTAAATGATATTCAGGCCAGGATACGTATGTCAGGCGATATTCTGACAGTGGTATTCTGGTCGCAGCCTCCCTTGGGTTGTTCTGTATAGTCCTTAAAGAATATAACACATATTTTCAACTAGAGATAACAACTAGAGGCACCTCCTCGCATATTTATTTCACCAATGAAATCAACGACTTCGTATATTTCTATTCTTTACTATATACACCATTTCCAAACTTAATTTAAATTACAAAGATTAAATGGTGTTTAGAAATGTTGAATATGTCTACTCTGGTTTTTCTGGTGTGTATATTGGCATGCCCTTGCGTATTCAAATCTGCTTGCACGTCATGCTTTAATTTAAAATGTGGATCACACTTTTAAAAAAACGTGGGTGTAGGTGTTTATACACGTTTAAAGTAGAATTCTCACACTGAAAGCCATTCTATTTCCAGCGTAGATTGTATGCAACCACCGCACGTTGCACTACTAGTTGTTTTTTATCCAGAAGAAGCTAGAAAACAGTTTTATTAAGTATTAAAACCCTTAATATACAGAAGAATATGTATCTTAATGTAACATAAAGAAATGTAACGTAACATAAGAAAGCTCTCCATAACCTAACATTGGGCATGATTAGGATGGCGGGCGGACACCCTATCAGACAACGGGACAGCCCGACATGCTGTTAGCGGTTCTGTCAACCAAATTACAATGCGACAGCTTCCAAGACCGTTGCACTGTCCATCTTTTGTATTGCGGCGGTAGCTGCATGCTGCAGCACCCACTGCAACACAAAAAATGGACAGGAAACTACGTGGTAGGGATATGTTGGAGGGCACTATAGGTGCCCCCCAACACCCAAAGTCAAGGGCCAGACGGGAAGGGGGGCCTGCTATGGGCCACCAAAATCCCTTTCCACCAGTCTTTTCATGGCGGGTTAACCACCATGAAAAGGCCAGCGGAAAGGGACATTGTAATCCCTACGGCGGTGCTTGGCAGGCCCCTCCACCATGGTACGGACTACAACCCCCTCCACTGCACCAGCGGGCTCAAGGAGCCTGTCTGATGCGTGGCGGTCAGTCTTTCTGGCCTCCACCCTTACGCCCCCCATCCTAATGGGGTGGGTGATAAATATGGTTCTGATGGCAGTGAGACCGCCACCGACAGGCTGTCGGTGGCGGTCTCACTGCCATCCTAACCAGGCCCTTTGTCTCAATAGTGAAGCACCAAGTAACCTGATGTAGCACTGACGGGAACTCTTGCTCCTCCCAAGTCCAGTCACCTTAGCCTACTCTGTCTCCGGACGCTGCATTATTAAATTCGAATTTTACAGCCATGATAACTCTGGGCCCAGAGAAATATATCATTGCATTTGAGGAATTTCCCCCGGATTTATCGCTACAGGTGAAATTCCCCAAATGTAAACTGTGTGCATGCTAAACAATGAAGCCTGGTTGCACATTACATCATGTAAAGAAGGTTCTTTCGGCCATAAAACAGTAGTGGGGTGAGAATAGATACTGTATGGGGGTGGTTGGTCCCACAACCCTTGTTGAGTGCAGGGTCCTAGGGTGCTTTTCCTGTTGACTCAGTGTTGGACTTGCCCCATTTTCCTGAATTTTTTTGCTCCCCCCTCCCCATTAGAGGATATCTCCCCCATGGTAGAGGAATGTAGAGGCCATGTGTGGTGTGAGATGCCATGATACATGCTGCGCAATGGCGTGCGCAGACTGATTTTCCCTATTTAAACATGCTACTTTTAAAATGGATGCCATGGCTGTGTGTTGTTCCACCTGACTGAGGTGGGTTACCAGTCTAGTTGTTGTTTCCCAGCAACCCCAGCTTTTGGAGGAAAACCTGGCACCCAGGGTGCTCTACTCCTCCCCCTGAGCCATTCAGAACCAGTTTCCCCAGACGCTTCTAGAAGCTTCTGGCACTGTCAGGTAGGTGGGGTGAGGGGCGTATAAATAGGGGGGCTGTGCCACCATGTGCTCAGTCAGAGTGTGGACCTGAGAGAGAGGGGACCCTCTGCCAGGAGGTACGGCCACCTGGGCCTGTGTGCTGACTCCTGTACCCAACTGTACCCCTCTGCTGTCCACAGGGCTAGTGAGAGCCCCGCTGCTGGAGTAACGGCTGCTGTATCAGGAGGAGTGCCACATTACAGAGGAGGATGGTTTTTAGGACCTACAGCCCTGTTCTGATGAGTGCCCACTGACTGCTGATCTTGCCCAGTAGTGCCTGCTGCTCTGCTACCTAACGCCTGGAAAAGAAGAGTGCTCTATCTGTGCTGCCCAGGAGAAGAAAGGACGCTAAACTGGACTGGTCTGTGCTTCCCTGCCTGCTGACTAGCGCTTGGTGAGGGCAGCACTATATTCCAATTGACCAGAGGTGAGATGCTGACACCTGCAGCGCTGTGCTGCGAGAGCGCGATAATTCCAGTGACTGTGCCTTTCTGCCTGCTCCCTAGCACCTTGGGAGGGCCATATGTCATTGCCAGTGAAGGAGAGCGCTTGATATTTACTGCCCAGGAAGTGAGGAGCATGGGCACCATTCCCTGCATGGCCAGGAGGTGAGGAGTGCCTGCTCCCTGCACGCTGAGATGGGCGGGAGCCTACGCCGCATATTGCCACCTTTTTGTTGCCTTCAAACCAGCGGGAGCCCACCCAGTGGTTTTTATGTTGATTTCACAGGAGCCTACCCCGTACTGGTGCTTTATTTAAGCACTGGAGCCTCCCCCGTATTGCCCCTGTAAAAAGAAAATGGCCTGTGCCGCCGAGTGCACCAGGAGCGGGTGCCTACCCCGCATATTGCTTTAAATTGAGCGGGTGCCCACCCCGCATATTGCCGCCCTTGAAAGCTGCAAGAATTCACCGCCGCAACCCGGCTTGCGAACAAGAGGGCCGCCGCACTGCCTGCGGTGACCCGGAAGCCCACGTCTAGTTGGGGGCGGGTCCTGCCGGAAGTCGCCCAGAGC
Source organism: Lissotriton helveticus (assembly GCF_964261635.1). Classification (NCBI taxonomy): domain Eukaryota; kingdom Metazoa; phylum Chordata; class Amphibia; order Caudata; family Salamandridae; genus Lissotriton; species Lissotriton helveticus. The sequence continues at coordinate 626,691,341 of NC_136065.1, read as the reverse complement.
ATCGCAGGAGCCGGAAGCGAGTGGTGGAGTTACGGGGATCCCGTGGTGATGAGGGAGCCCCGTGGTTGCAGAAGAAGCCAGGCAGGAGCCTACCCCGCACTGGCCTATGTCAACGGACACTGCGCTCCGTGGTGGGGGCCCTCCGAAGGCAGAGGAGAGCCCCAAGTGCAGCGGGAGCCCCGCCAGCTCCATGACTAAGCCCCGGGCCCCAGGAGAGGGACCCGGGTGAAGAGCGATGTCGGGAGGAGGCGGAGGACACCCGCAGGATCCCCAGTGAGTGTGGCTGCCCTCGAGAGTGCTGGAGAGGGGGGGGCGGCCGAGGCATATTGTTGGTGCCTGAGGCCCCCGGGGCCCAGGAAGGGGGCGTGTCACCATCTGCTGGACTTAATAGGCAGCTGCCCTGGTTGGCTGTGGGCAGCTGCCTTTCATCCCTTTACCGAGTGGGGCCTCCGATTGCTCCGTGGGTCCCGTGCACTTTTGAGGGCCAGTACTTTGTTGGGAGCCTTGGGGACTCAGAGACCCAGAGGGGACTTCAACTGCCCGTGTTTGGTTCTAGGACACAGTTGCCCTGAGAGAGCGCTGGGCAGCTGCAATGTGGGCATTCCTTAATTTGAGTGTCCCAGAGAAGGGAACTCCTCAGGTGCCATGACACCAAGGATTCACCTACAACCTTGGGCACGTTTGTTTTTGAAGCCAGACTGTGCCTCTGCCCTAGGCTCACAGGTTTAGGTCCAGGGTGATGGTGATGATTATGCCTAATGTGCAGGCCTAAGATCCTATTACGCATGTTGAGATGCATCTTGTTCTTAGGCCATGATGTTTACAGAATGCCGTTATGCCGTGCTGGTTTTCCTTCTAGGCCTATCGCCAACGTGGTTTCGCGCTAATGGGAGTGGTGCCTATGTTCCCAGGGTTGATGCCCATGATTGTTATTTAGGCCGATATGTTGCAGTTATACTGATGACCCTGTGCAGAATATGACGCCCCCAGAATTATGCCCAATGCAGGATGTGATTTATGCCCACTCCGGTTTATGCTAATGTTATGCCCCAGGTATTGCTACTGTAGGTATACATAATGTAAGTTATGCCTAGGGATGTTGCATGTTCAATGCCACTGCACTACGGTCTTCGTGGTTGGTAGTCGGCTGAGTGTCCTCAGTGCTCCTCTGATGTAACAGCAAGTTTCTTTTTGTGTTCTCCACAGCTGGGGTGTGGTGGAGGAATTCAACAGCATCTGGCTCTAATCCTCAGTTAGGGCTCTGGCCCACATGAGTCATCGAGGTGGCCTCTGCTCACAACAATGGCATCAACCCGGCCCATTCTGACACACAGGGTCACCACACCTGCTCTGCACTCAGTTGCCAGCCCGTTCAGCACAGCAGCAGGTTCCTCTTCACAGTGGCACCCTCTGGCATATGGGATCACCGATTTACACATGCACTCAGGCAACAGTCAGATCTGCATGGTTAACTTTATGGCAACTCCCTCTGGCATACGGGGTAATTGACTTACACACCACACTCCTCATGCATCAATGACCCAATCAGTGCAGAAGCCATCTACTCACATGTCGCTACATGGATCCACAGACCAGGATCCCCCACTAACCTTGCTGCCTCCAGAACTCTCCTCTTCCTCGTCTTGACAAATAGCCAGGCACTGGTGCTCCTTGGGCAGGTGATCTTGGATGTCCTTGAGTAATGTTCTCTCACCAAGCTGGAAAAATGATAGGCCTTAATATCCAGTCGTGGCACAGGCAGAAGCCTTGCAGAGCCTCTCCCTCGGCTGCTTGACAGTTGACAATTTTTAAGTGCCTCGAGTTTATCTTATTGGACTCCATTTCCAGACACCACATGTGACTTAAAGACTGAATCTGTGGAGATTATGATGGGAGTCTGCTTCCTTTTGAAGTGTCATCTCCTCTGCCCAGCCTCAAGAAAGCAGTCTGTCACAGCAGGAGTAACTCCAAATCTGATAGCCCCACAAGACAGGCCAAGGGCAAGACTAGAAGTTCACACCTGAATGTCAGCCAGAGTGATGTGTGATTCTAAAGGCTACTCCAGGGCCCAATCCCTTCTCTTTACGGTTCTCTTATCAGCACCATGTCCTTCCTGAGATGTGCACAGGCCTCTTTCCAGTGACCTCTTTCAGAATCAAAGAGCACCCTTTGAATTGTGCTGAAAAAACTGGCGCTCCTTGTATGGTGTGTGTCTCACCCAGCTCACAGGAATGTTGCATTCCACAAATATGTCAGAGGGGATTCCTTTACCTCCTCATGCTTCTCCAGTCAGCCCTGGGTTACCCAAAATGGAACCCAGAATCTTGCATGTATTTTACCATTCAAAAGCACACCCGGTGTGTGCATACTAAACACACTAACTGCACAGCACTACATACTAACTTGATTTAGGCCAAGGGTGGGTTAAGCACACAGCAGCGGAACTTACACAAGTGAGCCTGTAGGCCTCACACAGAGATACAGGTAAAAAGCCTGCTCACTTCTACTGATCACTAGGCGGTGTGCTCCCACAACCTCTTGTGCTACTTAACTCATGGCAAAGGCAGAAGCATTTCACCGCTAGGAGGGTAGCATTTTGGGTGTGCTTCCTGGTCCAACAATATTTACAACAAGGGGTGGTGATGGACAGAGTCTCTGAATTAAGCAGAATACTCTCACCCAGTCAAGAGATCAGGGCTAGATCCAACACCGTTTTTTAGCTCATTGCACCATCCCAGTTTCAGAACCTGGCTGTATGCAAATTAGTCTGTCCCTGGCCCAGTGCATCATGGGAACAGGGCAGACCAGACTACAAAAGCCAATTCTTACACTGGGAAGGAAACAAGCTTCCGGGGACCGGTTTCTGGCATTTCAGCCGTCTTCGGCCCGGCTTGCTTGAATCCTGATGGTGCAATAAGCAAGGGACTCACATCTGAGTATACCCTTCCACGCTTAGGGTGGACAAAATATTTACAACAAGGGGTGGTGATGGACAGAGTCTCTGAATTAAGCAGAATACTCTCACCCAGTCAAGAGATCAGGGCTAGATCCAACACCGTTTTTTAGCTCATTGCACCATCCCAGTTTCAGAACCTGGCTGTATGCAAATTAGTCTGTCCCTGGCCCAGTGCATCATGGGAACAGGGCAGACCAGACTACAAAAGCCAATTCTTACACTGGGAAGGAAACAAGCTTCCGGGGACCGGTTTCTGGCATTTCAGCCGTCTTTGGCCCGGCTTGCTTGAATCCTGATGGTGCAATGAGCAAGGGACTCACATCTGAGTATACCCTTCCACGCTTAGGGTGGACAAAATATTTACAACAAGGGCTGGTGATGGACAGAGTCTCTGAATTAAGCAGAATACTCTCACCCAGTCAAGAGATCAGGGCTAGATCCAACACCGTTTTTTAGCTCATTGCACCATCCCAGTTTCAGAACCTGGCTGTATGCAAATTAGTCTGTCCCTGGCCCAGTGCATCATGGGAACAGGGCAGACCAGACTACAAAAGCCAATTCTTACACTGGGAAGGAAACAAGCTTCCGGGGACCGGTTTCTGGCATTTCAGCCGTCTTCGGCCCGGCTTGCTTGAATCCTGATGGTGCAATGAGCAAGGGACTCACATCTGAGTATACCCTTCCACGCTTAGGGTGGACAAAATATTTACAACAAGGGGTGGTGATGGACAGAGTCTCTGAATTAAGCAGAATACTCTCACCCAGTCAAGAGATCAGGGCTAGATCCAACACCGTTTTTTAGCTCATTGCACCATCCCAGTTTCAGAACCTGGCTGTATGCAAATTAGTCTGTCCCTGGCCCAGTGCATCATGGGAACAGGGCAGACCAGACTACAAAAGCCAATTCTTACACTGGGAAGGAAACAAGCTTCCGGGGACCGGTTTCTGACATTTCAGCCGTCTTCGGCCCGGCTTGCTTGAATCCTGATGGTGCAATGAGCAAGGGACTCACATCTGAGTATACCCTTCCACGCTTAGGGTGGACAAAATATTTACAACAAGGGGTGGTGATGGACAGAGTCTCTGAATTAAGCAGAATACTCTCACCCAGTCAAGAGATCAGGGCTAGATCCAACACCGTTTTTTAGCTCATTGCACCATCCCAGTTTCAGAACCTGGCTGTATGCAAATTAGTCTGTCCCTGGCCCAGTGCATCATGGGAACAGGGCAGACCAGACTACAAAAGCCAATTCTTACACTGGGAAGGAAACAAGCTTCCGGGGACCGGTTTCTGGCATTTCAGCCGTCTTCGGCCCGGCTTGCTTGAATCCTGATGGTGCAATGAGCAAGGGACTCACATCTGAGTATACCCTTCCACGCTTAGGGTGGACAAAATATTTACAACAAGGGGTGGTGATGGACAGAGTCTCTGAATTAAGCAGAATACTCTCACCCAGTCAAGAGATCAGGGCTAGATCCAACACCGTTTTTTAGCTCATTGCACCATCCCAGTTTCAGAACCTGGCTGTATGCAAATTAGTCTGTCCCTGGCCCAGTGCATCATGGGAACAGGGCAGACCAGACTACAAAAGCCAATTCTTACGCTGGGAAGGAAACAAGCTTCCGGGGACCGGTTTCTGGCATTTCAGCCGTCTTCGGCCCGGCTTGCTTGAATCCTGATGGTGCAATGAGCAAGGGACTCACATCTGAGTATACCCTTCCACGCTTAGGGTGGACAAAATATTTACAACAAGGGGTGGTGATGGACAGAGTCTCTGAATTAAGCAGAATACTCTCACCCAGTCAAGAGATCAGGGCTAGATCCAACACCGTTTTTTAGCTCATTGCACCATCCCAGTTTCAGAACCTGGCTGTATGCAAATTAGTCTGTCCCTGGCCCAGTGCATCATGGGAACAGGGCAGACCAGACTACAAAAGCCAATTCTTACACTGGGAAGGAAACAAGCTTCCGGGGACCGGTTTCTGGCATTTCAGCCGTCTTCGGCCCGGCTTGCTTGAATCCTGATGGTGCAATGAGCAAGGGACTCACATCTGAGTATACCCTTCCACGCTTAGGGTGGACAAAATATTTACAACAAGGGGTGGTGATGGACAGAGTCTCTGAATTAAGCAGAATACTCTCACCCAGTCAAGAGATCAGGGCTAGATCCAACACCGTTTTTTAGCTCATTGCACCATCCGAGTTTCAGAACCTGGCTGTATGCAAATTAGTCTGTCCCTGGCCCAGTGCATCATGGGAACAGGGCAGACCAGACTACAAAAGCCAATTCTTACACTGGGAAGGAAACAAGCTTCCGGGGACCGGTTTGTGGCATTTCAGCCGTCTTCGGCCCGGCTTGCTTGAATCCTGATGGTGCAATGAGCAAGGGACTCACATCTGAGTATACCCTTCCACGCTTAGGGTGGACAAAATATTTACAACAAGGGGTGGTGATGGACAGAGTCTCTGAATTAAGCAGAATACTCTCACCCAGTCAAGAGATCAGGGCTAGATCCAACACCGTTTTTTAGCTCATTGCACCATCCCAGTTTCAGAACCTGGCTGTATGCAAATTAGTCTGTCCCTGGCCCAGTGCATCATGGGAACAGGGCAGACCAGACTACAAAAGCCAATTCTTACACTGGGAAGGAAACAAGCTTCCGGGGACCGGTTTCTGGCATTTCAGCCGTCTTCGGCCCGGCTTGCTTGAATCCTGATGGTGCAATGAGCAAGGGACTCACATCTGAGTATACCCTTCCACGCTTAGGGTGGACAAAATATTTACAACAAGGGGTGGTGATGGACAGAGTCTCTGAATTAAGCAGAATACTCTCACCCAGTCAAGAGATCAGGGCTAGATCCAACACCGTTTTTTAGCTCATTGCACCATCCCAGTTTCAGAACCTGGCTGTATGCAAATTAGTCTGTCCCTGGCCCAGTGCATCATGGGAACAGGGCAGACCAGACTACAAAAGCCAATTCTTACGCTGGGAAGGAAACAAGCTTCCGGGGACCGGTTTCTGGCATTTCAGCCGTCTTCGGCCCGGCTTGCTTGAATCCTGATGGTGCAATGAGCAAGGGACTCACATCTGAGTATACCCTTCCACGCTTAGGGTGGACAAAATATTTACAACAAGGGGTGGTGATGGACAGAGTCTCTGAATTAAGCAGAATACTCTCACCCAGTCAAGAGATCAGGGCTAGATCCAACACCGTTTTTTAGCTCATTGCACCATCCCAGTTTCAGAACCTGGCTGTATGCAAATTAGTCTGTCCCTGGCCCAGTGCATCATGGGAACAGGGCAGACCAGACTACAAAAGCCAATTCTTACACTGGGAAGGAAACAAGCTTCCGGGGACCGGTTTCTGGCATTTCAGCCGTCTTCGGCCCGGCTTGCTTGAATCCTGATGGTGCAATGAGCAAGGGACTCACATCTGAGTATACCCTTCCACGCTTAGGGTGGACAAAATATTTACAACAAGGGGTGGTGATGGACAGAGTCTCTGAATTAAGCAGAATACTCTCACCCAGTCAAGAGATCAGGGCTAGATCCAACACCGTTTTTTAGCTCATTGCACCATCCCAGTTTCAGAACCTGGCTGTATGCAAATTAGTCTGTCCCTGGCCCAGTGCATCATGGGAACAGGGCAGACCAGACTACAAAAGCCAATTCTTACACTGGGAAGGAAACAAGCTTCCGGGGACCGGTTTCTGGCATTTCAGCCGTCTTCGGCCCGGCTTGCTTGAATCCTGATGGTGCAATGAGCAAGGGACTCACATCTGAGTATACCCTTCCACGCTTAGGGTGGACAAAATATTTACAACAAGGGGTGGTGATGGACAGAGTCTCTGAATTAAGCAGAATACTCTCACCCAGTCAAGAGATCAGGGCTAGATCCAACACCGTTTTTTAGCTCATTGCACCATCCCAGTTTCAGAACCTGGCTGTATGCAAATTAGTCTGTCCCTGGCCCAGTGCATCATGGGAACAGGGCAGACCAGACTACAAAAGCCAATTCTTACACTGGGAAGGAAACAAGCTTCCGGGAACCGGTTTCTGGCATTTCAGCCGTCTTCGGCCCGGCTTGCTTGAATCCTGATGGTGCAATGAGCAAGGGACTCACATCTGAGTATACCCTTCCACGCTTAGGGTGGACAAAATATTTACAACAAGGGGTGGTGATGGACAGAGTCTCTGAATTAAGCAGAATACTCTCACCCAGTCAAGAGATCAGGGCTAGATCCAACACCGTTTTTTAGCTCATTGCACCATCCCAGTTTCAGAACCTGGCTGTATGCAAATTAGTCTGTCCCTGGCCCAGTGCATCATGGGAACAGGGCAGACCAGACTACAAAAGCCAATTCTTACACTGGGAAGGAAACAAGCTTCCGGGGACCGGTTTCTGGCATTTCAGCCGTCTTCGGCCCGGCTTGCTTGAATCCTGATGGTGCAATGAGCAAGGGACTCACATCTGAGTATACCCTTCCACGCTTAGGGTGGACAAAATATTTACAACAAGGGGTGGTGATGGACAGAGTCTCTGAATTAAGCAGAATACTCTCACCCAGTCAAGAGATCAGGGCTAGATCCAACACCGTTTTTTAGCTCATTGCACCATCCCAGTTTCAGAACCTGGCTGTATGCAAATTAGTCTGTCCCTGGCCCAGTGCATCATGGGAACAGGGCAGACCAGACTACAAAAGCCAATTCTTACACTGGGAAGGAAACAAGCTTCCGGGGACCGGTTTCTGGCATTTCAGCCGTCTTCGGCCCGGCTTGCTTGAATCCTGATGGTGCAATGAGCAAGGGACTCACATCTGAGTATACCCTTCCACGCTTAGGGTGGACAAAATATTTACAACAAGGGGTGGTGATGGACAGAGTCTCTGAATTAAGCAGAATACTCTCACCCAGTCAAGAGATCAGGGCTAGATCCAACACCGTTTTTTAGCTCATTGCACCATCCCAGTTTCAGAACCTGGCTGTATGCAAATTAGTCTGTCCCTGGCCCAGTGCATCATGGGAACAGGGCAGACCAGACTACAAAAGCCAATTCTTACACTGGGAAGGAAACAAGCTTCCGGGGACCGGTTTCTGGCATTTCAGCCGTCTTCGGCCCGGCTTGCTTGAATCCTGATGGTGCAATGAGCAAGGGACTCACATCTGAGTATACCCTTCCACGCTTAGGGTGGACAAAATATTTACAACAAGGATTCAAGCAAGCCGGGCCGAAGAGGCTGAAATGCCAGAAACCGGTCCCCGGTAGCTTGTTTCCTTTCCAGTGTAAGAATTGGCTTTGTAGTTTGGTTTGCCCTGTTCCCATCATGCACTGGGACAGGAACAGACTAATTTGCATACAGCCAGGTTCTGAAACTGGGATGATGCAGTGAGCTAAAAAACGGTGTTGGATCTAGCCCTGATCTCTTGACTGGGTGAGAGTTTTCTGCTTAATTCAGAGACTCTGTCCATCACCACCCCTTGTTGTTAATTATTTTGTCCACCCTAAGCGTGGAAGGGTATGCTCAGACATGAGTCCCTTGCTCACTGCACCATCAGGATTCAAGCAAGCCGGGCCGAAGAGGCTGAAATGCCAGAAACCGGTCCCCGGTAGCTTGTTTCCTTTCCAGTGTAAGAATTGGCTTTGTAGTTTGGTTTGCCCTGTTCCCATCATGCACTGGGACAGGAACAGACTAATTTGCATACAGCCAAGTTCTGAAACTGGGATGATGCAGTGAGCTAAAAAACGGTGTTGGATCTAGCCCTGATCTCTTGACTGGGTGAGAGTTTTCTGCTTAATTCAGAGACTCTGTCCATCACCACCCCTTGTTGTTAATTATTTTGTCCACCCTAAGCGTGGAAGGGTATGCTCAGACATGAGTCCCTTGCTCACTGCACCATCAGGATTCAAGCAAGCCGGGCCGAAGAGGCTGAAATGCCAGAAACCGGTCCCCGGTAGCTTGTTTCCTTTCCAGTGTAAGAATTGGCTTTGTAGTTTGGTTTGCCCTGTTCCCATCATGCACTGGGACAGGAACAGACTAATTTGCATACAGCCAGGTTCTGAAACTGGGATGATGCAGTGAGCTAAAAAACGGTGTTGGATCTAGCCCTGATCTCTTGACTGGGTGAGAGTTTTCTGCTTAATTCAGAGACTCTGTCCATCACCACCCCTTGTTGTTAATTATTTTGTCCACCCTAAGCGTGGAAGGGTATGCTCAGACATGAGTCCCTTGCTCACTGCACCATCAGGATTCAAGCAAGCCGGGCCGAAGAGGCTGAAATGCCAGAAACCGGTCCCCGGTAGCTTGTTTCCTTTCCAGTGTAAGAATTGGCTTTGTAGTTTGGTTTGCCCTGTTCCCATCATGCACTGGGACAGGAACAGACTAATTTGCATACAGCCAGGTTCTGAAACTGGGATGATGCAGTGAGCTAAAAAACGGTGTTGGGTCTAGCCCTGATCTCTTGACTGGGTGAGAGTTTTCTGCTTAATTCAGAGACTCTGTCCATCACCACCCCTTGTTGTTAATTATTTTGTCCACCCTAAGCGTGGAAGGGTATGCTCAGACATGAGTCCCTTGCTCACTGCACCATCAGGATTCAAGCAAGCCGGGCCGAAGAGGCTGAAATGCCAGAAACCGGTCCCCGGTAGCTTGTTTCCTTTCCAGTGTAAGAATTGGCTTTGTAGTTTGGTTTGCCCTGTTCCCATCATGCACTGGGACAGGAACAGACTAATTTGCATACAGCCAGGTTCTGAAACTGGGATGATGCAGTGAGCTAAAAAACGGTGTTGGATCTAGCCCTGATCTCTTGACTGGGTGAGAGTTTTCTGCTTAATTCAGAGACTCTGTCCATCACCACCCCTTGTTGTTAATTATTTTGTCCACCCTAAGCGTGGAAGGGTATGCTCAGACATGAGTCCCTTGCTCACTGCACCATCAGGATTCAAGCAAGCCGGGCCGAAGAGGCTGAAATGCCAGAAACCGGTCCCCGGTAGCTTGTTTCCTTTCCAGTGTAAGAATTGGCTTTGTAGTTTGGTTTGCCCTGTTCCCATCATGCACTGGGACAGGAACAGACTAATTTGCATACAGCCAGGTTCTGAAACTGGGATGATGCAGTGAGCTAAAAAACGGTGTTGGATCTAGCCCTGATCTCTTGACTGGGTGAGAGTTTTCTGCTTAATTCAGAGACTCTGTCCATCACCACCCCTTGTTGTTAATTGTCCGGGTCCAACAAGGCAACAATCTGTGTGAGAGACCTATGTCATGGCGTACATGACAACAACAAATTATCCATGTTCGCCCATGACAACAAAAACCAGCACCAGGGATCCAGTCGTTGTTGCAGCTGGGGCACTTAGGGCAGGGGTGCACATCCTTCACCATGCAAGAGACTTTTCCATCCCAACAGACAGTAAGTGGGGAACTTTTCTGAGGCGGCATAAAGTGTGGCCTGTATATTTTTCCAAACTGCTCCCAAGTTAGTCAACGTTTTGCACCAGTGTAAATTTCCACCTCCACTTCTCCTATCTCTTCTATGGTGAGATCCATACATACAAATCTTTACTACTTAGAAGTTTGGGCAAACTTTTTATTACTTAGGAGTAAGTTCTGTAATTTCGAGTCCCTTTTGATGCAAAATTACTGAAAATTGTGTGATTATGCCTGTCTGTGTAATCACGCTAATTTGGCACAAAAATCCTAACACAGAGGCACAGGAACATAGAATTTAGTGAGCCCCAGTGGCTTGTAGCTGCTACTGTTCATGTTCTGATGCATTTAGTGTTATTTTCTTAGCACAAATTGCATCCTCTGGTCTATTTTGGACACAAGTGTGCATTTTGTGCTAATAAAATAGCACTAAATGCAGGGTTACTCCCCTCATGTAATTTCACTTAATCTTGTGTAATATTGCTATAATTTTGCATAATTAAGCTACAACAAGTAACTAAACTTACTCCCACCTCCACCTCTTAGTAGTAAATGTGGGAGAGACCAGAATGAGTGGCTGGAAAAAGTGGCATGATTACTACTAAATGGGAGGGGCTTAGAGGAGAGTAAGGACGTGTTTGAGGAAGGATAGGGCAAGGTTTAGTAAGGGTTATGCACTCACCCACAAAAAAGTAAGCAGATTACTATTCAGAAACTGCACTTGTAAAGTTACACTAGTCAAACAGGGACCTAAAAAACATTAGTTAATTTTTCCGACTTCATTTCTCCGGACAACATACGGCCAACCACAGGTACGGCAACATATATATATAAATATAAATATATCTATATATATATATATATAAATATATATGAACACCGAAGAAGGCTTTACGCCGAATCGCGTTTGTTTAGAGGTGGTTGAAAATAAAAAAGTTCACGAACGCCCCCGTGAGTGCGGTAATTCTTTTGGTGAAACGAAGAATTTGAGCATATATATATATATATATATATGTCCAAGAAACCCTCCAGAATGAAAGGCAGAGGCCACAATTGGGGAGCAAACCGCAGACTCTTTATGCCACATTTTACAGCAAGGGGCGTATGCATTTCGGCTCAGTGGCCTCTTCAGCGCCCAGAATAGAACAGGAAATGGAAGAGCATTCACGAAGAATCTGTCCTGCCCCAACTGAAATAGTTAGTGTTCGCTCCACCCCTGTCGGTAATTCGTATCACCTGTGACAGTTCCTGGAGTATAGGTTTGACTGCAAAGCCCAGAATGCAGTTGTTTGTCAGGATCGGGCGGCCCAGTGGTTAAGCGGACTGCAGGATTGTGTGAAACTCTCTGCCGATGTCCTGCGCTGCCTGCAGGAATGCATAGTCTCATTAAGCCCCCAGACTGCACAACCACCTCCTCCAAGCATCTGATCGACGGGGGTAAGTATGACAGTGCATCTCGCCCAGGGCGGAGTTAAATAACTCCGACACCGCTTCTTTTCCGCCTGTGTGAAGTGGTGGGCTTTGGTCCTTTCAATAACTTGAATTTTGAAGTATTTCAGTCGAAACACAAACGCCAACGTGGCGCCAACCGGAGACTCTTTATTCCACATTTTACAGCAAGGGGCGTATGCATTTCGGCTCAGTGGCCTCTTCAGCGCCCAGAATAGAACAGGAAATGGAAGAGCATTCACGAAGAATCTGTCCTGCCCCAACTGAAATAGTTAGTGTTCGCTCCACCCCTGTCGGTAATTCGTATCACCTGTGACAGTTCCTGGAGTATAGGTTTGACTGCAAAGCCCAGAATGCAGTTGTTTGTCAGGATCGGGCGGCCCAGTGGTTAAGCGGACTGCAGGATTGTGTGAAACTCTCTGCCGATGTCCTGCGCTGCCTGCAGGAATGCATAGTCTCCTTAAGCCCCCAGACTGCACAACCACCTCCTCCAAGCATCTGATCGACGGGGGTAAGTATGACAGTGCATCTCGCCCAGGGCGGAGTTAAATAACTCCGACACCGCTTCTTTTCCGCCTGTGTGAAGTGGTGGGCTTTGGTCCTTTCAATAACTTGAATTTTGAAGTATTTCAGCCGAAACACAAACGCCAACGTGGACCAAGCCATCTTGTATGCAGGGGCCTCTGTAGCACGCCGCTGGCTGGCATGCACGAAAATGTCCAAGAAACCCTCCAGAATGAAAGGCAGAGGCCACAATTGGGGAGCAAACCGGAGACTCTTTATTCCACATTTTACAGCAAGGGGCGTATGCATTTCGACTCAGTGGCCTCTTCAGCGCCCAGAATATATATATATATATATATATATTCACTGAAAAAAACATAGGTTTGACACCAGTTATAGTTAGCTGGAAATTTTACTGACATAAAACCATTGAAATTCCCACGTTATAGTTAGTTGGACTCACTATAACTTGCGCGCCTGCAATGCACTGCTGATGACGTCACATATTACATCACTCATGACATGGTCAGTGACATCACTCATGACATCACTGATGACACCATCCAGTGAATGTGTGTCTTTCTGAAAAATAAATATGTTTTATATATGTATATGTAAAGGTCGATGGAAGAATAAATGTTTAAATAAGTGTCTTAATGGATGTTTTTTAAAAAAAAATTGATTGGTTAACTGGCTTATCTAAGTGTATCTTAGTGAATACATATATTAGCGAGTATTGTTTAAATATTTAAATGTTTGTATCAGTGTTTCACTTTGTGTATAAGTGGCTGCATGGGTTGGTGAGTAGCTACATGTGTGTGTATATGGGTTATTAGATGTTTTTTTTAGTATCAGTATGAGTGTCTGTATGGTTTGGTGGGGGTGTTACTTAGCACATAGATGCATCAATGACTGACTCACTGTTTGTATGTGTTTTGAAGACAGCATATGTGCAGGACTGTATGGGTGGATGAGTGTGTATATGTGTGTGTTAGTGAGTGAATGACTGTCTCACTAGTGTCTTTATCAGTAACTACATATGTTTTAATCTAGTATATGTAAGTATTGATGTATATAAGTGAGTATATGTGAGAGTGAGAGATTGAAAGAGTTCTTGTTTAAATAAGTATGTGTTTCTATAAGTGATTGTTTAAGAGAGTAAGTATGTGTAAGTTTCCTTAGAAGTAAGGTGGTAGTGTGTGTATAGCTGTATATGCAAATAAATGGATGTTCAGTAGTTTATTTGCATGTGTGATTATGTGTGTGAGTAACTTTTGGATGACTGTCGGTGTGTAACAGGATGTATAGGTGTTTCACTACATATGATGAGTGAATATATGTATGAGTGACTATATAGAACTGTTGGTGAATGAGTGGATGTGTATATAGATGGTGGTCTGAATTGGTTGTTGTAACTGGTATGGGTATCTCTATTTTTTTGAAAATTTGAGTTTCTATTTTTGAATATGTGTTTCAAGGGTTACATTACACTGAAAGGAGGTCTGTCACTCTGTCACAAGGATGGTGTCATCAGTGATGTCTTGAGTGATGTCACTGACCATGTCATGAGTGATGTAATATGTGACGTCATCAGCAGTGCATTGCAGGCGTGCAAGTTATAGTGAGTCCAACTAACTATAACGTGGGAATTTCAATGGTTTTATGTCAGTAAAATTTCCAGCTAACTATAACTGGTGTCAAACCTATGGTTTTTTCAGTGAATTTAATAGGTTTTTTAAATGCTAATTCCTAACTATAACTGGTGTGAAACCTATGGTTTTTTCAGTGAATTTCATAGGTTTTTTAAATGCTAATTCCTAACTATATAAGGCCTGAAACCTATGTTTTTTTCAGTGAATTTCAAAGGTTTTTTTAATGCTATTTCCTAACTATATAAGACCTGAAAGCCCACCAGGAATCTCCAGTATGCGCCAGGGGACTGCATTGCAGAGAGGTGTAATGAAGCCACGCCCCTTTTTACACCTCTCTGCAACGCAGCCCCCGTGCATGTTTGAAGAGGGGGAACTAATTCCCTTTGCATACTGGGGGCCCCTGGGGGCCAACTTGCCCACCTGGAACCTCCAGTATGCGCCAGGGGGCTGCATTGCAGAGGTGTAATGAGGCTATGCCCCTTGTTACACCTCTCTGCAACGCAGCCCCCTGCCGCGTTTGCAGAGGGGGAAATAATTCCCCTTGCATACTGGGGGTCCCTGGGGGCCAACTAGCCCACCAGGAGCCTCCAGTATGTGCCAGGGGGCTGCATTGCAGAGAGGTGTAATGAGGCCACACCCTTTTTTACACCTCTCTGCAACGCAGCCCCCGTGCATTTTTGAAGAGGGGGAACTAATTCCCCTTGCATACTAGGGGTCCCTGGGGGCCAACTAGCCCACCTGGAACCTCCAGTATGCGCCAAGGGGCTTCATTGCACAGAGGTGTAATGAGGCTATGCCCCTTTTTACACCTCTCTGCAACGCAGGCCACTGGCGCGTTTGCAGAGGGGGGACTAATTCCCCTTGCATACTGGGGGTCCCTGGGTCATATCTGCCCAAACACCGATATTCTGAACGATTGAAAATGACTTTTCTTGAGAAACATTTGGATTTGGATTATCATGTCCTATACTTTGGAATTTTTGAAAGACTGACTTTGAGGATGCTATAAATTACTCAAGTCTGCCCGAATTGTGTGGGTAAAATTGATACCTAGTCACTTTGAATAAGAATGTACTTACGTCTCGTCTAACATTTGGAAGAAATATCTAGTTATATGACAACAGGATACCGACATAACTTGAAGGAAATAAGAATGCCCTGAAGAAGTTCTGCTGTATAGAACGAAACGTTTCGGCTGGCTGTGGTACATAAACTTAAGGAAAATAAAAGCATTTGAATATACACCAAGATTCAGCGCTTCAATAAGGACTCTAAGTGATATGATTTGATTGGACTTATTGTGCAAGTGGTGCTGTGCCAAACTTTGGAATATTCTCCACTACTCTCTTCTACTTACTCTCTCCTACTCCACTACTCTCAAATACTCACTCTCTACTACTCATTCTCTACTACTCTACTACTCTCTACTACTCTCTCTCTACTACTCACTCCCTACTACTCACTATCTACTACTCTCTACTACTCACTTTCTACTACTCTCTCTCTCTACTACTCACTCTTTACTACTCACTCTCTACTACTCTCTACTACTCACTCTCTACTTCTCACTCTCTACTACTCTCTACTACTCACTCTCTACTACTCTCTTTCTACTACTCACTCTCTACTACTCACTCTACTACTCACTCTCTACTACTCTCTACTACTCACTCTCTACTACTCTCTCTCTACTAGTCTCTACTACTCACTCTACTACTCACTCTCTACTACTCTCTACTATTCTCTCTCTCACTTTCTACTACTCTCTACTACTCACTCTCTACTACTATCTACTACTCACACTTTACTACTCTCTACTACTCACTCTCTACTACTCTCTACTACTCACTCTACTACTTACTCTCTACTACTCTCTACTACTCACTCTCTACTACTCACTCTCTACTACTCTCTACTACTCACTCTACTATTCACTCTACTACTCTCTACTACTCACTCTCTGCTACTCTCTCTACTGCTCTCTACTACTCTCTACTACTCACTCTCTACTCTCTATTACTCACTCTCTACTCTCTACCTCTCTACCTCTCTCTACTTCTCTCTCCACTAGTCTCTACCTCTCTACCGCTACCTCTCTACCTCTACCTCTCTACCTCTACACCTCTACCTCTCTACCTCTCTCTACACGCACACATATACACATATATATATGCATATATATGCATATGCATTTATATATATGTATGTGTATGTATATACATACATATATAAACATTTATAATCTGTATATCTATATAAATACAAATATAAATGCATGCATACATATACATATATGCATACAGATGCATGTTATTTACATGAAAGTTTAAAAAACACTAATAAAAGCAAAGCTAAAAAGCCACCTCATTACAAACAGAATGGCTTTAACTTAAACGAGGGCGAGATCTATTGCATTTTCAATGCTTGTTTACTTTGGTTCCATCAAGAAGGCATTCAGATGTGTCACACATTTGCCATAAATTCTGAATGTTAGCACTCTAGTTGCTCATTAGATCACTGTAGTAAAGCTACTGCTCACCAGGGAAGTCTGCTGCTGGTATTCAAAGTGCATGTTTCAGTCTGCATGTCAGAATTTCTTTAATAAAATTGAAGAGGATTTGAGAAGTCACTCAAAATGTGCCCTAATTTTTCTTTTTGCAGCCCTAATCATACTTTCTATGGCAAAATATACCCCCTCATTTTGTTCCTTTTTAAATTAAATGTTTTAAGAGTTACCACTTTATTCCAATCAAGATGGCTTCAGGTGTGCCATACCTTTGTAATAAGTAGGACTGTTAGCACTCTAGTTGTTCTTTAGAACACTCTGGGACATTCTGTCATTGGGCTATACTTGGGCTACATCTGGGTGATATTTGGGCTACATTTGGGCTCTTTTGTCTCTGGTGGCCATCTTGGGAGACTGCATGTCAGAATTCTTTAATGAAATAGAAGAGGATTTGAGAAGTCACTCAAAATGTGCCCTAATTTTTCTTTTTGCAGCACTAACAATACTTTCTATGGCATTATATACCCCCTCATTTTGTTCCTTTTTAAATTAAATGTTTTAAGAGTTACCACTTTATTCCCATCACGAGGGCTTCAGGTGTGCTATACCTTTGTAATAAGTAGGACTGTTAGCATGGGCGTCCGCAGAAATTTTTCCAGGGGGGGCAAAATATTAACATCATCACCATCCTCGGACATGATGTGTGCCAGGTGGGGCACAGGAGGAGCCATTGGGGGCAGGATGCAGGCCGCATATGATCTCATACACCATAGGGTGCCACAGCCATCTCTTTCTTTTGTGGCACCCAAAATCCATACCTGCCCTGGTCCCTAAAATTACCCCCAAGCACCCCAAAACCCATACCCACCCTGAAACCTAAAATTCCCCCACATCCCCAAAACTCATACCCTCTCTGAATCCTACAATTACGCCCCTGGCACCCCAAAACCCATACCAACCCTGAACCCTAACATTACCCCCAAACACCCCAAAACCCATACCCACACTGAACCCTAAAATTAACCCCCTGGCATCCATAACCCATACCCACATTGGCGGTAAGGGGTAGTGGCAGGACCTCCTGACCCGCTAGCTCGCCAGAGGACATAACTTTGAGCCCACGCTCCAACACATGTAAATAGTGATATGCTTGAATGTTTTTAAAACTCTGTGATTGAAACGGAAAATCGTCTTTTTAAAATTACTTGCTGCTCGCATTCTTGCACGCACTATCACCTCACTTTAGATCGGTGTACCTTTGCTGTAGGAGCCGTATCTAGGACCGCTGATTCGTCCCCCCTCTGATTGCAAGGGGGAGGACACCACTTCCTGTCTGGAACTGCTGGGCGGTTAGCGCTGTAGCAGCTGGGTCTATCGGGGCTATTTAGGCTGAGCCTGACTGTTAGACGCTGCGGTAAGGGGTAGTGGCAGGACCTCCTGACCCGCTAGCTCGCCAGAGGACATAACTTTGAGCCCACGCTCCAACACATGTAAATAGTGATATGCTTGAATGTTTTTAAAACTCTGTGATTGAAACGGAAAATCGTCTTTTTAAAATTACTTGCTGCTCGCATTCTTGCACGCACTATCACCTCACTTTAGATCGGTGTACCTTTGCTGTAGCAGCCGTATCTAGGACCGCTGATTCGTCCCCCCTCTGATTGCAAGGGGGAGGACACCACTTCCTGTCTGGAACTGCTGGGCGGTTAGCGCTGTAGCAGCTGGGTCTATCGGGGCTATTTAGGCTGAGCCTGACTGTTAGACGCTGCGGTAAGGGGTAGTGGCAGGACCTCCTGACCCGCTAGCTCGCCAGAGGACATAACTTTGAGCCCACGCTCCAACACATGTAAATAGTGATATGCTTGAATGTTTTTAAAACTCTGTGATTGAAACGGAAAATCGTCTTTTTAAAATTACTTGCTGCTCGCATTCTTGCACGCACTATCACCTCACTTTAGATCGGTGTACCTTTGCTGTAGGAGCCGTATCTAGGACCGCTGATTCGTCCCCCCTCTGATTGCAAGGGGGAGGACACCACTTCCTGTCTGGAACTGCTGGGCGGTTAGCGCTGTAGCAGCTGGGTCTATCGGGGCTATTTAGCCCTCGCCCCCTAGTGAGCGCGCAGCGATCGCGCGCAGTGGAGCCGAAGAGTAGCCCGTCTGCGCCCGTCCGCGACAGGACGGGGCCGGGGGCCTTCCTCCTTGTCTCTCTCTGTGCTACTCTCCTGTTTACAATGGCTACTCCCGCTGACTCCCTTCTTAGGTACTCCTCACAATTTTTATTAGCCCTTCGTCCCCCAGGTCCCCGTGAATGTGCTCACAACACCTGGCTATGTTCAGAAGGCCCCTTTTCCTGCTCTTTCTGTGGTTTTCAAGCCACCTCTAATACCATCACAACAGGCTCCCTACAGAACATTACGCCAGGAATAAAAGGCTGGAAAAGCTTCCTCCTGAATGTACGATCACTCCCGCGTCATTGTACTGAAATGTGGGACACTATCCTTAGCATTGATCCAGAAATATGCTTTCTCACGGAAACATGGCTAAAGCCACACACTGTTCCAACTGTCACGGTAGGAATCCCTTTAGGGTACAAAATATTGCGACAAGATCGCCCGGTAAAAACAGGTGGCGGTACTGCCATAATATACAAAGACAGCCTTCGCATTACAATATTAGAACAAGCCTTACTCCCCTCTATGGAGATTATGATCTTTAAAATGAATACAGGAACTAAGAACAATTGGAAGGGTGCCTTGGTATATCGACCCCCTGGCCCTAATACCAACTTCTCATTAACCTTGACTGAAACACTTGCCCCACATATGAAGGATGGAGAACATTTCATCTTACTTGGGGATTTTAATTTCCATGTTGATGAACCAGAAGATCCAGATACCAAGCTTCTCCTAGCTGACCTCGCCCTTCTAGGCCTACATTTGCGGAACAGTGGCCCTACCCACAGGGGAGGACACACCCTAGATCTTATTTTTACCAACGCCCCACTCATTCACTGCCACTCTCCCAGATCTGTGCACTGGTCTGACCACAGCATACTGGAATTCTCCATCATGCAACCGACCAAACTTCCTGACCCGTCTGCTAATCTGAGTACCAAACGAAGACCATGGCATAAGATCACCCCAGAAGCATTCGCTGAAGCGTGGAGTACTCCGATTTTTACTGACTCTGATAACTCCGAGTCGGCCTTAGTCAAACTTAACAATACTTTGCTTGACACTATAAACCTTCTAGCTCCTCAAAAATTAGTCAAACAATCATCGACCAATAAAAAGGAAACCTGGTATACTGAAACGTTAAAACTAGAGAAACAACAATGCAGAAAGCTAGAAAAACAATGGAGAAAGAATCATTCCAGTGAAAGCAAAGAGCTCTACCAACAGGCTGCTTCCTCCTATTACAAAAATATCAAAAAGGCAAGGAAAACCAGCCTTCAATCTCAAATCGACGAAGCAGACAACTCGACTAAAGAACTATATAAAGTTCTGCGAAATTTTACTAACCCTCTAGCATGTGAAAGCCCTGACACCTTTTCTCAAGAATTGTGTAATAATATCTCACAATTCTTTGAAGAAAAAATTGATACCATCTATAATAAAATTTTGAACAACCATCCAAACATCATAGAGACTTCTAGTGCCCCTTGCACACAGCCTAACTCTGAGACTTTCACTTACATCCCTGAAACCACGGTGGATGATATAAGATCACTTCTTAATAATATAAAAACTGGATCTCCCCTTGACCTTCTCCCCGCCAGAGTAATGAACACCCTAAGCACAGCTCTCTGCCCTGTTATTCAAAAAGTCTTGAACCTCTCTTTCAAAGAAGGCAAACTCCCCCAGCAATGGAAAGAGGCAGTAGTGAATCCCATCCGAAAAAATTCCACCTACCCGTGGACAGAGCTCTCCAATCTCCGCCCTATCTCTCTTCTGCCCCTCCTTAGTAAACTGGCAGAGAAACATGTTAACACCCACATGTCCAGTTTCATAGAGGCGACAGGGGGCCTGGACCATTCACAATCTGGGTTCAGGCCCAACTACAGCACCGAATCAGCACTCCTCTCCGTGACCGACAACATCAAGATGGCACAGGATAGAGGAGGCTCAATGATTCTGGTGCTGTTGGACCTGTCGGCAGCCTTTGACACTGTGTCCCACAAGATTCTCATGAGCCGTCTAAAGGGAGTGGGCATTGGAGGACAGGCCTTATCTTGGTTGGAGAGTTTTCTGTCCGGGCGCTCACAATCTGTCAGCTTGGGACCCTATCGTTCCTCTTCAAGGGTGCTCACGAAGGGGGTGCCACAGGGCTCATGCCTAAGCCCCACATTGTTTAATGTGTACGTGGCCCCCCTTGCTGAGATTGTGAGGAAATATGGATTCACTCCGGTGTCTTATGCTGACGACACCCAACTCCTCTACCCTTTCCATTCTCTCAGTGCTAATGTGAGGGAAAATTTCGCCGAAGGAATGAGGGCCATCTCTAATTGGATGGCGTCTAACCGTCTTCAATGTAACGTTGGTAAGACGGAAGTAATGCTTTTTGGAAAAGCCTCCATACTGTGGTCTCCTGACTGGTGGCCCCTGGACCTAGGTCCTGTACCCTCCCCGAAATCAACAGTAAAAAACTTGGGAGTTAAGCTAGACCAAAATCTAACTTTAAAAGAGCATGCGAACGCAATCGCGGGGGCATGTTTCCACACCATCGGACTGTTGAGGCGAGTCTTTCCTTATCTCCCGGACAACTACAGAAAGACCCTTGTACAAACTATGGT
The DNA here is from genome assembly GCF_964261635.1 of Lissotriton helveticus. Classification (NCBI taxonomy): domain Eukaryota; kingdom Metazoa; phylum Chordata; class Amphibia; order Caudata; family Salamandridae; genus Lissotriton; species Lissotriton helveticus. The sequence goes on along the minus strand of NC_136065.1, from coordinate 626,670,053 downwards.
AATAAGTCGCCTCGACTACTGTAACGGGCTCCTGATACAAGCTAACGAGGATGCCATAAATCGTCTACAGGTGGTACAGAATACGGCGGCAAGACTGATTCTGAATGCCCCTCCGCGAACCCCCTCCAAGCCTTTACTAAGAGAACTCCACTGGCTGCCAATACGGCAACGTGTCAAATTTAAAACCTGTTGTACCGTCCATAAATGCTTGTTCGGAAATGGCCCCAAATATCTGAGTCAAACACTTCACCCATACAAACCTGAAAGATCCTTGCGCTCAAGTAACCAATTGCTGGTGAAAATCCCTCTTGTAAAAAAGACCAGACAAGGTGGACGTGCCTTCTCCTTGGTAGGACCCACCTACTGGAACAACCTGCCCTTCAGCATAAGGCAAATCTCTAACCACCTCGCCTTCAGGAAAAAGTTAAAAACCTTACTATTCCTAGACGAATAATTGGACCGTTCTACTCACCAGATCACAGCTCATCCATCATACCTCCTCCTCTTATACATCTAAACGAGCAAAGCGCGGAGATACCCCGTAAGGAGTCTATTCCTGCGCTATATAAGAAATTAAATAAATAAATAAATAAATTGACCCCTAAAATTGTCCCCCTGGCACCCCAAAACTCATACACACCCTGAACCCTAAAATTACCCCCCTGTCACCCCATAACCCATACCGCCCTGACCCCTAAAATTGTGCCCCTGGCACCCCAAAACCCATACCTGCCCTGAACCCTAAAATTTCCACCCTTGCACCCCAAAACCCATACCCATCCTGAACCCTAAAATTACCCCTCTGGTAACCCAAAACCCATACCCACCCTGAACCCTAAAATTATCCCCCTGGCACCCCAATCCCTAACCCACCGTGAACCTTAAAATTACTCCCTGGCACCTTAAAACCCTCACCCACTCTGAACCCTCAAGTTACCCCCTGGCACCCCAAAAGCTGAACACTACATTCTGATTGTGTATCGCGCCGTCTCCCTGCTCAGGGAGGATCTGCTGGTCCGGATCGGCTCGCCCGGTCCGGTTCTGCTCGCCCTTCTCTGGAGCTGTTCTGCCTGCCCTGTCCCTCTTCCGGACCCACCGAGCCTGCCTCCATGCACACTGCCTGGACCTACTCTGTCTGACCTGGTTCTTTCTCCTTTAGACCTGCTGTCTTCACTGGCGGAGTTAGAACACAGGTCTCACTTCTCTGAAAGCTGCTCTCCCTCACCCAGACCCCCCACTCCCCCTCCACTTGCTCTCTCAGCTTCCTTCCTCCCTACTTCTCGGTCTCTCTTTCCCCACTGCTTCTCTCTCTCTTTCTCTCCCCCCTCTTTGTTCACTCTCACCCCCACCGTATCCGTCTACCCGACCCAACCAAGTCTTCCTCTGTCCACCCTCTCTCTTCCTCCTCCTCATGTCGGTGATAGGGAGCCCGGGGCCCTCTCTGAAAATGCGAGCTGGAGGTGACGTTAAGTGTGAAATCACCAAGGTGTGAACCAGGAGAAGAGGCGGGTGGGCGGCAGGTAGAGGGTCAAAGGGGGCACTGGCTCTCAGAGAGGTGAGACGGGGCGGGGAGCAGCCTGAGGACAAAAACAACACCAGAGCAAGAGGCAGACGCTACTCTTTTATTCAAATGTGACTATTCCTTCTGCTTAGTAATTTACTAAACAGCAACTGTTCTAGGCAGTCAATCACTATAATCCAATAATTATTTGAAAAGACTTTGCCTCAATCTTGTTATTGTGTCAGAGCGCGCTATAAAGTCCGAGGTCTCCTGACGCTTCTGACTAAATTATAAGATGGAGGGGGGCGGGGGGGGCAGAGGGTACTCAGAAGGATCTAGAAAAGAGCAGAGTCTCCAGGTGTTGTCTAGATGTAACGTGCGATGAGATGCACAGGACTTCACCTAGAAGAGAGTGCCAAAGGGACGGTGCAGGAAAATGAAGCCCACGTCTTGTCCTACTGAGCACTGAAATGCAGAGGAGCTTCAGAATAGAACAGAGAGTGCGAGCTGAAGAGGAACCGTGGCTGGAGCACCATGTGGAATGCATAGTGGCATGGGCGTCTGCAGGGGGCAGGGCCGGCTTTAGCGCTGGTGGCACCCAGTGCAACAATGTTAGTTGGCGCACCCAATGACCACCTCCACCACGGATTCTCTCACTAGCACCCTTTAACAGTGACCAAGTCTCCATAAACACTCTCTCTCAGATGCATTGAATTCGTTATATAGCGCTCCTCATACCATTAAAGTATGTCAGAGCACTTTGCATCACACACACATTACACAGACAATCAATCATACTTGTGTAAATCAGTGTATAGGAAATGTTACATAAGCCAAAGGACAAAGGGGCATATTATCAAGGCCTAGCGATAATTTTATCGCCGCGTTTGTGTCCGTTTTCGGACGAAATGCGACGATAAAAATATCGCTTTATTTGCAAGAGCACGCTAACATGTGTTCAATGGGATTAGCGCTGGTTTCAACATCGCATCGCCTTGCATCGCTAATGAGATGCAAGGGAGGCGTATCCCGTGAAACAACATGGGATATCATCACTAACCCTGATTCTTTCTATTTTCAAGTGTATCACTAACACACATAGCGATTATATAATCAGCGCTAACCGGGTTTTTCGCCGGTTTGTAACGCCTGCTATTTTCCTAACTAAGCCATATCTATAATGGGATATGGATTGCTATGCTGAGTCCACGTCTCCCATTATAGATTAGGTTTTCCCTAACGCGGTTTTCTGTCGCTGGAATTCCGGCGATTTCGACTCTTTCCGCCGCTTTTGCCTGGATTTCTATCGCCTGGGGATGCGCCTTGCTGATAGTGCGCTCACCAGGCAATAGAATAAGGCGATATGCGGCATTCATTTTTTGCACTCTACACATGGCCAGCGATAAATATCGCTGGCCGTTCATGATATGCCCCTAAAAGTGTAGGAGTCACATGTCATCCATACTGGTAGGCAGTATAGTTTAGGAGTGCTTGGTGTGGAGAAGCACAAACTCAGAGTCGAAAAAGAAACAGCATAGTTGGGAGTTTTCTTTAATAATAAGAATCCATTTCTACCCAAATTAACCTTTTTTGCAACATTAATCAATGTTCTATACTTAGCAGAGTGTATGCACTTCTATGATGAAAGTTAATACCTCACTATTCTATATTAGGACTTTAAATTATAAATTGCAAGAAAAGGATAGCTCTTTTAAAAGCAGTAACCTGCTGATCTATTTACATTAAATGCACTCTTTAATCTACTTGGTACACGTTCTTTGCAGCAGGCATATTAACCCTCTGTACTACCTTCACATAAGTCAAAAACCTCAACTACACAAAACTCTGATCTCTGGCCAGGAAGAACATTAATCACAGGAGTTATCTTGACATTTTTGTGAGGCCCCTTAATTGCAGGAGGAAAGGAACGTGCAGCAGGTGCTTTTAAAATCATAATTAAGATGTAAGCACGGCGCCCCCAGGAAGCCAGCACCCAGTGCAATGGCACCAGTCACACCGCCCTAGAACCGGCCCTGGCAGGGGGGCAAGGAGGGGTGCTCCAGGGGGGGGCAAGCGCCCCTCCTTGCCCCCCCCCTGCGGACGCCCATGACTGTTAGCGCTCTAGTTGTTCTTTAGAACACTCTAGGAGGCTGCAGTAGAACACAAAGGAATCAACTGACAGTCTCAGTCCTTGTTGGATGTACATGTTTTACTGAGAATGTCAGACTTCATTCTCACATGACTGAGAAAGATAATGTGAATTTACAGAAAATATGCTTTCAGTTTAGCTTATAGATCCCCTTCCAAACCACTGTGGGAAAAGCATGAGATAATAGTTTTCTTTCAAACATGATTCATGATATCACAGCAGAAGGCTTTTCACATGGTAAAATCATCTTAGAACACACCACAATTCCTAAAATGAGTATGGTACCATCAACAAATGATTTATAATGTAACTAAAGTCCTAAAACCCTCTATTAACTACAATGCTTTTTAATGAGGTGCTATCAAGTATATTGGTCCCAAGATGGCTGCCAACACTTCTTGGATGAAGTGCTAACAGCCAATCAGATCAGATGTGTGGTTAGGCTCTGCCCAGATATATATATTTTTTTTAACCTAAATTACTCAAAATCCACTGGAGCACATATCTTGAGACATAGCAAAGGCACATCGGGCTACCAGTCCCTACAATTTTGCCAAGTTTTCTGGAAATCCATTCAGCCGTTCGGGCTAAAAGTGAGTCCAACCGTCCTATGGAAATTAACATGGGGAAAACATGTTTAGGGACCCCCCTTTTATCTCGGCCCCTGCTTGACGAATCCCCCCCAAACTTTCAGGGAAGGAGCAGAGTGGAGAGGGCCATCTTCTTTGAGAAATTTGCGAAGATTCGTCCACTGGCGCCAAAGTTATTCCCAATAGAATGTTGCAGATTTCCTATCGAAATCAATCCTAACTATAACTACCTACTGGCGACCGCCAGTAGGTAATATATATATATATATATATTTATATGACCAAAACTCCCTCCAAAAAGACGAAGCAGGAGCCCAGAGGAGAACTTTTCTGACAGGCTTTATTGAGTCCCGTTCCAAGCCAATTCGAGACGAGCAAATGATACTGTATGAAATAATAGATGGTATCATGAATATTGATGTTTCCTGATGGAAACGTAGTGACAAGGAGGGAATGTGGAAAAGTAAATTTTGCCATGTTCTGTGTCCCTACGTGTTCCCCATCCTATGTTATATGTGCATGATTAATATGCATATGTATTCCCTTATGATTGATTAAAGACGCAATTCCAGTTGTGTCCAACTCTAGTATGCCAGTTTCCAGTTCTCGTGAAAGCTACGAGTATTAGGCCTATGTAAAGTTATGTTGCCACGTTTCACAGTGTGCACGTTAATTCATTGAAAAGTCCCCGTTTCTAGGCCTCAAAAGGGCCCGGACCCAGATTCAGCTCCTGTCTCCTGAACCCTCGCTGAGGAGCGATACAGCCCCCACCTGCATCCCTGACCCTTCACTTACTTCCTACCTCACAGTGCCTGGCTCTGCCTGCCAGTCTGCCAAGAGTATGTTATGATTCTCGTTATCAGTCCAGCCCTCCTTCTCTGCATTCCTAAGCTACTGAATCGCATCAATAGTTTCAGTCATAGTCTAGCCTTTATGTCTCCATGTAAGAGAAATACTGTATTAATGGTCATCGAATATTCCTCAACACGCACTACATGTAGAATAATGCATGCACCAGTCTTAGAGTCTGTTAGCCTTTGCCCTGATAACTTTTGGATTCTATCAACATGTTCTCTAAACATTAGATACTAGATAGTGTTTAGGTACATGTCGCTCTGACACTCCAGACTTTAGTCTCCTCTTCTAGTGCAGAAGTCATAGCCCCCAGTTCTCCTGGTAACACGTCATTGCCAGCTTGCGCGCACCACTAGGTCAGAGGTCCCGGCTCCTTAGGTAGCCCCCTCCATGTTTCCGCCCCATTTATGACATATTCTGTTACGTTTACATCACATGTCTATGTACACACCTCTTGTTACACCTACTTTATGCCTTATCTTTCGCCTACTGTACTGAATGCAATGTAATTTGTTTTAGTATATATATATGTTATGCACTGTTATTAAAGTTATCCCTTATGCTCCCAGATCCTGCCCCCGGCAGCTGCCATCCTTTCCCGTGCAGGTTGTCCTGTTCCTGTCCTTTATGCTATATTAAAACCTGCAAAACTCCAGCTACCTCGAATCTTGACTCTTATTTATTGAGCTATCTGTTTATATTGTATCCAGTCAAAAATAGACCCGGTAATTAATTATTTATTTACCACAGAGCAAAGAAACAGCTCCGGTGGCGGCGAATGCATTTTGGCATTACGCCTTCTTCAGCGCCCAACACCAGTTGCAGTCATCTTGGCACGTTCTTTCCTGCTGCCTAAATATAATGACATAGGTCCGCTCCTCCCCTAAGCAATGATGCACACCTGTTGTAGGTCGTTTCAATGTATAGCACTACAACTCCCAAGATGCTTCATGCTAACAGCATATCGGGTCGGTGAGAATGGGGGGGAGGGTGAAAGTAAAAAATCCCAAGTGCGGAACCCTAAAAGGCAGGATACGATGAAAGCCTTTCACTGTCCCAAAACTCAAGCTGCCTGTCATCGAGTCCCCTCCTACCGCTACAGCCCCAATAGCAGAGAGTCCAATGAGCAGGGGCCAGAATGCGGGAAGCAGAATGCCCAAACAGAGGTGCAATACCTCAACTGCTCGGGGCCCCCTGGAAGCGAGGCGGGTACTGGAACAATCCATCCCTGGTAAGCGTTGATGCCGTGAAGCGTGCCAGTTGCAGTCCAGACCCTTGGCGTAACGGGGGCTCCTGTACTGTGCTGCTGGCCAGCACAAAAATATGACCAAAACTCCCTCCAAAAAGACAAAGCAGGAGCCCAGAGGAGAACTTTTCTGACAGGCTTTATTGAGCGAAGAAACAGCTCCGGTGGCGGCGAATGCATTTCGGCATTACGCCTTCTTCAGCGCCCAACACCAGTTGCAGTCATCTTGGCACGTTCTTTCCTGCTGCCTAAATATAATGACATAGGTCCGCTCCTCCCCTAAGCAATGATGCACACCTGTTGTAGGTCGTTTCAATGTATAGCACTACAACTCCCAAGATGCTTCATGCTAACAGCATATCGGGTCGGTGAGAATGGGGGGGGGGGTGAAAGTTAAAAAATCCCAAGTGCGGAACCCTAAAAGGCAGGATACGATGAAAGCCTTTCACTGTTCCAAAACTCAAGCTGCCTGTCATCGAGTCCCCTCGTACCGCTACAGCCCCAATAGCAGAGAGTCCAATGAGCAGGGGCCAGAATGCGGGAAGCAGAATGCCCAAACAGAGGTGCAATACCTCAACTGCTCGGGGCCCCCTGGAAGCGAGGCGGGTACTGGAACAATCCATCCCTGGAAAGCGTTGATGCCGTGAAGCGTGCCAGTTGCAGTCCAGACCCTTGGCGTAACGAGGCTCCTGTACTGTGCTGCTGGCCAGCACAAAAATATGACCAAAACTCCCTCCAAAAAGACGTAGCAGGAGCCCAGAGGAGAACTTTTCTGACAGGCTTTATTGAGCGAAGAAACAGCTCTGGTGGCTGCGAATGCATTTCGGCATCACGCCTTCTTCAGCGCCCAACACCAGTTGCAGTCATCTTGGCACGTTCTATCCTGCTGCGTAAATATGCTGACATAGGTCCGCTCCTCCCCTAAATCAATGATGCACACCTGTTGTACGTCGTTTCAATGTCCAGCACTACAACTCCCAAGATGCTTCATGCTAACAGCATATCGGTTCGGTGAGAATGGGGGGGGGAGGGTGAAAGTTAAAAATTCCCAAGTGCGGAACCCTAAAAGGCAGGATACGATGAAAGCCTTTCACTGTCCCAAAACGCAAGCTGCCTGTCATCGAGTCCCCTCGTACCGCTACAGCCCCAATAGCAGAGAGTCCAATGAGCAGGGGCCAGAATGCGGGAAGCAGAATGCCCAAACAGAGGTGCAATACCTCAACTGCTCGGGCCCCCTGGAAGCGAGGCGGGTACTGGAACAATCCATTCCTGGAAAGCGTTGATGCCGTGAAGCGTGCCAGTTGCAGTCCAGACCCTTGGCGTAACGGGAGCTCCTGTACTGTGCTGCAGCCAGAAAAGAAAGAGAAATTTCTTTCTTGAATCCCCTCACTCACTAGGGTTTCCCTATGGTGACATGCTTCATCATTAGGGCCATCCCAGCTCTCGACGAACTGGGGCGTGCTACGACTTGCGAAGTTACATAGGAGCACTTTTTGAAGGACTATGTGTTGTGCAATGTGAAGTGGAGTGGGTGTTGGTGATTTAAAAATACCGTTCTAGTGGGCCTAAAATAATTTGTATTCCTGCTCCTAGGTGGGTATGGTTAAAAATGGGGTAGACACTGTGAACCAATCTATAATGAGAAGGGAATCAGTGTATGGTTGACATGTTTCGAGCTTCCCCTAGCTCTTCCTCAGGACCACACAGGGACCAGCCCTGTGTTTGCCACTCCTAATTGAACCTTAAGAGGAAATCAAACATAAACAAAGAATTGAAATAACAATGAACGCTGCTACTAATAAAAGCATGCGTCTAAATACATAGGATTCCTATTTCTCGTAGTATATTTGTCAGTGTGCCTAATAGCACCTCATGGTCTCGGCGGGTGGCGGTGTCTCCTATGAAACAATCTTCAAACTCGAAGACGCCGTGCATGAGCACCTAGTCAGCTTCCCTGCCGGACCGCCTGGGAAGAAGACTGAGAACAGCTAACGGAAAAGGCCCATGCAGACCTATGCATGTTGTTTTATCAAGCCCAGGTAAAAGCCCAATGCCTATCGAACTCTATGAATCCAGCCGTCAAAAAGACTATTTTGAGGATGTTATGTGGTCTAATTCCATTAAAATCTTACAAATGTAGACACTTAAAAGGTCCGCCAACTACAAGTGTCGACTGTTCAATTTCAAGCAGGAATCACAGATGCAAGCAATCAGTCTTTACCCTGTGTTAGAAACGTAAGATGCTATTGGCTAAACTGATATTCAGAAGTCTGAACATCACCCAATGTAACAAGGCTGTCACTGCATGTTTCAGAGGCAATGGGGAGGAGCTTTCCTGCTAGATGTATAACATTTCTTCACGCAGTGTTTATGGTCTTGAACGTAAGCCCTCAGACAAGTGGAAGAACGGGCTGTTCACAAGACTCCAAGGCAAAGTTTATATTATATTCAATCAAAGTATCAAGCCAGGCCTAGAAGAGATGAGGTGGTGGGCACCTCCCCATCATACTCAGCACTTTATGATCCGGCCGGGAGCCTTTGAGCCCCAGACTTTTACTAAACTAATGTGGGCCCTTCTTCAAAAAAGCAGAGTGCCCTCTCTTTAAGTCACTGTCTCTTGAACAAAAAAGGTGTTTATAAAGATGCTCAAAGAGTCACACACAAGCAGTTACCACTATTATCAGAAGCCTCTGAATATTGCACTTTACTAAATATGCTGGTCGTTAGTTCATTAAGTGGCATTCAGTCGGGTTCCTGAGGGACCACTCCTTTTTATTTTTTTTTAGCACAGACTCCTATTTGAAGACGTTTGATTAGTAATTGCATCAATTTGGGGACAGGAGTGGGGAACAAATGGGATAGTTGTAAAGTTTTATATGACCAGTGAATTTTAGTGATGTTGCAATGCAGATTAGCCACTAATGCCCTTGGACAAACCGATTGAGCTGCACTATGCACATATGGACAGATTGCGGCGTTAACGGGTTTTGGCATATATTCATCAAACAAAAATCCGCTTGCAGAGGGGCAGATTCTCAGAATCTGCCCCTTTGCGAGCGGTATTTTTGCATTTGGGATGCATCCTCCCAAATGCAAAAATCGCAAATAGAGAATTCGCTAAATTGCGATTATTTGCATTTAAGGAATCTCAAATTGAGATTCCTTAAATGCAATGCATGAAAGTTTTAAAAATAGCGAGTTCGCTAATAGGGCACGCAAATTACTATGAAGTACAACTTCATGGTAATTTGCAAAAACTTTTAAAAATGCACTTTTGTGCATTTTTCAAAGTTTCATGTTGCGCACACACATGCCCTAAGGACATGTGTGTGCGCAACATATGTGCATAGATCAATTTCAGGGGTGCAACAGGGTGTCCTTTGGACATCCCTGCACCCTTGAAATCGCAATCTCAATTTGCGAATCGCTAATTGCGACTCGCAAATTGAGATTTTCTTCCCATTCATTCCTATGGGCCTCTAGGCCCATAGGAATGAATGGGGAGGTATTCCTTAATTGCGACTCGCAATTTGCGAGTCGCAATTTAGGAAATCTAAGAAATCGCTATTTTTTAAGTGATTTCTTGATGCATTCCATTTTGCTATTCCTTAATAGTGAATCAGTATTTTTCGCTATTAAGGAATCGCAAAATGGATTGTTGATGCATCTGGGGGTTAATCTTGATGTTTTTCGCAGTGCTCCAGAATGAACTGATGAACTATGACACCATGTGATTTTAAGTTGTTTATTATATGCAAGCCTTCATGTAGTGTTATGGTTTTAAATAACGTAAAACAATAAACGCTTAACTTACCTCCCTTTGTGATTCAGGACTTCAGTGCACAGGGGCTCAAGATATAAATGTGCCAATCTCATTGTTTGAGGGACTTTTGTATTCAATTTGCTGTTAACAGGAGAGTAACCTTCACCCCTATTTAGGTCGAGCATTCGAGACCTCTTGGATATACTTTAGTATATACTTTAGTATATATGCTTTAGTATATACTTATATGAGTATGTACTTTGTGGGCTCTAGAGATCAGCCCTAGGACTTGTCTGCTTCCGCTTGGGGACTTTTGTTTCTGTTCAACTGCCTCTATTTAACTGTCTTGATAGAAAACGACCAGCAGAGGTCTGTAAAATACCAGAATTGCTTTAGCATTCTCTAGATTTCAGTTCATAGAAATTGTCTTTCACACGCACTCGTAGACAATAATTTTTTTTTCAAATCTTGTATTTTCAGTGATTTGACCACCAAAGACCCTGCTTTTATATTAAAAACAGAGCTTTGGACTATACCATTTCCCACTGAAAGGCAATATTCCACTCCATGTGGTGTTCCCATACCTGGCGTTTCACGCAGCTTGGTGCTTACTTTCCCTCCATGTTAAAGACCATTAGATATTTCAGCACCCAGGCTAAAGTGCTACATAGCTAAATACATATAAAGTCCCAAAGGCGAGACCGATTGCATTGCAAATGCTTGTTTCAATCCCCGTCAGTTGCGTTACTCACATTTCTGTGGCACTTTTCGTCATAGTCTTCCTTTGCAAGTTCCACTGCTGGCTGTGTTAACTTTCTAAGAGTTTTTTCTGCAGTTCAGATGTCAGGAAGGTGGTGCTGTTTCTGTGCTTCATGTACACATGTGAACCATTAATAAAACGCCACTCCTACAGCAACCTGTTTTTGGTAGGGAGACCATGTTTCCGATAGACATGATTTTGCATTCTGTACAATATTTGATTTCTAACACAAGTGTAGTCTATTTAGCAAAATGTACCTTGATAAATTAACTGTAAATGTATGTTGAGTGACATTGACTCTTCAAAGTTTGCCCGTAGACCTTCAAACGCACAAACTGTTTTCTATGTTATAAATGTAATGCATAAGTGATGTGAATGGTAGGTCTCGTTTCAGATGTTAGGAGGTTCCTTGTTTAGATTTGTTTTTAGTCCTGATGATGCTCATTGCCGTTTGCATCAGGGTCAAAACGTTGACTGTCCTATTGGGACCAACCCATATCACACAGAATCCAATTCTGGTAATCTTACAAAAGCTGCTTTTCACAATTGTTCCAGTTGCTCTTAATTCACCCAAATTTCATACTTCACTTTATGCAGGCATGCATTTTGTTGCCCTGGTGCTTACCTTCATAGCAGCTAATAACAAACTGGCATAGACAATAGGTCTCGCCTTTTGGACCTTATAAGTGTGTAGCCATGCAGCACATTATCCTGGATGCTGTGCTGCCGGTGATTGAAAGCTCTGCTCCGTGGGAGGAAACAAATGACAACAAGGAGGGACAAAGAGGAAAGATTAACCACTAGCAAGCAAAGGATAAGCAAACTCACAAATAAAAAGCACTGGCCTGTCTGTATGCCCACAAAGTGTATACATGTCTGGAAGAGACAGCTGCCTAGGCTCGGCCTAATAATGGGCGAGGATTAGACTTCTTTGACTATTTTCTTGACTGAACCATCTGGCTTTAGGCATTGGTTCAGTGGAGTGTCAATGTGTTAGATCAGCCTCTGTCATTTTGCAAGTATGCATACGGTTAGAATGTAGAATTTCCTCTAAACGTATGCATGCCTGCACACACACGTACACACACACAGTGGCATTTCTCTAAAAACATTTAGTGCACACACACATTGATTAAAATTATGTAAACTTTAGGTAGCACGGGTCGGTGATGATGACATCAGCACTTTGTGGATGTAAGACAGTTGTGCGTGAGGTAAATGCCTCTACTAGAACAAACGTATGGCATTACCCATCTGTATCTGAATGGTTTCTCAGAGCTGTGAATCTGGTACCTTCAGCAGTGAGCTGCTGGAGGGCTCTGGGACCGGCGCTTGCTAGGGCAGTATGTGGCCAAGTTCTGATAATTACGTATTCAAAAATAAAACTAGAAGGAAATGTTGACATTGTTTACTGTGATTACACAATGCTTTCAAAGACTCATCATATGAATAAAGTTAGTACATTTTTCATCCAGTCGCCTTTTAAGGGCGGATTTATTGATAAACACATTGATAAGGCCTTTCAAAAAAAAATTAGATTATAATTTTTTGATTTGTTTTCTTTTATTTCAATTCACAGGCAGGTTGTTCAACCAGCAGCAATGATCATGTAGAACCTCAATCAGCTAACGGACGTTACTTGGGCAGACTGTGGGTGTAGGGGTCATGGCTGCCTCCAACACCACATCACATCCAACCTATCGGCTGTTCACGGGGAATGTCCAGTATGTTGTAAGAGCCCAGTTGACCGGTGTGCTGGTGCAGGCATGTAGGTATCTGTGAAAAGTATGGTGGTAATCTACGTTAGTTCTCGAGCAGACCAGGCAAGGAAAGGCTGATGCTTTGCAAATATTTGAGATTCTTACACAGGTTAACTTTTCCAAGCACTAACTTGCTAAAGGTAACAGTACAGGACTGTTTCCGTGTGAGTAACGGTTTGGAGTTTGGACGAGGAGCCGCACAGGAGCTGGTGCAGAAGACCGGAAAGTGACTTGTGTAAGAGAGGAGCCTATAACGGAAGCCAGGGGACACAACTGATTGTGAAAGGAGGGATTCAGAAGACAGTGGTACCAGCTGCCGGTGTCAGGTGTCTCTGCCCTTGTATACTGGTAGAGAGCGGACAGGGAGGGAGCTGTACTCTCTGTGGCCACTTATGGAAAACAGGGCAATGGAAGGAAATTGGGGCGCGTATGAAGAGAGAACGCGAATTGGGAAAAGGCACATTGATTACAGCGGACAAACAATTCAGCAGTTTAATGCCACAAAGGTGCAATGGCATGCCCCACTATAATAGTTAAAAAACACGAGTGGCATTAAACTTACTGACTTTGAAGAGCAGGTTTATGACATGCTGAAGCTGGTACATGAGATGGAATAGAGGCAGCATGGTGCCGATAGTGGCTGAGGTGGGAAGGGAGTAGAGGTGGGCAAGTTCACTTTAAGAAGCCTCTGGTCATTTCCTTACAAGGTGGTTGTAGATACAATGGACAGACTCGTAATGAACTTACGCTGCAAGAGTATCTTCAGAGCATGGGGGATTTCTCATCTTTTGGAGACGCATTGGCCCTTCAATTAAAGACACAATGAACAATGGATATTGTGCAAAATATGCTTCTTTAGGAGGGAGCAAGCTGTGATGAGAGGGGGCGTTGGGGCACGGAACAGGTGCACTCTGAAAACAGCTTCTAACATTTGTTCTCGGTCTTTGAATGCTCATCAAATATGGAAATATAAGACCAAGATTTACAGCCACGAGGAACCCACCAAATGGGAAGCTTCCACAAAGACAAGCAGGAAAGAAAGAAAAAATAGACATAAATAGATAAGCACTGAAGTGGAAAGATACCAGTAGCTAGGTCCTACTCTGTGGGAGGAAACAAATGACAACAATGAAGTACAAAGAGGAAAGATTAACCCCTAGCAAGCAAGCGTTTTTAAGGGACAATCAAGCTCACAAATAAAAAGCGATGGGTGGGCTCTAAGCCCACAAAGTGAATACAACATGTCTCGAAGTGACAGCACAAGCACTGCCTAGGCTTGACCTAAAAAGGGCCTCATTTACTGGAGAGACAGATTTCAACCTAAATGCCCACCAGATTGCCTCTATTGCAAAGCAGGGCTTGCAGACAATGTCCAAGATCCTTAGAGCAAGAAAATATGGATGTTCCTTTTCCTATCTGGTGGTAAAACTTTGGAATAATCTCCCGACCAAGTAAAGGAACCTAACTGTTGAAGATAGCTTTAAAAAGGAGCTGAAAACATAAATTTTCCGCCGGGGTTAAATCTGTCACTTACAGCAGCACCAGGACGCTTCAGTCGAAGTTGCTGTGCGCTATACAATTTGTATTAATTCATTCATTAGCATTAATTACTATGAACACTCTTCACTTTTCACTTATTTCTTGACACAGAACATATATGTATTACCATCATATAATGAAATAACTCTCTTATGTGTAGATGTCAACTGCACAATATAGAATGTACTACGTTTGTGTCTAGACGCACTGAAAGTGTTTTATTAAATGATTGTACATATGTTCTTGATTGATTTCCCCATAAAGAATACTTTCATATGTTCACACAAACCCCATGTAGTGAGTTTTGTCATTAATAGTAAGGTTAACCAGGCTAAAACTACAAACTAACATTACTGAAATATTGGATGCAAGCAATAACCTGTGGGGACACTTTCCTACGTTACTATGGTCTTACCAGGTTCCCAAGGGATAAGGGCTGGCCTTCATTCTCTTACAGCTGACATAACACTCAGCATGACTTTTCTCAAGTGCCCACAGCAAATGAAGATAGAAATTATGACAACCCTCTAGAGCCAAAATACTGGAGTGATAATTTGAAAGCCTCCCTCGTTCACCATAGCTGGAAGCTGATGAGTTCCTCATTGTTCAAGATGATCCTTGCAATTGAATGCTCAGTTTTTTGGTTGACTGTGCCTTGGCAGTGCAGCTTTGCTTTTGGGCCCACTGTAAATCAGATTACCAATTAGAACCCATCCCCGTGAGCTCAAGTAGTGAGAACATTCTGATTGACCATTTGTCTGTTACTACAAGTTTCCTGGATGGTCACAGCAGCACGTAAAAGGCAGGTTCCGTTTGGCCCAAACACATTGATGGCGTAAATCAATGTGTGATTCCTCTTTTAGACACTATGACAAATCAGCGTTCTAATCAGATGTCCTTTCTTGCATAAAGCGGGCCTTACTCGAGATCACTTCTTTGTAGTGCTAAGACTTCAATCACCCAGTCGTTGCAGATTCGAGTAGATGGGATCAAATATGATGCAGGTAATTGAATGGTCATTTCTGTATTCTTGAGCGACACCAACAGATCCTTCTTGAAAACTTTCTCCCAGCGACGATCCTATCACCAATCAGTGACAGTGACAACAATTTTGGTTACAAGACAAAGTGAAGCAGTTGAGGAAAATATTTACTGCAATGTACAGTTAAAAATAGACATTGTCACTGATAATAATGTTACACAAGACCTACTTTCTCTTTCGTCTCTTTTGCTATGTATTTCCTCTAGAAAGGTGCAGATCTACAGATTATCACTGAAGAACTTTCACTTCCAGCTTCACTGATGTCAATCAGTTCTCAATATCCAAAATGGCGCACTCACGGCTTAGTTACAAACTCATTCAGCAATGGCTTTTGTGCAGAGCACAGTAAGGCAAGCAGCACGGGATTTAAACGGGCTTGAATGAATTTGGTATACATGTTAATGAAATTACTTTTGTGTGCTAATGTTTACATTTCTGCTACTATGTTGTGTCACTGAAGTCTAGTTGAAGGAGACCTCTTGTCTTTTTCCTGCATGCATGTCTTTGACTGTTCATGTAGACTATGTACTTGTGCATTAGCCTTGTGCTGCGAATGTGTGGACTTCTTTCAAATACTGGCATTTCCATTAATTATTATTTATTGTCTAAACATGGATGAACATGTTATTGCCCCCTCAAAGGCTGCTGTTTCATTTAGGTGTCACATCGCATACCACCAGAGGTGTAAAGCAGGCCCCTGGAGCCCTGGAAAGCAGGGGGTGCCCACTCTTCCAGGCGCCCAGGATCCGGCTCAAGGAATAAACATCTGTGAGGGATAGAATTAGAGGTCCTCATCATTTTTACTATGCCACTTGTGTCAGGACTCTCATGGAACAGAATCATACCTCATCTGACACAAATATCACCCACAGCCAGGAAAAGGGAAGTCAGCGAGTCTACCAGCATGTGCACCATTGGATTAGGTTTTAAGCAACAAAACAAAGAGCCATATGGAAAAATAATTTGCCTAGGTTTAGGGACTAATTTATATGTTGGTGGAGAAAGAATGCCACTGCAATGGTAACGGTGGTCCTACCTCGCCAACATAGTGGTCCACCTGCCCGATTTAACTGCGGGCGGACTATAGTTTAGCCATAGCTGTGACCAATCCGTCATTGCCATGGCCAAACGTCTCCGATGGCTGGACAGAGTAAGGGCTATTGGAGAATTGGCTATATGTCTGTCCACCCAATTAAGATGAGTGGACATATAGCCGTTGTTTACTGTCTGTAAACTCATGGCACACCCTGGTGGTAAGAGACAGCAAAAACAGAAAATGCCCCCCTCACAATGGGAGATGACTCACGTGGCGATGGGGGTATAAATCCTGTTTCAGGATTTTCTTTTTGTAAAGAAAAAAGAAAACAGTTTGGTGCAAGGCTCTGTCATGTTGAAAACAAAAGCATTGACAGGAACTGTAATGAGGCAGTTCATAGCAACGCTTTAAGAAAATATCGCCTACTTTCTGGTCATTTCTAAATCTGACGGGCGCCATCTTTGTCAGGATGACTGGGTAATTTAGTCCATCACCCTGACAGAGAAACAGGCCATCTACTAGAATTAAAATCTGACCCTAAGTCTTGTACTCCTAATCTAGTACTGAATAAAATATGCAAGCCATAAGTATGTCAAGAGTATTCCTGGTTTCCCTTGGGAATTCAGTAGCTAGCTAGGAGAACTACAAGAGTAAGCCACACATATTTATAGTAAAACCTTTGTGAATCAGACCCAAAGACAATGAAGGAAAACAAGGAAAGCACTGCAGCAGACTTCCTACTTCTGTGTTGTCATTTAATATATTTGTGGCAATTCACAAAGTCATCTTCAGTTGAAAACATATGTCTATGTCTGATAATGACTGCATTTAGCCTGTCGGGAATTGACAAAAGGATTCATGGCAGATTAAATGGGTTTACTACGACGTATTACTCTGCCACAGCTGTGGGAAAATATATAGTTGCAACTCCCACAGTGCTGAGGTATGAAATATCGAGGGAAGAATATCAACTTACCAGAATACTTTAGCCAAAATGTCAAGTACTGTAGCATTAACAGATGGTAAATATAGGTTTACTATACTTACCCCCCACATCTATGTACCTTGGATATATTTGTATCATCTGTTGTGTAAATTATAACTTTGGTATAGTTCTACAAGGTTTGCTTTTCCATCTTTGGGTAACATGGATGAACTTTGTTCAATTCACCAATGCTTACATTGTTCCATTGGAATCATTGCTTTTGGATTACTAACAATCCCTAAACCAAGATCTTGAGCACCATGGTACCATAAAATACCTATTTGGTTCTTTACAATATCCCAAACATGAATGGCACTAAGAATAATATACACTTTAAACTAAAATCATGTATTGCAATCGGCAAACACTGATTCTCAGCACATGGGGAGGTTACCATACAAAAAGGGTCACTTTCCTACATCCATATAAAATCTAACACTCAAAAGAATAGTTCTATGTGCTACACGAGGAATGCATGGAAAGTAGAACTTGTAATCTAGACTTTCTTATAGGAAGCAGTGCACTGCATACCTTCTTGACAGCAAAAGCTGTGGTTATCAGTGGGGGCGTGAACCCATTGTTCCCTGCGCTGGACTCAGATTGTTATCTGCATCAAGTACAATGTAGCATATTCTTGGTGCACTGGCAGCAGTCAAGACCGTCTTCTACAGTATCTTGTGTGATAATCTAGTTGAAGGACCTCTCCTCACAAGTGGTCAAGTGGCAGCCCTTTTATAGTATCTCTTATCAAGGATTGGAATTTCTGACATATGTTTAGGAATTTCTGACATAGATTATGTGCACCAAGTTGTATATCACAGACAAATCCGTATGAACATATAAGGTAAATGGATGTCAACTTAGACTACACTATTTTGGGTACTTCTCAGTGTTTGTTCGTATTTGAACCTGACATTGTGATAACTAGACACTTTCCCCAGGCGGATGTTGCATCAGGTGTTATATCTATGTCATTGTCTGAAAGACTTGACACTTTCACAGTCCTTGGAATGATAAGTTCAGACAGACGAGATCTGTGTCAATGTCAGTGATTCTGCATATATTGAGGGGAATTGTGACTCCCTTTAGCCAAAATTGAGAAAATGGGGACTTCCATTACCTAAGATGGAGTCGGGCCAACATAAAATGGAATCTGAACTTAGGGGCTTTACGCCACATCACAATAAAGAGATATGGAGCTAAGAATAGTAAATATATACTTACATATATGCACTTACTTTCTCTGTATTTTGGCCCTGATTAGTGGGTTATGACATTTTGGTAAGTCAGCATTTCCAACTTGATGTTCTGTACTACAAATCTCCCATAGACTTGTACATTTGTGGGTATTCACAAACCAAACTCTGATCCAACACTTTCCTGTCCCAAAATTTGTTGGTGATGTATTTACTCCATGAAATGGCTAAACGAACCCCTCTTCGGTAGTGGGAAAGGCAAAGAGCCACCTCTATTCTTGGAGGAAATGGAGTGGAAGATAATTCTTGCAGTGGGAAATTGTATTCCCTTTGGAGAAACAAAAATTAACAAATGTGCTTTTGCGCATCTTGCTCCATTTCCTAGCACCTAAGTTTATTCCATGTAGATGTATGCATTGGGGAAAATAGAAACTAGGGGAATATGTCACATGACATTCCCAGTACTACACATGGAAATCTATGTCTGGTGCACATTTCAAGTTGTACTACTGGCACTTTTTGTGAATTTACAAAAAGTAGCAAATATGCAGCAATTTGTTGGAGTACTTTTACTTTTCCATATTTAAAACGTTTTATGTGAAGTGTCCTTTACTCTGGGCAAGTGTGACTAGCCAGTAGTGTGAATGGCAGTGTTTATCACAGGCTCAGGTAAACCTGTAACCCTAACATGGACACCTTCTGAAACCATACAAACTCCTGCACCATTGAAGCATGCTTGGAAAGCTGGTTGACCATTTTTTAACCTGTGGCAAAAACCCTTCCCCTACATTTCCTCCACAACTTGAGATGATGAGTTCGCCTTCACATCTTCGAAGGGAGTTAACCTTTTGCTGGTGCCAGACAGAGACATACTAACTATGTAATAGTTGTAAAGCCTCCGATTTGGTGTTTGTGATAGGTAAAATGCATTTTTCCCATGTAGTACTCCCTTTTTAGGAATCTGATATGTTTTTCTGACTCCTAAAATGGGATTGCGAATGGGTACCAATTAGATATATGGTAGGGGCCTATTGTAGGCTTCCTTCAAAATATTGAATTTGTTCCTAATGTATTAATGTTTTGCTACTGAAATCCAGTTGAAAAACATTTATTTTTTACCCTACCGACACCTCAAAAGAGGTGTTAATGCATTTGCAACAGGGTAGGAGTTCCCTTATGGCCCATTCCCTTTGTGAATGAAAAAAAAAGGATTTTGTAAGAGTGGGTAGTGGTCCTTGAGACCACTGCCAAATCATACACAAACAAACAAGTAAACTTTTCTATTAAATTATATCCCATTTCCCTTAAGGAAAACAGGCTGCAATTAAAAAAAATTTACTTTAATGAAAGGCAAACACAGACATGCTGGTCTGCTGGCTCCGGCAGACCGCATTCCCTGTGATGGCCTAAAACAGTGGTGAGTCCCAAATTCAAACTACCTTATTAATATTGATGAGATTGGTCGGTTTGCCTATTCATTACATAAATCATTTCTTAAAAATCTTTACTGATCACAAAAATACTTTTTGCAATTTGCGACCATTATTTTGTGACCGGATACTTTTACATCTGGTCCTAAATCTTTAACAATTTCAAGGCCGAGAAAAAGCCAGTTCAGAGTCTGTGAAAGCCCCCAAACTACACGTTTGTGGGCAAACACAGACTTACAAAGCTAACCGTGCGTTAATTGTTCCGCATACTTCCCAGTCCTTGAATGGAAGTTACTACTGTATATTTCTGCGCAGCTGTGGAGGACAATTATGCAGTAGTAAACTCAGGAATAACCCTGGGCAAAGCACTACGCTACGCTCGCGTAGTTTGCGAAGTTTGCGCAAGTTCGCACTACGCGAACTGCACGTAGCACAGTGCAAACACGCATAGCATAGCGTAGTGCAGCAGTCATTTTTTGCTTGCTCGCGGTCCTCAACGTCAAGTTGGCGACCGCGAGCAAGCAAAATGACATCCCGGCGAGACTTTTTCCTCGTTCGCGATCAGCAACATCAAGTTGCCGATCGCGAGCGTGGAAAATAAACCTCCCGGACAGATTCTCAACGCGGGGAGTTCAGGTTTCTTATTGCGAGTGGTCGCGTATGCTCGCGACTACTCGCGAAGAGAAACTACCAGTCCGCGTTGAGAAAGCTGCAGCTCGAGTAAAAATCTACTCGAGCGGCAGAGAACTACAGATGCCGTTTTCAATGATTGCAGAGTGCGGTATTCTTGTCCGCACTGTGCAATCATTGAAAATGGTATCTTGCACAGTCCAACAGGGTACTACGCAGTTTGCGTAGTGCTACGCGTAGCTCGCATAGTGCGAAGTGCACTTCGCCTAGCTACGCGTAGCGCTACTTCGCGAACTAAGCCCAGCCCTTCTCAGGAATCCTTTTGTGAATTTCTGACTGATGTAAATACACGCATTTTTTGCTGTAAACATACATTTGTGAATTGTCAGCCATGTCTTCACATTTTAGAGTTGAAGATTAACATGTTTCAAATGATCCCAGAGCAAAAAAGACCAAAAGGAAAACAGACCACCGGAAGTGCTTACGTTTTATTAATATACATTTCAGAAATGCAATAGCCCTGTGTAATGAGAGAGGATGTGTCACAATACACAATATTAAGATTAGAAAACACTCTCTGGATGCTTTGAGTTAAAAGAGTTAAACAAGCAGCAAAAGCTTTCCTCACACACCAGAGACTGAGCGGCAAATGGCATGCAACGAGGGAGCGGCCGTGCTGTACACAGAAATTAGGGGATAAGATGAAAGCAAAGAAGGATTGTCTGAGAGGATGAAGCAAACAGAATGGAAAGAGAGAGATATAGATGGAAAAAAGACAGGACAGCAAGAGAGGGGGAGAAAGGTGGAATGGAATGGAAAGAGGACCGAGTGGAAAGAAAGTGAAGAGAAGGGTGTTATGATGAGATCTGTACAGTTATTGTAATTTCGGAAGGTACAGACAAATTATAAGACAAATTACGAGTAGTACCTTTTGATCGGTACGAGGAAGACGTATTGCTCATGTGTAAGAGAAATGCTATAAAACGGCAATTGCAGACTATTCTGTTTTTAGAGAACGTTTATGCAGGGTACAATTGAGTAACCTATTGAATAGCACCAGGACAGTTAAGAGATAATGAGTATGAACAAGCTGGGGCTTTGGTGCAGTAAGACTTGGCAGAGAAAAGGAAGGAGTTTTTAATAATGTAAAGCAAAAACGTGGATCTGGGAATTGAGATGGACAATATTCTTGAACCTTAAAAGTGTAAAAATGATATCAAATAGGTTTGTGATCAATGACACAAAGATTTGAAGAACACATTAAAAATCAGGGTCAACAGAACCAAAATTAATATAAAGTGTCTGCGTGGTGTGAAGTGTACTTTTAACATTTTCAGTAACAGGCTAATTCCTTTTCAAATATTCATACATTCTGTAAAGATGGACGTGAAGACCATTGCTTCCGTCAACGCTGATGATACAAAATTAGGCACGATAATAAATTCCATGGAATACGGACTCTATTGAAAATATATAGGTCAGGTGAGGTTGTATGTAGGAATTAGGTAAGCGCATACTAATGCATTTAGGTCACAATAGTCCACATGCCAAGCACAAAGTAAATGGGATGATACTTAACAGTACAGCCAAGAAAAGGACCTGGAGTGCTCACAACAAGCAATACACGAGCGCACAATCTCATCCAGCAGCTTGCAAAGCAAGGCGTGAATTAAACTGTATTAAAATGGGCATTAACAATAGGGCTACAGAAGTCAATTTACCACTGTACATGGCCCACATCAGCCATTCAGCATCTTCAATTTTGAGCACCGTACATATAGGATACCAGTGAATTTGGAAAAGTTCAAAGATGGGCCTCCAAACTAATCAAAGAATTGGAAGACTTGATTTTTGAGGTGAGGCTCAACCCTTTGGAGCTGTTTTTCTTCAAGAAAGGGAGACCGTGGGATGTTTTTAACATGGAATTGTTTCTATATGGGTTATATTATGAGCTGGTAGGTAATCTGTTCAAGCGCAGATTGATAAACATAATATTGGACCACGCATTATGACTCGAAGGAGGAAGCTCAGTGGATCATACCTTTGGGGCTTTTTTCAGTGCAAATTGCCACTCTACGGCAAATACCCCCTTCAGATGTTAAGTCCAGCTTTGAATGCGTGATTAGTGCGCATGTCAACAGTGGCTTCCAATGTTTAAGAGAAAAAAAGTATTAGGCGCCATGGGAAAAAGTTTAAACGTTATATTTGGGGTTACGAAGTCATGTTTCTGTTTTCCTTCTTAGAAGCAAGATTGTCAGACTTTCCTCATAGCTGTCTTTATCACCACTAAGAACGTGCCTGAATGTTGTAAACTGGGGAAAAAACTTACCCTAGAAGAACCGTATGCCTTTTTTCCTCTACATTATTTGAAGGAGAAGAGGAGAGAAAATGGTGCATAAAGTAGGAGGAGGAAGGAATTAAAAACCGGACAGGAGAGGCAGAATTGGGTGGGCAACAGATGGTAGAGGACATTTGGAGAGGGAGGGGAAGCAGGTAGGTGTGGTAAAAAGGGGGGTAATGAAAGTAAAATGAGGAGGAAAAGGGAGCTGGAGAATGGAAGAAAACTGAAAAAAAACAGAGGGGTCGATGCAACAGAGTGTGAAAGTAAGTAAGGGCGAGTGAGAGGAGGGGGAGTGTGAAGAAAAGTGGTGGAGCAACAGGAATGTTTGGAGAGAAGGACAAGTTAAAGGTAAAAGGAGAAGAAGACGAGAAAAGTGTGAAAAAAGCAATAGACTCTCGAAGAGAAAATGAAAGGAGGTGGACATTTCTGAGGTGGCAAGAGGAGAATGAGGGATAGAAATGAAGTCGAAGAAAAGCTGGACTTGAAGATGGTGTTGTGGAGAAGGGGAAGAGTGTTAGAAGGAGTTACATGAGGAAGGATGGAAGGCGAAGTCAAAAAAGAGAGAAGGGCTTGACATAATAAGGAAAGGAGATCACTGGAAGAAAGGGAAGGGCCTGGGGGAAGAGCATTTCCTTAAAATGGGCACATTCTGGTGCCCTTTGGCACTCCCAGGTATTTGGCACTCTTACTTTTACGTGTTACTCAGAAGGTACAATCTAGAGACAGGTATTGCTTGCGTGCGGGGGCCGGGGACAAGCTCAACCCTCCATCCTACTCGGTCTGGCCACAAGGCCCAGGCCTAACACATCATCCAAAAAATAAAAACGGCGCTCTCTATACTTATCTTTCCTTATTTACATATAAATATATACAGACATTACAAAAAAAGGTTTTATGTTCACGCCATTGCAAGATGTGAACTGAAACATCCAAGTACAATAAACACAGAAAGTGAAGGGTACGTTTCACATCCAGGGTCACAGGACGCATGGTTGGAAGGATGACGAGAGGTAAACAGGATCCCGCAGCTGCCTGGAGCAGACACAGGCCAGAGGGGGGGCTCTCCCCAGCTCGGAAGCCGCTGTGCCTGCTGCATTATTCACCAGTCCGGGCCCGTCTAGGATTGCACACCGCCACCAGGAGAGGACGACAGGAAGCATTCATCACTGCAGACAGGTGACCTCCGAGCCAGCAGCTCATCTGCTTTCAGTCATTGTCTTTTTTCCTCCTTTTAAGACTTGCTTTATGACCTCTCTTCTCTTTCTCCCACATCACTGCACTCTCCAACACCTGAAAGAGGACACATGTAGCTGGTGAACAGGTCAGTGACGAAACGCAAATTCATATCCACAACCTGCAAATAATTGTGACGAGGGCTGTGGCGTAGCAACAGTTCACGAACCCTAATGAATGCAAGGTTACCCCACCCCTAAGCTTCTGCTTGGATAATTATATTAAAGAGCTTTTATTTTGGTGGCTTTGGGCCCCTCACACCCTGGACGAGGGTGTCACTGCACCTGCTGCACTATTGATAGCTGCGCCTGAGAAAGAGGGGCCCTTGACTTACCGGCCCCCACCTGTGGCGTAATAAGATTTCCAGGTTGGCTATAACAATGAAATGGTGCTCTCTCGCGGCCTCACACTCTCGGACCCCACTGCCACTGCACCTGCTGCACCATTGATAGCCACGCCCTTACGTCACACAAGTAAACATATGCTTTCGTGGAACGCCCAAAGGAAGCGCCTCCTCCCCTCCTTCAAGTCCCTCCCACGCGGATTTTACAGCCTGAGGGAGGTGGATCCCCGAACCGAGTGGAGGCTGTGCGCATGCGCAGTCAGCAGTGAGGTACCTTTTCATCGCGCTCTCTCTGGGGACTTAAACGGGAGGGTCTTTGTCTGACAGCGTTTCCATCCCGTCCTCCATCCCGTCTTCCTCGATAACTACAAAAGCAGAAAGACAGCGTTAGGAAGTAGAACAAGGATTTTCATTTCTAGGCTCAGGCCCTTCTCACCTCCCGCCCCCGCCTCACACCTCTCGCGCTCACCGACATGAACCTCGCTGGCTCTCAGCAACATACAGTGACCTACTTCTATGAGAGGCCCCCGCTCCCAGGCTCGTTCGTGCAGCAGAGAGCGCAGACCACGAGATTCACGTATGTAGGCCCTGACAGGACTTAGGCGTCACCCGAGACAGAGACGTTTGAAGGCATGGGCAAAGTGGGCTCTGGCCCAGGACCCCAGCCTTTCAGGGCTGATATAGCCAGCTGTGTTCTACAGAGAGTCTTGCCCTGATGACTTTGAATACTTTTTGAACAGATTGTTGTAAATATCTTTTTACTATCATTTATTTTTAATTTGTGAGAGTCTTATTGCATTTTGCAGACAAAACGTGCTTATGTTCCATGCAACATCCATATAAAAAGTTTCTTTTAAATCAATACAGGACCTCACATGTGAAAAATGGGAGGGTGTGACAGAAATTATTTGCAGTAATATTAGTGAGCTGCTGCTGTGTTGCAATACTGAAAACACACATCACTTTCCCTGAAAACCGGATGCGCACACACATTTAGATTGTGACCAAAGAAGGTATGAAAGAGCTGAAACTGGATTATAAAATCTAGGCTGTTTCGATCAGTGGCCCCCAAAATACATTTGGCCCAGGGCCCCCAAAATCCTTAAAACGTCCCTGACCGCAGGTTGCCCCTCAAAAGGAGACCCATTAAAACAATAGAGGTGCAAGATCCCGTGGCTCCCCTAGTGACAGACTCAGGGAGACCCTGCCAAATAAAACCCATGCTTCCTCAGAAAGCAGGAATCAGTCGAAGTCTCCAGGCTCTCCCGGGTCCCACCGAGAAGATAAAAACATGGACACCCGTGTACTAAAAACCATGCCAACTCAAAGAAAAGAACCATTAAGACCACTGGTGGGCACCCCCTTTTGAGAGATAGCTGTTGAGACTCCTTAGGAGTCAATGGGTGAGCCCCCCAAAACAGAGATGTGTTGGGACCATTTGTAATCAAGATAACTATTGAGGGAAATTCCTGGGCCTTCAGAAACAGAGAATCATTAGGGTCATAAGCAGTGCTAGAATTGGAGAAACTTTACTCAGTGAACCTGTTAATTGGGGGTCTAGCTGTGGCAACAAAAAGGGGGTGGAGTCTGAAGGGGCGGAGTCATGAAAAGCAGTCTGAAAGTAACCTTATGCATATCATTTTTTTTAAATTCGGTCATAAAGAAGTTGCATGCTAGGAGTAATGTGACAGTAATTCAGTTCTGGCATATTTGATTGCAAAAGGCTGAATCCTAGAATATAGAAATGGGTTAAGGCACCTTCTGCAGAGAGCTTGGTTTGCCCATTAAATCTTAGGGAATAATAATAATAATGGAAAAATACCGCTGGTTGTTAAAACAGTTGTGGGAGAGATCTCTGTTTTGTTTAATCACAGTTTTGACTCATACAGTAGCATAATTGGTTAATGTGACTCCTGAAAGCATACCATGTAGCACATAAATGACAGGTTTTTTGTGTTATGTACATAGGTAGGTGGGTAACTGCTTTTGGCAGAGATATAATTGTATTACTTTGCAGTTCATAAACTGCAATCACGTTAATATGGCACAGTGAGCTATGGACCGCCATCAAGGTCATGCATGCAAACTACAAGGCATGGGTTTAGAATCGTATTGTTTTTTCTACATCTGTTAACATAAGGCTGCTAGAAGGGTTTCCTTGGGTAGTACTAACGTCTTATTAGTACAGACAACAGAAAGCCATGCATTACGTATTAATTACTTACTTAGTGTTTCTTCTAGGTAAGTAATTTTAGCATATAATCCCTACCAGTAAAGACAATGTGTGACTCCCACACCTTGAAAAACAAAACTCTTTGTCTTATGTAGCATCCTGTACTTTGAGTTACACACCTGTAAGATTGCTTGTCAATATATTGTGTGCGTGCAATGTAAAGCACCCTGACACCCTACAGTGGGATGAGTAGTGCTATCCAAGTATTAAATAAAAAATGAAAAAAAAGTAAGTGCTATTTAAATTGGCATTGCTTTAAATAGTCATGCATACTGATACATCTCACTTTCTTGCACTACATGCTTATCTCTTACATGCAGGGATTGCACAAAGTCAAAACCTGCCTCCTAATTGTAGTTTCTTTTAGGTACATATGAAGTGATAGCACACAGTGTGTCTTTGTTTACCATTGCATTGGCATCTAGGTATTATGCTGCAGATAGCTCCCAGCCAGCATTATACTAGAACAAGCATTTGCAATGCAATAGGTCTCGCATTTACGTGAGTTTGAGCTATTGACATTGCAAATAACATTGCCTTTTATTTATGTTTTCGTTTTTAAAACATAAATAAAATGCATTGTCATTTACAATGCCAATAGCTTAAACTCGTGTAAATGTGAGACCTATTGCATTGCAAATGCTTGTTCAAAGAAAATGGAAACCCACTTTCAGCAAGGCGTGGCGTCAAGACAAGCCATCGCAATAGCACCAAAAAAGAGTTAATCACTCAGAGCAAAAAATACAACATGAAATAAGTCACAAGTTCTGGTGTAAATACACACATCCACGAGTATTACAGTAGCATACTACATGATGCCTGTGATGCTACGAATCAAACGTGAAATAAAGGAATGAGAACTACCCAAGACCCTTAGGGAAACAACCTGAGGGAAATGAAGGGGGCACATTATATTTTCCTTTAACGTGCAAAAGTGTCGGCCCGCTCGCTGACAACTGTCCAGGACACTGTACAAACACACTGACAGTAGGAGAGGCCTGGCTTTTGGGTAGAGAAAATGTTCTCTCAAGCTTTAATCCATTGTACAGAACAGGTACTTCCAGGGCATCAGCAGTAGACGCTTCTCTGCACAGAGCAAGCTGACCTCACAGAACAAATAAAGGCAGAGGAGGAAACTGTGCTATCCCGAGAGGATGTGGCGCAGCGACCAGAGCTGCCAACTCGGAAGCTGGAGTTCCGGGTTTGCTTCTCGGCTTCGGCTCAAATTCCTATAATTCTGGACAAGTCACTTAATCTCCCCATGCCCAGAAAATGCCTGGATATCCTCACGTGGTGATAAGCCGAGCTATATACATCTTAAAATTAATTTAAAAATCCTTCCACAGAGAGCATGCCTGGCAGAAGTGGAAACTTTCCTGACACAAACTGGAGCAGCAGTGTGGGAAACTGTACAAGCTTCAGTGACTCACCAGACACCTGAAACAGGCATCAGCACATACATGACACACGTACGCGATTTCCAACCTTAAAGATCAGCCCAAAATCACGTGCGGAAAGTAAACTTTTGATGTCACTAAAGGTTCATGCAGACACGCACCATGTCCTTGTGCATGATCTGAACAGTGTACAATCCCAGGTAAAAAAGGGTCTTTGTCCTCAAGTCTGTGACAAAATATATTAAATTGTAAATGGAGTACACAACATTGTAAATATTAAACATATTTTTTTAAACAATAACGTCAACATTTCCCTTAGATTTTATTTTCCTAAAGACCATGAAAAATTAATCAGTCAAATTAACTAAGAGGTGAGAAGTGGACCCAAAGCCTCAAGAGTAAAATACAGGAGCAGAGTAGACTTTACTCGTTAAGTATTTTACACATTCATTTTAGGACAGTTTCTCTGCACCAGTAGGTAATGTTAGAGTTCTTAAACTCCGTTTTTGTTTCTACTTCATCTTGCTTGAAATTTTGCCCAAAA
Source organism: Lissotriton helveticus (assembly GCF_964261635.1). Taxonomy (NCBI): domain Eukaryota; kingdom Metazoa; phylum Chordata; class Amphibia; order Caudata; family Salamandridae; genus Lissotriton; species Lissotriton helveticus. The sequence goes on along the minus strand of NC_136065.1, from coordinate 626,641,480 downwards.
CATGGAAAATGTATTGAGAACAGTAAGTGAATCACTGGACTTTCTTTTCTGTAGCAATCAGAAAATAATTATGCGGTTAACACTGTAGAAGCTGAGGAACATAATCTCTGCTATGGCCGTAGAAATTAGATTAAACTGTTCTTTGCACAATGCAGTAAACACTAGACTTTTAAAATTACAATGCTCCTTCTGGTCTGGTTTACCTCTTATTAATAGAATGTCGATTAATAAAGAACAATTTATGCATCGAGATAAAAACACAGAATAGGCTTTGAGTGCTAGCTAGATTGTTCACCTGGTCAAATCACTGCGCCAGACATTCGGAGAATATACCTCTGTCTCACACGATACTATGGTAATAACGTGGAATATGATCCTTGCCCTCGAGTAAGAAATTAGAGTTTATTAGTATAATTGCTTTGTTTAACATGCATTATAGGGCCACATGTATTAGATGTAGTATGGCAATTGTTTTATCCACCCATGTGACACTCGTGTTTCCTTTAGACCCACATTGGTGGTAAGTAAGGAACACGCTGTCTCCACATGCACCAGGCGCACGCTGAAAGAGACGCCTTGAGCGTGCATATGGGCTGTCCGGGTGCCGTGAGCGTGAACACCCCTGTTCGCCTTCGGCCACCAAACCGATGACTATAGGTCTCGCCAAGGCGAGCAGCGTATGCGCTGCGTCGCTAGGCAAAACCTAAAAAAGGAGGACTGATAGCCCTTTAAATTGGCTTTTTCTTTTGGATCCAGCTGGAAGAGAAAATAAAAAGGCCCTCTCACCGCCTGCACGTTGCAGCTTTGAACAGAATGCAGACAGCTGGACTAGCTGAATTGTGCCCCGGTGGTTGCAAATTACACTGGGACCAATTCCGCATATTTCACTAGGGCCAGGCAGATCTCAAATCCAGTTCAGTAATACCTGCCAGATCCGGGATCCAGTTTGTAACCCCTTCATCCCAGAACTGGTGATTAGAAGTCAAATGCCATGGTTCCCCCAAGAAAACAGCAAGCGGGAAATTCTAGGAGGTAAGACATGTATGCCAGCCAAGAAACCTACTAGGCTCCTTTAGGAATAATTTCCCTTCTCCCTGTGGAGAGAAGTATTGAGGCTCCAAACATGTCTATTTCTATTCGCCCCAAAGGAGAGAGCGTGATTGAAACCTCTTAGGAGTCCATTCTGTACAAACTCAAGGTTAGAATCATTGATACCCTATAAAAGTTTATTTCTGTGAACCTTACGGAGAGAATTTCTGTGGCCATGTAGGTATCAATTTCAGAGTCTCTCCAAAAAAAAACATTGAGACTCTCTAAAAAAACCCTAACCTGCCCACGCCCCTAAATCAGAGCCAAGTAGACCCTGGAGGAGTTAGCTCCAAACGCTTCCTCTGCAAGGGGAGTCAGTAGGACACTTTGGTAGAACTCATGTAAGTTCTTGTAATAGGCAACCACAGAAATACACTGGGAGCCAGCTCCTGTGAGATCTTGTGACCCTGTGAAGGGAAGCAGTAAGGCCTCCTGGCCTTAACTTTTGTGTGTCCCCCTTGAAAAATGGACCACGAGAGCCTTTAGCATTCAGTGTTCCTGCTTCTGTGGGTTCCACCGAGAAGCTAACCAGTAAGAGCTTTCCTTTCAGGAGTTAACTCTAATGTGTTACACATGAAAGCACGTTTTTATGCAGTGCTTAATTTGTAAAAATAAATAAATGAAAAATACATTTTGTTGGCCGAAAAATGTTCTTGGCAGTTCAGGTCTGGCACTGCTGAATACTGGGGCGTTGAATACAAAGTCTTCCTAGTTTTAATTTCACCTCAATGCCGCTTTCTTTCACAACTACATTTCATGTCTCGTTACGTCATTTATTGTTGGTTCTTTGTTATACCTGCTTTCTCTCTATTTCACTGTTTTCCTATTTTTTCCCCTGCCTGTCTTTATCTCTCTCTCTTGCTCTGGGTCAAAGTTTGATGATGAACATTGAGTCCCAGTCCCCAAAAATGAATGCCAACTCCCAAAACCTGAAACCACCAGTACAAAATAAGTATTTTATACGACTCTGTAAGAACAGATTCTAATGTTTTTTCTACAAAAAAATAAGTAAGGGTCTCTTGAAGGTGGTCTCTAGGAGATAAACCTGTGTTTGGTGAGCTAAGAAAAATTGGATTTTCGAGAAGTTAACTCACGCATAAAGGTGAGCAGAGTCATAAGAAGAAAAGCATAGGCAGCTTTTCTGGGTTAATTCCAGCGTGTCTGAATTAAAATTTGGAATCAAGAGCTTCTAGGGGTAATCGGCTCTGTTTCTCTACGTTAGGACAAGCAAAAAGAGCCTCTCAGATGTAACTCCTGTTGTCTTTTGTTGAGAGAAACAACAATTCAAGATTTCATAGCAGCCGCGGCCCGTGCAGGTAAGAGCGGTGCGTCGGTGGTGCCAGGTTGAGGAGGGAGGGGATTTGGCAGACAATGAGGAAAAATTAAATAAATAATTAATTTCCCCTCATTGTCATCTGTCGAAATCCCCCCCCGCCACCCGGCCCCACCACCACACCACTCCTACCTGCATGAGCCGCTGCTGTTTTATGGATTAACGTTTGTGGGTTTTTTCCTGGAAAGAACACCCGAGACACAACTGGATTAATCTCTTGTGGTTTCCAGTACCAGGAAACCAGTGAAATCCTTTTGTTAACCAGTACCTGGGTGCCCCATTGGTGTTACTGTCATTTTAAGTATGGTGTTTGTGGACAAGAAGCTTCCCCCAAGTGCACATTTGGGATTTCACTGCAGACTGAGGTAGTCACTGGAGTTCCGTATTAGGTATTGCCAGAGTACATTTAGTCAATTTACATAAGGGGACATTGTGTATCTAGAAGGTTAGACAAGCTGGGCTGATCACGTGCTGAGAGCATGGGTCAGTATATGTGCATTTCCACAAATTATGTGCATGTTCTGCGGCAGAATAAAATGCTGAGATATGAAAAGAAGTTGGTATATACCAGTGATTTAGATGGCTTTATGACAAGGTAGAGTGGTGTGTCGACCATATTTCACCTGAGAGGTATCAATGACAGTGGTTCTACCATGCTAGACTTAATTATAAAAGTCAGAATGGGATTCTGTCTGTGCTACTGAGGACTGGGGACTCAGGGCACCTTTGTGATGAACCAGAGGTAGACCCTTGGATAACAGAGCACCAGGTATTCACCAGGTATTCACCAGGATCCCGTGAGTTTCCATGGATAGTATTATCTGAAGACAGGTTGGTTATGGTGACGAGATAGCCGACTACAGCAGAGAAAATAAAGTCAATTTCTTTTTTCTCTTTGGGAAGGGAGCATGGCATTAAGACACATAAAAGAGTTAAGCAGCCAAAACTAAGCCTCTTCACATTGAATTTGAGTAAAACCTCGTGTGGATGAAGAATTCAAGTTTGGGCACACAAGTTATAACAAAAAGGCACTTAATTTAATCTCACTTTTTGAAAGCAAAAGAGCAAAATGTGAACAATAAGGTTTGCCAAAAATATGACACGACTAATATCAATATACAGTTTCGTTGAATTTATCAGCTTTCCAACACTGTGCAAGTCACTGTTTAGCATCACAGTGAGGAAAAAACTGAATTGTACACCCTCATTTTCTCCGATTTAAATAAGGTTATGAGCGCCTAATAGGCCCCGGTCTTCTGGCCTACCAGAGATATTCCACAAGGCATGGACAAGCAATCCAAAACTGGGTATCAGTGAAGATATTCACAGACAATATGCTAACACAAGATGCAGTGCATCACCGAACTCAGGGGCATATTATCAAGGGTGGCGATAGGGAATTTTCGCCGCTTTAGCGGCCGTTTTGGCCCGCTAAGCGGCGATAATTCTATCGCCCTATTAGCAAGCTGTCGCTAACAGCAGTTAGCGACAGCTTTTAGGTGATAGCGAGCGGTTTGGGGCCCGCTTTGCATGTTAGCGATATTTATCGCTAATGACATGCAAAGTGGGCGTACCCATACTGTTAGCGACTGAAAACAGTCGCTAACATCGCTATCGCCTATTAGCAAGGCAGGCGTAGCGATGGAAATATTCGCGATAAGCGCGAATATCTCTAAATACTAACACCTGCCCAGACCAGTTCTTAGCCATGTTATCCAATGGGAGGTGGATAAAATGGCTAAGAGCATTTCGTCCCTAATGCGTGAATATCGCTGTATTCTCAGCGATATTCACGCATTTCGCCGCTATCGCCGGAAAATTCTTCACTTTGGAGATAAACGTTGCTAATAGCACGTTATCTCAGCGATAAATTCCGGCGATGCTCAGCGATAAGAAAATCGTCGCTAAGCCTATTTAGCGATATATATCGCTACTTGTTGGTAATATGCCCCCGAATCCTGGAAATCTAGAAGAGGTGACTGTGCCTGGTAAAGCAATTACAACCCTAGGTTTAAAGTGTGAGTGAAATGTCTACCCTAGGTCTCCAAAAGGGGACAAGCCTGGATGAGAAGATACACATCCAAAAAAGGTAACACTTTAAAAAGTGGATAGATACAGTTCTCTAAGTGGGCCAGAGCCTGGCCAGACTGAGTACTGGAAAAGCATAAAATGGACATTGGGCTACGGCCTTTGCGGCCCTGTATTTCTTTCCTTAGCTAGCAGAAATTATTGGCATTTTCCTACCTGTCATAAGCCAGAGATGCAAAACAATGTGTCACCAGAACTCCCCTTTGTGATATGGGAAGAAGTAGCTAGCACGTCCCCCCCTCTTTTTCCCAACATGAAAAGTGTCTACCAGGCTGAGAAAAAGTCAGCCAGTCAGACACTCATCTCCCCAGCCTTATCCCAACATGAAAAGTGTCTGCCAGGCTGAGCAAAAGTCAGCCTGTCAGACTCTCTTCTTGTTCAGGTCAGGCAGCCAGGCACCTGCGCATTTAGCGCATGCGTAGCCTGGCTGCCTTAGCTGAACATTTCCAGGCTGAACACGTCACAACCATGTGGGTATGACCTCCTCAGCCTGGAAAAGTTCCCTGAGGATATCCCCTCCTGACGTGGGGGAGCGTCACTAATAGCCTCAGACCTGGGCGCTTCAGTTTTAAGCCCTGGAGTATCCGGATGCCAAGTCAGTGGCATAACAAAACTTGAGGCCGCCCCACTGCAAAGCACATGGAGGGAGGCCCCCCAAGCGTCGCACCCAAGCAGGAGCTATGAGGCCTGGGGCCCACCGCCCATGCACAGTGCTGGATGTGGCCACCAGGAGCTTGTCCCACCCCCTGCATTGCAGGGGCTATTGTTATGCTACTGGGCTGAGTGTCTATCATCGACACCTCATCACAGAGTGGAGTGGGGTGAGCAAGTCTCACCCATCCCACTCTGTGACGAGTCACGGATTGTCACCTCTTCTCGTTGGCTGGAAGAGGCAGCAGTCTCAACCCTCCTGGACCCTCTGAGGCTCCCCTCCTGCCACCCGTGACCTGCAGCTGTTAAGTTTTATGTTTTGTATTGTTTGGTGCATGTATCTGTGCATGTTTATGTATATGTATTTGTGAGCATGTGGTGTGAATGGATGTGTGTGTGTGTGCATGTCAATGCATGTGTGTGAGTGAGTGTGGATGTCAATGCATGGGTGTGACTGAGTGTGGATGTGTGTGGGAGGCCTGCCCACCTCACCCATGCTCAAATTACCAGCCACCACTGGAAGTAACATGGTGTATATTTAATTTAAATGTAGGAAATGGGGCTGGATTCCGCCCCAACCAAATGCACAGCGTGAAAATGCCTCATTGGCAAACATGCATACATAGTTAATCCAAACTTTTTCGTGAACTTTTCTCCCAATGTTCTCAATTTGTCCTCATTTTTCTCCAAACTGTTGTCCTAGATAAATGTACAATACCCCACGATAAACGTCCCTTAAGCACCCTCCCCTTCAATTACCACTGCCTTCAAAGATCCATTCACCAAATGTTTACCTTCTGTTCTTACCCCTATCTGAGGGATTCGTTCCCCAAATGTATTCCGCCAGTTTCTCCACCCCATTAGCCTAATCCCTGCACAATTCCTCATGACAACAGTTGAAGTATGATGGTAATAAGAGTAAGTAGTAACTTGTTACTGGTTATTTTATCGTTATTTACAGTGACCCCTGACGAAGGGCACTGCGTTGCCCGAAATGCATTGGGTTTTTACTGAATAAACACTGTCTGACGAACCCCGCATCTGTTCATGTTTTTACAAGAGGTCAGAGGAGCACAGTTTAAACATTAAGAAATTTGGAAATGGCGTTTCGGAATCCATGTGGGGACTAAATTGGAGAAAAATTAGGACAAATTGAGAACATTGAGAGAAAAGTTCACGAAAAAGTTTGGATTAACTATGTATGCATGTTTGCCAATGAGGCATTTTCATGCTGTGCGTTTGGTTGGGGCGGAATCCAGCCCCATTTCCTACGTTTACGTTAACACAGGTGCCATTTGGGCAGGGCACTTACCTAGCTGCACGCTGCAACAGAAATAACATTGAATTAAGAGCACAGAATTCGGAGTGGATCCCGCAATCTATTGTTGTATGTATATTTAATGTAACCATTGGTGTCCAGAGGCCTATGATGCTGCTTTATTCTAATTGAATAACCAAGTTATCTCCAAGTTGTCAACCATAGGATTGTATGTCACATGTATTATGCTACACCCGTAGGAATATAAGCCACACCTACAGTGGAGGTTTTCTAATGTATACTTGATAGGTTATGCCACCTTTTCAGTGACCCCTTCCCACCACCTCCTTTCATCTAAGATAAAATACATGGTAGAACAGATTCATCTATAGAGCAGACAGGCCTGAGGATTTCTGATAGCAAAGGAGAACCAACAATGTATAGTAAAGTGAAACTAAAGAGAGGAGCACCGCTATTATCTATAATGAAAAATGCATGTCCAAACTGGAGGGATGAACCAGGAGAAATGCTCACAGACATGGCTGGGCAAAGACACTCACAAAGTAAGGACACCGAGGACTCATAGTCATTTGCTCAACGTGAGCACTATATTAAACTTTCTTCATCTTCAATACACAGCAGGCCAAGACGCCTTATCCAAGTCCAAACACACGTCGAAATTTCATTAATTCAAGCAGATTAGCCCCATCTATTCTTGCCTCATCGTGGACGTCAATTAGGGGAAGGCAACTTTGTTCCTTGCTACCCTGGCACTGCCCTGGCCACTCAGGTGTCAGCTGAATTCAGCAGCAAGAACAAAAAATAAACAGGGCTCTAGAAACCCCTATTTTCTTCTGCTGTTCTCATTGATTGACCTTCTCCAAGGCTTTAAATTACAATTAGGAGTCTGCTGAGGGGCCAGGAATGGGTCAACCTGTGATGTCAAACAAGGCCAAGAGATGCAAGATGGGCTATATATTACTATATTGATGTCACCAATATCAACCTACGAAAATATTCGATCCACTATACCGCCTATCACTATATCATCAAGGTAACTATATAAAGGTAAGTAAGTGTACTTTTTCTTAACTCCACTCCTGCCAACCTTCAGAATATGATATTTTTTTCTTGTGATATATCACATGCCCTATGGGGACTCTCCTCTGAGTGATGTAACATTCGCTACCATATTCATGACTTTAGTCTATGTCCATGGGTCACACCCAGACTGTTGGTAACTCCCATTACCTAATAGACCCATAAAAACACTGTAGAAAGGTGATAAAGAAGTGGGGTGCACAAGGAGAACTCAGACCTACTAGAAAACACTTCTTGTACAAAAAAGGAGTGTTACAACGATGGTCTCCAAGCCCTCAAAGCGTGCCGAGATCACAAATCAATATGGGAAGACTCATGGACCAATACATTTGACTTCTATTAAATCCTACTAGCTTCTCAGTAGGAGGGGTTGGAAATTGGTGTTCAAAACAGGAACAGTCAAATGATACATCCCAAAAAACATGGAAACAGGGACTACTCTGTAACTCGAAGTAGCACACAATCAACATGGCACATCAGGAGGCGAGAACATCCAAAAGACTGGACTTGAAGGTGAAAGATTTGTCATTCTAGCAGTGGTGGGTGCAGGTTTTGGTCCACAGGCGAGAGCTGAAGAGTACAAGGGGCAATATGTCAGTTGATACAGAAGACCTTTGAAACTGGTGGGCTTAACAGCAGCCTCAAAGACTAGAGACTGGTGAACATTGAAGATTGTAGGGTTTAGGCGCATGCCATAAATTTCAAAGAGCAAATGAGCAGGAATAGCAACAAGAGGTCTGATGGCATGATTTCTACAACATGGAAAAAATGCAAAAATATGGTCAAATTATGCCTTTGTGAGCACAGTCTTCACATACTTTTGTTTCAAAGACATAGGTGGTTAACGGACACTCATACAAAAAATTCAGCACTTTCATTGTGTTTTAAGGACGACTCATCCAATACGCCAAAAATAACCATTGTTATATCAGGATCAGAATTATGCATGGTTGGGCCCAGGAATGGTAAGGCTGCTTATATGTCAACAATGGCAACATTTGTACCTGAAAAGGCCATCACCACAGAAAGGATGCTAAATATGCAAGGAATGATCCACAGTATGCCAGGGCCAGCATCAGGCATGGAAAGAACTAGATGATGTGATGAATGTTCACAGCCACATGCCATAACTCTCTGCCTTGTCCTTCATTGGAAGGTGTGTGAACAAAATAGGATTATTGTACTTGTGGAATCTCATGATGCCTTTCTGGGGCCGTTTTACAGATAGTGCCTCGGGGGCACAACGGGCGTTTGCGCCCGCTTTGCGCACCCCCGGGGGCACTTTGGTATTATAGATGGGATGCAGCCGCTTGTGCGCCCGTTTCTATAACACCGCTAGCACTGGTGCACTTAATGCGCCAGCCCTATCAACAGAAGGTGTTCCCTAATTTGCATAGGAGCGTGCCCTATGCAAATGAGGGAATTATTTTGACTCTGCCCGCGCAAAGAATCCCTCAGGAGGCACACTGACAGAGGGCCATTTAAAAGGTGGTGCACTGTCAATGCGCCTACTGACAGCTGCCCTCTGCAGGGGGTAAAGGGGGTCTCATGGACCCCCCCAGACATCCCCTTGCAGGCGGGTGCAGTCACTGACTGCACCCGCATGCAAGGGGATCTCTAAACCCCTTTGAAAGTGCAGGCGGATGCCGCCTGCACTGTGACAACACGGAGCAGCTGCTCTGTGTTTTCACATGAATGCGCTGCCCCAGGCAGTTTGCCTGGAGGCAGCGCATACACGATAATGAGGCGCAAACAGTGATAATGTGTAATACGGCCCCTGGTGGTGGGAGCTTTAGGTATGGGTATAGTGCAGAGCAGCTGTAACTTTCTGTCTGTGCCTCTTTATCGGATGTCAGCCTGTGTAGGGTGAGCTCTGCTCCTTTACTGCATCTCTACGCAAACTTCCAATGGCCACTTCCTATTGGTTTAACTAGTGTGCATGTGGTCCCTGACTCTGTACACACAGTTGGAAGCCATGGGACTCGGCCAACACTGCATTTCTCAAAGCTGCTTCAACATATTTTTTCCCTGGCCAATCAGATCTTCTTCCCATCTATTATCCCAGCCCACTTGTTTCCAGGCGTTGGGGCTCCCTCTGAGGAAGAAAGAATCCATGGGTGGCAGGCACCTGTCCGCCTCCACTACTTCATAACATGGTCACTGTTCATGCCTGTGGAACTGATGGAAGTTGCTGGACCATACTTGGAATTTCAAAGATGGAGAGCAGGCAAGACGTACGAAGAGCAGAACAGAAATAGAAGCATTGTATGGAACTGTTGTTCGCTAGGTGAGATCAGTCAGGATTATGCGCAGAAGGAACACAGACACAGCACATACGGTGGTGGCAAGGGCGAGCATTCAGGGTGACTGTGCAGATCCTGAAGACATGGTTAAGCCGAGGGAGCATAGGTGAATGTTCTTTCCCAATAATAACAGATGCTGGGTACCACTGACATTGGTAGCTGAAGGGCACTTGTCCTAATAGTAAGCCCACCCGACACCTCCACTCTGCCTTCCTCTCACTAGCCTAAACCCCCACATCTGACATAGTGGGAGTGGAGGAGACCTCTTCCCCTACCTTGCATCAAAGACATGGAACAATCTACCCCTACATCTCTGGGCCACCCTATCTCTTCCTGAGTTCCAAAAGTCATTAATTCCTAGCTGTTGAGCTGATCACCTGGACTCTGCCAGTGCCTAGATACCTTCAAGGGTGACAATACGCGCTTTACAAATCTACTACTTGATTGGTTAAAGCACAAGGAAATGGTGATGCACCCGAGCAGAGGTGTTAAGGAGGGGCAACGTGGCTCAATGCCAGTAAACTGCCTTAGCTTCTCCGCAAAGGCAGAGGAGCGTCGCCCCACTTCTTTAAAACAGTATAAATAAAGGAAAAATAAAATGATAATAATTCTAAACTATTATCATTTAAATTTTTACTTTTTGTGGCAGCTTTGCGGGCAGAAAAGGGCAGGGCTTCTCTTCTGACAGAGCAGTGGAGGGGAGGAGTGGTTTTCACTCCCTAAAGTGTGTATGAAAGTTTGGCCAGCCCTCTGGGGCCAGCCAAACATGTCTGTGCACTTTGCATGTCCTCCATGCAGGCAGCATTACAGCCTGCATGGAGAACATATCCGGCCTCCCATTCTCTGGCTGAGCGCCGATCCACAGCGCTCAGACCAATCACATGCTGCATTGGTTATCGGGAGGCTGGAAGCCGGATGCTTCCTGCTTCCTGCCCTGGAAGCAGGTAGGAAGCAGGGAAGAGGACCGAGAGGAGGCGGCAGTGATGGCGGGCAGCAGCGGCATACAGGTAAGTGAGTTTTTATAAAAATGTAATTCTCTCCTCCCCCGTTCCCCGCGACCCGCTCCCCCACCACCTTCAAATACCAGCCGCCACTGCTGTAAACGTTGTATCTCCAGATGGCAAAATCAAAGCCATGCTACTTTTCTGTCCAACCTTTGAAACTTAGGAGCTATCTGCACATGGGAAAACTGATACGCAGGGTATCAGTATTTCCACGACCCTTTTTACCACCTGGGATTCCCACGATGCTTAGAACGAGGGCCCTACTAATATTTGTGATTTTTTTTTTTATATGGAGAGCTATATTTCTGGTATTAAATATGGATAAGTGTGACATAAAGTGCCCAAAATTCATGATTTTCATGCTTGAACGGCACTGTGAAAGACTTTCACTTTGTCAACTTTGCAAAAATGGGAGGTCTTTCATAACGATCTAAAAGGTTGTAAAAATATGTTGCAGACCCTTAAGACTGCAGGTAGTAGAGGGAGGTTCAAGCTGGACTCACTCTCCCACCTAGCCTAGATGGATGTATGACGGTACAACGTGTACAGTTACAACGCGTACCGTTACAACGCAGGTTTTACAACGCAAGTCGTTACAACGACTTGCGTTGGGGGGCGCTGGATAGTGAATAGTTTAATTTACTATTCCAACTCCAGTCCCCGTGGATAGTAGGGAAGGTGTTGGATAGTAAATTAAACTATTCCCTATCCTAGAGCGCCCTCCAGCGAAAGTTGTTGTAACGACTTTCGTTGTAAATCCTGCGTTGTAATGGTACCGCGTTGTAACGGTTCCGTTGAAAAGGATGTTCCCCGTCCAGATCCACCGGGACCTCAACATTCCACAAAGCATCCCAGCCCAGGCTCTGACCTCTATGTACTACTCCTACCTCCTCCCTACCACCCCCTGTACCTTTCCTCAATACACAAAACCCCTGTCTATGGGTGAAAGAGAATCCACACCCACACCTTTATTTCAGGCTACTATCAAGAATGCTTGGTTTTGGCAAATAATATACACTATTTAATTTAGTATTGAAAAAAGAACATGCGCTATTCAATTCAGTAATGAAAGAGACTGTTTAATGTTTTATTAAGTAATGAAAAGGAGCATGACATGCACAATTTTGCTCAGTAATGGAAGGGAATGAGCAATGTTTAGTTTCAGAAGCTGAAAGGATTCCCACTGTTTATAAAGTAATGAAAAGAATGTGCATTATCTGTTTCAGGAGAGGAAAGGAAGATGGAATGCGCCGGTTTGCTCCCATTACAGACGGATAATGTGCACTCTTGTATTCAGTAATGTGGGTTGTTTTATTCAACAATCAAAATGAACACAAACTGTTCTATTCAGTAATGGAAAGGAATGCTCATTTTTTTGGCTTCGAGAGTAGCATGGATGTGCACTGCTTATGCAGTGATGAAAATGAATGCGGATTTTTTTTGCTCAAGCAATGGAAATGAATGCATATTGTTTTGTTTTGTTGCGGTGAAGGCTATGCACTTCTTTTGACCAGTAATACAAAGAAATGCGCACTGTTTTATTTGACAACGCAAGAGAGCATATACCTGTTTATTGAGTAATGCGAATGAAAGTGCAATGTTGTGATCCAGAAATAGAAAGGATGTTCACCGTTTATTCGGTAATGGAAAGAAACGCCCACTCTGTGGCTTTAGTGGTGGAATGGAATGCTTACTGGCGTGGCCTTTGTAGTGTCTTTCCTTGTTACAAACTGCACACGGACACAGCTACAGGCATCAGCTTCTTTATTCAGCTCCTTCCTCATACAGGGCTAACGGCTAACTGACCCCTTGGTCCCCCAGCTCCTCCCTTTCCGCCCGCCCTCGTCCCTCACTCGGGCCGGTCCTAGTGCCTGACCAGTTTGGTCACTGGGCACTTTGCATCAACATCATTACAGCCTTGGGGTACAAGGAGACACATTTCTTCACCTTTACAGACAACACATCTGTTGGAACCGACACTGTCTGGTTGGCCAAAGGGATGCCCCAACTAGGCAGAAGGCACCACCCGTCAAGGGCAGGTGATTACACACACTGTACAACCTGTAGCTTGGCACTGAGCAGTCAGGCGTCCTTCAAAAACAATGTGTAAAGCAAAAGCACACTATACACACACAGTACATTTTCTGCATGACACAGAAGATAGACTACACACTTGACGTCGAGAAATGTTTATATTCAGCACACATATTAAATAATGCAACATGAATATCATGGAATCTTGGGCATGAATCACACTTGGCAACTTTACTAGCAGTACAAGGCTCAGTTTTTGTTGATCAGATCTCGATAATATGCACAAATGGGAAAAGTCCAATACTAATCCCCACAGCAGCCTGATGTGGTGCGACATATAGTCAGCCCCGGCCCCGGCCCACCCTCACAATCCTAATAATCCTAGGTCACATTTCTATAGGGTGCGCCCTGGGCTACAACGATATCAGTAATATGTACGTACACAAATTATAACACTTTTAGCAGCACCATGAGATGAGGTCAATGTGGGTACACCCAGTGTTGAAAGGTAAAGTGCTTTTGACACGAGAACCACATATAAAGAAACACCGCCAACCAGTGTTGTGAAGCCCTTGTGGTTCACAGACGGTCAGTCCCACACACTCACATTCACTTTGCACCACTACACAATGTGACAGGTACCAGGCTGCTCCATATGGGTACTTTTACTCACATATGCACCAACACCCTAATTCGGTGCCACTGATACCAAGCTGGTCAATAGGTAGCACTGCGAGAGCCCATGGCTCCAAACCTCCCGACACCCTCCTATTCACTCGCACTGTCCCAGACACGCTGGATGGAAGTTCATCAGCCCCTCCCTCCGGACATAAGGCCACTCATGGCTGAGGTAACATCTCGTCTGGGTCCTCAGAAAGCAGGAACAGATAGATAGTAAGCATAACGAAGAGCTAGACGTAAACAAAGGGGTCTTGGTGCCACTCAGGAAGTTCGCCAACAGGTTGCAAAGCAGAACTGGGCTAAGAGCAACAGTTTGTCACAAACAGGGGTCCCCCAGGGACTTCTGGCACCAGCCCAGTTCTACAAAGCTCGGGGGGGGGGGTTGCACAGTTACTTGACCTGCTCCAGAACCTTCTCAAAAGCGTCCCTCTGGCCTAGCCAATTTCTCTCACCCCTACCTGGCACCGCAAAGTCTATAGAAGGGCCATATGGGGAGGCCAGTTGGTCCACTGCGATTGGGCCAGTGAGGGACAAGTAGTGAATAGGGAACAACACACGGGGAGCATCTCGACCTGAGGAGGCACCCCGTTGGTTACACTTTGATCCGGGTTGTGCCCTGACATAATGGGCACATGGCCTATCACACGATGAGATGAGTCACACCAGCCACTTCAAGTTACACAAAGTAGAGTTGCAATTCCGTACCTCGCTGGAAATATGGCACTAGACCCAGCACACCCTGATGTCAGTTTCACTAGACATTTCCACTCGCACAAACAGGCACAAGTTCAGCAATGCCTCATGAGGTAGAATGAGACTCTGCGATGGTTGCATCCCCCACCTCCGAGGTCACAGCCAGTAAAATAGACACTGCACGCAACGATCAAGCATTCAGCGTGGCGCCCAAGAGAAATGTCCAAAAGAAACAATTGATGGGCGGAATGCTGGACAATGAAAACATTCACCCCCAGTCACAAGGATCTGGGTTTAATCTATCATTCTTTTGCTTAAAACACCACTCCAGTTGAGACCTAGCCATATGCACATCAGTCTTGACCCTGTTCCTTATGGGAACAGTCCAGCCCGAACTGCCACGCCAGGTACTCCCTGGACCAGAAACAATCATCCTGGGACTGGTTTCAGGGCATCACCCTTCATCAGCCACGCTAGCTTGAATCCAAGTGGTGTAATGTGCACAGTACCCACGTCTGGACATAACCTTCCCATTTAGGGTGACATATGCACAAGAAGCAATTGATGGACGGAATGCTGGACAATGCAGACATTCACCCCCAGTCACAAGGATCTGGGCCCAAGAGAAATCTGGCATAGTTGATGAAGCGGGCAACGTTGGATCCCGCAACCGATTAATCCGATCACCACCAACAAGATGCTTATGTGTGTCGAGATTCCCGCTGTACGGGAAGCCCTTTGTCATAGATGCAGGCAACTTCTTGAGCTCTGCACTAGGCACTCCAGTCTCCAGGCATGATGCTGTAATTCCAAGCTCACACCTTGCTATGCAGCTTTCAGTAGGCGATCTGGGCACGTAGAAGGCACGGCTTCCCAGATGTCACAGGTAGACAGTGTGGGCCCCTCATAGGAGACCTCCAAGAGAATAGGAGACTAGCCGAGTGGTCCTTTGTAGCCCACTTCAGAGTGCCACACATCAGCAGGTTGCTGGCCCAGGCCAGCCTCTATTCACAAAGCCACACTGTCCTCTCCACGGGCAGTTATCCTCCATGTGCACTATAGAATCCTCTAGCAATGTGCACCATGCAGGCTAGGTTCTCTGGTCCTGCATCCCCACAAGTGGATCTCTCCTCCTGGTGGGATAGCACTGAGTAGTTATACCCCATGGGGCATTTGAAGTTGAGGAAATGTTCAAAGTGTATTCCTTTGAACCACAGATCCAACTTTATATATGTTGAAAATGACGTTCTTTGACATGCGTTTAAAAAAAAATATTCACAGTTACCCCCAAAGAAGTGCAAAAATGCCTAAAATGCATTGGGTTACAATACTTCATGTGATATAATGGACGGAGCATCTTAACATGCTGTAAAAATGCATGTATTGATATTTTACAATCACTTGAAAATTGAGATTTTCCATTCAAATATCAGATAACGCAAAATTAACTAATAAAAAGAAAATTGATGAAATGGACAAACTTGGGTCACGATGATTTTTCATCCCACCTGGAGAGTGCTTCCTGGGACTGCTACAAAATTTTATCAGCTTCTTTGTATGTATACTTGAGTGCACAGGGATGGTGCATGCACCAGGTCAGCACCCCGAAATCAGTAATTTTGATTAGCTTGAACTAAACAAGAAGTGCGGGTTACCAACTTCTAATCATTGTAGAGTGCCATCTACTGCATTGTAACAACGCGGTCATGGTAACGACCGCGTTGTGAAGGTATTGCGGTGTAATGTCCGCAATGTAACGGTTGTTTCCCACCTATCCCAAGCATCATCCCTTGGGAAATACACTAGGGCCGCTCTAGCTGTAGGGGAGACCCCCTTTAGGGGTTGGCTCACCCATGGTGACACCATCCGGAGTTGGAGATATAATAGGCCAGCATGTCCCGCAGGGCATGATTAGAGCCACATCACCTGACTCGCCAATGCCATAATCGTGCAAGCACCCCACTCCTACCATGTGTGGGGAAGGTGCTCATACCTTCCCACTGTAGTACAGTGAGAACAGGTTACGAGTTCTAGAGTCACAAACAGAGAGTAGGCAAAGACTAGGAGGTAGAAGAAAGCAAAAAGTTTCAGGGATGTTCCTAAAAATAAGGCCATGTCTAACAACATTACTGCAAACTTAATCAGATTCCAGTGTTCTGTGGAAACACTGGGTCTCCCCGTTACAGGCTTCAAAACTCACAATAATGTGGTAGCTCCCTGCACAATTCCCACTAGGTTCTACCTGCCAAAATTCATATGGGGAAATCCACTATGTACGTGTAGTATTACAGCAGCAGCAACAGTCCCAATTTGGGCGCTAACTGCCCTTGTCTCCGGAGATGGGATAGCCGGCCCAATAACAATTTGAACCTCGATAGCAAGACAAAATGGAGGAATTAGATGAGAATTTACTTCACTGAATGAAAAGTGGATCAATAGTTAACTCCCCTCATACATTTCAGATCCAGAAAAATCATACACCACTTACCAGTCTTTCTGCAAATGGAGGGGCCATGAAATATACAATAGCAGGTAAGCCTGCACAGTGGGTACTCTGAGAGTGGCTGTTGCTCTGAAGAATCCCAGGTCGTTTCTAAGCAGGAACTCATTCGTTCCACAGGGGCCAGGCTTTCTTATATGGCTAACATATATGGCTAACAAAATAGATAACATTAAGAGCTGCCTAGAAACACGTTATGTATGCTGTTTGGTGCTTTGTCTCTGTTCCGACAATCAGTGATGACTGGTAATAATAATAATAATAATAATAATAACCCACATTTGTAAAGCGCACGCCCACCCGTAAGGGTCTCCAGGCGCTGGGGGCCGTCGGGAAGATTAAGCAAGCTATTGCCCAGAGTCACAGGGTGCTGGGCTAATCTGCCGCCGGTGCTCGGGATCGAACCTTGATCCCCAGATTACAGAGTCAGTCGCCCTAGCCGCGGCGCCACACCTCTTCCACTGGTACCATCTGTGATAGGGATTGGCATTCACCACTGGTGTCACAGGGCTTCATATACTATTGTGCTCCAGCTGAATTTTCTATCACTTTCTACTCCTAACTCTCTAATGGTAGTTTGAGCAAGCATTCAAGGATTACTCCTGGAGGCAAAAGTAGATTTGAAACATAGATACGAGATAGGCGCAGTAACCCTACACAACATTTTTAGTGTTGGAAATGTGGCCTAGCAGCTATTGCTGCCAACTTTAGAACTGGTTAACCAGGTTCTAATCAACATCCTATGATTCTGGGCAAATCACTGAGGGCCACATGTATCAACCAATTTTGCGTTCATAAACGGACGTATTCGTAGAATCGGCCCGTTTGTGAATGCAAAAAAGGCTTTTCACATGTATCAAATCATATTTTGTGATACAGTAACCTGTTACCGAATTGAAAAATGGATATTAGGAAGGGGCGTGTTTAGGGCGTCCCTTCCAAATAGCAATTCCTAATGGTATGTATGAATGTTTTGTGACCATGAATGCGGTCGCAAAACAGTCACATTTTTCCACCTATTTCAAGTAGGTGGTAATTCATTTGCAAAAGGGAAAGGGTCCCCAAGGGAACTCTTCACCTTTGGGAATGGTTGTAAAAATGTTTTTAAGAGCAGGCAGTGGTCCCATGGACCCCTGGCTGCTCTTAAATGAAAGGAAAACTTTTCTTTTTTCTTTTTTAAACACAACCCGTTTTCCTTAAAGGAAAATGAGCTGCATTTTAAAAACAGATTGCTTTATTTAAATGCAATCACGGACATGGTGGTCTGCTGACCCCAGTTGGCCACCATCCCTGTGATTTTAGTGATTCCTTGAGGGTTGCAAATTGCAATATACCTCATTAATGTTAATGAGGTAGGTTGATTTGCGACCCACTAGTAATCGGTATATGAAACTCATGGAGTTTAATACATTGGAGCTTGCGATTACCTAATTGCGATTCTCAGAAAATCATAATTAGGTAATCGCAATTTCCAAATTTGATACATGTGGCCTTAAATCCCCAATGCCTTAAACATATGTTTAATGTAATTTGGTTCACATGTAAAGCACTCACTCTAGGGCCAAGTATGTGCTATATAAAACTAAAAAGAAAACAGGTCAGTGTTGATCCTATTTTGCTTACAAAAATACTGGTTTATAATTACATAAAGGAAAGATAGTCAAGATAAAATAGCGCCCACCAAGGAAACCAGAAGCATATAGCACTCTCTGGGTCTAACATAAGTACACAAATGTATATATAGCGCTTCACTGGTAAGTCACCACGTTTCGGATAAGACATGCATCTAAAGGTATTGTATTCTTATGAGAAGAATCACCAAATCCTAGTTAGATTTCGGATTCTCTCAGGCCCTGTCGGGATTACTACAAATGTTGGTTCCAAACCTCTAATCCGAGAGTCATGTGCCAGAAAGGGGTTCGCATTGCAGCTCCTAGCTCAATGATTCACTGCCCTTGATCGGAGCGTCCCTGCGGCCTCAGATTTAATAAGCGACATGAAGCTCAGTAGACACAAGCTAAGACTGTGAAGTATCTACCAGGCAAAAGAGGAAAACATTGGAACCTACTGCTAAGGACACTATTGATTGACAAGGGGAAATTGGGACATTGCCTCTAATCTTCGAGGTGCTTGGTATGTGGGACCTCTGGCTTCAGGTGGAGTAAAGGGGTCAGAGGGATGGCATACAGTTAAGAGGATTCCAGTCTAGTTCCACAAAGGCTGAAGGTGCTTTCTATTGACTGTTACTGGGTGACACACACCAGGAGCCTGAAAGGTGCAGTTTTGATTTCTCAGAGGAGGGATACCCAGAAGTGCTGAACACAGTCCAGATTTGTCAGAACCGCAAGGGCACAAAGGATACTCTGGTTTAGATGTAGTTCAGAGTCTTCCTTCTTATTCATACAGGTTGGGATTTGGTGTTTCTCACATGTACAAGTTGAAGGAGGTCAGCCTCAGCCATTGGAATTCCACACTCCTGAAGTGGATGTCTAAAACAGTTGTGTAACAGAAGTCTCAGTCAGCTGAGCCTTGGGCTTGTCCTCAAGACCAGGGGGTGCAGTATTGTTTCTCTTTTTCCAGGTGTTGGCACAACTGCTTGGCCTACTTTGTAAATACATTTTCTAACAGTCATAAGGGTGAAATTATGGGACTATTCATGAGAGGGTTGGTAGAGCCTCTCCTGGTGAAATCGGAAAAAAGTAAAGCCTGTTTCCTTACATTAGTAATCAGCAGTCAATCTCCCTGTAGGCTGCCAAATGGTCAATGACCACCTTCTGCTGTATGGGAGTTATACTTGAGGTTCAGGGGAGAGGTGTGGCGCCGCGGCCAGGGCGACTGACGCTGGAATCTGGGGATCAGGGTTCGATCCCCACTCCGGCGGCAGGTTAGCCCAGCACCATGCGACTCTGGGCAATAGCTTGCTTAATCTTCCCGACGGCCCCCAGCGCCTAGAGACCCTAACGGGTGATTGTGCGCTATACAAATGTGGATTATTATTATTATTATTATTATTATTATTATTATTATTATTATTATTATTATTTGGGGATACTTATAACCTACTGTACAGAAAACAAAAACATGTACAGCACACCCAGGTGACTCATGTAAACATGCAAATTTCAGCTCATTTAGTACAGCACAAAATAATGACTGATTCTCAATTGTGGTTCCAGTTGACTGTGAAAGTAAAATATATCTTGGACAACCTTGTGTTCTGATTGTCTTCCATCTTTCAGGGGCATTCCAGTATGATATCCAGAGCATAATCTTGGGAAGGCTTTCAAAAAAGGATGCATCAAGGGAAAAGCCCTAAAGTGGTTTTCTCGTTGTTATTCAAAAAGTTGCACCCAGTAAAATGTGCTTGCTTCCATTCTTGCTCAACCTACTTCGCTCACAGATTCTCCCATGCGCCAGTATTTTCTATTACCCTTTCAAATATCTACCCGATACTGCTTGCAAATAAATTTGAGAATGCAACTTGGACTTTGGTATTTGTGCAGACAACACCCAAATTCATAACATATACTCCAAGGTCCTAGCAATCACCTAACAGTTAACGCACATCTAGTGAGGGCATAACACTGGATTCAGACAGGCACTTTCTCAACTCACTCAAGACAAAGATACCACTAATTCATCGAGTTGGTCCACATTTTCTACCATTTTACTGTTTCTTTCCATGTGGGCACCACTGACTACTTCTCAGATTTCCACAATTTGGGTGTTGTGTTGTAGTTCCACAATCATAGTAGTGAGACCTCATGTGAACACTGTCGCAAAAATACTTTCAATCAAGTAAGCGTCCTTCAACCAATCTTCATCAGCTGTTTTGACCTTTAAAGATTAAAGACTACGCTGCATTACTCTTGTCCACAAGTTCAAAAACATAGGCAGGTGTCTAGATGAACAACTGTATAAGAGCGTGGGGTTGGTCAGTGTATTTCCATTTTTTAAATAAAAAAATAACCAGTTTTATGCCAATAAGTCTTGACTACTCTAATAGTCTGTATTTGGACATCACAAAATATAGCAAAAATCGCAAATGGCTCAGAATACTGGAGTCAGATTAGCAGTGAAGCTGCAGAGATTGACTGTCAACTTTACCAAACTTTAGCAACATTTTTCCTTTAAAAAAAAAAAAATCCCCAAAGAAGAAGTTTCTTAGTGAAAAAAACAAATAATTAATTCCCCCCACACCCAGGGAGTTTTTTCCTTTGGTGTGGTGTGTCATTGCAGGTGTTTTTCTATCCCTCACCAACATGTTTTATCTGGCGATAACAGACAGGAAGAAAGTACATCTCACTATCCAGCAGAAGCGGCTCCTCCACTAAGGCGGAGGAGCGTCGCCCCACTGAGGAAGTCAAAAAGGAAAAAATAAAATGATAACTCATTGTTATAATCATTTTATTTTTCCGTCCTTGCTCAGCTGGGAAGGAGCAGGGCTGCTCTACTCACAGAGCAGGGCAGGGGAGGAGTGCTTTTCCACTCCTAGTGCGCATGAAGCTTGGTCCGGCCAAACCATCATGGGCACTTTGCATGTTCTCCCCCCAGCTGCATTACAGCCTGGGTGGAGGACATGCCCAAACTCTGATTCCCTGGCTGAGCGCCACGCCACAGCACTCAGACCTATCACAACGCTGCATTGCAGCGTTGTGATTGGCTATTGGGAGCCGGGTACTTCCTGCTTCCTACCCTGGAGTCCTGGAAACGAGCAAAAAGGACTGAGAGGCGACGACACACAGGTAAGTGTTGATTTTATTTTGTATTCCCTCTCCCCTTACCACCCGCAACCCAAATCCTTCACCGCCGTTAAATGCCAGTTGCCACTGCCATCCACCCTAAATGGGGCAGTCAGAGGAAGCTTTCCGTCGGCAGAGGTAATGTGGGAACCCTTGACGGAAAGCACAGTCCTCCTGACCCTAAATTGGGTGGGAGGAACATTGGTTTGGTGAACAGAGAGCAAGTGCTGCTGAGGAAGAGACTTTCAGAGGTGCACTTATGACTGTAACTATTTGTCCTTCAAAGGGGGAAGATCGAAAAGTGCGGATTTGGCAAGTTCAATGATGAAGGCAGAAGTCATAATACAGTCTTGTGGAAAGAAGTCAGGTAGGATGGATGTTTAAGTGCTTTGTTATGTAGGGCTTTATGGGCCAGGTCTGTAATTGAATTTGCAGCACTCCTGTATTCAGTGCTTAGTTTATAAAAGAATGAATGCCTGTAACTCAAGCTCTGCTCTAAAGCCCGTATCAGTGGCAATTAAGGTTGGCGCACAGGATACCAAGTCTGGTAGTCTTAAATCTGCCCCTATACCTCTTTAATACACTACCCTACCCCTTTATTTCACTCTTGCAGGTCCCTGCTTTTTCCCGTTGTGACAGTTTTTCTGTCTTTCTCTTCCTTCGTCTTTCCGATCTGTGTGTTTTTCTCTCCCTTGCGCTCGGTAAATATCTGATGTGAAAAAATAAGTGCCATGGCCCCCACCAGCAACCACAGGCTCAAATTAAGCACTCCCTCTATTGGGATCAAGAGCGTCGTGTCCTCAACAGGATCTGAAGATTTAAACTTTAGATTGTTCACGGATCACGGCAGCAGGAACAGTGTTCTACTGACCCATAATAGCGAATGTATCTACTGACCAAGGGTAGGCACTTGTATCATATCATAGCTCAGTGGTTAAGGCACCAGCTGCCTCGGTGTGTGTGAATCCAGGAGGTCTCACTTTGTAATTCAGGTTAGATAGCTCAAGTGGTTAAGGCTCCAGTGTTTTATGATGTTGTACTCCTAATGAATTGTATAAAAGTTTTAAAGGGAATGAAGCTAATTCAATCACCACACGTGATTTTGAGTTTGCAGTTCTTTCAGAGCTATGCGTGTGTGTGTGTGTGTGTGTTTATGAGTCATGAGTGTGCAAGCATAACACTACTTGTAACCTGAAGGTCACAAGTTCGAACCCCTCAGAGGCTCAATTAAACTTTCATTCTTTGAGGGTTGATAAAATGAGTGCTACCGACTTGGAAAGTCATTACATCTATCTCTTGTTATCATTCCCGTGCTGCAATTACGAGGGCTGGGGTCATTCCTGATTCCGTACAATGTTTCACATTGGAACGCGTTTAGTGCTTGTAGTCCTTAGGGAAAATGTAAAAAAAAAATATATATATATATATATATATATATATATATATATATATATATATATATATATATATATACATATATACACACACGCACACATATGGCAGTCGCCATTTAAACCCAGTTAAATACATTAAAAAAAATCTTTATTTTGACTTGCCCATACACTTCTGCCTTAGTTTTGAGAAATTATCAGAACCATGGTTACTCACATCTATTCTGAACCGTGACCACTAAGACACCAAGAGAGGTCACACAACGCACTTCTATCCTGATCTCACACTGCACTAATAACCCAGCCCCGCGTCACAAACTGACATCACAGAAGTGAGCGCATAAACTAAGGTGATTGCTCAGTGTGTTAAGCACATGTTGCAGACAACTTGATATCCTGCAGGTAAATCCCAAATGATGGCAAAGGGGATGAGCATCTTCTACAGAGATCTCTGTGTACTTTACAGGTCAGAGGCTCCAATATAAGTAAAAGGGATTGCAGAGTAAATGCATCTGCTGCAGAGTCGTGCATGGGGCCTACAAGTTACAGGTTCCAAGATTGGTGAGACGGCATGTTGGGTTAATAAAATTGTAGTTAGTATATGTGTATAACGCTTTTCAATGCAAGTAATATAGTTCAGAGGGTTTATGCACCTGCAGCAAAGATTTACTTGCAACCTGCCAGTGAAAGGTTTTTAATGCACGTAAGATGGCAAGGTGTATTACTATGTGCTCTGAAGAGACGTGTACTATACTCATGATACTAATACGTCTACTACAAGTTCTGCTCTGCCCTGCAAGCGACATATTTTATCAAAGTTGAACTGCTGATGAGAGGTGCTCACTGCATTTATCTGTTATTTGGGGGATTCAAGCTCTGATGTCATGAAAATAGCTCTTTCTTTATCATTGTACCCTTACAGGTCTTTATTTATTTTTATTTATTTTATTTAATGCGATTTTATATAGCGCGAACTTTACCCGAAGGTGTCGGAGCGCTTTACATAAGAACCACTTGCGAAACATAAGGACTTAGGATTACATGTGTTACATAAAAGATAAAAGCAGAAAAAATTGCAAATGTACAAGATGTAAAGTCACGCAAGGAAGAGATACAAACAGAAAGCAAAATTGCAAATGTACAAGTAGTAAAGTCACTCAAGGAAGAGAAACAAATGGATATACTCTAAGAGTCACATAGGAATGGTAGAGTACAAAGGTCTACTGCATATGTAGTGATTAGTTATCTCTAAATACCTAAGGAAGGGATATGAATGGATATACTCTAAGAGTCACATAGGAATGGTAGAGAGTACAAAGGTCTACTGCATATACTAGTGATTAGAGTTATCTCTATATACATAAGGAAGGGGTACAAATGGATATACTCTAAGAGTCACATAGGAATGGTAGAGAGTATATAGGTGTACGGCATATACTAGTGATTAGAGTTATCTCTGTATACATAAGGAAGGGATACAAATGGATATACTCTAAGAGTCACATAGGAATGGTAGAGAGTATACAGGTCTACTGCATATACTAGTGATTAGAGTTATCTCTATATACATTAGGAAGGGATACAAATGGTTATACTCTAAGGGTCACATAGGAATGGTAGAGAGTACAAAGGTCTACTGCATATAATAGTGATTAGAGTTATCTATATACATATATATATACACACATAGTAGATTTTCTCAGGCAGCGTTCCATTAAGTGGGGTCAGAGGGGGGACGCAGTCACAGCACCAAGGGAGGGTGGGAGGGATACATGGGTATGGAGAAAAGGCAAAACAGAAAAGGGAAGAAACATTTGAGGATCGTCAAGGGGGAAACGAGGGAGAAGGGTACAAGACGAGGGAATGGACAAGATGGCGAGTCGAGGTCCAGAGAAAAACGGCCAAGAACAGCAGCAAAATGGCGGCCAGGACAAAAGAAAAAGTAAAGAAGTCCATGAGAGTCTGTGGTCCATGATTGCAGATGTGAGCCAGGGAACCAAACTTAGACAGAAACAAGTTCCAGTAAAAACCAAGACAATCCAGTGGCAAAAGGATCCTCAGGCCTTCGCAGTGTATCAGTGACCGGACTCAACCACGAGGCCAGGGTCCCCCAAAGCACGGCCCACCCCTCGGAAGTTGCTCTACAGAAGGCTGTTCGGGGCTGAAGGCAGGTCAGGCAGGTATTGCTGGACCGTGTCGGCAATGTTGAAAGAACACAGTCCCAACCTGGGGGACAACCTGGAATCAGGCGAGGAAATCAAAGGGGTCAAAGGATGCTCTCACACAGCTTGGTAGATATGGGGTAACTGGAGGATTACCGCAAATGTTCACTGGGTGGTCTGATGGTCTATGCCTATGGTTGGGTTTGTCTGAGGCCTTCTGCTTAGGCCACACTGTTCTTGAAGTGTGACTGTTTACAGGACAAGTTTGGAGTAGGGACGCCTCTAGCGAGGTATCTGTGCTGAAACCCCATGGGGTGCACTCAAAGGGGCAGGTTGTACAGCAAAATATAGAGGTCAAGAATATTGACCTACACTTATATACACTGCACAGTATTGAATTCCAACATATCTTCAAGGTAAGTACATATTGGGAATATAGATTTACTATAATAACTCCAGACCTACTTTCCTTAATGAAACGTTAGTAATGAATATCATGCAGTCAATTCAAGTGTAGGTCGATATTGTAACCTAGATATTCTGGTAGAACCTCCTAGGGGAGGCCTTGCCTGGAAAGGTTCCCTTCAAGACAGGAAGGCCTTGAGTACATTTACAGGAACCATATAGGCAGGCACTTGTCTTGTCCTGAGCTGATTGGTGGGAGATCTCTTGTGATCACATACAAAATTCACCCACCATTTGCAGCTACTGAGGATGAAATTGTGACAAACCAATTAGGCAACAGCACAGATGAGAACAGTGAAGGGAGGTGACATGCAGGTTTATCAGCTTTATGGATGTGTTAATCACTAGACTAATGATCTACCCTTTGTCTGACATGAGAGCTGCCCTTTGCCCTGATAAAAGCCAAGAACCAGACTAGATGTTCTATAACTGGGCTTCATAGGTAGCACCTACCCAGTGTCCATTCCCTGGTGAGGCATTAGTAGTTCCATATCTCTAATGCACTTCAAAACTTTTTTGGTCCCTTTATCATGAGATCAATCCACATGCTGCTCGCTGTTGGGCGGTCGTGGGCTTAGGAATTCCGAAGGGACTACATAGCAGAGTAACCTAAGCGGCCCATCAAGAAAGGCAACTGTAGGGATTTCATTCTTGTTCCTGAATGTGCTGCAGCCTTCTGATCTGAATTTGTGAGTACATGAAGTACCACAATGAGAGAATCTCTGCAGCCTACGACCATGTCTGAATGTCTCAGCTAATGTAGAGCTCCTAAACTTTGACCGCTAATAATTTTGTCACTTTTGGCCAAGTACAGAGATGTTGTTCCATATCCGGGGCACATTGATGGAATAAGGCTTGTGGCCTTGTTTTTTTCTTCTTTTCACCTCTCAGTGTGCAGTCTGATGGTGTCCTGGCCGCTGGTGTGCTGAGATTCACTAGAGATGGCGAGCTTGTCTGCAAGATAAGCAACGGTGCTGGTCATGAAAGCTTTGTAAATGAAGTAGCTGCTTTTGATGGTGGTCGGGCCGGCAAGGGAAGCCAATGGAGTTCCATCAGGATGGGAATGATATAATCATATTTTTTCAGGCCCTGTATGAGATGTACAGAAGCACATAATGCCCCAAAGGATGCCAGTGTGGGGTCTGGTAGGCCATGGAGCAGGGGGCATTACAAACATCCAGATGCGAGAGAATAAGGGCTTGAACGATAGGCGCAGTATATATAAAGCAGAGAAGAAGCCCCACACTGTAACAGGGTGAGAATCTATTCCGCTGCCAATAGCGCTCAAATCCTATCACATACCGCCATGAAGCTAGCCATGAAACGATCATGTGCCCCTAAATATTGCATGATATCATATACCACTGTTTGGTAAGCCAAGCTCATAAATCGCACAAATAGAAGCTTTGTGGAGCAGACCCGACCATTATACATGCCTGAGGCTGAATGACAGTTCCCATGCATATATATTCGTCTTAGCCCAAATATGGTTTTAATATTTATTTGGTCTTATCCTCCAAGCAGTGACTGTATGCCTCTTGAATATCTTCCTATGATACGAGTATTGAAAAGTACACCACATTATTGTTGATTACCTTGAGGTATATGAATAAACCTAAAAAAGAGCAATTAAAACCCCCCAAAACATTCATTCTCGGCAGCACACATGTGGGAAGCCCTCATACCAACAGTAATCAAAAGAGGGAGAGAGAAGTTCAAGTCCCACTCGCCTTCCCTTGAGTAAACATGCAAAATCAAAGAGAGTGAAAGATATATATATATATATATATATACATATATATATATATATATATATATATATATATATATATATATATATATATAAATATATATATAAATATAAATAAATAAATATATATATATATATATATATACACAGCGCTCAACTCCAGAATCGTTATTTTCCAAAGAACCGCACTCGTGGAGTCAAAGTTTCTCGTGCTCACACCATCAAAGTTTAATCACACAGATTAACAGACGCGTTTCAGCGTAAAGCCTTCGTCAGTGTCAATTACATTGCGAGGGTTAGCATGGGTATTGTAGCAAAACATTCATAGACATGGGTGACGGACTATGTGTTTTCTAGGTCGCGCCATCTTGAAGTGTGTTTAATACATTAATGCATTATAATACGCTGCGCGGTCTATATCACCTCAAGTATTCCTTGAATAACTCTAATATTGCCGTGTATCGGCCTGGCTCCCCATGATAATCGTGGGGAGATAAAAAAGGGGGGGGGGAAATTGTGAAGCCTCGCAATCCCCAATCTCAAGGTTCATACTTGTCCATCATGCCATGTATTGGCAATAATATAGTTGTGCACAGCAGCTCATTATCACCCGGTGCAAGATCACCCTCCACCCGTGCAAACTTATAAATTCAAAGTTCTTGATCAGCCAAAGTACGTCCAATGAATATATCACGTAGTTATCCAGAGAAGAAAGATTCCCTAGTTAGACTGTCTCAACTCATTGATTCCTCCCATTCATTCCTGAAAATTTCAGTATTTATCTGTCTCTATCCGAGGAGAGAGGTGGATCGAAGAAGAGCCCAGGGCACGGTGTCACCAGTGAACACATCAGGTCACTGACAGTGAAGCTGTGGAGGAACAACGAAAAAAGACGACAGCAGGGAGGCAGAAAGGAGGACAAGCTCCGATTCCTCCTCCTTTTCACAACGAATGCACAGTAATCCGCCAGGCTTGGCTGAGAGGAGGGAAGACAAAACCTCCGGAAAACACAGCAGGAGGAGAACAAGGAGGGCAGGTGGGGGCAGGAAGAGGAAGAGCGCAGACATGGAGGAACAGAAGGAAAACGAACAAATAATGACCAATGAACATAGGACTGATCTTACAGTGGTCAATCTGTCTGAGAGGACTCTGACTAAAGTAGAAGAGAAACTACTAAGCCGAGGACTCAGTTTCTGCCCCAACAACAAAAGTGAATATACACAGACAAGGATCGACCTATACACATTCGTAAGAAAGCTCAAGCTACACAAATACCATCAATTGAGGAAAGCTTCCAAAGGGCCGAAACTGGCCACAAAAAGATTGACCGCAACTGATGTCTTATCCTGTGAAGATCTGAGAGGGATAGAAAATCTAGAGAGTCTCAGGATGGAAAGAAATACGCAAAGCACACAAGGCAATACCATGATCGATAGAGCTATGATGAATGACATCACTCAAGAAAGAGAAGAAAGTGGACTAAAACCGATGTCTACATTCAACCCTATCATGCCATGGGATGCGATAGATGCCTTTTCTGAGACTGTTCTAAAAGATCTTGTAACCCTAAGGAACAAACGAGTAGTAACAAGGGAACTTGATAACATCGACCCCCAAGAAAGAGACGCTCTAACAAATCTACAAAAAGATACAAATATCATCATTAAGCCTTCAGATAAAGGCGGTAACGTGGTGTTGCTCACACGAGAGTATTACCACAAAGAAGCACTGAGACAACTTTCAGACAAGCAGTACTATCAGCGAACAGATGAAGTCAAGTATAAAGAGGGCATAAGGAGATACGATGAACTGGTCAATAAATGGTACAACAAACAAATGCTGGGAAGTGATGAAAATATGTACTTACGAAGCAATAATCCCACAATCCCAACATTCTACCATCTACCAAAATTACACAAGAATGCAATAGAACCACCAGGCCGCCCTATAGTTTCATCTATCAACGGACTAACAGAAAATATGTCAAAATTT
The DNA here is from genome assembly GCF_964261635.1 of Lissotriton helveticus. NCBI lineage: Eukaryota > Metazoa > Chordata > Amphibia > Caudata > Salamandridae > Lissotriton > Lissotriton helveticus. Next base: position 626,612,243 of record NC_136065.1, on the reverse strand, counting down.
ATAGACAGTTTCCTGTTTCCAATGGTGACGCAATTGAAATCTCACATAAAAGACACTAAAGATTTTCTGGTAAAAATTGCTGATCTAGTCTGGGATCCGTCCTATCTCCTAGTAGTCCTAGATATAACGAGCCTTTACACTAACATCAAGCACGAGCTGGGCTTAATTGCAGTGGAACACTTCCTGAACAGAAGACCTGCAAGATTCGCGTTGCACAATCAAATGCTTCTAGAGTTTGTGGAATTTTGTTTGAGGAGCAACATTTTCCTGTTCGATGAACAGCTGTATACACAGATATCTGGGACTGCGATGGGCACCTGCTTTGCTCCCAGCTATGCGAACCTGTTCGTAGGCTGGTGGGAGGAGCGGGTGCCCATGGCCCTACAGATTGAGGGGCAGGAAATTGGGAAAGTGGTTAGGTGGTTTAGATATATTGACGACCTCTTCATCGTGTGGCAGGGGACGATGGAGGGGGCCCGTCAATATATAGAAATCCTGAATGACAACAACTGCAACCTACACTTCACGGGAACGGTCAGCCGAACCACAGTTGACTATCTCGATTTAAGGGTGAATGTAGATGAGGAGGGAGTTCATACAGCACTATACAGGAAGCCCACAGCTGGCAACTCCATCCTAAGAGCAGATAGCAACCACCCCACAAAACTGATACAGAGCATCCCATACGGAGAACTACTCAGGATAAAAAGGAATAGCAGCAGGGAACAAGACTTTGAGTTGGCAGCAAAAGACTGCATAGAAAGATTTGGCAGAAGAGGATATAATCCGGTCTCTCTATCTAAAACTCTGAAAAAGGTGAGAAAAATCAAAAGAGAAGATCTCCTCAAACCAAGACCAACAAAGGCACAATCTGAGAATGAAGGGAAATTCCGACTGATCACTCCCTATACCAGCGAATCTATGAATTTCAAAAGAATATTGCAAAAAAACTGGCACATTCTAAAGACTGATGCAATCTTGAAGGATGACATTCCAGGGAGACCATTAGTAACCTACCGAAAGGCAAGATCCCTGAAAGATGCACTGGTAAACAGCCATTATGAACGGGTCCCCATGAGAACAGGGAAAATCGCTGAAATGGGAGGATTTTTTCCTTGCGGGAAGTGCAAGGCCTGCATGGGAAGCAAAAGGATAAGAAAATATGGAATCCCTGGGACCAACATCTCCAGAACCATCAAGAAGTTCATGACATGCAGTACCAGTTATGCAGTTTACTGTCTAGTCTGCCCGTGCGGCCTAAAGTACATTGGGAGCACAATCCATCAATTAAGGATAAGGGTACTTGAACACCAAAGGGCCATTGAGAAAGCAGACCCGGCATACCCTGTTGCAAGACATTTTGATCAAGTGCACCAGAGAGACAGAAGTAAACTACAATACTTTGGAATTGATTTTGTGGCAGAGGGGACCAGAGGAGGTGATAGATTAAAAAAACTGAGACGCCTGGAATCCAGGTATATCATCGACCTCATGACAAAGGCCCCACGAGGACTGAATAGCGGAGAAGAACTGGCAGTTCATCTGGGAAAATAACTTCATCAACTAGCCAGTGACTGTTTTTTCCTATCATATTCTTCGCCACCAAATCTGGATAGAGACAGATAAATACTGAAATTTTCAGGAATGAATGGGAGGAATCAATGAGTTGAGACAGTCTAACTAGGGAATCTTTCTTCTCTGGATAACTACGTGATATATTCATTGGACGTACTTTGGCTGATCAAGAACTTTGAATTTATAAGTTTGCACGGGTGGAGGGTGATCTTGCACCGGGTGATAATGAGCTGCTGTGCACAACTATATTATTGCCAATACATGGCATGATGGACAAGTATGAACCTTGAGATTGGGGATTGCGAGGCTTCACAATTTCCCCCCCCCCCCTTTTTTATCTCCCCACGATTATCATGGGGAGCCAGGCCGATACACGGCAATATTAGAGTTATTCAAGGAATACTTGAGGTGATATAGACCGCGCAGCGTATTATAATGCATTAATGTATTAAACACACTTCAAGATGGCGCGACCTAGAAAACACATAGTCCGTCACCCATGTCTATGAATGTTTTGCTACAATACCCATGCTAACCCTCGCAATGTAATTGACACTGACGAAGGCTTTACGCTGAAACGCGTCTGTTAATCTGTGTGATTAAACTTTGATGGTGTGAGCACGAGAAACTTTGACTCCACGAGTGCGGTTCTTTGGAAAATAACGATTCTGGAGTTGAGCGCTGTGTTATTGCGGTGGCCCATTACCGCATACCGCACCCACCCGCGAGTGCCCTGATTACTAAGTGGGACAGAGAGCGAGGATATATATATATATATATATATATATATATATATATATATATATATATATATATATATATATATATATATATATATATATATATATATATAGGAAGAAAGGTGTAACACGAACATTGTAGTAAGACCCTCAGTCTTGTTCCTCCAAAGGTATATTTTCCTTTGGTGTACTATATCACTGATTGTAACATTATAGGGTCTTCTCCTCCACCAGGAGGGGTTCTCTTACATCCGATTGAATGTGGGATCCACCAGGTGACCTCGCACTTTGAATGATAGATGTGATAGACTTACAGCCAGATTCATGAAGCAAAAATCGGCTCGCAAAGGGCCAGATTCTGCGAATCTGGCCCTTTGCAAGCGCTTTTTTTGCATTTGGGATTCATCATCCCAAATGCAAAAATCGCTAATTTTGAAATCGCTAAATTGCGAGGAATTGCATTTAAGGAATCTCTATTTGAGATTCCTTAAATGCAATTCATGAACCATTTTAGATTCGCAATTCTGGGCCGCTATTTACAGCGAAGTCTGACTTCGTGGTAAATAGCGAAAACTTAGAAAAATGCACTTTTTCTAAGTTGTATGTTACACACACACATGTCCTTTGGACATGTGTGTGCGCAACACCAGTGTAACTCACCATTTCAGGGGTGCTACAGGGTGTCCTTATTTGCGGACGGTGATTTAGTACAGCCCTCATACCACCACCTAACTTCCTCATCCCTCAAACACCTCAAGTTTGAAAAAGAAGCAGCTTGGGTTTCCAGTGCGAGTTACCAGTGTGTATTGACTGATACTAGCTAGACCTAGTCAGGATTGGTGGTAATAACACATGTTGCCACAACCTATCTCGATGGAGGGCTGCTTTACAGACCAACCACTTAACCACATCCCCACTATTAAATCCAGTTCTCAAATATCTGTTCATTTCTTCCCTGCTGCTTTATCGGTTGCTGCGCCCTCCACATCTCCGATTCTATTTCAAGTACCGGTTCCACATCACACCTCCTCCTCCTGTCTCTTTACAAACAAATTGCACGTTTATTATTAGCTAATTAAGGCTGCTCCTCCCTGAATTCAGCAGAAGCAACAAGACTCCCTGTTCAGGGCTCCATCTGCACACACTCCAACGCCTTTCTCTCTCTGGTTCAGGCTGGCTGGATTGTACTGCAGCATTTATACAAGCAGCCAGATTCTTGGCTCTCTGTCGACACACAGCCAGCCTGCCTGCTCAAACCATCTGCATGTAGAATAACTGTTTGTGTCTTTGGCCATCTGTCCACAGCCAGACGCAGGATTCTCCTGCGAGGACTGTCACATGTGCACTAGCTGGGAGGGTAAGGTATACCCCGCAGGTGACAATTTCACAGTAGAAATGGGCAGGAGAGTCACTGTACACTGTAGGCAGGACAATATATGTACGCAACATTGTAGGTAGAAGGCATCTATGCACAGCAGGTACCAGAGTATTTGCTATAGCATAGGTGGTGATTCATACATACACAGTTCCCAGTATGTGTACAAGTAGCTGTGCGACACTAGTTGGGAAACCATTGATACATTGTAAGTGAGAGACAATTATACACAAAGGGGAACATTTTTCATGTTTAGTGTTGCGTCCCCCTTGCGCCACGCAACGGGGCACAAGCGCTGTACAACGCTAAAGCTAGATTTATCAAGCCACGCAAGGCCATCTTGTGTGGCCCGACAGATCTAGAAAAACGCAATGTTGTGCAAATTGCTATGTTGCGTTACTCTGTTCCATGGAGGTGTTCCATGGGTGGAGGGTGGGTGTTACCATGCATCCACCCATGGATTTTGGTACATTCCCAGACTTCCCATTACTGGTAGTCTTGGGAATGTGTCAAAATGCTACGCTTTCCCAGGTGAGGTGTCACGAGGAGAAATATCTTTATTGCTCCTCTTTTTTCTCTCTTTCCATGTGTGCTGCATACTGTAGCATACATAGCAAGAGGAAAATGCCTCCGATTATTGTTTTTACGCAGGAAGGTGTCCCTTCCTGCACAAATTCTGTCTGCAACGCAAGCACCCTTGCACCATGCTACGAGGGTGCCTGTGTTGCCGCAATGCAGCACATTGCCAGAATGCACTGTATAAGGTTAATTAGGGAGCATTCCTGCTATTTCCCTTTCACGCAAAGCAGCACTGCAAGGTCGCTTGCTGCGATGCGTGAAAGATTGATAAATATTCCCAATAGTGTATACACAACACCTATGTAATGGATTAGGCTAAGAAACCACGACTAAGGAAGTGTAGGAGTAATCTACTATAACTGTAGAAGGAAGAGTCCTCCATGCAGCATAGGTGAGAGTCACACATACAAGGTAAGCAGGAGAATTACATACTTACTGTAGGTGAACATCCTATACACAATAAGTGGTATAGTCACATACATACTATATGTTGCTACGCCACTCATACAGATTGCGGTTGTGAGCCTCCTGTACCTCTAAGATGAAATGTGACCCATGCAACATATAAAGGGTAAGCACGAGAATCACCTATACAGTGTGGTTGCACTAGTGACCTATAAAATGTAGGTGGGAGAGTAACCCATACATTATGTAGGTGAGACTCACCTACCAATTGAAAAAGAAAGAGCTACCAACAGTTTCTAAGTGAACAATGAACACTGCCCCTGAAAGGTGTATATATTAGAAGGTTAGGCAAGTTTTTAAGAGTCGGTAAAAAATGAAACGTTTAGGTACCAGTGCTTTAGTCACATTAAAGTCCAAAACCAGCTCTGTCTGGGAAGCAAAAACATTGCTATACAACACACCTCTCTGGCTTGCTGAACTCATCTACTGCAACCAGATCACTTTTGCCAAATGAACTGTACTCTGACGAAACCCTAACACCTTTGTTAGCTCAGCTCCACTCTTAAACAGCCATGCTCTTGGTGCAGGGATTCTGTTTGGAAACAAAACTGTGCATTGGGACTACAGTATGTCAGTATGTAAGGACTGAGTCTCCTTACCATATCAGTACCTATTGGCCCAAATCCGACTAGCTCGTAGTGCCTCACCACCCTCATAACCTTCCCAGAGTAACAGGTGAATTGGCAACCTAGAACGTGATTCTCTAGTTCCCAAGGGAACCGTGAAAACAGATCATCATCTTTTGTTTTCACTCATGCATGTCTACAGTGAACAAGAGAAAAGCATGAAGAAAGTTTACAATATCTATTGAAACTATTCTGCTCTATTATGAAGCAACTGTGCTGCGATTAAAAAACATATACAACTAAGCATACTAATTAGCATTACTAGCAAAATGTATACAATGAAAAGCCTAATGTGGGGAATTATATATCTGGCTAAGCCTACCCTCACTACGTAAGCAACAGGGATATATAGTGATCTCTGGGATTAGCACCGGACCCCATACCTGTCATTTGTAGGTAGACAATCTGCTTCTCAGGTTGCGCAAAGCTGGTGGCCCGTTACAAGACCTTTACCCTCTGCAAGAATTCTCCTCTCTGTTTTCCAAAGGGCAAGTCTTTGTTTATATGACAAGGAGTGCTGTGTTGAAAATCAGCAGCTGTGCCTCTGTGTTGTGCCTTAATGTTTGGAGATGCCGCTCACACAAGCACAGAAAAAGAGGGCAGCATGTTGTGCGACCTTGTATGAAATATTCAGACTGAATCCCAAGAAGATGGCACAGAAAAAACATGTTATGTGTAGCTGTGCAAAGCAAAGGCAGGCCAAAACGTGTAGTTAGGCTAAAATAAGGGAGCTTGTCCACGTACTCTGCGGTACCCAAGACTGGATGGAAGGGAGGCCACTGACAAGACTTTTACCAGTGACCATAAAACCCATGTTCTAGATATACTAAGAAGACTCTGTGAGAACAAATGTGAACAACTCATGGGAATCCCCATATTGGATATTGTATCCTAAGTCCAACCATACTGAATTTAAAGCCCTGATGAAGTCTGCTGTGACTGGAATAGCTAAACATAAAACATGTGTTGGCAAAGTGGTGTGTCTAAAACAAATGAAAGAAAAGAACAACTGAAATAACGACCTCAACTTTGGATATCTGTGTGCTTAGAGACTTTTTCTTGTAGGGCTCCAGTGATCAGCTGAACTCTTGTTTGATAAGGTTATGCTGCATTGCTGCTTGTCTGAGATCTCCCCTACTGCAACTGTGTTATCTTATTCAGCTGAGCTCTCTTCTGGTGCTAATTTGTGCACGGTGACAGCTAAGCTCACTTCTGGTGGTGCTATCTGTCCCTTGTTAGCGTGCTTCTCCTCTCCTGGTCTACTGGGCAGCACCTTGAGTAAGCTGCGCTCTCCAAGAGCAACCATCTTCTTGTAACTGGTTGACTTCTCCAGCAGAGCTTCCATGATCCCTTAATAAGCCAAACTCTCTCCTCATGCTTCTGTGCTCAATTGGGTATCTGCGCTCCCCACTTCAATAACGTGCTCTTGGCTAGATCTCTTCTTCTCTGCTGCAGATACTATCTGCTAGTCATCGCAGTTCTTCTCAATTGTGATTATTCTCCACCAGTCATCTGGGCTCTCTTCTGGTGCAGCCAGGCTTTCTTGGCTAGCTGAGTTATTCTCTGACATATTCATGTACCTGTGGCCATTCTAGCTCTTGGTTGGTGCAGCTACTGTTCTTGAGTAGCTAAGGTTTCATGTCATGTTGTAATACCCTTCTGGATTGGTGGGCTCTCTTCTATGTAGCAATGTTATCTTGGTCATTGAGACCCCTTAGAGAAGTTACTTTACTTTGATGAGGTTATCTCTACCCTGTACCTGCCAAATCCACATAGTACGTGCTCTGTCTTTGTTGGCATCACGGCTGTCTAGGGCACCTGACCTCTCCTACATCCAGCTTGCCAACTGTTTACCACTCAAGTACAGTTATTCTTCAGATCATCTCTGGCACATGCATGCTCCCACAGACAAATGTGTCTCTTTGAACAGTCATGGCATAAGACCTGTCATTTTGAGCAGACACTCACCCTTAGTTAGCCTGGCTCTCCTGTAATGCAGCCAAGCTACTCTTTTGAGCAGCTGAGATCGCCATTGTTGCCACAACAACCCAATCGGTTGCTGGGCACTGTTCTGGCCCAGCTCTGCTCCCTTCCCTTGCTGAGTTCCCCTCTTCGGCCGCTATTCACCCAGGTACTGCAGGCCTCTACCCTTCTGAAGTCATGCCTCCTTGGTGAGCTGAGCTAATCTCGAAGTCCTACTATATACCCTTGGCCGGCTGGGCTTTCCACCAGGGTCCCTATGTTTCCTATGTTAGCCAAGCTCTCCTCAATGGCACAGTTATGCTCACAATCTTAAGAGAGTACTCTCTTCTGGTACATTCAAGTTCTCACAGCCATCTGAGCTCTCCTCTGGGGATAGCTTTGTCTATCTGAACTCCACGTCACTGACCTAGAGTTGCCGGCTAGCTTCATCTGGTCAGGGCACCACTTTTCAATTATGTGCTATTATGTTACAAACCAATGTTAAAAAGCATGTTAGTTTAAATGGTTCAATGGAATCAAAATAAGGGCCCTATTTAGAGATTGGCAGATGGAACAGTCCATTGTAACATGGCAGGTATCCCGTCCGCAGTATTATGAGTGCCATAGACTACAATGCACTTATTATGAGTGTCATAGGCTGTAATGCGCTTGCCATACAGCAGACAGGCCATTTGACAAAGCATCTTGGCTGCCAAACTCTACATAAGGCCCATAGCCTTGGTTGCCTTCGGTTGTCAGATGGAAGCCCAGACTGGTAACAAGGCGCCCCGACAGCATGAGGCTTAGCGGCAACCTTACATGTGGCCATGGCCTCACAGGCAGCTAAGCTGTGTCCCTCTGCAGTGTCTCTGTCGCTCCTTAGCTCCTGGTACAGGGCCAGCATGCAGCGGTTCCTGTATCTGTGCTTCGGTATTATCTCATGTCGCATTTGTTTTGTGCCCGGTGACCTCTCCGTGAGATAAGAGCAGCCTTTGTCGAATATCTGTATTCAAAGTCCAGACAAAGACATGAAACGCGGCCGCCACGGATTCATTTCCTGGAATTTTACAACCTGTTTGACAGAAAGGCTGCACTAAGTGTTCAAACACTTCTCCAAGCACCTGCCCGAGATCGGTAATTGGACTCAGCGAGCTGTTGAAAATCGCCCGCTGAAGCGCAAGAGTCTTTTGTGCTTTCAATCTTTTTATTTGCAAGTGTTAAGATCCCCCCTCGCCTCACGCCGCGACCATCTGAACAAAAGGAAACGACCAAAAATATCGGTTTCTAGAGCTGGGTCCTGCGGGGTGTGCGGTGACGCAATGTGCTGGGCACAGCAGAGAGCTGTGTACAGCAACGTGATGAATGCAGCGCGAGCGACGCAGCTGGGTCCGGCAGGGCGCGGGATTGGGTAAGGCAACGCCACGGTACAGCAGGGTATCGGCGTGGGCGCCGTCAGGCCTGGGGAAGGCACTGCCTGGCGCGGTGCGTCCATTGGGGCGTAGGGGCGAAGCCCCACTAAGCCCCATGGACTTCGCCCCTACGCCCCATGGACCCACCACGTCGTCACTAGAAGCCAAACACAATTATTTAAAAAAATCGCGCTATCTGCCGACCGGGAAACCGGGAGACACCCGACCTTCCCGGAGTGCGCAAGGGGGGGGGGGAGGATCGGGCTGCTGCAGCTGCGCAAGTGTATTTTTGGGCACAAACATGCCCGCGCATGCGCAGATCGTTTTCTTGTGAATTCCCCCTTAGAGAGAGGACCAGGGGGCGGGCCGCAGCCCCCGGGGTTACACAGGGCGACTGGGCGAGGAGTCATGGTGCCCCCCCAGCCAATCCTGGCGCAGGATTGGCTGGTCAATACATAGCCCGGTTACATAACCCCTGACGGATAGCACGGCCGACTTTGGTGCTGGGAAACCAGGTTCGAGCCTCTTATCGAACCATAAAAATGTATACATGACTTACTTTGGTGTTAAATAAATAGATATTTTAAAAAACAAATAAAAATGATGTTCCGACTAAGGTGTGAAATTGGTGTCGAATAAATACATGTTTTTAAAAACAATTAATATTAATCATGTATCATTGGTGCTGGAGTACAAGGGTTGAGACTGGTATTAAACACTGACAAGCTGTGTGCAAGTTATATGGTCATAAAAATACATGAATGATGGATGCAGGATGGGTGGATGCATGAATGGATGCAGGATGAATGATGGGTGGATGAATGGATGGGTGGATGCATGAATGAATGATGGATGCAGGATGGATGCAGGATGGGTGGATGGGTAGATGAATGAATGATGGATGCAGGATGGCTGCAGGGTGGATGGGTGCATGAATGAATGATGGATGCAGGATGGGTGGATGGATGGATGGATGATGGATGAATGATGGGTGGATGAATGGATGGGTGGATGCATGAATGAATGATGGATGCAGGATGGATGCAGGGTGGATGGATGGGTGCATGAATGAATGATGGATGCAGGATGGATGGATGGGTGGATGCATGAATGGATGGATGCAGGAATGGTGCAGGAATGGATGATGGATGGGTGGATGGATGGGTGGGTGGATGGATGCATGAATAATGGATGGATGGATGCTGGATGGGTGGATGGATGGGTGGATGAATGAATGATGGATGCAGGATGGAGGATGGATGGGTGGATGGATGGGTGCATGAATGATGGATTCAGGATGGGTGGATGGATGGGTGGATGGATGGGTGGATGGATGGGTGGATGGATGCATGAATGAATGATGGATGGATGGATGGATGGATGATGGGTGGATGGATGCATGAATGAATGAATGATGGATGGATGGATGATGGGTGGATGGATGGGTGGATGCATGAATGAATGATGGATGCAGGATGGATGGGTGGATGGATGGATGGGTGGATGCATGAATGAATGATGGATGCAGGATGGATGGATGGGTGAATGCATGAATGAATGATGGATGCTGGATGGGTGGATGCATGAATGAATGATGGATTCAGGATGGATGCAGAATTGGTGGATGGATGGGTGGGTGGGTGGATGGATGGGTGGATGCATGAATGATGTATGGATGGATGCAAGGTGATTCGGGCTCGCTCGCTGCGGTGCAATATGCAAATTAGTTTACGCCCCACCACTTTCAAATGTCACCAGCCGCCCCTGCACTGGGTACAGAAAGATGGTGGCTAAAGCAGGGTGCTGGGGTGGGTGCAGCTGGGCCCGGAAGTGCTCTGGGTGGCATATTAGCAAGAACCTCGTTAAACTTATCGCCGTTTTAGCGGCAGGAAACTGACGCTAAAACGGCGATAATGGGCTTGCTAATATGCGTTATAGAATTCCAATAAAAGCCCAGGTTAGATGTGCAGGACATCTAACCTGGGCTTCTATTGGAATTCTATAACGCATGCCGCTAAAACGAAGATAATTTTAACGAGGTTCTTGCTAATATGCCCCTGGGTTCGGTAACGCAATGCATAACATTGGGTACAGATAACGGCCTACTAAATCAGGGTACTGGTGTGGGCGAAGCTGGGTCCAGCAGGGTGCTGGCCTGTGTAAGGCACTGCCTGTGTACAGTATAACACTGAGAAAAGAAAGATGGTGGCTAAAGCAGGGTACAGGGGTGGGTGCAGCTGGGTCCGGAAGGGCTCTGGGTTCGATAAGGAACTGCATAACATTGGGTACAGATAATGACCTACTAAATCAGGGTAGTGGTGTGGGCAAAGCTGGATCCAGCAGGGTGCTTGCCTGTGTATGGCACTGCCTGTGTACAGTACGACACTGGGTAGAGAAAGGTGGTATTTACTAAAGGTGGGTACTGGAGTGGGTGCAGCTGGGTCCAGCAGGGCGGTCTCCTTGGTAAAGCACTGCCTGGATGGGGTAATGCAGAGAGATTACCAAGGGGGTGCTTCATCACAACAGGCGGGTCACGTTGACAGGCATAAGGCATACTCAGGCGGTGAAAGAAAACAGGTCCAGGCAAAGTGGTTCCCATTTGCAAATTGGGCAGAAAACGTGGCCCATATTTACAAATCAGGGCAACTGAACGTTTTAAAGCATGCTACCTGGGAGAGTTGTGAGGTGTGGGGACCTCAAACATTTGAGCTTGTTAAATGCAATGTTTGTAGTGCTATTAGGGACACGCACCAGTGCAATTTACTAGGTTCCTTCCTCCACCAAAAAGATAAAAGCATTGCCACATCCCTGCTCTATTACTCATTAAGGGCTATTGCTCCGTTGACAATTCAATTCATCAGGATAGCAGCAACCACAGTCCACATTCCTCATTTTATCAGTCCTGTCTCCTTCCTACTTCTCTCATGGGTCCTCAATCCTAACTTTACTATCCCGTCAGCACTTTATCAACTGTGTGACCTTATTCTGTATTTGGTAAGTTGATGCACAAGTTACAAGAAGCACTTTCCAGCAGCTACACTGACCCTCCATGTTATTTGCTGCTCACCAGTTAGAACGTTCATACAATTTACACACACATCTCCTTAACACGTGCATTAACCACTAGAGGAATTGATTGGAAGCATTGCACCAGATTATCTCTGCAGCTAGTGCCTTAACATCCTAAGTCAATTTACCAGTAGATACACATGCCCAGTTGATGTATAGGGTAAGATAATCAGTGGTCAATGCTTCCAATCTGTTAGCTGAGGGCAGCCGGGATGTGACATGTTCCAATCTTGTTTCTACAAACTCAGACTTTCTTTTTCCATGAATGAAATAAGCAGCACTTTACGGTCATATAATTTTCTTATTGCAAGGCATTATCAGTCGCTCTATGCACAGTGTATGATAGAATACCAATTTCGGTATACCTAGGACTTGGTCTATTCTCCTTTTTGTCTGGTTTCGGTGTGGTTAATTGGCTTTTTCGCTGCCTATAAGGCAATGACACCATTATAGGCAGGTTTGTCACATATGTCACGCTTTACCTTGGTACAACTGCATTCTCTTGCTCAAAGTGGTACATACGTCTGATTTCTGATTTTTCTATTTTCCCTCTTCTTCCCAATTTCCTCCACAGGTGTTGTTAATTATACATAAGATGATGTATTCTTTGCACACCAATAAATGAAATCAGGCATGTATTTTGAAGTCCTGGTGATGATCCTGCATTTATCACGGATTGAATAGTCTTCGACCTTAAACACTCTGACCCTTTAAATATGTGTATTTGACTTGTGGGTGTAGTAGTGTTCTCCTTGATGTAAATAAGTGAACCCATTGTGGATACAACTAATGGTGATTTAATGTCTCATGCCTGTTTGTTTTCATGTTTTTAACACGTATTGAGGATTACCCCATTGGGGTTAATCTTCCACACATATAATATATATGTTTAATTAAAAGTGTACTACATATCCATTTTTGATTAATCCTGGACATTATTCTTGTCTCCAAAGCATTGTTTTCTAGTCATTGACTGTAGGGACCTTTGTTACTGAAAACACTTTCTAAAAGAGGCATTTTCAAACACACAATTAAAAAAAATCTATACTAAAAAGGCGGGTAAATACATTCTGAGTTCAGAGAGCCTAAATACGAAGGGCCAGATGTAGGTCGCCCAATACCGGTCGGTTACGGCCGAAATTACCGAATTTCGCCTGTTACTGACCGGTATTTGGCATTTGTAATGTAGGTGGCCTTTTTGTAGGATTCAGTATTTTACCGAATCGGTAACTTAAGGAATCGGTAAATTACCGAAATCTTAACATACCGATTCAGTAAATTACCGAATCCGTAATGTAGAGGGCACTCAAGTGAGTGAATCCTCAGTTAAGGATTCGTTATGTACCACCAACTACAAGTTGGTGATAAATAACGAAAACCTTTGAAAAAACAATATTTTCCTTTTCCAACACTGCGATGTGGCAGACATACATGCCCTTAGGGCATGTATGTGTGCTACATGTGCACCCATGCACTATTCAGGGGTGCAACAGGGTGTCAATGTGACACCCTGCCAGCCTTGAATGTGTTCCCCATTTTACCGAATCGGTATTTACCGATTCGGTAATTCCCATTAATTCCTATGGGCCTCCAGGCTCATAGGAATGAATGGGAATTACCGATTTGGTAAATACCGAATCGGTAAATACCGAATGTTACCAATTCGGTAAAATTTAGCGAAAAATTACCTACATACTATTTACCTATTCTTAAATACCGAATCGGTAAAATTCGGTATTTAAGAATCGGTAAATAGTATTTACCTACATCTGGCCCCAAATCTCTAGCTTTTCCCAAATGAAAGTTACACTTACACAATGTTGCAAGGCAGCTCCGATGATATCCCATGGGAAAGCTAGTCCTTGCAGTAGTGAAATGAAATGCACAGTATTTCACAGTCAGGACATGTAACACCCACCAGTACATGTCCTACCATTCACATACACTTTACCCTGCCCATGGGGGTACCTTGGGTTTACCTTAGGGCTGACTAACATGTAATAAAAGGGAAGGGTTAGGCCTGGCAAGTGGGTGCACTTGCCAAGTCGGCATGGCAGTTAAAAACTGTGTGCAGACACTCCAGTGGCAGCTCTGAAACACGTTTGACAGGATAATGGTGTAGGTGGCACAATCAGTTCTGCAGGCCCACTAGAAGCATTTGATTTACAGACCCTGGACACACACAGTGCACTTTACTAGGGAATTACCAGTAAATGAAATATGCTAATCATGGATGACCAATCATGATTACAATTTACACAGAGATCATATGCCAGTTTCGCACTGATCTGACTCCTAACGCCAACAAAAACAGGTCAGAAATAAGGAGGCAAAGGGCAAACAAATTGTGTATAGACCAGTAAAAAGGGCCAGGTTTAACAATCAATATTTGCACAGGTTCACCTTTACAATGTATAAATGTGCCTACGCCCCAATCGTAGAAACTTGCACACTGTGAGTGTATTATTTCACTAAGCTAGTGAGTTGTACACTGTTCACAGCCACTAGCTCTATGTGTCGGTAAACATCACTTACAACGAAACTTTTACAACGCACTACCATTACAACGCGGTCATTACAACGCAAACTATTACAACGCATTGCGCTGGGGGGCGCTCTAGGATAGGGAATACGTTTAATTTACTATCCAACACCTTCCCTAGTGTCCACGGGAACTAGAGTTGGAATAGTAAATTAAACTATTCACTATCCAGCACCCAAAAGCGCTATGCGTTGTAATGGTATGCGATGTAAAAACCGCGTTGTAAAGGCAGGCGTTGTAATAGCCTACGTTGTAACATCATACATCCCTATGTGTCATCACTTCTTTAGGCTAGAATTCCAGCTCTTGCTTGCCAGGCATGTTTGATACCCATGCTTTTGACAAGCTGTCTTCATAGAAGCTCAGACATTTTTATTGCCTGCTACCAAGGAGCATGTGAAGCGAAACAAGAGTTTTCCTCTGCATTGGGAGTTGTACGCTTAGCCACAAGGTGTCTTGATACCAGTGCTGAATTTGAGTTGGTGGTTTCCGGTATTCAGCACAGGAACTTATGACAATCTGCCACATGGTGGAGTTGTTTGTCTAATTTAGAGAACAGCATCATAACAGTTGTTTATTAATTCAAAATACTTTAAAAATGCCTAATACTTGCGGCCCAAGCCATTCTTATAGTTTTGAGGGCCTGGAATAGTCTAAAGTGTCACACTTGTAGGTGTATGGTGGTTAATAGTGTGTTGCTGCTTTTATTGGCAGCGCTGGTAGGGCAAGCTGCAGTAGCTTCCTGACAAGGGCCTGGTGCTTATATATTTACAATCGAAGCACTGCTTGATACCTTTTGCTAGTCCTGGTTTTTTAGCCATTGGCCCTGTTTTTCCTGGTATTTGTATTTTGACTTCTATCATAAACGTTGGCTTAAAATCCCAGCATGCAAAGCGCTGTGTGGCTGAAAAGCTAACATTGGCTGCAGGTGTCAAGCACATGTGACAACTTGGCAGGAAGCACTTGGCGGCACCATGGCTGATCATTAAACAGTGGTGTCACACACTCTACTTTTGCAGGGGCACTTTTATATCTATTACTTTTTTACACCAATTGTCACACAGTTTCTTTTTGAGGATGCCAGTCAGGTAAGCTCAATTCCACACAGTTATGCATTTCTGACCGAACTGCTTGCTTGCTTGCTAAAATGCGGTTATACCTCCATTTAGGTAGTAGCAAAATACATTTCTGTGTGTGGTAAACGAATGCTAGGTACAGCAGCGTGATATTGTAGGCGTATTTTTGTTTAATTACACTTGGCCATGAAAGTGCTTGACAAATATTCGAGGCGGAGTGTTAATTGGACTTCGCGCACGCAAGGACTGCGTTTTCGTGATGCGAGCAAAGGTTTATTTAAACAGAGCATTGAACTTCTGCCTCACTACTGTGAGTCAAAAATGACACATTATAGAACGGTTGCTAAATCAGGCCAGATGGCTCAGTGAGATAAATGTCTGCTTACCGCATGTGGTGATCTGCAGCTCACAAGTTCAAATATAGGCAAGGCCAACTTGGTGTCAAATCTTTCCAAAGTCAAAAAATTGAGCACCACTAATCTGGATGATAGTGGCACCCGCCTTTTACTGCACTTAGAAGCAGGAGAAGCGCAATGCGAAAAACAACTTCTTGTTATTACTGTCATAAACAGGGTCCACACAGAGGAGAACACGTTGGCTTGTAAGCCAATCGCTGGTTGTTGACAATAGGTGTAACATTTCGGTCATAGGTTTGATCTAGGCAGAACCAACCAGTCTTTGATTTCTCTGTGGCAGTTAAACTGAACACCATTTAAGCCCCCATTTCAACTTTAGAGGGGAATCATACCTTTAGGTTTACCTTTGAAGGTCTGGAGGAATATATCCTTGGATAATGCTTGGATTGGTGGTGAATCCTGCAGGAACTGGCTCACAAACAATGGAGACACCGAACCCATGTGTGGTGCCGTGGGCAGGAGTTGCGCCTGGCCCACGGCTGGTCCTTTGCATAACGGGGGGGATCCAAACCACGCTGGTTCTACCAAACCAAGCTTCTCCTCCCACAGTATACCCAATGGCGGCCTCCATCTGATGTCAGCAAATATATCCTCAGAATTGGGCAACACTCAGTGGAAAAGGACGCAGGTTCCTGGATCTAGTTGGTTATTTCTCATTCCGGGGACAAAACATGTACTTGCTGTTTTATGGTGCAGGGTTTCAGGCAGGGATCGAAGATTCCAGCCCCCCAGTATCCATGCACCTAAGTATGCTCTAGAACATGTAGTTTTGCAGGCACTTATATATCACTAGGACATGCAACTTTGAATAGGCATGTGGGAAAAGGGTGGCTAAAATCTGTGTGGAGACAGGTTCTTCTTACTAGCTGAAAAAGGGTAGAACACATTACATGAAACTCCTGGACGGACTCCTGTAGCATGCTCTTGGTGGCTTCCCTTCCCCTCATATGTGCTGGCTCTCCTTCACTCTTTGGCGGACTCGACTTGGCACACCCTTGGTGACTAACAGTACCCCCAATAGTTGGGTCTTTCAATGCTACTGAGTGGACTTCACCCTAATGGACTCAACTGATGCACCTCATTGACAGATTTATATTTAATATTTTGCACCCTAATGTTGATAAGTACCTGCGTGTCTCTTCTCACACTCTCCACTCCACCCCAAGCCTATATGGTGACATGAGACACACCGTATTTCCACAAGTTGCTGAAACCTAAAGAACATCACGGAATAGGAACCTTAGAGGACTAACTAGAATAAAACTTCTCTGAAGGGTACCCAGGCACATAATCACCTAATGGCAATCAGGGTGTTTTACATCTCTTTATATATAGCGGAACCGACCACGTAGAACTGGCTTCAGCTCTTGCAAGGGTTATGGAAACCGCTTTATAAATACCAAAACAATACTCTTCAACAACATACAGGCTTGATAATGTTAGTTAAATATAAGACGTCAACTATCTAGTGAAGGCAGATGGAGACAAATGAGTCATGCAGCAGATGGTTTCAGAATTTGGGACTGAAGTCAGACACGGAGAAACTTGTTCATCCTATTTGTTGGAAAATGGCCCTCTCTGAAGAGTCACCCCAAACGTTTTGCCTTCTCTCTACGCTTTTTGCTGAATTCTTTTTGTTGGCTTTAGGACTCTGGGCAGGTTACCAGTGTGAAAGTGCATGTACTCTCTCCTCTAAACATGCTATAATTGGTTTAAATCTGTTTGGCATATTTCATTTACTTGTAAATCCCTTGTAAAGTGGTATACTATATACCAAGGGCCTGTAAATTAAATGCTACTAGTGGGCCTGCAAAAGACACACAATTGATGGACGGAATGCAGAACAAATCAAAACATTCACCCCAGTAAAGAGATCTTGGTTAAATCCATAATTCTTTTGCTCACCATGCCACCCCAGTTTAGACCTGGCCATATGCAAATCAGTCTTGACCCTGTGCCTCATGGGAACAGTCCAGCCCGAAATGCCAAGCCAGGTCCTCCCTGAACCAGAAACCAGCATCCTAGGACCGGTTTCGGGGTTTCACTACTCATCAGCCAGGATAGGTTGAATCCAGTGGCACAGTGAGCCTGGGACCCACGTCTGGGCATACCCAGCGAACGTAGGGCGAGAAAGCAAAATACACAATTGAGGGGTGGAATGCAGAACAAATCAAAACATTCACCCCCAGTCAAGAGATCTGGGTTAAATCCATCATTCTTTTGCTCACGATGCCGCCCCAGTTTAGACCTGGCCACATGTAAATCAGTCTTGACCCTGTGCCTCATGGGAACAGTCCAGCCCGAACTGCCAAGCCAGGTTCTCCCTGGACCAGAAAGAAGCATCCTAGAACCGGTTTCATGGTTTCACCCCCTCATACCAGGATAGCTTGAATCCAGTGGCACAGTGAGCCCAGGACCCACATCTGGGCATACCCCGCACACTTAGGGTGAGAAAGCAAAAGACACACAATTGATGGACGGAATGCTGAACAAATCAAGTGGGCCTGCAGTACTGATTGTGCCACCTACACAAGTAGCCCTGTAAAAAATGTACCTGCCTGCCACTGCAGAGCTGGTGTGTGCAGTTGTACTGCCACTTCAACTTGGCATTTAAAACCCTTTGGCAAGCCTTAAACTCTCTTTTAATTACACACGTCACCCCTAAGTTAGGACCTGGGTAGCCTATAGGGCAGGGAGGTGTATAACTGAAAGATAGGACATGAACTTTTAAGATTCGAATGTCTTGGTAGTGAAAAACGGCTACATTCATTGTTCACTACTGTGAGGCCTAGTCATCTTACAGGTAAACACTGGGAATTTCTTAACCCCTTCCATGCTGGTGACGGAACCGCTCCGTCACCAGCCACGGACGCGCTGTGCTGATGACGGAGCGGTTCCGTCACGGTCCGCTCGGCGAGCCTGCGCGGCGCGGATTCCGCGCCTTCGCTGGACGTTCCATTGAGCGGGCGGGGCCGTGACAGAACCGCTCCGTCATAAGCACAGCGCACCGGAGGCTCGTGACGGAGCGGTTCCGTCACGAGCATGGGAGCGTCGCGCGGCCGCCCCACCCCCTAGCGCTGCGGCGGAATTGCCGCCGCAGCGAAGGGGTTAATATACTTTTAAGCTGTAATTCTGATTAGAAAGGAGTAGCTCTGTCATGTTTTGTATCTTTGGAATTTTATTGACAAATCTTCTTTACAGGTAAAGTTGGATTTGACATTATTATTTTAGAAATGCCACTTTAAGAAAGTGAACCTTTCTTTGCTCTTATAGCTCTGTGAGCCTGCAGCCTGTTTCTAATACATAACTGGGGTGGGTGACAGCTTCACTTTGACAATTCTGTCTCAACAGCCACAAACCCAGGAAGATTAGGTGTGTATGAGTACTCATCTGCATTCTGAAGGCTCTGTCTGGGCAAGAAGGGGGGAGGAGCTGAAACTTACACCTGAATAGGCAGGGTCCTGTCCATACACAAAAGGCTGATTACCCTCTACAGTTAGTCTGGAGTAAGAGCTGGGAAGAAAGGGCTTCTACGCACTTCTAAGATCCTTCTTTGAAGTCACCCCCACTTCCAAGGCACAACGGGGTATAAGAACTGGGGCTCCAAACCCATCAAATCAGACACTTCTAGACCAGTAACTGAGCACTGTCAGAAGAATCAACACATGTACAGTCTGCATGTAGCAGAACCGGAGCATTGACTCTCTTGCAGGAGTAGAACCGGCGTATCGTGCTCAGAACCAATGCTTCACCTCCAAAGCCCGAAGCATTGGACCACGCATTGCCACCGCAGCAGTGTGGAGAGATCGATGCATCCCCTCTACTGCGAGGAGAAACCCGGCACATAGCACTTCAGAACCAATGCGTCTCAGTGCTTCATCTTTGGAACCAACGCATCACCACAACTGCATGTAGATAATCCACGCATCACCTCAACTGCAGAGTCGACATTGATGCATTGCTCATTTGCACCCCACATCTCGCTGTTGCGACCAAGATTTAGATACTCTGTTCACCAAGCCTGTCTGACTCTTGGCCCTGGTCTGTGCTCCTTTGCGGTTGGCTTGAACTGTTGAATTTTCCCTGGTGCAGCACAACTAGATAACCCACATTGGCGGTTATTGCTTCTAAGAGCTAAAATTATTTTTATTCTTTAAAAATTCACATCTCAACTTTTACTTATTGGATTTTTGTCATTTTCGTTTTGATATATGTACACAATGATTGTCTATTTTCATAAACCAGTGTGGAGTCTTTTTGTGGTGTTTTCATTGTGTTACTTTGTGTGTGTTGCACAAATAATGTATACATTACCTCTTTAGATAAACCTGACAGCTCTGTGCCAAGCTACCTGAGGGTGAGCACAGGCTATCTTTGTATTTAACTTACCCTGACTTGGATTGTGGGTCCAGCTTGGACATGGTGCATACCTTTGCCAACCAGAAACCCAATTTCTAACATTACTATAGGCAGGACTTTTTATACAGTGCCCTGCAGTTCATAAGCATGGTCGAGGAATATTTTTTATTTTTGAAACCCTCCAGTGGGTGAATTCTTCAGTGACCTTTGAGGTGAGCTGCATTTAATCCAAGTACAATGTGATTTGATTCTTTTGACTCAACGTTACTCTTTTTTTATTAATTGATAATAAATAAATAAACATGCAATTTAGTCAACCAAGTTGGCAATCTCAGAGTACACCTGCATAAGAGACAGATTAGATAACAATTTATATCAATCAAAGCGGCGCTGACAGGCATTGCACACTACCTCCTTTTGTGGAAAGTTGTTACATTACAGATTTGGAAATGTAGGGTCTGGCTTTTGCACTGTGTGTGACCCTGCCACTACAACGGTAGCCATCTTCTCCTCATATCACCCTCATCTCTTCTATGTTTATTCATATTCTCAGACTTCTCGCCAGGGCCCCCAAATTTTCAAGATTTTTTTACGTTCAGCCTTTTGTAAGGTATACAGCTTTTTCTGCCTGCATACCCCACTCCATGTTTTGTGCCAACTGAGTCACTAGGGCAAACGTCTCTTCGGACTACCATTAGGCAGCCGCGGCCCGTGGAGGGAGTCACGGTGGGGCAGGGAGGCGGGGAGGGGGAGGGGCAGGGTGGAGGGTGCTACAAACCGGCATATGGATAATTGCAGGTAAGTAAACAATTTAATTCATAAAACGAATTTTGTAGTGTGCACTGCATCGCATTTTGCGATGCAGTGCGCGCTACGAAATTCGTTTCATTAATTAAATTGTTTACTTACCTGCAATTATCCATATGCCGGTTTTTAGCACCCTCCACCCTGCCCCTCCCCCTCCCCGCCTCCCTGCCCCACCGTAACTCCCTCCACGGGCCGCGGCTGCCATTAGGGCTATATTACAACAGTGCATACTTTGACAACCTCTGGTCCTAAATAGTCACAAGCATATCACCCGTACATTCAAGTCCAGTTCAGATCCCAATGTCTTTGTAAGAAGGCGATGTACACCCTTCTCCAACCCCTGTAGCCACCTATAGGCCCATGGTGTATGCATCAGTGTACTCTCCTGCTGACATCCCATTGGACAACTATTTTCTTCTGACTTGCTTTTTAAACAGTCTAGTCCTGGTTTTGGCTGGAGTGGCAGTCGATGTTTTTTTAATTTAACTTAGCATGTCGTATGTCGACTTCCCCGACACCCACCTTGCCCGGCACCCGTGCCGTCCCACCGCTCTTACCTGTGCCGGCCATGACTGGTAGCAGGTGAAGCCTGTAAATTAATTAGCAGAGTGCATAAGGCGCTATTCCCAGAGAACCTTGAAGGCGAGGCCTCTGAAAGTTTGTTCACAACATTTATTGGGTTTGAGAGATGCAATGTCAAATGCCAGACACTCTTCCGACCAACTGCTGCTATCTCAGTTTAGATGCTTGTCCTTTCTCTTTCTTCAGACGGGATTTTGTAATTTTACCCATAAGTCACTCTTGCTGGGATACAGAATGATGTGAAAGTAGAAGTCTACAGTTCCATAACGTGCAAGTAAATAAAAACAATTGCTTGGTTTTCCAATGAAATGAACACCTACTTCAATCAAAATATATGCAACTAGAGAAGTACCCCTGACTCGCTTTGCCTCTTAATCCTGAAGTGTGAAGGGAACAAAGAGAACAGGAGACCTTTGTCTTACCTTGTTTGATGCAGACAAGGTGAATATTGTTCCCATTTATTATTCTTATGCTTTAAATATATACTATTTTTATTTAAATTTGATACAAATTCAAAGCCCTGAGTCACATTACTTTTTGGTTTAGGAGGCAAGCCTAATGTATTATTGGCATACATTGACGTATCTTTTTTTAATATATATTAGCACTGAAAGCATGATTTTTACATGTTACTGTTTTTGCGCCTTATGAGCTTCCTCTAAGACAACTTTTGGGTGATCACTGGGTAAAAACTAGAGGTGGGCATAATTTGTGTAATTTGCTGTACTGTAATCATGCAAAATTAAAGGAATATTATTCAGAATTACACGAGAAGCATAACCGAGCATTTTGAGCTATTTTCTAAGATATAAAAGCATTCTTGCGTCCAAAACGGACAGAAGATGGATTTTGCACTTAGAAAATAGCGCTAAATACAACAAACCGCAAACAGCAGCAGACAGCAGCCACTTGTTTTCACTAAGTTTGTTGTTCTTGTGCTACTGTGGTAGGATTTTTGTGACAAATTACTCATAATTATGTGAAAGGGTGCAATCAAGTAATTTTCTGTAATTTCACATCAAAAGAGTAACTCGAAATTTCAGAAATGACTCCGATTACACTTGTGTGATTGAAATTCCACCCAAGCCTATTAAAAACAACATACCAAAATCACACCGATTACCACTATTGGGACATCGGTGATGAATTTATATAAAATATGCAAATTAGGCAATAAGAGTGCTAAAAAAGCATTATGCCTCATTTTTCCTATAAAAAATACTAATGCTATTGCCAGGTAGGTGGAGACTTTATTTCTTTTAGCCGACTTTACTCCCGACTTAGTGCTGTGCTCTAAATGAGTAGGATTACGTTTCTTTATCTTATGGTGCCGTTAAGCTTCTCTGAAGATTCTGCTCCATGTCCCTGAGCCTGTGTTAAGATAGCCTAAACCCATTTTTATATGTAGGGTATAAGAAATTTGGGGCCAGACGTACGACCTGCCAAATAGCGCATCGCAAACTGCGAGTTATTTGCGACTCGCAATTTGCGAGGTGCTATTTTGCATGTACAACAGTGTGTTTAACACTGTTTGTGTTTCCCAATGGGGTTGCAAATTACGAGGCTCATGAATATTAATGAGCCTCTCGCAATTTGTGAGCCCATTGGGAATGACAGGCCCTCCCAGGGATGGTGCCCTGCTGGGCTCAGCAGACCACCATGTCGGAGACTGCTTTTAGGTCTTGCCTAGAGTTGCAGCACGCATGAGCTGCTCGCTGTGCGAGGCATATTGTAGTAGGGTATTTTTTAGAAGTAGAGTGGAAGCCCTGCCCATCTTTTTCATTGGCTGCGTCATCGTCCATGGTAAACGTTGGCTTCCGATTGATAATGAGGCTTCTTAGTCCCGCATTGTTACCGCCCTGTCTTCTTTTGGGACTTCCCATCAGGACTGGATCTTTTAGTTGTGGCCTTACAAAGTCTCCTTCATAAGTCGGTAAGCACTCTTTTACCTTATTTTTCCGTGCGGTCCGCTTTGGCCGAGCCTGTTTATTTTGTTATCTTTTTTATACTAAGTAAATTAAATTCCTGCTGTCCAAGTCACACGAGCCTTGGGGCATACTAAACTCCTCTATGATCGCGGCTACGGTTGTCACAAACCAACTGTCCCAAATGGGGGTACCGGCGTGAAAACGATGCAGGAAAACTTCAATCGCCAGCATTTAGTTAACGCTCAGCATTTCTTAACTCTAAACTATGGTTTAAAATGTTGCCATGCATGTGCCGTTAGGGGTAGCTGGTGATACTGCCTGCAGGGTGCACCGATGTTAGAATTGCTCCCCCCTTCCATGGTGGATGGAGGAGGCCGCTGAGGGGAAGCTTAGTTGCTGTCCGGTCAGAGTTGTAGTGGCCGCTGTGGGGGCGATGCGACCAGACTGAGGAAGCAGCAAGAGGAGCCAGTGGGCCATTGCCTGTCCTTGCTGCTAGCGCTCGCTGCCCTGGGCCTCTCATTTGTGTACAGCGAGCCGCTCCGAAGAAGCAGAGGGCCTCGGCCACTGATCAAGGTAGATGTTGCCTTGTTTTTTGGGTGTTGGAGGGGCACCGTCGGGCTGCATGATACTAACAAGTGTTCTCACGCTGCCATAAAACTTGCAGCACTGACCGACCATCACTACACAGTGCAGTAGCTCATGTGACAACAGCAAGTGCTCTGTTCAGTTCCCTCTGAAATGGGATGAAAAAAGAAAGAAAGAGAGACGGCTCCAGCCAAACTTCCCTGGAACCATCCAGCTGCCTTCTGTAGTAGTCCACCAAGCCGACGTTCGCATGCATGTATTACTAAATAATTACTTAGAGAACCTTGCACTGACCTGTCGTGTACCTGCAGGTCTGACTGCGCCCTTTATCTTTACCAGGTCAATCTAATGAGCACCATTTCGGTGTCAAATAATGCCATGGACCCGTCATTTCATGCTGAGAGCCTAATAATTTATAAAAGGGATTGTCGAACATGCTCCTCCTTTTTTCCTGCCCATCACCTTCAATTCTGAAAGAAAAAAGATATTCTCGCTTCCTTACGTCTTTACTATAGTCAACATGATGATTATCTGGCGCTTCCCCTCAATTTGTCTTTCCAACTCACGGATGGTGCTATCTACTTGGCTTCCGAGATCCAGATTCGCTGTGGAGTGCACAAGGCACCTGCTGCCGAGCGGCTCGTGCTGTGTGAACTCTTGTAGCGCCTAAAACCAGTTGATGCGCACAAGTTCGGTACTTGGGTCGCATTTGCAGTCGCTTTGACACTTAGTGCGTTATCGTGCATTTGATGTTTCTCATGTTTGTTCATAAAAGTTAAAGACAAGACCATCCAGCTGAACCAGCATATTAGTAGAACTGCAGGTTAAATGTGACAAAAAAAGTGCGAGCATTATCCAGGGCTGACCACTGGCGATCATACATCTATCTCAAAAAAAGTGCAAACAACAAGCGCTCCAATTAAAATATTTTTTTATTATGGAGCATTAATCAGTATAACTATAGTCTGTTTCCATTTACTCCCTGTTTAAAGCAAAAGTTAACTGAATTCAGTGCTTGCCAACTGTCGAAACAGTTGCGTTAGAGATGACACATATAGTGATATCTCTGTGAAAGGGTAACGCAAAGTGAGGCAGTGAGAGCAGGAACTGCCCATGTGGACCCAGCTAAGTCTCAGGCCTTGTGACTAGGTGTAAATAACTAAGGGCCAGATGTAGGTAATTCTAATTTACCGATTCTTAAATACCGAAATTTACCGATTCGGTATTTATGAATCGGTAAATTAGAAGGTGGGAGATGTAGGTAAATTTTAAAAATGATTTACCGAATCGGTAACAATCGGTATTTACCGATTCGGTAAATACCGAATCGGTATTGCCCATTGATTCCTATGGGCTGTCAAGCCCATAGGAATCAATGGGAAATACCGATTCGGTATTTACCGAATCGGTAAATACCGAATCCTGCAAGGGTGCAGGGTGTGTCACTTTGACACCCTCTAGCACCCCAAATACAGGCATGTGTGACATGTGGCACACATACATGCCCTAAGGGTATGTCTGTGTGTCACATGGCACAGGTGTGCATGCACAGATGTGCATGCACACCTGAATTCAGTATTTTACCACCCAATAGGATTGGGTGGTAAAATACCGACTCTTAAGGGCCTGTGGCACTCTTAGGAGTGTCACCTACATGTGGATTTACCGAATCGGTAATATTACCGATTCGGTATTTTACAGAATCGGTAAATTTACCGAATCGGTAAATTTACCGAATCGGTAAATTTACCGAATCGGTAAATTTACCGATTCTGTAAAATGATGGCCCCTACATGCCGAATCCAATATACCGGTCGGTAACGGCCGAATTCGGCCGTTACCGACCGTTATTTGCTCTCCTACATCTGGCCCTTTATTGTTTCCGCTTCGTTTATCTTGAAAACCACACAAGGAACTTTCATGTTTTGTCCTAAAAGCAGATAAAACGAGCATTTGCAATGCAAACGGTCTCGCATTTACGAGAGTTTAAGCTATTGGCATTGAAAATGAGAATGCCTTTTATTTACGTTTTAAAAACCAAAACATAAATAAAAGGAATTGTCATTTACAATGCTGATAGCTCAAACTCGAGAAATGCGAGACCTATTGCACTGCAAATGCTTTTTTAATAAAGCAGGTATTTTTTTAAATCAGCAAGTTTTCCTTAAAGGAAAATGGGTTGCATTTAAAAAAAGAATAATGAAACTTTCCAGTTTAATTTTTTAAGGACAGGGAGTGGTCTCTGGGACTACTGCCTGCTCTTAAAAAATATTTTCTGACATACTCACAAGGGGAAGGGGTCCTCTTGGGAAATAGGTGGTAAACTGCGAGTGTTTTGCGGCCGCAAATGCAGTCGCAAAACACTAGTACATAGCATGTTGACTTCCTGTTATGAAGGGACGCCCCTTCCTAATAGCGAGAGTAAGTGACTTGCAAAATAGCATTTGTATTTCCTATTACTCTTTTTTGCGGCCGCAAACGAGAGGTTCTCCCGTTTGTGGCCGCAAAAAAAGGTCATACATCTGGCCCATAGTGCTTGCCAAATTACTTGCAGTTTGGCACTACAATAAAAAAATAGATCTTGTATAACTCGTGTCCTCTAAAAGTAGTATAGTATATTATATTTGGTGACTTAGACTACTGTTGGAACCCATGACCTGGTGACCTGTCAGTAACAGGGTCACTGGGTCACAGTTGCAGTAGTCCATCATTATTTAGGATGGGGATAGCCCCAGAGATTTAAGCTGCCTGGTGCTCCATGTAAGGCATTGTAGACCTGGCCATGGAAACAAACAATGCCCCAATCCCGTGCAGGCAGAACACTCCCTGCACTTAAGGGTCATTGTTGTCTTGTTTTTCACAATCTCTTACTTTTTTTGAGGAAAATAAAAAAAGCCTACTGAGTGAACCGTACCAAAACAACACGAAGGCCTCCTCCCCCACAGCTCAAGGCCCACTGTCTGCACAGAGAGCTCCACCAGGCAAGGGACAACGCATACTCTCTGACTTTATTCATTCGTAGGTTCAGGAAGGAGCGAGCATTAATAGTGATTCTAAGTAAATATTGCTGTTACTCTGTAACTAAATATGTGTTCTGTCAGCGTCTGTTCAAGGAAAGGTACATTTGCAACATTAAATTAAGCCCCCCAGCCAAACCGCAGTGTCTGGCTTTGCAAGGCACAGTCACACAGTTCAGTCCATTACTCTTTGCTTGGATTTATGGAACGCACATGGCTCCTGTAGATTGTATCACGGGATCGCATTGCAAGGGGACTATCCACGTCAGCTGCTCTCCCTCTTCCTCTGCTCTGCAATGTTATGGAAATAATATGGACAATACTTGGGGTAGAGGCACTTGGGTTTGCAAGCTTGGGTCAGTTCTGGCAGAGGCAGTGCCGGTTTAAATCCAGTGGAGGCCACTTGGCCGTCGAAATTTGGCTTCCGCCCGCAAATGATCTCCTAATACAGTTTTAATTTTATCAACCAAAAAAATTAATACACCAATTCTTAATACAAAACTAAACATTAGCACTTATACATGTTAATATCGATTGCTCCGTTGTCGCGAGGTCCCTAAAAGGAGCTGGCCCAAGGCTGGTGCCTACTTCGCCTATTTGGCCATCCAGAGTTGGTCACCGGAGAAATCGGGGGAGCAACAGTCGTACTCGAGACACAATTGTACTAATTTCAGCTCAAAGCCAACACTCTGGAACACAGTTTCACTGGCAAAGAGCAAACCGCATAGGCCCCACGTTCAACTCAGCATCACCTGCGCAGCAATAGATGCGGCAGAGGTCTTGGTCGTGCTGGGCAGCAGTCATGGGTCATCGGTCTAAGTAGTCCTGGCTGCCACATTCTCCTCAGAGCAGCACTCTTGATTGCTGGCCATGGTTGGCTTTGGCCAGAAGTCAGGTAGATTCTCTCCACTCAAGGCAATCTATCTCCTTCTTCTGCAGCATCTAGTGACATTCTTTTCCTCGGTCACCTCTCCAATAGAGACACACACATTGCTGCTTCTAATCTCCGTTTTTCTCTCTTCAGGTGCACAGGACTCTTCAAAATAAAAAGGTGAACCCTGTGTAAGCCAAGGGACTAATTTAACACAAGAAACAGTGGCAGTTGGGCTCTAGCCAACTGCCTCCACAAATTCTAAGTTGAGGCCAAACCTTCAGAGGGAGCTAATAATTAAAAAATCATTTCACTCAGTTGTGCCACAACTACAGAGCAATCTGCTACCATAGCGAATTGTCACTTTGAAACTGTGGATTGGGAACCTGGTGTGATATTCCCTTCTCTGTGGTAGTTGTATATCTCTCCCTCCTATCTTCCCTCCCTTTGTGATTTCTATGGTTATGAAGTATTACAATCTAGAACTTACATATGTCACGCTGTGAGTAATTCAAGCTGAGTCAGTTGACCTGACAACCTGGTTGGATGAGATCCTCTGTTAAGAATACACTTCTATCAAGATTAATCTTCTGTGTTTGGAAGCCATTACTTTACAATATTACACCTGGTCACCTCTGCCCACTGAGGATATATTGCTGAGTTATTGCTTCTGCAGCAACTCGGACCAGAGGACGTAGAGGATGGCAGTCAGCCCATCTCTATGTGGGCGAGTGCAGCTTCGGTCATGCTCATGGCCACAATTTATCTTTTCGGTGTTGCCTCTCTCAGTCCATAATAGACTCGCCATCCACTCCAAATCCGTTGATGCTTTCGCAGACAACCACAGGCCACATTTATAGGCAGTTCTTGTTTGGCATATCAGTCCACTCTGATTCACCACTCTGCCAGGCAAGGGGGTGCAGGGATGCCCATTTCCTTGCTACGTCTTTCTTGGCAACTAACAAAGCCACCCCCACAAACACACATTCGAGGGCCACCAAGTTCATCTTTCAACCCATGTAAGGCAATTCAAGGGGTAAGCTAAAGTAAGACCAAGGAGAGGTCATGCTGGACCCCCATCCAATAATGGGCCAGGGCAAGACCATACCACATGGAAATAATCCACCTCTGGGGTTGGGCATTGAAAGCATGTCGAGTGGGCCACCTGCCAGCCCGATGCAACCTGAAAGGGGTCAGATATGCAATATGCAAATAGTTGAGCTGCACATGTCACAGTCATGTGGATATAGCTAGTTCCCTGGGCGCCGAGCAGGCCTCTCTCCAATCTGCCTCATCCAGCCATTGTATGTGGCTATATTTGTCAACAATTATATGCTTGCTAGTAAATGCTTTTATTGACATGAACACAGCGGTTCATGGAATACACAACAAAGTCACAGGTTCATTTATAGCCCACGAAAACATCAGAGCAATGTGCAGTAAAAAGGCCGGAAACGGTTAGGGCTAGGAGAATGATTATAAGGTAGCCTCAAATATTAAATGCTGGGATTTTATCCATTATGGATTATTTGCCAGGTTTGCAACAATTGACCATAGTGTGCTTTTGGCTATGGTGAATGATTAGTTTAGGACTATTCTGCACACACAACTCCCGGTCATCACCTCAGGCAAACAGCTGACAAGAACGCACAACCTCTTATATTAAGAGACAATTCTACAGGAAAAATGTAAAGTCTGTTATCAAGAGGGCTGTTTCAAAATTCTCTATGACCCAGAAGCTCAACCTAATGTATTGGTACGGTAAGCAGCCATGACAACGGGGGCTTTACCCCACGCTGCCATTACGACGCTTCTTTTACAACGCAAGTCTTTACAACGACTTGCGCGGGAGGGCGCTGTTGGAAAAGGAATAGTTTAGTTTTCTATTCCAACATCTTCCCTACTGTAACGTGGGCTGGAGTTGAAATAGAATATTAAAATATTCCACTATCCAGCGCCACAGCGCAAGTCGTTGTAACAACTTGCGTTGTAAAAGCAGCGCCGTAATGGCAGCGCGGGGTTAAAGCCCGCGTTGTCATGCCATACATCCTATTGGTACGCCGCAAAATCTATAAGTGTTGCATCTGAGAGGTTAAAACGTTACACCACTCTAGTAGCATATAAGAGCCTCTTGCACGTTTAAGGCGGTACTTATAATCTCCAAGGCGCTCACGTTTCCGGAGACTGCCTGACACAAAATGTCCTCATCTATCTCAGCCCCTATTTGCTAGTGTACAAGGCACCCATCAATGACAGAAATAAAAAGATTAGTGAAGAGGGACAACATCCACTGGAACAGACAACTCATATTGCAAACACATCCCAAGAAAGATTAAAGAGCTACCATACCTGAATATTGCCTAAAAGAAATGAGTGTATCCTAAATATTGTTTACAAAAATATCACCCCACTGGAGTTTATAATAGAAAACCTACACCAAATGGAAATATATTTTGTAAACAATATCTAGGACACAATGGGGCATGCTTTTAACAAAGTGCATTTTGTAGTGTTTTGTAGTACTGCAATAGCACTGCTCACATACTATAAAAAGCTATTCACAAACCTGTGTGCAGACCTTTCTGTTTTACGAGGAGATCTACCCCCCCAACTGCAGAGCCCCCCAACTGCAGATACCTCAGCACATGTATGCATACATTTTAGTAGTATTTTAGTAGTGAATGCATGCAGGAGGCACACAAGGGAGTGGCTCGAAATAGGAAATAATTATGAATAAAAGGGTGTGGTTAATGGAGAAGTAGGAGGGTTTAGGGAGGACTAACAAGGGGTTTAGGTAGGTACATACACTCACATACTAAAGAGTAGGCCCATTCATATTCACAAACCGCACTTCTAACACTACTGCAGCCCAAAAGGTTCCAAAACAGCTGTAAATCTATTTATTTCTGACCCCTACAGTGGAGACACCCAAAGTTTCTGTTTCTATTCTCAGTTTTTTCTTAGCAGGTGTACAGGGCTCTTCCAAATAAAAAGGTAAACTCTGAATCAGCGAAGGGACTAATTATCTCAAGAAACAGTGGCAGCTGGCCCACCTCAAGATGTGGTTGTTTAAGCTGTAACTCTTGTTTGCACCTGGGAGGGTGGGATATATATATGGTAAAAGTTGCATAAAAATACATAAAAATTGGACGAAACACGTGTTTGCTGTTTCAGAAGTGGTAGATGGCTAATACTTTGAGGCTTATTTATGGGAATTGAGAATTATTAAATATTTCCCGGTAAAACCCTATCTGCCCTGGCGTCAATACTTCTGAAGAAACTATTCTACTATACTTTAGACAGTGCTCCCACATGCTTGTTTTATAGTGTTGATGGTTTATCCGATCACTCATATAACACCCCTAAGAAGCAAGGTGACGCCCTGAAGTCATTCTGGTGAGCTCCACCACAAAACAATATGGACACACTCTTTTTCGCCATTGGTTAATATACTATATCCATACTTTAGTGTCTGTAATGTGCAACGTTGTCTCTACTGCTACTATTACTAGGTTAAAGAATACATTTAATACGTGGTAAATGGCGTGGTAATATTACCCGAAAATATGGGGTAGGAAGTATCAGGAGGTCCACATTCCTCGAAGGTAAGAACTGTTCCCACAAGAGTTAGTTGTTCTAGGACAAAAATAAAAAGGGAAAGACGAAGGCTTATTCATGGCAGGACAAAGGAAAATGAAGAAGGAAGGCCAAAGTAGAAATTCAAAAATAGAGGATGAACCCAAGATTCAGCAACCCTAACCCTCTTACAAAAACTACACATTGCCTCCCATAAAGGGAAACCTCACTTTCCTGTCTATATGTATCACCCACAGAGTACCTTTAGGTGAAACCCGCAGGATCACCCAGAAACGACTACGGCATTAGCATCCTTTCAGAACCGGGTGCTCTTTTTGTTCTACCTTGCTTGCACTTTATGGATTCAACAGAGTTGAATTGGTGGACACAGCTTCTCTGTTTTGGCTGCAGGGCAGTGGAATGCCTCCTACCCGAGCCCATAACTATCTTCTCTTTGAGCTTTGTCAGAAAGTATTTAAAGAGCTGTTTTTTTACCCAAATAGTTTATTTTTTCTCACCCTACATTTTCATTGCTCCCCATTGTCATGAAGCCCCAGCATGCTCTCTATAAATCATATCATAAAACAACTTTCAAAGACCGTTATCATGGCTGGTGTTGTGGAATGTGAATGGTCTGGACAAAAAATGAGGTCATAAAATAAAGGTAATTAAATTCAACATTTTTATATTACATGAGTCGCCTGACTGAAATAAAATCAATCAACTAGACATGACCAGAGATGGATAAACTGGTAATTTGCCTGCTCCATGTCCTGTTTTAAAAGCTATGCCAACAATAAGATAGGTAATAGGTAAGAGAAGTTTGTTTTACACTAGTACTTGATCAAGAAAAAATACTGATGATAATAATGTCCTCATTCTTAGTCACTATGAATCCTGATTAGGATGAAAACTCCACTTTATGCTTGAATCCGGATTACAACGTTGGCTCTCATTGTAAATCTCAAGGATTTCTACCGACCAATCTTGCCCTGTAATATCTTGTGCAAATCCTACAGAAAATACTGCACACATTTTAGTTTGCATAATCACAAATGGGGGGGGGGAACTCACACTTCTGAAATCCAAGACTACAAAGGGTACACTAAATGGCCATCAGCCAATTAGCCTACCTTGCACTATCATCAATTTTGGGTGGAAAATGTATGACACCGATGTGTGCCGAGTCAGGATCAGGACGTTCGTGTTTTTAACAAATGTTGTACCATTTCCTAAATATTGGTAAAATATTTTGAAGTAACTGAAACTTGGACAGGGAGACTAAGGTATTAAGGGAGTTGCATACAGGCACCACTGGGGTCTCATTGACAAAATATTAGAGGCAAAACTTTCGACATCCATCGTTTGGCATACCAATCAGGTGTGATTTTGAAACTGAATTTGCGAAAGAGACAGTCTAAAGAGAAGAGCAGGGCAATAGATGTAAAACTCCTTTTAGATGAAGGCTGACCTGGAAGAAGCTGACATGGGGCCATATGTATCAAGATACCCATTTGCGATTCTCAAATAGCAATTTTTAGGGAATCACTATTTGAGAATCGCAAATGGGTATGTATGTACAAAATCGCATTTTTTTTGTGATTCCTTAAAATTCCTTAATTGCGATTAGCAAATTGTGAATCGCAATTAAGGAATACTTTCCCATTCATTTCTATGGGCCAGGGGGCCCATAGGAATGAATGGGAAGTTATTCTCAATTTGCGATTCGCAATTTGCTAATCGCAATTTGAGAATAATTTCAAGGGTGCAGGGGTGTCCAAAGGACACCCTGTTGCACCCCTGAAATATGCATGGGTGCATATGTAGCGCACATACATGCCCTAAGGGCATGTATGTGCGTCACATGGCACTTTGAAAAATTCAAAAATGTGCATTTTTCAAGGAATTCGCAACTAGAAGTTGGTGGTAATTTGCGATTCCTTAAGGGCAATTTGCTATTTTTTTTTGCTACATACATTGCATTTAAGGAATCGCAAAATTTGCGATTCCTTAAATGCAAATGCAAAATAAGGAATCGCAAATTTTGTGATTCCTTATTTTGCACCAAATTTTTCTTAATACATTCCATTTAGCAAATTCGCATTTCGGCCTTTGCGAATGGGAATTTGCTTGATACATATGGCCCATGGTCTTTAAAAGAAGTAGGGATGGCAGTCTACACAACACATTCTCAGACTCTATACTAGATGAAACTTAGGTTCAGTGCAGTAGGAAACTGAATTGTTAAATTGGGGTGCTAAAGCCATGATGTTAGCGAGAGCTGACATAGATCTTCCAGGTAGCCTAATCAGTCTGGTTAGTGTTATATAAACCTTCTACTAAAGAAGTGCAAGCACGGCACATGTGATAACTGACCAAAAGAGCAATACTGTTAAAAATAAAGAAATTAAATGATTCAAAACAAATTACTTAAAGTTGAACTCGTATTTATTTATAGAACTGCTCCAAAATGCAGGAATAATGAGCTAGCATTCAAACTTATTGGCAAATGAAATTGAATTTTTTTTTTTAAACAAGTCAGTTTTTCAAGCAAAATAGATCAATGAAATATGCTGGATGTGGTTCTCAAACCTAGCACCCAGGGGGCAGCAGAACGATTATTTGTGGCACAGAAAAAAAACAATATCTCTACAGGGATTTGTTTAAGAGGGAACCAGTTCTATGAAAAGTGAGAGTCCTCAAACAAGTCTGCTCACTTGTATTTCTGACAGCAGTTCTTAAAACCGAACTCAATTTCTGATTGGCAAAATTCCTAAGCAAACTTAATGAATGTTCTTTAGGTTTCCCTACCTAATTCATACCATAATGTGAACCAGTTCCTTCTTCGGAAAGAAGCTGTACTGCAAAAGCAACCCTAGAGCCACGAGGAGTCCTTTGTACCACAATAAACCAATACAGCAGACAGATTGTTTTCCTAAACTCCTCTCCAGCTCTTCCCTAATTCAAGAGATGACCATTCAACTTCTCCCTCCAGAAGGTAAGTGAAAACGTCCACCCCTCAGATCTTATCTGTCCTCCACCTAATGCCAAGGACGTTTCTGCAGCGACTGGGAATCTTTTCCATTAAAGGGAGTGTCATATTTACTACTGACAGGGGAACTGTGGCTTGAGTGAGGAGCCTGGTCTTCCTAGGGTAAGCCAGTTATTTTTAATACTGGGCAATTGGACATATATGTGTGATCCACAAGAGTTTCGGCTAAAGAAAGAAGAGTAGACCTTTTGCAAACATTAACTAAAGTCAAGTTGATAAAATGGCAACACGCAAAATAAATTTAAAGAGCGTAAAAATAATAATTTCACGTTTCCACTGAGCATGTCATATTTGTGTCCGCATTTATAATTCGGACTATGGAGCGCATTCACCTAACAAGTCAGAAAACAAAATTTAGACCAAATGTTGCATTGTAATGGTACACTCCTACAGCAATGCCTAAGATATCTGCTTTCAAGAACGTTTCCTTTTGAAATGTGAGTGGGAAAAACATCCCACTTACGTTACATTTTAGTCTAGAACGTTAGGAACCTCAGCACTATTTTGTGAAAAACTCACAGTTTGCAATTTATAATAAACGCAAGTTTTCTTCCGTTTCTGTTTTAAACAGAAACCTACGGCCTCTTGCTCCAACATATATTTAATTCACCGCACTAGGACTCTTTGAATGAACTGTGAGGAAAAAGGTTGATTGCATTTGCATTAAAGGCTCCTGTGGGATTGGTAATCTAGGAAAGGAAATGATAATGCAAAAACTATGAGTTTATTTCAGGTAGAGGTGTGTTTTCAGCATTTTCCTGAATGAGAAGAGATGCAGATGAGTTCTTAATTGTTTTTATTTAGCATGCACCATATTAAGGTGGCCCTGAACTGCCTAGATTGCAAAATACCAGGCATCCAGAATCCACCCCCGCCACCCCACAAAAAAATCAAACTAAAAATATTATATTAATCGAGACTGAGTATTTTCCAAGTACACTAACCACACTCTCATATCAGGCAATATGTGCATACTGACAAAAGAGCTACCCTAGCACAGCACATCACTACATTTTGGAGAGGGCTGCAATCAGAATATATCTACAATTGAGAGGTCTTTGTGAAAATGCTACAGGAACATTTCTGAGAAAGCACCTAAAACCCCATGGATATAAATGTTATTAAGATACACGATCAAATCCAGCATCTTCAGGCCAAGAAATTATATCTGCAATTCAGATACGGAACACTTCCTCTCAGGGCTCACTTTAATAAGTGGAAAGGCGCATTAACCCCACTCCAGGGCTGTCCAGGGTGCGACGCCACTGTAGAGTCTGATTTGCATGTTATGTTATTCTGCCCCTTATACAAAAAGGCCAGAGTGAAATGGATCGTTCAACTATGTAAGAACTTGGGTTACAGGAACTACCTCGAGGTGTTTAGACTTTTAAAATACGATACATCCTTTTTGACGACATTCGCCACTTCCAGGTTTCTAAACTCCATGTGGTGTACTAGGTGTGCAAAGATTAAAAAAACAGAAAAAGGGAAATGTGTCGAACCTGTTCTCTGCTGGTAGACCTGAATCTGGGATGTTCTTTTGTTGTACTATTGGTTATTGTCTAAAGCCGTTCATATTGTAAATTCCCGACTACTTATATGTACTGTTTTGTAGGGTTTCATCCTATTTTTAGCATATTTTATCCGATGGTTTTATAATTTTACAAACAATTTGTCTGAGATTTAATTGTGATACCTTTGGAATTTTATGTCGTTTTATCCTTGTTGGTCATATACTTTTGAGAACTGTCTTTTATTTAAGTTTTCAATCAATCAATCAGTGACACTTATAAAGCGCGCTACATACCCGTAGGGTCTCAAGGCGCTGGGGGGGGGGGGGGTGCCGCTACTGCTCGAACAGCCAGGTCTTCAGCTTCTTCCTGAAGGAGAGGTGGTCTTGGGTCAGGCGCAGGTCGGGAGGGAGGGAGTTCCAGGTCTTGGCGGCCAGGTAGGAGAAGGACCTTCCTCCTGTAGTCGCTCTTCGGATGCGGGGGACGGCGGCGAGGGCGTGGTTGGCTGATCGGAGGTGGCGTTTGGGAGCGTAGAAGTTGACTCGGCTGTTGAGGTAGCTCGGGCCTCGATCGTGTAGAGCTTTGTGTGCGTGGGTGAGGAGGCGGAAGGTGATTCTTTTGTTGACGGGGAGCCAGTGAAGGTCTCTCAGATGTCCGGAGATGTGGCTGGTTCGTGGGATGTCGAGGATGAGTCTGGCTGAGGCGTTCTGGATCCGCTGGAGTCTCTTCTGGAGCTTGGCGGTGGTACCGGCGTATAGGGCGTTGCCGTAGTCCAGACGGCTGGTGACGAGGGCCTGGGTGACGGTCTTCCTGGTCTCGGTGGGGATCCACCAGAAGATCTTTCGTAGCATGCGCAGGATGTTGAAGCACGACGAGGAGACGGCGTTGACTTGTCTGGTCATGGAGAGGGAGGAGTCCAGGATGAATCCCAGGTTGCGTGCGTGGTCTGTCGGTTTGGGTGCGGTGCCCAGGGCGGGTGGCCACCAGGAGTCGTCCCAGGCGGAGGGTGAGGATCCCAGGATGAGGACCTCCGTCTTGTCTGAGTTCAGTTTCAGGCGGCTGGTCGTCATCCACTCGGCTACCTCTTTCATCCCTTCGTGCAGGTTGGCTCTGGCGGCGGCGGGGTCGTTGGTCAGGGAGAGGATCAGCTGGGTGTCGTCGGCGTAGGAGATTATGCTGAGGTTGTGTTTGCGTACGATGGCCGCGAGGGGGCTCATGTAGACGTTGAAGAGGGTGGGGCTCAGAGATGATCCTTGGGGGACGCCGCAGATGACTTCGGAGGCCTCTGACTTGTACGGTGGCAGGCGGACTCTCTGTGTTCTTCCGTCGAGGAAGGAGATGATCCATTCCAGTGCCTTCTCCTGAATTCCGACGTCGCTGAGGCGCTGCACTAGGGTGCGGTGGCAGACAGTGTCGAATGCCGCGGAGAGGTCTAGGAGGATGAGGGCCGCTGTTTCTCCATTGTCCATCAGGGCTCGGATGTCATCGGTGGCGGCGATGAGGGCGGTCTCGGTGCTGTGGTTGGCTCGGAAGCCGGACTGTGAGGGGTCGAGGGATCCGTTCGTCTCGAGGAAGGCGGCCATCTGCTTGTTGACGGTCTTCTCGATGACTTTGGCTGGAAACGGGAGGAGCGAGATGGGGCGGTAATTCTTGAGGTCGGTGGGGTCCGCTGTTGGTTTCTTGAGTAGGGCGCTGAGTTCGGCGTGCTTCCAGCTCTCAGGGAAGGTGGCGGTGTCGAAGGATGTGTTGATGATGTCTCGCAGGTGGGGTGCGATGACAGCGTCGGCCTTGTTGAAGACGTGGTGAGGGCAGGGGTCGGCCGGTGATCCGGAGTGGATGGAGTTCATCGTGCGGATGGTGTCTTCGGTGCTGATCGGGGTCCAGGCGTGGAGGGTGGTGGTGGGGGGTGGTTGTTCGGTCATGGTGTGCGTTGGTTGGTTGTTGAAGCTGCTGTGTATGTCCGTGATCTTGTTGTGGAAGTATGAAGCGAGGGAGTTGCAGAGGTCTTGCGATGGGGTGATGTCGTTGTTTCCTGCGCTGGGGTTGGAAAGCTCTTTCACGATGTTGAAGAGTTCCTTGCAGTTGTGTGCGTTGATGTCCAGCCGGTCCTTGAATGCTGTTTTCTTGGCGGCGCGGATCAGCTGGTGGTGTTTCCGGGTGGCAAGTTTGTAGGAGGTCCTGTTGTTCGGTGTCGGTTCCCTTTTCCAGACTTTCTCCAGGGCTCGGCAGTTCTTCTTGGAGCTCTTGAGTTCGTCGGTGAACCATGGGGCCTTCTTGCTGCCGTGTCTGCTAGGCGGGGTCCTCAGTGGGGCGAGTTCGTCCGCGCAGTTGCTGATCCACTTCGTGAGGTTGTCGGCGGCCTGGCTGGGGTTCGCTGAGCTGGCAGGGGGGTGCTGGCTCAGGGAGGTGGCGAGCTGGTCTGCTGTGATCTTGTTCCAGCTTCTGCGGGCGGCCTGTTGCTGGTGTTGGTGGGTCGTCGTTCTCTTGAAGGTGAAGTGGACGCAGCTGTGGTCCGTCCATTGAAGCTCTGTGGTGTGGCTGAAGTCGATGTCTGTGCTGGATGAGAAGACGGCGTCGAGTGTGTGTCCGGCGCGGTGGGTGGGGGTGGACACCAGTTGCTTGAGTCCCAGGTTGGCGAGGTTGTCGAGCAGGGTGCTGGTGTTGCGGTCGTTGTTGTTCTCCAGATGGAAGTTGAGGTCTCCCAGGAGGATGTAGTCAGCGGAGGGGAGGGCATGCGGGCTGACGAAGTCGGCGATGTCCTCGCTGAATTGCGTGCGTGGTCCAGGGGGTCGGTAGATCAGGGTGCCTCTGAGGGTGGTGTTCGGGTTGGTGTGGATCTGGAAATGCAGGTGTTCGGCGCTGGTCAGGGTGTTGTCGGTGCTGGTTGTGAGACGGATGGTGCTTCTGTGGATGATGGCGATGCCTCCTCCCATCTGGTTGGCGTTTCGGTCCCTCCGGACGATCTTGTAGCCCTCTGGGATGGCGATGGCGATGTCTGGAGCTGAAGAGGCGTTCATCCAGGTCTCCGTGAGGAAGGCAACGTCAGGGGCTGTGGCGTCTAGGAGGTTCCAGAGTTCCACGGCGTGTCTGTGGACGGAGCGGGTGTTGAGCAGGATGCACTTGAGGTGGGTGCTGCTGGTGTTCGACTTGGCGGGTGCTGGTGCGGGGCAGGTCCGGATGCAGGAGAACTTGCAGGCGTGGCAGCTGAAGGGTCCGTGGGTACGTCTTGGGGTGGCTTGATGGCATTCTGGGAGTCGGCCGGAGTTGAGAGCGATGAGGGTGGCGGCGGAGTACGTCAGGCGGGTCGGTCGGGGTCTTCGGAGGCCAGGGGTCCTGGCGCTGGTCGCGATCCGGTCGCGGACGGGCGCAGACGGGCTTACCTTTGGCGCGCCTTTGGCGCACAATCGGCGCGCCCGCTGCGCGTGACCGCTGCGCGTTCGCACGGTCGCCATATAAAGGCGAAGTGCGCGGGTGGGCGGAGCAGCTGGGAGGCAGGAGCGGGGAGGGAACAGAAAGAAAAAAGGGGCGGGGCTTGCGGTGGTGGCGGGAAGCGGGGCGGGAAGACGGAGGGCGGCGAGGGTAGGCGGGCAATCAGGAAGGACACAGGCTGAGAAAAAGAAAAATACAGAAAAAACAGAAGAAAACGCTAACACGGGCAAGGAAACAAGGAAACAATTTAGCAAGCACAAATGACGGTCAAAACAAAAACAAAACAAATGACAACCGAGTCGGCCGGCAGCGAGGCAGGCAGCGAGGCAGGGACGGGCTGAGGGGCACACGCAGCAGCTGGTGGCCGTGCGGCGCAGGGGTGTCCCACAAGTGGGTCACACTCACCTGTGTCGCACGGTCGCCATATAAAGGCCAAGTGCGCGGGTGGGCGGAGCAGCTGGGAGGCGGGAGCGGGGAGGGAACAGAAAGAAAAAAGGGGCGGGGCTTGCGGTGGTGGCGGGAAGCGGGGCGGGAAGACGGAGGGCGGCGAGGGTAGGCGGGCAATCAGGAAGGACACAGGCTGAGAAAAAGAAAAATACAGAAAAAACAGAAGAAAACGCTAACACGGGCAAGGAAACAAGGAAACAATTTAGCAAGCACAAATGACGGTCAAAACAAAAACAAAACAAATGACAACCGAGTCGGCCGGCAGCGAGGCAGGCAGCGAGGCAGGGACGGGCTGAGGGGCACACGCAGCAGCTGGTGGCCGTGCGGCGCAGGGGTGTCCCACAAGTTTTCTATCGCTTTTATGGCCCTCGGGCCGATAATAAAGTTTTTTTGACTGACTGACTGACATTAAGATACACCAGGGAGAGAACATTTAGGATTTTATTGAAAAAAATAGAAATCCTATTACTATTCTTGTCTAATGCGGATGAGATCGAAATTATTTCAGAAACAACAATAGTAATTGATGTTTTTTCCTTAAAATGGAAACAAATGTTGTGAAAAAAACCCAATGTTGTTACAAACAACGAACACTTTGGAAGGAGTGAAATGTGTTGTCTTTCTAGCACTGCAGTCTGCTACCAATTCTTGGAAGGGATTGCTAAACCAGCAAGGGAACAATAAATTGAACCTTCATAGTATATTACTATTGCTTTTGTAGGGTAATTTTGAGGCCGCACGGGAGGTTTATAAGTCTGCAGATTAAAACCAATTAACGGCCTTGCAGATTAGTACTCGAAGGGTGTGATTCACAAATGTTGTTTTATAATTTGCAAGAGCACAAACAGAAAAAAAAAGTGCATTAAAGGCATTGCCGAATTCACAAAGTACAATTGTGCGAACTGATGTGTGACAAGCAATGTGGAAGCTGCACAATCAGCACCTCCATTAATTCACTAAGGCTCTGCTTTAGAGTGTGGTCTTCCTGACCTCCCTTCCCCGGAATCAATTAGGCCATGAAACAAGATTGCCATGCTATAAAACACAATGGAGAGAGGCGGGAAAGCAATCCTTCCATACACTCTCAGCAAACAAACATACCCGCAAGGTCATTAACAGTGGTGTACGGGATTTGTTCCTAAAAAAAGGACCTCAGTTACAAATTGCCTCA
The DNA here is from genome assembly GCF_964261635.1 of Lissotriton helveticus. NCBI lineage: Eukaryota > Metazoa > Chordata > Amphibia > Caudata > Salamandridae > Lissotriton > Lissotriton helveticus. The sequence goes on along the minus strand of NC_136065.1, from coordinate 626,571,074 downwards.
CAGCAAAGTTGGTAGAGACCTGGGGCCTCATTTATGAGAAATGACGCATCGCTGCGTGAAAGCAGCGATGCGTCACTTCTCAGTGCGCACTCCTTGCGACATTCCTGATGCGTCATATTTAATGTATGACGCATCATGTTGCAAGGAGTTACAGATACGTCCGTATTTCTGACGTATCTGTAAGCGCAAAAGTGACGCATTGCTAGAGTGTGTTACAAAAGTGACGCAACTCCAGCAATGCGTCCTTTCACATGGGGCAAGCCCCATGTGAAAGGGCCTGCGTCAGTCTTACGCCTGCTGTGAGGCAGGCGCAAGATTTTGACGCAACGGCGTTCTAAAAGTGGCGCAGTGAAATCTCATAGATTTCACTGCGTCACTTCTACGACCCTTCCTTGCATCAGAACGCCCCCCTTGCATACATTATACCTGGCGCAGGTATAATGTGGCGCAGGGGTTTACAAAGTGACGCATCTACCTAGATGCGTCACTTTGTAAATATGGCGCAAGGTGCATTTTTTACGCCACTGGTGCGTCACAAAAAGTGACGCACTGGCGGCGTAAAAGTGACGCAAGGGCTCATAAATGAGGCCCCTGGGACATTGCTGGAATGGATGGAACTCGGTCCTCCCTCCCCCAGCTCATGTGAACTTATGCATTTTAAAGTGGCAACCAAACCCATTGCTTTCCTATGCAGGAAGAGTAAGCTGCAAAGGCCTTGTTATACTAGCCGCTCCCCCTGCATCCAGGTTTTGTGAACTTCATTCTGGGTTTGGGGTGATTCTCATGCACTTGAGAGGAGTAAGATGCTCTGTGCAGATATTCGATTACAGTACATGTGAATCTGGCCCAAGATTTGTTAAAATGTCTTAAAGGTAAGTCAAGCACCAACATTATAAATATTCCACGCTGAATTTATCAATAGATAATGTTTGTTGATTTCTTTATTCATTATATTCATTTACATAGCACCGACGTAGCCACATGGCCGACTGAGCACTATACATTAAACTAGAAATTGTAATATTAGAATCTGAGTGGCTTTGTTTAAATTCTGATATGTGTGAAGGGGTTAGGGCATTGGTACTCACAAACGTTTTCTCGGGGTGGTCAAAAAGTACCATCTGGGGTGTGCCCGAGGCTGCATTAATGCCAAGGCATCCCCAGGGAAATGGGATGGGGAGAGGAATGGGATAACAGGGACAGAAAAATCACCTTTTCAAAAGATTACTAGACAACGCTCTCTTTCAAATGTGTTCTGCACATTTGGCAGAGGCCTGTCTTATACTGTGTATAGTCTATACATTTTTTAGATTGTGTAGCCTATGTTTTACTTTGTGTGATACATTTTTGAACCAATGACTTACATATCCGCAGTGCTTACTGTCACAGGATAGGAACTCATGATACTGTATATATGCATAACTTTTCCCCAGTGTACCCACCTGCATTCGAGCCAGCGACCCTCTTGTTACACACAGAGGCATCTGATATCAGTAGTGATTGCATTAATCAACTGACCTATCCCACCAAAACAATGCAATTCCATGTTAACTGTGCTTACACTCATTTTTAATTTAACCCCTTGTGTGCGTTCGTAGGTCATCGGCCATTGCAAGCACTACCTCCAGAGTCCTGCGAACATCCGTTGGCCGACGCGGCCCCGCCCACTCCGCTATACCGGAATTGCTGCTGCGGTTAAGCGGTTAAGATGTGTGAATAACCTTTGTTATTCACTTACATGTAGCTGAAGCAGCAACAAGATAGTTACAGTATATTTTAGCTACCTGTTTGACCCCTTCACGACACTCACTGATCCTGCCCCATTATACTCATGATCACAATTCTCATTTCATTTTTAGGCACTTCCATTGGCCGCTCAGCTAAGCTTTCATCTTTAAGTAAGGCTGCCTTGATGACCATAGAAGCTGAACTGGCTGTAGAAAGAAAGCCTATACCTAGAGGAGTACAACAATGCACTCTTGCAACATCGTTTTCTTTTTTCTGATTATGGGCTTAGTTTCTATAGTAATTTCAGCTTGTTTGATGGAACAAAACCCAGATGTAAAAAACGAGCATGCAGGAACTCAAGCAACTTTCTCTGCTGCAAATCTTGGTTCCTAGGGGTCCCAGAGGAAGGTCTCTGGTCAGGGCCAGAAAGTGAACTCATAGCAACTCTGGCAATTTTTTCGGACCAGCCCGAGGCAAGCGTAAACTAAAGCACTGCTGCCTTTGTTACTGGGGGCCGATATTGCAGCACCGCAGCAAAACTGGCCCCCAGTGACAAAACCTTCCCCCACGTTTCAGCTTCTTGGGGAAATGCCCAATGCCTGGTGCGGTCAGTCCAGCCCGGAAAGGCTTGTTGGGCCTCTAGCAGACAGCAGACCATACACTGAGTACCATTGGGTTAGGGGCTCACTGACAATTTGGTAGAATAGGACCCCCCCATCAATTTCTCCTTTCACGCCAAACGTACAGGTCAATGTCCTATAGAGTTGGGGAATCACAGGGCCCACTGACAGAGCCTCAGCTGGCCCCACTAGTGAAGCCCTTGACTAAGCAGCCTATCTGCCACTGGGCCACCAAGTGACATTGGCAGTCACCCCATCCTTTCTAGGGCAGGCCAACAGTCACTAGGTTTTGTAATGTAGTCGATGGACAGTGCCCAGTGACCACACTGGTCAGGCACTAGGACCAGCCCGAGGGAAGGCCGAGGGCGGGAGGAAAGGGAGGAGCTGGGGGAAGAAAGGGCAGTTCACTGCTGACCACGAAGCCTGTAGGTCATGAATAAAGAAGCTCCTTACTGAAGCAATTGTCCGCGTGGTTACTGAGTCACCAAAGACTCTACAGGTTTGCCCGTCAGGAACAGCCATGTGAGCGTGTCATTTTGGTCAAGGAAAACAATCAGTGGTACCAGCACATACTGTCTCTGCACATCAGAGCCTTTCATTTTTGTTTTATTGGAACAAACTTTTGAGAGTTTAAGCAAAGTCAACAAGTTTGCTGACTCAGCCCAAGAAAACATGGCTCCCGCTCAGCAATCTTCTCTTTCTCCAGAGCATCAGCTGCAGTGGTGGATGCATCGACGCACAGAATTGCCTTAAGGCAGTTTGTCCGCTTCAAAGGGGGGGAGAACAAATCCTCTGATGGTTTAGTGGGATGGTGAACTCCCCACCATAGATAAAGGAGGCCTTTTTAAGTTAGACACTGGATATGTGCGTTTTCAGATCTTTGCCATGGCCAGAAGCTTAAATGTTACACCGAATATAAGAAGAAAACAACAGATAAGACAGATGAATCGTCATATGTACAGAAGATAGAAATACTTAAGATTCACCCACAAATCGGCTGGCGATTGATTCTGTTTGATTTGATTGAAGATATGCACCGATACTTCTAGAAAAGCAGTATATATTTAATGATTTGTTGTAATGGTCTGTTGGAGATTTTTATTAACTATCTAGAGATGTGTGCATGATCTATTATAAAATTAAAGGGTAAATGAAAAATGTATTTGATCGATGGACAAGCCAATGTGAGACAGTGGAGGTATTAGCAAAAGTTCCCGATGATGAGGGGCTACAAACCTCCCCCATATCATTTTTAAAAGTTATAGAAACAAGTGTTTTCTTTTTCTACTTAGCAGGGAACTTTGGCTTTTAAGGTCATTACTTTTAAAATGTCAGACATTTTTAGTTATATAATATATATATATATATTTATATATATATATATATATATATACCAACAACTTCCAAACACCAGCCGGTTGCACTCATGGGCGGGTGCACGCCATAACGGGGGTGTGCCCGTTTCAAAATATCAATGCACAATCCTGGAAAATGAAACTACCAAGGAAAGCAGCACTCGCAGGGGGTTGTTCCAACCAGTCTATTTACGGCGGAACAAACAGCAACGACGCGTTTCGCCGTAGGGCTTTGTCAAGTTAACTTGTTTCATTTTCCAGGATTGTGCATTGATATATATATATATATATATATATATATATATTGGTTTTTTTCTCCCAACCCTGACAGCGGCACACAGTCAGGCACAGACTCCGTGATATACTGGCATAAAGTATTTAATAATCCAAGCAAAAGCAAGACGCGTTTCGACGGTGAACCGCCTTGGTCACTATATATATATATATATATATATATATATATATATATATATATATATATATAGATATTGGTGTAAGTTTGCATCTATGAAAAATATATTTATTTTTATTTGTGTTATAATGATTTTATTGATAACATTTCAAACGACATCAATATTTGATCCCACTATTCTGAGTATATCTGAAATACCAAAAATATACATTTCTGAGGACTCTCTAACTAACTACCAGATACATTTCGGATGACATTGGAAATGCTGTCCAGATACATTTCTGGGTATACTATGAGCACCTGGCATAAACATCCTTAAGATGTTGCAAACACCCTATAGACACATTTCAGAGAAGACTGAAAATATCCTACACATCTGTTTCCAAGGGTGCTGTTAACGTCAAACAGACAAATTATTGGGGCCATTGTGGAACATGCTACCATTTCAGAGGATGCTCTAAACTACTTAGAAATTCATTATTTGATGACACTCGTTACATTCTACAGACATATACCTGATAGTGCTGTAAACATCCTTCAGATACATTTCTGGTCATGCTGTGAGCAACCTACTGAAAAAGTTCTCATGGTACTGTAAACATCCCAAAGATACACTTGTAATGTGCTGTAGGCACCGTACAGATGCATTCCTGAGGACATTAAAAAAAAAACTACATTTACTGTTATAATGGGCACTGCAGATACCCCATGGATGTATTTATGAGGGTAATGCCTATATTTTGTATAGAATTCTGATAACATTTCGAAACTCCTGCATATAATATCAGAGGATGCCATGAAAACCCTGTAGATACTTTATGAGTATAGTTGTAAACATGCTACATGTACTGTTCAAAGGAAGCAATGAACACTTTGCAGATGTATTTTGAGGTTCGGACAAATATCCTACACACATGTTGATAAGGTGTAAAAACCAAAGACTCACACCTTTGTAACATGTATCTGTGAAGGAATCATGGAGTAAAAAATCCTGCAGATATATGACAGAGTGTGTCGCAAACACAAGCACATATATTTATCGATAAAAGTAAAGTATTTATTTCATTTTTTCGTGAAGAGCTAGCTGCATTTCTGTTGCCTAGTGTGGCTTCAAGCGGAGAGACAAGCCAAAAGCCTTTCAAGAATATGAGACTGTCTTTTAGGGTATGGTATGAAAACCAAAGATCACAAAATACAGGGATTAGTGCAATGATCACTTCATAGAGCCTTGTCGATACTTTTTTGGAGCACAGGAGACTATGGACAGTTATAGGCAACTGGTCAGCTAATGTGAGGGACTGGCTGAGTGAAGCATACCATGACAAGATCCTTTTTACCTAGTTCCACAGGGCTGAGCCTTATACATGGAGAAATCTTACACCAAATCGTTTAAGCCTGGATGGCATACAGCAAGTAAATTTAGCAAAGATGACCTCAGGCAACTGGCAGGATGACATCAGAAGAGGACTTCGGAGAATTATCCCGAAGCAAGACCATGCTGGGATCTTTGCAGTACACAAAAAGATTTGCTCCGTACCTTCTCCTTGAGTTGTTGGCAACGAAGAGTCATACGAGTGACCTGATATGATCATTCCATCAATGCTCACGCATGATATAGTGGCATGACTTGGCACCCTTTGTAATTTGTCGACCTTCATCTTGTGGAGACAGTCTTCTGAGGGAGACTTTTGTACCGTCGCAAGTGGGTAAGCTCAAGTGCTGAGGCATGTTTATCTTTTTGTGGGAAACAAGTAGGCGATACCTCATACCAGACGTAAGTTGTGGAATCCATCCTTTGTGGCAGCATTCAGTCAAAAGCCAATGACATTCCCAATGACATTCTCAACTGTATATTGTCTGACCTAGTGTAGATGAAGATCTTCCTTCGTGTGCCTAGGTGGAATGGAGAATTGATGACTTCACCGGGCCAAAATGACAATCTATTGGATCTTCAGCTAGAGCATGTTTTATTGTATCGAATGCTCAGTTGAAAATAACATTATCTTACATTCATCACTAAAAGGATGCATATGTGAGAATGAGGAATATAAAATAATGTTCTTTTTAACTGGTCAGTTCAACGGTTTATGTGGGTGGTTGTTTTTATATATTGGTATTCTGAAATTGTAAATCTGTATGTTTTTTAAAAAAGTTTATAGTGAGTGGCCCTGAGGAAGCAATGCATATGCAGTGAGACACTTCTTGGCCTGTTGTTGTGCACAAAGCAGATGAAATTCGATAAAAAAAATGTAATAATCTTCTCTTTAAGCCCCCCATAATCTGGTTAAAAAAATCTACGGGGATATAAAGCACCTCAGAGAGAGAGTCTTTGGGAGGAAGAAAGAATCTATAGCCAGATTTATGTTGTGTGCGTATGACATACTGCAAATCGGTTTATTTTATGGAATGTGTAAAACAACAAACATGTACATTCATTCAGCGAATGTTCGAAGTCCTCTATAGATGCATTGTCCGGACATATGAAGCACTTGACAGACCGATTTCAGAATTTTTGAAGTTCCCAAAAGACAGATTTAATCTATGAATATAGGAAGCACCCTTAAAAACAGATTTATTCTGTGGGTTTATGAAGTACCTTGCCAAAAAATGTAATATGTGTGGTGTACAAATTAAGCAAGCGTGGGTATGTAAGGAGCAATGCACACGTACCTTTATTTAGTCGATTTGTTTACAGAGCACCATACTCGGATTTAGTATGTGAGTGTACCATGCGCCCTAAAAGGCAGATGTATTCTGTAGGTGTCTAATGCTTTCCATAGACACATTCATTCAGTGAATGTGCGAAGCACGCTAGCCACAGATTTCCTTCTTGGGGTGTACAAAGCACTCCTCAGCCAGATCTGTGCCACAGACATAAAACTTTAGACACAGTTAATAATATGAGCATGCGAAGCATCCTATAGAGTTGGAAATATGGCTTTTAAAAAACAGATGTACTTTGTGGGTCTGTGAGTCATCTCACAGATAGATTTATTGCATGGGTGTGCATGAGTCATCCCACATACAGGTTTCTTATGTGGGTGTATGAAGTAGCAAGAGGCGGATAATGCATTTTCAGATAGATTCACCAAGGAAGCACCATGAACAAGCATTTGTGCAGTGTTTGCAACATTGAAGGGGACATTTTTGGGGAATGCCGACATCGAATATAGGCTATATTGTGTAATAAGCTCCGAATAGAACTTTAGATGTGAAATGGTTCAAAAAAAGAATTTAGATGTTTTCTAGACTGTTTGAACACCTTACAGAACAAAGTATCATTCAGATGAAATTATTTCAAGAGATGAAACACACAAAAGGTGATGGGAGGCTGCTTGCAATAAGTCTAAACACTGGCAAAAACTAGGGGTAGCATCCCAACCCACCATTCTTTTGCATACCATGCCACCTGAGATTAGACCTATTCATATGCAAATTGGTCTTGACCCTGTTCCTCATGGAAACAGTCCAGCATGAACTGCCAGGTCAGATTCTCCCTAAACCGGAACATAAGCAACCCAGGCCCGGTTTCGCCCTAGTTCCAGTCCAGGGTTGCTAGTGTTTTGGTCCAAGAAGGAGCTGGTCTGGCAGTCCAAGCTGGACTGTTCCCTTGAGGAGCAGGGTCAAGACTGGTTTGCATACAGCTGGGGCCAAACTGAGGTGGCATGGTGTGCAAAAGAATGATTGATCGGGATGCTTTACCCCAGGCGATTGCTGTGGTTAGACTTATTGCAAGCAGCCTCCCATCACCTTTTGTGTGTTTCATATATTACAAGAAAAGCCCATACACCCCCAGGGGCAGACTGGTATCAGAAGTGGAGGTAGTAAGCTCATATTGGTTTATTTACATGTGAGGCATTCACTCTATGGAGGGAGTGGCGACAAGGAGGTGGTTGAGGAAAAGGGTAAGCCACTCTGTGTTACTCTCGAAAATCTGGGGCTAGTGACAGACTCTATTAGAAGACGAGAAGTGGTGCTGGGCTTGCAACCCCACCACATCCCCTGCCTGCTCCTCTCACATGGTCAAAACAGTGGAATCTGCCTGCCCTTACCAAAAGGGGGAACACTGCTCGTGCTCCTGTCCCATCTTAAGGGGGTCCTTAAGGTAAACAAATATCTTTCCATTTCTTTTAATTTCTCCTGACAAAGAAAGTATGAATTAGGAAAAAAGTACCAGTGAATTAGTCAGGGAGCATGTGGACATGAATGGACAGAGAAAACTGACAATTTATGAAGACAGATCTAGCAGAAGATTTTGTGTGGCCTGGTTCAAAAATGTAATGCGGGGCTACACTTATGATTCACATAGAAGAATGTTTGGGAGAAATTATTGAGTGCATTTTAAAGCATGGTTAGCAATATTAAAAAATTGATATGGTGACATAAAAAAACCTTCTCAGTACACTTGAGAATGCCCCAATAATATTTTTGGGAACTATGGGGCAGATTTACAAGCCCCTTGTGACACTTTTACGCTGCCGTTGAATCACTTTTGTGACGCAGCGGCGTCATAAACAATGCACCACGTTGTTACACATTTACAATGTGAAGCATCTAGGGAGATGTGTCACGTTGTAAAGCCCTGTGCCACATTATACCTACATCAGGTATAATTTATGCAGGGTGGGTGTTCCGATGCAAGAAACCCTTGTAAAAGTGACACCGTGAAATCTACAAGATTTCACTGCGCCACTGATTCAAAACCTTACTCCTGCTTGAAGCAGGTGTAAGGAGCGACGCAGCACAATAGGAATAGGCAATCCTGAGCATTGCTGGAGTTGCGTCGTGCTTGCTACACAACTCGAGACCCCAACAGATGCATAACGCATCTGTCATTCCTTGCACCCTGGTGTGCCGCATTGTAAATGCGACGCATCCATGGTGGCGCAAGGGATTTTTGAGTGACGCAAGTAAACTGAAGAAGCTCTGCTATAACGCAGAGATGCGCCAGTTTCTTGTTAATCTGCCCCTATATTTTTAAGTGGAGTACTCTAACACACATGTAGCCCATAACTTAGGTTGTAAGACTTTGCAGATGTTTTGGGGATTTTCCCACAAAGGATTATATATATATTTTTGGGGGAGAGCGCATGTTTAATTTCATACTAAGAAATCTATAATTGCCTAATTTGGAGATCATTTTTTGTTTAGGTCTTTATATTGCATCAAAAACAATGTCATAAATACCAAAAATTGCTCAGTCATTATAATAGAAACTCTGAAGATTAGGAACTGAACAGCGCTACATGCAGAATTATACATATAAATAAAACATAAAACAATATTTATCATTAAATGTATTGACTCCATATTCCCTAACTCAAAAGAGGTTTCAAGTAAAGATGGGAGGAGTTGTGGATGCACATTCTTGCAGGTAATAAATACATCGGTTCAAACAAAACTCAAACGTTTTTGCAAACGTTTTTCCCAACAATTTATAACATGGCTGGAAATCAGAGAGTTCTTCACTCAGAACAAAGTTGCCACATAAATGTGTCAGGTCCATCTCAGGAAATAAAACAAAACATCAACACAAGCTTCCTTCTGCTCCCCCAACTCCAAGCAGGCCTTTTGTTCCAATGAACTACGCATGTACAACGTCATCAGTAAACTTTGCTCATGGCAGTTCCAAAGCTCCTTGTGTGTACCTGCTTCATATCCATTCGCCTATAGTCTACAAATGACGGGGCATATTATCAAGGACCGGTGTTAAAATTATCGCCGTTTTAACGGCAGGAAACTGCCGATAAAGCGGCGATAATGGGCTTGATAATACCCCTTTGTTAATTCCGATAGAAGCCCATGTTAACATCAGAACATGGGCTTCTATGGGAATTAACAAGGGCGTATTATCGAACCCATTATCGCCGTTTTATCGGCAGTTTTCTGCCGATAAAACGGCGATAATTTTAACACCGATCCTTGATAATATGCCCCCTCTTTAGTTCATAAAGCACTTTCTTCCACCACTGGGAGCTTCTTGAAAGCAGCAAACATCCCTTTCCTTGTTACTTACATTAGGTTCCTGTGGAAAAATAATCTATGCAGCTTGGACTACAACTACCAGGTCCCTGTTCAATTCGACGTAGCATCCAAAATGAAGCCCCTTTTTCACTGAAGGCGAGCACTGCCAGAGAAATGTCCATCAGAGACTCCAGCACCAAACGCCATCCCTGGCTGAGCACCGGGCTTTCTCGCCTATGTGTCTGAGGACATTTTCCTCTAATGTTCTTGAAGTCCTTCAGACTTACATATTGGACTGTGACCACATCCCCCCGACCACCACCAACTCCTCCCCATCAAAGCAACAAGCTCTCCCATTGTAGTTCTCACCTGATTCACAGAAGTAACTGAAAGTAGAGACATACTGATCCATGAAGACTATGGATCAAATTCATAGCTCAGCTGAGCCGTTACTCCGTCACAAACGGAACGGATATCTTGTCCGCCATATTACACGTGCATCATAGTCAACGGCACTTGTAATATGGGGGACAGGATTTCGTCACATTTATGATAGAGTAACCCGTCCACCGAACTCTAAATGGGTCCCTAAATAATAATATTAGACAATAATGTTTGTATGTCAAATAGTGAGGCAAAAATATTGTGTCCATCGAAGCCTACATATTAAAAAAAACAAATTACAGTGAAGTGCTTACAGGTAAGTATAGATTTGCTATCCTTAAATCCACATCTACATACCTTGACAATAGATAGATAGATAGATAGATAGATAGATAGATAGATAGATAGATAGATAGATAGATAGATAGATAGATAGATAGATCTGATTTCTTTAACTTTTTTTCAATGTACTCACACACACACATATATATATATAGACTTAAGTAATTTGGCCTGAATAGTTTAGCCCTTGGATATTTTTTCCTCGATATTCTGGAGTTAAACTAGTACGAAAGCCGCATGCTGCTAGAAATATTGCACGAGGTGATGGAAGTACAACCAAATGTAAATATTATGTGGGACGTAGTACACAAGTGGCAGATATTAATATGATACAGGGGAACTGAAAATGCCACACAGATGTAAACATGAAATGTTCAAATGTGGCATACGACATTCGTGCAAATATATTTGTTACTTAGTATGTAGACAGCACCACGAGTGACACACTGATGCAAATAGTAAAGGGTTGCAGGAGCCTAGGTATGAATATTACGGTAGGTATGCAAAATACTTTGCCAACATACAGTTTAACTGAGGTGTTAATAACACCAGGCTACTATAAATAGAACTTGGGGTATCTATGACATAACGCTAACATGAATATTAAATAGGGTATACAGACTACAATGCCTATAAATTGGATCATGGCATGTAGATAACGTGCAGCCATAAATGCTACAACACCTATACAGACATAAATGCTAAATTAAATGTACAGAACGAAATGTCAATATTGAAAATGACACGGTGTGCGTAAGACAACACACTCTTATAAACATTTAATGATGCGTGCAGAGCACCATGAGATATTAATATTTTATGGGGTGTTTGGGCATCACGTTGAAAGAATTACTTCCTGGTATGTATATAATACCATGTCATCCACCAGGAAACATGGTGATCCACCAGGAAACATGGTGCACACATTTGCAGTGCGAACTCTGGGCATCGCAAAAGTGTGTGACACTTTATCTGTGAGCAGAACATGGATCACAGATGTAAATGTAAATGTAATTTGTACTTGTAAAGCACACTAATACCCATGGGTTTCCTGGCGCTGTAACGCATACCGCTGTGGAACCCTTCCTGGCTTTTCCCTGTGAAATGTCCACTCCTGGGCACCTCCAAGGTGAAGCCAGGCATCCCAGCGCTGTTGGGGCCATTGTGGAGATAGCTATTGCCCAGAGTTGCAGAGTGGGACCCATGATTAGAATAGGCACCGAGGCAAGAATGATCAGGTCCGAGGAAATTGAGCCCAAGACCCGCCAAGGCGGGAATTGAACCCTGGTCCCGGGCCAGACCTCTGCATCAGGGTCTGCCGCTCTAACCATTGAGTAAGGATTACAGGAGTGTGACCCATATACCCATGTAGGACTGGGTGTGAAAGTTATAATCAAAAAACAATGTCCTAATAGGATGAAATAACAGTCAATTAAACATACATGCGTATCGCATTGCAAGCAAAGAAAAAGGAGAACACTCTTTAGTTTAAAGTCAGATGGTAAATCATTTCATTTTATGACATGAATTCATGGTCAGTAATATACAGTTATGAGCAGCACTGCATAAACTCAATTTGTGACAACCAAATAAAACTTGGTGCTTTACAAAAGTGACTGTAGTGAAAGTGGCGACGCAAGTGAAGGGGTGAACAGCATGGACGGCGCACAGTGAACAAGGTGCAAATAATTTACAGTGGGTGGTTCAAATCGTGTGACAGAGTGATATCACAGATTCAGAATTGTTTTTAATATTTAAACCACATTAAGGAGGTACGCCTGTTAATGAGCTGTAAAGTCGACGGCGTTTCGATCCACGTGAATAAGGATCATCATCAGGACTGGGTTGTCTAACTTGGGGCGTGCTGGAGAGACGCTTGAAAGCGTGCGACCTGAAAGAATCGTCAATTGGGGAATGGATCTGCTCGGGGGTTCGATGGGGGCCGGGCGATTTCTGTAGATGACCAGCACGAGTCCTTTCAGATCAGCGTGCCGGTATTCGCCATACCGGAGGATTGAATCCCGCTCCAGCACGCTGATCCAAAAGGACCCGTACTGCAGCAGGCGCGCTTTAGACTTCCGCCTAAACCATTCCTTAATGTCTGCCCCCACACGAGGAAGCAAATATCAAGCCTAAATTCCCTTGGCTATAGGACGCTGTCCTATACCGGCACGCTGATCTGAAAGGACTCGTGCTGGTCATCTACAGAAATCGCCCGGCCCCCATCGAACCCCCGAGCACATCCATTCCCCAATTGACGATTCTTTCAGGTCGCACGCTTTCAAGCCTCTCTCCAGCACGCTCCAAGTTAGACAACCCAGTCCTGATGATGATCCTTATTCACGTGGATCGAAACGCCGTCGACTTTACAGCTCATTACCAGGCGTACCTCCTTAATGTGGTTTAAATATTAAAAACAATTCTGAATCTGTGATATCACTCTGTCACACGATTTGAACCACCCACTGTAAATTATTTGCACCTTGTTCACTGTGCGCCGTCCATGCTGTTCACCCCTTCACTTGCGTCGCCACTTTCACTACAGTCACTTTTGTAAAGCACCAAGTTTTATTTGGTTGTCACAAATTGAGTTTATGCAGTGCTGCTCATAACTGTATATTACTGACCATGAATTCATGTCATAAAATGAAATGATTTACCATCTGACTTTAAACTAAAGAGTGTTCTCCTTTTTCTTTGCTTGCAATGCGATACGCATGTATGTTTAATTGACTGTTATTTCATCCTATTAGGACATTGTTTTTTGATTATAAGCTCTAACCATTGAGCCACACTTCTTGCCTGTAAAAGGAGCGGCAAGTGGCATCGGAACTGCACTTGCAGACTTGGGCAGTCTCACCCACCATGAATATTGTAGCAGTAGGCAAGCACTTGGTACGTTTTCATTGGCTCCCACGAGGAAAGGAGGAGGGACTGGGTTGGTGATGTCAGCAGGCTCCAGTCTGTGCTTTAAGGAGCCAGTCAAGGTAAATGAGGAAAGTTACATTCCCAATACTAATACAAGGATGGGATCCTGTACACCGATCTTTCATGTACTTTGACAGACAAAGAAGGAAAGTGTCCTCTATAAGCTTTGTGTATTCTCTTGGAAAGGAGTGGCCTGAGGTCGGGAATCAGGGAGGATTTGAAGACCTGGGGTGAGCGCAGTGTGTGAGAAGTGGGTCAGCCCTGTGCCTGCCACTTTAAGGCAACTCTAGTGGTTGGGTCGTCTACAAGGTTGCTGGGTCTGCTTTAGGCTTTTTGAGGACGGGGTATCACAGAAAAACCCATGAGCAAAACAGGAGTGAATGATTTCTAGCCATAAGGGCAGGAGGGCGTCGTTGTGCCCCTTAGCAAGAGACCGTGTTCTATGGTTTGCGTAGGGAGAGGGCTTGGTATTTAAGACAGTACCTTTAAGTGATTTTTGGTAATTGGATAGTAACAGGACCAGATGGCAGAGGTAGATTTCGTGGAAAGAGAAATTTAACTAGGGTAAGAAACGTGTGCTGGATAGTCAATGTCCTGTCTAATCTTTAGATTTTTTGGGTACGAAAAGATTGGCTAACTCATCTCAATTTGGAACTATAAAAAAGAGTAAATTTGTCTTGTGATTGTTCCTGTACAATTCTAAAATGTCCCTTTGTTCTTTTTATGCATGCTCTAATGTGTCTGAGGAAAGAATATTTATTTTGTGTGGACTAGAAGTTGGTGTAGGCTTTTTGTCTCCTTTCTTACAGCGCTCAGCTTGGAGTGGACTAATGGTTCACTCCATCTGCCTTGATTTGCACGTACAGTATTTTTCTGATTGTTGATCACAGTATTGAATAATTGTCCAGTTGTTTAGGGGGTTGGCAGTGAAAAAATGAAATGAAATGAAAAATTATATTTGTATAGCGCATAGACTACCCGGAGGCCTCGCCGCGCTTTAACTGAATTCCAAGACGGTAGGCTAGGGTAATTAACAAGCTCTTCCAAACAAGTGAGTTTTTAAGGACCTCCTGAATGACATCCGGTTGTTGTTCTCTCTAAGGTCGAGTGGGAGGGAATTCCATATTCTCGCAGCATTGTGCGAGAATGAGCGTCCGCCCCAGCGAGCTTTGTTAATTTTAGTCGTGGTGGCTAAATGCAACGAGCTGGAGCGGAGAGCTCTGAGAGCGAGGTAGGGAGTGGCTAGAGGGTACAAGATGGCTGGGCCTGTTCTATGAATGGCATTTTGAACGAGGCACAGTTGTACTGAAATCTGGAAAAAGCAATTATGCTGAACATCTCAACAACTTTTTCAATTGAAAAGTAATTATACCCAAACATCTCAACAATGTTATTTCTGTAATGGTACAGTAGTGTGGAGGATGCAGGAAGTAGATCTGTGGTTATACTCACTGGCTTCAGTAGGTTATGGTCAATGTGTTTTAATTCACAAAGAGACGTTATCTCCTTAATTTGTCTGCGGGCGGGGGGGGTCAAAGGCATTTAAAGAGTATCAAGAAGAGTGAGGGAGTGACCTTACCAGATAACAGATTTTTGGGTTATCATATATGTCATTGTTTTTTTCCCAAAACAAGTCATTTTATTTACTAGTTAGTGATATAGGGTTTGCAGTTGGATTTCATATCCACAGCAAGAGCCTGGAAGATATTAGTAGAGAGAGTGTTGATTATTTGGCCTATTTTGGTACAGTGGAGGATAGAAGGTGGGAGTCTATGCTGAACAATGGCTGTCACTTGTTCTGTGACAACCTCCTTAGAAGATTTAGCTGTGATGGTTCGAGATTTGTCAGTAGCCTCAGTTTTGATATTGAGGTGACCAGCACTGAGAGCATGTTGGGGGCATCAGATTTATGAGAGGATATCGTAGTATCACTGTAACCTGTAGTATATTTTGTAAAGAGGCACTGATGTGGATGACTGACATCAGAGTAGAGCTTGTTCTACATTAGGGGGAGGGTTCATTTTCAGAGTATCAGAGGGAAGTAGAATGTCTGGTCTTTCTCTAACATTCATGCCTATTTATAAATGTAGACATAGATGCAATTGGATCTAGTAGTCTTTGTTTGTTTTTATTTAAAAAGCATTCACAAGGGCTCAAGTGGACGCTATTTATGTAAGATGTTCTCTTAAATTAAAGAATTGTTTGTCCAAATGTGCTGGAGGCATTCTTACAACTGCCTATTTGAAGTTCTTAGATGTTGCACAATATATAGGAATGTGAATCACTGCATACACCCTTATCCATGAAGAATGTTGGTTTTGATTATTTTAGCAATATTGCTCTTGAGGATAGTACTTTTTTGTTGTTCTTTCAAGCTTTCTTTGTATTCATGTTCATTGAGGGTTATTCTCAATTGAAGCAGACAGTGAATTTTGTGGATAGATGCAGCATCTGCTGCTGAGAAAGAAAATTGCAGTGGAAGGACCTTCTTTTATCAGATTTGAGACCTCACTCCTAGACAAAGCACACATTCTTGTACCTGCTTTTTAATTTGTCTGGTTCCGCTTAAGAATTGGCAACAGCCTTCTGCAGAATCAATCTGCTAGCAAGTGTATTTTTCGGCTGAAGAGCTGAGAAAGGTGTGGGTTCTCAAAAATGGCAGACATATGTTGGTCCGATAAGAGTTCATTAGGAAATTCTGAGCTCTTGTCTTGGATAAAGTACAGATGAACAAAGTAAACATCGGCTAGAAGATTCAACTAGTGAGGCTTGCAGCTCCTTAAAGATCACTTTCAAAGACAAGCTTGACACAGCAATGGTGCCAGATTGGTGGGATCCCTGTTCTAGCTCAAGAACTGGTTGGGCTACACTCATCTCCTACTTCATTCAAAGAGTCAACATATTCGTAAGTAAAATTCTACTGCATTTTCTTCCAAATCATGTGGAATAATCATGATCTTTCAAGAACATAGTAACTTATAGCCAATTGTTAGAGTGACTATGGACTGAAAGAAGCTTGTCTGGTCAGGCCATCAGATATACATCTCTTCAGGTCTATACAATGCTAGCAGTCTCCAAAGCAAATTGTTTCTACTGAACATACATTATGGAATTGACCTTCTGATGCTTAAGAGTACACACACTGGCATCTCCAAATATGTTGATCACCCACACAAACCTAGAGACTGATAGGCCTATTCACAAGGATATATGTACATGTGAGTAAATCTACTCATGCAAATATGCTCTTACACTCTGTAGTAAATTTGCTACTTTTGGCTATTCACCATTTCAAAGTGTAAATTTACAACAAAGTGCAAACTTACATTCCTTATCTCTGAAACTAAGGGCTGTTGTAAAATTTACAAGTGTAAATTTACTTCAAGTAACTTTTGACACATAGGCAGAGGTCTCTGACACCACCTAATTTGAAATATTTTCAATAATTTGATTTTAGATTGTGATTTTAATAACGTTTTGTAATTTTTAGTTGATGGAAAATCTAAATATAAACGTGTTCCTAACACGTCTCACAAAAATTAAAAATCTGCCTTAACAGCTAGAGCTGTTTCTAATTCTTGGAGACTGTGCACGCCAGAGTCTGCTGAATTTTTCTTTTCTTCTTCTGTACCTGGTACACTTTCTTGTACAGATTACATAATGGTCAGTAAACCACTTGCACAGCTTTAGACATCTGTTCAAAAGGGTTGTACTTTTCTTTGGGATCACGGTCCTTTAGTGCTGATAATATTTCGGATTTAGGCCCTAAAGTTTTCAGGGAGAGACCTAATAACCGCCTACTTGTGATCAAAATTTTTCCAAAGAATTTAACATGTTTCGTAATGACTTTTTTCTAATTTAATAATCCCGCTGATACCTCTACAATAAGAAATTGAGACACTTTCAAAACTGCTTTCCATGTGTTTACTATTTCCTTTGTAGCTAAAATGAAAAAAATAGTCTTTAGCTCAATATATTACCTTAGTTCTGAGAAAATCAATATGTGATTCTTCGATATTATACTGCCCATATAAAAATTGTCACAGAATGTTTGTAATATTCTGTTAAAGATTGAATCTACATTTTATGGTGGCAAGAATAAACCAAGCAAAATGCTTACCAACTGTTTAAAAATTAAATAAGAGCATAACTAAATGCATTGTATTATTAATTAAACTGACAAATCAACTGCTGTTTCTGATGTTATTTCTAAATCCTTTGAACAATTTGATAAAACGTCTCCTTAATGACAATTGTATTCCCATCTTTAAACTTTATTTGTCAAAAAAATGCCATAAAATTCAAAACCAAGATACAATGAAACATGATAAAAGAATGCTTAATTAAATTATTGCTTAAACAGTAATAATGCATAAATCATAATTCCATATCAAAGTAATTTTTAAAAAATTAATTCCATTCATTGTGCAGAAGAAGAATCAGCAAAACACAGCATGACAAATTCTTATTTGAATTCATGTCTTAACCTTTCTGTGATTACCATTCAGACTTGATTCCAAAAGTGGAGGTTTCACTAGTTTGATAACATATGTGATCAAAAGCAAGAAATGTTCACATTCGATGTGAGATAAAAAGGGTACTGCCATGTACCTCTTAAGTAGGCCATAAAGTGCAGAGCGGTTGACAACATCTAAAGTGCAAAGTGCAATGACGAAATTGGTTCAATTTGTTAGCCTCATTCTAGCATATGCAGACCATACTCAAGTACTGTAGATCACAGTTAAAATCCTGAACATGGTACTGCCAGGTATGGCAGACAGGGATAAGTATATATTGGAGAAAATTGTAATCAAGCTATCCGCATTCAATTTCATATAGTCAGTCAAACCAGGCCAGGATCCTTGAGGGAGACAAACACTAGGTAGAATAGACAAGCGTTACAATAGTCCTTAACATACTTTTCGTCTAAAGAGGATCCCCCATGGTGAGTGGGCTGTCAGGGTTAGCAAAACCTGATCATTATACAAAAAACTCTTTTCGAGTCCGCTATGTAAACAATAATTAGTAACCACCAGAGTGTTGGATTGGTACCAGGTCTGCACTTGAGTAGTATTAACTCTTTCTTTGGATATAGTACATTGCTAAAGACTATTTGTTTTGGACCATAAGGCTTTCTGTCTTATAATCTACACCCGCCCTAAAACTTTGGCTACTGCACAAGCGAAGAATGGTCTAGGATCTGTTTTAGTATTCTAAAAGCTACAGCATGGCTCGATGTGCCCATCTGGACACATACTGGTTTAATCCAGGTGAGCCTTGTTGTCAATGGGCTGGCCAGACAAACAGGACATAAGGAGCGATCTCATTGTGAGTGTAGCAAATGGTGCATAATAAGGATAGCATAGTTTAAGTTGACCATTTAGCTGTGAACGTGTTCAGGGGTAAGAATTCTGAATAGGATGTATAATTTTAGATCGATTGGATCTGTAATGAGGTCTAAATATAGTTTGAAGCTGGAGATGGTTTCAAAATCAGCAAATTCACTTGACAACATGCCCCTGCTAGTGTTCTGGGCATTGTTCTGAGCTATCCATAGCCAATTTAGCTCTTTAACATTCTCTTTGCTCGGGGACACTCCGTAGGGAAGGTGTCTCAGAGTTCCTGTACACCTGCTCAGAAGTTTCTTAATGTTATTAAGCCAGTCTATTTTATGGAATCTATCCTGCTTGACCATTTTTTACAGAGCTTCAGCATTGGCAGCTAGTTCGGATGTGGCTCTCAACCTCCTCCAGAACAGGTCAAATTCTTGCTAGGTCTGAAATTAAGTTACCCCCCTTGTCAAGTTCTAGAGGATATAATGGTGTACTAGAGGGAAGGGAGGCTAAGGCTCTTAAACATTTGTTTTCAGATCTAGCTATGTCAGCTCAGTTGTGGAAGCGCCCAAAGCTCAGTGACATAAAGGCCCAGCATCCATGGCCTTCAAGTCATACAGTTGTAAAGCTGGGGAGATTGGCTTGCAATGTTCCTTCAATATGGCACTCACAACTTGCTTGAGTTTTAGGGTGATTTTGGCAACATGCATTTTCCATGGCATTTTAAATAATAGCTTAATTTCTAGATAGTTGAAGGCATCTACTTTTTCTAGCTCCACCCTCCTAATATCATCCTCCCTTTATAAGATTTATGTTGATCGATTATCATATACGTAGTTTTAGCTGCATTTACTACAAGCCAATGCAAAGGGCAAAGTTCTTTAACGCGGTTCAATAAACACTGTAAACCACTTGGAGTTTGAAACAGTAAAAAAGTGTCATGAGCAAAAAGTAAAGTAGGAATTATTGCTCCAGCCAGGGAAGGGACACATGAGTAGCTTGCAATGATAAAAAATATTAAATTTCATTCAATTACAGAGAAAACAGGATTGGAGCCAAAACGCAGCCCTTGTGAACACCCATATTAATCGCAATGGATTTGCTAATTGTCCCTGTTCGTGCCTTCTTATTCTAGCAAAATTAACCTGTGGAGTTGAATTAAAATAGAGAGACTATTTGAAGGCAACTTCTAGTGAGAATCAAGTCAAAGGCTGACTTCAAATCGTCAAAGGCCACATATAAGTGTCCTCTGTCGATCAGCACAGTCTTGCAGTATAGGGTCTGAAACCAAAGACCCTGGTCTATGGTGCTAGTTTTCTTTCGAAAACCAGCTTGAAGCGAGGAGAGGATCTTGTTGTCTTTAATCTACTCATGAATTTTTTCCAGCACCACATGGCAGAAAACCTTTTAGACAGTGTCAATTAAACTTATAGCCCTATAGCTTATAGGCATGTTTCTTTTGTCCTTTTTGAAAACTGGTACGACCTTGGCTTCTTTCCAGGAGCTAGGAATAGGCATGCCCCTTACAATTGCATTTCTTAGCGCTAAGATGTATTTAGACCAATTGTCTGTATCATGAATACAGATGTCACCCAATATACCATTGGGTCCAGAAGCTTTCGCACATTGAAGTGGTATCGACGGCAGGTTGTATGCCACCTATATTGAATACCATATCACCCTCTTTTGAGTCTTCACACGGCAACTGGACATTGTAGTAGGGGCATGAGATTTGTCAGTGTATAAGGCCTTCAAATAGTTAAACCAATCAAGTGGCAAGATGTGATTAGCAGGTTTTGATGTGGCCACTCCATCACACTACGCCACCAAGCACAAGAATTTACAGGGATCTTTATCAGTGCAGGATTTGAGTAGATCACACCAGCTCTTTTTGTCCCAATCCATTTTTGATTTATGCTGTGCTGGTAATACTCATTTTTAAGCTGTTATCTTTGCCAAGCCTTTTTATATAATACATCTCAATCAGATTTTGAATCTTTCTTTCATTTTACTAAAAGTCAAAGCTAGTGACATTATTTTTCAGGAGATTTTACACACCATTCACTCACTTCAAAACCTTAGGCTCAAGATCCTGATAGCCTTTCAATGGATCTTCTTTCCAATTTTCCTTCATTTTTTGCACCAAATGTTTTGGAGTTATTTAATTCATTGTTGTCTGAATCCCTTGCTCATGAACATTTTTAGAATGTTTAATGCGCAACATTTATTACTGTAATTCCTAAAGGGGACAAAGGCCATTGTTAGTGAATAATTTATAGAGATTCATCTCAGATCAATAGCGATTGTAAATTTCATGCTAACATTTCTAATCCATCTCAATCAGATTTTGAATCTTTCTTCCATATTACCAAAAGTCAACGCTAGTGACATTATGTTTCAGAAGATTTTACACACCATTCACTCACTTAAAAACCTTAGGCGCCAGATCCTGATAGCCTTTCAATGGATCTTATTTCCAATATTCCTTCATTTTTTGCCCCAAATGTTTTGGAGTTATTTAATTCACTGTTGTCTGAATCCCTTGCTCATGAAGATTTTTAGAATGTTCCATGAGCAACATTTATTACTGTAATTCCTAAAGGGGATAAAGACCATTGTTAGTGAATAATTTATGGAGAAATATGTCGGATCAATCTATAACCCCAGTTCAGTCTAAATATTATAAATCTTGTTTTGTTAAAGGAAAATTAGCTACACATAATGATACAATATTCTCTAACATTATTTCACAAGCCTTTTATCCCAATATCAACTGAAATGTTTTTTCATTAGATGCTGAAAAGGCTTGATCAAATAAATTGGAACTATATGTGTATGTCATGGTTTGATTTTGGGAATCGTTATTTAACGTTCTTAATGAGGTCTTATACACTTTTTGAGAATCCATATTATTTCTAATGTTTGTTCTTCCCTATTTTTTATGTTGGATCATGGTACCAGACAATCTTTTATCCATTTTTAGGTGCAATCTCTTTATATTCCCTAGCCTCGGTGTATAAACTTTATTCCAATGCAACTAAGTATCTATGCATTAATATGTTTTGCATACAATATATGTTTATAGATTCCAATTTTGAGTGGACTCCTCAAACAATTAAATATTAAGGTATCTGCTTCACTTCTAATATTAACAAAATTACATGATTACAATATTCTACCCTGTAAAAAAAAAGCTGATTATGCTACTCACTACTTGGTCTCCCTTTCTCTGTTCTGGTGGGACCATCTAGACACTATAAAAATTATAGCTGTCTCTAATATCCTTGATGCTTTGTCGAATCTTCCAAACAAAATTTCAATGCATTTTTAAAAAACTGTTTTCTTTATATTTCATATTTAATGAAATAATGAATCCCCAAGAACTGCTTCATGAAACTCAAAATCAAATAATGGCACTTGATTCCTTGATTTTAAAACCTACCATAATTCCTTTATTATTAGACAACCATATCATTTGATTCATGATTATGTCCACCTGCCCCCTGGTCACCTATGAAAAGGTTTATTAACAGACTTTCCTTTCAGTGCTCCATTTCATGTGTCCAATTGATTTGGAATTCATAAGTTTCCCATTATAAAATTATCTAAGATCCTGTTGCAACGACTTATATTCCATCATCGTACAGTGCACCATAATTTCCATCCATCACTCATTTGGTATAATAAGCACCTACAAATAAATAACATATCCCTTTGTGGGTCTAAATAGCGAGAAAGTTGTATTTTGAAGGTTAACCAAATATTGATGGGGAATAACATTGCTTACTTTAAATCTCTTAGCCTAAATTCTCACTACTCTACTCTTTAATAAGGATTACTTGATTCTCCATGATTCTGCACCCAAATCTCAGTTGTCTGAATGCCATGACCGAATGCCAGTCATTCAGTCTGAATTGAGTACGTTTATTTGTTCTGAATTGGTTCAGTTTAATAGTCTTTCTTCTGTCATAATAATGACCATAAAAACAGAAGTTTAAAAAAACATTTTCCATGATATAGTTTTCCTGAGGCAGAGAATATGAGAACAACATCGCGCATCAATTAGCGAAAGCTGCTCTTATATATGAGTGTATTTGTTGGCCACTTAAAATAAAGCCTAAGCTACGATCTCAGATCACTTGTAAGTTTCTTGGTACATCCAACCTTGAGATTGGCTATGGATAAACCTATTTAAAATATCAATTCAGCAATTTAACTCAAATGCTGCTCTTTTTTTATAACAGACTTCTTTAACTCCTAATAAATTATGTACATTCAAGGATTCAGAAAATGGGTTCTGGGGTATTGTAAATTGTTAAAGGTACTCTATTTCATAAACTATTTTTATTTTAATTACTTTATGTTCCTTTGGGAAAACGTATTGCATAAATTGAAAGAAATCCATTATACCATTGTTAATATTCACCTTACATCTCAATATATGATACTGGGTTCTTTAGTACAATAGTTGGCAAAAGTAGTATATTATTGATGTAATTATTGCAGTAGCTTCCAAACTAATTACTTATTGTTGGAAAGACGTATCTAAATTATCATAGCATTTGTATTGGGCAGGAGTTTGTGATAATAATAGGGTTGACACTTCTACTGATCATACTGTAAAAGATTAGATTAAGAAAGATATTTTCTGGTTATCATTCTTCAATTATGTAAATAACTATTTTTCAACTTTAAACGCTATTAAAACAGTGTTGTCTTTAATTATTTTTTTTCTCATTGTTTACCAATTTGGACCCACTTATTTAAATGCCTATTTAATTTTGATTGTGATTCTTTATTCTTCTTCCCTATTATTTTATGTTTCTTGTTATTTCTTTTTTCTTGATGATTTATCCCTTGATTGCTACAATTGATATTTTTATAAGTACTTTTGTAGCATTTTTAACATATCTAAACTGTTTTGTTTTTCAAAACTTGTTTCCATATTAATTTACAACTTTAATTAAGATATTTTAACCCAAAAAAAATTGCAATTCTGCAGCTAGCAATCTTGTGGAAATGCTCTAATTTCTGATCTTTTCCTCCCTGGTCATGACTCTCACCTCCAGGCCCAATAGCAAAGTGTCAATCCTACAACAGCTACAGCGGGACATGAGAACTAATAAATTTTGTGGAACTGTTACAAGGACTTGCATGTGTCATTGAGTGATCTGTTGAAATTGAGCACCTGCAAACACCCTAATGCTAATCATATGATTTGTAAGTGTGTTATCTAAATGGATAATCTATGTTGGTAGTTTACTAGTATAGATTATTTATGCTTCAAATTAACCGCTTTTTGCCAGCGGGTTAACAGATCGATTCCCATCCTCCCTGTTCTTCCAGGACAAGAGCTTAAAAGTGGGTTTGTGTATGAATGGCATTTTCATTTGAATTTTAAATTACTATTTTACGAAATGGTACTTTTAGAAAGTTGCCATTTTCCTGCCTAACTCGAATGTGCCTTTCTGCCAGTGTCCAGGGTCACATTACTGTCATTGTCTCCTGTGGTGTGATGTGTATTCTTTCCAGATAGTGGACAATAGGGCCTTGGGTCAGGTGGAAGAGTGGTCCTTCCCTAAGCAGGATGTCCCTTGGGGTTGTACCCATCCCCGTCCTGAGCTCCGAAGGGTAGTGTGGATGTCTGTACCCACCCCTTTCTGACTTCAGAAGTTGCCTACCCTGTCACAGACAAATGCAGCTCACTCCTGGACCAGCATTTTCTTTTCTAGACAGACCGGAGCCAAACCCAATGGAAAGGGAAGAAATGACTAGACCCAGTTTTAGGGTTAGCCTAAGGGGTATAGAAATGGCAACCTCTGACTCTGAAACCAGAACACTCCTGCACCTGAGAAGATTCACGAGAAGGACTCCCTGCTGTCTGAAGGAGGAAGACTGAAACTGCTTGCCTTGAACGGAGGGCCCCAGAGGTGACTTCAAGGGTCATTTGGCTGCCCTCCTGTATGAGCTACTGTGACACAACAGATTTCCAGATGCCTTTCCTGCTTTCTATCTTACCAGAACCCACTGTACCTGGCCTTGCACCCTCTACTGGGATCTGTGGAAGTGAGTCATGACCCCCCAATTGCTGTTCCCAAGGCCCTGGGCCCTTGGCTGGAGTCAGCTAGTACTCCTAACTGCTCAACTGAAGGTTCCACGAGATTGGATGCAGAATGGTGCAGGAGGACGCAGTGCCTCGCTTCGCAGCCCCATGCAACCCCTGATAAGTGACCTCCTTTGATCCGATGTAGACTGTTACAAGACGACAAAGGGCCACACATCCCATCATCTGATTGCAGCTTTATTGTACCTGACACGAAGTGACGCAGAGCCTAGCATCGCAGCACGGCACAAGTCCTGATCTGTTGCTTTACCAGATCCAACTTAGAGAGACACAAAGCCTTGAATTGCACACTGTACAGCTCATGATCAGCAGCTTCACTGGATCAGATGCAGAGCCTCGCATTGCACCACAGTGCAACTCCTAACTGGCAGCTCAATGCAACGGACGCAGTGTGACGCAGAACTTCACATCACAGCACAGTCCCCACACCCAGGGTAAAAAGTACAACTCCCAGTGGGCCATACCTGGTCCCGTACCTGACTGGTACTCTATTGCTGTAGGCCTGAACTTTTGACTGTATCTTGGTCTGGCAGGATCAGATACCTGCATTTGGTGCTATACACCTTTCTTTTGGTACTATTTTTAACCTAAACTTTAAAAACTCATAACTCCAGTTCTAATGACTGTTTTTTAATGTGTTTGTGTCATTATTTTTACATGAAAATATCCTCTCCTTTTATAAGTTGGTTCTGAATTCTTCTTATGCCGAGTTTATACTTTATCACTGTTTAAGTGCTGCATAATACTTTACACATTGCCTCTAGGTTAAGTCTGACTTCTTTTGTGCCAAGCTACGAGAGGGTTAAGCACAGGTTTATTCAGTGACTTTTATGGTTCACCATGATTTAGGATTGTGATTGCTACTTTCACCCCTTTCAACTAATAATCCAATTTCTTACAATATAATATTCACATGGTAACATTTAAGCAAATGATAGCATGTTCAGCCTTTCAAAGTCGAATTAGAAACACATTTATCAATACAGGGCAAGTACCTGGAATGGACAAAAGAACATACTTGATTTGTATTGGGATCAGGGGGAAGCAGTGCTCCTTCTGCCTCTACAGGCATAACAAACCCTCCTGTTTCATGCACTGCAAAAACCTAACTGTATCGAGCAGGATTTGCTGATACTGCCATTCCTCAAAGGAATGGACTAATAACACACTATATCATCTAGTTAATACTAATGTACCTGATCAATTGAGTTGTGCAATGTATCAATACATAATGACTATAATGTCACTATATAAAGCAACAGCCTTAAACTGCAGGTGGTGTGGCCTGGCAGCCAAGATGGCAGATACAGTTTCAGTAAGCTCCTGCTGCTGAATCACTGTGTTGCGGAGAAGGTTCACACAGCAATTATATGCCCCTGTGAGGTATTCAAGCAGACTGAGCTGTCAATTGAGCTGTGACACTCGCTGGTAGAGCAGACAAACTCTGCTGGCTGAATTAGGTTGTTGCTACCGCTCTCACACCTCTTGCTTACCAGCATTTACAAAAATATAATAGCCCTTCCAAGATCAGATCTGTGTTGACTCAAGGTTCTCCAGCTGTCCTCATATCTGAGTGTGGCTCAGAGTGTGAATCCCTCAAGTCAATGGAGGGTAGAACTTGAGACTGGAGGTCTGAGATGAGCCCAGACAGGGAAGAAATTCACCGCAGAGGCTATCAAAGGGTGTGTACACAGGGTGAAGGAAACACCATGTAGGAGGAACTGAGGGGTTAACGGTGAGGAGCAGCGAGGATTGGAATGGAGGGTCCTTACGCTTGACTAGTGTTACTTGAATCGTTGACTAACTAGCCAAGGGCACTACTTGAAGTTTGCAATGTGAGGGCTACTGTGCAGCTTAGATTAAAATACCACACGGATATATACTAAATGTTACACGATAACTATATTGAGGTGAACACTGCAGTTTCACACAATGCAAAAGAGAGGAGGGGAGGGAACCTGCTTCCACTGCAAATCATATGTACAAAGTCACATGGCACTATGTCCTGAGGAAGCTCCTTCTAATCATTGTGGGGTCAAAACGTTGACATATCCCCCAATTTGTTGTTATCTGGAAGTATTATACAGGGTTTGCTATTTGCAAGAAACATCCCTTGATCTTTGTCAACAAGAATATGTACACAACCATTGGGACTACACAGTGTTTTGTTAAACAACTTTTGTATGTCAAATTAATTTATGTACACTGCATCGTCTGCACTATTTATTCACTTGATCACACCTTCTGTGTAAATATGTAAGAATATAGGACATGAATGACAGAAAACTTCCTTGGTCGACCTTCATATTATTCTCTTTGCAAAGATGTTGATGATTAATGTTTGAATATCTAGCCAGCTTCGTAGTGTTTTCCATCTATTTCTTGAATCCTGGTCAAATATCCAACCATCAACACTGATGTTGATAATCGAATTTGGATTGAATAGAAGTGAGAGGATCTGGGAATTGTCTAGACTTGCGAATGAGGGTTTCTTGTTTGAATAAGTCCCACGTGACTTTGTACATATGAGATATACAGTTACCCATGTCCTGTGGGTGTATTGGGTTGTCCTTGTGATTTATTGAGATTCCACTTCAAATCAGTCATAGGAACAACCAGAACTATTATCGAGTGATGGGAACAGACTCTGGCATTTGTTCAAGACCTGTAAAATGATTCCACTGATATGAAGGAGGAGGAAATGTAGTTTCCCTGGTCGGTTGCAGTCCATGTTACAGTGGTCTCAAAGCTTGCGTTCCAAGTGAAGATGAATGTAAAGCACATCAATATGCTTCACTATGGAGATACGCTGGAGGGCATTTGCCTGTTGGGGACACAGGCTGCCTCTGTGCAACATGCTAAGTTGAGCATACCCCCAGTAAGGAGCAACCTACAAGATAACTGACTGAGAATGCCCTTAGATAGACCTGGGGAACGGATAATCAGTAATTCTGAATCCGAAAACCATGGGGCGCTCCGTGGGAGTCATTTAAAGAGGGGAGATCTATTTGTCCATTTGAAATTTTTGGGTTTTGAAGTTTGATGTATTTCTTCTGCTGCCCTCTTTTCATCATGCTCAATCAATACACTTAGATTGCCAAGCTTGGTCTTCATTTCCCACTCTCTTCATACCCCTCCTAATACTCCACTCCCTAGTTAACTCATCCTTCCTATTGCCCTTCATCTTACTCCATCCACTCTACTTTTAGGGTTTAGATTCCCTTCTTGAAGCCAGATGCTCTCCTGGGCATCAATGCACCCCTTATTGGGAGAAATGGGGTCATTTGGACTAAGGAACCTGTGACTCCCAACTTTGCTGAGGATCATGATTTCTTTGAGGACCACAAACTGTGTTGTGGTTGGTATGTATAATGGAAGCTAATAATGCTTGACCTTTGGCCAGTAGCTCTTTATGTTTTAGTGAAGCTTGCCATGAACATTAACAAATAAGGTATGGAAAAGTAAATAAGCTTAAGCCTGCTGCCCTTTACCCCATCCCATATCACAAATGGTTAGCTGGACACATGAGGGGACCCTAATCAATCTCAATCCCTAACATTATCACGTCCGATGCGGCCTTATCCACTTATTGTGTCAAGCAGACCACATCTGCCTTGCCTGAGCCTTAACATATTCATCAGAATAATTTCCCAATGCCTTCCATTTCATCGCCAGGTCTTACCTGTCGCTGGGTTAACCATGAAGCAGGGCTCCAGGAGGGGAAGATCATTGCACTGTTCCAAAAGCAAACCAAAGTCTACCATGCTGACAACTGAGGAAATCTCCCCCATCCCCTACAAATAGCCTTTAAGTAGACTCAGGCACTTTAAATACTCCCCCCCTGGTTGATCTCAGGCCCTTTGAGGGTTCACCCGATAGTTCCTTCTGGTTGACCAAAGGCCATCATTCAATAGTTCTATCTAGTTGATTTAAGGCTTAAATAAATCTCTGTGTCAGATACATAAAATGGCTGGTGAAATATTGTTTATGTCAGATTACAATGCAATGGGGAATTGCATGGTAAAATAGCCTTTGTGCTCATTTTAGCGTACAGTAGTCCCCATACCACTTTGCTTGGTATCCAGGCTTTACCCCACAGAATGTTATGACATAGGTAAGTACTATGCAGGCCACTGTTTGGTACTTTACTCTGTGTTACTTTAACTCGCAGGTATTTTGTTTAAATGCCATAATTATTATGTCATTTAAAGAAAAGCAGGTTTTAAGGATTATGGGATAGGTAAGGATTATGGGATAGGTAAGGGTTATGGGATAGGTAAGGGTTGGAGAAGAGGCAAAGGAAGGAAAGGGTTTGTTTAGAGTTTAGGGTGTGCAGAGGTAAACAGAGGTTAATGGTTTAAAATAACAAAGGAGGGTTTAGGGATTAAACGTCAAAACAGAAAAAGGAAAAAAGGGGGGTTGGGAGGTTACCCCAAAAAAAGTGAAAAAAGAGGGTGTGGTGGTGAAAATATATATAAAACAAAAATTATATGTTCAAATATATATATATATAAATATATATATATAGACACACACATATATATATATATTCCTCACCATGCTGTAAGCTCTCCTCTTCATCGGCTACAGTGGCACAGACAGCGGAGCATGGAGATCATCGATGTGTAGTGAAAAAAATATTTATTTTAAAGTAAATCAAGGGTACAACCAAAGGAAAAAATGATATCTGTATATAAATAAATATCAGAGAGTACAACTAAATTGCAGGGTAAAGGCATGTGTTGTGCAACTCTGGGGGTATTTTAATGCACTGCAAGGATCAACGAGTTGTAATGGCTGCGGGATGAAGGCATGCAGGGAAAAGTCCTGCGTTGTAATGTCTGATATTCCTCTGCTCTACCCTCTTAATTTCTTGCAGGGAGGGCCTGGAGGAAATTAAGTTGAAACAAGCCAGGACTGAGAACAATTGTTGAACACCCATAACAGGGGCTTAAGCTAAAATTGGGTGCAAAAGCCATTAACACCTGATTTTACATTCATCTCTAATTCAGAACGAGGCCATAAATGTGGTACATCAGTCATTTTACTTGTCATCTTCAGTTTTCATTATGCCAATGTATGTACATATGTACGCCCTTGAAAACCTTCCATGCAAACTCCACTGACGATCAAGGCAAAACCAAAAGGGATGATGGACGGAGTGCTGAACATTGCATGCACTCACCCCCAGTCAACTGGTTGTGTACCCGACACCGGTCCCAGGATGCTTGTTTCCGGTCCAGGGAGAACATGGCTTGGCAGTTCGGGCTGGACAGTTCCTAAGAGGCACAGGGTCAGGCTGATTTGCATATGGCCATGTCTGAACTGGGGTGGCGGAATGAGCTAAAGAATGATGATGGATTAAACCCAGATCAGTTGACTGGAGGTGAGTGCTTGCAATGTTCAACACTCTGTCCATCATCCCCTTTGGTTTTGCACTGACGATCAAGGGCACTGCATGTGCTATCCAAAATTACTCAATATATAAATACATTTGATAAAGTCTCCACTCCCTGAATTGTTCCCCACCAGACAGATGAACATCCAAGAATAAACATTAGAAGCAGGACATCACACACACCCCACACACGTATCTCTCAACGCCGCTTGCAGCCACAAACTATCATCCAATAGAACACATTACACACGAGATCTCACGTACATCCAACACAGCAGATTACCACATGTAAAAAAATCCCATTGCTTACTTCATCACCAAAATATGTCCCACAAGAATACAACTATAAATCTTTCACTATCTCAGAGCTGGAGTACATAGCAGAAAGAGCATGTCTCATGCATCTAACATGTTACAAATAGGCCATATGGTGACCTTTTGCATATCTACTTAACACACTGGTCGCTTAAGAACAACAACAAAACAAGTTACACTGAACACAACACACATTACTCAATGTGGCCACATAAAAGCATTATTCACAATGAAGACATCGCCATGGTAGAGAACGCTTTAGGCAGAACACTACACACACACATGCACAATTAGAAATATGAACGACACGTCAATCCCAACCAGTAGACAGACCACAACATAATAGCCAAACTTATCATCAAAGGACAATGCACACACTGGCCTGTGGTATAAACCTCAGAATCACGTGGAATATCCTGAGAGTCAACAGTACCAGGAGCCTACACTAACTGAAGATTGTACACTAAACACATGCTACTAACATACCACATACAACCTGAAATGAGTCGGTCATTCAGAAGTTCAAATTGTTGCATAAAAATGTTTTTTACTAGAAGGTTCAGGAGTTCCCTGGTTAAGTAGAGAGCTATGGACCAATACAACACAATCCACAAAAATCCACTGATCCCCTTAGGATCAGTCTCAAACAGCAGGTAATCCACATTAAAATTATGACACACAAGGGTCGTATTTTACAAGAGTGGAAAAAGCACTGTTGAATTTGTCATACCAAAAGTCAATTGACCAAAAAGATACAGGGTGGAAGACCACTGAACCACTGCACCATGATGTGAGTGGGTGGAGGTATTTAGCTCTCCTGCCTCTGTGCTGCTTCTGATGAAATATGTGATGATGCCTAGACCAGCCATAATTTGCTCAAACAAAAGAACAGTTAAGCAGCGTTGCCTCATCCTAGCTAGCACGGGAAACCACTCCCATGAGTATCTTAATCCTGCAACAGAAACAAAGATGATCGGGTTCCTTCTTAGAAAAAAATGAAATTCCTCCAACTGAAGGAAACTCTAGTGAGGATGATGTCATTAGGGGGTGTCGCTCTGACCGGAGGGACATATCACAACACACTGTGGTTGACCTCCTCTTCCACCAGTCTTATCACTGTTCTTCTCTTTGAAGCTGGGAATTTAGGAAGGATGTAGGTCTCTCTTACTGTGGGTCTGTCTCACTGGCAAAAAAACTACCACGCCCAGCCTACAGTTACATTTACAGACCTGCACAACCCTACTTGGCACAACCTGTAACAAGAGATCAGAGTATCTAGAATGTATGCCCAAAATAAGCCCATCTCATGTGGGATTGGGGAGCCATGAGCCACACTCTAGACCTGATGCAGGAAAGATAGGGTATCCTGGGACAGGGTTCCTGGAAACCAGAAAGTAACCCACAAAGAGCTTGGCCCAACTGACCAGCTCCCAGCTCCCAGCTCTGCAGGACGAGTGGCAAATCTTACAGTTATGAAATAACAGCAGTGTAAGCTGTAGTAGAACCTGGTACAGATAGACCTGACCCCAAGTTCAAAAAGACAGTTCTCATGCATAATGAGGAACTGGTTGAACCCTAGCCACAAGAAAAGAATAATTATATTTAAATTGATGCTGTCGTCCCCATATTAATTAGGCTGTTCCAATGTACTAAAAGCCAGGTTTGGACACATGATGGACTCTCCTTAGGTGCATTGGAGCTGCTCCCAAAGAAGTTCAAAATACAGAAAGAAAATGACTTACTTATGGGATTCTCATAGCAGCAGATGGATGTTTGGTACCTACTTTGCCCAATGCTGCAGGCGATTGTTCCTTGGCATCCTAAAAGAGGCTTATACCACACTAGGTTGCAAAACCAGTGGTTATGGTACTTCCAGAATAAGGAAACACTTAGCATTGTTCACCACAAAAGATGCTACACCCTGAATGTTGTTAACTTCATTTCTGGCAGGCCTGTAAGTCAATTTTTTTTTAGCTTTTCACACATGCTTGTTGGTTTTTAACTTTATGCTGTTCAAGACATTATATGAGTCTTGTTTTATTTTTATTGGTTTGAATTGTTCTAATTTGCCATAGTTCTTAAACGGGAAACATCCAGAACAACGATGCCAGAGCCACAAGTTCCGGAAGCCCACAAGCGTAACCACGCTTGCCCGAACAATGACTTTGCCTTAAACATGCGCATGCATGGTTAAGGCAAATGCGTTCCAGTGTTCGGAATGGGCCGGGAAAGAGGAATGACAGGAAGTGGACATGGACAGGTAAGTGGCTGGGGTTGGGTCTGTGGTAGTTTTCAGGGGTGGTGGGAGTTTGAGATAGTTTAATGGTGTGGCGGGGGTTCGGAGTAGAGTTAAGGGGTGGTGTGGGTCCGGGGTAGTTTTCAGGGATGGTGTGGGTTCGGACAGTTTTCAAGGGTAGTGGGGGTTTGGGGTAGTTTTCATGGGTGGTGGGGGTTCGGGATAGTTTTATGGGGTGGTGGGGGTTCAGGGTAGTGTTCAGAGGTGGTGGGGGATTGGGGTGGTTTTAAGATGTGGAGGGGGTTCAGGGTAGTTTTTAGAGATGGGGGTTCTGGGAAGTTTTTAGTGGTGGGGGTTTGGGGTAGTTTTTAGAACTGGGGGTTCAGGGTAGTTTTCAGGGTTGGTGGGGTTAGGGGAGTTTTCAGGGGTGGAGGGTGATTTAGGGTAGTTTTCAGGGGTGGCTGGGGTTCACTGTAGTTTTCAGGGGTGGTGAGGGTTCGGGTCGTTTTCAGAGGTGGAGAGGGGGTCGGAGGAGTTTTCAGGGATGGTGTGGGTTCGGGTAGTTTTCAGGGGTGGGTGGCTCAGGGATGTTTACAGGAGTTGGAGGGTTCAGGATAGTTTTCAGGGGGAGTTTGGGGTATTTTTTTAGGGATTGTTTTAGGGCTCAGGGAGGGGGATGGGGTAGTTTTTAGGGATTAGGGGAGGATGGGTCGTTTTTAGGACTCAGGGGAAGGGGGAAAAGGGCGGTAACATTAACCATGCATACCCCTTTACCTTGCATGCCTTTACCACGAAAAATTGTGACGACTTTGCCTTAAACATGCGCATGCATGGTTAAGGCAAATGCGTTCTAGTGTTCGGAATGGGCCGGGAAAGAGGAACGACAGGAAGTGGACATGGACAGGTAAGTGGCTGGGGTTGGGTCTGTGGTAGTTTTCAGGGGTGGTGGGAGTTTGAGATGGTCTAATGGTGTGGAGGGGGTTCGGAGTAGAGTTAAGGGGTGGTGTGGGTCCGGGGTAGTTTTCAGGGGTGGTGTGGGTTCGGGCAGTTTTCAAGGGTAGTGGGGGTTTGGGGTAGTTTTCAGGGGTGGTGGGGGTTCTGGCAGTTTTCCAGAGTGGGGGAGGTGTTCGGGGATGTTTTCAGGGGTGGTGGGGGTTCGGGATAGTTTTATGGGGTGGTGGGGGTTCAGGGTAGTGTTCAGAGGTGGTGGGGGATTGGGGTGGTTTTAAGATGTGGAGGGGGTTCAGGGTAGTTTTTAGAGATGGGGGTTCAGGGAAGTTTTTAGTGGTGGGGGTTTGGGGTAGTTTTTAGAACTGGGGGTTAAGGGTAGTTTTCAGGGTTGGTGGGGTTAGGGGAGTTTTCAGGGGTGGAGGGTGATTTAGGGTAGTTTTCAGGGGTGGTTGGGGTTCACTGTAGTTTTCAGGGGTGGTGAGTGTTCGGGTAGTTTTCAGAGGCGGAGAGGGGTTCGGAGGAGTTTTCAGGATGGTGTGGGTTCGGGTAGTTTTCAGGGGTGGGCGGCTCAGGGATGTTTACAGGAGTTGGAGGGTTCAGGATAGTTTTCAGGGGGAGTTTGGGGTATTTTTTTAGGGATTGTTTTAGGGCTCAGGGAGGGGGATGGGGTAGTTTTTAGGGATTAGGGGAGGATGGGTCGTTTTTAGGGCTCAGGGGAAGGGGGAAAAGGGCGGTAACATTAACCACGCATACCCCTTTACCTTGCATGCCTTTACCACGAAAAATTGTGGTAAAGCAATGCGTGGTTAAGACGCGGTCATTGTACAGACCGCGTCGTTCGTTTAGGTATGCGGGGTTGAGGAACTCGTTCCGACATACAACCTTCTTAAACTGCTACGGCGAAGAGCCTTGCACTCAACCCACGTGGTGAATAAATCGCAAGATACTTTATATGAACCCACTAGTACTGAGTCCCTATGCTTTTTGGCACACTTAAGATTACGATGATTTATGTATGATTGATAGCATTTACATAGCAAAAACCGCCCTATGGTTTTCTTTTATGCTGATCATGGTGTTATCGTTACTTTTTTCATTTTAAATCTAGTTTTACTTATACAAAATATGTAAAAAGGTCAAGCACAGAGAATATTTGTCATCACACACCCTCTGCATAGTGAATATGGCAGTCATTCAGTTATTCGGGGGTGTATAAACATGTTATAGGCGTTTAAAAGGCAACAAACATACACATACACACACAACACACATATATATATATATATATATCTTTATGGTAAGTATGTGGAAAAATACATGCAGGCGGCAATAACTGTATAGAAACATGTATTTAATGGGCTAATTACAGTCTAGCTCTGTTATGGATAGGACTGAAATCCACAAATCGCACAACATACATACAAACCATAACTTGCACACCAAATACACGGCTCTTGACCTCACCTGTGATGGGACAGATGATATTACAAACTACATAAATATTCTTACAGATGAGATTACATATGTTACACTTAACACTACGAAGAGACAACGATGAATGTAGTTTCATTTATTGGTTTCAGTGTGGATTGCTATTTATGTTGTGTTCTGAGGTGTTGTTACTTACCGGGATAAAAACTGTATTTTTCAGTGGACTTCTAAGGTTCTTTTAAACATGTTAATGTGTTATAACCAAAGCTAACCATAACTTCACTCTACCCTTTCTTTTTTCAGTTGATTTTTTTTATATTTTTATTCTATACCCCATGCCAGAGTTCCCTGTGCCCAACCCACCATGGGCAGCTGACCTCCACTGCTCATTACCTTTGGCAGAGTGGATTGACCTGCAGGCTGGTCCTGCATCCAACCCACCTCAGGCAGTCAAACCAGACTGCAAAAGCACTTTGTCTATGCAATAGCGACTGTGAGGTGCAATGCTTGGCCTTCATTCAGACCCATCACACACCTTCAATGGGAGGCCAACACCCTCTGCACACGGATTTCAGCCATGTGCAGTGGGGGCTGGCCTGGCAACCAACTCACAGTGTGTGGCCACCCTCTACTTCACAAGGCCTTCAGCTGTGCACAGTCTGTTTGGACGCAGGAATCCATTGTAGCACAGGTGGCCAACGGCTAATGGACACGGTCATTGGCCTTGCACAGTGGGGATTGGTCGACAGGACCTGGACTGAATTTAGGCCTTGCTCCAACCCACTGCGTGTGGCCACCAACACCGGTGGGCATTAGCCAAGCGCAGCCACATAATTCACTGACTACTGGAAATTCTTAAGTATGGGTCTGGTCTAGGTAAGAAAGAAAGGCCCTACTCTATAGTTTTTTTAAGGGTGACTCTTACCTCTCTTGCTGCGACCAATCTGTCCCAGTTTGGGGGGCCTCTTGCCCCCCTGTCCGGCTCCGCTGAAGAAGTTGCTGGTGTCCTGGAGGCGGCAGGTGAAGGAGATCTGGCCAGACCCCTCAGAGCCCCCATCTGAAAAATGTGACAGCTGCTCAGCCTCGGAGTAAGGAAGCACCTCCGACATGGTGACCGGGGGAGTCAGGGGTCTAGGGAGGGAAGAGAGGTAGGGAGCTAGTGGTAATGGGACTGGGAGGTTAGGGGATAGGGACTATGGACAGACTAGGATCTGGAGAGCCGAGAGTGGAAAGTAAGGTGACCAGGAGGAGCCTATAGGGGGTGAGAGGAGAGAGAGCAAAAGTAAGGAGAGTGTGGGTCACTAACCTGGAGGGAGAGGGGACAGAATGTAAAGGAAAGAGTGTCTAGGGTTACAGAACTGAAGGGCAAGGTCTAGAGAGAAAGACAAATGAGGGGTTTGGGGTTACAGAACTGGATGGTGAAGTCCTGCGGAGTATAGAAAGGTTGGGGTTACAGGAAGTGGGCTTAGGAAACGGTAAGGGTCCTGAATTACTGTGGAATTTAAACAGGGTTGTGTGGTGGGGCAGAACTAGAGGTGGTGGCTATTTGATCTGTTTGTGTTGTGGGAGGGGTGTTCGGATAGGCAGAGTTACACCATGGGGGTCGTATAGGGCCTTGTTAGGGCCAGGGCCCTGGAGGTTGCTGCTTGCGGATCTTGCTCATCCAGAGTTAGAGGGGCCAGGGGCACCACCCATTGGGTGGCACGGGCTGATGAGCTGGTTTGTTTTTTAAGGTTGGGGGGCTAGATGCGGCTGTTAGGAACAGGTGAGCTGTTTGAGTGTTGTCAGCGGCTGGGGTGGTCTGCAGCCGGGCTGTTGGTGAGGAGCGGGGACTTTTCATTTGTTGAGGTCATCGGAGCTGGTGCTGTGGGGGTCGAGTGGGGTGGGGGTCAGGGCCCAGGTGATGCCAGCCGCGAGGCAGGTTCCCTTCTCCTCCTCCAGGGGCGTTTCCCTCCTGCTGAGAGTCAGAGAGGCAGAGCCGTCACATCTTCACTCGCAGCCCACCCTACAGCAGGGACAAAGGAAGAGACTGTCAGAAACCATCTGCACAGAATGCAACCTGAAGCAAGACGTACCAATAAGCAGCAGGGACTCAAAGAGACAGCACCAGACAAGCTCAGCTCAGACTACAAACGGGACAGAGGTGGTGACAATCAGAAACCGAGACTAGCAAAGAGCACTCTTGAGACAGTCACACCCGATAAAGCGACAGAGCAGTCGTCAGGGACAGCCTACCCTTCCACACCACAGAGGAAGAGGCAATCGGAGACAGGCACCAATTGAGAACCCCCTACAGACAGTCTCTGCAGAGAGCACGGATAATCAGGGACAGCTCACAGCCGAGAACAAGTCAATAAGAGGCTCACCGTTTGAGAAAGACAGAGAGAGAGGCAGTAAGAGACAGCATCTGAGGCTGCTTCCAGCAGAACAAACAGCCTATAAATAGGCTGTCCTAAATCGGAGGCAGTGGGCAAGAGAGACAGCTAACAACTGCACAGCTAGAGAAAACCTGCTGTCAAATCAAGCGGGCCAATGCTGACTCTAAAGACAACCTAAACACAGCACTCTCACTGCCCATCGGCCTGCGGATGGGAAGCTCGTGAGCGGTGCAGAGGCCAGGCACCTCAGATAGCCGCGCGCGCGGTGCCCGTGCCCACTACACGCCATGCCTCAGCAGTGCCTTAACATGTGACTGTCCCCTTCATTAGTATGCAGCAACAACCCGCGCTGAAGCTGCCTCTCTGCAGTGTGTGCGGCGCTACACAAAAGCCCCCATAAATAAAAGCAGAAAGCGAGCTGGCGTTTCAGACTGGTTTTGCCACCGCGGGTAGTAGCCCCCATCCAAAGGACGTAAGAGAGACTGCCAGAGACAGCTCCTGCAAACACATTTTACCCTACCCCCTAACCGACATCCTTCCGCATCGAGACCAAAAGACAGCAGGACGCATGGTTTAAGCACAGGCGACAGGGTAGAGGCTCCTGCTAAGAGACAGTGAGAAGCTGGCAGTGACAGGCAGCGAGTAAATACCAGAGATATTCTGAAAAAGAGGGGATATGGCAGATTAATAGCTGAAAATACAGCCAGCCCAGCTGAGGAAAACAGCAGGAGGGGGAGGGGAGGGGGGGGGGGGATCTCGCTAGCTTACAGAAACACCAGTGGGTAGCACAGGGAGGGGGGAGACAGGTACGCGACCAACCTGTGCCGACAATGGAAGTCGCTCTCAGATATAGAGCGGCGGTGATGCGAGACGCACTCGGGCAGCACATCACGGGGATTCGTCGGGGGTGGGAAGGGTGCTGGAACCAGAGACAGCCCGGCAACCCGAATTCAATCGATTAGTCACGAAAGGGGATGGAATTGGGACCTGCTGCTGATAGAGAACTCGCATAGAAACAGGCGAGCAGGACAGACTGACAAGAAGGCAGGCAGAAGGAAACGCGAGCAGGGAGGCGGACATCGGGACAAACATACATTTAGGCAGACACGCAGATGCTCTCACAAACAGGGGCTCCCTAGAGGGGAGGGATTCCTTGTGGTTTTAAGCAGAGAGAGGGCAGGCACCCACCCATACACAGACAGGTAAACAGAAACGCAAGAAGAGAAAGAGACAGGCAAGCAAGAAGAAAGACTGAAAAGACACAGGCAGGCCAACAGGTACGCATGAAGACAGACGGGGGGGAAGAAGGGCAGGTGGACGGGCAAGCAGATAGACGTACTGACAGGACGGACAGGCAGAAAAACAGACTGATGGGTCAAGCATGTAAGAGGACAGACTTAAATGCACACAGTCAAGCATATCATGAGGCAGAAAAATCTCAAATATTTGAAACCCCCCCCCAAAAAACAGGTATAAGGAGCGCGAGCCACCTTCACGCCAGTGAGATGGACAGTTCCACTAACTGAGGCAGGCAGACGATACAATGCACTAAAGAGACAGGTCAATATATTTATGAAGGGACACATCACCTGGACGGACAATAGAGACAGGCAGGGCATTATCCGAGACAGGTAAAGGTACAGAGAGGCGGAATTGAAGCAGAGAGACAGGCGCATTAAGACATCGGGGAGCAAAGCAAGGTGCAGAGGAGACACATCACATAGACATCCACAGAGAGAAAGCCCCCCGCGCGGGGAGGGAGGGACGGGAATGCACCGCAGACATATAAACATGTACTGAAAGGGTAGCACAGACAGACAGCAGGACGGGCGGCGACAGTGCGAAGCGCAGATGCGCCGGAGAGACAGCCAGAGACACTCACTGCGATGGACCTGCAGACAGCCCAGAGGAGAAGCAGCGGGAGGGAGAGCTGGGGAGGAAACCTGACCAGGAGGTATTCCCTGATCTCAGGATGATGAAGAGGACGGAGGACTCAGACAGACGGACGGTGGGGGCCGAGGGAGGGAGTGCAAAACAGAGAGATTCCTGGAAGAGGGGCAACGTCACCTTAGGGTAGAGCCCGAGCAGCCTGCTGAATCCAGCCAGGAGAGCGGGAGAGGTGAGGGAGGGAGCGCGAGGAGGAGGGAGGAGCGGAAGAGGACGGAGAGCAGGAGGTAGGGATTAAAGGAGGGGGGAAGGAGGAGAGTGTGAAGAGAGAGAGAGAGAGAGAGAGAGAGAGAGAGAGAGGGAAAAGAGGGTCGGTGGGAGGAACGAAATAAAAAAAGAGCGAAGGTAGGAGGAGAGCAGGGGACCTGATAGGTAGGACGGGGATCAAGGGTAGAAGAAAATATGAGGAAGAGGAAGAAAGGGAGGAAGGTGAGGGGAGACAGAGGAGTGAGGAAGAAGAGCAAAGGGGAGGAGGCAGGCAGAGAGGAAGTGCAGCCAAAGGGAGGGGGAAGATAGGGAAAATGGGAAGTGAAAAACAGGGAAAGGACAGAGTGATGTAGAGAAGAAGAGGGCAAATGGAGAGAAGAGGGGGGACAAAGAGAAAAGGGGGATTAAAGAGAAGACAGGGACAGATGAATAGGCACACACCTGAGGGGATAGAGAGGAGTAGGAGGAAAGGTAGCAAGGAGGGGGGAGGCAGGGCATAAAGGAAGAACGCAAAAGGAGAGATGAACACATGGGAGCACAAAGGTACTCATGGGAGGAGGAGAGAGGAGATAGGGGTGACAAGGGATGAGTAAAGGAAGCGACGAAGAGGATTAAGGAGTGAACAGAGAAGCAAAGGAAGCAATGGAGCACTGGGCCTTGCAACGCTATCTCTTGGTCAAGTCATCAAAGTTTTTTGCCCATTGGTAGTATGGACCTTTGTTAGCTGACATGAAGCATTGAAGGGCAGGAGACATCAACAATATATTTCTAACTTGTGAAACTAATGTGACTCCACAACAAGAACTAGGAATCGCTGAATATAGTTAAAGAGTTTTATTTTTGTTTTTTCCAATCGATCCAGTATATATATATATGAACCAAAAGTAAGTTCAATAATGCAGCAATACAGTTGGTAAGCTGAAATATCTCAGTAGGTTAAGGCACAGTAGTATGTCATATCGAATTGCAATAACCACAATTGTATAGCTACCGATTAAAGCAAACAGGTGTTCCGTAAAGAAACTTCCCTTCTCTCTTCTCAATATAGATCAAGTATACGGCCATCTATCAAAGGTCTCTGATTCGGCAGCATAGAAGGTGTCATTATGATCAGATTTCAGTAGGAGTCTTGGAAACAGAAAATTAGTGTTTAGCTTCACGTTGCAGAAATGAGGCTAGCAGAGAGGTCTGCACCTCTCAAACTGTAAAGGTACTCTGCATCTCATTCAACTGCGAGAACACCAATTTAAAAGTAACAGGAGATTCAGAAACATCCTTATCACCTTTCACACAACCAGGGACAAATCAGACCAATATGTCCATTACTTGAGTGAATCTGCAACAGTGCTTCAATTTCCCAATGAATTAACCTGAGACTGAGATGGCAGATCTCAACCTTGAACATCTTGCCATCTTGGTACACAATGAACAGAGGGCCTCTTTGAGGCATTGTTTCTCAATGTTTACTGCCAAGCTTCCCTTCAGACCTCTCTATCAGCAGTCTAATACAGACAATAAGCTTTCCTCTAGCTAAAGTAATCATGATAATAAACCAGCAAAAAAAAGAGAAAACATGCTGGTAGAGCAAAATGCATCTCGACTGAGGCCGGTAGTCAGGCTAACTTCAATTAAGCATATGAGCATTTCGAATACCTGGTGATATATGTGCACAAGTAACATCAGGAATTAATGTAAAATGGGAATAAAAGAATACATGTTTACATATGTGTTAGATTTGGGGGTCTCTAGTTGGCAATGGTATTCACCTTTGTCCAAATAGGGACCCTTACTTCTAAGTCAGGATAAGGGGATTATGCTCCTTAATAACCCCGCTTATCTCTGAGGTAGTGTGTTAAGCATTTGTGAATATACACAGTAATACAGTGAAAACACTACAGATGGACACAACACAGGTTTTATAAAAATAAGTATTCTTTATATAGACTTAAACACCAGACCACAAATGACAAAAATCTACAATACTACACTTAAGATTGCTTAAAAGATGATTAAAGTTTCTTATTTCAAGTTGATGGTAAATGTGACAAAGTTCTCAACAAAGTACCTGGATGCGTAACGCAAAGTAAACAAAAGGCTCGCAAAAGGGGAGATGCGTCGGTTCCGTGATCTGGGGGAGATGAAGCGTCGTGCCTCAATGCTTGCGCAGAGTAGGGGATGCGTCGTGATCCTTACCGGTGCGGAGGTGATGCATAGATTCTTGGCCTGCGGGCCCGTTGCGGTGCGCAAGACGGCGCCTTGATGCGATGCGATGATCCGGTTGAGATGCGAGAAGATTGCGCCCTTGACACGGCGATGACGATTCAATGACGCCCTGGCAACCTTGCGATGACTCTGTACTTTGGAGCCGCGACAGTCCACCAGAGGGATTGATTTCTAAGCCCTTGGCCTTGATCTCTAACTCCCTTAACATCCTCTCATGTTACATTCTCATTCTCTCTCTTTCCAAAGACAACCTGTTATTCTCATTTTCCCTCTGACTCCATCTTAAGCTTAGCCAACTCCAGCTTCAGTGCCCTATTTCTCTCCCTGTCTTCCAACTCTCTGGGGGACAGGCCATTGGAAGAGATACTGCTGCCAGGTGTTGAGAGAGTCCCCCTCCCCTAGCTGAAAACAATGGCCTCTCAATAGGCCCATCTGTATCCACAACTGGCTCCACCACAAGATCAGGGGCCTTTTTTGCTTCTACCCAGGCCCTCAGCGCCTTTTGGTAGTCTTCCTTTTTAGAAATGCTTGGTGTAGCAACTTTCAATTTCCTGCACAGATGTTTGAGCTGTTTCACAGTGTAGGTATCCAACCTCTCTTCCTCAAATTCAAGATCCATAGATGCAACATATGCTGGTTTACTCATGGTAAAAATTGGGAGTTTTCAGGAAAACTAACAGTCCAAGGAAAAAGATTCTAAAAAAAAGTATGTGGTCACGTTTGGTCTGCACT
This sequence comes from Lissotriton helveticus, assembly GCF_964261635.1. Lineage (NCBI taxonomy): Eukaryota > Metazoa > Chordata > Amphibia > Caudata > Salamandridae > Lissotriton > Lissotriton helveticus. The sequence continues at coordinate 626,528,066 of NC_136065.1, read as the reverse complement.
CACTAGTAGTGTACACCAATCACTGTATATGAAACACAAATGCAAAGTCCAAATCCTCACCGCTGACCACCAATGTCAGTTCAGGGCGTCTCTAGTTGGCAATGGTAGTCACCATTGTCCAAATAGGGACCCGTACTTCTAAGTCAGGATAAGGGGATTACACTCCTTAATAACCCCTTCTCACCCCCTTGGTAGCTTGGCACGAGCAGACAGGCTTATCTCAGAGGCAGTGTGTTAAGCATTTGTGAATATACACAGTAATACAATGAAAACACTACAGATGGACACAACACAGGTTTAAAAAAATAAGTATTCTTTATATAGACTTAAACACAAGACCACAAACAACAAAAATCCACGATACTACACTTAAGATTGATTAAAAGATGATTAAAGTTGCTTAGTTCAAGTTGATGGTAAATGCGACAAAGTTCTCAACAAAGTACCTGGATGCGTAACGCAAAGTAAACAAAAGGCTTGCAAAAGGGGAGATGCGTTGGTTCCGTGACCTGGGGGAAATGATGTGTCGTGCCTCAATGCTTATGCAGAGTAGGGGGCGCGTCGTGATCCTTTCCAGTGCGGAGGTGGTGCGTAGATTCTTGGCCTGCGGGCCTGTTGCAGTGCGCAAGATGGTGCCTTAATGCGATGCGATGATCCGGTTGAGATGCGAGAAGATGGCGCCCTTGACGTGGCGATGCGATGACGATTCGATGACGCCCTGGCAGCCTTGTGACGACTCTGTACTTTGGAGCCGCGACAGGCCCTGCGACACGCTTCTCCGGTGATGCGATGGCCACTCTCAGGTTGGCGTCACGCTTCTCCGGTGATGCGACAGCAGGCAGCTTCAATGAACACACGCTTCCAGGGAGATGCGGCGAAGGCTCACTTCTCCGGCGATGCGATGATTTCAGCTGCGGTAGCGACACGCTTCTTCTCGATGCGTCGCACTTCCAGCTCCCAGCGTCACGCAAGTGTCTGGAGTCAGAATTTCCAGCAAGGAAATTCAGTGGAGAGCTGGAGGTGAAGTCTTTTGTCCCTGAGACTTCAGCAGGAGGCAAGCACAGTTCATGCCCTTGGAGAATATTCTGTAGATGAAAGTCCTTACAAAGTTCCTTCTCCTTTCCATTGGCAATGAAGCAACCACTCAAGTCAGCCCAGCAAACAGCACACTGGCAGAGGGGCAGTACAACTCCTGCAGCTTCCTTGGTTCTTCTTCTTGGTAGAAAGGTTTCTTTTCCAGAAGTGATCTAATTTCTTGGGATCAGGGTTCCAATATTTATACCCCAAAATTCTTTGTTCTCTGAAGGCAGAGAGGCCTCTGCCTAGTCCAAACCAGCTCCTAAGCACTTTCTTTACATGACTCTCTTCTTCCTTTCACTGTGCAGGGAAGAGACATCAGCTACCCCACAGGAGGTGGAGCCAGCACAGGGGAGGGAATATACAGCTCTGGAGCACTTTGCTGACATGATTCCTCCTCTCCTTGCACAGTGCAGGGCAGAGACATCAGACAAGCCACAGGAGGTGGAGCCAGTATTGTAGCGGGAAGGCCCAGCCCTATTCAGGTCCCAGGTGCAACTCCTCCCTCCCATCTAGATGCAGATCTCTCTATTCACCACTGGGCTGCCCAGCCTGTCTCCTGAAATCCCCCAGCCCTGTCACTCACAAACCCAGACAAGGAATACACAACCTACCAGAGGCAGGCCTGGACAGCTAGGCAAGAAAATACCTACTTTCTAAAAGTGGTATTTTCAAACACAGAATATTAAAACCAATTTAACTAAAAGATGTATTTTATTATTCTGAGTTCAGGCATACTAAATCCGAATTTCTACCATGTTCCCTGAGTTAGTTAGGATTATAAGAATGTAATAATCTAACTGCCCATTCTAGCCTATGGAGAACAGGTAGCCTTCAATAGTGAAAAACGAAAATAGCTTTGATTCACTATTAGAACATGCTACACACATCAGAGCATGTCCTACATTATACTTACAATGGACCCTGCCATTGGGCCTACCATAGGGGTGTCTAACATGAAGCAAAGGGAAGGTTAAGGGGCTGGCAAGTGGGTGCACTTGGCCAAGTCGACATGGTAGTGCTAGACTGCACATAGGCCTTGCAATGGCAGGCCTGAGACACACTTCACAAGCTGCTTCTGTGGGTGGCACAACCAGTGTTGCAAGCCCACCAGCAGCATTTGATTTACAAGCCCTGGGCACACATGGTGCACTGTACTAAGGGCTGACAGATAAATCAAATAACTCAATCATGGAATCACCAATTAGTACATCAATTTAACATAGGGAGCACTTGCACTGTGGCACTGATTAGCAGTGGCACAGTGCCCAAAGCATAAAACCAGCAAAAACATGTCAAAACAGAGGAGGCAATCTGTCAAAATGGAAGCGAGACTCACGCCAATGATGACAGGTCTAACAATATGCAAATATAACTTGAAGCGTAAGTGAATAAAGAATGCATGTTTACACGTTTAAACGGAACATTAGTGCATATGTGAAACAGTTTCTAGTCTCTACAGCGAATAGATTTCATTAATGCATTTAAATGTTTCACACACATTAATAAAATTAAGACACACAGTGGATATGATGTCAAATGAATGCATACAATTGCATTTCTTTGATGTTTAAGGGTGGAGTATAACTGTACTGCTTCAGAAGTGAGGAAGAGAAATTAAGGTGGTGAGCAAATGAGTAGAGAGGAAGATGAGTGATGGGAGAAAGGAATAAAAAAGTAGGGCCCAAAAGAAGCAACAATAGAATTTAAAAGGCATTAATGGGGACATAGAGGAGAATTTATGCAGAGCTGAAGTGAAAAAGAAAGGCGGGGTAGAGGTTGTAGAGGGAGGAACAAGAGCTAACAGAGAACAGAAGAGATGAAAGATGAAGAGGCATGGAATATGAGGAGAAAATAAAAAAGAGCAAATGGTGAGAGGCTACAAAGGAAAGCTGAAGATGTGCAAAGTTAAGAGAGAAAGCTAGGAAGGCCGGAGAAGAGATGATAACAGGGTTACATGGGAGCAAAGGAAGGGAGAAGATATGGGAATGAGAAACAGGTGTAAAAGAAGGAAATTGAGGAGAGAGGAAGAGAAGCAAAGGAAGAGGAGAGAAGGAAGGGGGCAGACGTTGAGGAGAGAGGAAGAGGATAAAGGGAGGGAGAAGAAAGATAAGAGATGTAGAAAGAAGTAAAAAGGGGAGAGCAGAGAGAAAACAAAGGGAGGAGGGGACGGGGAGCTGCAGAGTAAAAAGAGCAAAGGAATAGATGAGGTGAAGTAAGGGTTGAGAGAGCAGTGGCAGCCTGAGCAGGCGGAGCGGTTAAGGCACAGGGCTGGCTCCTGGCTCCCCCGCAGTTTCACCAGCAGGCGTGCAGCAGTCCCGCAGTAGCAGCGGCGGCTGCAGGAGTTTTCCGCCAGAGCTGCCCGGTTTACTTGGTTGCAATCTGTATTGCTTTTATGGATCTCTGATCTCTGATTTACTTGCACTGTACATGACTCTAAAGTATGGTAAGAGTCCAGCATTACAAAAACCTCCGAAGAAAGAAAAAACATTGCTCTCCGCCTCATTGACCATTTCCTCTGCCTAACCCAGGTTGGTCATTTGCCTGGCCTACTCCCTTGCCCCGATTTGTTGACTTTCTGCCCTGCCACCCTGCTATCTTGACTACTTGCAACATTGATAGCCCCCCTTCATTCAATAACTAGCCCCCACAGACTGCCCAGCGAAGGAGTAGAGAGGCAAAGGAGTGTCAGTGGAGACACTATTGCAAACAGGCCACAATCAAGATTGGCCCTCGACTCCGACTTTTTAGCCTGCCCTGGAAGTCGTCGACTGAAAAACTGTTGAAGGTCATCTGGAGGGGAGGACAGCCGCTCAGCGTGTGTTTAAATAGGGCCAATCAGGTAAAATCAGGCAACTCTAATGCCTTTACCTGAGGCCCTGCCCACTCGGAGAAATCGATATCTCCACAAAGCTGCAAAGGGCCGAATCTACGAGGCATCAAGGAGGGCACTTCCTTTTCTCCAAGGATGGAAGACGTCTCATAGAGCATTCCACCAACGGCGAGCTAACGCTCTAGAAAAATGGAAGGACCAAAAATCTAAGATAAGGAGTTCAACACAAAAAACGTATCAAGTAGCGGAAGTGCTGATGACAACTCAAGATGGATCTTGCACATCCCTCTCCCCCAATCAGACACACCAACCACATTTGGAGACCACATCAGCTTCCAAATCCACCAAAGATGGAGATGTTGTAACTCCATTAAAACTTAAATATTCATCTATCGTAAAGGCACGCATGGATAGTAAAAGGAACAGCTATACTAGTAGAAATGAAAAAAAACATAATAATGGACTTTTTCTTTAAAAAGTCCCCTCATATTACTCAGTCAGCACAACTGGACATCACAGATACCTCAGACTCAATTAAGAAAAAATTACCCAACGGGGACCCAGTAGCTACTCCGACCCACCCTGTAGGTATAATATCTCTTATAACTCCGTCTCCCACAACAATTAGTACGCAACACCAGGTGCAACCACACTTAATAAATAGCACAGTTATTGATATTTCCTCTGGAAGCCCCTCAGATATCCTGCTGGCGGTCATTGACCTAACAACCAGCACGACGGAGAAAGACATAGGAGCCGAAAAAGGGACCTGCCTTCCAACACCCAAGGATAGCTCGGAGAAAGCACTACCCTATCCCAAACTAAATTGTATGACTACGGCTGCACAGATTCACAGCTCCATGGAAATAGGCACAGGAGCTACAGGACAACAGGCAATCGTAGGCTGCAGCCTATGGCCCACTGATCAAGCAGCCTATGAAACTTTCAAAGGCAGCCAAATGGGTCCTCAAACCGGACCGGTCTCGCCTGGGGTCCCTTTTCGCATCATAGGCAAATGTACAACAAAATCTACAGAGTCCGGGCAAGTACTCGAGCAGCACAAGCCCCCCACCCTCCAGTGAATTGTAGCTCTATGTTAAGCTTGAGTATTATGGAAAGTCTAATATTATCTGCTTCTAAAAATATTACAAACAACATGGAACAAGAATCTTTATTGGCTTCTATAAATGAAACACTGGTAAACACAGTAAGGCCCCTGACATGGCAGACTGATAAATTGGAGTTGCAACTAGACCTAATTCAAACCCTGGCCAGCTCAATACTAAAGATCGAGGAAAAAAATCAGCATACTGCAAAAGAAGCAAAAAAGTCGCAGGCAAGGAATCTCCCTGCGCTTTTTGTTCCTGCCATTTGATTGTGGAAAAATTATGCTCCCTGCCAGATGCGTTGAATCTAATGTTAACGGATATAAAGTTGGCTCTACTGCAACAACTAAGCAGTAGCCATAGCAGGCTCGACAAGAAACCAATATCTAAAAAATCTGGCCGCAACACGGAAAGAGAGACAACCCCTCTAGAAACAGCTGATGGGGAAACCTCACCGCCGGTTGCGATGCTATCAAAGCAAGACCTTGCAAAATCTCCATTACCCACCTTGGAAGTAAATCACAACCAGGGGGCTGATTCGCCCCCCACAGAGCACGGATTGGGCCTGGAAGTGAAGGATAAAATATCGCCAGGTTACCAACATAGAAAACCTCCTACTAATGATAACAAATGGCCCATTGCTCTATCTAAAAGAGCAGAAAAAAGACAAAAGAAGGCCAGAAATAAAGCAGTGAGAGATTATCTCTAAAAACCAGCCTCCACTCAAGCTAATAACATTAGATAACAATTCGCTTAACGTATATCCACTGTTTAAAGGCTGTGGCAATTCGAAGAATTCATTACAAACTGCACAACCACTTGCTCTCTTACCCCAGGCACCCCTAGATTCGATAATGCCTATTCTAAATACAGTTCCCACCAAGGTACAAAGCATAACATCACAGTCCATTACATCAGGAACATATCTGCCGGGGTATCCACCCTCAATCACGCAAAACCAGAAGGAACCTCCGCCCAGCAACAGTAGTAACACAACAAAAGATCCAGAAGTAGGACAAAGGCCGGCATTCTCATCTGAACGCACTGAGAGATTAGTTCATTCTACAACTAAGAAAGACCCAGGCTCCACCACTGATCAAAGCCCCCCACTTCAAAACTTAGAGCCCTCAATTCACTCACAAAGGGTGCAGCAACCTCCAGGATGGGTGGCAACTTCAGTCCCACAAGACGTTTTCCCATCTGCGACAGTGGAGTGGAGACCCGCAGAGATCATCGCTAGCGCGCAAATTAATTAGACCAGTGACCAATAAGCACTATCCCCTAGCTCACCCTAATAATGAAGGCCATACTAAAAGATGCCCAGGAGAGGAGCAACCGGCAAAGTCGGCCCTTTTCCCATACTATACGTCGGAAGGGAGGCAAGATGTTTTGAATCAATCCAACATACTAAGGTTACTTCAGGCTACTCCTATACAGTCAAAGCTAACCTCAGATGACATACTGAGCGTGGAATTTAAAAACACCCTGGAGTGCCACAATGGGAGGAAAGACACTTTTTTAACATTAAAAACAACTTCACTGGCAGAAGAAATACTAGATCAAAAGGACATCCTCAAGGAATGGGGCATAGGAATTTCAAAAATACAAGCACCGAAATACCCAGCTCCGTTAAGAAAGCCACATGACTCACCCATTCCAAAAGCCCACCCCTACAGTATATTGAGGGGGACAAGGCCCTTCCTTCGCCAGCCACAGATAGATAATATAAATATATCCTGCTTCCCCCATCATCAACAAGCATGACTAGGAAAATAGTAACAGGACAACCAGGGGGTGCCCACCAACCTGACCAGAAACGAGTTTCCCACATTTGGCCGAGTGAAGTCGAGGCCTACTCCTAGCAGTGAGAAGTGTGCATTATTGCCACAACAACTGATAACCTTGCTGTCATGGAATGTAGATGGACTATCAAGACTTCTTAGCTCAAACACAGCAACATCACTGCTATTGGCATCTGATGTTCTCTGCTTCCAAGAAACATGGGCTCTAACACCTTTAACAATTGTTGACTTCCAAGGGATCCATCATGCAGCTAAGAAAAAAAACCATCTTTGGGAGGCCCTCCGGAGGCCTGTCAATATACCTCAACTTGAATATGAAAATAAAAACACACTCAACTTCAATTCAAGATGAGATGCTTCAAGCGCTCGTACTGGAGAGCACCAAGCCGTTGGCGCCCGCTTTAAAATCCTCCTGATTAACGTCTAGTTTAACAGCTTCGGCTCAGATCGAGCAAGACGTTTTTTTCAGCTGTGCGATAATCTGGACCAAATCCTCTCTGATCATGTTAACCACGACATAATAATCTGCAGAGATTTTAACCTGTGACAATTAGGATTATTCAACACCACCTCCTTATCTCTAAATCCTTTAAGTACCCAAATAAATAACATCTTAAGTAAACATGGATTACAATCTATACAGCTCTTAGCAAACAGCCAAGAATCTTCATCTCAACCCCTGAAGACCTTCAAAGGAATAAGCACCATCGACTACGTTTTTGCCTCGGCGAATCATATCAATCACCTCTCGAGCTTTAAAGTGCATTTTTCTAATGATAGTGACCATCTTCCACTTCGTACAACATTTAACATTAATCTCCCGAAACGCGAAGGTCATAAGGTGTTGGGTACTTCCTGCAACGACGAGAGATTACATCTAATTCGGAGGATAAAATGGGGCCATGTCAACTTACGGAATTTAGCATCTTGAAAAGCTTCTATAGGACAGTCCCTGCAAGCCCATAGCGGCGAATACCTACTATCTCACTGGACTCCCATTACTAGGGCCATCCATGAATTACTTAATCCCCAAATAGGCCCCAGGCGGCATCAGTTAAAACCAATTAACAAAAATCAAACGATTTGGCGAGCTCACCGTACATTCGCAAGCTGACAAAGGAACGTAAGAAAATATGCAACAAAAAAGTCAAAGTCGACCTGTTATTGGAACTCCAAGGTGCAAGGAAAAAGCATTGGCAATTGACATGGCACGAAAAAAACCAGCAGAGGGAAAAGGATTGGCAATACGTTCACTCAATCATGAGCAAACATAATCAGGCAGACCTATGGCGATACATCAAAACAAAACAAGCCAATAACTTATAAGGAGCAACTCCATCACCAAAGCAACGTGGTCTTTGCATGTAAATAACCTCTCTGTAGTTGATCAATCAGGAGTCTCTCAGCCTGAATACTCAGATCTTTCTGACGACTCAGAGGACCGCGCCCCCATATTTACGACTAATAGTATTCAAAAAGTACTAAGCAAAATAAGATCTTCAGGTGCACCTGGTCTGAATGGCCTCCCGGCTCAACTGTTCAAAGAAGACTTGTCACTATGGTCAGCAATACTTTTCTCACTGTTCACAATCTGCACTAAACTCCGTCAAGTGCCAGACAGCTGGAGAGGTTCAATATTGCACCCAATTTTTAAAAAGGGCAACAGACAGAATCCCTGCAACTATCAGCTGATAGCTTTATTGGATGGCGAGGCTTAGATCTACGCAGCTGTACTCCTCAAAGATCTAGAGGCTTGGGAAACAACAAACACAATAATTCATTTCTGCCAAACTGGCTTTAGACCCAATTCCTCCACACTGGATAACATAATTACCCTATCCTACCTTGTCCACCAGGCACAAATATAGACATCAGCACTCTAAGCTTGTTTCGTGGACTATTCATCTGCATTCGACCTGGTGGACAGAGGTATCCTTTGGAGAAAACTGCAGGCGTGGGGCATTCCCAGCGGCCTCCTCAATGCCATCATATCGTTATACACAACTACCTGGGTGAGGGTCAAGCTGCCAGATACTGCGCTAACCAAGAAGATCAACACCAACCAAAGGCTAAAGCAAGGGTGAGTACTTGCTCCAATGTTGTTCAATTTATATAGAGCGGACATGTCCCGGGCACTTACCAACGCTAACCTAATCTCCCCAGAAGTCGGCAACACAAAGATTACAATACTGCAATACGCGGACGACATTATCCTCCTTGACAACTCAAAAATAGGACTCCAGAGGGCATTAAATTCTCTCGACGTATACAATAGTGTAAACAAACTGAAAGCAAACGAAGCAAAAACAAAGGTTCTATCATTTGGAAGGACGCTACAAAAAATAAATAATAATTGGTCCCTGGGTCCCTTAAAAATCTCTGGAGCCAAATCCTATTACTACCTGGGCACATGGTTTTCTGCAAACGGCGCATCAACAATACATAAGCGTCACTTAAAGAACAAGGCAGCATTAATAACTTCAAGACTGTGTCAACTACATACAGCCCTTGAAAGTCCATCCTCAGTGCCAATTAGAAAGGTGCTCAGGGCAGTATTACCATCTGCAATTACCTATGGCAGTGAGGCCTTTCCAGTGCAAACTCACCAACACCATCGAAAAATTACATCTAAAAATATATAAAAGAGTGTTTAAATTGCCCTATTATACCAGGAGACCCTTGGTGAGACTTGAATTTGGCCTGGAGGGCATCATATGGTCAAGTATGGTGTCCTTTATAAAGTACTACCACAGATGCATCACGGCAATGCCGGTTACCTGGAAATTGGATGTATGACATTACAACGCATGCTTTTACCACGCATGCCTTTACAACGCGGTTTGTACAACGAAAACCTTTACAACGCATAGCGCTTTGGGGTGCTGGATAGTGAATAGTTTAATTTACTATTGCAACTCCAGTCCCCGTGGACACTAGGGAAGGTGTTGGATAGTAAATTAAACGTATTCCCTATCCTAGAGCGCCCCCCAGCGCAATGTGTTGTAATGGTTTGCGTTGTAAAGTTGCGTCGTAAAGGCACTGCGTGGTAAAAGTTGCGTTGTAAAGGATGTTTCCCCGGGAAATTCATTTTGCAAGATATTTTTAAACATATAAACAATCCATGGTCTACTTACTTAAGGATAGCAGCAGAAACGCTACAAATCGATTTGACTACTCTAAATACTTCTTCACTTACGTCCATTGCAATAAAAAGTATAATGAAAAAACAGACTAAACTACTTGCCAAGACCACGGACCTGCCAAAAATTAATACTACATCACCATTAAGGGCCCTGGCAGCGTCATACAACAATGAAAGTCAAGTCGGACTTAGGGCACAACCTTACCTTAACTGCACTATAGGGAAAGCTTGCCTGACTAAAATCTTGGCAGTAAGGATGCTGGCATTACAAATCAAAGATTTTAATTCTAACTGGCAGCTGCTCTCTAAAGTAGTCAAGTGTAGACTCTGCGGCTACAAATCAGAAACCCTTTTACATCTACAGTGCAGCTGTCTGACGCTGGTCGATGGCCGCCCAACCTTACTAAAGCCACTCTTCTTAATTCACGGTATAAGAACATGCAACCAAGCAATGAACTGGATTTTTAGCACAATGATCCCCCTCGAATTGGCATGAATAGGTACATTTTTTAAAGCAGTGCAGGACTTCCTTTAAAACTCTAAACAAAGCACTGAGATGATTATTAAGTGTTAACCCTTAGTTCTTGGATCACGGACACTGGTGCACAGTAGAGTTAGAACATGACGTAATTGAGTTCCCTTTTTAGTTGAAACTTTTTATTCATTTTATGGAAGGTTTTTTAACTTACTTTTATTCATTATTTTCATAATAGACAAAGGAAAGGGAAAAAGGTAGAGAGAAAGCCTGTACACCAAGAGTTTGGGCACAACAAGCCATTTACACTATATGGTCTTGTCAGGAAACAGCATTCTTTTTTGTTTTTGTATAATTAGGTTTCTTCTTTTTAAATGTTTTCTACTGTCATGGTTTTAAGTAATCTACACAATAAACTTTGTATTAAATAGAAGGGAGAGTTAAGTTTACCAACATTCTAATCCAATCCAAAAATTCTTTATTTCGGCCATTTGAGACCATAAAAGATTCATTAAAAAACATTAAACACATCAAACATACAATAAAAACAAGGCAGGGTACATTACACAACTAGTTCAATTATCTGTAGGATCTGGGCATGAGGAGGCAATTAACTCTATTTCATTACAGTTCATAACACGTTTAACAGAAGATCAATCGTTTAATATTTTTCCACTTATCTGCCACATGGCCATTAAAAACTTGGCAACTCCAAAAACTATATAGTGCAGGGTACTTGTCTTCAGAATTCTGTATGAGTGTAAATAGTTTCTAATGCCCAAATTCCTACACAGTGGCACCAGCCAATATTTCCTCGGTCTAGTGTAGGCAGGGCAAAAAAACAGCACGTGTTTTTCGTCCTCCTCATTCTTACGGCACCCTGGACAGATTTTATCGTCCAGCGCTGTCCATTTGCAAGTAAAAGTTTTAAGGGGCAGGGTGCCTAGCCTCCATTGAATGAACAGTTTCCTTGCCAGAATAGGAAATATAATATCCATAAAACCTTCAAAGTAAAAATAATTTTTGGTGTCCAGAAATTATTTAGTTAGGGTGCCGACTTTGGATGCACACACAAGGGAAACTAGGCTTTTCTCCTTGAATATTTCAGCGAGCCTTTTGCGTGGCACCCCTTGGCAACCTCTTTCAGGAACCTCCCACAACTCAGGAAGTCCCAGGCGATAGAATTCTCGTTTAATATAAGCCAACCACGGAATTCTGTCACGATGGTTAAGGTTCAAGACATGCTTGAGATCTTCCCTGTAGTGGGCAAGTTCACCAGTAGACCAGAGCCTGTGCCAAAACCTCAGTGGTTTTAGTGCCAATTCATCCCCTATTGAAGGGAGCCCCAGATCTAATCTCAAAGGTAGCAAGGGTGTACCTTGGGGAAGAACCAAGAGGCGTCTGAGGAAGTTATTTTCTACCTTGACAAGTTCTGTCCCAGCTTTGTGACCCCACAACTCACCACCATAGGATGTGGCTACTTTGGCTTGGGTTTTGTACATCTCCAAGGCTGGACTAATGGGTTTAAAGGTTGATGTATTCGCGACCTTCAGGATTGCCCCCGACATTTGGGCCAACTTTAAACGGGATCTAGCTATCTGAGGACCCCATGATAGATTTTCGTGTAAAGTTACCCCCAAATACTGGAACGTTCTGACCCTTTCCAGCCTTGCAGAACCCAGTGTTGGATTGGGCCTAGTTGTAGTGGAGGGGTTGAATACCATGAATTTGGTTTTCTCTGTGTTGATCTCCAGGCCATGCGCCCTACAGAAATCCCCAAACCCATCTAGTATCCGTTTGATCCCCAGCGGGGATTTGGAGAGCAGGAGGGTATCATCGGCAAACATAATAGCCGGAACCCTCCTTCCTGCCAACAAAGGTGCGTCGTTGTCCCTGACATTGTCAAGATGGAATATGACACTGTTAACAAAGAGGCAAAACAGGGTCTGCGCAAGAACGCAACCCTGTCTTACCCCTCTGAGGACTGGAGACCTAGAGGACAATGCTCCATCCCTCCCACACCTAACCTGGGCAAAATTGCCTTCGTGGAGCCTAATTATAGCCTGTAGCAGTTGTGGAGGAACGCCCAACTCCTTGAGAACCTCCCATAATTTCTTACGGGGAACCAAGTCAAATGCGGACCTCAGGTCCACGAACACCATGTACAGACTCCCCCCTCAATCCTCACTGTTTTCCAGTAAAGAAGGACGAGGCGGAAAATTTGGTCCATGGTGGATGTGTTTTTCCTGAAGCCCGCCTGGAGGGGACTAAGGATCGCATTGTCCTCCATCCAGTCAAGAAGATGGTCCAGGAGAAGGCGGGAAAAAAGTTTTTGGGGTACATCTATGAGGCTGATCGGCCTGTAGTTGGCTGGGAGCAGAGGAGAGCCCTTTTTGAAAATTGGGACTATCTCTGCCTCCAGCCAAGTACAGGGGATCTCCATCCCTCCCAAGATAGAATGAAATACGATGAGCGCAGCGGGCGCGCCTAAGGCAAGCCCGTCTGCGCCCGTCCGCGATGGGCCGGGACTAGGGACTATGACCCCTGGTACTACACTCTTTGATCCACCTCATACTTATTCTAGGGAGGCTCTCCTTAGCCTCAGGTCATCGCATTGTTCACACTGTACTACTATGAATCCTCATTGTGTTCCTTTAACCTGCCCGATTTGCTTTCTCTCCCTAACATCTTTTCCCTCCCTAACCAATAAAGCCTCATCTGATTTTCTTCCATCACGCCCAAAACCTACATCTATAGACCTGCCTCAGGCGTGGACGCTGATCAGCTTAAATTGTAGATCATTAGTTAAACATAAGAGAGAGATCTTTGATCTACTTGTCTCGGTGGAACCTGCAGCCTTATTTCTCACTGAGACATGGCTAAAAGACTATTCTGGCCCGGATATTGCTGCTGCTCTCCCTGATAACTATACATATGTTGGAAAAAACAGATTAATGAAAGATGGTGGAGGGATAGCCATAATCTATAATAGACTGTACTCCTGCAAATGGAAAGACTTTGAATTACCGAATAGTGAAGCTGGTCTTTTCAAACTTTCGCTATCTCCCAACTTTACTTTGTCTGGGATGCTCATTTATCGCCCTCCAGGCCCAGCGAGTTCCTGGGCCTCCACTTTTCCTGAATACGTAGCACCTCTAATTCAGAATTCAACTAACTTTTCAATTATCGGTGATCTGAACCTGCACTTGAATGATTTTTCCTGTTCCACCAGCATCAATCTTTTACAGGACTTGGCTGCTCTAAACATTATTTTACATAATTCTGGTCCTACTCATAAAGCAGGGAACCTTCTGGACCCCATTCTTTCTAATTTAGAAACCATTATATGTGAGGCTCCTTTACCTATTGTATGGTCCGATCACTACATGGTGACTTTCTCTGTTACCATTGGTTGTCTACCGAACACCCTTTCTAATTCTATTGAATCTAGGCCAATCAGAAATTGAAACAAGCTGGATTTTAAGAAACTCAACTGCTGTCTTGAGAATTCTAGACCTTTCATGGAAGTCACTAGTATTGAAGCAGCTGATGCCGTCAATGCCTGGCTTGTACATGCTGCCGATGCATGCATACCGCAGCGCATGCAAAAGCACAACCTTCATCACCCGCCTGCGCCCTGGTTTACTGCTGCTTTAAAAAAAGAAAAAACCATCTGCAAAAACCTCGAACGCAAATGGCGCATAAAATATGATCTGTGTTCCAAACAAATTTACAAAGCTGCCTTAACTAAATATCATTCTCTGTGCAAAACTGCAAAAGTTGAACATGTCAACTTAACTATTCTTGAGGCACAAAATCGTCCTAAAGCACTTTTTAAGGTAGTACAAAAGCTCTCGGGCGCATTGTGTCAGCCCAAACCACCTTGTCTAGATACTGCACAGTGCAACTCTCTTGCTGAATTTTTTATCGCCAAAATGGATACCATTTACTCTGATTTTGAAAAACCTGCCTCTCCCCCTTCTCTGCTCCACCCACCTGCCCCAAGCACATTTTGTGATCGAGTGACTTTAGACGATAGGTCCCTTACCCCTGCACAGCAGACCCCTCCCACAGTATCTAACCCTATGATCTCCTATGATTCAGGGGTCCCATGGGATATCAGTCCTCCTGCTTCACAGTTGATCGACACATGGGATCCTCTTAATATCAATATTTTCTCTGATATTATCAGTAAAATCAAATCCGGCTCCCCACTGGATCCTTTTCCCCCCAAATACTAAAAATGTTGGACAATTCTTCCCTTGAACTCATTGTGGATCTTCTTAATTTCAACCTTAGAGAAGCTACAGTACCCTCTGCATGGAAACATGCAATGATAGTGCCTCTATTAAAAAAAGCTAACGCTGACCCTAGCATTCCATCTAACTTCCGCCCTATTTCACTTCTCCCGGTTTTTTCAAAAATTATGGAAAAGCATATCAACTCTCAACTCTCTTTACATGTTGAATCTAGGGGAATTCTACATCCATCCCAATCCGGTTTTAGGTCCGGTTTCTCGACGGAATCTACTCTGTTGGGGGTCTCTGAAAACATCCGATACCGAGTGGATAGGGGGGAAACCGTGGCACTCATTTTGCTTGATTTGAGTGCCGCATTTGACACGGTTTCCCACCCTATTCTTATCAATGCCCTAAGATCATCTGGCATCACCGGCTCAGCCCTCAACTGGTTTGCTAGCTTTCTTTCAGACCGTACCTTCCAAGTCTTCTCTTCCTCATCAACTTCCCAAACCTATAAATCGGCGTACGGAGTTCCACAAGGTTCCATCCCAGCCCCTTGCTTTTCAATTTGTATGTCAGACCTTTGGCTACTATTGCGGAGTAAGCTGGGCTCACCATTTACTCGTACGCCGATGATACCCAGGTCATCTACTCTCTCTCTACGGGTTCTCACTCCCCTTCTTCTTCCCTCTGCGCAGGACTCAGAAACATCGCAGCTTGGATGTATGATAACAAACTGAAATTGAATGGGGGGAAAACAGAGCTTCTTCTGTTCGGCCATAACACTACCCTATGGGGACCCCAACATTGGCCCTCTCAAATGGGTACTCTACCCATTCCATCTAAAACAGCTCGCAACCTCGGCGTCATTTTTGACGACCAGCTATATATGAAGAACCACGTGGTTAAGACTTCCTCCACTTGTATCACCATCATTAAGTGGTTGCGTAAGATCATCTGGATGCTCCGCCAGGGTACTAAGAGAACCGTGGTCCAGGCCTTAATCACCTCTAGAGTGGACTACGGGAACATTCTTCTCCTGGGAGCCTGCAAAGAGGTGATTCGTAAATTACAGACAGTCCAGAATATGGCGGCGCGACTGCTCTGTAAACTCCCCAATACATCCCCTACCTCCAATTCTCTACGCACTCTGCACTGGCTCCGCATTGAAAGCTGCACAAAATTTAAGGCCCTTTGCTTTATGTACAGAATAAATGCTGGCCTGGCCCCTCCCTACCTTAACTCTTTGTTTCAGCACTACTGTCCCCCCCGCACTCTTCGATCATCTAATCAGCACTTGTTCTCGGTTCCTAGAATCAAAAGATCCAGAATGGGTGGCCGCTCCTTCGCCTGGCTGGCCCCTTCACTTTGGAATTCCCTTCCTCTTCTGTTACGAACTGAACCCTGCTACCTTAAGTTTCGCAGACAGGTAAAAACTTGGCTATTTAACCTGTAACGACCTTCCTTTCTGACTCTCCCCCTCTCATTTGGTTTTAGCGCCGGGAAACCTACGGGTAGCTGAGCGCTTTATAAACTTAATTATAA
Source organism: Lissotriton helveticus (assembly GCF_964261635.1). NCBI lineage: Eukaryota > Metazoa > Chordata > Amphibia > Caudata > Salamandridae > Lissotriton > Lissotriton helveticus. The sequence goes on along the minus strand of NC_136065.1, from coordinate 626,511,845 downwards.
TAATAATATGATTAGAAAGTACGGGCCCCAGATCTCTGGATGATATCTAAACAAATCTCCAGGGAGTCTGTCAAGTCCTGGGGCCTTCCCCAACGCCAGTCTCTCCATTGCGTTTTTTACCTCACCCAATGTGAATTCTAGTTTATCTGCGGAATCAGATGTAATGTCAAGGGCCACCTCGTTAGCAGATTCAGGAGTATCTTGGTACAATTTGCTAAAATGGGATTCCCATACGGAGGCAGCAATATTTGGCTCCACTGCTGATTTTGGTTCGCCTGTACCAGTATTGACCAGAGACCAGAATTTTCTAGAATCCCTGGTTTCCAGTGCCAGAGATAGGTCCTGCCAGCTATCCCAATCCCATTCTGACTTTGCCTGGGCGATGGCTTCCCTGTATTTACGTCTCAGCTCAACTACCTTGTCCTTGTAGGTGCCGGACTTTATCATAGAAATCAGCTCGGTTTTTATCTTTTTGCAAGTAGAGTTATACCAAGCTGAGGTTCGAGTCCTCTTCTTCCTGGTCACCACCACAGGGTAAAAAACCTCTCCTAAAATTCCCACTAGATCTGTGTGGATTAGGGCTAATTTCTCATTAAAATCAATGGGTCTGGGTTTGTTAATTAGTCCGTCCATTTCAACTAAGTTAGGGAGTGCCAATTCGTAGATTTTTGTTATGCACTCTTTTGAGCTTACTAATTTCCCCCATCTTACCCTACGTCTGTTGTTGCATAAGACCAAGTTCCCTGTGTCTTCACTAGAGTCTGTGAGTGACGACCCTGCTTCGGGAGCAGGGTGAGCCATATCTAAACAGAGGGCATTGTGGTCACTGTCTGATCTTTCTATTACCCTAAAGTCCTGGACCTTGGACCACAAGCCTGTATCTACAAAAATGTAGTCCAGGCGCGATTCGTGGTCCTTCCTGTTGAAGGTACACGATGAAGGGGTATCAGATGGAGTACGCCCATTACAGGCCCTCAGGGCGAAGTTCAAAGTCAAGGAAGTAATCTGCACCGCTAGAAGGGACCATGATTTTGGATAAGGGGATTGGCATGGAGGGATCCCCCAATAATCGTCTTCAGCAGTTAGGGCACCCTCCTTCAAACCTTCCAAGGGTTCGAAGTGGCAGTTGAAGTCTCCGCCCATCAATATCTTACAATCGGTGGGTAGTTGCCCCAAAAATGAAGATAAATCATCCAAAGTGGGTGATTCCATGGACACACTAACTGGGCGCGAGTACACATTGACAATCGCCAGATTGAAGGCGTTAGGCCGTTTAAGAAGTACACATTGAATGTCCTCCGAAAGGGTTGGTATTATCTCTGCTCTACAACCAATATGACTGGCCACCCAGATAGCGAGTCCACCGGAAGGCCTCCCTTTACCATTCCACTTGGCATTGATGTAAAAGGTTGCGTAACCTGCCCTGAGAAAGTGTTCCCTAGCCCAAGTCTCCTGAAAGAGACAGATATCATTGCTGTCTACTAGAGAAACCCAATCATTTGAATCTAATTTGTTGGCGATGCCTGCCACGTTCCAGGAGAGGACCTTCACGGATCCTACGGGAGTCTTAAATGCCATTCCCCTCGTCCTCTCAGCAGCGTTACCTATAGATGGTAATGCAGACCTATCCGGTAGTACTCCCAAATCAGTTGGAGCTTGAGATGTTAAATTACAACGGAATAGTCTCGGGATAGATTAGCAGGATAGCCCTGAGTACTAGTGGTAGTTGTACTTTCCAAAAGAGGTGCAACAGAGTCTTGGTTGATGTTAACAATAGCAACTGTCCCTGTTCCCTGCAAAGCAGTTTCGGAAACTACCCCTTCGATATCCCCATCACATGCGCCCATCGGGAGTCAGTCAACCTGGTCAAGGCAACTGTATCTATTGGAATGAACATAATTGCTATAGACAGAAGTATCATGACGAGGGGGCCTATACCTTGACCCATCGATAGCAAATCCCACCCTGGTCCAGCCGTCGTCTTTCCCCAAGGTCGAATCTCCACCACTAGGATAAAAAAACGACAGGGGGACCAATTCTATGGATGTGTTCCCTGAACTCCCAAGCCAATTGCATATGTGGGGCAACACCTGGGAATTCCTAAAGCTTCCAAGTATACAATCTCCCCCTTTTTTCTTAACAGTGTACCCAACCCATGGGACCCTCCTAACCATCAATACTTCTCCTCTCAGATTAGGTGGTAGGGGCCTGTGGACATTTAACCAGCTGATGACTTTGTTACGTAGGGAGTCAAAAGATTCCACCACGTTACTAGAAAGCTCAGGTACCCCCATCAGAATTACAGTATAAGCCGCCGCCTCTGGAGGCAAGTTAACTGCTTTTCGCCGGTTATGGCTATTACTAATCCGGTTGGGGCAGTCAGCCATTACGTTAGGCAATCTCTCCTGTCTCGTTGTGGTAGCCGGGGTGGGTAACCTCGACTTCCTAACAAGCGGCACCGGAGGGAGTTGCCTAGGGAGAGGTACTGGGAGGGGTTGGGATGGGGTGACTATGGGGACGTTCGCCGTGGGAAGGGTAGTGGGCAGAGTTGGAACCACAGCAGTAAAAGTACTAGGCGGGAAAGAAATCCCACTATTTGTCCCATTTGCTCCATTAGTACTTGATCGCAACCCTTGCTGGTCCGCCCTACCCCCACTTAATTTTTCTATTGATAAAAGTCTAGCCTCAATGCAGTCGAGCTTAGTCGACAGGGGATCCAACAGATTTTTAATAATGTCAGTGATAGAGCAGATAATGTGGTCCGTGGTGTTAGAGAGTCCCCTCCAAAGATAAACGGGCCAGTATGCGGAGGTATGTGGTTGAGGGCAGGGTGTAAAGGGCTCGCCGTTTCGGTGACGATCACGGCGGAGGATTTTCCTGAGACATCCGTGCTGTTATCAACGGTGTCTGGAATGAAATCTACTTTGGCCCTCTTAGCACCTTTTGACTGCCTAGGTCTTTTCCTTTTCGGGACCGCACCCTCCCGAAGACCCCTATGATGTGATGCAGTAAAGACATCCCCCTCTTCCCGAGTTGGAACTATCTGAGATATCGGGGGAGACGTCGACTCATGGATGGTATGAACTGAGTCTCGATCCCTTTGTAAGTTAGATGGTGTCCTCAACTGCTGCAGCACTGACTCTATAGTTGATCGATGCTATCCATAAGTGATAAGTGGGTAGCATCCAGCAATTCTGGGGATCTAACATTCGCAGATGACCCTGGGGAAACTAGGTGCGAGCTTTCCAGCCCTTCTGCTATTTGTTTTTCTAGGGATGTAAGACCCTTGTTTACCACAGTATTTGCCTTAGCAAGAAAACTGTTACCTGTTACCAGGGTGGCCGCCTTGCTTCTTGTTTCCCTAGTTGCCATGTTGAACAACACCGTACTTCACGGGAACCAGGCAAATTGTAGAATTAGGGTGTCCTGCTGAGCAAACACTTAGGGGGGTGGCCCGGTCCGGTCTCACCCGTCCTCTAACGGCCTCAACCGGCCCGCCCTTTGCCCCGGCTTCGCCCGGCACTGTTCCGCGCACGTTCTGCGATGCATGTCAGGCGGTATGATCTTATAGGTATTGTGGGCAGAGCACTCCAAGAAGGAGGCGTGGTCGTTGGGGAAGAGTCTCCAGGTGCGGCTGTTAGACCCGCCGCTGCTGATCCTGGGACTCGCAGACCCGCTCTTGCTTGCTCCGCCCTGACCTCTGGCTTCAGTAGGATTTTCGTGCTCCTCTGCCCCAAAGTGCTCACAACTCGAGCACCAATCTAACATTCATAGAGCTTGTTAATGAATATTAATAAATACTGATAGAGCGCGCGAGGTCACCCAACCAATAATTTCGCCGCTTCCGGCCCCATATATTTCAATTCACCATATACATTGACCGGGTGACTTCACGGGCTGCTACCAATTTGTGTGAATTCCCTACTATTATTCCTCAGCGTACCCGACTTACCATCCACCGACACGGGTACCTATGACCACAATGGATCAGGGAGCTAGCTGTAAAGGAAAGGCAGCAAAATACAAACTTAAAATGACATTCAATACTTTTGTAAAATGACCACGGACAACTGGAAGTTTTAAAATCTTTATCTAAAGTTCGTTTTCTGAAAGCATGAGATTTACAAGAATAAGACAATCGATAATCAAGATAATGAAAAGTACATAACTATAGAGAAATAAAGTCAGGGTAATCATGGAAATGCTAATATGAGATGCAACAGGAAACGCTATGCATTTAGGGCAAAAGTTCTTTGGACAGTTTAAGAAAGGCTGTTCTAGACCATATCAGGAAATGACAAACTGCAATGCAAAATATGATTTCTAACAGGTAGGGTAACATGGGAACACGTTATGAAAATATGCAAATGACTTTACGTTTCAATAATTGCGGCAAAAGCATGGAAAAATCAACATATGCAAAGGTGTGTCTTTATTGAAGCAAAAGACAGAAAAATAGAAAGGTGCAAGTTTAAAGAATTTAGAGCAATATTTACCTAGACTGGTGTGGAAACCAAACCCTGGCCACGGGTCAGTTAAGGACAGGAAACCCTCAAGGAAGGATACCCCTCAATGGACAGCAGGTGCAGAATGGACACCCAGGACAGGACAGGAAACCCTCAGATTAGGAATCAGGCAGGACCTCAGGACAGGACAGGAAACCCTCAGGACAGGACCAGCACCCGCAGTTCGGAAGCAACGCCTGCGCTCCACCCTCTCTGCAGCTATCGATCAAGACCCCGATTGGGTCAGCGAACTCCCAGCCAAGTGCTTCGCCAGCACTTTAAGGTTCAGTAAAACCTTAGTCTATGGTCAATTTCGGACAGAGTGCTCCGCAGCTCTCTGTATCTTCAGTCACCTATTGAGTGCGATGGGTCAGTGACAGGTCAGCTAAACCAGACAAGTCGGACGACTTCCCTAGGTGAACCCAGGGTAGATATACAGTTTGGGGACGGTGTACCACCCCCCAATGTTGCAAAGTGTCAGAATCCCTCAATTTGGATTGGTCCTAAGGTAGGATTTGGGTAACACACCAATCAGAACAGACTATTTGGAGGCCTTATTTACATCTCTGGGCACCGCCTAGCAAGATTGGGGTTCCCATGAGAAATTCGCGCAGAATACAGTGAAAGAATACATTTTAGCAACATAATGGAACAATATCGTGATGCTGCGGGGCGAAGGTACAGCTTCCCAGGGTGGCTTCTGGTATCAACCTTCTTTGGCAGCAATTCAATGCCATGATGGCTCCTGGTGAGTCTGCGCACAAGTACCCTCCAAGATGGACTCCCCAGCCCAGCACCCCTCCGAGTCGAGGATACATGAAAAGTAAGCGAAAACAAATTAATACATAGAAATAACGATATGAAAACATCATTGGGTTTGTACTTTCAACTTATCACTATAAAATATACTTATGCAGTCTAAATGTTAGCTACATATACACGGGCACAAGAGCAATGGCACGAGCAGTACCACGTTGTTGCCAAAGCTATGTATTACGCATGCGCAACTATTTCCCTCCAAACCTGCAAACACGTCAGGACACGTGAGTGTGACTGACGCATGCGCAGGCGCTATTTCAAAGCAGCGGCCATTTTATTGACTCAAATTAATCGTATTAGAAATACACATAGGCAAGCTTCATTGACTTCGTTTCAAACATGAAATAAAGGTTAGTAAGACGTACAAATTATTACTTTGTTACACATAAGCGAGGTTCATGAATACGGCAAGTCGCAAATGCGAAGCTTTGCTTCATCAATCCCCTCTTTGATGATATTTACTATCATCACAAAATAAATGGAACCAGATGCCAACTTCTCACACTTTATACAGCTCTATCTCTTCCAACAAACGATTCAGCTTCTCTTTCTCATTTTTGGTAGGGTGAGAATTCTTCACCCTTTTGTATATCTGATTATTTATCTCCTCCAATTCAAGCTCATCCACACTTCGTTTCACTCCTCTCGCATTCACTTGATGCTTTCTGGTGTGCTTACGGCATTTGCAACAGACAAATATGAAGAATAGGAGGAGACCTATAATTCCAATTGGCATCAGTACCTTAAACAATAAGCTTTTACCTAAGCTAGCAAGCCAATGACCTATATTTAAGAGACCATCTACCAGTCTCTTCCAGGCACTGTCAACCTCGAGTGGTTTGAGTTCCCTTTCCAAATTAGTAATGTTTTTCACATATCTTTTGAGCTGCACACTTTTGTCCGGAATATAAGTGCAACAATGTTGCGCCTTCAACATCCGGCAGACTCCGCCCTCTTTTGCTAATAAGGTGTCAAGAGCAAGTCTGTTCTGCAAAACCATTGATCTGATCGCAACCATTTCGGTATTGACCAGCAGAAATCCATGAGCTGTGTCAGTAGACAACACATCCACTATAGTGGACAATTTGCAAATTCTGTGAATGTTCAGAACCACTCCCACTCCAGGTATCAGTGCACTGAAAATACTACCCATTATTTCACCTACGCTTTCTCTTTTACTACGCACTAAGCCATTAGTATTTTCACTGCTTCCAGCAACTCCATTCACATGGTATATTTTCGGGAAGACTATGCCGAAATAGCAGCTTCCATACCAGTGATCCGGCAATTTGAAATAAGCCTTGTCCCCACAAATATAATAAATTCCAGGAAACACAGGCTCTGACCCATTTTTGAAACCCCAACCTCCAATTACCTTATAATTATGTTCGCATTCACTGGAACCAATGAAAATGTTATTATAATAGCTAGTCTTCTCGCGGTGAAGACATAGCTTGCCTTTCTTTTCAAAATCCAGCAACAGAGCAGGACCCGCCCCACCAGTTGAGGTGCCTTCCATGTTCTCTGCTCATCTTGGCCTTTTCTGTCTTTCGTCATCTGCCTTTCTTTGTATTTTTATTCTCCTTTTCTCCTTTTCTCTGCCATGTTCAGGAACATTTTTTCCTGACTAAAATGCTACAGGAGATTCCATATGTCAAGGGCAGGTGATGGTATGTCACGCCTTCAGCTACAGAGGTAGGTAGCTTCATGCAGACATAGCAATCTTCAATTTCCATAGTCTCTACATAGTGTATTAACAAGTTTGCGAAAACATTTAAATGTGTCTTGTTCTTAACTCCATGATAATGTAGTCCTCCCTCATCTGATGCTTCTAAGTCTCGTTTTGTTTGTTTCAGTGCTCTCTCATGTCTTGCTACAGTCTGTGTTGTCAGCTCCTCACTGTCAGTATTTACAATTTCAGTAGGGTAAATATTAGTATTTTTGCTCACTGCAAAGGGAATGAACACTGTTAGTCCTATCCAAACTAATATCAGTATAACTATACTACATACACATACCTTGCAGCATGTTTTGCAACAACTGCGACTAGGTCTACCATTCACGCTTGAATCAGACATTTTGGCTCAGAAGAAGTTTTTCGACCCCTCTTTGTGACTTTACACGAGTAGCTTACTTTGTGCAAATTCACGGTGGCTCGTCTTCTTCTTCGGCAGAGTACTCAGGGACGGGTTCTCCGTCGCTTTCGTCAGTTATATCGAGCTCTTCAAATTCTTCCAAAACAAGTGTCCATTCAGGTGACTTGTACTTTTTGTTTTGTCTCTTTATTCGATCACTCCTTCTTTTGGAGGTACCTTCTTGTTGCTCAGCTATGCGAGCACTTCTCCTTTCTTCTGCACGTTTTTCTTCCACCGTTTTTAGGTCTCGCCTGTCGATGCGCATGCGCATCGAGCAAGGCGAGAGTATTGGCACTTATCCGCTCTTTATCCACACTGCAAGGAATCGTGGCGATTCCTTGCAGTGCACGAGAAATTTAAGCTCAATGCGCATGCGCATTGAGCTTAAATGCGCGTGCACATGCCCCCAGCCTTGCCTACTCTCTCTCACAGCCTCCCCCAGCTCCGCCCCCTCACTACTTGATTGCACGGCCGCTAGGCCGTGCCTCCCCTACTCTCCTCCCCCCTCCTCCTCTCCTCCCCTGCCTGCCTGCCGCTAGGCCGTGCCTCCCCTACTCTCCTCCCCCCTCCTCCTCCTACTCTCCTCCCCTGCCTGCCTGCCGTGTCGCACCTCTCCCCTCTCCGCCCCCTCCCCTGCCCGCCCCCTCCCCTGCCCGCCGTGTTACGGTGAAAGGCTTGTTTTTTGTTTGTATAATTTAACCCGCTCCGCCCCCTCCCCTTCCCTCCGTGTCGCATTTCTCCTCCCCCCTCCCCTCTCTTCCGTCCGTCCGTCTTGTTTTCTTTCTCTCCTGCCTCTTGTTATCATTTTTCAACCATGCGGCTTAGTGGGCATCACACTGGGGCGCAGTTGTGGCACGACTTGCGGTGCACGCCAGTGCATCAGTTTATTTCGTTACCGCCTCCCGTTTTTTTAGGTTTACATCAATTACTTTGTTTCTAGAGGCGTTTCCATATCATCAATACGTCATCTAACAGGCGTGTTTACTAGGCGTTTTCATTTACTATTTGGTCCTCACTATCGCCTGTTAAAGGGATATCCCCCCTAGGGGCGGCGTTCTAGCTACCTCAGCATTGCTTTAACCATAACGATTGGCCCTTATAGAAAGAGACAGATGGCGGCACATTGGGTCATTTCGTATTGCCAACGGCTGCGGGACGCCATCACTCATCCTTTATGCGGCTCCCGGAGGTTGTCATACATAGAACGGACTATCTTTTTCTCCGGTAAGGAAGCGTTTCTTGCCCGTTAGTAAACCCCATTCTGTTTTAATTAATTATATACCGAATAACAATCTACAACCTATTTGGGTTTGTTTTATTCACCTTTATTTTTAGAAACGCAAACCTGGCGTGGTGATACATCCTCCCACTCCTCCATTACGACGGCAAGCTCCTATGACTCTTTATTGATCTAGACGATAACAGTAACAGTTTTCATATTTGTTTTCGGTAACATTAGATTATCAGCTTTAACGCAACGTGTCGCTTAATTCGGTTCTAGCCGAGTCGTCGGGGGTAGTAAACGCAATACCAATGAAACCATACACAGCAAAACAAGAACGTTTTTGTCTTGTGCTTATCTGTCCTGCGTCTAAAGTATTTTGTTTCCTTAAAGGCAATAGGGATGGAACGTTCGGCGCCTGGAATGCTTGGATTGGCGCTATTTTGGCTCGTCAGTTCCCATGAGAAAATGGCTGAGCCAGAGCTAGACATCGGGCCCGAGCCAGCCGCAAGACCTGCTTTTCTTGCCCACCTTTACTTCCAAGCACGACAAGCCCTGCTAGATAAGTTGCTCTGAAAGTGAACCTGGTGTCGATGGGTACAGAGAGGTGAAGTGCATTCTTATGCAACGATTTCCATTGCATGACCTGTTTTGTAATAGCCGTTCGTCGGAGTGCATGAGTCATTCAAATATTCGTTCTTAGGAATATAGGCCTAATGGCTATCTATTTCCAGTGCCAGGTGTTGTCATGATCATAAAGCCACGGTTTTTTATTTAATACACATGTTTACATGGCCATTCGTGCTACTCCATGACAGCATTGCCACCGCATAATTAACAATACGAAGGACCCTCATTAACGTGGCAGGAGGTAGCTTGGGTACTAATATGATGCTATTTGGCTGCTGGATGGGGGTTGCTTAGTGGGAGTTGAGGGGCATTGTTTTATCCATTTGCAAAACTCGTGCTTTAGGCCATATTTGTGTGCTGCACCCGAGTAACCCTTTCTGAGTTAATGTGCTGAGCATGATGTATAGCTAAGCTGTGCTGTTCTATTTTACGTAGGCCACTACCTTACATTATTGCTCCAATAAAAATATTTTTTTTTAACGTGGCAAGAGGTTTATATTTAGTTAAAGATACAAAGGAAAACATTATAAAATTCCTTCTTTACCGATTTTTCTCTAGAAGCAAAGAAGAAAAGAAGTAACAAATAATCCAATATGGATGTCAAAGGGCAAAATCATACATTAATAGTTTAGAGAACAGCAGATTTAGAGTATTTGGAATACATTATCTTCACTCTGTGTATTTTATAGACTGTAAACATTCCTCAAAGTTAGTGTGAGAAGCTGGCTTGGTATATTGTATTGTATTGTATTGTAATTCTTCACTCACCCTCAACCCCTCACCCTCACTCACCCTCAACGCCTCACCCTCAATCACCCTCAACCCCTCACCCACCTTCACTCACCCTCACTCACCCTCACCCTCACTCACCCTCACCCACCCTCAACCCCTCATCCTCACTCACCCTCAACCCCTCATCCTCACTCACCCTCAACCCCTCACCCTCACTCACCCTCAACCCCTCACCCTCACTCACCCCCACTCACCCTCAACCCCTCACCCTCAACCCCTCACCCTCACTCACCCTCACTCACCCTCAACCCCTCACCCACCCTCAACCCCTCACCCTCAATCCCTCACCCTCACTCACCCTCACTCACCCACACTCACCCTCACTCACACTCACCCACCCTCACTCACCCTCACCCTCACTCACCTTCACCCTCAACCCCTCACCCTCACTCACCCCCCTCACCCTCAACCCCTCACCCTCAACCCCTCACCCTCCCTCACCCTCACTCACCCTCAACCCCTCACCCTCACTCACCCTCAACCCCTCACCCTCACTCACCCTCAACCCCTCACCCTCAACCCCTCACCCTCAATCCCTCACCCACACTCACCCCCACTCACCCCCACTCACCCTCACTCACCCTCACTCACCCTCACCCTCACTCACCCTCACTCACCCTCACTCACCCTCACTCACCCTCACCCTCACTCACCCTCACTCACCCTCACTCACCCTCACCCTCACTCACCCTCACTCACCCTCACCCCCTCACCCTCACTCACCCTCACTCACCCTCACCCTCACTCACCCTCAACCCCTCACCCTCACTCACCCTCAACCCCTCACCCTCACTCACCCTCAACCCCTCACCCACCCTCAACCCCTCACCCTCACTCACCCTCAACCCCTCACTCACCCTCACTCACCCTCAACCCCTCACTCACCCTCACTCACCCTCACCCTCAACCCCTCAGCCTCACCCTCACTCACCCTCAACCCCTCACCCTCACTCACCCTCAACCTCATGCTAAAGATTTAAAAAAAAAAACCCATAAACAATTCTAAAAGCACTAACTCTAATGCTGCGAGACCTATTGCATTTCTAATGCTTGTTATCCTTAGCCTCAATTTCTTGACAAATCCAGGCTCAATGTGCTTTCTTTTCTTAAGTCTTTTAGTTGGCACTTGGACTTCGTTTTCTTCTCTTGCCCTCTTGTTTTCATTAGGCGGTGGCAATTCTGCTTCAGTTTCTCCCTCTTCTATCTGACTGTTTCCAGGGCTAGCATCTATTTCTTCTGCCTGGTTACTAATCTGGCCTTGTTCAGGACAGTTTTGTGTTTGCCTTTCAAATGTCTCTGTGTCTGTTTCCTGAACACGTTCTTCTAATCCTATCTGATCCTGTTCAAGCACTTCGATCTCTGGACTTTCTTCTGCTCGAACTATTACGCTATGTCTAGTCTGTCCCTTCCCGACATCAGGAGTCAGTGGAGGAGTATCAATCACTTGTTCTGTCCCTGTCTGACCTTCTCCTTCCTCAGTTTTGATGTGAATCTCAAGATCCTGAGGTTCTTCGCCTGTGCCTTGCTTTTCCTTTCTAGTCCACTCTCTACCTTCCCAAAGTCGTTCGCTTGTTCTGATGGGGTCTTCGGTGAGATCAATCAATGGTATCCACTCCTCTGGCCATATGCTCGGCAGCTCGTCTTCAGCTACTTCTGGCTCAGTTTCTTGGACCCCTTCAGCAGGCTGGGCTCTTGGTAGTTCGTTATCAACTATTCCTGGGCCAACGTCTGCTGATCCCGCAGCTTGACTGGTACTGGGCTGTACGTCGTCAGCTACTTCTGGTCTGGCTCCTGCAGAGTCCTCTGCTGGACGCCCTTCTTCTTCAGGCTCTTCGTCTGGTAATACCTTCTGGGTGTGGCTGGCGTGTATCCAATGTGGAACCCCTGCACACTTTACTGCTGTGGTTGTTACCAGGATCACCTGACGCTTCTCTCCCCACCTTGGCTCCAGGCAGCTCTTCCGAGTATGCTTCTTTATCTTGACCCAGTCCCCCGGGACCAGTTTGTGGAGAGGAGTCGTTGGATTGAGGATGGCGTCTTCTCCGATCTGGCGAGAGATAGAACGCACTTGGTCACCTAATCTCTTGCAGTATTCAAGCACCAAATCATCAGTAATACTCAACAGTTTGCTTCCTGGTACCCATGCTTGTCTCATCACTCTTCCCATCAGGATTTCATGGGGACTTAGGCCTGTCTTGCGGTCAGGAACACTTCGGAGTCCCATCAGGACCAAGGGCAGGGCCTTCACCCAGGTCATGCCAGATGCATCACACAGTTTTGCTAGTCTGTTTTTGATAGTTCCATTTATTTGTTCCACTATTCCAGAAGCCTCTGGACGGTACGCACAGTGAAGCTTTTGTGTGATTTCAAAGGCCTTACAGAGTTCGTCGATTACCTCATTCTGAAAATGTCGGCCTCTATCTGATTCAATAGTGACTGGAACCCCGAACCTAGGTATCAGTTCTTTCAGTAAACACTTAGCTACTGTCATTGCGTCATTTTGGGGAGTAGGGAAAGCTTCCACCCACTTCGAAAATAAACAGACCATGACAAGGACATATCGCTTCCCTTCACAACGTGGCATGGTGATGAAATCAACTTGTATTCTCACAAAGGGACCCCCTGACCTCCCAATTTTTCCCAGTTCCACCGCAGTTTTCTTGCCTGCGTTCATCCTTTGACATGGCAGGCACCTCTGGCAGAGGGACTCTGCTACTTTCCTGAACTTTTTACTGTACCAAGTCTGTTGGAACACTAGAATCATGGCGTCCCTACCAATGTGTGATCCTTCATGTATCAATCTCGCCATTGTGCCAAGTAAGTGTCTAGGTAACACAGGCATACCAGTTGGGCCCAAGATGACACCATCCACACGTCTTGGTCTACACCCATCTTCCTTCCACTTCTCTCTCTCTTGCCAAGGTGCCGCCTGCTGCCACTCTTTCACTTCATCCCATGTAGGCACTTCCTCAAACACTTGAAGTTGGCAGCTGGTTCCGGGCCCCCCTCGTTTTGGATTTATGATATATCGATCTCTGGCGCACCATTGGGCCACTCGATCAGCAAAATCATTTCCCAGTGATACAGTGTCCATGCCCTTCTTATGAGCAACACATTTTACCACTGCCAGTTCCTTTGGTAACTGGATTGCCTCTAAAAGGTCTTGAACAACTTTTCCATTTCGAATAGGGGTACCTGATGAAGTCAGGAACTCCCTCTGTAGCCACAACTGGCCAAAGTCATGCACAACCCCATAACAGTACTGACTGTCAGTATACACTGTTATGCGTAGGTTTTTCCCAATTTTGCAAGCTTTTATCATAGCGATCAATTCGGCTACTTGTGCAGACTTTACGTCAAATAGATAACCTGCTTCTTCAATTTTGGTTAAGGAGACTACCGCATAGGCAGCACTCAGGCCTCCTTGTTCATGTCTTAGACATGAACCATCCACAAATAATTCCATGTCATGCACAGGCAATGGTGTTTCTTTAATGTCTGGGCGTGGTTTGGTGTTGAATTCTGTTAAATCAATGCAATCATGCTCATCATCCACCCCACCTTCCATATCCATTGGGTCGGGGAGCAAAGTGGCGGGGTTCAGAATACTGCACCTGACAATGTTTACATTTGCAGCACCCACAAGAATCCTCTCGTATTTAGTCAGCCGACTAGGGGTGAGATACTGAGTCTTCGTCCTGGTCAGTAAAATTACCACTCCATGTGGAACATACACAGTTACAGGATGTCCCATGACAATGGACTCACTCTGCTCTAAACTTGCGCAGGTAGCAGCTACTGCTTTCAGACAACCTGGTAATCCAGCAGCCACTGGATCCAGGGTGGCAGAGAAATATGCCACAGGCCTTCTGGTTGTGCCATGTTCTTGAGTCAGGACTGACAACGCGCAATTATCGCGAGTGTCACAGAATAGGGCAAATTCCTTAGTATAGTCTGGCATTCCCAACGCAGGTGCTGTACACAGACAATCTCGTAGTTTGGTGAAGGCTGTTAAGCTTTCATCATCCCACTGTACAATATCCGGTGTTCCTCTCTTGGTCATTTTTATCAAGGGCCTAGCTAGGACTGCAAACCCCAGAATCCATTGCCTGCAGTATCCTATCACTCCCAGGAACATTCTGATCTCTTTCTGAGTACGGGGTAACTGCATCTTTTGAATTATTCTCACCCTTTCTGATGTCACTTTCCTGACACCTTTCTCTATCTGGTGCCCCAGATATTTCACTGACTTTGCACAGAACTGTAATTTGTCAGGGGCCACTTTATGTCCCTTCTCACTCAGGTGATTCAGTAGGGCAATGGTGTCAATCACACAATCCCTATGACTTTTAGACGCCACCAAGAGGTCGTCAATGTATTGCACTAGGACAGAGTTTCCAGGTAAGACCAAAGTTTCCAAACATTTTTTCAAGATCTGATTAAAGATAGAGGGGCTCTCTGTGTACCCTTGAGGGACCCTGTTCCAGACATACACGTGACCATTGAAGGCAAACGAGAAAAGAAATTTGCTATCTGGATGCAAGGGAATGGAAAAGAATGCATGACATAGGTCTATCACAGTGAACCACTCAGCATCCCAGGGAATCTGATACAGAATCACTGCTGGGTTCGGGACAATAGGGCAGCAGGGGACCACTATCTTGTTGACTTTTCGTAGGTCCTGCACTACTCTGTACTTGCCACTAGGCTTCTTGATGCCCATAATCGGGGAGTTACATGGGCTACTCATTACTTCCTGTATGATGTTTCCTTCTAGCAATTTCTGTATTTCCAAAGTGACACCTGCTCTCACCTCTGCATTCATCCTGTAGGGTTTAGTATTGGGGTATACTGCATTGTCCTTGATTGCTATCTGTATGGGGTCCACGTTTTTCATTAACCCTACATCTTTCCCAGTAAAGTCCCATACTTCTGGCCTCACTGCTTCTTGGAGTTCTTTGGGCAAATCCTGCATGGTCATCCGTTTAATTTCTGAGTCAGGTCTGATTAACATTAATTTATAAATGCCATCTTCATCTGGGGTCTGAATTTCAACACCCTTTGGTGTGCAAAAGATGGTACAGTTCATTTTGCACAGCAAATCACGTCCCAGTAAGTTTACTGGACTGGTGTCACAAACGACAAATCTATGCATTTCCTTAAAGTTTCCAATTGAGATCTCCATGGGCTTGGTAACAGGAGTACTAATCAATTGATTAGATACACCCACTACTTGGATGGCTTCTCCCGAGAGGGGTAGGTTTGGAACGTCCACTGTTCTCACAGTAGAACGGGTAGCGCCAGTGTCCAACAGAAAAGTGACATCATTTACGTCAACCTTTCCTTCAATATATGGTCCGGACTGGTCTACCGGCAAGGAGGCGCCAAGTACGCACTCCTCGTCCTCCCCTCTCAGGCCCCGTCAGTCCTGGTCATCACAAAGGAAGGTATCGTTTAACAAATACTGCGAAGTTGCTGCATTTCTGTTCTCATTGCTTTCCCAGACTTCTATCTCATCACCCTCTGTCGCTTTTCCCTTATATGCTTGCTCTGGAGCTCGGGGCACCTGAATCGTTTTTACCTGTGGTTGAGTCTTTCTTGGTCTTTCTTTCTGCGTCTGTGGAGTTAAATCAGGTGTTTTGGGGTTATCGTCAGGCAAATAAGGACACTCGTTTCGCCAGTGTCCAATTTCTCCGCACTGGTGACAGGGAAATTTCTTCATAGCCTCTTCCCTGCTCATTTTGGGCCGGGGCTTACCTCCTCCCCCACCCCCAGGACCTTGGTTCTGAGTGTTTTTGGCCATATTACTCAACTGTTTCTCCTGCTGTTCTGCGAGCTTCACTTGAGCCCACATGACCTTCTCTTTGAGAGCCTTTTTCTTTTCTGCCATCTCGTCCTCGCAGTACTTTGCGTACCGCAGGACCTCGTCTATCTTTTTGGACTGCCAACAAATTTTGTTATCTTTTATCCACTGACAAATTTCAGGCCTTAAACCATTTACAAACCTGTAAATAAAATGCGTCATATCCTTCATCTCGATGTTATCTATACCACTGTATGTTTTAAACACCTGCAACAGCCTTTCATAATAGGAGTGCACTGTCTCGTCTCTTTCCTGCGTTGTTCTATCTATTCGGGTCCAATCAGTTTCCTTTGCGGGCACCTTATTTTTCAAATGCTGAATTACTTGTTCGTATTTTTTCATCACTTCAATCGATGGCTCCCCTGTGTTAGAGTCCCTCGGGTACTCCTCACTAGGCCAGGCTATGGCTATTTTACACTCAGTCCATAGATCTACTGGGACCACGATATCGAAAAATCCATCCAGGTCTTTCCACAGGCATTTTTGCACCTTTACGAACCTTTCCACTTGCCGGTACCAGTCAACTGGCTTTTCGCGCAATTTCGGGAAATCGTTAGTAAAGGACACAATATCCTGTCTGGACCATGGAACGTGCACATACCTCCCACCTGGTACTTCATGCATGGGGCATAACGTTTCAGGCTTGTCTACTTCTCTCAAAGCGAACTCAGGGGTCGCTTGTCTGATCGAGCCTCATCTTTCTTTCGTGCCCACCTGCTTTTCCATTTTTCCACGTCTCCCCATTTTTGCAAAATTGCTAGCAACTCTTTAATCTGCAACTTTTTCCCTGACACATTCAAGTTCTCTATATCTTTGTCTGAGAATTCAGCTCTGTAGGGTTTTTGCAAGGGCTTGGATCTTGAAATATCTACCCCCATACTAGCTGCAGTGTCTGTCAACTTTTCGTGGAGCACCCTGGTACTTCTGGTAAGGCTTTTACACATAAACAGCAACTCTTCTTCAGAGTAGGTATTTAATCTGTCTAATCCCACATTTCCTGCCATTAATTCCTCTATTTCTACCCTCAGTTTGTAGAGGTCTAAAGGTTTTGTTTGCGGAGTCTGTTTTTCTAATTCACGACTCCAATTTTCAATTTCTTCCGGAGTTACCAGAGAGACACTCCTAGTACCTGACGTTGATTCTAATTTAATTTCTTTCGCATTAAAAGGATTATGCCTCTTCTGCACTCCCTTCCCGGTCTGTTTGTTTGGCAGGTCCAAGAACACAACTTCGGACTCGCACTCACTGGACTGATCGTCTATCAGTAGGGGCTCCTGCCTCGGTGGGGCCATGATTGGGTTAATAACTGGAGGGTTTGGACTTCCCTGATTATTCCCATATAACGGAACCACTGGTCCGATTGTTACCGGAATAGTCAAAGCCTCAGGACTGGCATTTAATTGGGAGATTTTCTGAATTATTTCTGTTCTCTGTCTAGCTAGGGCCTCTTGCTCCCTTTCATATAGTACTCTTCCTAATGTTCGGTCAGGTATCATCTGTGGGGTCAGGTGAGGGGTAAAACTCGGGGCAGTAGGATGCGTTTCACTTGGTCCTCCACCATAATTTGGTTTAGGGAACAAAGTTCCTGTGCCAAATGACCTGCGCTCTTCCCCATATGGAGGCTGTAAAAAGGGCATTCCTGAACTCAATGGTTTTTCTTCGTTTTCATAAAGAGGTCTGGGGAAAAAGGCTCTTTCACGGGAATATTTTTCCTCCGGGCTCAAGGGCACTCTAGGATATATATCCCGTACCTCCGCGGGTCCGGGATTCTCAAAATAGGGCAGTACCTGACCACCTCCCCCCCTACTTAGGGATCTGTCCTCTTCCTTAATAGATGGACGCTGGGGATTCTCTCCTGCACTGGAAGGTCGGGCTCCCTCATTATAAGGGGACGGACTCCGTGTAAAGATGTCATCTAATAATTCATCGTCTGACTCCCCCAGGGCCCCCCAATGCTTACTCTTTTCTGTCCTTTTCTCTCCCGCAGGAGGGGTACATGCTGGCATCATGGGAAACAGACCCTCAACAATCATGCTCTGTCTCCACTGTTTCATCTTTTTATCCCTGGTCTCTTGTTTCAGCCTTGGGTACCACTTGGTCAGACCTTTGTCCATCCGGGGTTTCTCTCTTTCAAAAGCCTCAATCTCCCATTCCTCTAATGCCTCATACTGCGTTAGTCTCGGTCTGGGATGCAATTCATTCATTCGGGTTCTCAAATTAAATAAAATCCTACCATTGAAAGTACCGTCTAACGGAAAAGCCAATATTCCGTCATCTTTTGTATACTTTACCCAATTTTCCAACCACACACAGGTATTGTACCCTCGATCAAACATCATGAAAGAGGCGGGAGTATTGGGTGGTGGGACAATAACGCCCTCTCTGGATTTAATCGGTTTGTCCGTTTTGAAGTAATTCTTTATCTTATTTACAAGGGACATTTTCCTCTTAGTTCCGTACATAATATCGTATCTCTTGGCTTTCCACTGATCCCTTTCAAACCCTTGGTTTCTTGGATCGGGTCTAGTCTCTGGACAATACGAGTGCCACATACGATTTCTACGCTCAACTTTGTTTACAAAGTTACCTCCAATCAGAATGCGCCTTGCAATTCCGTGCGACCAATGGGGTGCACGCGTTCAAATATTTTCAGCCAATGGGTGCGCGGCCCCTTCGTGAGACAGTCCTCACGCTCCGGCGCTTCACCCCTCCTTTACAATTCCAGCCCCGCTACCCGCCCGCTGTTTCTACCAATCCCAGCGCGGCACGGAGTGACGTCAGAGACGCTTCGCGGCTGACTCCCTCCCTTCACAAGGTAACGGAAACTTTCTTTCTTTCTTTCTAAAGTGCTAGTGCTTGGTTATTTTACAACGAATACACATTCGCCACAGTGCTCAAGTGTCTAGACAGAGAAAGAGTTATTTTACTGCAAGTAAACTACTTCCATTTACTTTTCACACGCTGCGGGTAGATCTCTTCCGCCTACCCTTCACTCTAGCATCGGTGAACCTGTTATTCCCCTAAACTCATCCACTTCTCCGGGATATATCCGAGTCTAAGGTTTCCCAGCGGACCCCTTTGCTTTCACCCAAGCTCCGATGAACCTGCTACTCTTCCGATGTGACCCTTACTAGGTTACGCCACTATGGGAATTTTGCCAATGAACCTCGTTACTAACATTTATTCACACACGTATTCAGAAAAACCCTAGTTAGTGCTTCCCGGTTGTACCTAACCTGCACCTAACTTTCCTGGAGCCTGCGACCTCAAGGCAAATGGATTCTATTCACCACTTTGCCATTCAATTCCCCGGGGAGTTCGGACAACACTGAACGAGACGGTTTACAAATGCATGGATTAATACATATAACAATATAAGAACAAGAATAACAATAATAAAACAATTCATACATTTCAAAAAGCAACACCTTTCAAGAGAGTGATCAGTTCCCTCGGAATGGCCGCTCTTGTAGCAGCATTAATATACTAGCAGCTACCGACTTGACTAGACTAACTAGTCCTGCCTAACCTTTAACTAGTCCCTAGCCATCCTCTGCTACCAGAAAAACTGATAGAGCGCGCGAGGTCACCCAACCAATAATTTCGCCGCTTCCGGCTTCGGGCCCATATATTTCAATTCACCATATACATTGACCGGGTGACTTCACGGGCTGCTACCAATTTGTGTGAATTCCCTACTGTTATTCCTCAGCGTACCCGACTTACCATCCACCGACACGGGTACCTATGACCACAATGGATCAGGGAGCTAGCTGTAAAGGAAAGGCAGCAAAATACAAACTTAAAATGACATTCAATACTTTTGTAAAATGACCACGGACAACTGGAAGTTTTAAAATCTTTATCTAAAGTTCGTTTTCTGAAAGCATGAGATTTACAAGAATAAGACAATCGATAATCAAGATAATGAAAAGTACATAACTATAGAGAAATAAAGTCAGGGTAATCATGGAAATGCTAATATGAGATGCAACAGGAAACGCTATGCATTTAGGGCAAAAGTTCTTTGGACAGTTTAAGAAAGGCCGTTCTAGACCATATCAGGAAATGACAAACTGCAATGCAAAATATGATTTCTAACAGGTAGGGTAACATGGGAACACGTTATGAAAATATGCAAATGACTTTACGTTTCAATAATTGCGGCAAAAGCATGGAAAAATCAACATATGCAAAGGTGTGTCTTTATTGAAGCAAAAGACAGAAAAATAGAAAGGTGCAAGTTTAAAGAATTTAGAGCAATATTTACCTAGACTGGTGTGGAAACCAAACCCTGGCCACGGGTCAGTTAAGGACAGGAAACCCTCAAGGAAGGATACCCCTCAATGGACAGCAGGTGCAGAATGGACACCCAGGACAGGACAGGAAACCCTCAGATTAGGAATCAGGACAGGACCTCAGGACAGGACAGGAAACCCTCAGGACAGGACCAGCACCCGCAGTTCGGAAGCAACGCCTGCGCTCCACCCTCTCTGCAGCTATCGATCAAGACCCCGATTGGGTCAGCGAACTCCCAGCCAAGTGCTTCGCCAGCACTTTAAGGTTCAGTAAAACCTTAGTCTATGGTCAATTTCGGACAGAGTGCTCCGCAGCTCTCTGTATCTTCAGTCACCTATTGAGTGCGATGGGTCAGTGACAGGTCAGCTAAACCAGACAAGTCGGACGACTTCCCTAGGTGAACCCAGGGTAGATATACAGTTTGGGGACGGTGTACCACCCCCCAATGTTGCAAAGTGTCAGAATCCCTCAATTTGGATTGGTCCTAAGGTAGGATTTGGGTAACACACCAATCAGAACAGACTATTTGGAGGCCTTATTTACATCTCTG
This sequence comes from Lissotriton helveticus, assembly GCF_964261635.1. NCBI lineage: Eukaryota > Metazoa > Chordata > Amphibia > Caudata > Salamandridae > Lissotriton > Lissotriton helveticus. The sequence continues at coordinate 626,491,030 of NC_136065.1, read as the reverse complement.
GGCACCGCCTAGCAAGATTGGGGTTCCCATGAGAAATTCGCGCAGAATACAGTGAAAGAATACATTTTAGCAACATAATGGAACAATATCGTGATGCTGCGGGGCGAAGGTACAGCTTCCCAGGGTGGCTTCTGGTATCAACCTTCTTTGGCAGCAATTCAATGCCATGATGGCTCCTGGCGAGTCTGCGCACAAGTACCCTCCAAGATGGACTCCCCAGCCCAGCACCCCTCCGAGTCGAGGATACATGAAAAGTAAGCGAAAACAAATTAATACATAGAAATAACGATATGAAAACACATCATTGGGTTTGTACTTTCAACTTATCACTATAAAATATACTTATGCAGTCTAAATGTTAGCTACATATACACGGGCACAAGAGCAATGGCACGAGCAGTACCACGTTGTTGCCAAAGCTATGTATTACGCATGCGCAACTATTTCCCTCCAAACCTGCAAACACGTCAGGACACGTGAGTGTGACTGACGCATGCGCAGGCGCTATTTCAAAGCAGCGGCCATTTTATTGACTCAAATTAATCGTATTAGAAATACACATAGGCAAGCTTCATTGACTTCGTTTCAAACATGAAATAAAGGTTAGTAAGACGTACAAATTATTACTTTGTTACACATAAGCGAGGTTCATGAATACGGCAAGTCGCAAATGCGAAGCTTTGCTTCATCAATACAAATAAACTGAAGTTTGGGATAAACTGAAGAAGGCTGTAAACAATGCATATAGTTCACCAGAAGAGCTCTTTGTTAATGATTTGATGCAATATCAACAACTATATAGGTTGAGTCGAGCATGTATCACAGTAACACCTGGTAAAATCCAATTTGATCATATATCATTGACTAGTTATGATGTTTGCTGCTTTATGCATAATTTTAAAACAAAGTGCCATTAAAATGGATTCTAGTGTGATTTCCACATATATTGTGCATGTGGAAAATTTGTAATCTGAGCTTGGAAGATATGTTACCTTCACTGTTTCAGTTTCCAACTCATACCCAATAGAAAATGCAGTTTCTACACCTAGTTTTTTAAAGAATAGTATAAGAAGAGTAGTGAGGCAATTAGGCAAATGTATAGGGCTAAAAGTCTAAATGTTTGTCATTCATTTGAATAGTTTTGTGCATTTTCAAATGGAAAATCAGAGTTGCTGTAATTGTGTGGAAGCTCTTGCTAAAAATACAGTAATTAATCCTTAAGGTAAACAAGTGAGAGGTATAGCAATAGTAGTAGATGAGAGGGAGGAAAGAGAGTTTTTAAACATTTGAAGGGGAAGATAAAGATGGATACACCCAATGAAGGGATTGCAGAGGACGTAGAGAAAAGATCTAGACAAGGGGACATACATAATTAATGTTCAACTGTACTTAAAATGTATTTATAGCTCTTCATTCATAACTTTTGTAATTCTATATATAGATGAAACACAACTGATTCAAAAATTTACTGTTTTATAACTTATAAGGGATTGTTATAAAAGCAACTCTAAATTGAAGGTGTGTCAGGTTTCAGTTCTACATGGCATATGGGAGCTTTGAAAATGTATAACATTGTTTTTATCAGTTTCTTTTTGTAGAAAAAGATGCTAACCATTTCCCACTTTGGTGCTTAATGTGTACATCAAGAAAAATATACTATCAGTACTTAAGCAACATGTAAATTATTAGCCATCTTTAGTGTTTTTATTAAATTAATAATAGTTCTATGAAGTTGTTCCTTAGTTTTCTCCTAAAAACTGAAATTCATTATCCATGAAACACAAATAATCAACCAAATTTGTCATTCACATTTCATTTGCAAAGGTTTTTCTTTTTTGTCTGTGCAAATGAAAAAATGTACATATGCTTGCAAAAGCACCAACTGAGGTGCTGACTATCTTAATTAACTCTCATTGCTCCACACAAAAAAGTGAAGGTACTGGAGAAAGAAAAACGTCAGTGACTCTTGTTATACCAAATATCAAAACTGTCTTCTCTACGGTATCAATGCTCTCAGCATGAGAAATGAATGAATAGAGTCCAGTCGCAATCTTGGCAGATAGAATTATTTCCTTGTCCTCCTCAATATTTATTTTTCTAATTAAAGGAGGAAATCTGTAGTGTTGTATATGTGTCTCTAGCAGTTGTATGAACTCCCTTATGTACTTTCCAGTGGATTTATGGATGGAGCAGGAAGCCAAAATGATAAGTCCGCAGGGGTTCCCAAAGGTTTTTTGTGAATTTTCAGTGAAATATAAATCCTTGGGCAACACGGTTTAGTCTCTATCAGCGTCGTTTAGATTTCTCTGTGATCCACTATTGTTCCAATGCTTGAATAAGATGGTCTAATATTTCCATTGGGAAACCTTTGTTAACCTCAAGTAGACATTTGTTTTGTTGAGATGTTCTTGTATGTTTTAATTGTGCATGTTGCAAACTGTCATGACAATGACATTGCCTCTCTGGACATCAGGAAGGCAATGGGCCCTATAGACTATGGTAAGTGATACTCACATGTAAATGTATTCCTGTACCTATCTGTAAGTCAACCCTTTTTTGCTATTCACCATTTCCGAGAGTTGATTTTCACCCAGTTGCAGACCTACATGTTACCAGCCCCTAAAGTCAAGGGATGGAAATCTAAGACAGAATTTATAATGGTAAAATGACTACTAGTACCTTTTCATACACAGGTGGAGCTCTCTGCCACCATGGTGGAGATCTCCCTAAGGCAAAGAATAGAGGAAAAAAAATCAGGATTATAAATACTGAAAAAAATTATACAACATTTTTAAATGCAAAATAAACATTTTAATTCAGGAAAGCAAATATTTATTAAATAATTAAATAGTTCAAATATACACTTTTAATTTATAACTATTTTTTAAACAAATTAAAATACAAATCCTCACTAGTATGTCAATATTTAGTTAATATCTTCTCTTACTATATACAATTAAAAGTTGTTGTTAGTAACAAGTTAAAGTAATTACATTTTTTAGTAAACATTTAATGTAATCTTTTTAAGAATCAATCCATAAATGGTTTAGATTATCAAAAATGTAACCCTAAAACAATTAATATATATGAATTTACATAATATATTATAATATAAATTCTACACACACACACATATAACAGGTAACCGTGTAATTTGGTCCAGTATTGCTGTTGATAGGTGACATCACCACAAGGCTGAAGATGAAATGGTTTGCAAATGTTACAAGAACCCCACCACGCACTTCTGATAACCTCACATATTACAACACTCATGACATGTTAAATGACATCATTGATGACATCTCAAATGGCATTACTAACGACATCAGTGATAACACTACACTTACATACAGCGTAGAATTACATGTTTGGGTCAATAGCATAAAAATTGTACAAGCACTAGAGAAAGGCCTAATTGTGCATTTTAAAAGTTATACATTGCACCATTTATTAATCACTAATGTTTGGGGTGGAAGACGTACTCAGTGCGAAAGGCTGAGTGCACCTGATATGAGCTGTTCAGGTATGTTTAAAAGTAGCTGGTGGCTTAAAGCCAAAGCATGTTCCAGAAAATCTGTGAAGAATCTGTGAGAAAGGCCAAAGCTGCTCTAGACAATACATTAACCCTAGTTCCAATACAATGATCTAGAGGCATTTTATGAGCTATGCATATTTATTTCCAGTAGTTCACTATAGATTTTCAGGCATTGCCAATTACTGATATTGTATAATAGTGGTATATACCTCTTACAGGCGGTTATCTCATACTTGTGTTATAAGCATTGCTCTAAGTTTGTATGCCATCTCGGGAATGTGTAGTATTTTTGACTAAACTATGGAGCGTAGGGCCAGACAGATGTTGTCTTTATGGTGGCATATCTATGCCTATCAACATCTTGACTTAAAATTGTGGATCATGAGGAAGCTTAAGAGGTCATCCTATTAAGGTGACTAGAAAATTGTCAGTAGGTGTAGCGTGTTGAAATTCTTCAAGTCTGCAAACACTATAAAATTGTTTCACAGTGACTATTCGTTGTCATCAGTGATATCATCAATGAAGAAATTTGAGATGGCATCAGTGATGTCATTAATGACATTCTATAACATGTCATGAGTGATGTAATATGAGAGGCTATAAGCAGGGTATGTCGGGAGTTCAAGTTCAAGTTCAAGTTCAGGCATTTATAAAGCGCACTACTCACCCAGAGGGTCCCAAGGCGCTATTGAGCACAAGTTATAGTTAGCTCAGTAAACTATACTGGTCAATTTCAGTGTTTTAGCAGTTTTAAAGTAAATTTTTATATTATTACAACACTTTATTATAACATCACTTTAACTTTTCTTTTTTTCAGTGAATTTCTAGGGTTTTTTAATGTGAGCTCACATCTCGGAACCTTTCCTAACAATAATGTTACTTTAACGTCTGGTTTTATCCAGTGAATTGATGAGAACTATTTTAACATAAAGTAAGATAATATTACCATACCTAACTAAAACATCACCTTAACCTTTGTTTTTTTAATGAATTTCTAGTTTTTTTTAGGTACAGTACAATCTTATTAACATACCTGTCATAATGTCACTTTAACCTTTGTTTCTTAAGTATACTTCTGTGTTTTTATTACATTAACCCAACTTTCCGACAGAGCATAGCTTGCTTTGTATGATGAGCAGCGAGGGGTATAAAAAAAGAAAAAAGCAGGGAAATTCATCGGTTATACGTAACTGACAAAAGTATAACTTGCAACGCTGTAATGCACTGCTTATGACCTTAAGTAATACATCACTGAGGACAGCTGAGGAGTATTGCGTTGCAAGTTGTACCTTTGTCATTACGTATTATTGGTAAATAGCCAGATTTTTTGTTTATTAAATGATAGTCTGTTTTCAGTGATTTTCTTTGTTTTTTTTAACACAAGTCACAATATTACTACTTTCCTCACGTATAACTCCACTTTATCCTTTGTTCTTTTAGGGGAACATGCACACCGGCCTGAAGCGGCTCGAAGAGAAGCACATGTGGTTAAGATCATACTCCAATGCGAGTGGTCGTTCCAGCATTAAAACAAACACCCCAGTGAAATGACCAGCTGAGTGAAACCGGAACTGAGGAAAGCCACATGGCTGAAATGTGTCTGCCACAATGTGTCACGGACTCATGAACTATACTTCTGGGTTCTTGAACTCAATTATGTTTTTAACTGTGAGAAGATGTGTTTTGGAGTAATACCTTTCTTAATGCTCATTAAATATACACTGTGCTTACAATTGCATGTGTTTAACAATCATGTGGATCATTCTCATTGGGGGAAAACCAACATGGCTAGTAGAAGTGGACTGCTGCCATCTTAATCCACATACTGTTTTTATGGCTGCCATATTTGCGTGTATGCTCTCAATGGCAATTCAAATGAGAGTACCTTTGTTTTTAACAAATTAAATGTCATTAAAGTTTCAAATATACCAATGTCACTTTAATCTTGGATGGAGAAAAGCTGGTACCTGTTATAACTCCACACGCAAATGTTAAATGTATGCAATTCTCCTCAAAATTATCCCCTGAATGGGTTGCCATTATTTCTCCCATGCGCCGTGTCACTTCACAACAATGGTTTCGCCCCTCACCACAGCTGCAAATATAAAACTCCTGCACATCTCAGCAGGCATCAGTTACATTACTTTTCATCCTACAATTCAATACTTGACAACATTGGTCAATGATATTTGAGCTTCGATTTTAACTGCTGCGGTTCAGGCAGTATACCACTTAACAAGTACCAACAAAGTTCCACCTGGGATTGCCGCACTCTTAGGGCGTGTGTGTTAGAAGGTGGTTCTGACACTATGGGCCGCCCAGATTTTTTGCTTTTTAGCACCTAATTGTTGAGCTTTTACTGTGGGGGAGCCTCATAATTTGGGACTCACCCACAGTAAACTCAGGATGTAAGAGACTGCATAGGGATTTTATTGGTGTCCCCCTGGCTTGACCAGGCCAATGCGCAGCAGCTGGAGTAAGGGACACGGGGCTGGTTACATGCAGACACCTTTGTACATGTGTGTGCAGACGTGTAGAGGCCACGCAGGGGAGATTCCTAGAGGGCGCAGCTAAGGAGCAGGTGAAGATAGACTGGTGTGGCAGGACTTATGCAGAATGGGGTGGTGACATGGAATAGGCTTTATACACTGGGAAGAAACATGCCAGGGAAAGTCAGTGTGTTTTACTGTGCTTCACTTCATTATTCCCCTATGGGGATGTGGAGCCCATGGGCTACAGTAACTTTCATAAGGCCTACAGATTCCAGACATGCACTAAAGTCCACTGTAGCAGATGTGAAAAGGAGTATTCTGCAGAGTCCAAAGTCATATTTGTATTGCTTTTGGGTCATTCAGAAATGCCAATCATAACCAGGGCCTGGCTGAGGGCTGACCTCAGCAGGATGGATTGATAACCTTTCTTCCACAAGCTAAGGCCTCCTCTCCACGAAGAGAAGATGGATGGGGCTACAGGCTCATCCATCAGTAGCTATCATTGGGTGCCAGGCACCAGGCTGCCCCAAGGAGAGAAGGCAGCGAGGGGGGAAGGGGCTTTTTCAGAGACCATGTGGCAAGAGACCCTGGACGACGTCATCTTGAACAAACCCAGAGGCTGGGGAGGAAGGAGGGAGCAGGGGCAGGGAAGTGATGTGTCGCTGTTTGATAGGACAAACATAGACTTCCTGCCAGCCCCCTACTCAACTTTTTAAAAGTGCTTGCACAGGAAGAGAAGCTCTCCCTGGAGTGTGGTCTGCTGAGGCAGAAGGTGCTGGAGCCTGGCAATAGGCAGTTGGAAGGAGGAGCCCCCTGACTGCCCCACAGGGCCCTGAACAGTGCCAGGAGAAAAGTCCAGGACCGGTGCGCAGAAGCAGGGGACACTGCGCAGGGAGAAGAGAGGCCCAGGAGGAGAGCCAGGTGAAAGGCTGACGCAGGAAGCCAGTGAAGACCGCTCCCTGCAAAGTGCACCCTCTTGAAGACAAGGAGGGCAAAGGAGAGTGCTCCCAGTGGCTGGGAAGCACCACCTGGAGCAAGAAGACGCAAAAATGGAGATCGGATCCCCAGAGGCTGAGATATGGCCCCTGGAAAGTAGGCGACCTTTGACTTTTCATGGGACCGACGATGAATCACGTGGGGCTCCACAAAGAGGTCTTTAGGGGCCCAGTGAAACCGTAATGCAAACTACACGCCAAAGCTGTTTAAGAGTCAGGTAGGGTGTGAATAATATTCCTATTTTATATCACCACCCGATGTTTGTGGCTGTTGGTAAATGTGATCCAGCCCATTTCGATTCTCGCATTATGGAAGGTATTGAGCCTGATGGCTCTTAATTATCATGGGTGTTCTATATTACCTTCATTTTGTTTCCATTGTAAGCCGTGGCAGGAACTGGGTAGCAATTTCAATTATAGAAAATGTACCCCACGAGATGTTAGACACTATGGTGAGGGAGATCACAATTTAAACATGGTGCCTACTCTTGCGATAATACCATGTGATAGACACTACGTGTCTAGTCCACGGAGGTGGCTTACGTCACGCTTCCGGGGTTTTAAATATATGAACATGGTGCTCCCCGTAAAACCGGACTGCAGGCTACAAGCGCCTAATCTGCCAAGGACTTGGGTAAGACATTACGAGTGAAATGCTATCTGTGTGAGAACAAGGGGAAAATTGTCTAAACGTGCCATACTGTAAGTGGGCATTGGGTCCTCTCCTGTCAGCATGCAAACGCATCATTTTCATCTTTGGCTTGGGGGCATGTCTGTGCTTACACGGTTGTTCAATTAATCAAGCGTGAGGCCCTTGTGGCTCATATGATATTTTAAGGCAGCTTCTGTATTTATACACTTTCTAATTTTCGTTCTTTTGATAACGTTTATTATAATATGTTTCCGAGCACCTTGTAAACCGGAATCGGACTCCGGTCAGCTGGTGACCGCACCATCCTTATTATATTTCTTTACGGCGTGCTTGTGTATACACACTTGATTATTTAGCTAAGCGCAAGGTTCCTCTGACCCTTATGATATTTCAAGGACGCACCTGTGTTTTTACTTTCTTTTTTCTTTTCTTTTGGTAACTTCAATTATAATTCATGTGGACAATTGGCTATCCGGGTGATTTTCCTTGGACTTGCCATGATAGTAGTGATTTGGTAGAGAGAGGGGCATTCCAAATATAAGGTTGGCCCCGTTATGATTTTTAAATGTTTATGATGCAAATCTTTGTTACGAGTTGCCTTAAGGTGTGTAATTTATGTAGATCTTGAGCCCGGGCTTGATATGGTCCCCATGTACCCTCCATGGACGGGATGAATTTAAACCTGTGTATCTGGTGATTGCCTCATGATGGTACAGCGATTAACACAGCAACACGTTGTGAATACACTATAATATACATTAAGGTGAGATACTCTTACTAATTGATATACATACTAGTTATGAAGCACCTGATTTTATATATTAATGGTCCAACCATTTGTGGATTATGTATAAACATGCAATCAATTTACTTGTGTGTCTTTTGCTCCTTAAAATGTTGCTACTGAGCAATTTAAAAACAAGTTTCCACTGTATAGACTTGTGTGGTTGTATGTGAAGATGTAGACGTTTATATGTATCTCTCCCCTGTTTTTATGATCATGATGTGGACATCTCAGAATCTAAGCCTCTAAAGCATATTCACGTGAGGTGTGAAATAATGATGTACAAATCTGTATGAGGTTGACCTTCTTGTACAAAGGTGGCCATATTAGGGATTATGTGTTCTAAATGCTGGGATATGTGTAACACATAATGTGTATGTGTGTGGGCTGTTTAGTATATAAAAATACTATGTTTAGTTTGACTTTTATGTAGTATATCATGTGCCTTATATTTGTACCCTAGGGTGTGATCTCTATGAGACTCGTAGACATTTAATGTGTTTTGTTTGTATATATGTAAATATTTTATGTCATTGTTATATGTTTGTTATGTGTGATGATTCATATTATTTGTATGTGATTGTTTCAGCACTGATGAAGTTCCTGGTGTGACAGGAACACGTTGGCTGATTTTAATTCAAGTGCAATATTTTTAAAAATAAAAGAAGATGATGGACTGAAATTTTCTTGATTCTATTTTCTGGTGCACCTTCCATTTGAAGAATATAATGTTCTTTTGTACGGAGTAGGGTATCTTACGTCGCAAATGGCTAGATCCAATCTGCCTTGGCCTGGGCTCTCAAAGTCACTTCGAAGTTTTTAGGATTTTGAAAAGTGACACATCGTTAAAAATACTATTTGCGGGGGGCACTAGAGGGCAACAGGCAAGAATGCCGCACTTTAGTGCAGCTCCTCCCGGCTGATCACTAATCCGCCCAATATCAGCTACAAATCGAGGCATCCAAGTACCAGAACTGCCGCCCTGTGTGGAGAGACACCCATGCTGCAGTTTGGGGCCATTCGTACGGCGAGATCACTGTGTCAAGGAATATTTGGCAAGAGCTGCCCTGATCACCTTGCGGCTAAAATGGCGATTGGAGTTGTGGTGAGTGGCGGCTGAGTGCAGGCCGGTGCTCAGTGGTGGCAAGAGTGCGCAGTATTGCAATATCTGAGCTCCGACGCTGTGATACCGGCGGCTGCTGGTCCTTACCTCCTGGGGAGCAGATTGCGGGGGATCGAGCTTGGCCTGCTGCTTCTGAGCGGTTCCGCGCCTTGCTCCTGTAACAGGCGGCAGGCGGAGCCGATGTAGAAGGCCTGACCCCGCGCGGAGCCTGGAGGAACCTGTGGAGCCCACCTGAGGTCCTTGTCAACGGCTGGGGAGTACCATCCATGCCCGCCGTGGGCTGCGGTAGGTGAGGGGGCGGCTCTGGCCTTGGCCCATGGCTGCAGAGGTTTGTGTGGGTCCGGGCTCTGGGTCGCGGCCTGCCACTGTGGCCTGCGTGCGCGGCGCAAGCAGGATCCTTAGTGTTGTAATCCTCTTTACATTTTGTGGTCAGCGTTCTAGTTTATCTGCTGTCCCGTTCCCTTCCCTCTCCTTCTCCCCCTTATTCATTGGTTAATGTTCCGCTCACGTCACCACCTGTCATCTTTCCCGTCGTGACGAGTACTGACTGTCATTTGAGCCTCAGCTGTCATTAATACCGGTCCAGCACCTGCGGGCCTTTGTAGTTAATAAATAAGTATATATCTTATTTCGATGTTGTGTCTTATTGCACATTGACACTTCAAATGACGACGAGAGCGGGATACCGAAGATTCTGATAAGGCCCGCTGAAGTGTGATAAAGGTTTGGTTCCGGACGTCAAAATAATTTGATGAGGCAAGTGATAGTAATTATCTTTTTTAGGGGCAAATTATTCAGCGCTAATTGTTCCTATTTCTTTCTTGCGAGGTTTTGAAAAAGAAAAAAAAGGCGAAAGAATGTTCTTTTGGCCGAAGACCCTGCAATCTTCTTAAAGTTTATTTCAGGCAAGTTACGATATCACGTCTGTTTGCCACTGAAAGTGCGTAGCGCTAAAATTATTTTCATATACTTCTTTCTATATGCTGACGTGAGGCTGTGACACTAGTTCGACAACGTTTTCAGTCAGAGGAAGCACTTCGCATTTCTCCTCAGCTGCAACTGTCAACCATCACGTCGATTTCAATGCTGGCAGTTGAAGGGTTCAGCGTTGATTCTGTCGGCTTGGCGTTCATCTCAGCTGTAACTGTCACCTGGTAACGCTTTTGATGACGTAATCGCGCAGGCCATTGTCTCATGCGTGACTCCATTTTGTGTGCAAAATTAGAGAGTTTTTCCTCAGGAGATTTGTCTTGTTGTGAGGAACTTCACGTTATGTGATAAACATGAAATAGTACCGATTTTCTGAAATTTTAACCACGTGTTATCAAAAACGAAATTAGTACTTCAAAAGTGTAGGAATATTAATATTGTATATTTGAAATACAAAGTCTAGTAATATTTCAATTCATGAGGAAATTGTAAATCTATTTCTGTTGGTTTTGAATTTACACAATTTAAAAATAGCGTTTACAATAAAGAAAGAGGTGGAGGAAGTAGGGGCAGAAATGTCGACAAATTCTAATATAAGTGCTCCACCTGCATTTTTGAATGACCCAGGTAAACCAATAATGAAGTGGAAAAACTGGTTGAGGGCTTTTGAAAATTATTTAGTAGCAATAGATGGGAAGAAGTATGAGCCTGAGAGGAAAGTAGCAATTTTATTTGGTTTATTAGGCGCAAGTGGTCAATACATTTTTGATAGTCTGCCAGAATACGAGCCCCCCCTGGACAGTTCATTCCATTGGACGAATACCAAGAAGCTTTGAAACGATTGGAAAAGCAGTTTGTTGAGGAACCAAACATAATGATCGGTCGTCATCATTTTACTATGCGTAAACAACTAGAAAATGAGACTATAGAGGAATATATTGGTGCTTTGCGTGTTTTGGCAACTAAGTGTGAGTATAATGACAAGGTGGATTTATACATTAGGGATCAGTTAGTTTTCCACTGCTTTGAAAAGAAGATTCAAGAGAGACTTTTGTCATGTAAAAATCCTCCTTTACAAAAGGCTATAGATATAGCCAAAGGGATCGAGAGATCTCTTCAAACTTCGAAAGTATTATCTACTTGTTCAGACTCAAGATCTGAGGTATATGTTGTAAATGATTATAAGAAGAGAAACGTAACCTATGAAAAGAAAAGTAGAGATAGCAAAGGCACAGATTCAAGTATTGTTATTTGTTTAATATGTGGCTCAAAGAACCATAAAGCGGATTTTCAGGGATGCCCAGCTCAAAGTAGGAAATGTATACATTTATGAAAATAGGTCATTTCGCAACTATTTGTAATAATTTCAGACCACAGAAATTCCAGAAGATAAAAGTAAGTTATGTTAATGAATTTGAAGAAGACATGTGTGCTAATATTGTCTTGCCTATAGATGACCACTCAGAAAATATCAAGGGTCCTTTAGGCATTGCACACATTGGAAATGTTGAAGTTAAGATCATGGCTGATTCAGGATCGCCAATCACAATTATTTCTGATGTGAAATATGCAACATTTTGGCCTAATACAGACTTATTAGAGACAGATATAAATCCTAAAGCATATGGAGATTTTGAGATTAATCCTTTAGGGTATTTATATGACTTTTTGAATATAAAAGGTAGAGTGATTTCCACCAAAATCTAAGTGGCTGAAAATGGAAAAGACATTGTGGGATGGAAAGACTTGGCTAAACTAGGAATTATTCTTAAACCTGGTGCGGAGGATCCAATTGTGTTGGATGAAAATTTTGATCAAACATCTGTTTCTTTGGTAAGTCCTACTTCTACCGATAATATGGAAAATATTTTTAACAAATATGAATCTCTTTTTGAAAATAGAATTGGTTGTGTTAAGTGATTCGAACATGCTATTAAGCTGAAGAAAGGGGCTATACCAATTAAACACAAGGTAAGGGCTATTCCTTTATCAATCAAAGCAGATTTGCAAGTACTTCTCAACAAACTTGTAGATGAAGAGGTTATTGAACCTACCAATTCTTCAGAATGGATTTCGGCTATTGTTTTAATAAAAAAAAAAAAGGCGAGATCCGCTTATGTGCAGATTTGAGGTCGTTAACTAAAAATATCCTTGTTGATTGTTTTCCGCTGCCTAATATACAGGAGATTTTGGCAGCCACTAATGGGTCCAGATATTTTTCAATTATTGACCTCAAGTCTGCATATCATCAAGTGCAGTTGTCAGATGAGTCTAAGGAGTTAACTACATTCATCACTCCGTTAGGGGCGTACAGATTTAAAAGACTTCCTTTTGGGCTGTTTTCTTCAGCCAGTGTTTTCCAGAAGTTGATGGAGGCGATTTTGAAGGGAGTTGATGGAGTGCAAAAGTTCCAAGATGACATTCTTATACATGCAAAAACGATGAAAGAACATAATGAAATCGTGGATACAGTGCTTTGCAAATTGTATGAAAGAGGGATGACTGTTTCAAAAAACAAATGTAAGTTTTTACAAACTGAAGTTGAGTATTTAGGCCATGTTTTAAGCAGCAACGGTATTAGACCCAAGCTTGATTTAGTTAAAGCTATAACTGAAGCCCCCAAGCCATGTGATAAGGATGCTCTTAGGGCTTTTCTTGGACTGAGTGAGTACTATTCGCAGTTTGTGGAGAACTACTCAAGTAAAGTTGAACCCCTACGGGTACTTTTGCGCAAAGGAGAAAAATATGTTTGGACAGAAGACCAAGATATTTCATTTAAGATTATCAAAAATGCCATACTGAATGCACCCACTTTGAAACCGTACAACCCAGATGGGCAAAACATTGTCACTGTAGATGCAAGCTCTGTGGGAATTGGAGCTGTATTCACACAAAAAGTTGGCAGGGAAGTATATACTATTGCATTTATTTCTAGACGTTTGCAGGAAGCTGAAGTAAACTACAGCACCATAGAGAGGGAGGCCTTGGCCTGTGTATGGGCCGTAGAGAAACTTAAAATGTATTTATGGGGCAAGAGCTTTGAGTTAGTTACAGATCATAAGCCCCTTACTTTTCTTATGGATGGATGTGGTAGAGGGAACGGAAAAATTTCTTCTAGACTGATTAGAATACTTTCAAAATTACAAGAGTATAACTTTACAATTAAACATATTTCAGGAAAGTGTAATGTGAGAGCTGATTGTCTATCAAGCCTTCCACTTGAGAGTGAAGATTCAAAAGAGTGCGATGAAACAGAATGTGTAGTTTCTTTTGTGAATAGTAGTAATCAATTTGCCAGTATTTGTGATGAATCAAATTGGGTGTCACAGTTAAATGAAGAACCGGTTTTACGTAAAGTCAAATTGTTTATTTCCAGTAAATGGCCCCCAGTAAGAAATTTATGTGCAGATCTGATAACTTACGCACAAGTGGCTGATGAGTTGAGCATCGAAGATGACTTCTTTTTGAGAGGTGAACTATTAGTACCTCCACCTAAGGTAAGACGTACTCTATTGCAAAAAGCTCACAACACACATCTTGGTTCTACATTAACCAAGAAAGCCCTCAAACAGTATTATTGGTGGCCAGGTTTGGACTCAGAAGTAAATTCTTATGTAGAGTCTTGTACCACCTGTTTGAAGTCCGATAAACGTTGGAAGTCCAGAGTACAAGAATTGCAATTGGTGGACATACCTAATTCTTCATGGAGTAAAATAGCCATAGATTTCTCTGGCCCTTTTCATGCATTGGAAAGCGCATTTAAGTTTTTGATAGTTGTGTGTGACTATTATAGCAAATGGATCTATTTCAAATTTGTTCCTCACATAGAATCTAAAACGGTTATTACATTTTTAGAACAACTTTTTTCAATTGAAGGGTTGTCTCAAATCTTAGTGTCAGATAATGGCAAGCAACTTACGCCTGAAATGATGATGTCCTTTTTAAAGAAAAATCAGATTGTACAAGAAAAGACTCCATTGTACTCTCCTAGGTCCAATGGTCAAGTAGAACGAGTCAACCGATTTATTAAAGATGGAATTCAAATGGACCTTGCTAACAACTTACCGGTTGTAGAATTCACACAAGAGAGAGTGGACATGTTTAACAACACTGTCAACAATGTTACTAACTTTTCTCCTTTCTTCCTTATGAGAGGTAGACAAGCTGTCATTAGCATCTCTCCCAGACTCTCTGTGAGTCAAAAAGGGAAGAATGGCTTTACTGTGTTGGATGATGATAGTCTAAAAGTTAAGGATTCCATCTGCAAGCAACAAATGAGATCCAAGAAGTACTATGATAAGACACATAAAGCAGTTCACAAAGACAATGCCGAAGGAGATTGGGTTATAGTCAAGAAACCATTTGTAAAACAGAAAGGAGACTCTAAATACTTTGATCCAAGTGAAGTTATTGAAGGAGTTGATGCCTGAATATGGTGATCAGAATGCAGTTTCACTCGCTGATAGATTTTGGTATGATGTAACCACTAGAAATGAGAATAAGGCTAGTGATAATAGGTCAGAGTTTTGTGCCTCTTCGAGTTCTAAGGGAAATTGTTACCAGCCTAATGAAACTACTAATGTTGCATTGGAAACAAACAGAGATGTGTGCTTAGAAGGTGCACCTTTGAGTACTACTGAGTCAAATTCTCAAGACACTGTAGAGGTTGAACATAATGAATCTAATTGTTCTCAACATGAGCAGAGTTTGTTATTGTCGCCTAAAACAGGCGAAATTGCAAGTACTAATTCAAGGAGAGTTGTACAAATTCCCTGCAAGTTTAGAGATTTTATTATGTATTGAATCTTCATCTTTGTTTATTGTAAAAAAAAGAAGATGTTGTAATCCTCTTTACATTTTGTGGTCAGCGTTCTAGCTTATCTGCTGTCCCGTTCCCTTCCCTCTCCTTCTCCCCCTTATTCATTGGTTAATGTTCCGCTCACGTCACCACCTGTCACCTTTCCCGTGGTGACGAGTACTGACTGTCATTCGAGCCTCAGCTGTCATTAATACCGGTCCAGCACCTGCGGGCCTTTGTAGTTAATAAATAAGCATATATCTTATTTCGACTTTGTGTCTTATTGCACATTGAAACTTCACTTTGCTTCGGCCTTCTCTTTGACACTGGTTGGGTGGGGGGGAGAGTCCCCTCCCCCTTGGTGATTGCTGTGTAAAGCTGAGCCTGGAAGTTATTTGGTTTGTGGATATGCCACTCTGCCCTGGATGCTGCTTCTCGATCTGCTCCCCCAGCCTGCGTTGTTGGGGTGGAGCCCTGTGAAGCTTCGTGCTACACGGATTGAGGGTGTGGAGATAGACTTGCCAGGCCGATTCAGGCCAATTCTCCCTGCGGCGGTGTCTTGCGGATAGCGGTTTCCGGCACTGTGCCTCTGGGCCCCTGCACTTAACGGCCCTCTGTGTGCACCTCTGCGGCCTGCAGGAAGCGCCGACTGCATGGTCGCATCGTGTCCATGGAGTGGAGTGCCCGGGGCTGTGTTGGCCCAATTATCCCTTTGTGCCTCTGTGGGTCGGAATGTCTGACCTACGGTGCTGATTTGAAGCCTACCGTGGGGGATTGGTTTCTGGTTCTTGGGTCGGACCTGCATGCTCCCACTACCACCATCTTGTTACTTGGACCGGTCCCGGTCTTGACTGTGGGGGCACATGAGCTGCACACCATTTGAGCGCACCAGGTGAAGGTTTCCCTGCTTCAAGCTTGTTACCTTTTATTTTATTTATTTAAAAAGTTGTATATATTGCTGGCTAGATCCGAAGGTATCAGAGCGCTTTAAATAAGGTCAGCAAAGAAACAACAATGATAACAATTACAATTTACATCAAATGTATGAGACAACATTAACATGAAAGAAAGGAGAGGAAAGTAGAGAGGAAAGTGGGAGAGAGGGAGTTAGATGGGAGAGGACGAGGGAGAAGAAGGAATAAGAGAGGTGGAAAGTCATCCCAAAGACCGCATGGGTAGGTGACTGCCAGGGAGGTAATCCCAAGCCAATCCCCCCAATAGCTCATAAGGAGGCTCCAACGGGCATCGGTCAGGAAGATGCCTAGAATGGACGCAAGGAAAATGCAGAAAGGCAGAAATAAGATGAGGGGAGGGGAGGGTGAGACAGGGAGAAGGGGAGAAACTGTGCCCAAGGTCCGGCTGGGCAGGTGCCGGTCAGGGGGTGAACCAGGCTAATCTCCTCATTAGCTGAACAGAACAGCTCCACCGGGCGTCGGACATAATGCTCGGACTCCGCTGACAGGAAAGAGGTCATGTGCACTTGGGAAATATCAGAAAAGTGTTGTCTGATAAATCAGAAAAGCCATGGTCTGATAAAATTCCAGACGACCTCTTGAGGTCAGTCCTAGTTCTGGTAGAGTTGAGTAATAAAAAGTTCTGTAAGTGGGAAAAAGGGTCACCCCAGTCGGCCATGTTGGGGTCAGGCATCCTGGAAGGGTTGAGACAGTAAAAGTTCAGTAAGGGGATATAGAGTCACCAATGTCGGCCATGTTGGGTTCAGGTATCCTGGAACCCTAACCCACACCATGAGAGTGTCGAGCATGAAAGAACTTGACATGGAAGAAGGGCCAGTCTCCATTAGTAAATTAAGTAGGACATTAAATCTCCCCAGCGTCCCAAGGAGCTCGAGGCGTGGCACAGGGAGGGGGGGCTCACCTCGATCTTCGACTGCCAGTGTCTCTGGGTTTCGAGCAAGCTATCAGGCCTGTCCGCTGAGGCCGAGGGTTGCTTATCAATCAAAACATTTATAGAGCGCACTACTCACCTGTGGGGGTCCCAAGGCGCTGGGGGGGTGGGGGGGGGGGTGCTGCTACTGCTCGAAGAGCCAGGTCTTGAGGTACCTCCTGAAGCTGAGATGGTCCTGGGTCAGTCGTGGGTGAGTGGGGAGGGAGTTCCAGGTCTTCGCTGCGAAGTAGGAGCATGATCTTCCTCCGGAGGTGGTTCTGCGAATTCGTGGGACGATGGCGAGGGCGAGGCTGGTGGAGCGAAGCTGGCGGGTGGGGGTGTAGAACGAGAGTCGGCTGTTGAGGTAGTCGGGCCCATGTTGTGGAGCACTTTGTGTGCGTGGGTGAGCAGTCTGAACGTGATCCTTTTGTTGACGGGGAGCCAGTGGAGGTTTCTAAGGTGGGTGGTTATGTGGCTGTGGTGAGGGATGTCGAGGATGAGTCGTGCGGCTGCGTTTTGTATGCGCTGGAGCCCAGTCTGAAGTTTGGCAGTGGTTCCTGTGTATAGGGCGTTCCCGTAGTCCAGTTGGCTGGTGACGAGGGCCTGGGTGACTGTTCTTCTGGTTTCTGTGGGGATCCATCGGAAGATCTTTCGAAGCATTCGCAGGGTGTTGAAGCATGAGGATGAGACGGGGTTGACTTGTTTGGTCATCGTGAGGGAGGAGTCCAGGATGAAACCCAGGTTGCGTGCATGGTCCGTGGGTGTCGGTGCGGTTTCCAGCGCCGAGGGCCACCATGAGTTGTCCCAGGCAGATGGGGATTGTCCGTCTTGACTGAGTTGAGCTTGAGACGGCTGTGCTTCATCCAGTCTGCTACTTCTTTCATTCCTTCCTGGAAGTTGGTTTTGGCAGTGGCTGGGTCCTTGGTGAGGGATAGTATCAGCTGGGTTTCGTCGGCGTAGGAGATGATGTTGATGTTGTGTTTTCGTGCGATGGTGGCGAGGGGGCTCATGTAGATATTGAAGAGTGTTGGACTGAGTGAGGATCCTTGAGGAAAGCCGCAGATGATCTCGGTGGCCTCGGATCGGAAGGGGGGGGAGGTGGACTCTCTGGGTTTTTCCGGAGAGGAACAAGGTGATCCATTCCAGGGCCTTTCCTTGGATTCCAGTATTGCTGAGGCGGTGTATTAGGGTGCGGTGGCATACAGTGTCAAAGGCTGCTGAGAGGTCCAGGAGGATAAGGGCGGCTGTTTTCCCGATGTCTATCAGGGTTCGGTTGTCGTCTGTGGCTGCGATGAGGGCGGTCTCGGTGCTGTGGTTGGCTCGGAATCCGGATTGGGATGGGTCGAGCGAGTTGTTGTCCTCAAGGAAAGCAGTCAGCTGTTTGTTGACGGTCTTCTCGATGACTTTAGCCAGGAAGGGGAGAAGAGAGATGGGTCGGAAGTTCTTGAGGTCCTTGGGGTCTGCTGTGGGTTTCTTCAGGAGGGCGTTGATCTCTGCATGTTTCCAGCTTTCTGGGAAGGTCCCTGACGTGAAGAAGCTGTTTATGACGTTATCCCACGAAGCGGACGGGCCACACCAGGTGGATGGGCGCTCGTCATTATTGAGTAGAGAGTAGGTCTAAAGTGCGAGGATGTGCCTGCTGTGTAGCTGGTAAAGTACAGCAACAGATGTCCAACGGGGGAGCAGGATGTGGAGCCCCCAGTTACGTCGCAATCAGGGGTAGGTTCTAAGGATCGGCTCTCTATGATGCAGTCTCCACTCCGATATTGCTAAATGCGGGTCTGTTCCATCACAGGCACCATCTTGAGGCAGTGTCGCCGGGCGAGAATTTTTGATAAAAATCCTGGCATTGCAGCGTTGGATGAGGAATTGCTGCCAGATCAGCAGACACACCAAAACGTGCGATGTCAGGGAGATGGCTCAAACAAATGGGTAAAACGAGTTTAAGCACCTCGTGCGGTTGGTAAACGCGGGGCTTCAACGGAGCAGAAGCTCTGAGCAGCCATTATGTATCAGGCCTTGCTAATTAACCTACTTCTTGCTTACTGTCTGGAGACTTGCGTTACCAGGACACTCAGGAGGTGGTATCTGTGTTAGGAGTGCACCTGGGACTGGCACTGTCAGGATGTCATTACTGAGCCTCGGGAGCGTGGGACTGTGTCCATTGCACGAGCATTAATGCTGGATGGGAGCAACAACTCCATTGTAGGTTGCAGTACTGTCTAGCACAGTCACATTTTTTATGCTTTATAGTGCTGGCTTGGCTCTGATTGCTAGCGTGCCTGAGCAGACATATATCACCCGCGTTGTAAGGAGAGTTCACTGTACTGTCTGAGTCCTACCCTGTGCTCATTACCAGATCTAGTGCTGAGGGTGTGTCGCGGGGAACTACCATACCGCCGGAGTGGTTGTTAAGAATCTGCACTATCCATCACTCACTATGGGGAAGCCGGACAAGACACAGCCCGCCTCACATTTGAGGTGCGAAAGTCAGGCAGGGTCCAACAAAAAGTGGCTTCTGACTCAGGCTGATGGGCACTGAGAGGGCCCACCCAATCTGGAAGCTACGCTGCTGGCAATGCAAAAAAGTCTACAGGCCATTGAGGGTAGTATGTCGACTATAAATCATAGGCTGGACCATATGTCTTCGCAATTAGAAAAGCAGAATGCGAGAATGGTGGAGTTGTAACAGAGGGTCTGCACTACGGAGTATGGACTCAGCGAGGTTGCCAGTAAGACCCTCAATATGGAAAAGGTCTTGGCCCTCATATAGGCCAAGAACAAAGACTTGGAGGCCCGGTCCAGAAGGAACAATATACAAATTATGGGCCTTCCCGAATCAACAAATACTGGCAGAATGGAACATTTCATTGAGTCCCTGCTTAAGGAACTATTTGGCCCTGAGCACTTGTCCTCCATGTTTGTCACTGAGCGTGCCCACCGCTTTTTGGCAGCACGACTGGTCCCTGGTGCTCCGCCTCGTTCCATAATAGCTCGGCTATTGAACTACAGGGACCGAGATGTCATCTTGCGGTTGGCCAGGGAGAAGGGCAACATCAGTCATCAGGGGAACACATTGTCCTTTTTCCCTGACTTTACTGTCGCAGTTCAAAATGCGCAGCATGAATTTGGGGCAGTCAAAAATGTCCTCCAGTCCAAAAACATTCCTTATGCCATGTTGTACCCCGCGTGCCTCCGTGTGGGATCAGAGGGGAACTTCAAAATGTTCTCGAGCCCCAAGGTGGCGATGGAGCAAGCGAAACAATTGAAGAGACACAGACGTGAGGCTGAAACTGAACATGGAGAGGAGTAATGATGATATTAAGGGAGGGCTGGTATTGCTTTTTCTCTGGGAGTCCTCCTGTTGGTGGGATTCACTTTCTGCGTCATGACTCTATGTTCATTGCTTCCCACATATATGGTCAGGGCGAGTGGTCCTATGTTCTATGTATGCTAAATTGGATGCCTTATGTTTACGTATTTGCTACAGGATAGTAACACAGGTACTAGAACTGATCAGCCACCTCCTACGAAGTGGGAGGGCAGTAGCACTCTGACGTCCCCTGTATGGGACTTCCCCACACTATGCTATATTTTAGTAGTTCCTACTGGGGTTTATTCAGTTACAATTGGGATGTCTTTGGCAAGTTGGGGGTGCCGAAGTGGGTGGGGGATCGAAGTTGGAGGGTGTCGGCACTTGTGAATTGCATTTTATATGAGCCTGGAAGAAATGTTCTTGAGGTCGGATCTCACATTGATATCACATGGCTGGATAATGTGCACAATGGGTAGTGAGTTCCGGTTTGTAACCTGGAATGTACGGACCTTAACAGTCCCAATAAAATTCATACTGTATTAGCATCTCTGGATAGGTGGAATGCTCAAGTGGCTTTATTGCAGGAGACGCATCTGACTCAGATGTCTGAGAAAAATGTAGTTGCCTGATGGGCTGATGTTAGAATGACCTCTTCTTACTGATCCTATTCCTGGGGGGTGTTGACTCTTGTTAAGAAAAGCACACCATTCCAGGTGCAGGGCACAGCAATTGTGGTGGTACAAATGTTCTCTTGGTGAACGTGTATAGTGCGAATGTGGATGATGCCTCCTTTTTTGCGGATATCTGGCACAGGATATCTGCCTTTGCTAGTGCTGACATTATTTGGGGAGTGGATTTTAATACGTGTCTGGGCATCAACGAGGATAGGGGGGGAGCGGGGCTCCACGACACAGACAGTCTACCAATACCCTTTTGGGGTTATTGGATGCAGGTTATGTGCATGATGTATGGTGCTTGAGGCACCCTGGGATCAGAGAGAGCACTTTTATTTCTACTGTGCAGGGGTCCTGGTCCCGCTTGGACTATTGGCTGGTGTCTGAGGCGACTTGCAAGTGGGCCGTGGACGTTAAGCATTTGGCCAAAACCCTTTCAGATCACTCTCCTGTTTTGCTAGGGTTGCCGGTCCCAGGAGGTGGGAGGCCCCCATTCGCCTGGAGACTACAGCTGCCATCTCTGCCAGATCCAATTTTTAAGCACACAGTTGGAGCAGCCATTCATAATTACTTCTGGGAAAATGCTGATACAGTGGTCAGTGCTGGGGTTCTTTGGGATGCGCTTAAGGTGATTATTCGGGGGGTTTGTATCGGAGCGCAGGCAGGGGTTGTCAAAGATCTGCGCCGCAGGATTCAGAAACTTGCGGAGGACATTGCTGCTTTAGAGCGCGACTATGCTAGTTGCCCGGCCACTGAAAAATTGGCCGAAATCCGGGAGTTAGTGTCGGAACATAACATGACAGTTGACCAAGAAATGCGGCATAGATCATGACGATGCACTGCTCACTATCACGGGGAGGGGGGTCGACCCAGACACTCGCTAGCGCAGAAATTGGCGGCGCCTCGCAGCCAGGCTTACATTACTTAGTTAGTGGACAAGGAGGGTGAGGCCCACTTTGGTAATGCAGACATTAATGGGGTGGTCTTAGATTTCTACTCTAAATTGTATGGGGAATGTGATCAGCCACCTATTTCTGAGATCAATGATTACCTAGATGACGTTGCATTGGGTTGGCTGTCCCTCAATCAACGGGAGTATCTCACACTGCCGTTTGACGTGGACTATGTAAAGTAAGCAATCATGTCCCTCCCTACTTGTAAGGCAGCGGGCCTTGATGGCCTTCCTAGCAAATTCTACAAGGCTTATTCCGATGATCTGGCGCCTCAGCTGCTGGAGGCATTTGCTGAGGCGTATGAATCCCTCCTTTACGGAAGCCTTAATTGTATTGCTTTTGAAGCCTGATAAAGCAGGGAATGCCTGTGATTCCTATAGACCCCTCTCTATTATCAATATAGATGCCAAAGTTTGGCAAAAATGATTTCCACTGGGCTCCAGCACTTGGTCCCTAAATTGGTCCTGCCGGAACAATCAGGCTTCGTGCCCTCCAGATCCACGACATACAACCTCCGAACTATTTTTTCCACGTTGCATTATTTTGACCGGGATTTTCAGGCGGTGGCTGTGCCGCTCGATGCAGCAAAGGTGTTTGACTCCCTTCAATGGGAGTACATGTTCGCCTTCTTGCTGCGAATGTGCTTATCTCCATTCTTCTTAAAATGGGTACATCTCCTATATGATGCACCGGTTGCGCAGTTTCGGGTTAATGGCTGGGTCTCTGAGGCGTTTCCCATCAGACGGGCACACGTCAGGGATGTCCACCATCGCCAATGCTTTTTTGCATTGGCACTGGAGCCGTTAGCCAATAAGTTGTGGCAGCGACACACCCAGGCGGCGTTGCGGTTCCGTCAACGACCCTTAATTTAGTCCTTATATGCGGACGATATGATGTTATGTGTGTGCGAGCCCGCCACATACTTGTCGGAGCTATTGAGAGAATATGTCCGGTTTGAGCACTTTTCGGGTCTAGGCATTAACTGGGCTAAGTCCACTGTGTTTAAACTGACAGCCGGAACCCAGGAGATTGAAATGGATTTTCCCTTGCAATGGTCAACCGACCCAGTGAAATATTTGGGCATATGGCTACATAGAGACGCTAAGGAGGTCATCTCTGCTAATTACGGTCAAACTGTTGATAAGATCACGGACCAAGCTGCGTGCTGGGCTAAGCTACTTCTCTCTCTTGCGGATCGCATTGCGATAATAAAAATGACATTCTTGCCCAAGCTGTTGTACCTGTTTATAAACATCCCTATCCAATTGAATGTTGCGTCTTTTAGTACGTTGCAGTCGGTCCTGCTCGCGTTCGTTTTTGGGGGGAGGGGGGGGGGACCCTGGTGCTGACTCTAAAGCAGTGGTTTTGAGGCCCCCAACTTCCGTTTATATTACTTTTGCGCTCAGGCACACCATGCGCACTTCTGGTACTTTCCACAGAGGTTTCAGCCACACACGGCGATTGAGGAGGATTCGGTCCTTCCGGTGCCCAGTTGCAGCAGCCCTGATGGGGAGGGGTGGGGGGTCCATGGGGTGAAATCATCCCGGTTCATTGTACAGCAATGGCGTGGAATTCACTCACTAAGAGGGAAGGGGTGGACTACCTCTATGCTCCCAAACTGCTGAATGCGGCGCATCCTGATATATCGGCTGCGTGTGAACAAACTGCCTTGCAAGCGCTGCGTAAGGTAGGGATCACTCACCTTGAGGACCTGTACAATCGGGGTCAGTTCTGGGCGCTTTCGTAGTTGCAGAGTCGCCATGGTGCAGGCCTAATGCTGGGATTTACCTATGTGCGAGTGCGACAAGCAACTTGTGATATCTACCCAGAATTCCCAGCCGAACCACATCCTCTACAGGCACTGCAGGCGTTGCTGGCAGGGAAAGAGCGAGGGGGCCTATTCACTAAATTTACAATGCATTTCTTAGGGAGACTGACCTAGTGGAGTCCCCCTCTTATACCAGATGGCGGCGGTAGCGGGTACCTTTATGACATTGGTTGAATGGAAATTTTGTTGTGAATTGACGGGACGGCTAACGGCGAATTGTAATCTCCGAAAAATCCATTTCAAATATCTACATCAACTCTATTATACCCCGCTTCAGCTACGACGTTTTGGACTAAGGGACAGTGCGTGCTGTGTGCGTTGCGGACAGGATGACACAGATTTCCTGCACCTGGCTTGGTACGGTGCAGGGATCGCTACGTTTTGGGCAAAGGTCACACACGTGCTCACAGAGGTTGTAATGGAACCTGTTGCATGTTTGCCTGCTGTATGTCTGTTGGGATGGGTGTGTAAGCTCAAACCATGTAACAGGAGATTAGTAGCCATCTCCACATTGTTTGCTAAACGAGCTGTAGTGCAGAGGTGGGGGGCTAAAGCCGTTCCAATAGTGAAACAGTGGATCCGCGACTTGTTGTACTGCAGGGACCAGCTGGACACCTATGTGGAAGAACTGCCGGAGGCTTCTCGCCCCAAGGATTTCTAGGCTCCCCTTACGGGGTATTTACTGGGTAAGCCAGACTTATGTTAAGATGTAGTACAAAGAGCTCGGATGTAAATTGAGGGAGACAGGACTGTTTGGCCATATGCTGCATGCACTCTGAAGGGCTATTTTGAAAATTTTGACATGGCATTCCAAGTGGCGTGGTGGGGGGCAGTGGGTGGAGGGACTGATCATGTTGGGTTGTGGTTTAAAACAGAAAAACGGCTTGTATTGATATCTTGTGATGGAAAAAACAAAAAAACTTTATTGGAATACTGCACCCAATGTCGGGGTGTTTTATGTCTTTCCTGTCTACAAGCTGATTAATAAAGATATCTAAAAAAAATAGTATTTGTGAGTACAAAAGTTTTAAATATTAATGAATGATGATATTGCTAACCAAATTTGTCTCTCTTATTGAATTGCTGTTTGCACATTAGTATATATTCACTATGCACAGTCACTTTATGATTTTATTGTACTGCCTTTTAATGTCTTCAAGAGGATATTGTCCTGCGAAATTGCATTGGTAGTCTGTTGATGATAAGTTCCTTAATGCTCCAAAGAGAATTATAAGCTTATAGCCAATTGTTTTTATCTTAAACTACTTTGCACGTTAGTACTTGTTGCACCTTGCACATCCACTTTATGAATCTATTATACTATCTTTACCCCCTGGAGGAATGTTGTTTAAGTACATGAGGTGATTAAGATATCCTTCTTAAGAGTTGGTGATGAATAGCAATTTTAATCCGGAAGCTGTGATGATTATTGTCATTTCTCTTAAGCAGACTTTTTTTAATTTTTTTTTTAAAGACCTTTATTTGTCAGCAAGGAAATACAAACATGGGCCTACAACCATTCCGGCCGGCCGCTAATTAAATCGGAAATAGAGCAATACATTATAGAGAAAGGCAGCGGCACGGAAATCAAAGTCTGAAGAGCGTCCAGGATAGAACACACGCATAAACTCACAATGTGAGAACAAGGATCCAAGAAGGTCCATTTTACAACAAAGAAAAATAAAATTAAAATAAAAATCAATGCCGTACAGTCATACACGCTCCTACGATAGCGAACAAAAAGCAGAAAACCCGCCAGCAGTGCAAATGCATTCGAAATAGTGAGGTGTAGGGCTGTTGGGTCAGGATAGTTATAAAAAACACATAGAGTTCGGTACGAGCTATGCCCCATCCCTCTAAGCGAAACACACTGTAGGAAACATAAAAGACGACTACATCGAAAAGGAAAGACAAAGGGCCATAAAGACAAAGAAAGGACAAATTAACAATCCCATCCCCCTACCCTCCACCCTGCACCCCTGCAGAAGGTTACGGCCTACCCCCCCCCCAGCAGCGTGCCTGTCGCCCTAATTAAGAAACCCGAAATATAGAGAAGAAGAGAGAAAAAAGAAGAAACAATGTTGGAGAAGGGCCATCGACCCGGCCACCCGGCCCTCCCCACACTGCGTGCAATAATCGTCAGATAGCAATGGTAGAAGGACTACGAAAACAAGTAATCATGTATAGCACAATCAATTATACCCCCGCTGAGTGTCCCTTAAATCACCGTCAAACAACAATAAGTCCCACCATGTCCCAAAAGTTCTCACCCCTGGCCTCTTCTAGCCATAGTACCAATGTACATCTCGCTCGCAATCGGCATACAAAATAGCATGAAGGGTTCAAATGTTCCAGGAGGATCGGGAAGTGTTGTTGCTCCATAGGACGTTAGCCACCAGTACCCCGCCGAAGACGTACGGCGGAAGTCTGTCTGTATCAATATCAACACCAATAACAACCTCCAATTCGAACACAGTTGCGCCAGCCATGGAAAGGGAATCACACGATGCGGCAAGCGCTGAAACACCGCTGGGGCAGCCCAAAACACGGATCAACGTCGTTCTGTC
The DNA here is from genome assembly GCF_964261635.1 of Lissotriton helveticus. NCBI lineage: Eukaryota > Metazoa > Chordata > Amphibia > Caudata > Salamandridae > Lissotriton > Lissotriton helveticus. The sequence continues at coordinate 626,464,499 of NC_136065.1, read as the reverse complement.
ACTCGCCAAGCAGACAAGGGCTTCAATGAGTCAATCACATGTGCAACAGATGTACCCACAGCAGTCTCTTGAACCAAGGCTATCAGTGACTCTACGGACTTAAGCGTAGCGGAGGCATTCGTCAGTGGCACAGAGGCTGGCAGATCGGCGCCTACACGAGAATGAACCAAGCCAACGTGGAACGGCGGAGCAACAACAATGGCGGCCATCCTTCTTCCCAGGTCCCGGGCCTCCCGGATCAGGGTCATTTGCAGGGTTGTTAATGCAGCCAATACATCCCTGGACGTGGGCTCTTTCTCATGATGCCAACCCCCGGGTCTCTCTTGTACAGCGGTTTCTCTGCCCGGAGGAAGGGTGCGGAAAAGGGTGTCATCCGCCATCTTAGCCATTACGGCCTCCTCCTTCTCCATCGCACCTCAGGACCGGGCCCCACACCAGGATGTAACAGGATTCACAGGAGGACCCCAAAAGTCAAAGCAGGCATCTCGACGGAGGGTCACCAAAGGGCTAAACAAATTCTCTTCCGCTCCCCGGGAGGCACCCGTCAGTCCCGGGAGAAGTTGTTAATGTCCCGGCATCACACCGAGGGGGGGCCGAGTACCACGGTTTCCCTCCGGTCCTGCTGTGTCGCACTGCCCGCAGAGCAATCTGCTATTCGGAGGAGGTCGGAACTGTCGCCTTTGGCCACGAGATCTCAGGTTCCCTCCGACCGACCCCCCTCCGCAGCCAGAGGCCGCTATTGTCGCAGTCGCGGCCAGATATTCCTCTCACTCGAGATCCCGGTCCCGGCACAATGAAGGCCGCCACACAGTCGGGGGCATTTCTTCGGGTCTACCGCACGGAGAAGCCTCAGGAGCAGACGGTAAGTGAACGGTGTCCTTCGCCTACTTAGATATGCAATTCCTGCACCGGATAATTGCCAGGATATATGTGCGGGGTGAGGGGGCTCACGGAGCCGAGCGTTTATGCAGCCATCTCGGTCGCCATCTTGGCTCCTCCCTTAAGCAGACTTTTTAAAATGAATTTGATATGTATTATGTTTTATGTATCAGGTGCTATTGTTTGTGCTATTGTATTTGGTTGTGTACACTTTGATGGTTATTCATAACCGAATAAAGTATTTTTACTCCTACTACTACTACAGTGGATGCTTTTCAGCAGGTTTTAAAGAATCTTCAGGGCTAAGCATTTCCTCCATTTTCAATAATACAGAGGGTGCTGTCAATGGTGAGAATGTAAAAAGAACAATTGATGGACAGAATGCAGAACAATGTCATACATTCACCCCAGTACAGAGATTTGGGCCTAAATGGATTGTTGTTTTGCTCCCTTGGACATTCCAGTTTGAACCCAGCCATATGTAAATCAGTTTTGACCTTGTGCTCAATGGGAACAGGCCAGCCTGAACTGCCAGGCCAGGTCCTCCCAGGACTGTAAACAAGCATCCAAGGACCGGTTCATCAGCCAGGACAGCTTGACTCCATTGGCATGGAGAGCACGGGATCCACGTCTGGGCATACCCGCCCCACTCGGGGTGACAAATGCAAAAAGAACATTGATTGATGGACAGAATGCCAAACAATGTCATACATTCAGCCTAAATCCATTGTTTTGTTGCTCCTCTAATGGTGAAGAGGCAGAAATGACAGATTGTTCAGGTAACTCCTTTTTGGACAGCTCAACCATGGTTTTCAGGTTTGTTGGAGTTGATAGTAGAAGAAACCTATTTGATTCCTATGTCAGGAGATGTTGGTAGGACCAGGAGTAGAGATTCATCCGTTAGTTGTAGAGGGTTCCTTGAACCTTCTTGTATGGAAGATTTTAGGGGAGGAAAGCAGTATGAAGGTCTTTCAGAACAGGCTCTGGAGTTGCTTAAGGAATCATGGACATGTTGGAGTATGGAGGAAATGGGTTGGTTGGTGCTTGGAGAGAGAAGTGGTTTTTATGAAGGCTTCTCCAATAGTTTTATTGACTTATTTATCAAGTTTGTTTGAGAAGGGATTTTTCTTATACGACTATTAAATGGTGCAGTGGCAGCAGGTCTTGCCCTAGTTGAGGTTTTTTCCCATTGGAAGGCATGTTATGGTTTGTAGAGTGACGAAGGGGATCAAGTTACTGAGGCCTCCTAAACCTAAATATAGTTACCTATGAGACGTAAATTTAATTAAAAAAAGGATAGAAAGCTGGCCTTCTAATTCATTTTTATCCTTACGCCAGTTCAGTAGCAAGATTGCAACACTTTTATGTCTAATCTCCTAATCTCTTTCAGCGGGTATCAGATGTTCGTGCATTGGAGGTAAGTAACAGATTTTATATACCAGATGGGTTGATATTTAACATTCCAAGAAGAACAAAGACAATGTCATTGTCAATTATTTCACCTAGGTTTGATGACTATTCAAAATTATGTGTTGTGTTGTATGTTGTATGAAAGGAATATGAGAGTAGGATGGCTGAATTCATAAAGGATGGAGTGAACCAACTATTTATTTCTTATGTAAAACCATTTAATCCTGTGAGTCCTGCGACTATTGCATGTTGGGTGAGATGGTGCATGTTTGAGTCAGGGGTAGATATGTTGAAGTTTGGAGAAGATTCAGTGAGAGGGGTGATGGCAAGTAAGATATTTACATCTGGATATTGCCTTGAAGAAATTCTGAGGGTGACAGACTGGTCTAATGCTGGTCTATTTCCAAAATGTTACTTAAAGCCTATGGAACATGTTTTAGCGGTGGTGTTATCTCAGCTTTGAACATGCATAATGCTAGCCTCTGGTCTTGTCATGAAATGTAGATTCATCTAGTTTAATGATCAGAGAATCTGGATTTCATTAAAGCCACAGAGGCTAGCATTATATTACCAGGTAGGTTAAGTAAGGGAGGGTTAAGGCTTGGTATTGAAGATTCTGCGTTATTTGAGCTATATACCATTTTGGTATTCTGATTTACATAAATTGTAATATTCATTCTGTGTTATACTGTGTTTTTCCTAGAAAATCCTTAGAGATGGGAAGTGGAAGCAGACAAGAGACTGGAAGATAAGATACATTTTTCTTTTACGATGGTTAAAAGTTCAAGGATATTCCCTTGAAGCAGCTAAGATGGCTGCTTTGCTCTCGTTTATACAGACTGCAGTGGAGTTCTAAATCTGTAATTTTAAGTGTGGTTTAGATATGCTTTAAAGTGCTGCCGTTTGGAGTGGCAATAAAAGGTTATGTATAATGGTAGCCTCCGTGTCTTTACTGAACTCCAGATTCTGTGATCATTAAACTAGGAGAATCTACATTCCCTTGTGTTCTACTGCAGCCTCCCAGATTCTCCTAAAGAACAACTTGAGTGCTAACAGTGTAACGTTTGACAAAAGTATGGCACACTTGAAGCCATGCTGTTGGAATCGTCCTGGTAAAACTTAAAACATTTCGGGCCCTATGTATGAAGCCAATTTACTATCGCAACCGCTGAAATTCGCCGAATTACAGAGTTTAGCAGTGTGCAATGTAGCACACAAAAACCCCCTCGCAAATTAAGGAATCACACATTTTGCGATTTATTTTTTTGCAATTGCATTTAAGGAATTGCAAATTGCGATTCCTTAAATGCAATGTAAGAAGCACATAAGAAAGTGTAATTTGGCCTTAAGGAATCACAAATGACCACCAACTTCAAGTTGGTGGTAAATTGCGCTTTCACTTAAAAATTCACTATTTTGCATTTTTTAAAGTGCCATGTGGTGCACATACATGCCCTTAGGGCATGTATGGTTGCCACATGTGCACACATACACATTTCAGGGGTGCAACAGGGTATCCTTTTGACACCCTGCCACCCTTGAAATTGCCTTCTCAATTTGCGATTCTCTAATTGCTAATCGCGAATTGAGAATGCCTTCCCATTCATTCCTATGGGCCTCCTAGCCCATAAGAATGAATGGGAAGGTATTCCTTATTTGCGAATCTCAATTTGCGATTAGCAAATAAGGAATAAGTGGGATTCGCAAAATTATTAGCAAATCCCACATACATTGCATTTTTCGATTCTCAAATTGCGATTTGCTGAAAATCGCAATTTGAGAATCGCAAAACATTTTAATGCATATGGCCCAAGATTTAGAAAGGAGTTCTCAAATATCTTCCTCTTCTATTTTATTAAAACATTCTGACATGCAGACTGAAGCATGCACTTTCAACAAATGCAAACTGAAACATGCACTTTCAACACCAGCAGCAGACTACCAGTTAACAACATGGTGATCAGCAGTTTTACAAAAGGAGATGATGGACGGAGCGCTGAAACTTTTCAGACACTCACCGCCAGTCACAGATCTGGGTTGAATCCATCATCGTTCTTTAGCTTGCTTCGCCAACTCAGTTCAGACCCAGTTTTATGCAAATCAGTATTGACCCTGTGCCTCATGGGAACAGTCCAGCCTGAACTGCCAAGTCAAGGCTTCCCTGAACCGGAGACAAGCATCCTGGGACCGGTTTCGGGGGTAATCATCACCCAGGCTAGCTTGAATCCAGTGGCAAAGTGAACAAGGGACCCACGTCTGGGCATACCCTGCCAACTTACGGCGCTCCTTCCATCATCTCCTTGCGTTTGCTTTGATCAGCAGTTTCAGTACAGTATTCTATTGAGCAACTAGAGTGCTAACATTCTGAATGTATGCCAAAGGTGCAGCACATATGAACACCATCTTGATGGAATCAAAGTAGGACACTGAAAGCCTTTTCTTCTGAGGATACTTCAGTAAATGATGAAATTAAGGAGTTCAAAACAAATAAGTCTCCCAAGATAGCACTGGAGACAAAAGAGCCCAAATATAGCCCAAATATCACCCAAATGTAGCCCAATGACAGAGGTGTGCAAAACACTTAATGATCTAGTTTTTTTGGAGTTTAATATAGCGCAGACTTGGCTCAAAGGTATTGGAGTGCTTTATATGAGCATCAGTTACATTACACAAGGACACAGTCATTTTGGATTCAGGTATGGGGAGATTAAGTGGCTTGTCCAGACTCACAGGAGTTTGAGCTGACGCTGAAACTCAAACCTGGTTCTCCAGTTGCAAAGTCTGCAGCTCTGGCTGTAACACCCCATCGTCTCCCTTTGGTGTAACATATAATCAAGTGATCAACTGGACAAAAAAACATAAGGATAGCAAATTATTTAAAAGTGCTTTGTTGCTATTTGAGAGCTCAGAAAATATGTTCTTATTTTAGTTGTTTAGAGCACTAACCATAATTTCTACGGGAATAAAACCCTCTCATGGAAGAGGGTGCAGGGGCAACAAGTTGACCGCGCTGTGCAGTGGCAGCACAACGGACCATGAGGGCAGAGAAAAGGGGGGCAGGGGCAGCAAACCAACCATGCAGTACAGGCAAGAGAGGCTGTGGCAATATAAAAGACCATTGAGGGCAGAAGGCGGGGGCAGTGGCAGGACAACCATAGATGCCAACAGAGTCGATTAAGACAGGAGTCTCCAAATATTTTTGAGCCCAAAAGACCTTTATTTTATTTGTCTCCTGCCTAAAATCTCCTCTTTTTCAATGTAAGTCAATGGGGAAAGTCAATTCCTCAGGGTTATTTTAAAAGTCTCTCTCTTACCGAGTTCAAAATGTTAGCAATTTTGGAACATTGGATCCCGGAGAGCAGGAGGAATGTGGTAGGGACACAGACTAGGATAAGAAAGAGCAGGAGGGAGATGGGCCGGGCACCAAAGTGACCTTACAGGGCAGGCAACAGAGGTTGAAGCAGCACAATACATCAAACAGGGCAAGTGGGATGGCAGTGCAACAACCAGACCATGGAAAGCAACAGGAAGGGAACAGGGCCATCCATATGGACAACAGATCGCAGAGAGGAAAGAGGCAAGGGTAGCAAGCTGACCATAGCAGACCGACAGGAGGGACAGTTGTAGCCTAACGGACCATGAAGGGCAGGAGGGAGGGGGCAAGGTAATGACAGCAGACCAAACAAGGCCGGAGGGAGGGGATAGGGGTCTGCACATATAAAACGGAGGGCAGGGGGCAGGAGCAGCAAGCTGACTATGGAGGGCAGGTGGGAAGGGCATTGGAAGCACAACACAACATTGACGGCAAGAGTGAGACTATAGGTATATACATAGATAACGGAGGAAAGGTAGGAGGGGGTCAGGGGCAGCAAGCTGACCACACAGGGCAGGTGGGAGGGACTGTGGCAGCACATAAGACCATGCATGGCAAGCAGGAGGGTTAGTGGCAGCACAGCAGCCACGGTGGGAAAGAGGGAGGAGGCAGGGGCATGCACAAAAGACCATGGAGGACAGAAGCGAGGGGTAGGGGCTGGACACAGACAGAAGAGGGCAGGGGAAGGGTCTTCACAACAGACCATGCAGGGCGGACAGAAGTAGCAGTTGCAGCACAACAGAATGGAGGGCAGAAGGGAGAGCCAGCAAAATGGACGATGGAGGACAGGTGGGAGGGGCTAGGGACATGGAACTTAGGCAGGCACAGTGAAGTTGGCAGGGACAGGCGGCAGTCATCTGATAATGCTAGGCATGTGGGAGGGGCTGTGGCAGCTAAAAAACACTCCGAGTAGATAGGAGGGCAGCAGGTCCATGGAATATGGTGGGCAGAAAGAGGGAGCAGTGGGACATCAGACATCATAGGGCAGAGGGAAACAAAATAAGGAAAGCAAGCTAAGCACAGAGGCTAAGCAAAAGGACAATTATGCTGCATATAATTTGGGACTAGAGGGTAGGCATGAGGAGTGGGCAGGGGCATCGAGCTAAATGGGAGGCAGAGGGTCTGGTGTATGGAATCGGACAACAGAGGGTAGGAGGTGGATGGGGGAGCAAGCTAACTGTTTAGGGCTGGCAGGAAGGGCAGTGGCAGAACAACGGCCATACACCATTGCAATGAGGGAGCAGGGTCATGGATATGGGCAATGGATGGCAAGGAGGAGGGAGAAGGAGCAGCATGCTTGGGTGGGAGCATCAAAATACCAGGCCCTGCATTTCACCCCACCCCCACTGTGCACTACGGTGGGCATCCTATTTCATGTTATAAAAAAACGTCAAAATTCACCAACAAAACCCAAAGGTTACAGGTCGTTATAATTAGGAAATAGAATTGATGTCATCAGTGATATGTTTGCTTGTGTAGTGACTGAATTAGTGAATATGTGTTAGTATATGTATGAGTAATTAAGTGTGTGTGTGTAACTGTATGGGTGAATACGTGGCTGTGTGATTGACTGGGTGAGTGAGTAGGTGTGTGAGTAGCACTATGGGTGACTGATTGAGTGTGTGAGTGGCTGTATGGGTGTATGAGTGGATATGGCAGTGGCTGTAGTAGTAGAAAAGCTTTATTCAATTTCCCAAATTTATAAAATCATAAAAGCAACAATTCATTCAAAAATTCATACAATCAAGCGAATTACAATTCAAATCAATTATACATCCATAAAAGTTTTAAAAACAGATTAAACTTCTCCTTTTCCTCTAGATACTTTTTAAAAAGCCGGTCATTATACCAACGCAATACATATCATTTAGAAGTTGTAAATACAGTAGGGCTGGGAGACATTGACGCCATGAACCCTGATTTAAGAAAGGTTTAATCCATCTAGCCCTTTCTGATGAATAAAACTTGCAAAAAAATATCACGTGCAATGTAGTTTGATCAGATAAGTTATCGGACGGACATTTGCAGTGCTTTCTGGACCAATCATTTATTTTAGGGAAAGTAATTAGACGAAAGAAGTAATCAAATCTGAATCTTGTCAGGATGTACCTATCAAACCCCTCCTGACACCAGCCCAGGTAAGGTTGAATTGAGGCTGAGACCAGGGTGAGTTGATGTTGTACTACAGTTTTCTTGTTTAACTCCACTCCTAATCTTAGCATTTCAAAATGGTACCAACAAAGTGCCTTTAAGTCTTTCCTAGATATATTGTGTAAAGAGTCTGGCTTAACGTAAAACTCGGGCCTCCCCATGTCATTGGTGAGGTTACGGATGTAATTCAACCATGGGATCTTTGTGGCCTGGTCCAAGCCCATAGAATCTTCGATTATTTCCCTATTTAAAACTAGATCAGGTGAGGTCCATGCTCTATGCCATAACAATAAGGATTTCATATTAATTAAATCACTGATGTATCGAATCCCCAATTCGGAATCGCAGTTAAAAACAGAAGTACTTTAAGGAATAGCTAAAATGAATCTTAAAAATGCATTTTCTACCTTTTGAATAGGTGATGTCTCATAGACTCCCCATACGCCTGCTCCATAAACAGCTATACTTATGCACTTGGCCTGATATATTTTCAATAGGATTTCCGGTGGCCTTTTCTCCATTTTTTGGGCGAATATCATTAATACCGCCGTTGATCTTTTCAACATTATTGTCCTGTTTTTTATTGCTCGTCCCCAGGATCCTGATTCCTCTAAAACAATGCCTAAATAGGAGAACATTTTAGTGGGTGCTATTTTTTCACTCCCAGCAAACAGTGGACAAGATCTCTTCTTACCTCGCCCACAGGACATAACGAAAGTTTTTTTAACGTTAAGTTTCAGTCCCCGATTATCCATAAAGTTTATATAAGTGTCCAGTGCCGTCTGGAGACCAAGTTGGGTTCTCGCCATTAAAACGGCGTTGTCTGCATATAAGAGCGAGAATATCTGATTGTGTTTAACCTGCGGTGAGTCTTGTACTCTAGCTGCCAATTAATTTTCCAGATCATTAGTGTATAGAGTGAAAAGGAAAGGGTCAAGAACGCAGCCTTGTCTAACTCCTTTCCTTACATGAAAGGGCTTGGTGCATTCTCCTTTTAAGCCGAATCTCACTTGAGCTGTGGCACCCGCGTATAGTTGTCTTAAAAATAGTATAAGTACCTCATCTACCTTTAGGTCTGCTAAAATCTGCCATAACCAGCTATGGATTACGCAGTCAAATGCCGCGGTTAAGTCGACAAATACTGCGTACAATTTACCCTTCTTGGCCTGAATATATTTTCCATGTAAAATGGAAAAATGTAACACCTGCTCTACAGTGCCCCGCCCTCCCTGAATCCATATTGTACTGGACTTAGGATATTCATGTCTTCCGCCCATAGTTGGAGGCGGTTCAAGATGACCCTTCCTGCAACTTTCATGAATGAGTCGAGCAGGGATATGGGGCGGTAACATGAAGGGTTATCCCGGTCCCCTTTTTTAAATATGGGGATGATAATCGACTCGGACCAGGTTTTGATAAAACCCTTCTCGCAGCTAGCTTTGAGGACTCGGGTTAATAATGGGGACCAAAGCTCAATAGAGTGTTTATATAAATCGATCAGGGTACCATCAGGGCCCGGCGCTTTGCTCCCTTACTTTCTTTTATCGCTGCAAGTACTTCTTCATTAGTGATGTTAATTTTAATTTGTACAAATTTTGTTTGCCTCTCCTGGGTTTCGAGTCCCGTAACTACTATTTTATCTACCCCCCCAGGGTTATACACTTCTGAAAAGAAATCAATCCATAAATCTTCAGAAATAGCCACCTCAATTCTCGCTCCTTTCCCCGATCTAAAAAATGGTGCCTTGACAGCTCCCCAAAAAAGGGAGCAGTCTCTCATGGGCGAGGATTCATATAAATTAGTCCAGGCCTGCTCCTGCTCGTCTGTGGGGGCATAAGCACATGCTCACCTACCGCTGCTCAAGGGGTCCGCAGCCACCTTTACTCTCCCCCGCCGCTGCAGCATTCTTACGGCCGCTGAGAGGGGACGAGTTCACGGACCAACTGGACTACCACTCCCAGCGTCCCCTGCCAGACGGGGACGCTGCCTACCACCAGTCACTTCCGCCCAGAGGCGCCTAAATTCGAGCAGTCCCTCCGGTGGAGCGGGGGCTCCTGCTCGTCTGTGGGGCCATAAGCACACGCTCACCTACCACTGCTCAAGGGGTCCGCAGCCACCTTTACTCGCCTCTGCTGCCGCAGCATTCTTACGGCCGCTGAGAGGGGACGAGTTCACGGACCAACTGGACTACTACTCCCAGCGTCCCCTGCCAGACGGGGACGCTGCCTACCACCAGTCACTTCCGCCCGGAGGCGCCTAAATTCGAGCAGTCCCTCCGGTGGAGCGGGGGCTCCAGCTCGTCTGTGGGGGCATAAGCACACGCTCACCTACCGCTGCTCAAGGGGTCCGCAGCCACCTTTACTCTCCCCCACCGCCGCAGCATTCTTACGGCGGCTGAGAGGGGACGAGTTCACGGACCAACTGGACTACTACTCCCAGTGTCCCCTGCCGGACGGGGACGCTGCCTGCCACCAGTCACTTCCGCCCGGAGGCGCCTAAATTAGAGCAGTCCCTCCCGCGTCGCGGGTCGCGCGCGGGTGGAGCCGGGCGGAGCCCTGGCAGAGGGCGGGCTGTCTGTGGCCGTCCGGGGCTGGACGAGGCAGGGCCGGGCCAGCCCTCTAACATCTACATCTACTCATGGGTAAGCGCAAGAAAGCTGTGAAGGCAGAGGAGGGGGGGAAGAAGGCTAAGGTGCCAAGACACTCTGAAACCATTATTTCCTACCTTTCCTCAGCTATGGGGGCATTGACAAAGGAGATTGCGAATGCTGAACATCAGCTGGGATTGGCTCCTTCCTCGTCAATAAATCTTTCACAGCCTCATGACCCCGCCCATGCGCCCCACATCCCCCTAGAGCCAGAGGTGGTCGTGTTAAACCCCATTCCGATTGTGGCACTAGCTGCTTGTCCCCCTAATGACATCATTGCAGCTCCGCCCTCACCACAGGGCCCACAGGTTACTGGCCATAATTCAAAACGGACCTCGAAAAAAACGAAAAAAACGGAGGGCACTCTGATCACTGCCAACGGGACTGCTGTGAACATCGGTGACCAGTTAGAGTCCTTGTTTGTTGCTCGCATTAAGCCTTTGTTGGTGGGCATAGCCAAAGACATTGTGGAAACCTTGAACACCTGCCTTGCTGGCTTACTAAAGAAATGTACCCTAATTGATAAAATTGTCAATGACTTGACCCTAGTACCCGCTTTACACAGAGGGGATGTGGTTTCGCAAAGCATAAGATCTTATGTATTGTCAAGCTCATCTGGCATTTTGCCGCCTAATAACGGGCGGGTTACAGAAATTGATAGGTCCCGGGTTTCCCACACAGTTTGTTCCACCTCAGAGGCAGCTCACCCGAATCCGGGCAACACAGGCAGCACCGCCCATCCTTCCAAAACATCTCTAAAGTGGCGGGTAGGGGGCCGCCACACAAGAGTTGACCTGCCCCCGGAGGCTGCCCCTTTAGCTGCAATATTTATTGGGGTACCCCCTTTAGAAGAGGGTGTGTCTGAACCTGCACGAGATTTAATAAACAAGGCCAAATTGTGGTGTACGGAAGCTAGCAGTGGCGGGGTCAACATTTCGAACAGGATCATATTTGCCAGAAGGGTGGCCTGGATCGGGAGACGGCCTAAGATAGTTCAGGGGGATTGTGTGATAATAAATGTTGACACCCCAGACCTGGCAGATAGACGGGTTTTGGGATGGCTCAGACATATCAGAGGCAAGCCATATGAGACCGGTTCCCTTGGGCTTTTTTTACCTATCTCCTGGCACTCAACATATGGCCCATCTCCCAGTTTTCATAAGAAGGAGAACAAGCCCATTAGCGAGTATGGAGATAGTAGATGGGTACACACAGAGTCAGCACCAAAGAAGGGGGCTAGGAACCCAGCCAGCTTCTCATCCACAGCCAGTTGATACATCCTTGGTGGGTGGCGGGCCAGCCCTGAGCAACCGCTTTGCTCCTCTTTCAGCAATCGAGGAAAATGATTGACAGCCAGCCCCAACGCAGCCTGCCACACCCGGGGTATTTGCCCCTGACGAGTTAGCGGCCTGCAAAATCCTTAGTTGGAATACAGCTGGAATCAGAGCGAAAAGGGCAGAGGTAGCCTGGCTTGACTTTGTCACTAGCCATGATATTATAGCCCTCCAGGAATCATGGGACACAACTTCCAACTTTTGGCTAGACGGCTTTACTAGTTTTTCCGTCCCGGCCGCCCCTAGTACCGCTGGTAGAGCGAAGGGTGGCCTTATTTCCCTTTTCTCACTGACTCTTAAGGGGACTTTAAATATGATCCAAACTAGTTCACCGAATCTATTAATCGTAGAATGGGCAGTCTCTCCATCTAGTAAAATAATTTAAATTAATTTTTATAACTCCTGGGATAGAGACAATGGCACTGAACACATTGATGCCCTGGGTAATTTTCTTTTTTCATACAGTCAACATAATCACACTAATTTTGAGTTGATTTTATTGGGTGATTTGAACATACACCTCTGTAGGGACTTGTGCACCATAGGTGAACATGAGGGACCATCGGGTTCGGTGGTACCCCATTTTGAGCATACCAAGCCAGGGGAGGCTCTCGAAGAGTTGGTGGCCAATTTCAATCTTTTTTAACCCTGCAACACCGAGGAGGGGGCAAGAACAATCACCTATAAGGGCCCTGACCCTGGCTCTGTGATTGATTACATCTTTTTGACCCCGGGTACCCTACACAGGGTAGCATCCTATAAAGCAATAGTCTCAATATATAGTGACCACAATCCAGTGTTGCTTGAGGTGCTTTGGGGGGATTCTATGGGTACAAAGCCCTGCCCTGTTCCACCAGGGCCCGCCCTGCGCTCGGTGGACCAATGGCACAGGTTAAAATGGGCTACAGTAGTCCCTGGAAACTTCACAGACGATTTACTCCCTAAAAACGAGGGTAACATGGCTATATGTCAGGATCAACACGCCACAATCACTGACATTATGGGGGCGTTTGAGGCCATTTGTGTACAAATAAGCTCTGACAGTCAAATCAAGGCAGGGAGACAACAATCACCACGGATGGTTTGATTCTAAGTGCTCTAGAGCGCATAGGGCTCTATCTATTGCTAGCTCTAAAAACCACCCTGAGAGATAAGGCAGTTGTTGCCTGTTTAAGGAAGGAGTATAAGCATATAATTAACGGGAGGAAGACTGACATAAAAAATGCAGCTTGGGAGAAATTACTCTCTATTGATGTTTTGCGTGATAGTTCCCAGTTTTGGGCCACAATAAATCAGCCCTTCTTTTCAGAGCAAGATAACGCCATTATGGACTGTGTCATCCCAGTTGATAAATGGCTCACCCACTTCAGAGAGGTGTACGGCGAGTCAAACTCTGGAGCCCAAGGCGGTCCTTGGATGGCACCTGAGTGTGCTCCTCTACTTTTTAATGAAGTCGAGGTGGAGAGAGCCATTTTAGAGACGTCTAAAAACAAGGCCCCGGGGCCGGATGGCGTCCCTGCGCATTTATACAGACATTCCCCAAAACTCTGGGCTAGGGTCCAAACGCACGTGTTTTCTGCTGCAAATGGTAAAGTCTTTCCTACTACATGGGTCACCTCGATTATTGTGCCAATTTTTAAAAAGGGGAGGCGCGATGATCCGGGGTGTTACAGACCCATTTCCCTCCTAGACTCTGCTATTAAGATCTTAGGCAGAGTCTTATTGTCTAAATTAAGGGGTAACATCGAGAACAGCGGAGGTTTATCTAACATCCAGTATGGTTTTAGAGAGAAGAGAGGCACCTTGGACCAGTGTTCCAACCTGCACTTGCTAATTTCAAAATACACGGTAGGCAAGGAGGGGACATTGTATTTGGCCTTTATGGACCTCTCCTCGGCTTTCGATTTAGTAAACAATGGAGCTCATGGTTTTTACGATCAACCCTACTTCTAGGGAAACCAGGAAGGGTGCACTTGTGTATCGACCTCCTGGCTCGTGTGGGACCTTTTCCATTAAACTAATGGAAATTTTGGCACCCCACATGCAAGTTAACTCTGAGTTCATTCTGGTGGGGGATTTCAATATCCACAGTGAGATCACCACGTGCACCGATGCACAGACTGTGCTAACAGACCTGGCCACACTTGGACTTAATAAAAAGAATCAGGGGCCGACCCATTCTGCGGGCCATACTCTTGACCTAGTGCTCTGTAACTCAACAGCTATTAACTGTCTTACCCCCAATCAAGTTGATTGGACAGATCACTCAGTTATTATGTTTTACACCCGTTCCAACTATAAAGTTAAAGCTATCCATAGGACGATGGCCAATGTTAGAAGGCCCTGGAATAAATTAATCCCTGCAGACTTCCGGGCAAATTACTCTGAACCCAAATGGGAAGCATACGGTGAAAACGTCACTTTAGCCCTAAACGCATTTAGTGACGCTGCATTAACAACTATTAATCATGTGGTCCCGCCGAGAACTTATAAACCCCGACCGGCCCCAAAACAAGAAGTCTGGTTCACTGGGGATCTCAGACAGCAAAAAAAGACCATGAGCAAGTTAGAGAAAAAATGGAGAGTCACACAAAAGGCAGATGATAAGGAGGTCTTTAGGAGGTCGTTTAAAAATTACCATAAAGCTATCCGAGCTGCCAGGAAACAACATATAGCAGCTCAACTATCAGCTGCTGGTTCTAACGTAAAAACCCTGTATAAAATTCTACAGACGTTCACCAAGCCCACTGCCTGTGATACTGATGGGATTGAATCCCAAGAACTCTGTGATAACATTTCACAGTTTTTCGTCAGGAAAATCGACGCCATCTATAATAAGATACTAGCGTCAAACTCCCTCTCTAATAATCCAGTAACAACTGACTGTCGAATCCAGTTACATACTATGACTACAGATAATGAGGCTAAGAAGCTTACCGCTTTCCCACCCATCTCTATTGAAGAGTTGACTGCTCTTGTCACGCAAACAAAGAGTGGGTGCCCGACTGACATCATCCCAGCACGTATTATGCCACTTCTGCTGGAGGATCTGGGGGCTGGAATACGGCATGTAGTCAACTTGTCCTTGTGTACTGGGGAAGTCCCTTTAGACTGGAAACAGGCTCTTGTGAGACCTCTGCATAAAAACAACTCGATCCCCTGGTCGGATTTGACAAATCTGAGACCGATCTCTCTTCTCCCTTTCATAGGGAAGCTTGCTGAGAGACATGTGAATCAGTATTTGTCAAAATTCATTGAACACGCGGGTGGACTCGACCCCTCCCAGTCGGGTTTCAGGCCCAGGCACAGTACTGACACCGCCTTGCTGTCCGTCGCTGACAATCTCCAGATGCTACAGGACAAGGGCTATTCCGTTGTCCTAGTGCTTCTGGATTTGTCAGCGGCGTTTGACACAGTGTCACACGACATCATGACCTCCAGACTAGTTGACATCGGTCTGGAAGGCAAGGCCCTGGCCTGGCTAAGGAGCTTCTTCAGCAAACGCACCCAGAGAGTCATCTTGGGACCATACCAATCAGAGGTGGTGGCGATCTCAAAGGGGGTACCACAGGGCTCTTGTTTGAGCCCTATGTTATTTAATATCTACGTGGCACCCCTAGCTAACATCATGAGATCCCACGGGTTCATTCCAGTATCATACGCGGATGACACCCAACTCCTCTTCCCTTTTAAAACGATGACTCCTGAGGTGCGTGACTCCTTCGCCCGGGGGATGAAGGAGGTGGCACGTTGGATGGCAGCTAACTTCCTGCAGTGCAACGTCTCCAAGACCGAGGTTATGCTCTTCGGAGAGGCCAAACGCTTATGGACTCCGGACTGGTGGCCTCAAGATCTTGGCCCCGTCCCTGAGCCCAAAACAGTGGTAAAAGATCTGGGAGTGAAACTGGACCATGAGCTTACCCTAACACAACAAACTAATCAAGTGGTGGGCTCATGTTTTCATGTCATTGGGCTTCTCAGGAGAGTATTCCCTCTGCTACCGGATACCACCAGGAGAACGTTGGTCCAGTCACTAGTGTTAAGCAGGCTGGACTACTGCAATGGTTTAATGCTGGCTGCCAATGAGGGCATCTTTGCTAGATTGCAGGTTGTGCAAAACACGGCTGCACGACTAGTTCTAAATGTCCCGCCTCGTACTCCCTCAAAACCGTTGCTGGCCAAACTGCACTGGCTTCCAGTAAAGCAGAGGGTGATGTTTAAGATCTGCTGTGTCATCCACAAATGCCTGATTGGAAAGGGTCCTGGTTACCTTACTGAAAAATTCATCCCTTATGTGCCGTCTAGACACCTGAGATCAGGAGATCAGGAATTGCTATGTGTTCCCAGGGCCATGAAGGCAAGAAAGGGGGGAAGGGCCCTATCGGTAGCTGGCCCAAAGTTGTGGAACCAACTCCCGAAGGAAATTAGAGTATGTAGGGATCACTTCCCTTTCAGGAAAAAACTCAAAACGTTCCTCTTTAATTTCTAGTTGGCCTCGTGCCTATCTACTAAATTATGACCAGTTTCTGTTCTTTAGTTGCTGCCAAAGGCGCGGAGATACTCCTTCGGGAGTCGATTCACAGCGCCATACAAACATGCAAATAAATAAATAAATAAATAAATAAAACAGGGCAAAACTCTGGGATATCCTACTGGAGATAGGGATTGATACATCGTTGGTTAATTTTATGGCGCCCCATGGCGTCCCTCCATCAGGAGCTGTTTGCAACAGTAAGGGTCACCAAGGAGGGAAGGTGCACGAGCTGCTTTAGATCTGAGCGAGGAGTACGCCAGGGCTGCATCTTGGCCCCCCTCCTCTTTACAATCTATATAAATGGCCTGGGCAAATACCTAGAGGCAGAGGAGGTGGACGTTCCGCGTGTAGGGGATGTAAGAATACCGGCTCTCCTATACGCGGACGATGCAGTCCTGATAGCCCGTACTGGGGTGGGTCTCCAACGTTTGTTGGATCTTTTCGGCGCCTTTATGAACCGATTAGACTTAAAAATTAATGCAAAAAAATCACACACGATGGTGGTCGGTCCCCATAGAAATAAGAGTAAATCTAAACCTTTTATGTGCAAGGGCGAGGTGGTTTCGAGGGTTACAGTCTTCCCCTACCTAGGGGTGTTTTTTGATGAGAAGGGATCGTGGGGCCCCCAAATCAAGGCCAAGAGTATATCCATGGCTAGAGCAACATCCGCCCTTATAGGGTTCTCAAAAAGATTGGGGGCCAGGCCTATGGAGGCGCTCCTTAAAGTTTACAACACCAAATGCATCCCGATTGCCATGCATGGCTCACCTCTTTGGGGGTATGTGTCTCAGGAATTGATTCAAAAGGTGGAAAACAGGTTTCTGAGACTCCTCTTGTCCGTTCCTCAGTCCACCCCCACCTTCTCGATTCATTGTGAGGTGGGTCTGGACTACGTAACCGACAAGCTTAAATTGGCCCCATTAATATTCTGGGTAAAGACATGGCTGAATCAAGAATTAACCAGATCAAGTAGTGTGTTCCCTACTGTGGTGGGGAGCACATAGTGTTTTTAAAATACCCCTCACACACCAAAAGGACCCTTGGTCATGCTTCATCATTGGGGTCTTCGCACCCCTCTACGGGATGCGGCGTGCTGCGACCGACGACTGCGTGGGAGCACTGATAATGAAGACTGTGCGTGGTGCGTGTGAGGGTTATTTGTGAGTATGTGGTGGAGTGATACAAGGGAGTGAATGTTTAAAAAGCACCTGGCTCGTAGGGTAAGTCAAAAATAATTTTAATGAGCCCCCGGGCTGGTACTGTTAAAAGAGGAATGTGATTCACAGCGGAGCCGCGTTCGGGGGAGCAAGGTGATTCCTGTTGCTACAACTCGATTTGGGCCAGAGCAACACCCCCAACGTTCAGAGGCTCATGAGGCATTGTACTGGAAAATCTTACGTTTTTTGCATATTGGCAGACAACTTCATTGAGTCCTGTAGGTACATTATAGTTCTATCTCTCCACTCTTTGTAAATACATTTTTTACTTAGAAAAACGTGAGTAAGGTGGGGTGTGGTGCACCCTGTCCTGAAGAAGGAGTTGATCTCCGAAACATGTCGACGCACCCAAGAGGTGATGTGCTTAATATCACATAAGAACACCTCGTCCTGCACCCCTTTTGACAGTACCGACCCGGGGGCTCATTAAAATTATTTTTGACTTACCCTACAAGCCAGGTGCTTTTTAAACATTCACTCACTTGTATCACTCTACCACATACTCACAAATAACCCTCACACGCACCACGCATAGTCTTCATTATCAGTGCTCCCACACAGTCGTCAGTCGCAGCACGCCGCATCCCGTAGAGGGGTGCGAAGACCCCAATGATGAAGCATGACACCAAGGGTCCTTTTGGTGTGAGAGGGTTAATTAAAAAAACTATGTGCTCCCCACCACAGTAGGGAACACACTACTTGATCTGGTGGATTCTTGTTGTTTATTTACATTACCTAGGAGAAGGAATCCACCCCAACTTCTCTCTCTCCCCCTCTTTGTTGATTTAATGAATCAAGAATTAACCCTTAACCACGCAATCCTGACTGATGTCATGTCCTTGGACCATGCTAAGCATATTCCCTGGTTGGAATATGTGAGACACACCTTCGCTCAGTTGGGGCGTCCGGAACTCTTCTTATTACCATCCACTATTAGGAGGAAGGACGTCAATTGGACCAAAAAGCATTTTATGGACAGGGTCAGACTAGCTGGTGAGGAGCAAGAACTGTTAAAATCTACTGTGAGATCGCATTACATATTATTAATTTCTCCCTCACTCGAGCCATACCTTAGGATTGTAACTAAGCCTTTTCACAGATTTTTATTAACTAAATTTAGATTTAACTTGATCCATTTCTCCTTAGGCAGTTACCAATCCTGGTGCAAACCAGAAGGGGGTCCATGTTGTAAATGTGACAATTTTTCCACGCAGGATGCCATGCATTTTATTATGTTTTGTGGGCTATAATCGGACATAAGGCAAAGATACTTGGCACCAGTTTTGAAAGGCTGGCTTTGTCCAAGTCAGGCCTGCCCTAGCGTACCTACAGTCTTTGAGTAGCACCCGCATTATATTTGGAATGGCAAGTTTTTTGGTGGCAGCATGTAGAACTAAAACAAAAAAAATCGTCATCTAGTGTATTTATACCTCCTAAGTAATTGTTCCATCCACACCGTTTACAGTCCGGGTTTTGTATTGTATTTGTTTTAAATGCCCCTGCATGGTGCTTGTAAATCTAAATTCATGAATTATGTGTTTTTAACTCATGTACATAAATATTTTATGCCTTTTATGAGTTTTTTAAAAATAAATTGAATAAAGTGAATTTGACTGACTGACTGACTAGTCCAGGCCTGTACTTTAATTTCCCTCTTACGCTTACTTCTTGCTAGATTGTAGTCCTTCCTACACCTCCTAACTTCCTCACTGTCCTTCAAAGTTCTTTGGAGGGCCATTTTTAAAAGGGAGTAGGCCTTAGTACAATTAGAATCGAACCCTCCCTTTTTTACCGGGTTTTAAATCTCTACAGGGGCGATTCACAGTTTTTTGGATTACCCTGGTAATGTCTGAAAAGGATCTCAATATATCGGTATTTGATTAATCTTCTTGCAGGCACTTTAATATTGGGGTTATTGCCTGCATCATTATTTTCGAGTTAGTAGCCTCTCGGTCACTTTTGGCCCATCGTACGGAGTACCCATTTTGTCTTTTTAGCTCACACCCTTGGGTCCAAGCTAAACTCTCAACCAGGGAACTTGCCTTTTTATAGGTGAATGAGATATTGATGCTAAGCGGTAGATGGTCACTAATCCCAACTATGTGTGTAACGAAATCCGCTACCCATGTTGCATAACAGTTAGAAAGGACAATAAAATCGATCAGAGTACTATAACCTCTTCCTACAAATGTGGGGCTGAAATCAACAGAAGGAGAACGCAGCATGTTCGCAAAACCTAGGTTGTATGTTGCCATTACTTCATTAAAACTGTCTCCCCCGTTGGAATGGGGCTGTTGGTCAATGTCATCAACCTCCCACTCGCCACATCCGCACAAGGACTGTTGGCAGAGGTTATTTTTGAAATCCCCGCCCCATATAAAGATGGAATCCTTCCCTGGGTTATCACTTAAACTCTTAAGATCCTCATTAAGATCATGTAGCATATCAATAACTGAGCCCTTGTCCATGGTATTGTACATATTAATGATAACTAGTTCGACCAGTGGAGACACTTTGATGACAACAATTTGATAACAACTCGACGACTTTACCATTTTTATCCCCACAGCCCCCAAAAGATTGGTAACATACACACAAATCCCCCCTTTATGCCTCCCATGACTCGAGCGACCCGCTGGGACGTGGAACGTTTTAAAACCATCAAGATGAATTTCCTCCAAAGTCCAAGTCTCCTGTAGGCACAAGATGTCAAAGTTCCTGATAAAGTCTCTCCAGATAGGGTTATTAATCTTGGATTGAAGCCCAGATATATTCCAAAAGGCTACCTTCGCCCACCCCTGGACATACAACGATTGGGTTCCACAAATAGCAGCACTCCCTATCCCATGTTCCTCCCTTCTTGGTTCTCTAGGGACCAAAATGTTGCTTACATAACTACCAGGTATTCTTGAGTCTGATTGCAGCAATTCATTCAGATGTACTTTTTGTACCTGTGCTGACGTAGCCATACCTATATTATCATCCACAGGGGGTAAACAATGAAATGCTGCAATTTTTGGAGCTTTAAGAAGAACCGTCTTTTCCTCAAGTATATTTTCACCCTCTCGTCCCCTGTCTTCCAAAATTGGGGGGGCTGGGTAGCAAGAGGGGGTTTTACATTTCCGGGGGGCCCTGGCTTGTTTATGTCAATCCACGTCCTCTAACGAGTATAGGGGGCCAAACCTATTTGAAACTTCCAGATTATATCTCAGAGGGTTATTGGGAGGGTGACCAATTGTGGAGATGTTGTACGTATTGGTCATCTTAGGTTGATAGAAGAATCCAAGGGGGAGCACATTTATCCCCTCTGCCCACCTTCTATTAGCACCTACCCGATTCAGGATTTCTTGTACTAAAGGTGGAGAAGCAAGTGATAACACTATACAATCCCCGTCAAAGGACTTTCTACTTGGTCCGAGCCATCTAACTCGTCTCACCATTTTAAATGATTGAAACATTTCTTGTTAAACCTGTTTTCTGTCCTAAGAAATGTATAGTTTTATTTCTTAGCGTTTCCTAATTTTCCCTCTCACCCTCCTCCGCTAGAGGGACATTAGCCAAGACCAACGTGTAAGGGTCTGCCGAAGAGGGAAGGTTCAAACTTGGCAAAATATTGCCTTGAACTTGATGGTAAGATTTTCTATCGTCCATTTTACTAAGCTTATCTGCAGCGGACGAGGAGGTTCTTTGCCCACTGTTTATATGATTGGCAGATACAAGAAAGCAGTCTGTGGACGGCTGGCTAGGCAGACCAGGCTGTATATTACTAACCCTACCAGGAACAACCTGTTTGCTACTTTCATCTTTCAGTTGTCCTGTAAGAGTAGACAATCTGGACTCTATCTGTCCCAATCTATTCCCCATTGTGGCTATGGCTTCTTTCACAAACATAGTGAGATCGGCAATAGATTTCACAATATCACCACATTCTGAATTACTTTGTCCTTTGCTTGGACACTGATCGCTAGTAGGTTTTGAGCAAACTTTTCTTCTATTTCTTGCTGCCTTTTTAGCCTCCTTCGATATCGGGATACTACTTTGCGGGGCAGATTTATGAGGCCCTTGCGCCACGTTTACACCGCTGTTGCGTCACGCAAGGCGGTGTAAACGTGGCGCATCCCTACGAGGCATTTTTAACGTGACGCATCTATGGAGATGCGTCACGGTGTAAGGCCCTGCACCACATGAAACCTGCGTCAGGTTTCATGTAGGCGATACGGTGCTGGAGTGGGCGTTCCGTCGCAGGAACGCCCCTGGAAAGTGACTCAGTGAAATCTACAAGATTTCACTGAGTCACTTTCTACGTCAATTCCTTACGCCTGCTTGAAGCAGGCGTAAGGGTGATGCACCATGCAATGTAGGGGTGGCCCCTGTGCATTGCAGGAGTCATGTCGCACTTGCGACATGACTCCAGCAATGCGCCGCACGTACGCCGAAAGATGCGTCACGCATCTTCCCTGCCTTGCACCATGGTGCGCCGCATTGTAAATGTGGCGCACCATGGGTGGCGGAGCTGTGGCGCACTGTGGCGCGCATTAACTGGCGCATCCCTGGGGATGCGCCAGTTAACATAAATCTGCCCCTTCGTCTTTAGGTCTTTTGGTGTTAATGGAGCTACGTGGATCTGAGGAGGTAGTATGGAAAGAACAGGTTTCATAGGGACACATACTCTTTTTTTGGGGGGGGTAACTCTGCCCCCTCTAGGTCAATTACAGAAATCTCATCGCTACCCTTCTGCACACACCCATTGCGAGAATCGGGGGAAGACTCAATTACTGTAGTAATACCAATTTCACCATGTGGTTCATTACAAGGAGAATCATTTATATTCGTGGCGGACAAACCAGAAGACCCCTTGTTAAGTTTTTCCTCTACATTGATAATTTGTTTCTCTAAGGCTCCTACTGCCCCCGTCAAATATTTCATTAGGGATGTACTAGAATATTTAACCTTGGACGTTCTTGTGCTCGGAGGACTAGAGTGTAACTTTCTTTTCCCCATTCTTGTGTGACCGGTACGTAACAGCTATTCCCTGGTCAATTACTGAGTAAGTGGGTGTATGAGTGGCTGTATAGGTGAGTGGATTTGTGTATAGATCTTTGAATCAGCGAGTGGGTGTGTAAGTAGTGGTATGGGTCTGAGAATGGGTTTGTGAATGGTTGTGTGGAAGTGGGTGTATGAAAGGTTCTATGGGGGTGTGAATGGGTGAGGTGGCGATTTTGAGGATGATGTTATGACCATGTCATGAGTGATTTAATATGTGAGATCATAAGCAGTGCATTGCGGGGCGCGAGTTATAGTTAACTCAACTAACTAGAACTGCTAAATTTCACTGGTTTTGTATGAGTAAAATCTGAGCCTAATTACAATGTCCCTGGTAACCTTTCTTTCTTCTTTCAGTGCATTTCTAAGGTTTTTTAAAATTCTATTTCCTAACTATAAAGTCCCTGAGACCTTTGGTTTTTGGGGCAGACCTTTGATTTCCCCGAGTTAAAGTACCATGCACAATGAATTTAACACAAATATATGGACACATATATTTATGAAAGAGTAAAAAACCCTTTTGTGTAAATAAGAACAAAAAATAAAAAAATGAGCAAAATTATTAATATGTAAAATATATAGAAGGTAATTTAACCCCAAGAAATTAACCTGCTTTGT
The DNA here is from genome assembly GCF_964261635.1 of Lissotriton helveticus. Classification (NCBI taxonomy): domain Eukaryota; kingdom Metazoa; phylum Chordata; class Amphibia; order Caudata; family Salamandridae; genus Lissotriton; species Lissotriton helveticus. Next base: position 626,441,293 of record NC_136065.1, on the reverse strand, counting down.
ATAAATCATGGCTGTTTTTCTATGTTATGAATAGTGTCAATTTTGAAATACTCTATTTTGAATGAGCATACTATTATTTATTGGCTTATCAAAAATAAAATAACATTTTAAAATGTATAAAAGAAATTGACCTGCTTTGTATAAATCATGGCTGTAAGCAAAAAGGTGAAGATAGGCAAAATGAATATGAAAGTATGTTATTCATATCCATGATAGGGAGTTTTAAAGCTCACTTCGGCCATTGGTCTGGGTAACTTTGAGAAAGGCTATGATCAGCAGAAACGCGTCAGGACGGACATGCTCAATAAAGTATTTGAAAATTCTGTCTGGAGTGCCCACTTTTTCTCTTGTTTGGTGAAGAGATTTTTGGGAATGTGAAGGCTGGCGCCGTTCCAGCCGTGTTGCACCCGCACATAGGTGGATGTGATTGCAGTAAGGAGTTTGTAAAAAAAGAACCGCTTTGGTTTTAAGCGATCCCAGCCGCCGCAGCTGCCATGTTGGGTCTTAAGGTATAGCTGTAAATTGGACCGCGGATCCGAAGGCTTTTGGCGTGAGAAAACATTGGCTGACCGACAGAAGCCAGACCCAACAGAGAGTTCTCAGAAGAGAGAGTGTAACACAAGGGCATTACGCGGCACTGTCAGCGGTCAAGTCTCATAGGGAAAGACGTCCCAGAGAACGCAAGACAAGGTAATGATGACGACAACACAGCTGGCAGCCAGGTCTGTGAGGGACTTTGATCGGGAGCAATTAGAGGCAGCGAAACAAGTCTTCGATGATATGAAGAGCTGCATGGGAGGCGCTACGGCTGGAATTGCAGGTGCGCCAACAATAAAACAAAGATTGTTTAATTTTGAAAAACTGTTGAAAATGGAGATCAGTAAATGCTGGGAGCTGACCTCATTGGAGGGATATTTGGAGGTCAATAGGGTGCTGAGAAGCTTGAGAATGTTCACGGTTCCCACCTATGAAGCCCCCATCCAGGACTGCTGGAGGAGTGGGCAGAATCACAGCCAAATCAAGCGCAAGCATGATTGCGATCTTAGTGAGGTATGGAGAATTGGATCTGGCAAACATACGTGGCGAACTAAGGATTTTGCAAGATGAAATTGAGAATATGAAAAACCAAGAGGCAGTGGAGGAATTTCAAGATAAAATGATGGAACGCCTGCGTAAACATGAAAATGTGAAACAGAAATTTCAAAGAGATAAACAAGATTACACGAAGGGTGTATCCTGACCTTCGCCAGAAAGTATAACATTTATGGAAAGGAACTACTTCAAGAGGACTCACAGAGAAGATAGGATCTTTTTCCACAGTATCTAGCTTGGGCATCAGCACAGAGAATGATGAGGGTGATAACTTAATGGGGAAATCTGGCACCTCAGGCTTTCACACTGAGTATCACCTACTGAGGCAGGCCGAAAGACCAAAGAAGGACAGACCTCACCCGAGGAAAAGGAAATGGGAGGGGGAAGAGAAAAAGACGTAAATAAAGACACAGGATCAGATGAGGCAACAGGGGAAAATGACTCAGGGCAAGCAAAATCTGTGCCATAAGAAGAAAACCTAGAAGAAAAACTGACTGTCCTCAATCTATCCCAAAGGAACCTCACCCAAGAAGAAACGTCACTGTTCGAATTAGGACTTTCATTTTGTCCCTCTTCAGGATTTCATTATGCACAAGTCAGGATTGATCTTTTCCTGTTCATTAGAAAATTAAAATGGCATAAATCTGTTAAGACTCAACTGTGTATGATTTCAAAAGATGTGCCATCTTGTGATCTACAGATTGGGGAGGCGGAGGGACTCCTTGCAGTGGAAACCCTATATTGAGAAAGTGAGGCAGAGAACCCCAATATTGGGATGGAGCAAATGATGGACAATTTGGGGATAGATATTAGATCTGCCAGTGGGAGTGGTTTTAAAACTAAAACCTGCACGATTGCCCTAACTGCCCATGACAATTTGGATGTTTTCCATGAACTGGTGATTAAAGATCTGATGAGGTTGAGAAACAATGGTGGAATACATGCTGACAACTTCACGGTGGAACTTAGAAAGACTCTGCAATCTCTGAAATATGACACCTCTATTGTTATCAAAAATAGAAATGAGGGAGCAAATGTAGTGATTATGGACTCAATGTGTATGATCAGAAAGCAATGAGACAGTTGGGAGATAATAATTGTCATGAGGTGATCTCTATGGAAGAAAATAAGACTTGTGTGAGCACTTTTCAGTCCTGGCTTAATTTTGGTATGATGAAACTATTTTAGATCAGGATGAATATAATTTTTTAAGATCTGAACATCCTAGAATTCTGTCATTATATCTGTTGCCAAAGGTGCACAAAAGGTTGAATAACACTCCAGGGAGATTGACTGTCTCATAGAATGAAAGTATGCTAGAAAATACGGCAATATATATCAACTCCTTCCTATTTTCCCTTTGTAAAAACACTTCCATCCAATTGTAAGGATAGTGGCAACTTCCTTACCAAGATTCATAATCTAGTTTGGGCTGATTCTTACATTATCTGCCTTGTATACTTCCATTGAATATGAATTTGGGGTGCATGCGTATGAATATGTTTTGAAAAACATGTCAGCGTGTTTTCTTGAACATAATTGCATGCTTATAGATATGATGCAAACCTGTCTGAAGGATAACATCTTCATGACCAATGGGATTATGTACAGACAAAAGATGGGAACTGCCATGGGCACCATCTTTGCCCTCAGCTTTGCCAATTTGGTGATGGGCTGGTGGGACATGCAGGTGGCCCGGACTGATGAAAATTCTGAGTATGTGCAAAAATATTTTGATTTGGACCTGATATATTGATGATTTATTTTATTATGGAATGGATCAAAATCGAAGGCAGAAGAGTACATAAGAATTCTGAATCCTTTCAATCTGCACTTCACGGCATACATGAGCTCCAGTGAGATGACCTTTTTAGACATTTACTAGCAAGTAAGGGAAGGCAAAATAAATACATCCGTCTACCGAAAAGTGACAGCAGGAAATCGCACTTTGCACTTTAAAAGTCAACATTCCAAAAATCTTAAGGAAAGTATCCCTTATGGGGAAACACTTAGATTGAAAAGAATCTGCAGTCAGGGACAAGAGTTTAATAAACAATTGGAAAAAATTAAAGGCAGGTTTCTAAATAGAGGATATAGTTCAAAGATACTAAATATGGCCAAGCTGGAATCCAAGAATATCACTGGGAAATTGAATCAGTTACTTTATCCAACTAATCCACCGAATAAGGATAATCTGGTCACTAGATTATGAAAAAGCACTGGCAGATAGTGAAGGATGACACAGTAATAGGAAAATATTTTCCAAGAGAACTTCCAACTACATATAGAAAAGGAAGGACCCCGGGAGACAGTCTGACTCATAGCTATTTCACCCGAAACCGCAAACCAGATACCTGGTTATCCACCATCAAAGGATTTTTCAAATACAATCAATGCAAGACCTGTAGGATGGTTAGAAATGTTTCGGAGTATCAGTTCTCAGAGGTCTAAAAGGGAAGGGTGAATGGATTCTAATGTATCTATGAAGTACCATCTTTCCACAGAAGAAATGCATATTGGAACATCAGCGTGCAATTGCAAATCATGATTTCAGTTATTGAATGGCAAGACATTTTTATGATCAACACGAGAGAGACCCAGGATTATTAAATTCATTTGCAGTAGACAGAGACCCCCACAATGAAAGAGGAGGAAACAGGCTGATAAATCTTAGATGTTTGGAATCTAGATATATTCTAGACCTTCATACAAAATTCCCTGCTGGGCTGAATAGAGATGAAGAGATGGAAGTCCATTTGGGTTGAATGCATACAGTATGATGTTACTTTACTGTGAGGTAGGAATGAATGTGCTTTTCTACAAAATGTGATTGATTGTCGGACCCGTTTCTTGGATTTTATTAGAGAGACTCTCTCCCATGTATATCTTCCCCCGCCAGATATAGGATAATTTATTGACATCTTTTTATGGGAATTTATGATACATTTATAACTTTTGGTACAATTTGATGTATGTAATGAGTATTAATATCTTTGTATTTGGAATTGTTCTTACATAGTAGAGAATATATTTAGGGTTGTACATATTTATACTCTGTTGTATTGGATGTGCCTTTAGATGATTGGATATATAGCTATATATTTATTTGTATTTATTCATATCTATTCATATTTATCTATCTATTGTGTATGTGTGGGGGGAGGTGGAAGGGAGAGTTACAATCAGGTTGTCTCTAAGGGGTATATCGCAGAATTTACATTAATAGATTAATTAATTTGGACAGTATCAAATATGGGCACTGGCCATAGATCTCTTTTTTCTACGCTGACCTTTGTTTTCCTAGGTCAAAGTACCATGCACAATGAATTTAACACAAATATATGGACATATATATTTATGAAAGAGTAAAAAACCCTTTTGTGTAAATAAGTAGAAGAATTAAAAAATAAGCAAAATTATTAATATGTACAAAATAAACAAGGTAATTTAACCCCAAGAAATAAATTGCCCTGCTTTGTATAAATCATGACTGTAAGCAAAAAGATTAAAAGAAAAATAATTTTTAAGCATTCAATATTGACCAGCAAAATTCAAATACAGAGACAGAAAGGCTGTAAGACTGAGAATTAGTACAATACTGGTTGTATATTCAGACTCTATTTCAGACACCTGGGTTATGTACACCAAAATACAGTATATCAACAAAGATGTCTGGGTCGTGAACTATACTAGGAGGTGCGTCGACGCGTTTCGGTGTTTTTTCTCAATTTTGTCCACCTTTGTCAAGACTACGTTTGATATCTGTCGTGGTGCAGGGGTCAGTTATAATCACCCTAGAGAAATGGACATACAATAGGTTGTAGTGAGTAACTATTCATTTATGATTGACATAAACAGCTTTTTGTTTTAGTACTCTGTAATGCATTGCATGGTGATATCACTTGAAAATACATATCTGGAAAATTGCTCTGATGTACAGCAGTTATTTGATTACATCTGATGGTGGAGGTGCTGAATAAGAAAAATCTTACCAATACTGCATTTTCTAGTGTAACAGAACATTCATCTCAAATACATGAATATCAATAACTCACTATTTTCACTTAGTGTATCATCATTGCATATCCCTGTTCAAAAAACGAGTCACAGTAGTTATGTATACCACTAATTTGGGGAGGAGCTGTTATCTTAAGGTAACCAGATTTCATGTAAAGGAAACACATATAGATTGGACAGATAATATCTGCCAACTGTGCTGGGTTGGTAAACGTATACCAGATTAAGAAACTCTTACAATATTTTGGCTTGGTAATATTTCTAGTTAACTGAAGAGAATTTGCTAGTTCATCATTTAAAAAAAAAATTATTATTGTGTTATTTTCAACAAGTTACTTGTCCTAATGATTTGTATATTAGGCGAAGGAATTTTTACCTTAAAGGATATTTTTCAAATGGACCTTTTTTCTTTGTTTGTTTAAAAGCCAGAGGTGTCTAAGTTTCGTCCTTGCACTGTGAACTCTTGTTGCACTAGGTGGGTAGGGAGGAAAAAGAAAAAAGGGACGTTGAAGGAACTTTAAAAGTAGAGCGTTTTTAACCTAAATTTCTACATTATCAAACGTGCCCATTTGCTTACCTAGTCAGGTACCCGGGACTATGTATTTCTCTGGTTGCTTAAAAGCCCTTTAGTTAAAAATCCAGGGGCGCTTACGTCATGTCCTTGCGTTTTGGAATTATTTCCCCAAAGGTCGATACCGGGAAAAGGGAAACAAATGCTGCGGTTAGAAGTGACCCGCTTTTGTTGTGGTCCTCGCCTACTCTATTTTCTATACTACTGTGGCGGCTTACCTGGTAAAATGCGAAGGACTGCCTGCTTCTCTGGATACACCCTTTAGTTAAAAATCCAGGGGCGCTTACGTCATGTCCTTGCGTTTTGGAATTATTTCCCTAAAGGTCGGTACTGGGAAAAGGGAAACAAATACTGCGGTTAGAAGTAACCCGCTTTTGTTGTGGTCCTCGCCTGCTCTATTTCCTATACTGCTGTGGCGGCTTACCTGGTATAGCGCGAAGGACTGTCTGCTTCTCTGGATACTCGAAATGAGCCTGAGAGAAAGACGCGTCCTGTTAAATAAGCGGGTATAGCATTAGATTGGTCTAATTCCTGGCCGATCAAACTGGTCCATTTGGAGCTCCAAAATTCGCATATTCGGGCTTGAAATGCTGTCTTCTAATTGGTCGAAAAGCCGGCCTGTAATATAGAGCCTACCTTGACATGTTCAGGCTTATAATGCTGTCTTCTAATTGGTCGAGAAACCGGCCTATGATATAGCGCCTGTTCTGGCTGAGCTGCCCGTTATTTTATTTTATTTCGTTTTTGGCAATCGTGGTTTTGCAAAACAGAGAGTCGAATCAAATTAATAAAGAGTGATTTAACTGGAATCTATCTAGTGCCACCGAGATTAGTGTAATAAACCCTATTTTCTGGTGGGAAGGTAACAAACGGGTTTTATCTGTGACATGTGTTAACCCTATTTGCTGGTAGTTCTATGTAACCCGGGTGCGGGCGTGTTTGTATAGGACCTCGATATTTATATGTAGTATATTGTAGATCTTAAGGTTCCTATTTACCGGAATGTTGGGCTCATATACTAGGTGATACAGTGTGGATTTTTAGGCGTGATGGGTTTTATTGGCGATATTAGTTAAAATTACGCAACGGCTGGTGTGTGGTTAAGGAGGGCAAATTTACTAGAATTGGACCTTCACGATCTTCGTAACTACGGAACCGCGGCGAGGGTGGTTACTACTCATTCATGTATTTTAGAAGACACATACCAAAATACAGTGGTATGTATGAAACAGGCAATGTTAAGAGGCACAGGGTTTAGAGTTCATAGTAATTTTTATTGCTGAAGGACTGGGGATCGAATACGCATGACAAAAAGTCAAATAATTCCTACCATATGAGAGTGTTGTATTATATAGTAAATAGGCATTATCTTTATTGTCTGCTGGGCTTTTCTATTGGAGTGTTAGTATTCCTTAGGGGAACACTAAACCTGAGGTTTAGATGCATTTTGTCCAGTCTTCCCTGGTGTTAAGGCCTTTAGTAATGGTATCTAAAAAGCAGAAATACCATTGTTCTCTGGTTTTTCTTAGTTTGTCTATATCACCGCCTCGTCTAGTGGTTCTGATCTTTTCCAGGATGTACCAACGCAGATCATCACAAGTGTGGTTCTGCTGTTTGTAATGCTCTGTTAGGGGTGCATTGCATTTGTTGGTGCGTATGGCCGATTTGTGCTCCAGAACTCTAAGTCTTAGTTCCCTGCTGGTCTCACTCACATATCCCAAGTTACATGGGCAAATTAGTAGGTATATAACATTTTGGCTCCTACAGTTGTTAAAGGTTCTAGGAGTCAGGGTTTTTCCGTTGTATTCTAGGCTGGTTCCTATAATACAGTGAGGGCAGACTGAGCAGGTCCCGCATTTGTGATTGCCTAGTGCTATTGGGCCAGTCAAAGTTCGTTGAGTTTCGCTGGGTGGCTTGTATGTATGTACCAAGCAGTTCCGGATAGTTTTATTTCTCCGGAATGAGAAAAGTGGTTTGTTGAGTTGGTTTGTGTTGTTATAATTAAGGATGCGCCAGTTCCTATTCACAATGTTTTTAATTTGGTTACTTAAATGTGAAAACTGAGTTACAAAAACTATTTTGTCTAAATTATTTTTTATGCGGGTTTTGTTTTGGTCGAGAAGACTGTCGCGGTCATAAAATCTGGCTCGCTTTAGGGAGTTTTTAATGAGTTTATGGGGATAGCCTCTCTCCTTGAGTTTTCTAGTCATATGTTCTGAGTGTCGATAGAAATCGCTCAAGTTAGAACAATTCCGCCTCAGTCTTAAAAATTCTCCAAAAGGCACGTTGTCCTTTTGTGCCTTGGGGTGGTTACTGGAATAGTGTAAGAGGGTGTTTTTGTCCGTTGGTTTGGCGTAGAGTTCAACTTTCAAAATACCATCCTCTTTCTTTAATAGCTATATCTAGGAACTCAACCCTAGAATTGCTCTGATGTCCCGTGAACCTGAGGTTGGAATCCCCCAGGTTGAGCCATTCCAGAAAGCTAGACAAATCTTCACTGGCACCGCTCCAGATGAAGATGATGTCATCAATGTAGCGGTGCCAGCAAGATATATTCTCAAAAAAGGGGGCAGCCTCATTGAATATGTGTTTGAGTTCAAAATCGCCCACATATAAACAGGCCAGGCTTGGGGCACATGTGGCCCCCATGCTGGTCCCCTTGATTTGGAGGAAAAGGTCATCTTTGAAAAGAAATTTGTTTTTCTTTAAAATCAGGTAGATACATGACATAATAAAGGTGTCGTCACCACCATTGAGGTCCTCTGATTCAAGTATGGACGCAATAACCGCCAGGGTATTGTCTTGGGGGATGTTTGTGTAGAGGGCCTCAATATCTAAGGTGACCATGAGCTGGGTCACCTTATTGAACCCTCTACCCTAAAACACAGAAATGGCATGGGAGGTGTCTTTGAGGTAGGACTTTTGTTTTTTTACGATTGGCTGTAGGAAAAAGTCTACATACCGACTCAAAGGTTCCAGTATGGACCCAATACCACTAATAATTGGTCTCATTGGTGGATTGGTGAGATTCTTATGGATTTTTGGGAGTCCATACATTGCTGGGGTGACTGGATGTTAGTTGAGAAGAAATTTATATTCGCTTTCACTAATATTTATTTATTTATTTTTTTGCATTTGTATGGCGCTACAGCTACCCAAAAAGGGTTTCCCGGCGCCTGTGACATTCGATTGGATAGAAGGAAGATAGCCAAATTGTGGTATTACTGCAATTGCTTCTGAAATAGCCAGGTTTTTACGCATTTCCGGAATTTAGTATAGCTTTCTTCTTTCCGGATCTGCGGGGGGAGTGAGTTACATAGAGTGGGCCCTCTCACAGAAAAAGAGCGTCCTCCCGTTTTTGCAGTTTGAATCTTGGAACAGTGAAATTTGCTGCTGTTTGAGATCGGAGATCCCTTGTTGGGAGATAGGGGGAGGCCAAGGCTTGTAGGTAGCCGGGTGCAGTTTTGGTTTTAATTCTAAACATATATATCAAGGTTTTGAAGCTAATCCGATGTTCTATCCTGAGCCAGTGTAAATCATTTAAGTGTTTTGATATTCTGTCAAACTTTGGGATCCTGCATAGGAGACGTGCAGCAGCGTTTTGGATCATTTGCAGTCGTTTGATCACTGCTAGATTTGAGCTCAGGTAAAGAATGTTACCGTAGTCAATGCGTGACGTTATTAGTGCGTTGACTACGGTTTTTTGGGTATTTTGGGGCAACATCCAGATAATTTTCTTTAACCATTTTATTATGGTGAAACAGAGGCCAGCCACTTTATTTGCCTGCTGTTTCATCGACAGAGTATTGTCAATAATGACTCCTAGATTTCTCACTTGTGTGGCTGGAATGGGAAGGTTGCCCATCTCTGTTGGCCAATGTGAGGGCACCAAAGTTCTTTTTTTCTTCCCAGAAGGAGGACCTCAGTTTTATCCCCGTTTAACTTCAACTGGTTGGTGGTCATCCAGTTGAAGATTTCCTGAAGACCATTTTTCAGAGCAGATGGGGTTGAGGGATTTGACTCAGATAGAGAAAAAATGATCTGAGAGTCGTCAGCGTATGACATTAAGGTAAGGCCAACGCAGTCGGCTAGATCGGCCAGTGGTCTCAGGTACAAATTAAAAAGCAGCGGGCTCAAGATGTAGCCCTGTGGGACTCTATAGGGAGTGGGGAACGTGTCTGAGCATGCAATGCTAGATTTGATCTGAAAGGATCTATCGGTTAGAAAAGACTTTATCCACTGAAGGGCCTCGTTACGGATGCCGAATCTCTCTAGTGTGGTCAGGAGAATTTTGTGTGATATGGTATCAAACGCCGCACTCAAATCTAAAAGAATGAGTGCGACAGTCTGACCCTCATCCAGGAGCTTTCGGATTTTTTCCGTTACACCCAATAGAGCGGTCTCCGTTGAGTGTCCTGCACGGAAACCTGGTTGCGATGGGTGAAGGAGGTTGTTATTCAGCGTGAAGGAAGCGAGGGTGGCATGTATGTGTCTTTCCATCAATTTAGAAAAGGCGGGGAGTAAAGATATAGGCCGATAATTCGATAGGACCGTGGGGTCAGCTGAAGGTTTTTTCAATAATGGGGTCACGATGGCGTGTTTCCAGCTTGACGGGACAGTGGAAGTTAGAAGAGAAGTATTTAGCACGTTTGCTATAGTGGTTAAAGGGGAAGTGTCTAATTGTTTTAAAAATCGAACTGGGAGAGGATCACAGGGGGAACCTGAGGAAATGGACTTCAAAGACATTTTTAGGGAGTCCAAAGTTATGGGGGGCCATTTCTCAAGAGATTTTTCTTTCTCCAGGGTATTTTGGATATACTGCTTTGAAACGATGTCTTGGGGACTAGCGGTGAAATTTGTGACAATGATTTCAATTTTGTCATTAAAGAATGTCGCCAGGTCTTGACATTGTTTTTTTGTTAACGGGTGGGCTGTAGCCGTTGTTTGCGCACCTGCTAGATCCTTTACTATATTAAATAGGGTCTTTGTTTTGTTTGTGGCATTGTTAACGGTGTTTGCCACATAAAGGGCTCGGGCTTTCCTACAGGAAGTATGATACGCATTTCTTGCATTATTGTAAATTATTTTATTTTCATGGTTGTAGTTTTTGCGCCATTTCCTTTCTAAAACTTTGCATTTAGATTTTTCATTTTTGAGGGATTCATTGAACCAAGGGGCAGGGGGGCGGTGGAGATTTATTTTGCTCCCGTTAAAGGAAGGCATTGGTTGGCTGCTGTTTCCAGCCACTGGTTGGTAGTTGTCGCAATGTTTTCCATATTTTGGTCATAGGAGGGGGTGCTAATTGTAAGTACGTTGTTCAGTCTATGCATGTCTAATAATTTCCAATTTTTCATGGATTGTGCAGGCCAGGTAGTATTCCTGGGAGGAAATGGTCTAGTTAGGCTGAAGCTAACGAGATGGTGATCTGACCAGCATATGGGGCTGGTTTGGGTCCATTTTAGGTCAGGGGTATTAGAAAAAACAGGGTCCAATAGCACCCCTGTTTCTCCCTTCGCTCAAGAGGTTGGCATTTAAGTAACCAAATTAAAAACATTGTGAATAGGAACTGGCGCATCCTTAATTATAACAACACAAACCAACTCAACAAACCACTTTTCTCATTCTGGAGAAATAAAACTATCCGGAACTGCTTGGTACATACATACAAGCCACCCAGCGAAACTCAACGAACTTTGACTGGCCCAATAGCACTAGGCAATCACAAATGCGGGACCTGCTCAGTCTGCCCTCACTGTATCATAGGAACCAGCCTAGAATACAACGGAAAAACCCTGACTCCTAGAACCTTTAACAACTGTAGGAGCCAAAATGTTATATACCTACTAATTTGCCCATGTAACTTGGGATATGTGGGAGAGACCAGCAGGGAACTTAGACTTAGAGTTCTGGAGCACAAATCGGCCATACGCACCAACAAATGCAATGCACCCCTAACAGAGCATTACAAACAGCAGAACCACACTTGTGATGATCTGCGTTGGTACATCCTGGAAAAGATCAGAACCACTAGACGAGGCGGTGATATAGACAAACTAAGAAAAACCAGAGAACAATGGTATTTCTGCTTTTTAGATACCATTACTAAAGGCCTTAACACCAGGGAAGACTGGACAAAATGCATCTAAACCTCAGGTTTAGTGTTCCCCTAAGGAATACTAACACTCCAATAGAAAAGCCCAGCAGACAATAAAGATAATGCCTATTTACTATATAATACAACACTCTCATATGGTAGGAATTATTTGACTTTTTGTCATGCGTATTCGATCCCCAGTCCTTCAGCAATAAAACTGACTATGAACTCTAAACCCTGTGCCTCTTAACATTGCCTGTTTCATACATACCACTGTATTTTGGCATGTGTCTTCTAAAATACATGAATGAGTAGTAACCACCCTCGCCGCGGTTCCATAGTTACGAAGATCGTGAAGGTCCAATTCTAGTAAATTTGCCCTCCTTAACCACACACCAGCCGTTGCGTAATTTTAACTAATATCGCCAATAAAACCCATCACGCCTAAAAATCCACACTGTATCACCTAGTATATGAGCCCAACATTCCGATAAATAGGAACCTTAAGATCTACAATATACTACATATAAATATCGAGGTCCTATACAAACACGCCCCCACCCGGGTTACATAGAACTACCAGCAAATAGGGTTAACACATGTCACAGATAAAACCCGTTTGTTACCTTCCCACCAGAAAATAGGGTTTATTACACTAATCTCGGTGGCACTAGATAGATTCCAGTTAAATCACTCTTTATTAATTTGATTCGCCTTTCTGTTTTGCAAAACCACGATTGCCAAAAACAAAATAAAATAAAATAACGGGCAGCTCAGCCAGAACAGGCGCCATATCATAGGCCGGTTTCTCGACCAATTAGAAGACAGCATTATAAGCCTGAATATGTCAAGGTAGGCTCTATATTACAGGCCGGCTTTTCGACCAATTAGAAGACAGCATTTCAAGCCTGAATATGAGAATTTCGGAGCTCCAAATGGACCAGTTTGATAGGCCAGGAATTAGACCAATCTAATGCTAGACCCGCTTATTTAACAGGACGCGTCTTTCTCTCAGGCTCATTTCGAGTATCCAGAGAAGCAGGCAGTCCTTCGCGCTATACCAGCGCATTCAGCTGCCGCGCTTTTACCCTGCTGCAATTTTAAAGCGTCATTTTGTATTTTAAATCCCGCGGCGCTCTGACATTGCGCTCACCTTGTCGGCGCTCACCCTCTTGGCCGGAATTTCCCTTTTACCACTCTTGTCGGCGTCCGTAGGCCGGGGAAATTTGTGAGGCATACCGGCACTATAACAGCTCACTTCCTCGCACTCGGCGGGGATCAGATAGATTTAGTCGGGTCCGACATCTTGGGTTGGGTAGTGAGGCGAGGCACTCCGCGGCCATCTTGCGTAAGGCAAGAGGCTAGTAGGCGGTCCTCCGCTCAGCGTAATAGTATTTAGGATGGACAGACAGACGCGCAGCGCTCGCGCGCAGCGGGCGCGTCGTAGGCGCGCCGGAGGTGCGCCAGAGGTAAGCCCGTTTGCGCCCGTTCGCGCAACGGACGCGCTTAGGGCCGCTACCTCTGGCCCCTCTGGCTCACTCCGTATAGCCTACTCTCGGGCTGAGCTACTTAGACTCAGACCCAGTCAGAACCCGGTAAGGCAACCAGCCAGTGCCTATGCTTCAACTACTAGGCAAATTTCCTGTGGGTTGCTTAACGTTAGATCCCTTTGCAAGCACCACACGGAAATTGCCTTCCTCATTGATTCAGAAAAACTCGATGTCCTTTTCCTCACAGAAACTTGGACTCGGGAATACTGTGAGGTTGAACTGGGCCTAGCCTGCCCCTCAGGCTATAAAATTAGTCATACCCCGCGCACACTCAATCGAGGAGGGGGTATCGGGTTCATTCATAAAGACTCGCTGACCCTTTCCCAGCTGAAGATTCGAGAGGGGCCAGGATTCGAATTGATGGGATTCTCGGTCAAAAAGCAGGAGCTGACACTTTGCTCGGGCGTCCTGTGCTATCGTCCTCCAGGACCGGCCTCTTCAATATCGCTCCTTATTGACCTGATCTACCAGCTCTCCAGCTCCCACTCCAAGTTATTGATTCTTGGAGATTTTAACCTGTGGGCAGGCGGCTCACTGGACAATGCATTTTCCTCCCTTAGCCAAGCCTGCAAAGACATCAGCCTGGAACAGCTGGTGAATGCCACCACGCATCGGAAGGGTCATATCCTGGACTTAATATTTGCGGATCCACAATGGGTATTAATAGATGAGATTAAGTGCCAGTTTTGGACAGACCACTTCCTGATTACGTTCTCTCTTTGCTTAGAGGACTACACCTTGCGGGAGGCTGGACTATCCCAAGCCAAGTTAGGGAGACCTTGGTCCCGAATACTCAACATCTCTCCACTACCGAATATCTTAGGGAAGGACTTTAAGCTTGGCAGTTCAGCTGAAGAGAGCTATACTCTCTTTAGCCAGTCCATCTCGAGCTCGTTGGATAAGTTGGCACCCCTCCGGAAGTCACGAGGGAGGGTGAATCGAGCTAGCCCTTGGTATACGAGCGAACTACGCCAGCTTAAACTTGGCTGTAAACGCGCAGAAAGAGCGTGGAGGAAACAGTATTTAGACTCGGAGAAAACTGTGTTCCGGTCCGCTTTACAAAAATATAAGGCACATATCAAGATAGCTAAAGCGGCTTATCTTGAATCCACCTTGAACCAGGCCCCAAACAAGGCACAGGCCCTCTTTAAGATCGTCAGGGACCTCGCCCACCCTCTGTGTGCGGCCAACACCGTCCCCACATCGCAAGCTCTATGTGATTCGCTTGCTGATGCTTTCGAGGAGAAAATCTGCAACATTCTGGAGGGTTTGCAGGATCCAGTCAATCCTACCACCGGTTTGGGAGCTCCGGAGGCGACGGCCAGTCGACCCCTGCAGAGGGTTTCTTACCTCTGTTTGGAAGCTCCGGCCACGCCTTCCAGTCGACCCCGACCAGAGGACCACGCACTCACCTTGGGAGCTCCGGCGATAGAGTCCAGTCGACCCCAGCTGAACAGTTTTCCCCTCCCCTCCCTGGAGGAGTTTGGCAGCCTGGCTCTTACGATCTCATCTGGCTCGCCTCTTGACCCTCTCCCTCCAAAACTTTGGAGGGTGTTTCAGGAGGAACTTTTTCAGCCTTTGCACTCCATTTGCTGCCAGTCGTTTGAAACAGGGACTGTACCGGACTGCTGGAAGAAGGCAGTGGTATCTCCGCTCCTAAAAAATCCACGCTTGACCCCGCTTGTCTCTCCAACTATCGGCCAATTTCCCTGCTTCCTTTTCCAGTTAAAATCATGGAAAAACTGGTCACCCGCACTCTGTCCGGCTTCTTAGAAGGTAACACCTGGCTGGATGAGACGCAATTCGGTTTTCGCCCAGCTCATGGGACGGAATCCGCGTTAGTGACCGTGTTAGACAATCTGCGGGCGCGAGTCGACAGTGGTCGGGCAGCCTTTCTGGTGCTGCTCGACATGTCGGCCGCATTCGACACGGTCAGCCATCCTACCTTGATCATGAGGCTGGAAGAGTGCGGGGTTAAAGATAAGGCCAGGGATTGGCTGATTTCTTATCTGGACAACCGTCAGCAACGGGTATCGCTCCCTCCCTTCAGCTCAGAGGAGCGGAGAGTAGGACAAGGAGTACCCCAGGGCTCAGCCATCAGCCCCATACTCTTTAATATTTACCTCGGCCCTCTGGTCCAGCCTATTAAATCATTTGGGATCTCCGCATTTAATTATGCGGACGACACCCAGCTGGTCTTTTCACTGGAGGGACAGGACGCAGTCCCATTGGAAACCTTCCACCGATGCATGCAGGCTACAGCGGAATGGCTCCGATTGAACTCGCTGCAGTTTAATGGGACTAAGACAGAGGTCCTGTACTGTTCCAACGACCGAGTTCCCCGGGATCTCCCAGACGACTTCTGGCCTTCGTCATTCTCAGAGACGGTGTCAGCTGCACAATCGGCGCGCAACTTGGGTGTCAGTTTTGGGCCCAACTTGCAGCTAGATCTGCACGTAATTAAGACCACCTCAACGTGCATGATGCTGATCCGCATGCTGCGCAAAGTTCTGCCCCTCCTCCCTGAGCAAGCCAGACCCGAAGTAGTGCGGAGTACCATCTTAAGTCGACTCGACTATTGTAACGCACTACTTCTGGAGGCCCCGATAACACTACTGGGCAAGCTACAAAGGGTGCAAAACATGGCTGCCAAACTCGCCCTCTCCCGCCCCAACTACAGCTCATCCATGGCAGCGCTACAGGAACTCCACTGGCTGCCGATCCATCTACGCGTTTGCTACAAAGCAGCTTGCATTGTGTTCAGGGCTATCCATGGCCTGGGCCCGGTCTCTTTGCGAAAAATGTTCGCCTGGTATCTTCCACCTCGAGCCTTACGCTCCTCCTCATCCAGGTTACTCGTAGTACCGCGTTTCCAGAGAGTGAGGATGGGCGGCCGATCTTTCAGAGTAGCGGCGGCCAAACTCTGGAACTCCCTGCCGATATCTCTAAGGAGTCGTGAGGATCTCTTAGCCTTTAGGAAGGCGTTAAAAACCTACCTTTTTCCCAGGACAGGCTAAGTCGCTGAAATTGTTGGTTCATCGTTCGAAGCGCCAGGATGCCCTTGGGGTGACAGGTCTGCGCTCTACAAATATACCACGATACCACGATACGATACCAGGTAAGCCGCCACAGCAGTATAGGAAATAGAGCAGGCGAGGACCACAACAAAAGCGGGTTACTTCTAACCGCAGTATTTGTTTCCCTTTTCCCGGTACCGACCTTTAGGGAAATAATTCCAAAACGCAAGGACATGACGTAAGCGCCCCTGGATTTTTAACCAAAGGGTGTATCCAGAGAAGCAGGAAGTCCTTCGCATTTTACCAGGTAAGCCGCCACAGTAGTATAGAAAATAGAGTAGGCGAGGACCACAACAAAAGCGGGTCACTTCTAACCGCAGCATTTGTTTCCCTTTTCCCGGTATCGACCTTTAGGGAAATAATTCCAAAACGCAAGGACATGACGTAAGCGCCCCTGGATTTTTAACTAAAGGGCTTTTAAGCAACCAGAGAAATACATAGTCCCGGATACCTGACTAGGTAAGCAAATGGGCACATTTGATAATGTCGAAATTTAGGTTAAAAACGCTCTACTTTTAAAGTTCCTTCAACGTCCCTTTTTTCTTTTTCCTCCCTACCCACCTAGTGCAACAAGAGTTCACAGTGCAAGGACGAAACATAGACACCTCTGGCTTTTAAACAAACAAAGAAAAAAGGTCCATTTGAAAAATATCCTTTAAGGTAAAAATTCCTTCGCCTAATATAAAAATCATTAGGACAAGTAACTTGTTGAAAATAACACAATAATAATTTTTTTTTTTAAATGATGAACTAGCAAATTCTCTTCAGTTAACTAGAAATATTACCAAGCCAAAATATTGTAAGAGTTTCTTAATCTGGTATACGTTTACCAACCCAGCACAGTTGGCAGATATTATCTGTCCAATCTATATGTGTTTCCTTTACATGAAATCTGGTTACCTTAAGATAACAGCTCCTCCCCAAATTAGTGGTATACATAACTACTGTGACTCGTTTTTTGAACAGGGATATGCAATGATGATACACTAAGTGAAAATAGTGAGTTATTGATATTCATGTATTTGAGATTAATGTTCTGTTACACTAGAAAATGCAGTATTGGTAAGATTTTTCTTATTCAGCACCTTCACCATCAGATGTAATCAAATAACTGCTGTACATCAGAGCAATTTTCCAGATATGTATTTTCAAGTGATATCACCATGCAATGCATTACAGAGTACTAAAACAAAAAGCTGTTTATGTCAATCATAAATGAATAGTTACTCACTACAACCTATTGTATGTCCATTTCTCTAGGGTGATTATAACTGACCCCTGCACCACGACAGATATCAAACGTAGTCTTGACAAAGGTCGACAAAATTGAGAAAAACCACCGAAACGCGTCGACGTACCTCCTAGTATAATTCACGACCCAGACATCTTTGTTGATATACTGTATTTTGGTGTACATAACCCAGGTGTCAGAAATAGAGTCTGAATATACAACCAGTATTGTACTAATTCTAAGTCTTACAGCCTTTCTGTCTCTGTATTTCAATTTTGCTGGTCAATATTGAATGCTTAAAAATTCTTTTTCTTTTATTCTTAACTGTGTTGAGTGGCCTCACACGGGTCCACTCGTTTTATGTTTTTAATGCTTGTATTTGCAATAAATTGTATGAATTCATTTTATATACGTATATCTTGTTATTAGTTTTGATTTTTTATTGTGTTTTATTGAGTTCTCCTCAAGGGAAGTTTCTTGTTTCATTAGCAAAAAGATTAAGCCAGGTAAAATGAATATGAAAGTATGTTATGTATGTCCATGATGGGGGTTTTTAAAGCGTACTTTGGCCATTGGTCTGTGTAACTTTGAGAAAGGCTGGGATCAGCCGAAATACGTCAGGACGGACATGCTGCAATAAAATATTTGCACATTCTATACCTTGTCTAGTGTACCCACTTCTCTTGTTTGTCGAAGAGATTTTTGGGAATATATATATATATATATATATATATATATATATATCCTACTGGCGATAGTCAGTAGGTAGTTATATTAGGACCAAAGTTTCCATAGGAAAAGCGTTTTTTGTTTTGCCAATCCCTTTGACGCAGCTTGATGAATCTTCACAAAAGTTTCCAAAAAAGTCCCCTTTATGGTTTAGCTGCTGTGTTGAAAGTTTCGGGGTTGATCCGTCAAGCGGGGCAGAGAAAAAAGGAGGTCCTAAATGTGTTTTTCCCATATTATGTCTATGGGGGTTTTTCACTTTTTTAACACGACTACAGCCCAAAAACCTGAATGGAATTACACCAAATTTGGCATAAAGCTAGATGTTGGTCCAGAAAGAGTGCTTTTTGTGATTTTGTGTAAATTTGTTCAGTAATTTCAGAGATGTTTAAGTAAAAAAACTATAGATGTAGGGGGTGCGGGTCTGCAGTGGACTTGTGGATCCTATTGAAATGTGATTGGATACCAATACTTCAACCAGGAAATGTTGGCAGCCATCTTGGGGATCCGCTTGAAGAAGAAACCCACAGAAAAAGTGAAATATAAAGAAAATGGGAAGGGTAGGAATACCCTGACCCCCAAATATGATGGGGGGATCCCCAAGGAACCCACCATGCATTAAAACTCAATTTTTTTCCAATTTAGCTGCAAATTCAAGGGTGGATTTGTGAAAAAACAACCAGCATGGGCTTCCATGCTTCTTTTACAGGAAGCCCCCTGGTGGGCCGAAACCCAGGGGTATATGAAAAATAAGAAAGGAGAGCGCATGGGGCCCCCTCCTAGAGTTTAATCAGACCCCGGGGACCACCATCTCCCCAGGGCTTTTGATTGAAATTATATGGGGTGCCTGCACACCATCCCTCCTCCCCGGGGACCACTACCTCCCCAGTGCTTCTTTAATTATTAAATGGGGGGCCCCTCAGACCCCCCAGCCCCAGGGACCACCGACCTCCCTGGGGCTTTACAAGTAAAAATGCTGGGGGCTTTGCGAACTCCCGCAGCCCCAGGGGATGCGACCTCCTTGGATCTTAAAATGTAATTAATGTGGGTGGGCACATGACCCCCCCACAGCCATGGGGACCACCATCTCCCCATGGCTTTTGACAAATTCAAGGTGGGGCCACATGGCTCCCCCCATAACTCCGGGTCCCGCCACCTCCCAGGGGTAAATTCAAAGAATCGGGGGAGCCGATTTATGGAGCCATATATGGCCCTGGGGACTGCCACTCCCCCTGGGTCAGCTCCTGCTATGTCTGGGGTGCCCAACCCCAGGACATAGCTGTTTGCTATGGCTTGGCAGGAGCTTTACTGCTCCTGCTAAGCCATAGCAAAAACTGCTCTGCTTTCAAGAAACAAGAGCCTTAAAAATGCTCCCACTTGCTGAAAGCGGAGCAGAATTGCTTTTGGACAGGGTGAGCTGCATGTACAACAGCTTCTTCTGTCCAAAAGCAATGCCGGCTTCTGCGAGACGCAGGGAGCCAGCAGAGACCGCAGGGGCCTTAAGGCTCCTCTGCGATTCTAATCAGTGACAAATGGGTGCCCTGGGTGGGACCAAGGCATCCATAATAGAGGCGGGCACCGGAGAATGGGGTCACCAGGGCCAAAATCGGCCTGAGAGGGGAACCACATGGCCCCCTTCCTTGAATTTGTTTTTGAAAAAACGAACAACAAGTTGCTAGAGGCCCCTTTCTTCACCACTCTGCAAATGCGCCTCCGGGTGCACTGCTGGTGGGGGATGAAGTTCCCTTGGTGGCAGAGGGTCCTTGGGAGCCAATAAGCCCTCCTGATACCTCCAGTAAGTCCCACACTGTGGGATTGCTGAGATGTCTTCAGAGGGCACGCCTCCTTTCTCTACCACTCTGCAAACACATTTCCTGGTGCACTGTTGGTGGGGGGGATTAAGTACCCTTGACTACTGAGAGTCCTTGAGGGCCAATTACTCCATCTGTTGCCGCCAGTAAGTCCTACACAGCACGATTGCTGAGAGGTTATCAGAGGCCACGCCCCATTTCTCCATCACTCGGCAAACGCGCCTCCTGGCACACTGCTGGTTGGGAGATGAAGTCTCCTTGACTCCAAAGTGTCCGTGGGGGCTAACTACACCTCCTGTTACCTCCAGTCAGTTTCACAGAATGCAAATTCTGTGAGGACATTAAAGGCCAAACCCCCTTTCTCTACTCCTTGCAAATGTGCCTCCTGGCGCTATACTGGCTGGGGGATGAAGACCTCTTGGATGCTGAAGGACCTTGGGGGCCAAGAAGCCCTCCTGTTTCTCAAGTAAGTCAATTTCAGCGGGATTCCGGAGAGCTTGTCTGAGGCCCCGCCCCATTTCTCCACCACTCTCCAAACACGGCTACCAGTTAAAAAAAGACAGAAATCCACTTAAAAAAACAAAGGTTACAGGGACGTTATAGTTAGGAAATAGATTTAGCAAAACCTTGGAAATTCACTGAAAAAATCAAAGGTTACAGGGACATTATAGTTAGGAAATAAAATTTAAAAAACCTTAAAAACTCATTGGAAAATCCAAAGGTTACAGGGACATCATAGTTAGACTCAGATTTCCCTCACACAAAACCAGTAAAATTCAGCAGTTATAGTTAACTGAGCTAACTATAACTTACGCCCCGCAATACACTGCTTATGACCTCACATTTAACATCACCCATGACAAGGTCAGTGACATCACTGATGACATCTTAAATGACTACAGGCCAAACCATTGAACTGATTTACACCAACTTGGCTGAAAGCTAACTCTTGGTCAAGAAAGAGTGGTTTTAGTAATTTGATGTAAGAGTAGTTATTAAAGAAAGAAAATTTGTATTTCTGGGGATGCGGATCCTTCACGGATCTACTCATGGGGGGATCCATGGATCCAAAACCCAATAGGAAACAACATACACTCTCTCACTCACCAAACCCCTTGTGCATGGCTAAAGGCTGTGCATGGTGGTGGTTGCATTACTGTACGGTAATTATGTTAAAAAAACATAGAAATTCACTTACAAAACCAAAGGTTACAGGGCCAATTTAGGTTGGTTCATGCTTTACCCACATAAAATCATAGAAATTCAGCAGTTATAGTTATACTTATAGTTATGCTAAGTAAGTTTAGGCCACAAATTATAGTTTCTTAATGTAGGTATATCTATAAGTATAACTATAACTGCTGAATCTCTATGGTTTCATGTGGGTAATATGTGAACCTTATTATAACGTCCCTGTAACATTTGATTTTTTCAGTAAATTTTTTTTTAATATATATCTATATTCCCGCTCCAAATATGTTGATCGGAGCATTCTTGGTCGGGTGCTTGTGTCGTGGGGGGTGTACCCACGAAATTAATCCCGGCTCCTTGTCTCAATTCCAAAGAAAACAGCATGAAAACAGCAATCACGGGGGCAGTTGCCGCAATTATTTAATTACAACGCAACAATTAAATAATTACTGCAAATGCCCCCAGGAGTGCTGTTTTCTTTGGAATGGAGAAAAGGAGCCTGGATATATGTATATATATATATATGTATATATATATGATCAAGGTCTCTAGGGGCCGAAACGCGTCATGGTGGTACAGCACGAAAAAGGATAAAGAAAATACTTGCACTTAATAAGAGGTGTCTGTTCCCTTTCAGGTTCCCGGGGGAAGACCGTTAGAGAAAAGGTGTGTTATATATATATATATATATATATATATATATATATATATATATATATATATATATATATATATATATATATATATATATATATATATATATATATATATATATATATATATATATATATATATATATATATATATATATATATATATTCACTGAAAAAACCATAGGTTATAGACCATATATAGTTAGGAATTAGCATTTAGAAAACCTTATTTTACTCACACAAAACCATTGAAATTCCTTATATAGTTAGTTGCACTAACTATATATCGCGCACCCGCAATCCACTGCTGATGATGTCACATATTACATCATTCATGACATGGTCAGTGACATCACTGATGACATCACTGATGACATCTCAAATGACATCACTGATGACATCACTGATGACATCTCATTTGACATCATTCTTGTGCTAATACGATAAACCTCTTCAGACTCTAATATAACCTTAGATACACTCAGTGTATACAGACACTCACACACTGTCACTCATCCATGGAGTTACTCACACACCTAGTCAGTCATGCAAAGAAACAATCTCACCTCCATTTCCTCAACTATACAGTTATACACACCTTACTTATTCAAACATATACTAACACATATTTACTCTCTTATACAATCCCTGATACAAGTTCACAATGATCCATACAGCCACTCACACATTCAGTGGCTCTCATGCACAGTTATTTATATATGCCAACTCTCACATGTACTGTGTTTTACATATGTACTTACTATGACATGTAGCATTGAGATATCCATTCACTCATCAATACACTCATGCACACAGTCAACCGCCCATGTAGCTTTTTCCACATGCACTCTTGAACTCATACACCTAGTGAATCAACTGCTCACACATCTATGCACAGAGTCACACACCTCCCAGCCACCCCCACACAAACTCAATCTCCCATAGAAATACTTGGGCAACCAATTAATAACACATATAGCCTCTCGTATAGCTAATGATCAACACATGCAGCAGTTTACATCACAACAGACATAATGATGCACAAATTAAGACAGTTTAGTCACTAACCCATGCATTCAGTGAGACACATTTAATCACTCACTCATACAGTCAGTCACGCACCTACTAAATCCTTCATCCAGACACTTATACATCCACTCATTCTTCAATATCTAAGACATATTTTAACTTTACAGAAACATACAGTCACTGGATGTTGTCATCAGTGATGTCATTTGAGATGTCATCAGTGATGTCATCAGTGATGTCACTGACCATGTCATGAATGATGTAATATGTGACATCATCAGCAGTGGATTGCGGGTGCGCGATATATAGTTAGTGCAACTAACTATATATGGAATTTCAATGGTTTTGTGTGAGTAAAATAAGGTTTTCTAAATGCTAATTCCTAACTATATATGGTCTATAACCTATGGTTTTTTCAGTGAATTTTCAAGGTTTTGTAAATGCTAATTCCTAACTATATATGGTCTATAACCTATGGTTTTTTCTGTGAATTTCATTGGTTTTTTAACAGCTAATATCTGTAGCTGTAAAATGTATTCTTCTTTAAATCCAAAAATATATTTTATATGTTTATGAATAATTTTTTTTTTAAATATTTTTTTTTCTTCGTTCCCGCTTCGCGAATCGGGAAGCTTCCCGTTAGCTGACCTTGATGCCGCGAAATAGACCGCGAGCCGGTAAACGTTTCTTTACCGCAAGTGCCGCGTTAGAAAACAACATCGTGACGCCTCCCGTCCGCATGACGTTCCACGTTGTCGCGTGATACGTCATATGACGTGCTACGTTAGCGAACTGGTACGCGAAGCGAGTGCCAAAGCGCAGGTTTCTGGAAGCAAACCGGGAGGCCCTGCAAAGCGCTTAACGTAAACACAGCAAGTCATGTGACTTGGTAATAACACTTTTCATTGGTTCATTTCACTTTTGGTTTCCTAATGATGTAAGACTAGGTCATATAATCTAAAATGAACACTTTTGATTGGTTGAGAACTCTTGTTTTTCCCAAATGATGAAAATCCCTCCTTCTTTCCTCACTCTGACTTTCATCATTGTGAGAGAAAGACCCTTTGTGATCACTGAGCAATGGCTTCTTTAGTAGCTTCAGCTGGTGCTTCCCCACCACCTCCACCACCTCCAAGGAAGAGAGGACCACCTGCTCAAGTTGTAATTCAACAAGAAGAAGAAGAAGAGGAACAGGAGGACGAGCACGAAGAGAGGCAGTTTTTGCCTGAGCAGCCCAAGACGTCTCACCGGAAAGAAAACTTCATTTGGCAATTTTTTAAAATTCCCAAAGGTCAGAAAAAAGTAAATGCAAGATACGTAACTTGCCTTATATGTCAAGATAGACTGTCCAGAGGGACCGACAAAAAATACAGTTTCGGAAACTACACAATGCATCGCCATATGACTAGGTGGCATCCTAACAACTACAGTGCTGCACAGTTTCGGAACGACCTAGATAATCTCCCTATTATGGCCAGAAGATCTGTTGTACCGGAAGTAACGGGACCAGAGGGCAGGGAGATGGTGCCAAATATACAAATGAGATTTGGTGAAGTAAAACACACCTGCGTATTTTGCGATGGATTCATTTCCTACGGAGAAAGAAGCATCACTCTGATCAACAGAGCTATTGACTATCATATGCAAGTTTGTCCGAAACGCCCAAAATAATAAATACTTCTTTTTTTTGTTTTGTTGCTCCTGTTGAGCCCTTTACAATGAATCGTTTTCATTGCCCCCTCCAAGAAAAACCCAAAAAAATATAAAACTGTTCCGAAAAATTCAAAAACATTAAAAAAATGTTCAGAAAAATAAAAAAAAAAGTTCTTTTCAGAACTACCTCCCCGTTATTAAAAAATTGGTACAATATTTGGAACTGTGCCAACCTCTATTTCTCTTAGTTCGCTTCCTAGTTCGCTCGCTGGTACGCGAACTGGAAGCGAACCAAAAACAGTAAGTATAAGGGAAGGAAACACACACTTATGTTAAAAGAAAGACAGCTATAGGGGAGTAAACTAGAGATACTATTACCCATAATCCACTACTGATGATGTCACATATTACATCATTCATGACATGCTCAGTGACATCATCAGCAGAGGATTGCGGGTTTTTTGGCAACATGCCTTATCCACGGTTTAATAACGCTGCCTTTTGCTTTATATAAGTTTTCAAATTGTATGAAATATATACCAATAGGTCTTTATGAACCTTTAGGTAGTGCTTTTGTTCATGAGGTCTGGTCGCTTCCATACACATACAGATGTTTCAAAGATGATCAAGAAGTTTATCTGAATGGAGAGGAATGCACTGAGACGCCAGATCATTCACTAATGTGTAGGCACATACAGTTACACGATTCATGCAACAAACACCGACCAAATATGGCTTGCGTGTTGCAAGGCACGCCAGTTCCTGCTATCATCCCCACGTTCAAGTTGTTGGAAAATGGTAGTTATTTGATGCTCAATAATGAAGATTGTTCTGAGTTAATTAAAAGTATTCCTTTTATCGTAACAGTAAGTGAACGGGTTATTTGCTGCAGAAATGTTCTATTTCCTCCCACACATGAACATAGGGAGTTTTCAATCTGGCCACAAATACCAACCTTGGGACACGTTTCAACGGCATGACAAGAATAAGAGCTCTTTTGTCTCAGAGAGAGGTGGCCTTGAGTTCGGCCCGTGAAACTTTCGTACTTCACATAGCGAACACCCGTACACAGGTTTGCCTTTCAATTTCAGCAACATGTTTCCGACTATCTTTAACGCATCCTCCACAAAATCCCTGGCACACTTTTTTAAAGTTGTTACCAGTGGTCTCGTGACTTCATTTGAGAAAATCTTTGGAGTCATCCCTGCTCCCTTTCATTCCATTTTCTCCACTCTGGTTCGTGGATTGCATTTTTACTTGCATTACCAGCGGACGCTCTTGTGCTTTTTTACATTTTTAAATATGGATGTCCCTCCTATGCAACCTCCGACCCTGCAGCTGCTGACACTGTTCCGCAATCGCATGCTAGAATATTATGGCACAATGCCGTTGGCGATATTAAGCACGGCATATGGATTATCTTTTCGGTTCTCCTACTTCACCTGTGTCCAGCCTGTATTTCACTGCCTGACCTGTGATTTCGATTGGGCCATTGATTTGTGTCTCTGCGGACCGGTTTCTCCTGACGTCGACTTTAATCAGCTGATGACTCCTATCATTACTCACGAGTTGGTTTGTCCTGGCGAAAGGATTATGGCTGTGGCATTGATGCATGGACTACTTGGTCCCTGGAATTTACTGGCGGCAGCACAGTCTTTCTTGGAACACAGCTTTCTTGAAAACCCACCGAGCTGTCCTCTGATGGTGATAGAGGATCCGGTGCTGGGAGAGCACGTATGTTCTTTTCCGCTTTTAAATTGGATGGCTGAACTGTTTTCGGATGAAGACGGTGACTTCCTGTTGGAGGCTGTTGCAGCTTATTTTGCATACACAGTTATGTCATAGACCTTTTTCATGTTTCATATGCTGAGTACTAGCATTTCATTGACAATTCATTGACTTAATTGTCAAGTTTTTATTATTTACCTTGCCTATTGGCTTAAGACTCGATAAAGTACTTGGCTGTTTTATTTTTCTTTAGCATTGAATTTTCCTAGTTTTTAATGCTTTACCTTGCGGACCGTCCACATATAAACTTGCAATCTGCTCTCATGAGATGGCACTTCTATTATCTTATTCAGTTCGTTTCCGGATCATGGGGAGGTGTCATCTAGGTCCTGGATATCTTTACACCGTGTTAAGTTAGCATGGGCTCATTACCGGTTTAAACGCCATTTTTCCTTTTTTGCAACTTCTGCACACGACATTTAGTTGTTGCTTTAGCTTTCCACCTAGTAGTTCATCGTGGTTTACATGAGAATAATATGTTATTGGTCTACTATCTGCTTTACTTGTTAAACTATATCTGTACAGCGAGTGCTAAAGTTTCAAGAACAACACGATACAGAATTGTTATGAGGTCTGATCTCCACGACTTCATACTCATAACATAAGTGCAACTTCTGCCAATTCTGGGCATGAGGCGGGTTTTATATTGCTTTGCCGAACACACATACACAACACTTGATGCGGTTCACATGAAGAGAGAGCTGGTGTATGCTGATGTGATTCCTTCAAATCTAAGACACTAAAGTATGGGCACGCCCTAAACCAACACAAAGAGACCTTCTTAGCAAATAATATAATATGTGTATTAGGGAGGGTGAGATATAAGCAGCCGCGGGCCGTGGAGGGAGTTACGGTGAGGCAGGGAGGCGGGGAGGGGGAGAAGCAGGGTGGAGCCCTCTCTACCTTGCCCCTCCCCCTCCCCGCCTCCCTGCCCCACCGTAACTCCCTCCACGGCCCGCGGCTGCTTATAAGTGTTGCTAACTCTTATTCATTTACAGCATGTTAACATACTGTCACCATTCGCTTTTTATGTACTAGTAACTATGCTGGTAATTTTGCTACTGATAATATGTGTACTTGTATTCTCCACCCTGCTTCTCCCCCTCCCCGCCTCCCTGCCTCACCGTAACTCCCTCCACGGCCCGCGGCTGCTTATAAGTGTTGCTAACTCTTATTCATTTACAGCATGTTAACATACTATCACCATTCACTTTTTATGTACTAGTAACTATGCTGGTAATTTTGCTACTGATAATATGTGTACTTTTATTATCTAAGGTACTACGCCTGAGAAGACGGCATTAGTAAATAAACATTTCAAATACACATGTGTTCTTCTTAACTCCATGTTCTGGTTTCTAAGAAATATATAACGACCGACTGTTCATGAGTTCCACGTATCCTGAGGTACTATAAGTTCATATTCTGGATTGTCTAAACATTGAGAGTTTGTTATATCCAATGTGACACTGTACCTAGCTTGCTAAATAGTTTTTGATTACTAACGTGAGTTTTGGGACACCCTAATTCGCCGAGGTTCCAATCCTCTGTCCACAGTTCTGTGTGAGAACAGAAACCCTGCGACAGGGGCACCCCCGACCCTTGCTGGAGCTTCATCACACTTGCGATACAACTCCAGCAATGCGCCACCTTTACGGCACAGATACATCACGCATCTGTGCTGTTTTTGCCCCGTGATGCGCCGCATTGTAAATGCAGCACACCATAGGTGACGGAACAGCGGCACAGAATGACTAACACATCCCTGGTGATGCGCCAGTCATCATAAATCTATCCCTATGCTTCTTATCTTGTTAGAGATGAACCGCCATATGTATCATCAAAGTTATTTGCATTTCCTAAATAGCGAACTTTAAGGAATAAATAGCGATTCTTTACCATTCCTAGTTTGCGATGAGCTATTTGCTAATTAGCCGAATGTAGCCCAATGAAGCCCAATGTAGCCCAATGTAGCCCAAAGATGGCCGCCAGACACACAAAAAAACAAATGTAGCCCAAATATCAGCCAGATGTAGCCCAACTATAGCCCAGTGACAGAATGACCAATCAGCTTCGCAAACCTCCGTTACGCGAAGCGGAGCGCTGTTACAGATATATATCTTTTTTTGAACGTTAATTTCTCAAAATCCACTGGAGCACATATATTGAGACCTAGCAAAGGCACATCGGGCTACCAGTCCCTAATATTTTGCCAAGTTTCGTGCAAATCCATTCAGCCGTTCAATTATTATTTTTATTATTTTTTTTTGCCCCGCGGGGCCCTTTTAAAACCTCCACATCAAACCTAGGGGGTCAGCGAGGATCTACTATGCCCCCTTATAGTTATTTCCCCCTTTGTTTTGACCTCCTCTTGTCTCTCGATCCTACCGAGAGACAAGATGGCGGCCGCTACGGACTGTTTGGAATGTTGACAGACGCCGGAGAACCAATCAGCTTCGCTTCACAAAGCTCCGTTGCGCGAAAAGTCCGCGAACCAGAGCGCTAACCGGTCCGCTGTTACAGATATATATCTTTTTTTAAACGTTAATTTCTCAAAATCCACTGGAGCACATATATTGAGACCTACAAAAGGCACATCGGGCTACCAGTCCCTACAATTTTGCCAAGTTTCGTGCAAATCCATTCAGCCGTTCGGGCTAAAAGTGAGGCCAACCGCCCTATGGAAAACTCAATGTTAAAAACACGTTTTGGGACCCCCCTTTTTTGTCGGCCCCCACTGGACGAACCCCCCCCAAATTTTCAAGGGCTGCTCAGAAACAAAATGTGCCATTTTCCTGAAAATTTCAGCCGATTCCGTCCACAAACGCCAAAGTTATTAGACATAGAATTTTCAAAAACCCCATAGAGAAAAAATCCTAACTATATATACCTACTGGCGACCGCCAGTAGGTAATATATATATATATATATATATATATATATATATATATATATATATATATATATATATATATATATATATATATATATATATATATATATATATATATATATATATATATATATATATATATATATATATATATATATATATATATATATATATATATATATATATATATATATATATATATATATATATATATATATATCCCAAAATTTGCCCAGAAGCTTGAGGCCGCACAACGTAGCAGGTGAGGCAACAACCTATTATTTCAAACATGCTGGCAGCTTCCCATCCCCTTTTAATGTCCTTGGCCCGACGCGTTTCAAAGCCGTTATCGCTTCTCATCAGAGGCCGTGACAACGGAAGGTAGTTTATGGCTGAGACCACGCCTCCCCTGCGTGTCATTGATGGCCGCTGGTACGCCTACTCAATGGCGCTCCTTTCCATGATGCACGCTGGGATTTGTAGCCACATTGAAGCCCATTTTTACCCTCCGATGGGTTCCCTCCGCTGTACACACACTTGAGGACACAGTTTTTTTGGCCCTCCTTTGAGCCCGAATGAGACTCTGCCGGCATTAAATTAAGTGTACCACTGCGCTCGTATGAGAGAGGATGGTGCCCCCCTCATGGACACTCTGTTGGTTGGGAGTGGTGCGATCCCTCTGCGGCTCTGAACCGCCGCATAATATGTCCCAAAATTTGCCCAGAAGCTTGAGGCCGCACAACGTAGCAGGTGAGGCAACAACCTTTTATTTCAAACATGCTGGCAGCTTCCCATCCCCTTTTAATGTCCTTGGCCTGACGCGTTTCAAAGCCGTTATCGCTTCTCATCAGAGGCCGTGACAACGGAAGGTAGTTTATGGCTGAGACCTCGCCTCCCCTGCGTGTCATTGATGGCCGCTAGTACGCCTACTCAATGGCGCTCCTTTCCATGATGCACGCTTGGATTTGTAGCCACATTGAAGCCCATTTTTACCCTCCGATGGGTACCCTCCGCTGTACACACACTTGAGGACACAGTTTTTTTGGCCCTCCATTGAGCCCGGATGAGACTCTGCCGGCATTAAATCAAGTTTACCACTGCGCTCGTATGAGAGGGGATGTTGCCCCCCTCATGGACACTCTGTTGGTTGCGAGTGGTGCGATCCCTCTGCGGCTCTGAACCGCCGCATAATATGTCCCAAAATTTGCCCAGAAGCTTGAGGCCGCACAACGTAGCAGGTGAGGCAACAACCTTTTATTTCAAACATGCTGGCAGCTTCCCATCCCCTTTTAATGTCCTTGGCCTGACGCGTTTCAAAGCCGTTATCGCTTCTCATCAGAGGCCGAGACAACGGAAGGTAGTTTATGGCTGAGACCACGCCTCCCCTGCGTGTCATTGATGGCCGCTGGTACGCCTACTCAATGGCGCTCCTTTCCATGATGCACGCTGGGATTTGTAGCCACAGTGAAGCCCATTTTTACCCTCCGATGGGTTCCCTCCGCTGTACACACACTTGAGGACACAGTTTTTTTGGCCCTCCATTGAGCCCGGATGAGACCCTGCCGGCATTAAATCAAGTTTACCACTGCGCTCATATGACAGGGGATGTTGCCCCCCTCATGGACACTCTGTTGGTTGCGAGTGGTGCGATCCCTCTGCGACTCTGAACCGCCACATAATATGTCCCAAAATTTGCCCTGAAGCTTGAGGCCGCACAACGTAGCAGGTGACTGTGAGGCAACAACCTTTTATTTCAAACATGCTAGCAGCTTCCCATCCCCTTTTAATGTCCTTAGCCTGACGCGTTTCAAAGCCGTTATCGCTTCTCATCAGAGGCCGTGACAACGGAAGGTAGTTTATGGCTGAGACCACGCCTCCCCTGCGTGTCATTGATGGCCGCTGGTACGCCTACTCAATGGCGCTCCTTTCCATGATGCACGCTGGGATTTGTAGCCACATTGACGCCCATTTTTACCCTCCGATGGGTTCCCTCCAAGGACACACACTTGAGGACACAGTTTTTTTGGCCCTCCATTGAGCCCGGATGAGACTCTGCCGGCATTAAATCAAGTTTACCACTGCGCTCGTATGAGAGGGGATGTTGCCCCCCTCATGGACACTCTGTTGGTTGCGAGTGGTGCGATCCCTCTGCGGCTCTGAACCGCCGCATAATATGTCCCAAAATTTGCCCAGAAGCTTGAGGCCGCACAACGTAGCAGGTGAGGCAACAACCTTTTATTTCAAACATGCTGCCAGCTTCCCATCCCCTTTTAATGTCCTTGGCCTGACGCGTTTCAAAGCCGTTATCGCTTCTCATCAGAGGCCGTGACAACGGAAGGTAGTTTATGGCTGAGACCACGCCTCCCCTGCGTGTCATTGATGGCCGCTGGTACGCCTACTCAATGGCGCTCCTTTCCATGATGCACGCTGGGATTTGTAGCCACATTGAAGCCCATTTTTACCCTCCGATGGGTTCCCTCCGCTGTACACACACTTGAGGACACAGTTTTTTTGGCCCTCCATTGAGCCCGGATGAGACTCTGCCGGCATTAAATCAAGTTTACCACTGCGCTCGTATGAGAGGGGATGTTGCCCCCTCATTGAAACGCGTCAGGCCGCAGAGGGATCGCACCACTCGCAACCAACAGAGTGTCCATGAGGGGGCCAACATCCCCTCTCATACGAGCGCAGTGGTAAACTTGATTTAATGCCGGCAGAGTCTCATCCGGGCTCAATGGAGGGCCAAAAAAACTGTGTCCTTAAGTGTGTGTACAGCGGAGGGAACCCATCGGAGGGTAAAAATGGGCTTCACTGTGGCTACAAATCCCAGCGTGCATCATGGAAAGGAGCGCCATTGAGTAGGCGTACCAGCGGCCATCAATGACACGCAGGGGAGGCGTGGTCTCAGCCATAAACTACCTTCCGTTGTCACGGCCTCTGATGAGAAGCGATAACGGCTTTGAAACGCGTCAGGCCAAGGACATTAAAAGGGGATGGGAAGCTGCCAGCATGTTTGAAATAAAAGGTTGTTGCCTCACCTGCTACGTTGTGCGGCCTCAAGCTTCTGGGCAAATTTTGGGACATATTATGCGGCGGTTCAGAGACGCAGAGGGATCGCACCACTCGCAACCAACAGAGTGTACATGAGGGGGGCAACATCCCCTCTCATACGAGCGCAGTGGTAAACTTGATTTAATGCCGGCAGAGTCTCATCCGGGCTCAATGGAGGGCCAAAAAAACTGTGTCCTCAAGTGTGTGTACAGCGGAGGGAACCCATCGGAGGGTAAAAATGGGCTTCAATGTGGCTACAAATCCCAGCGCGCATCATGGAAAGGAGCGCCATTGAGTAGGCGTACCAGCGGCCATCAATGACACGCAGGGGAGGCGTGGTCTCAGCCATAAACTACCTTCCGTTGTCACGGCCTCTGATGAGAAGCGATAACGGCTTTGAAACGCGTCAGGCCAAGGACATTAAAAGGGGATGGGAAGCTGCCAGCATGTTTGAAATAAAAGGTTGTTGCCTCACCTGCTACGTTGTGCGGCCTCAAGCTTCTGGGCAAATTTTGGGACATATTATGCGGCGGTTCAGAGCCGCAGAGGGATCGCACCACTCGCAACCAACAGAGTGTCCATGAGGGGGGCAACATCCCCTCTCATACGAGCGCAGTGGTAAACTTGATTTAATGCCGGCAGAGTCTCATCCGGGCTCAATGGAGGGCCAAAAAAACTGTGTCCTCAAGTGTGTGTACAGCGGAGGGTACCCATCGGAGGGTAAAAATGGGCTTCAATGTGGCTACAAATCCAAGCGTGCATCATGGAAAGGAGCGCCATTGAGTAGGCGTACTAGCGGCCATCAATGACACGCAGGGGAGGCGAGGTCTCAGCCATAAACTACCTTCCGTTGTCACGGCCTCTGATGAGAAGCGATAACGGCTTTGAAACGCGTCAGGCCAAGGACATTAAAAGGGGATGGGAAGCTGCCAGCATGTTTGAAATAAAAGGTTGTTGCCTCACCTGCTACGTTGTGCGGCCTCAAGCTTCTGGGCAAATTTTGGGATATATATATATATATATTCACTGAAAAAACCATAGGTTATAGACCATATATAGTTAGGAATTAGCATTTACAAAACCTTGAAAATTCACTGAAAAAACCATAGGTTATAGACCATATATAGTTAGGAATTCGCATTTACAAAACCTTATTTTACTCACACAAAACCATTGAAATTCCATATATAGTTAGTTGCACTAACTATATATCGCGCACCCGCAATCCACTGCTGATGATGTCACATATTACATCATTCATGACATGGTCAGTGACATCACTGATGACATCACTGATGACATCTCAAATGACATCACTGATGACATCTCAAATGACATCACTGATGACATCTCATTTGACATTACTGATCACATCACTGATGATATCATTCATGTGATAATACGATGAACCTCTTCAGACTCTAATATAACCTTAGATACAATCAGTGTAAACAGACACTCACAGACTGTCACTCATCCATGGAGTTACTCACACACCTAGTCAGTCATGCAAAGAATCAATCACACCTCCATTTCCTCAACTATACAGTTATACAAACTTTACTTATTCAAACATATACTAACACATATTTACTCTCTTATACAATCCCTGATACAAGTTCACAATGATCCATACCGCCACTCACACATTCACTGGCTCTTATGCACAGTTATTTATATATGTCAACTCTCACATGTACTGTGTTTTACATATGTACTTACTTTGACATGTAGCACTGAGATATCCATTCACTCACCAATACACTCATGCACACAGTCAACCGCCCATACAGCTGTTTCCACATGCACTTTTGAAACCATACATCTAGTGAATCAACTGCTCACACATCTATGCACAGAGTCATACACCTCCCAGCCACCCACACACACACTCAGTCTCCCATACAAATACTTGGGCAACCAATCAATAACCCATATAGTTACTCATATAGCTACTTATCAACACATGCAACAGTTTACAGAACAACAGACATAATGATGCACAAATTAAGACAGTTTAGTCACTAACTCATGCACTCAGTGAGACACATTTAATCACTCACTCATACAGTCAGCCATGCACCTACTAAATCCTTCATCCAGACACTTATACATCCACTCATTCTTCAATATGTAAGACATATTTTAACTTTACAGAAACATACAGTCACTGGATGTTGTCATCAGTGATGTCATCAGTGATGTCATTTGAGATGTCATCAGTGATGTCATCAGTGATGTCACTGACCATGTCATGAATGATGTAATATGTGACATCATCAGCAGTGGATTGCGGGTGCGCGATATATAGTTAGTGCAACTAACTATATATGGAATTTCAATGGTTTTGTGTGAGTAAAATAAGGTTTTGTAAATGCGAATTCCTAACTATATATGGTCTATAACCTATGGTTTTTTCAGTGAATTTTCAAGGTTTTGTAAATGCTAATTCCTAACTATATATGGTCTATAACCTATGGTTTTTTCAGTGAATTTTCAAGGTTTTGTAAATGCTAATTCCTAACTATATATGGTCTATAACCTATGGTTTTTTCAGTGAATATATATATATACATACATATATAAACATATATCATCTGTATATCTATATAAATACAAACATAAATGCATGCATACATATACTTATATGCATACAGATGCATGTTATTTACATGAAAGTTGAAAAAACACTAATAAAAGCAAAGCTAAAAAGCCACCTCATTACAAACAGAATGGCTTTAACTTAAACGAGGGCGAGATCTATTGCATTTTCAATGCTTGTTTACTTTGGTTCCATCAAGAAGGCATTCAGATGTGTCACACATTTGCCATAAATTCTGAATGTTAGCACTCTAGTTGCACATTAGATCACTGTAGTAAAGCTACTGCTCACCAGGGACGTCTGCTGCTGGTATTCAAAGTGCATGTTTCAGTCTGCATGTCAGAATTTTTTTAATGAAATTGAAGAGGGTTTGAGAAGTCACTCAAAATGTGCCCTCATTTTTCTTTCTGCAGCACTAATAATTCATATGGCAAAACATACCCCCTCATTTTGTTCCTTTTTAAATTAAATGTTTTAAGAGTTACCACTTTATTCCAATCAAGATGGCTTCAGGTGTGCCATACCTTTGTAATAAGTAGGACTGTTAGCGCTCTAGTTGTTCTTTAGAACTCTCTGGGACATTCTGTCATTGGGCTATACTTGGGCTACATCTGGGTGATATTTGGGCTACATTTGGGCTCTTTTGTCTCTGGTGGCCATTTTGGGAGACTGCATGTCAGAATTTTTTAATGAAATAGAAGAGGATTTGAAAAGTCACTCAAAATGTGCCCTAATTTTTCTTTCTGCAGCACTAATAATACCTTCTATTGCATAATATACCCCCTCATTTTGTTCCTTTTTAAATTAAATGTTTTAAGAGTTACCACTTTATTCCCATCACGATGGCTCCAGGTGTGCTATACCTTTGTAATAAGTAGGACTGTTAGCGCTCTAGTTGTTCTTTAGAACACTCTGGGACATTCTGTCATTGGGCTATACTTGGGCTACATCTGGGTGATATTTGGGCTACATTTGGGCTCTTTTGTCTCTGGTGGCCATTTTGGGAGACTGCATGT
This sequence comes from Lissotriton helveticus, assembly GCF_964261635.1. Classification (NCBI taxonomy): domain Eukaryota; kingdom Metazoa; phylum Chordata; class Amphibia; order Caudata; family Salamandridae; genus Lissotriton; species Lissotriton helveticus. Next base: position 626,405,248 of record NC_136065.1, on the reverse strand, counting down.
CAGAATGTTTTAATGAAATAGAAAAGGATTTGAGAAGTCACTCAAAATGTGCCCTAATTTTTCATTCTGCAGCACTAATCATACTTTCTATGGCAAAATATACCCCCTCATGTTGTTTCTTTTTAAATTAAATGTTTTAAGAGTTACCACTTTATTCCAATCAAGATGGCTTCAGGTGTGCCATACCTTTGTAATAAGTAGGACTGTTAGCGCTCTAGTTGTTCTTTAGAACACTCTAGGAGGCTGCAGTAGAACACAAAGGAATCAACTGACAGTCTCTGTCCTTGTTGGATGTACATGTTTTACTGAGAATGTCAGACTTCATTTTCACATGACTGAGAAAGATAATGTGAATTTACAGAAAATATGCTTTCAGTTTAGCTTATAGATCCCCTTCCAAACCACTGTGGGAAAATCATGAGATATTAGTTTTCTTTCAAACAATATTCATGATATCACAGCAGAAGGTTTTTTCACATGGTAAAATCACCTTAGAACCCACCACAATTCCTAAAACGAGTATGGTACCATCAACAAATGATTTATAATGTAACTAAAGTCCTAAAACCCTCTATTAACTACAATGCTTTTTAATGAGGTGCTATCATGTATATTGGTCCCAAGATGGCTGCCAACACTTCTTGGATGAAGTGCTGACAGCCAATCAGATCAGATGTGTGGTTAGGCTCCGCCCAGATATATATCTTTTTTTTAACCTAAATTACTCAAAATCCACTGGAGCACATATATTGAGACCTACAAAAGGCACATCGGGCTAACAGTCCCTACAATTTTGCCAAGTTTCGTGCAAATCCATTCAGCCGTTCGGGCTAAAAGTGAGGCCAACCGCCCTATGGAAAACTCAATGTTAAAAACACGTTTTGGGACCCCCCTTTTTTCTCGACCCCCCCTGGACGAACCCCCCCCCAATTTTCAGGGGCTGCTCAGAAACAAAATGTTCCATTTTCCTGAAAATTTCAGCCAATTTCGTCCACAAACGCCAAAGTTATTAGACATAGAATTTTCAAAAATCCCATAGAGAAAAAATCCTAACTATATATACCTACTGGCGACCGCCAGTAGGTAATATATATATATATATATATACATACATACACAAAGGTTAAAATTAAGTCACAGGATTGGAAATAGAATTTCAGAGTATATGAAAAAAAAACTTCACATAAACCTAGAACTTTATTCAGATAGTGTGCTTTTTGTGATTTGGCGGACCTCCATTCTGTTGTATGAGAAATTTGACTTTAAAATAATGGCTTGAGTTTGCTTTAGGTGATTAAAAAGTTAGGTATATCTGAACAATTGGTCCAGTGGGACTCCAGGCTTATGGTGAATTGAAAACATAGGGCCGCATTATTGACAAACTGAGCATTTTCTCCCATCGACCATTTTGGTATCCTGCGATGCAGGTCACAACAGAGGAGAAAATGTTGCAGCTGCTATTACAGGACTTGTGTACTCTGTCCCAATGTCCTGAAAATGTTAAAATACAGGGTATAAGGGCCAGGGTAGGGACACCCTGACCACCAGGAACTTGTGGTGGGAGCCTAGAGGGACCCACCAAGGCCAAATTAAAAGAAGTATTCTGTGAGGCCTATTCAGTGATACTTCATCAAGAACCAGAACAGCCCTCCAGTGAGGTCCTGTGGTACTCCCATGGGAGCTGCCACTTTAAACTTCCTTGGGTAAGCCTGCATGGTAGTGCCATTGATTGGGGGCTAAGCTTGAGTGGTGGGTACTGTAGGAGTACTGCTGTATCTGAAAAAAAATACAAAACGTGGGTTGGGTGTCCACAGGAGTTGAGCGAAGGGCCTAGGCAGGGGCCAGGGTGCAACCCAGGGTAGGCCAGTCACATGGGGGTGTTTGACATTAGAATGTGACCTCCCCATTGCACATGGCCCAAGACCATGAGAAGTGAGTGGTTGTTAACCTCTGAAAGGGCTTTGTACAGGGCCTGACAGTGGACCATGCCCCGCTGACAACCTGGGTGTTCGCCCATCTCAAGGTAACGCGCAACAGGGGATTGGTACCCTGAGGAAGGTTGGGTGCAGGGCCTGGCCATTTACACCTGGGCATTGCTGAATGCTGTGCACAGTAGGGAGTTGACTGAATGTATGAATCTAAAATTCCCTGAAAAATTCAAAGGTTAAGTGATATTGTAGTTAGGTATGGTAATAAACTTTCCCTTGTGTTAATAAATATTCTGAAATTCACTGAAAATACTAAATTTAAAGTGATATTATGATTAGGTATAGTAATAAGATCTTAGCTGACAAAGAAAACTAGACATTCACTGAAAAAACAAAAGTAAAAGTGAGGTTTATAGTTTGGTGTTGAAGTAAGATAAAAAATAACATTAAAAAATCCAAAGCACACTGAAATTCACCTATTTTAGTTCAATGACCCAGCTATAACTTGTGCAGTCTTGGGGCGTGGCCAAGCCGGCGGCGATGATGGCCGCCAGCTGGTGAGGTTGTAACATCAGCCTGGCCCAGCGCCGTATATCCCCGGACCCAGCGACATCAGCGGCACGAAACCACAGCTGCGGACAGCGGAAGTAGCACTGGCACTGCGATCCTGATTGGAGCTCTCCAGCCCCTGCCTAACCCCGACTTTTGCAGAGGGACGTGGGGCCCGCACTGCGCGGCTACGTGCGGGCGATTGGCGGGACTGAGCCATATACACACGAGACGCCCCGTGAGTCATGCGGCGCTCCTGAGGTTAGTTATCTCTCCCCCGGTCCGACGCTCGCTCCTGTGGCCAGACTGGCTACCCCGCCCCGCGCCTTCAGTGTTCTATATTTCGGGGCTGTGGGGACAGGGCCCATGCACCGGTGACATCAGGGGCTGGGGTGCTGGTTTCGGTGCTGAAGGCGGGCGGGCGGGTTGGGTGCGGGAGGGCGGAGCGACCGCCTGCTGCCTACAACGTTTCCACGCACCCGCCAGGGCCCTGCTGGGAATTACATTGCCGCCTCGCCGAACATGCTGAGCTGGAGTTGCGCTTCAGGGGACTTCAGATCGCCCCACTATTATTTTTGCCATGGGCTAGATGCGGGTGCCGCTTGGAACATGAGATAGGCCTGCACCTCAATCTGGACATGGGTTCAGGAGTAGCTTCAGGCCCTGTTGGTTAGACCTCGGCATTGGCTGGCCATTGGAACTTCTGCCCTACTGGGAACATTGCTCATGCTGCTGCTGTTGTACCTTGCGACAGCAAACTATAGCTCCAGAGTGTCCGAGCAAGCCACAAGATTATAAACTGGTCTCCCTGGCCCACGCAAGTGCCCAGTGCCCACGGTAACATTGATCCCACTCCACCCCACTTCCCTCCAGGTGCTACCTCAGAGGCATGGGCAGCAAAGACCCGAAACAGAGCACTCTGCACTTTGGGAAAACGACAGAGGGAACTGCATCACTTCCTCCTACGATGGCGGAGTAGGCTCCAGTCGTGGAGGCGCTGGAACCTCCTGAGTCCTCGGTTGCGTCACTATTATTGGACATGCCTGCAGGCTTCAAGGCGCTGGACTCCCATTTTGACACCCTGGATCAAACCATTGCAACCCTGGGCCCCAAAGTCCAGGCACATGACCGTCGGCCAGATGTGGTGGAGGCACGAGTATCGTCTTTGGAGGATGGAACGGCCCAATCGCTGAAAAGGTTAGAGCGGACTGAACGCCTGCTAAAGGAGGTGGCCATTAAGAATGAGGATTTGGAGGCTCGTGGATGACGCAACAACATCCACATCATGGGGGTCCCGGAGACAACTTCTACAGGCCGCATGGATCTCTTTGTGGAGAAACTGCTTACCAACCTGTTTGGCAGTGAATCCTCCACTCCTGGCTTTGTGGTAGAGAGAGCGCATCAGTCACTTGGCCCCAGACAAAATCCTGGCTTCCCTCCGAGAATTAATATAGCGAGACTCTTGAACTTCCGAGATCGTGACACAGCCCTGAGGATGGCTAGAGAGTGTGGCGTGATTGAGTGGCAGGGGTCCAAGCTGTCCTTTTATCCTGACTTCACTCCAATGGTTCAGGAGGCGAGATGGAAATTCCAGTGGGTGAAGGCCACACTGCGCAACCTTGGGCTTAAATATGGGATGCTGTATCCGGCGAGACTGAAAGTTGACTTTGGCGGTAGGTCCAGAATCTTTGACACTCCTGTAGAAGCCCAGGAATCTTGTCGCACACATAAAGCGCAGAACACGCAGAACACTGCGGGGGGCACGCTTGCCTCCCGCCACACAGCGGATCGGATGCTAGTGCGGACCTTTTTTCAAACTCAGGGCATGGTTGATGGTCTGACCAGGTTAGACTGCATAATTAGTTTGAACTGGGGGTTTCATTCTGTTTAACGTCTTTATTTGAAATGACAATTGGCCTGGCTGACTGCGAGCTCCCCCACCCCGGGTATATCCCGTGTGTTTGGGGTTCCTGCATTTTTGGGGTCCACTCCTTGGTCCTCGATGGTTTGCCTGACGGTCTCCTAACCGTTCGGGCGGGGAAACTTAGTAGGGGTTGGCCACCTTTGGGATGGAAGGCGGCTGGGTGGTGGGAGGGGGGAAGGGGTTGGCTTACATGTTCTTTTGGTTACTGTTCACACTTTATGCTCACATTGCTTATCTCATTGACATGGCACACATGTCCTGACAGATGGCGAACAACACTTTGGTTGAATGGTGCAGTTGGGTAAGATACAGGGGCCTTCGGCTGTCACCCTCATGTCCTGGAATGTCAGGGGTCTTAATAACACTCGAAAGAAGAGACAGGTGATCCACTACCATATCAGACACAAGGTTGATATAGCCTACTTGCAGGAAACCCACCTCCCGGCCACAGACTCGGCTCGTTTTGGCACTCGTTGGGGCATTCACAGATTCTTTGCTAATTACAGCAATTACGTTAGGGGCACTGCCATTCTGATTCACAAGAGAATCCCCTTTACACTCACAGACACGGCCCCGGATCGTGAGGGCAGATATGTTATAGTCTCAGGGTGTCTCTAAGGCCGTAGAGTTATGTTTATGCCCCTAATGTTGATGACCCGGAATTCTTTCACAGCTTGGATGCCCGGATTATGACCCATGAGCCCCATGCCCTCCTTTTGGGTGGGGACCTGAATTTGTTAATCCACCCTGTCATGGACAGCACTTCCAAAGCATCAGATGCCAAGCCTCGGGCTCGGCGTGCCTTGAGGGACTTCTGTGAGCAACACGCATTAATTAATATTGGGTGACGGCAAGACCCCACCCACACCGCATACACTCATCACTCTGGCCCACACGGAACCTGGTCCAGGATAGATTACTGGCTGATCTCTCCATTGGTTGCGGACTGATTTAACTCCCACACCACTCTCCCATGCACATACTTTGACCATTCACCGACAGTACTGCATTTACTATTTCCACGACCGGAGGGATACGAGAGGCAGTGGAGGTTCCCCGGTAGAGCTCTCCAAGATGACCTGTTTAAGGCTGCACTTAGGGAGGTGATAGAAGACTATTATGAACTTAACACAGGCTCGGTGGATACCATGGCAGTTCAGTGGGAAGGATTCAAGGCAGTCATAAGAGGGGTGTGCATCTCCAAACAAAGGGGGTCCTTAGAGATCTCAGACAAACGTTGAGCCACATTGAGCATGAAATAGCTGCATTGAACGCCCAGCTGACAAGACTTCCTGACACAGCGATGCAAACTGCGCGCCTTGCATTGCTAACGGAATACAGGGACACAGCTGACCGGGAAATTCTGTTCATGGGGAAAAACCACAAGGCACGAAGGTAAGCGAGGGTGAGCGCCCAGGTAGAGTGTTGGCGCACATGCTTCGACCACCTTACAGTAAGAATCACATTACTGAATTGCAATCATCCACCGGCATCTCTCTCACTTCTGCAACGGCCATACGTGAAAACTTCTTGGAGTATTATTCTACGCTTTACACATCTAGGACCGATCCCGACAGTACGACAAAGACCACGTATCTGGACGAGATCGCGTTGGTATTTTTGGAAAAATATATGTTAGATTTCATGGCAGAGCCTATTACCCTTGATGAAGTCATACTGGCCATAGACACTGCGCAGATCCACTGCCCCGGGATTGGACGATTTTACTGGGGACTTCTATAAGGAGTTTAAAGACCTTTTGGCCCCCCAGTTAATCAAAGTATATGCGGAGGCGCTAGAAAAGCGAAGTCTCCCCCCCACAATGCGGGAAGCAGTGATTATCCTGCTTCCAAAGCCGGGCAAGGACCCCAAAATACTGTGGCTCTTACCGACCGCTTTCTTTATTAAATTTAGACTACAAAATTTTGGCAAAAGTGCTCGCCAACAAACTCTCACAACTGATGGAGTACATCATCTCCCCAGTACAGTCTGGCTTTGTCCCCAAACGCTTGACATCCCTGAACCTCCGGACGCTGTTCACTGTTCTGCATAGGATACAACCTGAAGTGACGGCCGCGCTGTGCTCCTTGACGCTGAGAAAGCGTTTGGTTCCTTAGAATGGCCATTTTTAGTTGAGGTAATGCAGCGAATGGGGTTACCCTATGGTTTCATTGCAACGGTCTCCTTATTATACAAAGGCCCAACGGCGCATCTTCATCTGAACGGCACGCTGTCCATGCCGTTTCGTTTATATCGAGGGACTAGACAGGGCTGCTCTCTGTCTCCGTTACTGTTTATTGTGGCAATGGACCCAATAATCAGACACTTCCAAGAGCACCACCTGCATAGAGGCCTGCAGTTTAAAACAGGCCTGCTGTTGGCTTCCCTGTATGCGGACGATACCATTCTATATGTCCAAGAGCCCCACTTAAATCTGGTTCCCCTGATCTGTGAAATTATCAGTTTTGGCAAGTTTTCGGGATTAGGCATCAACTGGCACAAATCGATCATATTCCCGCTAATGGAGAGCACAGTTCAATGGGAATGGGGATTCCTGCTTGAGTGGCACCACGACTCGGTGAAATACCTGGGGGTTCATATCCACTTGGACACAGCCAAGATGATACGCTTAAATTATGGTCAAACCTTTCAAAAGCTGGAGACATAAGTGGACAGCTGGCTGAAACTGCCACTGTCAATGGCGGGCAGGGTGGCAATACTGAAGATGGTGGTTCTCCCCAAGTTTTTATATCTTTTTAATAACATCCCTGTTCTCCTGTAGGACGGGTTTTTTCGAACTCTCCGGTCACTCATGATACGACTGGTGTGGGGTGGAAAGCAGCCGCGGGTTTGCCGGTCCATTTTGACCCTGCCATACGATAGGGGGGGCTTTAATGTACCAGACTTTCATTTGTACTACTTGGTAGCGCAGTGGCGCTATGCGCACGCTTGGTTTCACCCTGACGCCTGTATCCCTTTTTTGAGACCAGAGGCTGACCTTGTTCTCCCAGACAAACTGTGTGAGGTACTGCCGAGGGGCTTACCACGGGATTGGCATGACATTCAGACAGAATCCATGACTACTTGGGCGTGGTATAAACTGAGGAAGCGAGTCGGGGCTCCTTTTTTGTATTCTTCCGCATTACCATTACCCAATGCTAGATGTTTCCCGATAATGGGAGAGGGCACAGTACAGCGTACGCTGACAGCATCAGACATTGGGAAGGTGGGCGACCTGTTCCCTGGGGGACACGTTCTCTCCGTGGATGAGGATGACAGGTTCTCTGACTGCAGTTTTCTGACCCGCTTCAATTTGTGCAGAGTGAAGTCTGCGTTGCGTGCGACGTTTCCCACTTACCCGGTGGAACCAGATTCATTCCCCCCCTTACTTTGGTCCTGGTAAACTCTGGTGGCGCACGGCTTATTTCCAAATTGTACAAGACCTGCGCTCAGATGCTCCCTGTAGATGACTCCAAGCTTAGACAGGCATGGGAGGCAGACACGGGAGGGGAGATTTCGGACGAACAATGAGCGAAGTGTTGTGGGACCACCAGGGACATTCCACTCAACAGCCGACATAAGTTATTACATTTCAAATTCCTTCGCCGGGCCTATTTTACACCTGCCATGGGCCACAGGATTGACGCTACTAGACCACACAATTGTTTGAAATGCGCTTCTCAACATGCTGATTTCCTACATCTGGCATGGACCTGCCCTCAGTTGAAGACCTTCTGGGCTGCAGTGCACGAGACACTGAGGAAAATAATTGGGATCCCACTTATCCCCCTTCCCGAACTTGCCCTCTTAGGTTATACAGTCCAGATTCCCAAGAAAGTTAGAAAGTTGGTGTCCCTAGGGTTACTACTGGCAAAGAGGGAAGTGGCCATTCACTGGGGCAGGAGAACGGCCCCCAAACTACAGGACTGGCTGACTAGTTTGACATACTGCAACACTAATACAGAGGTATATGCCAGCCTCATGCCATCAACATCACGCCCCAAAGACATTTGGGGACCGCTGAGGGCACACCTAGACACAACAAAGCAGACTTCCAGCTCACAGGCAAACAGTGGCATTGTGCCTGAGGGAGTGGGTTGAGGGTGAGGTGTGAGGTCACACAGCTGCGTGACATGGTGCGATACGTCCTCGGTGGCAGGCAGTTCCTTTGTACGATCGCCATGCATGGAGGTCTTACAGCTTGCCTACTGGGTTGGGGGTTGTGGGAGAGGGCGGCAGGGAGGGGCTAGGGTCCTTTGTTTGCTGAAGTGTTGCCATTCTACTGATCGATATAATGTACACGATTGTGCTACGACTGTCAGGAACGGTATGTTTTGGTTGTAACTAGGCTATATGCAATGTGATATGAATTCTCTCCTTTATCTGAAAATAAAGTGTTATTAAAAAAAAAACTTGTGCAGTCTTAATGCACTGCTTATGATCTCAAATATTAAATCACTCCTGACATGTTAAATCAAATGACATAATTAATAAAACCTCATATTCTACATTCAAGATGTGTAATTTGTTCTTCAGGTGGAGAGAAGTTTTGAAGATGGTGCAGAGCCACTTGCAGTGCATGATTAATCAAAACACCTGATCTTAAAAAAATCAGTGTTTTCCACAAGTCTTTTTGTTCTGTGTGGAGATAGTCTTCAATTGCCTTTAAAAAATATTTTATTAGTTTCTCTAGAGGTCACTACTCTGAGGCATTACTTTCAGTACACTGCAACATTATGCCTCTTTTTCTCACTTTCCCTCCGTTGCTGCTCTTCCTGTGGAGCAGTCTGTTGTCCTAGAACTGCATTTCTTTTCCGCACCTCATTAAGGTATGATGTTGGGATGCATAGCCCTGAAGATCTTCCACATCTCAGTAGTTACCATGGAATAGTGTTCACCTTTTCCTCTAGGCAGAACTTGGTTGCACAACGTGCACTTGATCTCCTACACATGTTGGCCAGCTGGAAGTTTGAAAAACTGCCACACTACTATAGAAAAACTGCCACACTACTGATTATTTCTTAGGTCTCGGTTGCTGTGGTCAGGGAAACCATTTGAAGCTATTTCTAAAGGTGGTGGGCTTATTATTTCACTGGTGTTCCCAGACTGGTCAATAAAATGGCTACGTTTTTGTCAGCTCCCTAAAGTTCGCAGTACTCCTGCAGGACCCATAGAGACACTGGTGGCCTGTCATGGGAAGCGAAAGTGAGTTTTACTTCCTGTTGCAGTTTTTATAAAGTATCATGGGACCTAAAAGCATTTTGAAGAGTTGAGTTGACTTGGAAGGGGCCTTTGTCCTTAAAGTTGAGCCCAGGTGGTTTCTTCCAGGCTTAAAATCTGATACGTCTTGCTTTTATTTGGTTTCCCCTTTGTTTCGCCAATTCTATTGTTGTGCTTATGTATCTTAGTATGCCATGTGCTAGGAACCCTTTATGGAAATGTGGAGAGTGGAGGCAGCCTGCATTCTTAGTATTCAGCTGGCATTCTAGTGAAGTCAGTTATGTTAGAGCTGGCCGAGGGAAAGCTACGATACTGTAGCAGGAAAACCAGCTTGGCAAATAAACCCTTTAAACTTACGTCTGGCATCTGACTGTTACTTTGAGGGTGCAAAAATTGGCAATGAGGAGGCAAGCCATTCCCTGCAACTCTGTGAGGTAGCTTTGGATCCAGCAGCGTGCTGCACCACAGTCATTGGTTTCAGCTTCTCCAACAGGCATTGCAGCAATTTCTTTAAACACTTTGGGCAGATGTAGGTAAATAGCATTTACCGATTCTAAATTACCGAATTTTACCGATTCACTATTTTATAATCAGTAAATGATATGTAGCTAATGATTCGGTAAATTTTACCGAATCTGTAAAATTCGGTAAATGCCGATTCGGTATTAACCGATTCGGTATTCCCCATTCATTCCTATGGGCCTGGAGGCCCATAGGAATGAATGAGAATTACCGATTCGGTAAATACGGAATCGGTAATAGGGGGTAGACTTACAAGGGTGGCAGGGTGTCATATTGACACCCTGTTGCACCCCTGAATAGTGCATGGGTGCACATGTGGCACACATACATGTCTGCCACATGGGACTGTTAAAAAAGCACAAAATTGCTTTTTTAACGGTTTTCGTTATTTACCACCAACTTGTAGTTGGTGGTAAATAACAAATCCTTAAATGTGAAAAGCACTCACTTGAGTGCTTCCTACATTAATGATTCGGGAATTTACCGAATCGGTATGTTAAGAATTCAGTAATTTACCGATTCCTTAAGTTACCGATTCGGTAAAATACCGAATCTTACAATCATGCCACCTACATTCCAAATGCCCAATACCGGTCGGTAACAACCAAAATTCGGTAATTTCGGCCGTTACCGACCGGTATTGGGCCTCCTACATATAGCCCTTTCTGTGCAGGTTTGAGGTGTTTATGTGTTTTATAGCAGTTTGGGGGGCAGGGGTAGAAAACCCTGGCGCGAGCAGGAGGTGAGGAGGCAGTTGGGCAGGAGGTGTTCAATTAAACACACACCATCACATGCGCATGTTGACACCATGACACGTTCACGTCATTGACATCTCTGCCATTTTGTTTTGTGAAGATTCTACAATTTTCCAGTGCTACAGAGATGCGCCCGCTTCTCCAACTATGGTGCGCGCTTAGTGTCTAAAACAGAGATGCGTACCTTATTTACTTTCAACAGAGCGCATCATTGGAAGTGTGCATTCTTCATTTGCAGGGCAGTTTTCTCAGCAACGCACACAATTCTTCAAGTACAGAGGCATACATAATTATGAGAGCACTCTTGGTTTCTAAAACAGCAATATGCATGCTGCTTCCGTGTCAGCTGGGCGCATCATTGGTCGGGGGTTTCTTGTGTCTTTTGAGTGTTATACAGCCCTTCTCCGACTAAGAGGTATTTAACCCATTGTAACAGCTGTGCATCGGTGTTGCACATACCTACTGTGTAGACAATACAGTGTTTCCAGAAGAAGTCTATCCACCCCAGTTGTGCTTTCATTTTTTAAGTACATCTGACTTTTGATATCACAGGACTTCTTCTAAAATTTGTTGTTAAGAGTACTACTTGTGGGACTTACACTAATTCCTTAGTTATTTGTTTGTTTGGGACAGTGAAATATTATTAGTTTATACCTTTCTTACTTTACCCTAACACATTCATTATGCAGACACAGAGTGCTATAGTTACCCCTCATCTGCTTCTACTCAATTTGGTCCACTAAATGTGGAGTGGGAGGACTGGATAGAGATGTTTGAGACATATATAGAGGCTCTGGATGGTTAAATGTTTAGTGCTACAGGAAAAAAGTTTGCTTTTGAATACCCTTGGCAAAGAAGGTCAACATGCTTTCCAGTATATTTTAACATGCACAGAACTGAATGGGGATCCATTGAAGATGCACACATTGAAGTGAAAAAAAGTATGGAAAGCAGATTTGCGAAGGAAATGAATGTAGGGATGAATAGGTACAAATTTTACACTTTTTGCATAAACTGAGAATTAAACTATTGATGAGTTTATCGCTAAGCTGGGGAAGTTGTCCATGAAATGCATGCTTGAGCAGTGACGCATGAACTGCAAAAACATTAAAATTCAAGAGCGACTATGGGCTGCTGAGTACACATCCTTTAAATATGCTCTAGATATGGCTATGGTAGTAGAACAGTCACAGTTGTGCATGAGGGAAATGGAGAAGAAGGAAATGTCAAGTGGTGATGTCGCAAGTGAATGTAGAGAGAGAGGAATCTGATGTGGGAGCATTGGTCAAGGCTGGCATAATCTTTGGGAGACCGAAGCAATAAATCAAAATATGTTATAGGAGTAAAAGCGGATTGTAAGAAATGTGTGGTGCACAATAAGGACATAGGAAAATGTGGTTGTAAGGGTCACTTTGCCTTTGTGTGCAGACAGCATGGCAAATATAGAGTGGCTACTGTTGATGAGGAGTGTGCGATGAAAGTTGGTGAAGATCCCATTCTTTATGTTGGGGGCATGAAAGGCAAGTTGTAAAGACCCTGCGTAGTGTATAGGATTAATATAGAAATGTTGAACTCATGGTAGATTGTGGTTCAATGTGCACCATTATCCCAAAAAGTATGTTTGTGGAGCATTGGATGGAAAATTACCTATCACCCCAGGATCTTCATCCATGTGGTTATCAAGGGAAGTTTGGGGGCAGAGAGTTGAAGGCAAAGTGTATATGGAGGACGATGAGCCACACATATTAGGTTGGGTACACCAATATGATCTTACCAACAGTATCAATTCTAGAGGGACTCAATAGGTGATAGTGATTGATGAGATATCACTTATGGATATTTTGGATGAAGCGCAAAAAATATTTATAGAAGAGTTAGGTCAAGGGGTACACCCATAAAATCATGTTGAAGCCTGATGCAGTACCTGTTCAACACAAAATTAGAATTCCCATGGTTGCCCACTCAGCTGTGAAAGATTTGTTGGAGGAGATGCTTGTGAATGGTGTAATTGAACTGATGGAGGTGTCCAGTTGGGTGTCTCTGCTTGTTATTCTGGAAAAATCTGATGTCCGGTGTATATTCTGGGCGGATTTGAGGTCACTCATCCAAAGTGTTGTTGACACCTTCCTGTTACCCAACGTTACTAAATTAAATTTGGACTTGGGTGGTGGTAGATATTGTTCTAAGCTTGACTTGAAAAATGCCTACCACCAATTCAAATAACATAAAGATCCAATTCAGTCAGATGTCATTTAGCCTTTGCTCAGTAGCTAGTGTATTCCAGAGAATGATGGGTGAAGTGTTTAAGGGTATGAGGAATATCTTGCACTTTCAAGATGACATTTCGAGTTTTGGTGACACAACTGAGCAATATAGCATGATTCTCAGGGAAGTATTGCACAGAGTGACGGAAGCTGGTTTGACTCTATGTAGAGAAAAATTTACATTTATGGTTAAACAGGTGGATTACCTAGGGTACAGCATCATTGCGCAGTGAATCAAACCTAAAGAGAATTTGTTAAGGCATCAAGTTGGCTCCAGCCCCTACAGATAAGGATATGTTGAGAACCGTCTTGGGACTCATTATGTACTATGATAAGTTTGTGGAGACATCTTCTGACAAAATAGAATGCTTTAGATTACTGCTGAAAAAAGGTTTCTTTTGTTTGGGGGCAGAAGCAACAAGGATGCTGTGAATTTATCAAAGATTACATTTGCAAAGCTTGTATTTTAATGCCTTAGATACTAAATTGAAATCAGTACTTACTGTGGATGCTAGCTCCACCAGTATACGGGTGGTATTGCCCCAAGTACATGTTAAAGGCGGGAAAACTGTTGCGTTTGCCTACAGCACTTTGACCATCTCAGAAGGAATTACTCAGTCACTGAACGCAAAGTGTTAGCTGCAGCTTGGGGGGCAGAATATTTCAGGACCTATCTGTAGGGAACCAATTTCTTCTAAGTACTGACCACAAACTCTTGGTCAAGATATTGCCTGCAGGGGGGCAGGCTTGCGAGATTGGAGAGGGTAGTGCTTAGGCTCCAAGAGTATGGAGATGTTATTGAGAATATTCAGGGGTGGAAGAACTGCCAAGTGGATTGCTCGCCCAGACTGTCAATAGAATGCCAGATAGTAGATGGTCAGGCTGTTTTGGCCAAAGAAAAGAAAGGTACATTGGAGTCAGTACAGGATGTGTTGGAACTGGGTGGTATGCATGCTATCTCCAAAGGTGAATGAGTCAAGGAAAAGGCTTTGAACCCTGTGATCCTAAATACTAAATGTTTGTTGATGTTGGGTGGAAGAAGGCAAAGCACTGTGTCTGTATCTGTCAGACCTTATGTGAAAGTTACTGAAGAATTATCTTTTTGTGATGACATGGTGTTAATGCGAGGTGAGAAATTTGGGCTACCGTGTGGTCTTCGGTGTAGATTGATTGGTATGGCACCTCAGGGGCATCTTGGATAGCCCAAAACCAAGAAAATGCTGAGGGTAAATTGATGGTGGCCTGGTATGGATGAACATGAGGTAACTCAAAGGACCCCTTTCGAACTCATGATGGGAAGGTTGGCATGCACCAAGTTAGTTCCAGCATGGATGAGAGATAAAGCATTCTTTGACTCACAGGTGGAGAAACTTGTTCAGTAGAAGTTAGGACGCACATGCCTTCAGGTAGGTGACCGGGTCAAAATTCGGAGGGCCCAAAAAGGAGGAGGCTTGCCCAAGTTCAGAGGACCATTTAAGGTCAAGCACGTATGGCATTTTTCCATACTGTTGGAAAATGGAAAAAACTGGAACACTAGACATGTGGCTTTATATAAGCGAGGTGTTCAAAGTCGGGCTGGTGAGAAAGGAAACAACGGCGCTTTCATGCTAATGAGTGATGGGGATTTGGGCATCTCCCATGCTCAAGCCGGTAGTGCCTCGGCGTTGGGTGGTGGTGATGCAATGGCGGAAGTTCCAGTTGCAGGTGATGGGAAGTCTGTGCTAAGAAATGTCAGGAGTCGCAAACCACCTGCATATTTGAGGGATTTTATTCAATAGCATTAACAACATTACTGTTAGTCATTTCTTATTTGAATGAATAGAGGTTTGAACTGTATTGTAAGTTTTGTTTTTCCTTTGTGTATATTGTTCATTTGTAAGGGGCAAAATGTGCTGTGCTTATATGACTTATTAATCCACATGCGAGAAACCTTCTATGGAAATGTGGGGTGTAGGGACTGCCTGGATTCTTTGTATTCCGCTGGCATGCCAGAGAAATCAGTTATGTTAGAGCTGGCTGAGGGATAGCTATCCTCCTTTTGCAGGGAAATCAGCTTTGCAAATAAACGCTTTCAACTTACATTTGGTTTTTGGCTGTTACTTTGTGGGTGCAAGATCTATCTGAGCAGGCAGTGTATCTTGATTCTTATTTGTTCAAGGGGGGCCAGTGTCACACAGTACAACAAGCTCTTTTGATTGTTTCCTGTCTGTTTTCTATCACTTCACTGCTAGATCCCTTTAGCTAAATAGTGGCATGGCTTCTGGAAGCGAGCAAAAACATCAGGAGTTTCAGGAGGAAGAAAGAGGGTTATCACAACCCATTGTGTGGTAGTTTGCTATGTTCATGTTATGGGTATTTGTACAGCGCACTATCACCCACAAGGGTATTTTGGTGCTGCCACAGGTAAGGGGCAGAAGAAGGTGTTGGCGAAATCCATCACCTGCACCATCTGAAAAAAGACCTTCAGCTGGGTCACCGACTAGAAATATAATTTGTGAACCTCAGTAATGCAGAAGCATTTAAATGCAACACTTTCCAGGGTGTTCAATTCTGCAAAACTATGCTGGTAAACATAAAGGTGGTTCCTCTATATTTTCTGCATTCATGCCTCATATCACTTCTCCAGGATCAACAATATAACCAGCTGCAAACTCAGGACTCAGACCTTAATTATGCCACTATTGGTTTACATAATTTGGTTTGCAGGCAAGTTTTCAACGCTGGAGAGGAGAGTACAACGGTTAGGAACACCAAATCCTGGCACATAAAGCGACTTGCAAGTAGTTTTTTATTTTTCTCCAAGTTCTAGTTCCTTCATTTTTTCACAAGTCCTTATGCAATGCATTCCTTATGGATCGGGAAATCCAGACCCTGCAGTTAGTAAGTAGCCTTCGAAGGCTGGCCCTTTCACGGAACTCGCTACTGAAAATCAGGGAAGTGAGTCTGCTTCTTAAGCTTTCTGGGACTATAGAGGTGGAAGTGATGGAAGAGAACTGCGTTAGACCGAGCCCTATTCCTGGTGCCCAGTGAGTGTACCAGTTTTTTCCATCAAGACAGTGTAGCTAAAATGGAACTGAATGTTCTTAATTGCGTTTTGATTAATGATTGCTCTGTAGTCAAACATTAGATCAAAATTCACAACCATCTAATTAGGTAACAACCCAATACTCTCACTCTTATATAGCAGACACAGGCCCACAGGGCTATAAAGCCTGTCATTTACGATGCCCTATGAAATAGACAGGGTTTGGCTATCATTTTCAAGGAACATCTTATTATCAAACCAATTACCCTAAGCCTGTTCCTCATGATAAGCTTATGGGCTTTTCTATAGTTATTATGACTGAGGGTATAGCATGTTACTGCCCACCAGAAACTTGTCCTAATTTCTGCAATTTGTTTACTGGTTACCTGTCATCATTGGTTATAATTCTCACAGCTTTTATTGTTTTAAGGGATTTTAGTGTGTGCACAGAATCTCAAAATAGGTCCATTTTAAAATTGTTACATTCATTAGCAGCATTATGATTGTCACAAAATATTGATAATACTATGCATTAAGAAGGCCATTGTCTTCATCTAATGTCTGCTACAGCGGGTGTGATTTATTGAGAAAAACGTACAGAGGGTTATCTGATCGAATCACTTTGTGATCCATTTTAGGCTTGCCACTCCACATCCTGTAAAGACCTCTACTCTTTCTGGTCAGAAATTATCTATCACAAGAGCCTGATCTAAGCTTTCTGTGGAGACTCTATGTACTGCTTTAAAGAATGTGGGATCTCCAGTGTGTGACTCTGCTATCGACTAGGACTATGAGAACTTAGTTGGCTTTCTCAAAGGATTGACAAAACTCATCCCACATCTACCCATAGCTCAAAGCGTCGACATCCGTCTGCCCCATGGTATGATTCCTCACTATGTGAGGCTAAAGTAAACTGCAAAAGAATGGAGCGGAAGGGATGTGTAGACTATGGAGGTAAAAGCCACATTAACGTTGGTTCTCGAGTTTTAGAAAAAAAACGGATTCCAACACTGAAAAAATTATTATGCAGAGAGGATTTTAAAAGCCCATAATACCTGAAAGGTGTTTTTTCAAATACCTGAAAGGTGTTTTTTCAATCACTAATTCCCTAGCCTCACCTTTCTGTCTTGCTCAATCAATTGATTATTCTCAAACATTTTGCTATAAGTTAAATGAGTATTTCTCAGATGAACTAAAAAGATCTGTGACTCTTTTTGTGGTGTACCATCTTGAACAGCTGAACGTTCTAGGTCAAGGACAGGATATTTTGAAACCTTAAAACTTAATCTCTCATTTTCTAAGTCAGCTATGCTTCATCCATGCTCACCTTTGACCTGTTTTCAGCCTGACCCTATCCTTGACACCACACCTGCATAAACATTAGGTAACAAATCTAAAATTGAGACATTGAAGGTTGCATAAGCATGCAAAGTCAGCACAAAAGAACAGCTGATGTCTGCACTATGGGTTTTGTGGGTTTTTTAAACAGTGGTAAAGCCTTAGATAAAGTTTGTTCAGATAACCTATCTTATCATGCAGCTTCAGGACGCGACAGTTACACATGGCACCAAGGTTGTTGATTCTTACCGATTGACTCATTTGTGTGTTTTTCCCAGAGCTCTATTGACCTCTGGGTGTTCCTTGTCTGCTATCTTCCCTGTAACAAAACATGTAACCATCATTCAAGCGTGCTCTTTCCTTGGGTACTTGTCGGATGGAGACCGCATTCATGAATGCTTACTAACTAACCTAGGTTTGACTTCGCTCCATTGTCGATTCCTCCTTACTTGATAAGGACATGGGCAAGAGTGGTGACCCTGCACCAAGCAGATTAGAATGAATCTGTTCCACAAATTGGCGCCCTAACACGGGCCCCATCAAAGGCTTGCAGTCGGACCAGGGGAGGAGATAGGGTCGGTAAGACAAACTTTGCTGAGGTGCGCAAAACCTGCGGTCCTAGGTGATTTTTCAGCTCTCCGACTCTGATCTTCCAGGCGGCTGCTAGCCTTGACTGGGACTTCTGCATGGTAATTTTTAGATCAGGGAGGATCGAAAGGTGGGAGTTGAAGACTACACATGAGGTAAATCTGTATTGAACCGGTTCATTTGGTTAGGATTTGCTTAGTATTTGCTTAGATTGGTATTTGTCTAGTATCTGCTTGAACTTTTATAACTTATACTTTGTTTTGGAACTTGCTATTTGTTTTGATTAACATTTTTTCTTAAGGGTAAATGTAAGAATATTTTTTATTTCTCTCTGTTTATAAGTTTTTTATATCTTATATAACATGCATGTGTTTAGCACCCTTTGGAAGTTTTGTTGTTGCTGCTGCGATAAGCAGACCATTTTGGAAGCATGTCAGCCGACGCCACCAAAAGGTACGTCAAATTTTTAGATGTACATCAAGTATAGTATTTGTCCCATCATGTATAATGCATTGTGGAACAAATATACCAAAGGGAACCCCCAGTTACAATGGCCATTAGAGGGAACCATGGACCCTCACAAACTCGAGTATTTAGAGAAACGATTGCTTTTTAAAGAAAGTTAGGCCAGCTATGTTTGACAGTTGCGCATGTGGAGGAAAGAAGTGAAGGAGCGGCAGCTCAAGGCAGAGAGGGTACAAAGGAAGCAAGAAAGGAAAACAGAGAATCAGAAGCATGAGGAATTGGAGGATGAGGAAGTTCAGGAGAAAAAGGAATGTTTAGATAGAGAGCATAGATTATTAACATCTAAAGAATATATAGTTAGACCAACAGTAGCAGTAGAGGTCCACCAAGAAAATGTGGACTCAGATATTGATGGATTGTTGAAAGAACGACCCCCGTCCCCATATGTACCCTTAACAACTCTTCCCCCTGGACCCTTAAATATCGCCCCTCTTGTACCCCTGGCTCCCCCTCCTTTGCCTGCGGTTGTCCAGCTCCCTATTTTCCAACCAGTACCGGTACATTCTTTACCCCCTCCAACCCAGGCCACTGCACCCCCACCCCATGCCTCTGCGCCTTCACCTCAGGCCACTGCATTTGAAATGGATAACGATTCTGTGCTTCCTGCATCTGTCCTGACCCCTTGAGTCCCTCGCTCTACTGTATCTCAGTTTTGTCAGGATGCAATAAGATTGATGGTATAAAATTGGTTGAGTGATTTAGAAATGGAAGTAGGAGAGATGATAGATCAGGTACAGGATTTCTCTGAGGGTGAGCTTCTTTGTCTCATAAATAGGCTTTCTCATCAATTTATGGTTCAATGGGAGGTGACTACAGGATAAAATGGCCCAGATGATGTTAGAGCTATTAATCGACAATGTCAGATTGGGCCTTCCCTGTAAATAGAGTTAATGCTGCCATAGCAACGATAATTGGATACCGTAATGAACTCTCTTACTCTCCCCGAATTAGGCCTATGAGGGAAGCTGCGCCACAGTTCATTCCTGGAAGAGGGAATGCAGACGATGATGACCCAAATAGTGCTAATGCTAGAGCCCATTTTGTGTATAATTGAATTTAGCGCCCTGCAAAAGGACGGATGTACTTACTTTAAAAGCCTCTCTACCAGACATACGGAAAAATCCTAGAGGATTTTATGATGATGCACAGGCAGCCATTGATTCTTGTATCATGACTTTGATATGTTTTTTGGTATGATCTTGCCACCAGATATGTGGCAACTTACCCGGAATCAGGATCATGTTGTTGATTTGGGAGGCGATTGGGCTGCCATAATAACAGCTGATAGAGATAGGAAACCTGGTCAGAAACGGTTGTATGACACTTGGCTAGTAATCGAGGGACTTCAGCTCCCCGACAGCAGCCACAGCAGGTTCAAGCTCCAGAGAGGAATAGGTCAGGTAATTATTTTGATCAGCGAAATAATCAATATTCTATGGAGGATTGGGAATCGGAGGAAACTGTGGGAGCACATTTTGTCAAGGACAGCGTAGGACAAGGAGGATCAGTTGAGATACCCATAGATCAATCAGGGCCCTATGTAACAGCAACCATACTTGGACAGGAACAACATTTTTTAGTGGATTCAGGGTCAACACGTAGTGTGATATCTCAGAAACTGGTCCTCTGGACACCCTTGTCTGGCCAAGTGATCACATCGATAGGGTTTGATGGAACACCAACTCCTAGCCCTGTGTCCCAAAAACTACCTTTGCAGGTTGAGAATTTAATCACTATAGCCCCCTTTTTCCTTCCCCCACATGCTCCAGATAATCTGATGGGACTTGATCTTTTGAAATATTTCCATCCTGCTATACATTGTTACCCATCTGGAGTACGTGTCATTTTTGGGGAAAAGACATTGCCTAAACAATATAATTTTTCTTTATGTGCAGATCTTGATTCTGTCCCTGCATGTGTTTGGGCTACTGCTGACACAGATGTGGGAAGAATAGACATTTTGCCAGTAAATATACAGGTCCGAGAGGATGCTTCCTTACCAACAGTCCCACAATATAAAATATCAAAATAAGGTGAGGATGCATTGATATCTATCATTGACGACATGATACATACAAGATTTTTTTAGGAAGTTTCCTCTAATGTATGCAATAGCCCCATTCTCCCCATTCTAAAATGGGGCAATGGAACAAGCGATAAGATTTACAGATTTGTGATCGATTTGAGTGAGGTCAATAAAATAGTGATCCCTCAATATCCTGTCGTCTCTGATTTTACGACTTTGTTGACATTAATCCCACCTACGACAACTGTATTCTCTGTTATCAACCTCAAAAATGCCTTTTTCTCTATTCCTATACATGAAGACAGTAGATATCTTTTTGGGTTTTCATTACGAGGTCACTCATTTCGATTTTGTAGGGCTCCACGAGGCTAAACAGAAAGCCGCAGCATTTACAGTCAGGCACTTAAGCAACAGTTGATGAACTTCTTTTGGCACCTGGAGTTCTACTTGTGCAATATGTCAATGACATTTTGCTAGCTGCAGACACAGTTGAGCATTGTAAAGAGGCCACTCTTTCTCTATTGCAGCTCCTTGCTGTTAAGGGACATAAAGTCTCCAAGAATAAGTTACAATATTGTCAATCTGAGGTCACTTACTTAGGTCAACTCTTGTCTAAGGAAGGTCGCACTCTGACTAAAAACAGGATTCAAACTATCCTAAAAAATCCTATTCCAAGCACCCAAAAAGAAGTCAGGCACTTATTGGAATTACGTCCTACTGTAGACAGTTCTCCCTTATCATCAAACCTCTTTTGTCCCTTGTTACTAAAGACACTCCCTCACCTTTACTATGGACATCTGAGTGTCAGGAAGCATATCAGCAGTTTTGTGCATCCCTTTGTTCTGCTCCAGTGTTAGGCACTCCAGACTATACAAAGCCTTTCATACTATATGTACAGGAGAGAGAAGGATGTGCCTTGTCGGTTTTGACACAGTAATATGGTAATAAGGATCGTCCCTGTGCTTACTTCTCAGCTGTATTAGACCCAGTGGCCAGAGGACTTCCAGGTTGTCTCAGAGCGGTTGCCACCACAGCAATTTCTATACGGCAATCTGAGGGAATAGTGTTGAGTAACAAGCTTATCGTCCGGGTACCACATTCTGTGGATGCACTAGCACTAGATTCACAGGATACAAACTCATGCTTTTGGCACCTCATATCACACTTAAGAGATGTTTGACATTGGACCCAGCTGCATTGTTACCTTTGCCAGCGGAACAAGCTCATGATTTGTATTACTGTATTTTCCTAACAGAAGAACAGACTAAGGGAAGAATAGACCTAAAGGATACACCTTTGTTAGACCCTCAGGGAGAACTGTGGGTGGACGGCTCTTGTTTGAGATTATCTGATGGCACCACCTCTGCACCCTATGCCATAACTACATTACGGACTGTGGTGGTAACAGCCCGTATCCCACAAGAATCTGCCCACGCAGCTGAACTCATTGCGCTCTTGAGGGCTTGCGAACTTAGTTGGGGATTAAGAGTGAACATTTATACAGGCAATCAGTATGCATTTGGTGTGGCACACAACTTTGGCAAGCTCTGGAAGGAACAGGGATTCCTAACCTCCCATAGCGCCAAAATACAACATGGTGAATTGGTAAACAGTCTTCTTACTGCTTTGACATTGCCAAAGAGTGTAGCCATTATCAAATGTAGTGCCCACAAGAAAGTGACAGACAAAGTGGGACAAAGAAATGCTTTTGCTGACGAAGTTGCACGAGAAACTGCAAGTGCACTTGCAAGTAAAATGTATGTACTACGATCCAAGGCTGAAAGATGGGAACACATGTATACCAAGATTAAGGATATATAGCAAATAGCCACTGGACAAGAAAGGGCAGAATGGCAAAAGGAAGATTGATGGATTTTAAAAGATATGTTAAAATGGAAATAGCCCTATGCCTATATATCACCTTTTGTAACTATGGCTCATTGACCTGCTCACCTTAGTGCCAAGAACATTATTTCCCAATTAGATTCAGTCTGGGATAGTCTGTTTATTCGGAAAATGGCTGAACATTTGGTTACAAATTGTATGATCTGTTTACAGCACAATCCTAGGAAGGGAGTATCAACCCCTACTGGTGGATTTTCTCCACCTCAGGTTCCCTTTGAAGCACTCCAAATGAAAGTAGTTTATTTAATAGTGTGTCCTTGTAATTTAGGATACGTAGGCGAGACTTCCCGGGCAATTAAAACCCGCATGACCGAACACAGATCTGCCATTAAAACTAAGAAGCATTTGGCACCTCTAGTGAATCACTACATTGAATACAAACATTCACCAACTGAAATGAAATGATGTATTCTGGAGAGAATACACTTATCTGATAACAATGGAGGTGAGAAAGTGAGAAAGAAAAAAGAGGTGTACTGGATTTTCACCCTGGGCACATTTGACCGGGGGCTGAATCTGGAATTACCCTGGGAAAATGCCATTACCTAAATAAATCAATGAGCAACAAATTAGAGGTGGCCTTCCTGTTCGCGATAAAAGTATAGGTTCTTTAAGCCCTACAGTAATCCATTATACCTGCTTGATTATTCGTGCCCCGTTGATAATCTCCGGTTTTGTTAAACCCGGTTTGATACTTATATTTGCCTTTTTATTTTATTTTTTTGATTACCATGATTCGAGTTCATGGAGAATCTAATGAGTGTCCTCGATACGTGGACTTGCACTTGCACTTTAAATGAGGGTGGAGCCATAATATTCCACCCATGAGAAATCCCTATAAATGCACCTATCGAGTGGAACCTTACAATTCCTTGCTTCTTCCTTCGGATTCATTCGCCGCCATTATACACGCCGTGGTACGACGCTCACAACAGGTATGCGTTTCGCGAACGAAGTTTAAATTTGTTGGATTCTCGTACTTAAAATAGCGTTACCCTTCATTGCTTTTTATAACTCTACTGGGGAGACTATGATATAGTTGTAAAAGCATTGAAATATACTTATGCGACGTATGCCCCAATACAGGTGCCTCTTTTACGATGATTCAGAAAAGGGGGTGGTGATGAACAGAGTGCCTGAATTAAGCAGACCACTCTTACCCAGTCCAAAGATCAGGGCTTGATCCATCACCGTTTTTTAGCTCACTGCACCATCCCAGCTCAGAACTTGGCTATATGCAAATTAGTCTGTTCCTGTCCCAGTGCATGATGGGAACAGGGCAAACCAAACTACCAAGCCAATTCTTGTACTGGGAAGGAAACAAGCTTCCGGGGACCGGTTTCTGCCATTTCAGGCGTCTTCGGCCCGCATTGCTTGAATCCTGATGGTGCAATGAGCAAGGGACTCACATCTGAGTATACCCTTCCACGCTTATGGTGGACAAAATGATTCAGAAAAGGGGGTGGTGATGAACAGAGTGCCTGAATTAAGCAGACCACTCTTACCCAGTCCAAAGATCAGGGCTTGATCCATCACCGTTTTTTAGCTCACTGCACCATCCCAGCTCAGAACTTGGCTATATGCAAATTAGTCTGTTCCTGTCCCAGTGCATGATGGGAACAGGGCAAACCAAACTACCAAGCCAATTCTTGTACTGGGAAGGAAACAAGCTTCCGGGGACCGGTTTCTGCCATTTCAGGCGTCTTCGGCCCGGCTTGCTTGAATCCTGATGGTGCAATGAGCAAGGGACTCACAACTGAGTATACCCTTCCACGCTTATGGTGGACAAAATGATTCAGAAAAGGGGGTGGTGATGAACAGAGTGCCTGAATTAAGCAGACCACTCTTACCCAGTCCAAAGATCAGGGCTTGATCCATCACCGTTTTTTAGCTCACTGCACCATCCCAGCTCAGAACTTGGCTATATGCAAATTAGTCTGTTCCTGTCCCAGTGCATGATGGGAACAGGGCAAACCAAACTACCAAGCCAATTCTTGTACTGGGAAGGAAACAAGCTTCCGGGGACCGGTTTCTGCCATTTCAGGCGTCTTCGGCCCGGCTTGCTTGAATCCTGATGGTGCAATGAGCAAGGGACTCACATCTGAGTATACCCTTCCACGCTTATGGTGGACAAAATGATTCAGAAAAGGGGGTGGTGATGAACAGAGTGCCTGAATTAAGCAGACCACTCTTACCCAGTCCAAAGATCAGGGCTTGATCCATCACCGTTTTTTAGCTCACTGCACCATCCCAGCACAGAACTTGGCTATATGCAAATTAGTCTGTTCCTGTCCCAGTGCATGATGGGAACAGGGCAAACCAAACTACCAAGCCAATTCTTGTACTGGGAAGGAAACAAGCTTCCGGGGACCGGTTTCTGCCATTTCAGGCGTCTTCGGCCCGGCTTGCTTGAATCCTGATGGTGCAATGAGCAAGGGACTCACATCTGAGTATACCCTTCCACGCTTATGGTGGACAAAATGATTCAGAAAAGGGGGTGGTGATGAACAGAGTGCCTGAATTAAGCAGACCACTCTTACCCAGTCCAAAGATCAGGGCTTGATCCATCACCGTTTTTTAGCTCACTGCACCATCCCAGCTCAGAACTTGGCTATATGCAAATTAGTCTGTTCCTGTCCCAGTGCATGATGGGAACAGGGCAAACCAAACTACCAAGCCAATTCTTGTACTGGGAAGGAAACAAGCTTCCGGGGACCGGTTTCTGCCATTTCAGGCGTCTTCGGCCCGGCTTGCTTGAATCCTGATGGTGCAATGAGCAAGGGACTCACATCTGAGTATACCCTTCCACGCTTATGGTGGACAAAATGATTCAGAAAAGGGGGTGGTGATGAACAGAGTGCCTGAATTAAGCAGACCACTCTTACCCAGTCCAAAGATCAGGGCTTGATCCATCACCGTTTTTTAGCTCACTGCACCATCCCAGCTCAGAACTTGGCTATATGCAAATTAGTCTGTTCCTGTCCCAGTGCATGATGGGAACAGGGCAAACCAAACTACCAAGCCAATTCTTGTACTGGGAAGGAAACAAGCTTCCGGGGACCGGTTTCTGCCATTTCAGGCGTCTTCGGCCCGGCTTGCTTGAATCCTGATGGTGCAATGAGCAAGGGACTCACATCTGAGTATACCCTTCCACGCTTATGGTGGACAAAATGATTCAGAAAAGGGGGTGGTGATGAACAGAGTGCCTGAATTAAGCAGACCACTCTTACCCAGTCCAAAGATCAGGGCTTGATCCATCACCGTTTTTTAGCTCACTGCACCATCCCAGCTCAGAACTTGGCTATATGCAAATTAGTCTGTTCCTGTCCCAGTGCATGATGGGAACAGGGCAAACCAAACTACCAAGCCAATTCTTGTACTGGGAAGGAAACAAGCTTCCGGAGACCGGTTTCTGCCATTTCAGGCGTCTTCGACCCGGCTTGCTTGAATCCTGATGGTGCAATGAGCAAGGGACTCACATCTGAGTATACCCTTCCACGCTTATGGTGGACAAAATGATTCAGAAAAGGGGGTGGTGATGAACAGAGTGCCTGAATTAAGCAGACCACTCTTACCCAGTCCAAAGATCAGGGCTTGATCCATCACCGTTTTTTAGCTCACTGCACCATCCCAGCTCAGAACTTGGCTATATGCAAATTAGTCTGTTCCTGTCCCAGTGCATGATGGGAACAGGGCAAACCAAACTACCAAGCCAATTCTTGTACTGGGAAGGAAACAAGCTTCCGGGGACCGGTTTCTGCCATTTCAGGCGTCTTCGGCCCGGCTTGCTTGAATCCTGATGGTGCAATGAGCAAGGGACTCACATCTGAGTATACCCTTCCACGCTTATGGTGGACAAAATGATTCAGAAAAGGGGGTGGTGATGAACAGAGTGCCTGAATTAAGCAGACCACTCTTACCCAGTCCAAAGATCAGGGCTTGATCCATCACCGTTTTTTAGCTCACTGCACCATCCCAGCTCAGAACTTGGCTATATGCAAATTAGTCTGTTCCTGTCCCAGTGCATGATGGGAACAGGGCAAACCAAACTACCAAGCCAATTCTTGTACTGGGAAGGAAACAAGCTTCCGGGGACCGGTTTCTGCCATTTCAGGCGTCTTCGGCCCGGCTTGCTTGAATCCTGATGGTGCAATGAGCAAGGGACTCACATCTGAGTATACCCTTCCACGCTTATGGTGGACAAAATGATTCAGAAAAGGGGGTGGTGATGAACAGAGTGCCTGAATTAAGCAGACCACTCTTACCCAGTCCAAAGATCAGGGCTTGATCCATCACCGTTTTTTAGCTCACTGCACCATCCCAGCTCAGAACTTGGCTATATGCAAATTAGTCTGTTCCCGTCCCAGTGCATGATGGGAACAGGGCAAACCAAACTACCAAGCCAATTCTTGTACTGGGAAGGAAACAAGCTTCCGGGGACCGGTTTCTGCCATTTCAGGCGTCTTCGACCCGGCTTGCTTGAATCCTGATGGTGCAATGAGCAAGGGACTCACATCTGAGTATACCCTTCCACGCTTATGGTGGACAAAATGATTCAGAAAAGGGGGTGGTGATGAACAGAGTGCCTGAATTAAGCAGACCACTCTTACCCAGTCCAAAGATCAGGGCTTGATCCATCACCGTTTTTTAGCTCACTGCACCATCCCAGCTCAGAACTTGGCTATATGCAAATTAGTCTGTTCCTGTCCCAGTGCATGATGGGAACAGGGCAAACCAAACTACCAAGCCAATTCTTGTACTGGGAAGGAAACAAGCTTCCGGGGACCGGTTTCTGCCATTTCAGGCGTCTTCGGCCCGGCTTGCTTGAATCCTGATGGTGCAATGAGCAAGGGACTCACATCTGAGTATACCCTTCCACGCTTATGGTGGACAAAATGATTTAGAAAAGGGGGTGGTGATGAACAGAGTGCCTGAATTAAGCAGACCACTCTTACCCAGTCCAAAGATCAGGGCTTGATCCATCACCGTTTTTTAGCTCACTGCACCATCCCAGCTCAGAACTTGGCTATATGCAAATTAGTCTGTTCCTGTCCCAGTGCATGATGGGAACAGGGCAAACCAAACTACCAAGCCAATTCTTGTACTGGGAAGGAAACAAGCTTCCGGGGACCGGTTTCTGCCATTTCAGGCGTCTTCGGCCCGGCTTGCTTGAATCCTGATGGTGCAATGAGCAAGGGACTCACATCTGAGTATACCCTTCCACGCTTATGGTGGACAAAATGATTCAGAAAAGGGGGTGGTGATGAACAGAGTGCCTGAATTAAGCAGACCACTCTTACCCAGTCCAAAGATCAGGGCTTGATCCATCACCGTTTTTTAGCTCACTGCACCATCCCAGCTCAGAACTTGGCTATATGCAAATTAGTCTGTTCCTGTCCCAGTGCATGATGGGAACAGGGCAAACCAAACTACCAAGCCAATTCTTGTACTGGGAAGGAAACAAGCTTCCGGGGACCGGTTTCTGCCATTTCAGGCGTCTTCGGCCCGGCTTGCTTGAATCCTGATGGTGCAATGAGCAAGGGACTCACATCTGAGTATACCCTTCCACGCTTATGGTGGACAAAATGATTCAGAAAAGGGGGTGGTGATGAACAGAGTGCCTGAATTAAGCAGACCACTCTTACCCAGTCCAAAGATCAGGGCTTGATCCATCACCGTTTTTTAGCTCACTGCACCATCCCAGCTCAGAACTTGGCTATATGCAAATTAGTCTGTTCCTGTCCCAGTGCATGATGGGAACAGGGCAAACCAAACTACCAAGCCAATTCTTGTACTGGGAAGGAAACAAGCTTCCGGGGACCGGTTTCTGCCATTTCAGGCGTCTTCGACCCGGCTTGCTTGAATCCTGATGGTGCAATGAGCAAGGGACTCACATCTGAGTATACCCTTCCACGCTTATGGTGGACAAAATGATTCAGAAAAGGTGGTGGTGATGAACAGAGTGCCTGAATTAAGCAGACCACTCTTACCCAGTCCAAAGATCAGGGCTTGATCCATCACCGTTTTTTAGCTCACTGCACCATCCCAGCTCAGAACTTGGCTATATGCAAATTAGTCTGTTCCTGTCCCAGTGCATGATGGGAACAGGGCAAACCAAACTACCAAGCCAATTCTTGTACTGGGAAGGAAACAAGCTTCCGGGGACCGGTTTCTGCCATTTCAGGCGTCTTCGGCCCGGCTTGCTTGAATCCTGATGGTGCAATGAGCAAGGGACTCACATCTGAGTATACCCTTCCACGCTTATGGTGGACAAAATGATTCAGAAAAGGGGGTGGTGATGAACAGAGTGCCTGAATTAAGCAGACCACTCTTACCCAGTCCAAAGATCAGGGCTTGATCCATCACCGTTTTTTAGCTCACTGCACCATCCCAGCTCAGAACTTGGCTATATGCAAATTAGTCTGTTCCTGTCCCAGTGCATGATGGGAACAGGGCAAACCAAACTACCAAGCCAATTCTTGTACTGGGAAGGAAACAAGCTTCCGGGGACCGGTTTCTGCCATTTCAGGCGTCTTCGGCCCGGCTTGCTTGAATCCTGATGGTGCAATGAGCAAGGGACTCACATCTGAGTATACCCTTCCACGCTTATGGTGGACAAAATGATTCAGAAAAGGGGGTGGTGATGAACAGAGTGCCTGAATTAAGCAGACCACTCTTACCCAGTCCAAAGATCAGGGCTTGATCCATCACCGTTTTTTAGCTCACTGCACCATCCCAGCTCAGAACTTGGCTATATGCAAATTAGTCTGTTCCTGTCCCAGTGCATGATGGGAACAGGGCAAACCAAACTACCAAGCCAATTCTTGTACTGGGAAGGAAACAAGCTTCCGGGGACCGGTTTCTGCCATTTCAGGCGTCTTCGGCCCGGCTTGCTTGAATCCTGATGGTGCAATGAGCAAGGGACTCACATCTGAGTATACCCTTCCACGCTTATGGTGGACAAAATGATTCAGAAAAGGGGGTGGTGATGAACAGAGTGCCTGAATTAAGCAGACCACTCTTACCCAGTCCAAAGATCAGGGCTTGATCCATCACCGTTTTTTAGCTCACTGCACCATCCCAGCTCAGAACTTGGCTATATGCAAATTAGTCTGTTCCTGTCCCAGTGCATGATGGGAACAGGGCAAACCAAACTA
The DNA here is from genome assembly GCF_964261635.1 of Lissotriton helveticus. Lineage (NCBI taxonomy): Eukaryota > Metazoa > Chordata > Amphibia > Caudata > Salamandridae > Lissotriton > Lissotriton helveticus. Next base: position 626,375,522 of record NC_136065.1, on the reverse strand, counting down.
CCAAGCCAATTCTTGTACTGGGAAGGAAACAAGCTTCCGGGGACCGGTTTCTGCCATTTCAGGCGTCTTCGGAAAAGGGGGTGGTGATGAACAGAGTGCCTGAATTAAGCAGACCACTCTTACCCAGTCCAAAGATCAGGGCTTGATCCATCACCGTTATCACCGTTTTTTAGCTCACTGCACCAGGCTGAAATGCCAGAAACCGGTCCCCGGTAGCTTGTCTCCTTTCTGGTGAAGAATTGGCTTTGTAGTTTGGTCTGCCCTGTTCCCATGATGCACTGGGCCAGGGACAGACTAATTTGCATATAGCCAGGTTCTGAGCTGGGATGGGGCAGTGAGATAAATAACGGTGATGGATCAAGCCCTGATCTTTGGACTGGGTAAGAGTGGTCTGCTTAATTCAGACACTCTGTTCATCACCACCCCCCTTTTCTGTATCGTTTTTGGCCACTATAGGTGTGGCAGGGTATACTCAGACATGAGTCCCTTTCTCACTGCTCCATCAGGATTCAAGCAAGCCGGGCCAAAGAGGCTGAAATGCCAGAAACCGGTCCCCGGTAGCTTGTCTCCTTTCTGGTGAAGAATTGGCTTTGTAGTTTGGTCTGCCCTGTTCCCATGATGCACTGGGCCAGGGACAGACTAATTTGCATATAGCCAGGTTCTGAGCTGGGATGGGGCAGTGAGATAAATAACGGTGATGGATCAAGCCCTGATCTTTGGACTGGGTAAGAGTGGTCTGCTTAATTCAGACACTCTGTTCATCACCACCCCCTTTTCTGTATCGTTTTTGGCCACTATAGGTGTGGCAGGGTATACTCAGACATGAGTCCCTTTCTCACTGCTCCATCAGGATTCAAGCAAGCCGGGCCGAAGAGGCTGAAATGCCAGAAACCGGTCCCCGGTAGCTTGTCTCCTTTCTGGTGAAGAATTGGCTTTGTAGTTTGGTCTGCCCTGTTCCCATGATGCACTGGGCCAGGGACAGACTAATTTGCATATAGCCAGGTTCTGAGCTGGGATGGGGCAGTGAGATAAATAACGGTGATGGATCAAGCCCTGATCTTTGGACTGGGTAAGAGTGGTCTGCTTAATTCAGACACTCTGTTCATCACCACCCCCTTTTCTGTATCGTTTTTGGCCACTATAGGTGTGGCAGGGTATACTCAGACATGAGTCCCTTTCTCACTGCTCCATCAGGATTCAAGCAAGCCGGGCCGAAGAGGCTGAAATGCCAGAAACCGGTCCCCGGTAGCTTGTCTCCTTTCTGGTGAAGAATTGGCTTTGTAGTTTGGTCTGCCCTGTTCCCATGATGCACTGGGCCAGGGACAGACTAATTTGCATATAGCCAGGTTCTGAGCTGGGATGGGGCAGTGAGATAAATAACGGTGATGGATCAAGCCCTGATCTTTGGACTGGGTAAGAGTGGTCTGCTTAATTCAGACACTCTGTTCATCACCACCACCCCCTTTTCTGTATCGTCTTTTAGGATGAGCCTATCGATATGTGCAACATGAGAAACATAACCTTTATTCATATTAGTGTCGTCTTGCTTTGCATGTAAAGGTTCTACGTCGGGAACCAGTTGCCGTGAAATCACACATCTTGGGCGTCGCTACAATAGACGTTTTTCACGTATCCCGGACGCTCTCCAAATAATCTGGACGCTTTCGAAGTAATCTGAAGAGCGCATTTTAAGTAAGCAAGATTCGCTAATTTGACGGATGGATTATAATGTATAGTATTTTTCTGAACTGACATTCTAAACCAGCTCACGCCCTAAAAACTACTGTGGGAATATTCAATTTTCTTTTTCTCTGTTTCTTGCTATTCTTACAGAAAATATTTTTGGCTATCAAACCAAGAAATCCCTTGAACGTCGCCATTGTGGGTTTATATATAGCGCTAGGAATCGACTCCCGGAGGAGTATCTCCACGCTTCGACCGCTGGGGAACCCGTCCTGGCTCACCCTGAGAGATGGTCCCTGATGGGTATCTCTAAGGTGCGACCAAGCATCCCCGGCGGTCTGGGGGGGCCGTTGTGAAGATGAGGCAAGCTGATGCCCAGAGTTGCCGAGTGTGGTTTCTGACTAGAGTAGGCACCATGGCGAGAATTATCGAGTCCGCTGACCCTGGTCCACGACCCTGCCGCGTCGGGAATCGAACCCTGGTCCCGGGCCGTTCTCTGCTTACGGGTCTGCCGCCTCTAACCAGTGAGCCACACTTCTCCACATAAAAAAGTGATCATGCTTTTAATTAAGGTAAGCGTAGAATGCCTGAGAATATGGAGGTCTCATGTAGATACGCATACACAACAATTTAGTAACAACGATTTAGTATTTAAGAATATCACCCCCCTTTCTTCTTCTACCTTTCGACATAGGAATATTTGAATACGGTTTAGAGCAAGAAGTTTTCTTACTACGACGGAAGTCAACCAGATGATAAATGAAGAGGTAATACCTGAAAGCGTCTAAATGGATAATATAGGAACTTAAGCCACTAAGGTTATCTAACAAACTCTATAATTCCTTTGTAGATAGCGAGGTAATAGCAGAACAGAATATGATATGCTGTTCCAGTATTTTTTATTCAACGAATCTCAAAGAATGAATGTATGAAGGAACACAGAACAATCTACTATTGGTACGTTTCATACACATAGATCCAGCAGACCTAAGGGGTGTGTAGATACCTTCATAAATAGGTGTTTCCTGGTAAGAACGCAACAATATAGACTATACTTATCCATCACTTTGTAATAGTTAGAAAAGCGGCTCTAAGGGGCGTGTAGATACCTTTATTAATAGGTGTTCCTGGTAAGAACGTAACAATATAGACTATACTTATCCATCCCTTTGTAATAGTTAGAAAAGCGGTTGGCAGAGAAAGAACTAGCACCAATGATCTCTGCGCTCTATTATTCTTAAGGCTGCTTTATAGATTTTATAATATGCTACATTTTCCATTTCACTATCGAAGTCACCAGTAAAACCTTTAGGGATTTGTATAGTTATGGGGCCTTATTATGAGCCCTCTCTGAAGAGATCTACGAGAGAATGTTTGGGAGATTAACGGGAGAGATACTGAAAAGTTGTTTATAATTTTGATTCTCAAGTTTTCTCTGTTTTTCCATTTTTTCCATGTCCTTATGTGTTCCTATAACTGTGGTAGATTTTGTCCTTGTTGTAAGACATAACTGGCTATATGTAAGAGGAAAAAAAGAAATGAAATTGTATCTATTTAAACACAAGTAAATATTTTTTGTAATTCTGATCTTTTTAAATTGTAGAAATATGCTGATATTGTCCTGATGAAGACACACTGGTTGTGTCGAAACGCGTTGGCAGACAGACATCAACTTTGACAATCAGCTGGGGAAATCATCATAACTCATTTCTCCTTACTAACTTATAGAGAACACGACAATTGAATATTGCATTCTCTTTTTATTATCCTTTTTATAATTTTGAGTGTCTAATTGAATGTGCTCATCAATTTTTATCATTGTCATTAAATTTTATGATATCATGATTATTTGTTAGTATTCTTTACTTGTGTTTCATGTGATATATTTAATTTGTGCCAGCTGTCTACTTTGTCGATGCCTGGATATATTTTGTTGCTAGAAATTGCTTTGCCCTGATCCAGGATTCTGATCTCACTCAGGGGGTCCCTGTTTTAATGCCATAAAAGCACTCCAAATGAACTACATCCAATTGGAGCGCTGTAACAATCTAAAGTATGTATTAGTTGTTGTCTGTTCTTTCAGTAAGTGGGTAGAAGCCTATCCCACCTACGACAACACAGCCTTGACACCAGCTAAAATTCTGTTAAAAGAATTCTTCCCCCGTTTCTGGCCAGATAATAGAGTACCTAATAAAAGGTTTAGGGGTAATACAGAAGTTTCATGCTGCTAATTATCCCCATGCAATGAGGGGTTGTGCAGGTGCACACCTTAGATGAGGCGTTTTTATTATGAATTTAAACCAACTGTTTGGGGTATTTTAAAAGATATGTGAAGGAGTTGCGTGCTATTCCCTATTTCTATGGAAAAGGACCCTGTTTTCCCATATTTTTAAACAACAAAATGGACTGTGGGATCACCCACAGTTGAGGGAGTGCACAGCCCAAGGACTTAATGTCTCAAAACAAGCTTTTCATGTGAGGGCTCAAATAATGATGACAAATGCTCAAGGGCAACGAAATTCATATAGAATAATCAGTTTTAGTCAATATTTCAACAATAACTCATATACAAATAATTGTAAGCATCATTTGCATACCATTTGTCAAAGGTTTAAACAAAATGATCTGCTAATATATAATCATGCAGAAACATAATATTGTACATGAACATGTGACTCCATGTTAATACTGTTCTTTTTCAAAAATCCCAATGCATTTCGGGTTTACTGAAAAAACCCTTCGTCAGGGGAATCAATTCCATGTATGTGATGATCTTCACAGGTAGAATGGCATCCACAGTAATCTAAAACGCAACAACATGCAGTAAATATACTGCTTTACATGTAGGATTTGCACCCTGATATGTGACTACGGTGTGCTTGTTATTCAAAGAAACAGAAAAGGAAATGTGCTCGAGTGCATGATAGCACCAAAACCCATAGTATAAAGTTTAGTAAATTGCAGAGGAGCACTTGTAAAATAATGTGTGACGTAAAAAAATGGTAGGTGACAAGAGTACCAAAGCCCAAAGTAACGGGAGTGAAATAAATGAGAGAGGGCTTGCCTGGAAACTTATACGAGCTGCCGTGTGAAACAATCTTTAAATTACAGCACAGTACTCGAGAAGTATGAACAATCTGCGGGAAATATCGTGACCAATGTTAAAGTGGGAATTACAACAGCAATAAAGTTAAAAGTAAGCCGTTGAACACAGAGGGCTTACCCGAAACCAGAGGGAGTTCTCGTCCGTCGGTACTCGGGACGAGAGCTTAGTGGCATCTATAAAGGAATCAGTGACGCACCATTAATTATCCCCAGGCAGCAGGTTTGGTAGAAAGATACAATGCCACCCTGAAACTCAAATTGGCAAAAATTCAAGCAACAACGGGCCTTAAATGGCCAGATGCATTGCCCCTAGCGTTAATATCTGTTCATTCCATCCCATACAGTAAGGTTGGACTTTCTCACTATGAGATAGTCTTTAGTAGGCCTATGAATGGATGGGGAGCCCCAAGACCAAATATGATTAAAGAAATACAGTACCCTGTTTTGAGTGATTATCTTAGAAACTTGACTGAAAAACTGTTTTTGATTCATCAGCAGGTGCGTGATGCTATTCGAGACAGATCAGAGGTTCCAGGCCATAGTCTCCAACCTGGATAATTCGTATTCTTAAGAAACTTCCAGCGTTCTAAGAATCTGGAGCCTCGCTGGAAAAACATTGAGCAAGTGCTGTCCGTGTCATCAACAGACGTCATTGGATACATGGGAGCCAAGGCAAAAGAATCCCTGCAACTTTTCTCCAGCCAGAAACGATCTGAAAGATATCTTACAAACTCAGAAAAGTGTTGCTCCCCTGAATGAAGATTCTTTGTTTCCTGATCAAACTACGCCTTCAGTAGCAAGGTACGATCCAAGGAAGGGAAGGAGCAGACAGAGATACCAGAGGACAGCTTTCAATTAGTGGAACGGTTCGGCTCGACACAGTGGGATCACAGAATCGGCTTAACTAGGTTCAGAGGGGGTTGTGATACGTGTTTTGTTTAGTGTTGCCTGGATCTCTTTCCGACCTGTGATTGTATCATTACCGAGAAGGAGAAATGCAGAAATTGGGCTCTAAGTTGCAGTTGCGCAACAAATAAAAGACTCTGTGTATGGTGACTCTGATCATACTATTGATAATTTTGGCAGCAGTTTTCTCGACAATGGAGAAAGTGATTTCGGCCCGAACCCTGTTGCTCAATACTACTCCTGCCCCACAGAACACTTATATTACACTCTTCTCTACCCTGAGAAAAACCACCAGATGTCCTACCTCGATAACACTTTCACACAATTGCTACACCATACCCACAATGCTACGAACATTACGAACTGTTGGGTATGTGGAATGATGCCAGCTCATCAGAAAAAGGGAGGAACGCCTTTTATTCCCTTGCCATTCTCACATAATGGTTCCTGTAGAGCCTGTTTTTCATTACTGCGGCCCACTGTAATAAGTCACATGGTTTTTGCTGATGTGGGTAGACGTAATGCCTAGCTCAACAGGGTTTGTTACCCCGATGAAGGAGATCCCCAAGCTAAAGGAGCTGTATGGGAAATGGAGGAATATCGCAGATGAAATTCCACCACCAACTATGTTTTCGCCAACACCCGAACAGCTATGGGTAATGGCCTCCTGTTATCGCTGTAGCCAGAGCCCGAGCAGAACTTTGTGTGAGCACTATTGGCAGTATTCCTGTGGGAAAAAGTGACTGTACCACTGTTTTAAATAATACTGGAACAAACAATAGCACTTTTCTTTCTTCCCACATTACTTACTTTATTTGTGGAAATAAGGGTTACTACCAATTACCCGTCGGTTGGTCTGGGATTTGCTATGTGTCCTTTTTTATTCCCCCTGTATTCTTAGCACCTGCCTCTTATCACAAAGACCTGAAATTGTTTCATGACATTTCTTTAAATACATACAAACAGACCATATATAGTGATGAAGTAGATCAGACTGATACAGCTTTGCAGCAATACGTTGATTTTAATCTGGGACACTTTTTCTTTGTTGGTGCAGCCCTAAATAGTAGAAAGATTAGACGCCTGACCCGAGTAGTAGAGGCAGTAACTAATCAGACAGTAATGGCTCTAGGAATTATTACAGAAGAGCTACAAAATACAAGGAGTGTAACTCTTCAGAATAGAATGCTGCTTGATGTAGTGCTCGCCGATCGTGGTGGAGCATGCCGCATCATTGGTAGTAATTTCAAAAAGGGGGTGGTGATGGACAGAGTATCTGAGTTAATCAGAACACTCCTACCCAGTCAACAGATCAGGGCTTGATCCATCACCGTTTTTTAGCTCACTGCACCATCCCAGTTCAGAACCTGGCTACATGCAAATTAGTCTGTCCCTGGCCCAGTGCATCATGGGAACAGGACAGACCAAACTACCAAGCCAATTCTTTACTGGAAAGGAAACAAGCTTCCGGGGACCGGTTTCTGGCATTGCAGCCGTCTTCGGCCCGGCTTGCTTGAATCCTGATGGTGCAGTGAGCAAGGGACTCATGTCTGAGCATACCCTTCCACACTTATGGTGGCCAAAATAATTTCAAAAAGGGGGTGGTGATGGACAGACTATCTGAGTTATTCAGAACACTCCTACCCAGTCAACAGATCAGGGCTTGATCCATCACCGTTTTTTAGCTCACTGCACCATCCCAGTTCAGAACCTGGCTACATGCAAATTAGTCTGTCCCTGGCCCAGTGCATCATGGGAACAGGGCAGACCAAGCTACCAAGCCAATTCTTTACTGGAAAGGAAACAAGCTTCCGGGGACCGGTTTCTGGCATTGCAGCCGTCTTCGGCCCGGCTTGCTTGAATCCTGATGGTGCAGTGAGCAAGGGACTCATGTCTGAGCATACCCTTCCACACTTATGGTGGCCAAAATAATTTCAAAAAGGGGGTGGTGATGGACAGAGTATCTGAGTTAATCAGAACACTCCTACCCAGTCAACAGATCAGGGCTTGATCCATCACCGTTTTTTAGCTCACTGCACCATCCCAGTTCAGAACCTGGCTACATGCAAATTAGTCTGTCCCTGGCCCAGTGCATCATGGGAAAAGGGCAGACCAAACTACCAAGCCAATTCTTTACTGGAAAGGAAACAAGCTTCCGGGGACCGGTTTCTGGCATTGCAGCCGTCTTCGGCCCGGCTTGCTTGAATCCTGATGGTGCAGTGAGCAAGAGACTCATGTCTGAGCATACCCTTCCACACTTATGGTGGCCAAAATAATTTCAAAAAGGGGGGTGGTTATGGACAGAGTATCTGAGTTAATCAGAACACTCCTACCCAGTCAACAGATCAGGGCTTGATCCATCACCGTTTTTTTAGCTCACTGCACCATCCCAGTTCAGAACCTGGCTACATGCAAATTAGTCTGTCCCTGGCCCAGTGCATCATGGGAACAGGGCAGACCAAACTACCAAGCCAATTCTTTACTGGAAAGGAAACAAGCTTCCGGTGACCGGTTTCTGGCATTGCAGCCGTCTTCCGCCCGGCTTGCTTGAATCCTGATGGTGCAGTGAGCAAGGGACTCATGTCTGAGCATACCCTTCCACACTTATGGTGGCCAAAATAATTTCAAAAAGGGGGTGGTGATGGACAGAGTATCTGAGTTAATCAGAACACTCCTACCCAGTCAACAGATCAGGGCTTGATCCATCACCGTTTTTTAGCTCACTGCACCATCCCAGTTCAGAACCTGGCTACATGCAAATTAGTCTGTCCCTGGCCCAGTGCATCATGGGAACAGGGCAGACAAAACTACCAAGCCAATTCTTTACTGGAAAGGAAACAAGCTTCCGGGGACTGGTTTCTGGCATTGCAGCCGTCTTCGGCCCGGCTTGCTTGAATCCTGATGGTGCAGTGAGCAAGGGACTCATGTCTGAGCATACCCTTCCACACTTATGGTGGCCATAATAATTTCAAAAAGGGGGTGGTGATGGACAGAGTATCTGAGTTAATCAGAACACTCCTACCCAGTCAACAGATCAGGGCTTGATCCATCACCGTTTTTTAGCTCACTGCACCATCCCAGTTCAGAACCTGGCTACATGCAAATTAGTCTGTCCCTGGCCCAGTGCATCATGGGAACAGGGCAGACCAAACTACCAAGCCAATTCTTTACTGGAAAGGAAACAAGCTTCCGGGGACCGGTTTCTGGCATTGCAGCCGTCTTCGGCCCGGCTTGCTTGAATCCTGATGGTGCAGTGAGCAAGGGACTCATGTCTGAGCATACCCTTCCACACTTATGGTGGCCAAAATAATTTCAAAAAGGGGGTGGTGATGGACAGAGTATCTGAGTTAATCAGAACACTCCTACCCAGTCAACCGATCAGGGCTTGATCCATCACCGTTTTTTAGCTCACTGCACCATCCCAGTTCAGAACCTGGCTACATGCAAATTAGTCTGTCCCTGGCCCAGTGCATCATGGGAACAGGGCAGACCAAACTACCAAGCCAATTCTTTACTGGAAAGGAAACAAGCTTCCGGGGACCGGTTTCTGGCATTGCAGCCGTCTTCCGCCCGGCTTGCTTGAATCCTGATGGTGCAGTGAGCAAGGGACTCATGTCTGAGCATACCCTTCCACACTTATGGTGGCCAAAATAATTTCAAAAAGGGGGTGGTGATGGACAGAGTATCTGAGTTAATCAGAACACTCCTACCCAGTCAACAGATCAGGGCTTGATCCATCACCGTTTTTTAGCTCACTGCACCATCCCAGTTCAGAACCTGGCTACATGCAAATTAGTCTGTCCCTGGCCCAGTGCATCATGGGAACAGGGCAGACCAAACTACCAAGCCAATTCTTTACTGGAAAGGAAACAAGCTTCCGGGGACCGGTTTCTGGCATTTCAGCCGTCTTCGGCCCGGCTTGCTTGAATCCTGATGGTGCAGTGAGCAAGGGACTCATGTCTGAGCATACCCTTCCACACTTATGGTGGCCATAATAATTTCAAAAAGGGGGTGGTGATGGACAGAGTATCTGAGTTAATCAGAACACTCCTACCCAGTCAACAGATCAGGGCTTGATCCATCACCGTTTTTTAGCTCACTGCACCATCCCAGTTCAGAACCTGGCTACATGCAAATTAGTCTGTCCCTGGCCCAGTGCATCATGGGAACAGGGCAGACCAAACTACCAAGCCAATTCTTTACTGGAAAGGAAACAAGCTTCCGGTAGTAGCTGTTGCGTGTTCATACCTCCCCATGCTCCTTCTGTCTATAATGCCATTTCAAAATTACACAATATTGCTGCAGAAATACATCAAGACCAAGGAACCTGGTCCTGGTCTGAATGGCTACAGGGACTTATCGCGACCTGGGGTTGGAAACTGTTCATGGGAATAGAAATCATAGGAGACATCTTTCTCACCTGTTGCTGCTGCACTCAATGTGCCCCTATGATATGCACCACTTGTATAAATATCTGTAGTAGTGTTAAACCCACCCCTGTCAATGTTCATGAATTGAATAGAGAAATGATTATGCACACCGAAATTCATGAACTAATGAATATTAATGTACACAATTAATATATGTACCCCTTAGAGTGTATTCAGCACAGCTGAAAAGGAAGGACTGTGAAACCTTAAAAACTGAATCTCTCGTTTTCTAATTCAGCTGTGCTTCATCCATGCTCACCTTTGACCTGTTTTCAGCCTTGCTCTATCCTTGACACCACACCTGCATAAACATCAGGTAATGAATCTAAAATTGAGACATTGAAGGCTGCGTAAACATGCAAAGTCAGCACAAAAGAACAGTTGATGTCTGCACTGTGGGTTTTGTGTGTTTTGTAGACAGTGGTAAAGTCTTAGATAAAGTTTGCTCAAATAACCTATCTTATCATGCAGCTTCAGGGAGCGACAGTTACACATGGCACCAAGGTTGTGGATTCTTACTGATTGTCTCATTTGTGTCTTTTTCCCAGAGCTCTATTGACCTCTGGGCGTTCCTTGTCTGTGACCTTCCCTATAAAAATCCATGTAACCATCGTTCAAACATGCTCTCTCCTTGGGTATCATGATGGGACTTGTTAATGGAGACCGCATTCATGAGTGCTTAATAAATAACCTATAGTTTGACTTGTGGCAAGAATGGTGACCCTGCACCACCAAGCAGATTAGACTTAATCTTTTCCACAGCTATTGTTACTAATCCAGTTTTGGATAATTTAACACTTTTGTCTCAGAAGGAGCTAACCAAATGATGTCGGCCATTGCCTCTGGTTCTCCGCTTGACCAACTTCCCCCAAAGTTCTGGCATAACGATTCTTCTATCTTGCAACAGTCTGTGTTTGAAGTCTGCAATAAAACTGTTTGTGAGACAATATTAACTAAAACTTGAAAAGAAGCACATGTTGTCCGTTATTTAAAAAATCTGTTGACTCAGTGTGTCCTAGAAATTGTCAAAGTACCTTGCAATTTCCTTTTCAGCTAAAAATTTGATAAAATACAATCAGTAAGCACTCTACAGACTATTTGAACACGCATATTATTCCTGCTCAGTGTGGCTTCCAGTCAGGTTATATATAGTACCAAAACTGTTTTGGTCTCTCTGTAAGATAACCTTCGAAACCTAGCAGACCAGGACCACAATATCTGCCCTTGTCTTGCTAGATTTGTTAGGTGCCATTGATATGGTGTCGCATAACAAGGATGATAGATAAAGGTAGTGGATATATTTTACCTGACAGATAGAGAGCAGGCAGTGTATCTCGACCCAAGTTCAAATCTTTGCTTCAAGGGGTCCCACAAGGATGAACATTTAGTCCTACATTATTCAATCGGTACATCCAACCACTTGCTCAACTGCTGCGCTCTTTTGGACTCAGATGTATGAATTACACTGACAAAACACAAATTGAGATCACCCAAGATAATAATGATGACTCCACCCAGGGCATTTGTAAGTGTATGGAATCAGTGGCAGAATGGGTATGGGATAACTCATTAAACTTTAACTCTGACAAGACGGAAGTGATGCTTGTGTCTCCTCCCTGCCTGACATTTTTGGCCCATGCCATGAGGACGATACCATCTCCTATTTTAGTTGTTCAGAACCTGGGTTTCTACTTTCATTCTAAGTTGACTTTAAATCAACAGGCCAATCATCTGTCCTTAACATGTTGTTTTTTCAGTCCGTAGAGATAAATTATTTCAGATCTTCCAGCCTACATTTGATTTTCAGCTGTACAACCTTCAGTTCTTAGCCAGTTGGACCGTGGCAATTCCCTTTTTCTGGGCTCTTCTGTGAAACCAATGAAGCCACTCCAATGTGTTCAGAATATCGCAGCACAAACACAAGTCCATGATTAATGGAGTGCTGAAACTTTCCAGACACTCACCCCCAGTCACAGATCTGGGTTGAATCCATCATCGTTCTTTAGCTCACTTCGCCACCCCGGTTCAGACCCAGCCATATGCAAATCAGTCTTGACCCTGTGCCCCTTGGGAACAGTCCAGTCCGAACTGCCAGAAGGTCCTCCCTGGACTAGAAACAAGCATCCTGGGACCGGGTTTCGGGGTAACACCCCATATCAGCCAGGTTAGCTTGAATCCAGTGGCAAAGTGAGCAAGGGACCCACATCGGGGCATACCCTGCCAACTTAGGGCAAACAAAGCAAACACAAGGAGATGATGAACAGAGCACTGAAACTTTTCAGACTCTCACCCCCAGTCATAGACCCAGTTCAGAATATGGCAGCCATACTGGCCCTTCAGCTTCCCAGATGCTCTTCTGCAAAACTAAGGGCCAGATATAGTCATCCAGTATTCCTAATGCATAAAACCCTTTTTTGTTTCATTAGCGATTCCTAGTGGATTGTAAATAGACCTACCTCATGCATATTAATGAAGAGGGTCGCAATTTGTGCCCCTTTAGGAATTGAAGCCATCACAGGGATGGTGGCCTGCTGAGGTCAGCAGACCACCATGACTGTGATTGCTTTTTAGGTCTCGCTAGAGCCAGCGCATGCGCTGCTCTGCGAGACATTTACTAGGGGCTTTAAAAAGTGCTACCACAAGCTGCTTTGGCTGGCCTAGCGCTTGCGTTCACGCGCACGCGCACAAACACCAGTTTTCAGCACCCGATCAGGCGCCATCTGTCTTTACTCTCACTTGATTGCTTTCACACTCCTCCACCCCTCCCCTCCCCCGCCGCATTGCGCTGCTTTCACTTTCGCACGCGTGGCCAATGCTTGTTCTAATCATTACTTGCTTGCTGCACATACTTATTCTGTTTTCAAAAGGCGTGTTTCTTTAATTGTGAGACGTTTTCCTCTCTTCTCCTTTCTATCTACCAATCCACCAGCATCCGGCCTTTACAATTGGCAGCCTAATCGGTGTCAAAGGTTTTACTTATTTGACATTCTATTAGCATGACCCTATCGGCCAGCCGTAGTTATCATACTCTGGGTATTTGGAACTCTTTTGAACTCCCATTACTATCTAAACACACAACATATGTGTGAGACCTTTTTATGGCAGCAAGTATCTCGATTGTTGTTTTGTTTCTCTCGCCTGTGATTTTTTGATTTGGCTCAGTTGGTGATTCTTTAGGCATTAGTACATCTGCCTGCTCTCAAGATGGCGCCAGCTATTACCAGCGCAGAGTCCTTTTGGGCGCTCTATGCAACTTTTTATTATGCAGGTGCATCTCGTTCTTCTTTATTGAAGGATTTGGCGGCATCATTGCCTTATATATGAGACCACCACTAGAGTAACATTTATCGGCGCATTACGGATATCGCAGTCGACTACCTTGTTATTGTGGGTGTTACCTCTCTGTGCTGACAAACATCAGTCCCACACTTTCATTTTCTATACCTCCCTGGTACTCCTGGTTCCATAGCCTGCATCCTCCTTGCAAAAGGCTGGGCTATTACAGAACGAGCGCCGCAGAGAGATGCAGGCTGTGGTGGAAACGCTGCCCCCCCCCACCAGCACCATCTCCAGCACAACTCGTGCTTTTTTAATATAGGCAAAGTTGAAAATATGATTTTGAAAACCCCATTCACTATAATGATGTGGATTTGGTTTTTGACTAATCGTATGTAGCACATCTCCACAGGACCAGTGCAAGCATCTTGTAAGGCCTTCAGAAGTCCTAGCACATTACAAATTGAATATCTATTGCACAGCCTGTCTTCTGGAAACACCCCATATTCAAATCTTGCTGTGTTGTACTAATGGTAAAAACCCGTTCGTTAAACTGATCAGAATCCACAAGTTCAGCTTTCAAATGCTTCAAGCTTGAGCTATCCATCTTCAGTGTAATGCAGCTGAATGCAAAAAAAAAACCAGGCATAGCCAATAGGTTTCGCCTTGGGACCGTATAAGTGTTTAGTTATCCAGCACAATATCCTTGGTGCAACAACATCAACTGTTGCATGGCTAAACACTTATAAGTCCCAAAGGCGAGACCCATTGGCTATGCCAGTGCTTGTTAATAAAGCAATCTTTTATTTTTTAATGCAGCATGTTTTCCTTAAATAATGAATGTGACAGAGACTATATATATATATATATATATGTGGAGAAAGTTTTTTTTACAAAAAATGTCTTCATTTTGTATCAATTACCGTGTAGTGCATTTCCAGTTGCTCTATATAAGCAAACGTTGGAACCCACGTTTAATGAGGGTGCACAAAAGGGAATTTTGTTTGTTGTCTTAATTGTAAACTACCCAGACCCTTTTGGCAACACAAGATGACTCTACTTTTCTAATTTGACACAGTGTTGTTTAGTACTGTCCTGTTGGTTGTGATAGTTTCATAAGGTAGGATCTTGGCTGTCCGCAAGCTTACCACCCAGTAGATTTTAGGTTTGCTTTTTGAATCTGCCTCTCAACATGGCTCTGAGACTGAGGCAGATGACCAAGTTGAAGATTCTGTCGGGAGGAATCATCTGATGATGAATCCACTATTATTGCTGATGAAGTGCATCTTTTAGAGGTGGACAGAGATATGCCGGTAGTGCAGCAAGAGCAAGATGGAATGCAGCCAGGGGCTGGAAGGCTTCCCACTGGAAGTGTTGAACCCTGGGTTGCCCCTAACATGGTGCAGCTTGTTTTGACTGTCTTTGGTGGTGTTTTAGGCTGTAGAGTCAATATAGAGAACTTTTTGAGTATCATTTTCTTCCAACTGTTTATTAATGACATGTTTTTGACCGATAATGTTGAGCAGACTAACCTGTATGCAGAACAGTTTTTGAGGGACAAGTGTCACACTTAAGATCCGCTTTAGAGTTACCAGCTGTACTCCCACAAATCTCCATGAAATTAAGCAGTTCTGGGTTTTAACTTTGGTGATAGGATTGATGAACAAGTTACTTTCCTTCGGTAATGCATTATCTGGTAGAGACTCTATCTTGCCGCAGATCCCTTACCTTTGAATTATCCCCCGGTGTCAGACTGGATCCAGAAATGTTTTCACAAGCAGTACCCCTGTGCACTGATAGGTGGCCTCTATCGGTTCTGAGTTGCGTCGTCCGCTCCAGGCATAGTGTTTTGTGAATGTGTGCAAGGAAGCCCACATTGCTGTCTGGCAGATGTCCAGGACCGGGACTCTGCATGCTAATGCAGTCATCGCATCCTTGGCTCTGGTGGAATGAGCACATAAGCCATCAGGTAATTGCTTCTTGGCAAATGTGTAGCAGATCTTAATGCATGATCCATCGAGAGATGGTCCACTCCTCCGCTGCCTTTCACTTCTTTGCTCAGACATACCCCACTAAGAGTTGGTCACCACCTTGAATTCTCTCACTTGTGTGATCAAGGTAGAACCACAACGCTCTTTTTGGATCCAGTCGGTAAAGTCGCTCCTGTTCCTTAGAGGGATGTGGCAGACTGTAAAAAGTAGGCATAGTGATGGACTCGCCAACATGAAAGGGAGTGATGGCTTTCGCTAGAAAGGAAAACTCTCTAGTCCGTATAACTGGCTTTTTTGGGCAGACATTCGGGTATGGAGGTCCGGATGACTAAGCCTGAAGCACACCGATCCTCCAGGCAGATGTTATTGCCAAAGTCTGACTTGATGGTAAGGAGCCTGAGAGGACAGTTATGCAAGGGCACAAAGGGAGAGGACAACAGGAACACGAGGACGAGATTAAGGTTCCATTGAGGCATGACCAAGGGAGGAGGGAACATATGTTGAAGCCCTTTCAAGAACCTATGTACAATGGGGGATTTGATGAGGGAATGCTAGTCAGCCAACCATAGAAAGGCTGATATACCAAGCAGAAAGATAACCCTTAAAGGTGCCCAGAGCCAAGTCCTGCTGGGCAGAGGAAAGAATAAAGAGTAGATCCTGAGACAGGGGAGCAGAAAGGGGGTCAACCTGCTCTTCTGCACACCATGTCAAAAACTTTCACCAACAGCAGGCGTATACTGTTTTGGTGGAGGGAAACTTTGCTGACAGAATAACATTGCAGACTTCGAGCAGAAGATCAAAAACTGTTAACATTCGGAGCTCACTCTGCACGCAAGCAGGCAGCGCACTGACAATTTTGGGTGGAGAATCCTCCCCTGCTGCTGTGACAGAAGATACTGCCGAAGGGGCAGTCTGATCAGAGGACAGATGGCAATGCTCAACAGCTCGGTATACCAAACTCTCCAAGCTCAGCCCGGAGCTACATGGATGGCTGGGGCCCGGTCGTTCCTGATCTTATTGAGAACACTTGGCAGAAGTGATATGGGTGGAGATGCATACAGAAGGCCTGACTTCCACTTGAGACAAAAAGTGTCTCCGAGCGAGAGCGACCTTGGAAACTCCAGCACGCAGAAATGCTGACATTGCACGATCTCGGTGGTGACAAATAGATCTAAAAAAGGCTCTCCTCACTGCTGAAAGAGACCTTGCACCACCTCCGGATAGAGATGCCATTCGTGATCCGCTAGGCATCTTCAGCTGAATTCATCCCCCCTGGCGTTCAGAGAGCCTGCCAGGTGTTGAACCACCAGGGACATGCCCTGATGTTCCAGCCATGCCACGAGACACAGGGCCACTTGACAAAGGGTCCACGACCCCACCCACCCTTGTTTGTGTTGCAGTACCACATGGCAGTGGTGTTGTCCACTAGCCATCCCTTGATAGAGGGAAGAAAGGCTTTTAGTGCCAGCCGGTTGGCCCAGAGCTCCAGAAGGTTGATGTGGAGTCCAGATCCCATCAAGAGACTAGAGGCCTCTGATCTTTACCTCTCCCAGATAGCCGCCTCCATCTCAGGAGTGACACATCTGTCACTACTGTCAGATCTAGTTGGGGAAGGGAGAGGGATCTGCTGTTGATACAATCACAGTTAGTTAACCACCACTGCCGGTGGGCATGTGTCACAAGCAGGATGCAGGAGGCCATGAGGCCCAGTAGCCTCAGAGCCAGTCTCACCGAAATCCAGGACATAGGCTGAAACATCAGTATCAGCCTGAATATCCTGGACTCGCCATTCTGCAGGATAGGACTGAAACTGCACAGTGTCCAGAACAGACAGCTCCAATGAAAGGGAGCATGTGAGAGGGAGTCTGGTGGGAGTTTGGCACATTGATAGTGAACCTCAGCAAATGCACAAGGTCCACCATAGTCTGGCGGCGGGAGACAACAGCCTTCAAAAGTCAGTCGGGCACCCCTGATCTCCGCAAATTAGCTGCAACCACCGTGTAAAAATCAGGAGAGTGAGGGAAGAGGGAAATGGAGGTTGTGACTCACCCTTCTTGTATACGTCACAATCAAGAGAAAGTCAACCTCGAGTCATCTAGGGTGTGCCCACTGGATATAGGGGAAATCCTTTTTTTTAAAGGAACTCTCACTCACTGAATGTTATCCAGTGACATGCTTCATGAATGAGTTCTTTCCGACGCTTTGAGGGTTGAGGCATGCTGCAACCTCTTTCCTTACAAAAGAGCACTATTTAAGGAAAAAGTGTGTGGGATCTATATAAGATAATATTTAAACTTGTCGAGGCTGTGCTCAAATCAGTATTTATTCACGGGTCCATCTGGTAAGGCTAAAAACTGGGGGAAATGGGCTAATTCCTTAGCATATACGTGTGATCTACTAGTTTCTGCCAAGTACCCCAATCAAGTGACTTTCATCAGAATCAGTATGTCCCTATTAATACCCTTTCTGGAAACGGTGGTTGGCTATTTAATCATTCATACCATACAACATACACATACATGGTACGTATACACCGCCTTGCATGTCGCAACCACCGCCGTCACCTTGGTGAACGTCCAAGGGGAGCTGGTGAGACCAAAAGGAAGAACGGCAAACTGAAAGTGTTAATGGCCACCATAAACCGTAGGGCACACCTGTAGGCAGGCAGGATGAAAATGTATTAGTATGCGTCTTGCAAGTCCAACGCTACTGTCCAGTCTCCTGGGTCCAGAGCAGACAAAAATTGAGTGAGCATTTTTAACTTCTCTGTCCTTCTTGGCACCAGAAAGTAGCAGGAATAGCAAGCACTACCTACTTCTGGCATCAACACCCTCTCTATGGCACCCTTTGCCAAGAGAGCCACCACTTCCTGGCAGAGCAAAGAAAGATAGTCCTCCATTAGCCAGTCGCAAACAGGTGGCATGGTCGAAGGGGTAGTCTTGAAGGGGAGGGAGTAGCCCCTCCTGACAATCTGCAGAACCCATTGGTCTAATGTTATAGACCATCAGTGGGCAGGTGATGGCAGATCCAGCTGCCCACTGGGTGCTCATAATGGTAAAGGGGTAGGCTGTAAGGGTTGGAGGCTGCCACTGCCCGGGGGATGAGACACTGGCCTAACCTGTGTCTGCCAGACCCATGAGGTCTGTGGGAACCGCGTCCTCGGCAATGCAGAGACAGGGAAGCTTGTGGGCTGGGTAGGTATAAAGGTGGCTGAGAGCCCCTTCTGTGGCCACAAAAGGAGCTGAAGGAGGATTGGGGGAGGCGAGGGGCCACGGAAAGGCCCAAGGAGTCAGCCGTAGCTCTGCTGTCTTTTAAGTGCCCCAGCACAGAATCCGCCTAGTCTCCGAAGAGAATGGGGCCATCAAAGGGCACATAAATAAGCGATGTTTGGGCATCCCCAGAAAATCCAGTTGTCCTCCACAAGGTGTGGAGCGGTAAGGCCACCGTCAAGGAAACAGCTCTGCCCAGGAAGTCAATGGTATCAACTCCCTATCGGATGGTGAACTTGGCTGCATCTCTGCTGTCAGCAACAGCCTAGGAGGGGACAGCCCAGGCCTCCTCCGGGACTGTCAAAAACACCGGCACAACCATATCCCACAGAGCGTGGAAGTAGAGGCCCAAAAGGCACATGGTGTTCATGGACTGCAGTGACAGGCTGGTGGAAGAAAATATCCTCATCCCTAAGGTGTTCAGCCACTTGAATTCCCTATCCGAGGGTGCAGTAGGGAATGTGCCATATGAGATAGATGCTTGGACTACCAAGCTCTTCGGGGTAGAGTGTTGTGTGAGATATTGGTGGCCCCTGGAGTGGTGGGCAACCGTCTTGTTCACAGGAGTCACTCTGCTGGGCTTGGACCAGGTCCCAAGGAGGACATCTGTAAGGGCTTCATTAAAAGCAAGAAGTGGTTTGGAAGGGGAAACTTCCAGCTGAAGTACCTTCGTCTTGACTGCCACCGAGGGCATGCTAAGGTCCAGGACCTCTTCCACCCTCCTCACTACCATTGCAAATGATTCACCCTCTTCTGCAGCCATGGTAGAGGGAGAAAGCAGCCAGTGTCTGGCAAAGTGTCCTGTCCACTGGCCTCCGTCAAGCTCTCACACCAGTTCATCTGGGGATATAAGGGCTGGTATTCCTCAGGGTCCAGCAACCACTTCCAATTCCTCCCGAAGTCCACAAGAATAGGGCTCATGCCCTGGCCTGAAAAGCATGGTTCCAGTTGGCACCAGGCGACGCCCCTTGGGTTCCATGTCGAGGTTCAGAATGGAGACGGTGCCGCTGGGAATCACCAGAGGCGCCGGGAACATCAGCTTCCAGCTCAGGGGTGGGGAAGGTTGAGGTGGTACAACTGCATCAGTCTAGATCCAAGGGACGCAAGTGGCACCAGGGCCGGAACTGCCAGCGTAGAACCAGCAGGAGCCCCTACTCAACCCATGGGGGCAAGCGGGCCACTCAAATATAGGCGCATTGCCTCATAAAACTTGTGGAGTTGAGCAGAGGTCACTACAGCTCCTGGAAACTTGGGTAAACATGAAGCCGTCCCAGGTGCTGGCATAGCCACAGAGCCAAACCTTGAATGTTGACACTCCCTCTTCTTGTTGGACAAGGTGAAGTCAAAGACCTCTTCGACTTCTTGCTTTTTTTCTTTTTGAGGGACTTACCGGGGTGGCCAGATTACTTGAATTGCAACAAGGATTGTGGACTCCGCAACAGATTACGGGCCCTTTCTCTCAAAGGCGTTGCTCTTTGGGCAGCAAGGAGCTTGAAGGATCACTCCCTCAAGGTCTTAGGGTGCATAGTGCGGCAATCAGTGCAGGTTTTTGTGTCGTGGATGCGTTCCATGCACCAAAGGCATACAGGGTGTGCATTCGTCAGACACCGCATGGCTTGAAGCATGTCTTCCTAGTGGACATCCCTGCCACACCAGGAAAAGAACACTCAAACGTTTTGACAAAATGTCGAAAAAGTACAGTCAAAAAGTGACTGAAGGAGTAGCTCTCTCTGGATTGGAGCTGACTGGCATGAAGAAAATAGCTGACATCAGTGCACTGGGGTGGTGCGTATACAGGCACTGCGCATGTCACATCCGGCGCAGCCGATCAACACCACCTACCGGCGCGTAAGGGTACAATCTACACGTGAACAATTTCTATACTGGTGTGCAACTATTTAAAGAATGGTGTAGAATGGGAACTGTGACATTTGGCACAATCCGCTCTACCTGTAAAGATTACCCTAAAGAGCCTGTGTGTAAAAAACTTGAAAGGGGACAGAGCAGTGCTTTGCGTAGTAATGAACTCCTTGCTGTGAAATATTCAGACAGAAGAGGTTTCCACATGCTGACAACTATTCATGATCAAAGTACTGCACCTGTGCCTGTTTGGGGTCAGTTTGCAGAAGTGCGGAAAACAGTGAGCATTATACACTATAACAAGCACATGGGAGTTGTAAATAGAGCAGATCAAAGGTTGGAGCCTCTCAAAAGTGTTATATCTGATACAAGAAGTTGACTGTTCATCTATTTAATTTAGCATCCTTCAGTGCTTATGTATTTTTCAAAGCTTGTTCCACAGAATCCAAGATGACTTTTGTACAGTTTCAGCAGTCTTGTTGCATTTGAGAAGGCAAGTGTTCTTAGAGTGATAGAGGATGTGGCTCGATTGAAAGATCTTTGGGTTGATGTGTCACCATGTAGCCTTGGTGACATCCCTGTAATTTGGGCACACCTTTGTTACTTGAACAAGCAAGCTTCCACAATTAGAGGTAATTGTCGTAGTTTATTTCAATGTCATCATTAATTTCATGATGTGTAAATCATTATTTCAAACGTTCATATTGCATCGTTTTTCAGTTACATGTTGCGTTATTCAAGACTGCTCCAATGCATTTCGGGTGATGTACCCTTCGTCGGGGAGCTCTGTGGACAATGGAGGATATAGCACTAAGTATGTGGGTCATGCTTCAAAGATATTATTAGTAGCGTAGCATGCAGGTTGGGGTTGGTGAGGCGTGTTTTTTAGAGTGAACGACGTTTAAATCTGTGTAACAAGAGTGTACTGATGGTGACAAATAATAAAAACAATAACGTATTCGGTGGTGCATTACGTGCCTAAATGCAACTGAAAGTTGGCAGTGAATGGGCTTTATAAACACTCACGTGTCATTCGGCTTTTGGACAGTCTAGAAAAGACGTGAACAAATGCGTTAGTATTTGCGTATGCTCACATACTTGAGGCAATACGCGTGTCTTACACGTTAAATATTAAATGAGCAGCGAGGCGCCGACTTACTAGGTTGTTAGTGTGCTCCGTGGCCATGCGATGTCTCTCCGGCGTTCATGATCTTGGTGTAGCCCGGAAGGGGATGTGTGGGGAAAGTAGATAGTAAAATAGGACTACGATGCGGCGGCCATGTTGGGTGAACCAATGTGAGGTGATTGTGAAATGAATCTGTACAGATGTGTTCTGCGTGGATAGAACACCGTGTCAGGGAATAAATGAAAAATGGGGATGTTATAAAAAACAAAAATTAAATAAAATACAACGAAAGTATAAATATAAATACAACAAAAGTATAAATAACATTATGACAAAACTGCGGTGTAGAAGGAACGGCAGTAAGCGACATAAAACACCGTAGTGTGGGTGTTTTTATAGGTAACAAGAAAATTCTAAACGGTCATTCAGTCCCATTGGCTTCATGGATTGCATCCTGAAAATCCACGCCATCTCTCTTCTTAACAGTTCTTTGTTGTTGTCAGTTCCCTCTTGTTTTTCGACCACTTCGAGTATCAAAAACTTTAGTTGGGAAATGTTGTGCCTGAATTCAGGAAAATGTTCTGCCACATTAGATTTGGAATTCTGTGTCCTGATGTTGGACTTATGCTCGTTGATGCGAGTCTTTATTTTCCTTTCTGTTTTGCTGATATAGATCTTGCCACATGGGCATTTGATTAAATAAATAACGTTCTGAGTGTCGCATGTTGCGTTGACTTTCAATTTTATTTCATTACCTTTCATGGGGTGGTTTATGGAGTTGCCCTTGATGATACAATTACAGTTGCCACAGTTCATGCACGTTATGGTGCCTTTGTAATTGCCTTGGGTGAGTGTCTTTTTGTTAAGGATCTCTTTAAGATTTGCGCTGCGAGTATATGCACAAATGGGAGGATTATTGAAAGTGGTTCCAAAGTCTGGTTCTGCAGTTAAGATCGGCAGTGTTTCAAAATGATACTTTTGTAGGCTGTGCTCAGCGTGGAGAATTTTGATACTAAGACCATTCTGTCTTCGTGTGGTTTGGTGGTTCTGATCAGGAGTTTTTCTCTGGGAGTCTCCAGGGCTTTTGTTTTAGCCCTCTGAATTATTTCTTCGGGATATCCTCTTTCATGGAATCTTTTTCCCATTTCGTTCAATCGTGTTTCGATTCGTGTGGGGTTCGAGATAATTCTTTTAACTCGTAGCATTTGTGATGTAGGTAAGTGCTGTTTTAGTGTAGTGACCCTTGATGAAAACTTGTGTAGAGGAGTGTGTTGTTTCTGTCTGTGTCCTTACGGAAGAGATCTGTTTCTATATCTGTTTCGGTGAAGGTGATTTTTACACCCAGAAAGGTTATGGTTTTGTTGTTAGTTTCCCATGTGAATTGTATCCTTTCGCTGACAGAATTTAAAGTGTTTAATGATTGTATCAAAGTTTCTTCTGAATTCTTCCATATTATGAATACATCGTCGATGTATCTTGCGTACATTTTGATGTTCTCAATCCAGGTCGGGTTGTTATAAATGTGTTCTTCCTCAAAATATTTCATGTAGATGTTGGCGTAGGTCGGTGCGGCATAATTGCCCATCGATGTCCCGGACAGTTGGAGGTACCAATCGTCACCCTCTCGAAAATAGCTGTGGTACAGCGTAAAAATCATTAGTTCCATTAGGAATGTTTGCATTCCTGTTTCAATGTTGCTTTCCAGGATGGCTTTTTCAATGGCTTCTATCCCACCGTCGTGGGGGATTGAAGTGTAAAGGGATCGTACATCAGCTGTACATAGTATCAGTTGTTGGTTGTCGTCAATTTCGATTTGGGCAAGTTTTGTTAAAAAGGCAGTGGTGTCTTGGATATAACTTTTCATGTTCCTCACGATGGGTTGAAGATATCGATCTAAGAATTTGCCCACTGGTTCATGAAGAGAACCCCTCGTGGAGACAATGGGTCTGAACGGGGGGTCTAATAAGTTTTTGTGGATCTTAGGAATGATAGTGATTGTTGGACTTCTAGGGAATGGTTTCACCAGGTATTTCTTGGTTCTCTCGTCAATAGTTGCCCTTTTGTGTGCTTTGTTTACAATCAAGTTGAGTCTCTCTTTGAATTGGCCAGTTGGATTATTCAGGAAGCTTTATATACATTTGTTTGTCCTGAATATGTTCGTTCATTTTCTGTCTGTACATGGTGGAATTAATAACCACCAATGCGCCTCCTTTGTCAGCCTTGATACACTTGATGTGTGTGTTTCCTGCAATCCTCCTTAGGGTGTCAAGATCCTTTTGTTGTAATTAAGAACAGGAGTGTGACCCATAAACCAATCGGGATTGGGGTTCAGAAGTATAAAGGAATAACAGTATCCCAACAGGTATGAATAGAAAGACAATTTATATTGCATGCACAAAGCATTACAACGGTCAGAACAAGGAGACACTTATTCACAGGAGTTTAAAGTCAAACAATGATATTTAGTTTCTTGATATTCAAATCATATAAGGACAAATTCATGCCACAGGGATTATATACAGCACGTAAATAGAGAATTCAAATGACAACCGATAAAACTTGGTGCTGAATATATACAAGTGATAAGTGGCGACGCAAGTGAAAATGGTGAACAGCGATAAACGGCGCAGAGTGAGCAAGGTGACATATATACAGTGACTAGCTCAACAAGTGACCAACAATCAGCGACTTTATGTTACACAATTCGCAATTTTTAGTTGGAGTCACAGCGGAATGCGCCTATAATTTGCGCTGTGGAGTCGACGGCGTTTCGGTCCTTAGTGAATGCGGACCATCATCAGGACTGGGTTGTCTCGTTTGGAGTGCTGTAGGCAGGCAGAGCTCGAGCCCTGATCCGAGGATCCGGCTGGGAGTAATCTTTACCTCTAGATACTTAATCTTCTAGATCGGTCATTGGAGAAAAACTTTGTAGACCGTAGTAATAGATGGACCGGGGGACCTGAGGAATTGCAGGAGCCGGTCACGTAATGAATACGGGTCGGCAGCCAGCCAAGGGTCAGGAGGCCAACAGGTAGCGTCTGAATCGCGAGAGATCCTTTTGTGTCATGTTTTTATGTTTTTATGTAAGGATTTAATGTAATTTAGTTTCGAAATGTCTTGCTTGACCAGGGTTTCGAAAAGGTTTCGAAAAGGTCTATACTTTTGTGGCTTATAGGAGCTTCAAAAGTGCTGGTTGGTCTAAGTCCCATGAGTTGGTCCGGTTTCTTCGTGGTTAGGGGAGTAACATGGTCAAAAAAGTGCCTTAATCTGAGTTTGCGTATGAATTTATACGTACTTATTTGAAGTTCTAGATGGTTAGTCTTAGTAGTAGGTATAAATGATGTCCCTCTGGATAGTAGCTTCATTTCGTGGGGGTTCAAGATTGTATCAGAAATATTTATTACTAGGTGTTTCTCTTCTTGTTCTTTTTGCTTCGAGTGTTTGAGTATGATGTTTCTTTCTCTTTTGTTTTTTCTGAGACCCCTCCTGGATCGTCTGAGGTGTCTTGACCTTCGTCTAAAAAAGGTACCGCAGTAGATGGTCCTGCTGTTTGGTTGGATTCCTTGTTGATGGCCAGTGTAGTTACATTGGTCCGAGATTGATCGTGTAAATTACACAGCCTGGCAGCTAGCATCATGCCATCTTCCAGTTTGTGACTTCACCACATACATGGGAATAGTGCTTCTTTGCGTCACAGTTTCACGTGCCACGTGACACGTGATCTGCAAAGGCATTACCTTGTCCAATCTTATCTGTCACTTTCTTATGCGCACTACACTTCACTATGGCTACTTTCTTTGGGTATGTCAATGCAATCAAAAGGTTATGCACTAAGTCTCCGTGCATTGTTTGCATTCCGTGAGATGTAAGAAAGCCTCTTTCCTTCCAGAGTAGGCCAAAATCATGCGCCACTCCAAAAGCATATCGGCTATCTGTATAAATATTCACACACAAATCAGTACTAAGCTCACATACTCGTGTCAAAGCTACCAATTCAGCTGCTTGAGCCGATTTCTGTGGTATGCGAGCTGTCTCCACTATTGTTTCAAGTGTGGTAATTGCATATGCGGCTGAGGTCGTGCCATCTGGTAATTTCAAACAAGACCCGTCAACCCACAATTCACCATCCACATCTGGAAGGGGCGTATCTTGCAAATCAATGCGACCCTTTGTCTGTTCCTCAGTCAGGAATATACAATCATGATCTTGCGACTGAGGTTGAGTCGCTGGATACGGCAACAAAGTAGCTGGGTTTAAAGTTGCACATCTCTTCAATGTAATGTAATGTGAGGAGCTAGCAATGTCAGTTCATATCCTGTCAGACGAGCGCTAGTTAAGTGCTGCGTCTTTGTTTGATTTAAAAGGGCATCAACCGCATGGGGTATCAGCACTAACAGCTTATGTGTCAAAACTATTCCCTCACTCTGTCGTATTGACACAGCCGTTGCCGCAACTGAGCGAAACACCCAGGTAATGCTCGAGCAACAGGATCAAGAACTGCTGAAAAATAATCACAGGGACGTTGGATATCACCATGTAACTGGACTAAAACTGACAATGCACATCCATCTTTATCGTGCACGTAAAGTGTAAAAGGCTTTGTGTAATCTGGTGTACCTAACACTGGTGCTGAACAAAGGGCTTGTCGTAACTGTCGAAAAGCAGTTTCACATTCATCTGTCCATGGAAGGGGTATGGGAGTGTCTTTTGTCAAAAGGGCTAGCAAAGGCTTAACAATATATGAAAACCCCAAAATCCATTGCCTGCAAAAGGAAGTAAGACCAAGAAATACACGCACTTCTTTCTGTGTAGTAGGTACTGGAGTATCTAAAATTGCTTATATACGATCTGATGTCAATGCACGTCCCTCCTTAGACAAAAGGTGACCTAAGTAGGTTACCTTTGGTCTACAATATTGCAATTTCTTTCGTGACACTTTATGATGATAGGAAGCAAGAAAAGAAAGCAAAGACAGAGTACACGTTTCACATTGTTCTGGGGTGTCGGCTGCCAGCAAGGTGTCATCGACATATTGTATGAGAGCCACACCTTCGGGCAATACAAAAGAATCAAGTTCTCTTTTCAATGCTTGACTGTAAATACTCGGACTCTCAGTATAGCCTTGAGGAAATCTACAAAATCTATACAATCGAATATTCAAAGTGAAACCGAACAAGTATCGGCTGTCAGGATGAATAGGGATCGAAAAGTCTATAACAGAAAACGTGGTGGCAGTCGGGGGAACCAAAGTAAGAAGTGTCGTGATGTCAGAAACCACAGGGTACTGCGGTACAACAATCTTGTTTACCTCCCTCAAGTCTATGATAAATCTGTAAACTCGAGTGTCAGTATCTCTTTTCAAAATTGGAAGAATCGGGCTGTTACAAACATTAAATGGAACTTCCTCAACAACCTCAACCTGAATAAGATCATGTACAATTCGTATGAGTGCTTCTTCACCCTCCTGGGAAATCCTGTATTGAGGCAAGCGAGGTAACACAGCTCCCTCCTTGACACTAATATGTACCGGTGGGATAACCATTTGACCCACATCAGTGTCTGAGGTAGCCCACAAGGTTTTAGGGAGTGAAGCCAATGCAATATCCTCTTTAACAAGACAAGCTCTTTCAGGCACGGAATGATTATCATTCAAAATGACACGCACTCCTTCAGGAGAACATCGTATTATGGCTTTGAAATACTTCTGTGTTTGGAGAAAGCAAAAACGGACATGGAGCACTAAATGTATCAACATGGAATGCAAGTGGTTGTGACAATGGGCTAAGGGAAGGTGTTCCATCAAAACCTATTGAAGTAATAGTTACGCCAGACAGGGGAGCCCTTGGAACCAATTGGTTAGACAAAGCGATACGAGTAGCTCCTGTATCAACCAGAAACCGATCAGTAGAACCCAAAACATGTGCTGTAACATAGGGACCCGTCTGATCTACTGGAACTTCAACTGATTCCTTACCCCATCTTAGGCAATCCTATGCATGAACAGAATCATAAAGGTCAGGCTGAACATAATCAGACATTTGTTACTGATTTCGTCTGTCAAAAGTATTGAACCCATCCTGTGTTCACACTTTAGTATCAAATCGAGCACAATCATTCGTATTTCCCCATGGCCCTGAATAACCTGAACGATTTCTCATTTGTCCCCGCCCTCGTGAATTCTGCTGGGCACGCAACACTGGGCAATCAGCCATCCAATGACCAAATTTCTAATACGCACATTGATTAATGTACATATTTGTACGAGTATAGGGAGGATTGAAAGATCCGCGTCCGCCTCTATCATAGATAGCCTCTAGAGGGCGGACCATAAACTTGGGCTAACATAACTTTTGTTTTTAAATCTTTAGATTTCTTTTCTTCGTTACCTTTTGCTTCTAATTCTTGACGCTCATGATATTGAGCCATCGTCAAAACAGATGCTGGAGAAGATGTAGTCCAAGAACTTTCACTGGCTTTTAAACGGCTAGCTATCCCTGGTAACAGATTCGTAACATATTTAATCGACAAAAAGATGTCTGCCTGTACCATCCGTCAAAGACTGGCCGCTAAAATCATGAAAAGCTTCCTCAAAACGTGTAAAGAAATCAGAAACCGATTCATCTACTTTTTGTTTACACGATGCCAAAACAGTCCAATCTATCTTTTTAGGGGGAATAACTGTTTTAAGCTTAGTTAATATTGCTGCGGGGAGATCTAATATTAACTGATGTGGCTTTTGAGTGCCCTCCCTCTCCACATCCAATTGTTCTAATTCCTTCCATTCGGCTCCAAAAGTAACACGATCATCGATTTTACGAATGGTCCGCCACATATCTGGTGGTAATATTAATCCGAAAAATAAATCAATATCGCATAGGGTCATGGTACAAGAAATTATAGCGCCTTCAACTTCCTCATAGAAAGCGGCTGGATTTTTACGTGGATCGGGTAATGCTGCTTTAAGCGCCATTACATCGGCTCGATTCCAAGGAATATACACCCAATTATAAATTAAATATCCTTTAGCATCAACAGAATTTCTATCATCACTGTCACCCGCTCCTTTAGGAGGAACATACAAGGGTGCGGCTTCCCACATAGGCCTCATATCGACTGTCATTGTCTTATCTGTTCCGAAGATAGAAGACTGCGACTCTCCGGACGGATTGGGCTGCGCAGCTGCGTCTGCAAGCTTTTTCTTCTCCTTCAAGTGAACTGCCTCAGTTCGTAATTTAACCAACCGTCTAATCGTGTCAGCCACCTGAGAGAAAACAAAAAGACCATCACGCATGTTCTTACAGTCAGCTGCTACATCATCAGGCTCTAATGTTGGAGAGAATTTCCGAAACAATTCTACAACTTCTGAGGCAAATGTCTAAAATAAAATATATCTGCTCTTTTTCTGGCCACCCCTGTATACTAGCTAAAAGATCAGGAGCAGAATCAGTGCTACGTAATGCTTTACGAGCAACCTGTCTGATATCGGCCGCACGCTGAACAGACAGCATAGATCGAGTGTCCCGCTCTTTTCATTGATCTGCATCAGAATCCTCATCGCCTTCGGCCGGGCAGACGGAATGGCATACGGAGGTGGAGGTCGATCTAATAACAAAAAATCATCTTGTGGTTTATTAAGGACAGGATAGAGAGGCTGTTGGACAGGGTATTGGCCAAATACCTGCAACCTATGTTCTTTCTCCTCTCTCTCTTTCAACTCTTTCACTTCTTTCTTTCTCAACTCCAACGCTTTCTCATACACATTCTTTCGCTGTTCTTTCTCAATCAACGCTTACTCACACTTCGCTTGTTGACGCACTTCTTTCTCCCACATACACACACATTCAAACATATCACGTCTAGACTTCCGCTCAAACATATATTGCTCCACATACTCAATCTTCTGTGCATCAAATGACCCATGCATAGGCCAACGTAATTCAGGATCCTTTTTGGTATATTTGTGCCACAACGTGCTGTACATTACGGCAGAAAGACCAAACCTAACATACATGTGTCTATTAGGCGTCCCCTCTGGGGGAAACGGCTGCGATTCCTCAAGTCGGAGTCTGGTACCATTACAAAAGCAACACAACTTTCGAAGTGCGCTAAAAACAGGCATGCCAGAAATAATGCAAAATATGCAGTATTATACACAAGGGGGCCGATTCCGATCCGGTAAAATTCTCGTCCGTACGATTCGCATCCGGAACCGTTTCCGTACGACTCGTACACACACGTACGACTCGACGAGTACGATCCGGACTGGGGTATCAGGACGCGATTCGTACGGTCCACGTCAGGTAAGGGCGATTTGTACGGAAAAGCGCACATTCACATATACACCGTACGGTGCGTACCCCTCCATGATCGCAGGGGTACGCACCGTACCCCTGCGATCATGGGGGGTACGCACCGTACACCCAGCGGACACGGGGTACGCACCGTACACCCAGCGTACATGGGGTACGGTGCATACACCCCAAGATCGCGGGGTACGGTGCGTACACCCCGTGATCGTACCCCTGTGATCATGGGGGGTACGCACCATACCCGGGGGGGCGTTCTGTACCGGTTTCGTGGCGAACTCTGCTTTTACGGCTGTTTTCAGCTCCCGTAGAAAAAGGGTCATGCAGTCGGTACCCAACACAAATGGTACTTGCCGGTTCGGAAAAAGCAGGCGCGAACCATACAGATGTCACGTACAGCGGGTTCCGAGGGAGATTCGCACGGGGATTTGATTCGTACTGTCCCTGTACGATTCGTACGGAGTCCAGCTCCTGGTACGGATCGTACTTCGTCGTACGTACGGGGGACGTTGCAGGGTACGATTCGTACGGTAAAAACGCTCTGAACGGCAATTCGGAGCGCTTTTTGCCGGATCGGAATCGACCCCAAAGTAGCACTTAAAGTACCTTTAGTACGTTGCGCCTTTCAAATTCAAATGATTGAAGAAAAATCTTCACATTGCCTGCCTATATGGGTTGCAACACATATATCATACTGATTTTCAGATACAAAATAGACTAGTCTTTTCCAAATACAAATATGCCACAGTAAGTGTTCCTAAAACTACCTTACCATACAAGGGCATCTAAAACCCGTAGTAGGTGCCGCAAAACGGCTCTTACCAATCATAGGGTGTCCAGATTCCAACTGCCAAGTTCTAAATTCGACCAAACGGCCACTGCACGGCGAACCAACAGAAGAGATCTCAGTCGAAGACCGGCGCCACCTGGATGGTCAGATCGGAAAGAAGGGAAGAAACGCCTTGGGTGCCAAGACTCGGGTCTCTTCTGGCAGCGATCGCGTCCTCAGCGAGATTCCAAACCTTCGTCACGACCAATCCTTCGGGCATTCGAGTCGCCGATGAGCCCCACGTGTTGGGCGCCAATTTGTCGTATCAGGCCTCAGCCAGACCCGCTAGTGCAAGGGGTTCGCCCTTCTCTGCACAAAGTCCTCAGACCAATAGAAAGAAGTTGGCACAGAAACTGGAATAGAAAACGTAACATTTATTACACCTCATGAGGTGGTGCTACTGTTCAAACAGTACCCATCGGTATTGCAAGAAGTAGCACCACGAGCTAAGAAAGCATGGTTTATTTATACCCGCACAGGGGTTCAAAAGAAGGCGGTACAAAGCACAAGAGCATGATTTATGTACATATAAGGTAATATCGAGAAGCACAATCGATCAGTGGGAGGGGCTATAGTCTTGGGGGCTTGACAAACACATTGCTGTCTGGAACTAATCACTAACAGTTGTGAACCCTAACGGACAGCAGCAAAGTGGGGGATGCTAAATATAGCTTGTTGCCAGGCAGATTCAAGCACCATGAACAGGAAGATAGGACAAAGCACATGGTCGGCACGAGGCAGCATGTAGGAAGTAAAATGGCCGCCATGAATACAAAATGGAGTCTGTTAAATGTCAAGATAACGGCTAAAACTAAGATGTCTTCTGCTAATCGCTGTTAAATTACAACAGGTTTACATTGTTTCTATTTAAAATCTATCAACCCCAGATATTTTCATAAACTAGACAACAGGGGGGCTCTAGGGTGGTGTGTCTTGCGTGGATGTCACAGGGTTTTCTTCTCCAGAAGCTCTTGCAATCCCCTCAAACAAAGCCTAAAAACACACTTTTTCTTCATATTTCTGTGACTCAAAGAACTGGAATCTGTGGTGAGCCGCATATTTACTGCCACAAAAAAATCCCACATGTCTTCTGATAAAAAGGGTACTTCACCTGAGTGGGTAGGCCTAGGGTTCCCAAAATGGCGGGGTCCAAGACACCATTTGGTAACATCAACAAAAGGGGTAGCTGCAGTTTTTGGGCCTGGGCTCGGCTGCTACCCAGGGAAACCTAGCAAACTCAGACATTTCTGAAAACAAGACAACCAGGGGAGTCCAGGGTGGACTCGCATGGATTCCACAAACTTTTCCTACCCACAATGCCCTGCAAACCTCAAAAATGTCCTGAAAAAAGCAGTTTATCCTGTGTATTTCTGTTACTTATTCTTCCACAATCAAAAGGAATCCATGAAATTCCTACCACCCAGCATCCCTCATCTTGTTCTGATAAAAATGCTGACAAACTTTTGTGGCTAGGCTTAGTGCCCCTGACAGGACCCGATCAAACTAACGTCAATTAGAGTCCTTAAAAAGGGACACTCATTGACCATGGTATGATCGGTCTCTGCCATGGGCACTAGGCCCAGTGAGATACGGTTTTAATCAGGAGACTTGAAAGAATGGTAGGTAGTAGGAAATGTGTGGCTCCCTACAGATTCCAGAACTTTCCATCACAGAAATGTGAGGGACATGTTTTGTTAGTCAAAGTTTGAGGTTTGCAAGAGCTTCTGGGTAAGGAAACATGGTGAGAGCCATGCAAGTCACTCCACCCTGTATCCCCTAGGTATCCAGCTTTAAAAAAGGTGCAGGTTTGCTAGGTTTCCCTGGGTGGTGGCGGAGCTAGGGTTCAAAATTCACAGCTAGCGACATTGCAAATAAGGGTCCGTTTTCAGTGGAAGATGTTATCTATGTTGCACTTTGGCATCTTTCCTGTCATAACCACTAACCATACTCACACAAGTGTGGTACCATTTTTATTGTGAGACTTGGGGCAATGGTAGGTGGTAGGAAATGTGTTGCTCTCTGCAAATCTTAGAACTTTTTATCACAGAAATATCCAGAAAATGGCTTTTTTAGTCATGGTTTGAGGTTTAAAAGGGCTTATGGGTAAGAAATCCTGATGAGAGCCACGGAAGTCACCTCACCCTGGATTCCCCTAGTGTCTAGTTTTTTTAAATGTCCAAGTTTGCTAGGTTTCCTTATGTGCGGGTTGAGCTAGGGCCCAAAATCAACACCTAGGCAGACGTTTTCAGTGGAAAATGTGATGTCTATGTTGCGTTTTGATGCCGTTTTTTGTTGCAGCCAATAGCCCTACGCACACAAGCGTTATACCATTTTTATTGGGAGACTTGGGCAATGGTAGGTGGTAGGAAATGAGTTGCTTCCAGCAAATTCCAGAACTTTGCATCATAGAAATGTGAGGAAAATTTGTTTTATTAGTCTTAGTTAGAGGTTTTCAAGGGCTTCTTGGTAAGAGAACCTGTGGAGAGTCATGCAAGTCACCCCATTCTGGATTTCCTCGGGTGTCTAGATTTAAAAAATGAAAAGGTTTCTAGGTTTCCTAGGAGTCTGACAACTAAGGGCCTAAAATCAGTAGCTAGCCACATTGCCAAAAAATGGTCAGTTTTCAGTGCAATAACATGATGTGCACATGTTGTGTTTTTGACCCTTTCTTATCACAGGCACTAGGCTTACCCACACAAGTGTAGTAACATTTTTATCGGGAGACTGAGGGGAACACAGAATAGTAGAACATGCGGTATTAGCAATTATATTTCAATGCATTTCTGACTTCCAAATGTAAGATAGTGGGCAAGAAAGAAGACATTTTGAGAAATACCCTCTATTCACATGCTAGTATGGGTACTCAGAAACTCAGAGATGTGGAAATAACCACTGCTTCTGAACTACATATCTTGTGCCCATTTCGGAAATACATAGTTTTCCTTGATACCTATTTTTCACTCTTTATATTTTACCATGTCAGATGCTCTATATCCGGTACACAATGAAAACCGATTGCAAGGTACAGCTCATTTTGGATCTAGGTACCTCAAGTCCTTGGAAGATATAGTGGCGGTGTCTATTAGACACCGCCAGCCATATTACGATGGAGGCGGAAAAGTGTTGGCCGGTCCGCTGCGGACCCCCCAGCCATCGTAATATGGCGGGGGGGGGTCTTTGCTGCATGGATGGCAGGCGGATCGCCCCTGCTGGGCAGGCGGTGACTATCGCCGGCCTGGCGGGGGCGATCCGCGCGCCATCCTATTGGAGCCCCAAGAATTTACTGCGGCCAGATCTAAAAAGTGATATTTGTCAAGAGTCTTAATTACATAAAACAGATTCCTACTTTATTTATTTCGGATCACTGACATAATATAGAATACAAGAATATCGACTTACCTGAATATCAAAGTAAAAATATAGAATGACAGAATATCGACTGCTATCTACAAACAGGTAAGTGCAAAAATATAGAATAAAAAATATTGATGTTAAAAATATAGAATGCTAAAATTTCGTATTTTTTAAATGTCTTAAAATAATATAAAATTAATGTTAATTAAATAATAAATATAATTAAACACTCAAAATTAAGTTAAAAAGGTCAAAATTAATAAATAAACAATCTAAATAAAACACATTTTTATTTTTTATATATATATATTAATGTAATAATATTAAAAAGTAATTACTATTTAGAATTTTAAAATTTTAAAAATACTTTTAAATATAATTGCATATATATATATATATATATATTACCTACTGGCGGTCGCCAGTAGGTATATATAGTTAGGATTTTTTCTCTATGGGATTTTTGAAAATTCTATGTCTAATAACTTTGGCGTTTGTGGACGGAATTGGCTGAAATTTTCAGGAAAATTGAACATTTTGTTTCTGAGCAGCCCCTGAAAATTTGGGGGGGTTTCGTCAAGGGGGGGCGAGAAAAAAGGGGGGTCCCAAAACGTGTTTTTAACATTGAGTTTTCCATAGGGCGGTTGGCCTCACTTTTAGCCCGAACGGCTGAATGGATTTCCACGAAACTTGGCAAAATTGTAGATATTGTTTGCCCGATGTGCCTTTGCTAGGTCTCAAGATATGTGGTCCTGTGAATTTTGAGTAAATTAGGTTTAAAAAAAGATATATATCTAGAGCCGCGCCCGGTACGCGTACCGGGGAGCGCTTCAGGCGCGCCACGCGACTTGCGCACGGCAAGCTGATTGGTTCTCGGGTGTCTGTAAACATTCGAAACAGTCCGCAGCGGCCGCCATCTTGTGTCTCGGTGGGATTGAGACACAAGAGGTGGCAAGAATGAAAGGGGGGAAATGAGCAAAAGGGGGCAGGGTACACCCCCCTGACCCCCTACTTTTGATGTGGGGGCCATAAAAGGCTCCCGCGGGTGAAATTTTTTTTTTTTTTAAATTCGATTTTCGCGGGGGGAGCGCCCGGTACGCGCACCGGGGAGCTTACGGGGGAGCGTACCATGGAGATTAAAAATGACAGACTGTTAAAAAAAAAAAAAAAGCTTCTTTTTATAAATTGGAGGTAGTTCTGAAAAGAACTTTTTTTTGATTTTGTTGTTTTATATTTTTTTTTTTGTTTTTGTTTTATATTTTTTTTGACTTTTTAAAACAATTTTATATTTTTTTGGGATTTTTGTCAAGGGAAAAACAAAAACAGGGATTCCAAAACCGCTCAACAGGAGCAAAAAAATTTGAAAATTTAGGGACTGGCAGAGCAGCGGTGTTGCTGTTTCTTTAGGGCAATGAGTTCAACACTCTGCTCCCCATAGCAGAGCAGTTCGTCACACTCGGTGCACAAAAATTTGATGCCTGCAAACACCGGCTGAATGTTAGGGACCATTCTTCCACGGGGTGGTCCCGAAGGTGTTGCTCCACCAGTGGAGGTGCTGCCGCCATCTGTTGGTACATTCCGTGCCAGCTCTCTGACACTCTCCCTGGCAAAGTTGTTAGGGTGTCTTCTTTTCACATGCCTGATCAAATTAGCATTCCCAAAACTATATTTTTTCAGAGGATTGCCTCTGGATAAACTACTCCCACATATTTTGCAGGTTACTTTGGGAGCGTTGACTTTTTTCTGTCCTTCAGGGATGTCGTAAAATTTCCAGATGAAATGGGTTTTTTTCTTTTGCTGAGGAGGGTCCTCATCTAAAAATCCATCTGAATCACTGCTGGATGACTCTCTTGCAGCCATTGCTGGAGATTAGAAAAGTAGGAGATAGAGTAGACAGAACAGCTCTTGCTCTCTCCAAGTACAAAGCAATAGTGAGAGAAATGGGTGGGTTTCACACAATTTGGAGAAAAAAAAAGTTCTGAACCAATGAAAAGTGTTATTTTAAAGTCACATGGTTTGACGCGCTTACGCTACGCGCCCCGGGGCGCGACCCGGGCGTGTATCGTAAGCGCATCGGGGCGCTTACGTTGCGCGATCGTATGCGCTTCCGGGTGCGCTTACGCGGTGCGTCATAAGACGCATCTCGCGGCTACGCGATACGTGTCTTATGACGCAAGGCGTGGCGGCTACGCGATACGTCACGATGTTGTTTTCGTTTGCGGCAATAGCGCTTCCGGGACGCGTATTAGTACGCGCCCCGGGGCGCGCCGCAAGATTGCGCTTACCCGTGCGTTCACCTGTCCGCGCCCCAGGAGCTTACAAAAAAAAAGTATTAAAAAAAAATTATTAATAAACATATAAAATATATGTTTGGATTTAAAGAATAATACATTTTACAGCTACAGATATTAGCTTTCAAAAAACCAATGAAATTCACTGAAAAAACCATAGGTTATAGACCATATATAGTTAGGAATTAGCATTTACAAAACCTTGAAAATTCACTGAAAAAACCATAGGTTATAGACCATATATAGTTAGGAATTAGCATTTAAAAAACCTTATTTTACTCACACAAAACCATTGAAATTCCATATATAGTTAGTTGTACTAACTATATATCGCGCACCCGCAATCCACTGCTGATGATGTCACATATTACATCATTCATGACATGGTCAGTGACATCACTGATGACATCACTGATGACATCTCAAATGACATCACTGATGACATCACTGATGACATCTCATTTGACATTACTCATGACATCATTCATGTGATGATACGATGAACCTCCAGACTCTAATATAACCTTAGATACACTCAGTGTAAACAGACACTCACAGACTGTCACTCATCCATGGAGTTACTCACACACCTAATCAGTCTTGCAAAGAATGAATCACACCTCCATTTCCTCAACTATATAGTTAAACACACCTTACTTATTGAAACATATAATAACACATATTTACTCTGTTATACAATCCCTGATACAAGTTCACAATAATCCATACAGCCACTCACACATTCACTGGCTCTTATGCACAGTTATTTATATATGTCAACTACCACATGTACTGTGTTTTACATATGTACTTACTTTGACATGTAGCACTGAGATATCCATTCACTCACCAATACACTCATGCACACAGTAAACCGCCCATACAGCTGTTTCCACATGCACTTTTGAACCCATACATCTAGTGAATCAACTGCTCACACATCTATGCACAGAGTCATACACCTCCCAGACACCCACACACACACACAGTCTCCCATACAAATACTTGGCCAACTAATCAATAACCCATATAGTTAGTCATATAGCTAATGATCAACAATTGCATCAGATTACAAAACAACAGACACAATGGTGCACAATTTAAAACAGTTTAGTCACTAACCCATGCACTCAGTGAGACACATTTAATCACTCACTTATACAGTCAGTCATGCACCTACTAAATACATCATCCAGACACTTATACATCCACTCATTCTTCAATATATAAGACATATTTTAACTTTACAGAAACATACAGTCACTGGATGTTATCATCAGTGATGTCATCAGTGATGTCATCAGTGATGTCATTTGAGATGTCATCAGTGATGTCATCAGTGATGTCACTGACCATGTCATGAATGATGTAATATGTGACATCATCAGCAGTGGATTGCGGGTGCGCGATATATAGTTAGTACAACTAACTATATATGGAATTTCAATGGTTTTGTGTGAGTAAAATAAGGTTTTTTAAATGCTAATTCCTAACTATATATGGTCTATAACCTATGTTTTTTTCAGTGACTATATATGAACAATTGTTACTTACCTGTAAACAGGTGGTTCTCCAGTATTGGTGTCTTTCATAGATTCACATGCTTGAATATTCCCCGTCGTCGAAGTGGGAGTCCCACGGTATATAAAAATAGCAATAATGCTAATATAACATAAATGATAATATCATATAATAATAAAAATAGAGATAATACACTGTAAAACCTCTACAATGGTAACTTCCATAGGAAGACATTACAAGAGAAAAAACTCATTTGTAACATATCAGTGTCATTATGTTGGTCCAAACTGCAGCCAATCAGGCTCAAGCACCCTCTAGAACCTTCTCCTCAGAAGCTCAAGCCCTCAGATTTTCGTAGCACTAGTAATAATAGCGCATGAGGAGAAGAGAGCCTCTGAGGGGAGGAAGGGTGGGTCGCATGTGAATCTATGAAAGACACCAATACTGGAGAACCACCTGTTTACAGGTAAGTAACAATTGTTCTTCTCCAGTATTAGGGGTGCCTTTCATAGATTCACATGCTTGAATAGAATAGATAGCAGTAACTCCTTAGAACTGGGATTGCTAAGTATCTTAACATGAAGCAAACACATAGCTTAAAAGCAATAGCAATCACAGAAGAAAAGGAGGAGGGAACAGAGGCTCACCTTATTTAAAGAGATGGCGAAGCACTGCTTGCCCCACTGCGGTATCCGCCTCGTTGATGGAATCCAAACAATAATGTCTGGTAAAGGTGTGCCTACTTGACCACGTTGCCGCCCGGCAAATCTGGTGTAGGGGCACTCCGGCAAACAAGGCGGTGGAAGACGCCATCGCTCTCGTCGAATGTGCCTTCACAGGACACTGTAAAGGCTTGCCAGCTTGTTGGTGACAGTAGGATATGGCTGCTGAGAGCCATCTTGCAAGAGTTTGTTTTGTCACTGAATGTCCCCTCCGCATTCTTCCATATGCTACAAAAAGTTGATCGGATTTGCGGAAAGGGGCAGTTCTTGAAATGTAAAACTTTAGACAACGGCTGATGTCTAAAGAATGAAGTCGTTGTTCTGCCGGTGACTTTGGATTCGGGAAGAAAGTCTTTAAGAAGACAGGTTCGTTCAGATGGAAGTCTGTAGGCACTTTTGGCAAAAAAGAGGGATTGGTACGAAGATACTCCATCGGCTCTAAATTGCAAATAAGGAGGCTTGATTGTGAAAGCGTGAAGATCGCTCACACGGCGAGAAGATGTTAGGGCCAGAAGCAAAACGACCTTCCAGGTAAGAAACTTGTTGTCTGCCCTGTGGATTGGCTCAAAAGGAGGCTTCATGAGCTGTGACAATACCACGTTGAGCTGCCATGCCGGAGGCGGGCGTCTGATAGGAGGAAACTTTCTGAAGAGACCTTTAAAGAATTGTCGGATAATTCTGGATGAGCAGAGAGAGGTTGAGCCATCATGTCTGAAACGTGAAATAGCTGCCAGAAAAACCCTCAAGGTGGCATGAGAGAGGCCAGACTGAGCTAGGTGTAGAAAGAAAGGCAACAGCTGCTCCAGGGCAGAAGTGAGTGGATGGACATTTGCTTCTGCGCACCAATGGCAAAAACTTTTCCACTTTAGCTTGTACGTTTTAACAGTTGAGGAAGCTCTAGCAGAAGCCAGAATATCCCTGCATTCCTGGGGCATATCTAAGTTTGCGAATTCGAGGAATTCAGGTTCCATGCCCATAACTGAAGAGTGGTCGGGTCCGGATGGCATACTTGGCCCTCGTCCATTGACAGAAGATCTGGACGTGGATGTAGATGAATGGGAGTGCATTGGGATAACAGAAGAAGTTCTGAGAACCAAGCCTGTCTGGGCCAACGAGGTGCGATCAGTATCAAGTGGCAGGGTTGCCTGCGCATCTTCCACAACGTCCTCGGCACCAAAGGTATGGGAGGAAATGCATAGGCGAACAGGCCGCTCCAGTCCATGAGAAGGGCGTTTCCGCTGGACCCCGGATGAGGATGCCAGCTCGCAAAGGCGGGGCACTTCCGATTCAGTGGAGTGGCAAAAAGGTCCATCACGGGACGACCCCAACGGTGGAACACCATGTCCAGAGTAGGTTGATGAAGCTCCCACTCGTGGGTCGATGACGTGGACCTGCTCAATGAATCCGCTAGGATGTTTGAAACCCCCGGCAGATGGACCGCCGTCAAGGAGATTTGATGACGAAGAGCCCAGTTCCAAATCTTCTGAGCTAGCCGAGACAAGGGCTGAGATCTTGTGCCGCCCTGTTTGTTCATGTAGTGCATGCTGGTTGTGTTGTCCGTTTGAACCAGCACGGACTCTCCTTGCACCACTGGCAGAAAGGATCTGAGAGCAAGGAAGATCGCCATCAACTCCAATCTGTTGATATGCCAGGC
This sequence comes from Lissotriton helveticus, assembly GCF_964261635.1. Lineage (NCBI taxonomy): Eukaryota > Metazoa > Chordata > Amphibia > Caudata > Salamandridae > Lissotriton > Lissotriton helveticus. The sequence goes on along the minus strand of NC_136065.1, from coordinate 626,335,199 downwards.
TCGTTGTGACGGTGTCCATTTTCCTTTGATTGAAAGGTCCAGGAGATGAGCACCCCAACCCTCCATGGATGCATCTGTGGTCAGTGTTAGATCCGGAGAAAGGGCCAGAAAGGAAACTCCTTCGTTCAGGTTGGATGGTTCTCTCCACCAAAGGAGACTGTCCTTCATGCGAGACGAGACTCTCACTAGATCGTTGAAGGATCCTGACACTTGGCGCCATTGCAGGTCTAGTTCCTCCTGAATAGGGCGAGTGCGGAGCCTGCAGTTCGGGAGTAGAGCGATGCAGGACGACGCCATCCCCAGAAAAGACTTCAACATGCGCACAGAAACTGACCGTTTTGAACGGATGAGGGTGACGAGACGGACTATCTTCACCTGTCGTTCTTGGGAGACGAAGGCTTTTGATAATTCCGTGTCGAGAATGGCACCCAGGAAGTTCCTCCTTTGCGATGGTGTTAAATGCGACTTGTCCACGTTGATGGTCAACCCCAGTGACTCGAAAGTCTGCAGGCAGAGACTTGTGTCGTGAGCCAGCTGTAGAGGAGACGGAGATTTCAGGAGGCAATCGTCCAGATAAGGAAAAATCTGCACTCCTTGAAGACGTAGATAAGCCATGACTGGGGCCAGGACCTTCGTGAAAACACGAGGCGCTGAGCGCAGGCCAAAAGGCAGCACCTTGAATTGGTAATGGACAGCGCCCACCTTGAACCTCAGAAATTGGCGATGCTGTTGAAGAATCGGCACATGAAAATAGGCGTCTTGCAGATCTATCGTGGACAGGAAATCTCCGCTGCAGAGAAGCCGCAAGACTTCTGACAATGTGAGCATGCGGAAGGACTGCTGTTTCAGAAAGAAATTGAGCGCCCTCAAATCCAGTATAGGCCGCCACTCTCCCGTCTTCTTGGCAATGAGGAAAAAACGTGAGTAGAAACCTGTCCCTTGTTGTGATATAGGAACCACTTCGACTGCACCTTTTAGTATTAGAAGACGAACTTGATGTTGCAATTCTAGGAAATGGGGAGGTGGCGGGCCTGATGGCGGAGAATGAGGAGGAATCTCTGTGAACTCCAAGGCATGACCCTTGCGAACAATGTCCAATACCCATTGGTCCGATGTTATTAGAGACCATTGGGAATAAAACTGCGAGATTCTCCCTCCAACTCCTTGTGTGACATGAGAGTCACTGGCGTTTGTTGTTGGTACCCCTATAAGTTGATTTACCTTTATAGGGTCTTGACTGATTTTGGCGAGTAGATTGTTGGGAGGAGTAACGTTGATTGCCTTGGTTGAATTGGCGGTACTGAGTGTGTCCTCCTCGAAAAGTTGTGGAAGACGAACCTCTTCCACGCGCGCCACGAAAGGGCTGCTTCTTAAATTGTAAGGAGACTAGCGATTTGGCTGTATCGGTGTCTTTTTTAATTGACTCAAGTGCATCGTCAATGTGAGCGCCAAAAAGAGATTCACCGTCATAGGGCATGTCGAGTATCTTTGACTGGACCTCTTGTCGGAAAGAAGTGGATTTAAGCCAGCCTTGGCGGCGGAGAGCCGCAGCACTGGCGAGGATGCGAAATCCCGTACTCGCCACATCAATCGCACAGTCAATCATCTCCTCTGATGCCCTCATGCCATCCTGAAGAATTTGTTGTGCTTCAGCTCTGGATGCGTCCGGTATTAGTGAGACGAATGCGGAAATATCCGACCACATTTGCCGGTCGAAACGACCTAGAATGGCCAAAGCATTTGCAGCAAGACGTAGAGGACATGGTGGAAAATTTCTTCCCAATGGCGTCCAAACGTCGACCCTCTCTATCAGGTGGAGTAGTGAGAGGAGTCGCCGGATTACGGGATCGTCGCTGTGCTGCCTGTGTGACCACCGAGTCTGGCTTGGGATGCGAAAGCAAACAAGCAGGCGAACCAGCCGGAGCCTTATATTTCTTTTCCAGGCGAGGGACTTGTGCAGGCAAGGAGTTAGGAGAGTGCATAATCCGTATCCCTTCTTTCCATACAAATTCTATGATAGGTATGGTGTGAATTTGTTTGTACGGTTTGTTTTTGAAATCGTAGAGAAAGCAATCTTCTTGTCGTTGTTCTCTCGGCAATTTAAAGCGGTCCGCCGCTTTATCCATCAGCACATGGAAGCTTGCTATATCAACTGGAGGTGAATCACCTGTCTCTGGCTGCTGCGGAGAAGGTGTCTGTATCCGATAATCATCGTATTCCGCCATATCTGGATCCTGTTCATCATCAGTATCCTGGTGTAATTCCCCCTCTTCGCTGTCCGACTCGTCCACCCCGTGCGCACCAGGTGGCGGAGTAAAAGGGAGGGTAGGGCGGGAATGCTCTGGCAGAACAGGCTGCTCCGAATACTGCGGATAGGTGGCAGGGCCTGAGTCATCCAAAGGAGCGTGGCTCGGAGTACCTTGAGGGGTAGGCGGAAATCTTCGATTGTAGTCATCCAGCATATGCTGGAGGTTTGAAAACAAAGAAACTGGGAAAGATGTCATAGGAAATTGGACAAATTGTTCATTCTGTTGGATAACTTCCTCCACCTCATCGTGTTCAGAACTGGAGTCCTGACATTTGATGATTAACTCCGATGGACTGTGAGCTTCATCATCATCGTCCCCAATAGATCCAGTCTCGTGATCAGTAGCCATCAAAGGTGAGGGTAATTGAAGATCAGGAGGTGGCATCTGCAGAGAAGAATCCCTGCCAGAGGTCAAGGAAGGCAGTGGTACCAGAGGCATAGTGGCAAAAGAACCCAATCCTGACGAGGATTCTGAAAATGCCGCAGTTGCTATTGCCATCGTCGACGAGGTTGTGTCCACGGAGGGACCCGTCGTCGACGGAATCGTCGTCGACGGAACGTGCGTTGACGGAGTCTTCGTCGATGGAATCTGCGGAGACGGCATCTTCGTCGACGGAATCTTCGCCGACGGTATCTTCGTCGACGATATCTTCGTCGACGGCATCGTCGTCGACGGTACCTTCGTCGACGGTACCTTCGTTGACGGAACCGGCGTTGTCTTCTTCTTCGTCGACGAAGCCGTCGTCGACGAGCTGGTCGACGGAGCGCTCGACGTCGACGGAACAATCTTTGACACCTTTTTCGTCGACGAAGTCGACGTCGACGAGATGGTCGACGGAGTGGCCGACGTCGACGGGACCTTCGTCGACGATGAACTCTTCGACGTCGAAGAGGATTTCTTCGTCGCCGGTAATTTCGTCGCCGACGAGACAATCTGGATCGTCGACGGAACTGTAGAAGCACTCGACGACGTAGAAGACGTCGACATCACCATCGTCGACGACGAGGAAGCAGACGTCGTCGTCACTGAAGTCGTCGACGAAGACAGCAAAGCCAATCTCGTGGACGGAACGGTCGTCGACGAGCCCGTCGACGACCGAGGTGTCATGACTGTCAGAACGCTAATAGAGGCTGGAAAAGACGCCTGAGAGCCAGGTCTCGTGGGCGTAGACACAGAAGCCATAGAAGTTGAAGATTGTGCCACAGTTAAAGCCAGCTTTTGCTTCTTCTTCAGAAAAGGAGAAGGTAAGTCCTGAACACTCCCACGCTTGGAAGTGACAGTGGAACAGCCTGACTGAAGACTTTCCGCGTCTGACAAAACATCCTCTTTATCTTGGAGGCGCTTCAACCATATAAGAAGACGACCTTCCCTGTCTCTGAGAGTCTTAGAAGGAAGAGCTCTACAGAATTTACATTCATCCACCTTGTGTTCAGGGTACAGGCAGTAAATACACTTTTGGTGGGGTCCTTCTCAAACAAACGTAGCTTCCCACAGGAAGAGCAAGCTCTAAACAAAGACTTCTTACTTGACATTCTGGAAGAAATAAGTTGAAGAGAAATACTTGAAGAAAACTGAGCAGAGCTCAGGGAGACTCCCTTCACACGACGTGCGGTAGAAAATCTGAGGGCTTGAGCTTCTGAGGAGAAGGTTCTAGAGGGTGCTTGAGCCTGATTGGCTGCAGTTTGGACCAACATAATGACACTGATATGTTACAAATGAGTTTTTTCTCTTGTAATGTCTTCCTATGGAAGTTACCATTGTAGAGGTTTTACAGTGTATTATCTCTATTTTTATTATTATATGATATTATCATTTATGTTATATTAGCATTATTGCTATTTTTATATACCGTGGGACTCCCACTTCGACGACGGGGAATATTCAAGCATGTGAATCTATGAAAGACACCCCTAATACTGGAGAAATATATATATATAAACCTACAATATAAATATATAAATAAAGTATATATAATGAGTTAAAACATTAAAAAGTTTGAAATGACTTATTTTACAGTACATTAAATATAACTATAGTGAAAACGTTGCATAACGTAGGGGATGAAATTACTATTCCCACTCCAGCGAGTGGTACAGTAGGGAAAGTGTTGGATAGAGGGTGGGTGAAAATTACTATTCCCACTCCAGTGAGTGCAACAGTAGGGAAAGTGTTGGATAGCGGGTGGGTAAAAAGTACTATTCCCACTCCAGTGAGTGCAACAGTAGGGAAAGTATTGGATAGCAGGTGGGTAAATATTACTATTCCCACTACAAACAGTGCAACGGTAGGGAAAGTGTTGGATAGCGGGTGGGTAAAAATTACTATTCCCACTCCAGTGGGTGCAACAGTAGGGAAAGTGTTGGATAGCGTAGGGGTTAAAAATAACATACTTATAAATTAAAACATTTTTGTAATTAAATAATGAATTATCATAAAATAACAAATTAATTAAAAATACTAATAAATAAAAACTAAGAATAACTTCAATAACATTCAATTATTCCCACCCTATTCCCCAATAAACACACAACCCACTCCACATAAAATTTCACCTAAATATTATAATCAATTAATATAAATGAATTACCAGTTAATAATTACCAATAAATCATCAATACCAATAATAAACACAATTTAGCAATTAATAATTAAAACAATTATTATAACTATTAATTGATTAATAAAAAGTAATTACCAATTAGTAATTAACAATAAATTAATTATCAATACCCATAAATAAAATGTATTACTTAATTACAATTAAATTACTTCCCACCCTATTTCCCTATAAACCCACAACCCTCTCCTAAAAAAAGTACACTTAACATATTACCAAATTATTATTTAATTTCAAATTAATAACTATTTAATATTTTTCTACACAATAAACATAATTACCAATACATTATTACTTATTATTAATAAAATTATAATTGTTTAAATAATTGATTAACACAACAATATAAAGAACTAAATACAAAATTAATAATTAAATAATGTATTAAATAATTCATTTAAATTAAATTACTTCCCACCCTATTACCCTATAAACTCACAACCCGCTACGGAATAAGATTACACAAAAATGAATTAACATATAATTCATTAATTCAAATAAAATCTTAATTAATATATTCTAATTAAATTACTTCCCACCCTATTCCCCTATAAACCCTCAACCCGCTACAGAACTAAAATACGCAAAAATAATTTTACATAAAATTCATCACATTAAAAAAATTCCGACATACATTACAAACATAATATATACTTTTAACACATATACTAACACTTAAAACACTAAAACAAAATCGATATTTTTATCAACTATATTATGACTTTCAATATTACTAACTTCGATATTATTTAAAACGATATTTCTTACCTCCATTTTGATATTCTGCACCACTATATTTTTGTAAGTCGATATTTTGGCAATTCTATATTTAAAATTCGATATTTTGGCAACTCAATATTTAGACTGTTCACCATTTATTTCATTGTTCAAAATGAAAAGCTCCTTGCTTTAGTGTTTGATGTGGCATTCACAATGTAAACCCCTTCTTATTGTATTTGGCGGATGGTTTAAAATGTAAAAATCACTTGATATTGCTTTTGTCAGAGGTCACCATCTAAAACCCATCCCTACTGCATTCGTCAAATAACTAAATAATATGAAGTTTCTTTCCCTGATGCTTGTTATAGAGTTCACAACCTAAAACCCCTTCCTACTGTAATTGTTAGAGAGTTAACAATGTAAAACACCTTGTAAAGTTTTTGGCAAGCAGTTCAAAGTAAAACACCCCCCGGGAATATTTATACGAGAGTTCACAATGTGAAACCCATTCCTATTACATTGGTTACAGGGTGCACCATGCAAATCCCCTTCCTAATGTAAATGACCAGACATCTGTGTTAAAAAAATACTGGTCTAAAGGTGTTAACAACATGTAACAGGAACCCATCCATAAAGGCCTACTTACGTTAGCATATGCTATTCATAACAAATAATTCAGGCATACTGCCTTGATCGTTGGCTTGCTCCACGACTTAAACTGCCCAAGAAAACTAAAGTATGCTTTTCCAGATGAATTACTCAATTCTGCGTAATGAACTCCAGTAGGGATGAAGATTGATATGTGAGCAGAGCCACAGACCTCTCCAGTTAGTGTTTCTTAAAGCTCTTTATCTGTTGATGTTATATGGGTTGGCAACATCAATTATAAATAAGCATTGGCCAAGCCAACTGGTCTCAACTGTAGGACCTAACATTGGGTGAAAAAAGGCACAATGAAGTGGTCACTGTTGGCAGCATCATTCTGTAGGCGTGTCGTTTTTTGGACACATAAATGTATCATCAGCAATGTGCTGCCTGGCCCTCCAAACAAACTAAATAAATAAATAAAATATATATTTTAAAAAGAAATACGGGAGCAGTGGGGTGAATGGAGGAGTGGGTTGGGTGAGTGGCACGAGGTTGAAACAAGCGGTTCCAAATTGAAAATGAAGCCTGGGCGAGGGGGCATGCAGTGTGCAATAGAGATATTAACACGGGGAGATATTAACATGGGATTTGGAGAAATAGCAAAAAACATGCATGTCAAAAGGGCACAAGGGTGAGAGCCAGAGAGCTAAAAAACACATGCACTCATAAAGTGCTCAAACAAAAAAGAAGTAGTTCCCTAAAAGTGGACAGTGGAAGTATACAAGTCCGGGGGGGGTGTTGGGGGATAGAAACACAAGATAGAACAAGATGGACAAGGAAAGTCATCACATTGAATAAGAAACTAGCAAATGAGCGACAAAAAGCCAATTAATGGTAAGGAATGGGGGAACTAAAAGGCAACTGTGCGTTTTTGGTAAGCCAAGAACAGGTCTTTCCTTACAAGATAGCTTGTACTTTCTTGTAGGCGAGACCTTAAAATTCCATGCCTCTTGGTATTTCCAATGCTGTTTTTTCCTTCACAAAAGTACATTCATTAACGGAGGGGGGAGGGGGGGGGCTGAGAGAGAGCGCGCGCAAGAGAGTGATATACCCAATTTGTATCTAATGAGTAACAGGGCAAACCTATTCATGGTGAAACCTCGATATTTAATACAGCAACATGAAAACAACTGTTCGACTTGATAATTGAAGAAGACTAGATCATTGTTCATTAAGACCACTATAAAGTGTCAGTGGCAGACTTAATTCAAGGCACAGTCTGTTTATTTTTACGGAAGGCACACAACAGATGTTGCACTATATCCTGATTGGCTAAATTATTTAACAGAACCATTGAAATGAAATGAAATGAAATGAAATGAAATGAAAAAGGGATTTATAAAGCGCTCTGTGGCCAAGCGGCTTCCTGGCGCTGGGGAACACATCAGCATCTGCCTAACAGATACGGGGAGGAATTAGTCCGGGAAAGCCTGAAGGAAGAGAAAAGTTTTGAGGGCTTTCCGAAAGTGGGAAAAGATGGGGATGGAGCGGATGGAGAGGGGCAGGGAGTTCCAGATCTGCGGAGCACGCACAGAGAAGCGGGTGCCCCCTGTGCGAGACTTACGGAAGCGGGGAACGTGAAGGAGAGAGAGGGAGGAGGAACGGAGGGAGCGAGGAGGGGCATGAGAGGAGATGAGGGAGTTGATGAAAAAAGGAGCGGAACGGGCTTGCGCCCGAAAGTCCAGGCAAGCAAGTTTAAACTGGGACCTGTACTGAACAGGGAGCCAGTGAAGGGACTTAAGGGCGGGAGTGATATGGGAGAACTTAGGAAGACGAAGGACAAGACGGGCCGCCTGGTTCTGGATGGCCTGGAGACGACGAGTCTCATAGGCAGGGATGCCTACAAACAGGCCATTACCATAATCCAGGCGGGATGTAATGAGGGCAGTGATAATAACTTTAAGTGCATCAACAGAAAAAAACCGGGAGATCTTGCGGATGAGATGGAGGGAAAGAAAACAAGAGGATACAACAGAACTGATGTGCGCATGCATCGAAAGATCATTGCTGACCTTGATGCCCAGAGTCCGAACAGAGGAGACCGGGGAAGGAGGAGGACCAAAAGAAAGGGGCCAATGAGCAGAGGACCAGGGATTGGAGGGGCCACCAGTGAGGACGAGCTCTGTCTTGTCAGGGTTGAGCTTCAAATGATTGAGGCTCATCCACTGGGAAATAAAGACAAGAGTCGACCTGAGCTTGGGAAGAGAGTGAGTGGGGGAAGACAGATCGAAGACGAGCTGGAGGTCGTCGGCGTAGTTATACACCGAGACCCCCAGCTCTAGAAGCGAAGAAATGAGGGGGCGGATATAGAGGTTGAAAAGAAGGGGAGAGAGAGAGGAGCCCTGGGGTACCCCACACGTGACCGGAAGGGGGGGGGCAGAGAAGGTGGAGAGGTGGACTGCCTGTGAGCGTCCCTGCAGAAAGGAGGCGATCCAGGAGAGGGCAACGCCCTGGATGCCCGCTGCGCTGACACGGTCAAGAAGAATAGTATGGTCGACCGTGTCAAACGCAGCGGACAAGTCCAAAAGGACCAAGGCCTGAGGGAGATTACCATCGGCCCTGCCCTTCAGTTCGTCGAGGACCGCGAGGACCACACCCTCAGTGGAGTGGCCCGGTCGAAAGCCAGCCTGGTGGGAGGCCAAGATGTTATTCTCCTCGATGTAGGATGAGAGACAGGATGTTACGTGGCTCTCAAGAATCTTCCCAAGATAGGGAAGGAGGGAGATTGGCCTAAAATTAGATGGAAGAGAGGGGTCCAGGCCGGCTTTCTTCAGAATGGGAAGCACAATGGCAGACTTAAAGAAGGAAGGGACAGAACCCAGAGCCAGGCAGGAATTAAGGAAGGAAAGGGGAGGGGTGGGACAGCTGGTGAATAGAGTTCTGAGGATGCGAGCAGGTGCGCAATCCACCGGGGAGCCGGACTTGACTTTGACAAGAAGGTCAAGGAAAAGCTCGGGTGAGATGGGTACGAAGTGATCAAAAACAGAGGAAGGGGAAGGGGGGTGGACCGGGAGGTCAAGGTGAGGCACAATCGGAATGTTGGCCTTAATGGTGGTTATTTTATTAATAAAAAAGGTGTTCAACGAAAGGCAAAGAGATTGCGAAGGAGTTGGGGAAAGTCCAGCGCGGTCAGAGGTGGCAAGGCTACGGACCAGAGAAAAGATCTCGCGAGTTTTGTTAGCCGAAAGGGCAACGCGGTCCGAGAAGTATTTGGATTTGGCCGCTAGAATGGCCGATTTATAGTTATTAAGAAGAGCCCTATACTTCAGGCGGAGAGTGGGACAATAGGTACGACGCCAGCGACGTTCCGATCGTCTGAGCTCGAGCTTCAGGGATCTGAGGTCGTTGGAGAACCACCTGTGGGCGTCGTGATGACGGGCCAATCTAATCTTTTTGAGAGGGGCGGCCTGATCACAAGCCGAGGAAAGCCAAGTGCGAATAGCATCCGCCTGGTGATCCACAGGGAGATCAGTCAGGCCGGGAGCCGATAGAGAAAGAGAGGAGGAAAGGTCGTTAAGATCAACATTCTTCCAGCACCGAGCCCAGATGTTCTTGGGCAAGGTAGCTTTCTCGGGCTGACCCAGGGGGATGGAGAAGGAGATCAGAAAATGATCCGACCAGCCACAAGGAGAAATAGAAGACACCAGGGGTTTGCAACGGAGAGACCAGATCTGGTCAAGAGTGTGACCGTGGGTATGAGTGGGGATCAAGACGTGAGATGAGAAGTTGAGGCAGCGGAGAGTAGCGGAAAAGTCTTTCGAGAGGGGGTCCTCCTGCGGATCGCCCGGCCAAAAATTAAAATCCCCGAGTAGAATTAGAGAGGAATTATCTACAGCCAGGGTGGCCAAGAGATCCTGCAGAGAGGACACAAAAGAAGACATATACTGAGGGGGACGGTACAGAAGAATCACCGTGAGGGGAACCGGAAGGTTGAGGGAGCGGGCCACCAGAAAGTCAACATTGGTAATGCCAGGATGCGAAAGGAGCTGGAACTGCAAGGATCGGTGAACTATCATCGCCACACCACCGCCAGATCTACCATCTGGGCGGTCAGCACGGAGGGCGTAATGGGTTGCCGGGAGAATAGCAAGAAGATCAGGAAGAGAGTGGGAGGAAAACCAGGTTTCGGTAAGAAAAAGGAAGTCCGGGGGGTCAGTGTCCAGTAGATTAAAGAGAGCAGTTTGGTTTTTTACAGCCGAACGTGTGTTCAAGAGAATAGCAGAGGCGTAAAGGGGACCGGGAGACACACAAAGGGGAAGGGGGAGAGAGGAGAAAGGAGGAGAAGGGAGAGGTAAGGCAGCACCGGGAGGGGGAGGGGCATTAATACCAAACGAGGATAAGTGAAGAACTATAGAAGGTGAAAGAGGGGTTGAGGCAGACAAGGATAGGAGTTGGGCCGAAGAGTACGCCAAGCGAGGAGCAGGGTCTATGGCCCCTGGTCCCGGTCGGTCGCAGACGGGCTTGCCTTAGGCGCGCCTTCGGCGCGCAAACGGCGCGCCCGCTGCGCGAACGGTAAAAGCACATGGTAAATAGTGCGGCAAGGGGGCGTGGTCAAGGAGTGGGCGTGGCCGGGGGGAGCGTCCGCTGGAGGCGGCAGGCGATGGACTAAGCGGCCTCAGCAGCGACCAGCTTTTCTGATACTACAACTACAATATGGGGTAAAAACAGCCATTTGATGTGTTCACCAATAAGCAGCAATTTACTTTCCAGACATCACTAAGAACCACCCTCTGAGGTGAGCTAGAGAGTTTCACCACTAACCAGGAAGCAATGAGACTGGCACTCCTAGGTGAGCAACGAAGAGCCAGCATATACCGTACAGCGCAGAGAATCTCCTTCTAAGGTGAGTGAATGAGTACCGGCACTTAAAGGAGAGCACAGATAATCTTATCTACAAGGTGAGCAAATGGTAGCAGAACTTACCATATAGCACAGGTAACTCGTTCTGAAGTGAGATAACGAGTATCAGCACTTACTGGGCAGCACTGAGAATCTGCCTCTGAGGTCAGGAAACAAGTACCAGCACTTACTGCACAGCACAGAGAATCCACCTCCTTGATGAGCAAACGAGTACCTGCACTTGCACTGAGAATCTCCTTTTGAGGTAGGTGAACGAGTTCCAGCACTTCTGGATAGGACAGGGACTCTACCACCGAGGTGAGCAAACAAGTGCCAGCACTTTTAAAGTAATCATAAAACCCAGCCCTTTAAAAGCTCTGTGGTGTATTCCCTAGTGCTACTCGAGCAGCTTGTCACTGTGGCGGATCTGCACAGCACGCAAGGCGAACACTTGTAAGATAAAGAAGGCATCCATTTTATCAACAGTGCTGTTGGAGCAAGAGAAAGGCTAGGGCAGGAGCTAGTTTGGTGCACTCCCCCCGCACCCTGTGCCTCTTCTGCGAGCGGCGGTTACGTTTTCACAGAAAGAATATTGCGCCTGGGAAATGTTGTTATTTTGAATTGTTTAGCCGAAATGTTCTACAGATCACTAGATGGAGCCACACTGCAAAGTAAAGATTTCGGCTCCTTAGAGACAGATTAGGCGTGCTTCTGTTGGTGGCTAAGAGTCGCCGTGGGGCTGCCTTTACAGTGAATACTGTTACAAGGAATGCTACAAGCCAGGGATATTCAGCCACAGATTCGTTTTCGCTCGAAAGGGGTTAATTCATTGAAGAAAAGCTGGCGAAATTTGACTGCCTCTTGGAGAGAAAAAAACGAACACACCACAGGCCTAATCATAAAAAAATTGAGATTGGTCCTAGACATATTTGCATGGGGAAAGTAAGTCAGTGCTTGTCTCAAACAGCTTTTACTCTCGTATCATGAAAACAGATGTGTTGGGGTAGTAGTAACGTGCGACAAGAATATTTGTGCCCATTTGTTTTAGATATTGATTTGAGTTATATTCTACTGCTTTGTCATACTGTGTCCTGGATTTTTTGTTATGCAATTTTGCTTTATGTTATTGTGTCGTGTTTTGCTGTGTAAATTATTATAGATGTAGCAACAAATGCTGCTGCTACTTCGGCCAAACGCTGCTAATTTCCTTAAACTTACAGCAACAACCATTTACTACTATGCAGGCGTGAATTTCAAACCCTGTGCAAACATGTTTTTTTGTACTGACATTTAACGTCAGGAAAAACCTGGCAAAATATACGTGTCTGGGAGGGAGGTTGTACCTGTAAAACAGGCAAAACGTAGACTTTGGTACAGTAAATATCAGATGGGCACGTCATTCCTCATTCTCAGGGCATGCATATAGAAAACATTTCACCCCAGACTAATGGCATTTACCACATGTGGTAAATAGCCCAGAGTTTCGCCAAATCATAATGTGGCGCTAAAGTGCTGCTGCTCCAGCCCTTCAGCTGTTTAAAACTCCAGTTACCCACAACTTTGTCAGTGATTATGCCTTAAATTATCACTAACAGTATTACATAAATAAATAAATATGTGATGAGGGACCTGGAGACTGACCTACTTAGTGGGTTCCATTCGTAGCTCTGTAAAATGCCCCAAAACGAGCTTTGGCAATGCCAATAGCCTATTTTCTTTACCAATACCAAACATCCAGCAGCCATCTTTGTACGGTGTTTAATGCTATAGGAAAACCCATTCAAAGATGGCTACCATGGATGCAAGAACCCAAGCATAGTGGACACCCTTCAATTCATTTGCTTATGATTTAAGAAAATCCATTGAAAAATGATTGCCGCAGAAGTGCTTGCATCGACAGCAGCCATCTTTCAATGAATTTTCCTAAAAATAAAAAAAAAGTAATTGAAAATACCGGTCATGCATGTGTGCCTATGGACATGCATGGACAGACATCTCTGAATAGTTAAAAAACGATTTTAAGATGGCTTCCCATTGATACAGCGGTGGGGGACACTCAACGTGAGGGAGCTGCAAGGACAAAGGCTCAGAGAGGGGCGTTTTTAGGTCTCGGCTAGCATAGGCTGCGCTTGCGCAGTCTCGCTGGCGAGATTTTATGTCTTCTAGTATGGAGCTTAAACAAGCCAGCTCTTCTACATTGGCTGGCTTCTTAAACGGCAGGCAACCATTGGAGAAGAGCTTTGTCTGTCACTTTAAGCCCCGTCCGTTTCGGATTGAGGGGCATGTTTTTTCCTGTTCTTTCTCTCCTCTTCCCATTGGCTGGAATGTAAACAACAAGTCAAAACACGCCCGTTGTTTACATTCCAGCCAATGGGAAGAGGAGAGAAAGAAAAATACACCCCCAGTCTGAAAATGATGTGGCGTTTCTCCGAGCCATTTCTACATGACCTCGGAGAAAGATGGTGGTGTTCATGACGTGGTCCGAGGTTCATGGCCATGTAATGCCTCATGAAATTTAACGTTTGCTTTTCTAATTTGTTCACTTATAAATTCCTCCTCCTGTATCATTACAGTTCCTATTGTGAAACGCTCTGGCACCACCGGGACAGAACCCTGGTCTGTAGGGCTGCCGAGGCAGAGCATGCCCCGGTGAGCCACCGAGCCTCACCCGCCTAGCTACAGTCGTCCAAGCGTCCTCCAGAGAACACACATGGGCAGTTCGTACAGACCTGGTGCCCCAGCTCCAAAGTCAGCAGCACTGACTGTACCGCCACCACCTCTCCCCGCCAGCCAAGGCAGCGTCTGGATGAAGAGCAAGCTGTCTGTGCACGCCCCTCTCTAAAAGGCGCGGGGTGCCGAGCTGCGGCACGCCCACACCCGCAACAAGTCCATCTTCCTACGGCAAACCTTGGGGGGCAAACAAAATTCACCCTGCCTGCCATCTTTGGGGTTTGTATCGCGCGGGGGGGGGGGCGGGTATGCCGAGTTAGCTGCCCGCAGCCCGCAGCCCGCAGCCCGCCTGGTTGTTGGCGGTGCCAGCAGAGGGCTGGGACCGATGGTCAAAGTGTTGCAGAGCTCCCCAAGGCAAATGGGAGCCCCGCGGTAACAGTGCGGGGGGCACTGGGGCCCGCGAGGCCTTGGAAACAGCGAGGCCTTGCTGTGCCGCCTGCAAGGCTGCTCCACTACTTGCAGAGCACTGAGTCTAGCTGTGGGTGATGTGTGTGTGGGGAGTGGGGGAGCGAGGTTGGGGTGATCTTCATGCTGCTAGCGCCTCCTCTGCGGTCTCATTTCCTAAAGGCCAGCAGGTTCGGCCAGTCTCTGTACTCCTCTACTGCGGAGGGCGGCAGTTTTGATGGTCGGGAAGGGGATATTTGCGAAGACAAGAAAGCTGAGCGGATAGAGGCCCTGCTCAACAGTAAACCACAGCACCTGCTATGTTGGGCACGCCTCCCTACCATACATGCTACTACCCACTACCACACATTGGCATGGTCCGACGGTACCTTCCCACCCTAGTGCACAGCAGCAGCGCTATCCTTCCCAAAGATATTTTACGTTATTCATGCATTTCACATCAGTAGGCTTTAAAGGCTGCTTATACATTATCCCGACAGTCTGAGAGGGCAGTGATAACAGCGTGACAGCGGCCGGACAAGTGGAGCCCGCTGACTCGAGCAACAGGGCTCCGGTTCCAGATTAAGACCTGCAGCCATCTAACAGCAAGGATCGCGCACTCAAATGACGCATAATCATGAAATTAAAGCCTACGCCCATCTCACGGCGGAAATAACCCCTGGATTAGTATCGGGGCCGAGGTCACCGAGATGCTGTTTAAAGCTTGGCACGCGCCATTGAACAATTATTCGGTGTTTCTGAGTCGGGCGCTGAAATCTGCATTCTTGTTACAGGATGAAGCTATACAAGGAAAAAGGCGCAAAAATAACTGGGGCTCAGCGAGTAGTGCGTCACGGGCACCCCTTCAAAGAAAGGCAGGAAGTGCCAGGTCCTCTCTCCATGTCAGGCTTACGGAGGAAATAAAATAAAACACAGCGAGACTTCTCTTTTATTGGTGAAAATATAGTCAATGATTGAAAAAAAAAATGTTGGGGGAAAAGGAAAAACCTGGCATCCCAAAGGTGAGCAGGCACCTGTTCGTATTTCTGAAGGGAGCCGCGCCGCTGTCCGTCTGTGGGTCGTGTTGCCGCCATAAGCACGTGCATCTAAACGCTTGTATCACTTTTCCTGTCTACATAATTTAGGGGCATATGTCTGATAAATGGGCCTCATTAATATTCTACTCTGTGGCTCGGAGTGGAGGGGGTTAGTCTTGGTGGACAGATGGGGGGGTTTGGGAGGGCCGGTGGACAATGGCACTCGCCTCCTTTGCCGCTCCCGAGGGGAGGGAGAGAGTGCAGGATGAGATGATGCTCTTTTTTCACTACCAGGGCATGCGCCGCGAGGCTGTTGTGCCGTGAAGTGAAAAAAAAATCTGTGCCAAGAGATATAGGTGAAGTTTAACGGGACTTCACACCTCACAAAAGGAGTGATGCCGCGAGGCTGGGTTTACCTCTGAATACTTTCACCCTGTACTTTCACTACCCCCCTTTTCACCCCCAGACAGGAGCCCCTGGAGTCAATCCTCTGTCCCGTAATTCTGTGTTGGGTGGGGGTGGGCCGCGGGGTATAAGGGAGGGATCTGTATCTCCGCGGGACACGCTCATCCGCAACCATGGAAAACAACCTCCCTTGACAAACGACCTGGCACCCTCCCCGATTTAGCCCATGTTAACACAGCCGCTCCAACGTTTGCGCAGGTTTTGTAAAGAGCCACAGAGAAGGGCCTAAGTATTGTTAAAGGGCCCAGAGGGGCCCGTGTCTTTCTTACCCAGTCCCCATTTTCACCGTTGCCGTGCAAGTGCGCAGGCAACTCCAACGTTGGGGGCAAGTGTGTGTGTGCTTGTGTGTGTGGCTCTGTGTGTGTGTGGCTCCGAGTGTGTGTGTGGCTCCGAGTGTGTGTGTGGCTCTGAGTGTGTGTGTGGCTCTGAGTGTGTGTGTGGCTCTGTGTGTGTGTAGCTCTGTGTGTGGCTCTGTGTGTAGCTCTGAGTGTGTGTGTGGCTCTGAGTGTGTGTAGCTCTGTGTGTGTGTGGCTCTGAGTGTGTGTGTGGCTCCGAGTGTGTGTGTAGCTCTGAGTGTGTGTGTGGCTCTGAGTGTGTGTGTGTGGCTCTGAGTGTGTGTGTGTGGCTCTGAATGTGTGTGTGTGGCTCTGAGTGTGTGTGTGGCTCTGAGTGTGTGTGTGGCTTTGAATGTGTGTGTGTGGCTCTGTGTGTGTGTGTGTGGCTCTGAGTGTGTGTGGCTCTGTGTGTGTGTGTGGCTCTGTGTGTGTGGCTCTCTGTGTGTGTGTGTGGCTGTCTGTGTGTGTGTGTGTGTTTGTGTGTCTCTGTCTGTGTGTGTGGCTCTGTGTGTGTGTGTGTGTGGCTCTGTCTCTGTGTGTTTGGCTCTGTGTGTGTGTGTGTGTGTGGCTCTGTCTGAGTGTGTGTGTGGCTCTGTATGTGTGTGGCTCTGTGTGTGTGTGGCTCTGTGTGTGTGGCTGTGGCTCTGTGTGTGTGGCTCTGTGTGTGTGGGTGGGTTCATGTAGCTCTGTGTATGTGGGGGTGTGTGTGGCTGTGTGGCTCTGTGTGTGTGTGTGTGTGTGGGTGCAAATGCAATAGGTCTCACATTTGCGAGAGATTAAGCTATTGGCATTGTAAATGACAATGCCATTTATTTATATGTTTTAAAAACAAAAATGTCATGAGCAATGCCAATAGCTATAACTTTAACAAAGACGAGACCATTGCATTGAAAATGCTTGTTAAATAAAGAAAGCGGCACAAGGAAAAAAGTGGGGCACAAAGATGAAGAGGAAGAGAAAAGTCTCTCACATGCACTGCAATGCAAGATTTATTTATTTATCTATCAAAAATGTTATATAGCGCTAGCTAGACCCGGGGGGTATCAAAGCGCTTTACATAATCAGGAGCCAGGTAATAATCAGGACACTTAGTAACTGATGTACACATAATCTTAAGCTAATGTACAATCAGCAATAAATACACTTGAAAAAATTAGGCAATGTGGGTGGAATACACGATGTACATAGACAGCTGGCAGGGCCTGAAGGCGGTTAATGCTTAATGGCAAGTCACCACTTAAGAGTCCAGTATAAGAACACACATTCAAGGTAACAAGCATTTGCAATGCAATAGGTCTCGCATTAGGAAAGTTTGAGCTATTGGTATTGTAAATGACACATTTTTTATTTATGTGTTGGTTTTGAAAATAGCAAAATTAATAGCTTTGTCATTTACAATGCCAATAGTTATAACTTTCGCAAATATGACACCTATAGCATTTGTAATGCAATATGTGTTGTATTTACGTGACTTAGATGTATTGATATTACAAATATCAATGGATTATAATTTTTTTTAATAATTAATACTTAAATAAAAGTTACTGTAATTTATAGACAATAGCTTAAACTTTTGTAAATAACTTTTGTGAAGATTATGTTCAGTGTATTTTATTGTGACGAAAATCCAAGAACAGAAGTGAAATATTAACATCTTTTTGTGACATTTGTAATAAAGCTTGAAACATTGAGAGAACATATTTGAACCAGTTGTTGAATGGTTGCACAGATTGATGCTGTGGTGGCGCATAGTGATGTTGTGGTGCCCCTGAGTGATGCTGTGGTGGTGCTGAGTGATGCTATGGTGATGTGATAGATAGAGTGAGTACGATAGATAGAGTGAGGGCGATAGCTAGATAGAGGGAGGGCGATAGATAGCTAGAGTGAGGGCGAAAGATAGAGTGAGGGCGATAGATAGATTGAGGGCGATAGATAAATAGAGTGAGGGCAATAGATAGATAGAGTGAGGGCGATAGAGTGAGGGAGGGTGATAGATGGATAAATAGAGTGAGGGCGATAGATAGAGTGAGGGGCGAGAGATTGAGGGCGATATAGTTAGGGCAATAGATGGATAGATAGAGTGAGGGCGATAGATGGATAGATAGAGTGAGGGCGATAGATAGATAGTGGTAATTATGTGGCGTGTAATTAAGTGGCACTGAGTGGTATTATGAGGAGTGTATGTTGTATTCAGTAGAGTGTAATTGTGTGGCGTGTAATTATGTGGCACTAAGTGGTATTGTTTGGAGTGTATGTTGCATTGAGTGCAGTGTAATTATGTTGCATATAATTATGTGGCACTGAGTGGTATTGTGTGGATTGTGTGTTGCATTCAGTAGAGAGTAATTATGTTGCATATAACTATGTGGCACTAAGTGGTATTTGAAGTGTATGTTGCATTGAGTGCAGTGTAATTATGTGGCACAGAGTAGTGTTTGGAGTGTATGTTGCATTGAGTTTAGTGTAATTATGTGGCATGTAATTATGTGGCATTGAGTGTTATTTGGAGAGTATGTTACATTGAGTGCAGTGTAATTATGTGGCGTGTAATCTGGCACTGGGAGGTATTTGGAGTGTATTTTGCATTGAGTGCAGTGTAATTATGTGGTGTGTAATTATGTGGCACTGAGTGGTATTTGGAGTGTATGTTGCGTTGAGCGCAGTGTAATTCTGTAGCATATAATTATGTGGCACTGAGTGGTATTGTGTGGAGTGTATGTTGTATTCAGTAGAGTATCATTGTGTGGCGTGTAATTATGTGGCACTGAGTGTGTGAGGGTGCAGAGTGTGAGGGTGCAGAGTGTGTGAGGGTGCAGTGTGTGTGAGGGTGCAGAGTGTGTGAGGGTGCAGAATGTGTGGGGGTGCAGTGTGTGTGAGGGTGCAGAGTGTGTGAGGGTGCAGAGTGTGTGAGGGTGCAGAGTGTGTGGGTGCAGTGTGTATGGCCAAAAGTAGTGTGAGGGCACAGTGTGTGTGGCCTAAAGTAGTGTGAGGGCGCAGTGTGTGGCCTAAAGTAGTGTGAGGGTGCAGTGTGTGTAGCCTAAAGTAGTTTGAGGGCGCACTGTGTGTGGTCGGCTCAGTGTGTGTGTGGTAGCACAGTCAAATGCATGTTTATGCCTGAATGGTCTTTTTTTATAAGGAATGTAGCAGTTTGTTTCTTTGTTTGGTGACTGTATTGTGTAAAAGTTCTATTTTATGTCCGTGAAAAATACCGGGAATTTTTGTGATAAATAACAGTGAAAACTGAAGACAGGTGTTTTCAATTGTGTGTAATTTGTTATTGTTAAAAAAACGAGGGATATGAGTGTGGTAAACAAACAGGGGTGCAGTGTGTGAGGGTGCAGTGTGTGAGGGTGTAGTGTGTGTGAGGGTGTAGTGTGTGTGAGGGTGTAGTGTGTGTGAGGGTGCCAAGTGTGTGAGGGTGCAGAGTGTGTGAGGGTGCAGAGTGTGTGAGGGTGCAGAGTGTGTGAGGGTGCAGTGTGTGTGAGGGTGAAGAGTGTGTGAGGGTGCAGAGTGTGTGAGGGTGCAGTGACAACGTTTAAAGCAGGACATTTGTAAGGGGGAGCAACCTTCGTGTGTCTTTAAAAAGTAAAAAGGAATTTACAAAAAGCGACATTACTATACGCAGAGAATGCTACTCACAGAGAGGGTGGAAATGGGGAAAGATTTCAGCAGATAGGGTGCAAAACGAGGGAGTTGACACACTAGTCACAAGGACGGTGCGAACCAGGAGGACATGAAACGCGCAACACCGTTGTACTCTCCTGGAGCATTGAAAAGTGTGCACTTTGAGAGTGCCAAGGGGAGTCTCACAGATAAGTGTAGGAAAACATAGGAACCCGCGCGCCATTGTTAAAAGCTCTTGGTGCATCCTGCAACAAGATGCGGTAAAACCGCGTTAAAGCTCGTACATGGTGTTTTAACCAACTCTTGTAGCCCTGCTTGTCCGCCTCATATTTGTTCAAAGCCTTTTCATAACGGTAAGTGATGCAAAGATTAGAAAGATGTCCAGGCGCAAGACGAGCATGCTCAACAATTCTAACTTAGTCTTGACAATCCGGCCGTGAATGAGAGCTATTTGAACAAGCACACAAAAGCAAAAGAACGGGTGGGAGGTAGTGGTGTGGGGACGCTTCCGCACGGGGAGATCAAGTGAAGTACGAGCATACTAACTCTGTGTTTGCACCACAGAAATGAGCGGTTTCCAACGGAGATGGCTGCTGCGTGTAGGGGGGGCGATACAATGGAAATGCAAATAAAATTAAAAGGGATGGTGGGGAAACAAGGCATTAACATGGAAGAGAAGGGAACGGACGTGAACTGAGAGTGTTGGGGGACGGAGCACGGGGGAAGGAGAGGGAAGAGTAGAGTGAGATGTATCCCAGAGGAGGGATATAAGTGCTATACGCGAGGTTTGAAAGCGCTTTGGGAACAAGCGATGCCCGCTGTGCTGGGGGAGGGCCATAAAAGGAAGGGGACGGAGAGGAACCTGTAATAACTCGGACATCAAAGGAAGGGTGGGAGGGACATTGGCGAGCGGGGGGTGAGGGGGTGTGCAGCCTGGTGAGCTGAAGTGTGCGTGGTTGTGCCCACATGCACTGTACCCGATCCGCAGGTTGGGTACTTTTGAAAGCCGTACTATAAGCTCACCAAACAAGCATTGCTAAAGCAATGCCGTAGGCGAGACCTAAAAAGGGGAAAATTGAAGTAAACAGTCATCTGTTTAACATGTCAGGTAGAGAGACTGATTGGACCAAGGTTGAGAATTGTTCAAGTGTTCCGGTATTTCTTGAGGAGCAGGCGTTTAAGGTCTCTTTTGAAGCCGGAGAAGGAAGGTTGCATCGTAAGTCCTTCGGTAGAGAGTTCCATATGCTGGTAGCGTTACCCGAGAACAAGCGAGCCTGTGTAGATTTGTTTTTTAGTTTGAGAGGAACACGAAGAAGTATGTTGAAGCTTCTCAATGCTCTGGTTTTTCCTGAGTTAATGAGTTTGTTGTCTAAGTATTCAGGGGTGTGTGTGTGAATGGCTTTGTGGGTGATACAGGAGGTCTTAAAATTGCATCTTCCTTCTATAGGAAGCCATTTGAGGGTCTTGAGTGCAGGCGTGATGTGCTCAAATCGTTTCATATCGGTTATGAGCCTGGCTGCCATGTTTAGTACAGATCTGAGGGGAGCGAGGTGCGATTTCGGGGTCCCTATGATGATAGCATTCCCCTAGTCAAGTTTGGAGAGGGACAGAGATTGTAAATGTAAATGTAAATTGATACTTGTATAGCGCACTACTCACCCGCAAGGGTCTCAAGGCGCTTGTACGAATACCGCTGTGGAACCCATCCTGGCTTTCCCTGTGAGGTGTCCACTCCTGGGCACCCCCACGGTGGAGGCCAGGCATCCTTAGCGTTGTGGGGGCCGTTGTGGAGATTAAGCAAGCTATTGCCCAGAGTTGCAGAGTGGGACTCCATGATTGGAATAGGCACCGAGGCGAGAATGATCAGGTCCGTGGAATTTTGAGCCCAAGACCCGCCGAGGCGGGGAATTGAACCCTGGTCCCTGGCTAGACCTCTGCATCAGGGTCTGCCGATCTAACCATTGAGCCACACTTCTCCATGAATTGAACGACCCATTTGAAGTTATATGAGGGAATGAATGGTTTGATTTTCTTAAGGTGTTTAAAGTGTGTACATGGCTCCTTTGGCTGAGTTTCTGATGTGTTCTTTCATTGACAAGTCTTTATCCAGGGTGAATCCTAAGGATTTAGCCGAATTGGAAAGAGTGAGTACAGTTTAGAGCCGTCAGGTCGTTGATCCAGTCTTTGATAGGAAGGTGATTACTTTTGGGGGAGAACAGGATAATTTCTGTTTTGGTGGGATTTAATTTTAGATGGTTAGAGTTAAACCACATTTGTATATTGCACAGTGTGACATTGAGATGACGGATGTCACTGGGGGATTTAATTTTGTAAAAGAGTTGTGAGTCATCTGTATATAGGTGGAATTTGATTCCAGCTTGCTTCAGGATGATAGAAAGGGGCTCCATGAAGAGATTGAACGGTGATGGGGAGAGGATTGAGCCCTGGGGGACTCCAAGAGAGATAGGTGTGGGTTTCGAGAGGCAAGACTTGATTTTGATTTGTTGTGATCGGTGTTGGAGCTAAGTAGTGAACCATTTTAAGACAATGCCATTAATACCGGCACGGGTCCTCAGGATTCCAGTAAGGCTGCGTGGTTCACAGTGTGAAAGGCCACTGATAAGTATGCATGCATCACTATTGTCTAAGGATCTATGTATGTCATTTGCGATATTAAGCATTGCAGTTTCAGTGCTAAATCCTTTAATGAAACCTGATTGAAGGAGTCAAGTAGGTTGGAAACCTCAATACGTCGGTTGAGCTGTTGCAAGACACATTTTTTCCATAGTTTTGGTTAGAAATGGGAGGTTGGAGATAGGTCTGAGGTTGTTGAGATCATTCGGGTCAGCCCTTGGATTCCTGGGAATGTGAGTGATTTGACCTACTTGAAGGGAATAAAGTACACAGCCCGAGTCTAGAGAAGAGTTAATGATTTTTGTCCAACATGGGGCGATAATGTGGTTAAGGTTGTGTACAATTTTAGCAGGGAGGGGATCCTTGGTATGAGAAGTGGGTTTTAGTTTTGCAATGATATTGAAAACCTCAAGTTCGGTCATGGGTTGGAAGACACCAATTTGCGTTATTTTTCAATTGGATGTTGAAAGGGTTGCCGCTAGTACCATTAGGAGCCATATTTTCTTTGGCGTGGTCCAGGGGAGAGGAGACTGAGGTAGTGTGTGGAGTGTCTGAGCAGATTGGTTGTAAAGGGGGTGGGGTTGTGACTGGAAGGTATGATGGGTTAATTTTCATTATTTTGTCTGTGAAGAAACTGTCAGTTTCTTCACAGCGTTCCTTAGAGGCTACACTTTCATGTGAGGAGGAAGAGGTGGTTTGTCGTTTGACAATGTTAAATAGTTCTCTGGGCCTATTTTTTGCACGGTCGAGTTGGTTGCGGAAGAAGGTGGCTTTTTCTATGAAGATGTGCTTCTTGTATGTCATCCTTGCAGATCTGAGTAGCATAAGATGTATTGACAATGGGTTTTGTCTCCAGGTCCTTTCAGCTTGCCTAAGATGTCTTTTATCGTCGTTGAGATCCGAGTTGAACCAAGATTTTGATTGAATTGATCTTTGTTGTTTTAACTTGAGAGGTGCCACTAGGTCCAGAGCTTCACTTATAGCAGTGTTGAAGTGCGTAGTCAGGTCATTTACGTTATGCGAGGAAGGGCGATGTTGAAGTTGTTTACAGATCTTGGCTTCAAGGTCCTTAAGAGGGACTTGTTTGATGTTTCTGGTCCACTGCTTGGGTTTCACTGAATAGTTTAAGAGTGGTTTAATGGGGCTAACAATGTTGAACAGTATGAGAAGGTGGTCTGACCAGTCTATAGGTAAGACCAGTTAATTTTTGGTGATCACCTCGTCAAGTGTAGCGCCTTTTATATGAGTTGGTTTATTGTGGAGTTGATTAAGGTCGTCCATTTCTAGACGGTTGATGAGGCGCCTGACTGTGGAGTCTTCAGCGTTGTTCCAGTGCAAATTAAAGTGTCCCAGGAATACGTCCTTTGTGTCCGTTAAGGAGAACTGAGTTAGTAAGTCTGATAACTCTTCGGCGAAGAGGGTGCGATTTCCAGGGGGGTGATAGATGGTGTGGAATTTGACAGGTGTGAAGCCATTACCTTTAACTTCGATGCCGAGGTATTCAAAGGTCGAATATTCAGAATTATTTAGTAAGAATAGATGGATTTCAGCTTTGTGGATTAAAGCTAAACTTCCACCAGTTTTTTCTAGTCTGTCCCATCTTATGATGGAGTAACCAGGCAGCATAAGTAAATCAAGTATGGCATTTGAGTGGTCATTGAGCCAGGTTTCCCTGAGGAAGGCGATATCAATTTCTTCACCGAGTAGGGTTTCTGCAATATCAGTAGCGCGTTGAGCTGCTGATCTGCAGTTGAAGAGCATGCAAGATGAAGAGGAAGGGGTGTCTTTAGGTAGTTGTAACATCTGGATTGTGGTGAATTGAGCTGGTGGTCTGGGCGAGTCAGTAGTAACGTGGGATCTATTTATGCCCACTATAACTGGGATGGTTGAGGGATTGTGTGCCACTGTCGGAGACTTTGCAGCCGATCTGCAGTTGGTGGGCAACAGGCTAGTAGGCAGGTATTGTCTGTTACAGACTGTAAGGGCTGGATGGTGTTGAATTGGGCAGGGGTCTGGGTGAGACTGTAATATCAGGTGTTCTGTTAGTGCCCATTATTACTGGAATGGAGGAGGGAGGGGTGAGAATAGTAGTCTGGAGCTTGGGGAGGTAAGAGTCACTGAGAGCCACAGCTTCCCGAGCAGATAGGGGCAGTGAGAATGACGGACATATGAGCCAGACGGCCCAGTGGAGTGCAAGGCCAAGGGGGTGCCTTGTAAGGCCTTCATGGAGTCTGGGTAACGCGGCCATTTCAGGCTCTCGTTGTTGGGAAAGAGGGTATGGATGGTCTGAATTGCTAGGTCCCGTCTAAGATGCGCTAGGTCCGTTGTGAGAGTCGATTTTACGCTCCATACTGTGAAGCATCTGAGAGTGTAATTGATAAATCCTTCATAGGTATGGGGAAAGACTTGGCAAGTCCAGTGCATGTGAGAGTAGGGGGTCGCTGAGTTGTTGGGGTGTTCTAATTCGTTGGCGCAACAGGCTTGTTTGAACTATGATTGTGTGTAGGTGAGGAAGCAGGTGGGGACCTGCTGGCGGGCAATTGACTGTTGTGAGAATTGGAAAGGGTGTCAGGGATGATGATTGAGTTAGGGAGAATCCCAGCGTTGGATAAATTGGTAATGTGAGGGAACATGTTGAGACCTGTGTGTGGGGTCAATCAATCAATCAATCAATCAATCAGGGAATTCTAAGCGCGCTACTCACCCGTAAGAGTCTCAAGGCGCTAAGGGTGGAGGGGCGGAGGGGGGGTCCGCAGATCTGTTTAGCCGAAAAGCCAGGTCTTGAGGGTCGTCCTGAATGTGTTCAGGGAGGGGGCACGGCTGATGTCTGCAGGTAGCTCGTTCCAGGTCTTGGCTGCAATGTGAGAGAAGGATCTTCCCCCTGCTCTGGCTCTGTGCATGCGCGGGGTTTCAGCCAGTGTGAGGTTGGAAGATCAGAGGTTTCTTTCGGGTACGTGGAAGTTGATTCTGTCGTTGAGGTATTTGGGTCCATTGTTGTGTAGGCATGAGTGAGGATTTTGAAAGTGACTCTTTTCTCCATGGTGAGCCAGTGGAGACTTCGTACGTGTTGACTGATGTGTTTGTGTCGGGGGAAGCAGAGGAAGAGACTGGCGGCGGTGTTCTGTATTGTCTTGAGTTTGCGGAGTAAGGATTTGTTGATGCCGGTGTAGAGTGCATTTCCATAGTACAATCTGCTGGTGATGATTGCGTGGGTGACTGTCTTCCTTGACTCAGGGGGATCCACTTGAAGGTCTTGCGGAGGATGCGAAGGGTGTTGAAGCAGCTGGAGGTGACGGCATTGACCTGTCGGTTCATGGTGAGTGTGAGTAGAGTATGATGCCGAGGTTCTTGCTGTGGTCTGAGGGGGTAGGTGGGCTTCCGAGGGCAGTCGGTCACCAGGTGCTGTCCCATGCAGAGGACGAGGACTTCTGTCTTCTCGGCCTTGAGCTTAAGGCAGCTGTTGGTCATCCAGACTGCTGTCTTGCATTCCTTTCAGGAAGTTGAGTTTGGCAGTGGTGGGGTTTTTGGTGAGGGAGAGGATGAGCTGGGTGTCGTCAGCGTAGGATACGATGTTGAGGCAGTGTTGTCGGACGATGGCTGCGAGGGGGGCCATGTAGATGTTGAAGAGGGTAGGGCTCTGGAATGAACCCTGTGGGACTCTGCAGGTGATTTTTGTGGGATCAGAGAGGAAGGGTGGGAGTCTGATCATTTCTTCAGGTGAGGAATGCTCAGATCCAGTCCAGGGCTGTTCCGTGTATGCCTGCGTCGTGTAGTCTGGCGAATAGTGTGCGGTGGGAGACGGTGTCAGCGGCCACTGATAGGTCGAGAACAAGCATTTGCAATGCAATAGGTCTCGCATTAGGAAAGTTTGAGCCATTGGTATTGTAAATTACATTTTTTTTATTTATGTGTTGGTTGTGAAAATAGCTAAAGTAATAGCTTTGTCATTTACAATGCCAATAGTTTTAACTTTCACAAATGTGACACCTATAGCATTTGTAATGCAATATGTGTTGTATTTTCACGAAACTCCAAGAACAGAAGTGAAATATTAACTTTTTTGGTGACATTTATAAGACAGACGTCATTGTTGTTCGAGTACTTTACGCTGGCACACCTCTTAAAATTATGCAGAGTACGCATGATCTGTATTAGCCGCAGTAAGATTGTTTTTAATGAAAAGTGAAATCGAACTATTGTAAATAGCAGCTTTTGAAACTGAATAAAATTGTTAAATACATAATGGTTGGACAAGACCCTCTGCAGCGTTTCAAATCATATTTACTAACATAGAACTGGAAGATGCTGCCAGAAAGAGCATTTGAAACCAACACCTACAAATTATAATGTAACCTGAATGTATTGCCTTAAATCATTCAAGTAATGTGACTTGGAAGAGTAAGTGCAGATTCTGTTGTTCACAATAGAAGTTGTGAGGGCAATCTGCAGCAGAAAGGATGCATGTGAAAGCAGCAAGGCTATAAAATAGTGCTTAAGGCGCAATCCCCAAAAAGTTCTCAGAGAATGTGATATCATTAAAGCTGTGTTTTTGAGACGTGATAAGTATTATAATGGGATGGGGAAATGAGCTACTGTGAATAAAATACTTCCGGGCTGTGTATGTGTGTGAGCGTGCGTGTGTGCGTGTGTCTTGGAGTCTGTGTGTATGCGTGTGTAACTGTGGGGGAGGAGGAGGAGGGGGTTGCCTGTCTGGGTGCCTGCGTGTCTGTGTAAGTGTAAGTGCGAGTGCGCGCGCGCGTGTGTGTGTGTGTGTCTGTGTGCATGCATGCATGCGCGTTAGGCTGGGAGTATGGGAGGGCGGCGCAGGACGGAACGTGCGTGTTCGCACACACGAATCCAGCCTGAAAAAGCTTGTGCACCCTCTTGTCCTCCTTCCCCCGTAACAGATAACTATTGGTCTCCAGCTGGACAAATGCATCCTTGCGGATGCATTGCCAGCGAGACCTAATAAAGGGCTGATTGGGTGTGTCCAACGAGGGGCTAGAATTATGGGAGAAGTTGAGTGAGAGGAAGAGTGACGATGTCGAGCAGTTGGGATGGGTCTGTGATGGAATGGGCTGCCGGTTAGGAGTCGAGGTACACCCGTGATTGGACCATGAGTAGCTGCTGCAAGGATGCATGGTATAGATCTGCCCACATCATCTTCTGGTATGACGTAGAGAACAAGCTGAATACACGCTAATGTGAAAATAAAGCGAGTGGTGAGATGTAAGTTACTGGTGCAATGCACAGGGCGTATGTGAGTGCATGTAAACTATCGGGACAATGCATGGGACAGACATGATCACGGAAGCTGCTTTAAAAACTGGGTGTGTATGAGCACGCTGAGCTGCGGAGAATAATGCGATATGCACGTCACCTGCTAATAGATTACATAACAGCTGCTGCACTTTTATAGGGGCATACCAGCTTCTGAAACAATCGCTTCTTTACAGGCCGGCAGAATGGTGGCGATCGATACCGGAATCCGCCACAGATATGCAATAGATGGCTGTAGAATGCGTATTAGCTGTCAGTGCAGAGGGTTCCTTGTTTGTCCATCAGTTTCTGAGGGTTTTCACACCATCTGTGAGGAAGTAAAGGTGACCTGTTCGTGGTCACCAGCAATCAGAATAATGTACGGACAGATGTGCCCATATAGTGTGAAAGATAGCGTCCGACAGATGTGCTTCAGCTGCTGATGTAATGCAATTGCGAAATATGCCGACATCAGCTGCTAAGCGGATGCATTTGATATATTTGTATACATCAACTCTTGTTGCGAGAAAGCAGCATGCGGATGTGAGCACTGACTGAGAAAGGGAAATGTTGGTACCAGCTGTTTGTAGAATGCATGCGAAGTATACACGAGTCAGTTGCTAAGTAAGGAAGTGGGCTAGCTGTCTACCAATCGAGTGTACACACGGGCGCTCACCACCTGCCAAAATAATGCCGGTGACCGGTGTCTGCATCAGCTGCCAGGGGAAGTGGCGGGCAGATGAGTCTATGTTTCCTACTTTGCTGAACAAATTCAGAATCCTATGTTTTGCCGGCAGTGTTTTGGAAGATGAATGTGTGCATATCACTCACCGGAAGAGTGTATTCGACAAACGTGTACATGCGCTGGTACAGTAGACTGTGCAGACATAACTGAACACTGGGAACGGATGATTGCACATAAACTGCTGGGGAAATATGTTTGCGCATTAGCTACTTGGAGAATGCTGCAGATGTGCAAACAGCACCTGGAAGATGTGTACGTAAAACTTCTGATACAGTACACGTGTACAAGCTGAATACACGCTAATGTGAAAATAAAGCGAGTGGTGAGATGTAAGTTACTGGTGCAATGCACAGGGCGTATGTGAGTGCATGTAAACTATCGGGACAATGCATGGGACAGACATGAGCACGGAAGCTGCTTTAAAAACTGGGTGTGTATGAGCACGCTGAGCTGTGGAGAATCATGCGATATGCACGTCACCTGCTAATAGATTACATACCAGCTGCTGCGCTTTTATAGGGGCATACCAGCTTCTGAAACAATCGCTTCCGATACCGGCCGACTGAAGAGACATGATTACTCCTTGAATAAAACGAAGTACGGTGACACGAGGTCGCGGGGAAAAAACCCACGTCACCAGCCACACCATATCCCAAATACATGAATACATGAATAAATAAATACCGCCTTCGGGTAAAGTCCGCCCTATATAAAAATGCTTAAATATATAAATAAATAAATAGCGCCTTCGGGTAAAGTCCGCGCTATATAAAAATGCATAACTAACTAAAAATATAAATAACGCAAATCACCGCCGTCACTTTGCCGGCCTGCGACCAGGAAGTCAGGCAGGCCGGCGCGACAACCGGAAACAGGAAGTAGGAGGGCGGGAGCCTACCCCGCTTCCCACGGAAGAGCCGGAAGAGCCGCGATTGGTTGCAGCACCGGAGCAGGCAGGAGCCTACCCTGCGCCCCGGTGCCGAAGAATGGAGGAAGAGTCCTGCTGCCGGTGAGTGGGGCTTCGCTTTGTGGCTGGCCTGCGAGGGCGGGAGGGGGGCATGTGTGGGCGCGCGCGCGGCGGCGGCCTGTGTATGTGTGTGAGCGTGCGTGTGTCTTGGAGTCTGTGTGTATGCGTGTGTGACTGTGGGGGAGGAGGAGGAGGGGGTTGCCTGTCTGGGTGCCTGCGTGTCTGTGTAAGTGCGAGTGCGCGCGTGTGTGTGTGTGTGTGTGTCTGTGTCTGTCTGTGTGCATGCATGCGCGTTAGGCTGGGAGTATGGGAGGGCGGCGCAGGACGGAACGTGCGCGTTCGCGCACACGAATCCAGCCTGGAAAAACTCGTGCACCTTCTCGTCCGTCCTTCCCTCGAGACAGCTAACTATACGTCTCCAACCCTGGACGCATCCTTTGGATGCTAATTCCAGGGCGAGACCTAAAAAGGATGAGGGCTGCGGAGTGGCCAGGGCCCAGGAGGGTGCGGAAGTAGTCTGTGGCGGCGAGTAGGGCGGTCTCTGTGCAGTGGTTGCTTTGGAATCCGGATTGGGAAGGGTCAAGGAAGGCGTTCTCTTCAATGAATCGTGTCAGTTTCCTGTTGACTGTTTTCTCTGCAACTTTGGCTGGGAAGGGGAGGAGCGAGATGGGCCGATAGTTCTTGAGGTAGGTGGGGACAGCTGTGGACTTCTGCGTGCTTCCAGTCGTCTAGGAAGGCGTCTGTGTTGAAGGTGGTGTTGATGGTGCATTGTAGTTCGGGTGCGATGGCGGCCGCGGCTCTGGGGTAGATGTGAGGGGGGCAGGGGTCGGTAGGGACTCCTGAGGGGATGCTTTTCATGGTCGATTCAGTTTCTTGAACCGTGATTGGTGTCCAGTTGGAGATGGTGGGCTGGCTGGTGTTTCTGGGGGGGATGGGGCCGGCTGGGGCACCTGGTGGATGGTCGATGAAGTTGTCAGAGAGGATTTTGATCTTGAGGTGGAAATAGGCTCCAAGCTTGTCGCAGAGGTCTTGGGATGGGGTGATGTCTGTGGCTTTGCTGCATGGGTTGGTGAATTCTTGAATGACACTTAAGAGTTCCTTGGAGTTGGTAGAGTTGGACAGGATTTTGTTGTGGATGAAGTTCCTTTTGGTGGCTCTGATCTGGTTGTGGTAGTCCGTCATGGCGTCCTTGTAGGTGGTGTGGTTTTTAGTTGTTTTGGTGTTTCTCCAGTTTTTCTCCAGGCGTCTGCAGGTGTGATGGGCTTCATGGAGAGTGGTGGTGAACCAGTCGGCTTTCCTGGGGCGTGGTCTGTCGGGGTTGCGCAGCCAGGCGAGCTCATCTGCGCAGTTGGAGAGCCAGGTGTGGAGTTCTCTGGCTGCGTAGTTTGCGTCGGGTGCCCAGGTGTGGTTGTTTTGGGTGAGGGTGGAGTTAAGTTGCTAGTCAGTAACCTTGCTCCAGTTCCTTAGTGGGGGGCGTGGGGCTGGTTTGGGAGCCTTGGGTTTGTTGATGGGGAAGTGTACGCACTGGTGGTCGGTCCATGGTGGCTGCGTTGTGTGGCTGAATTGGACGTTGTTTCCTGCTGCGAAGATAGGGTCAAGGGTGTGTCCGGCTCTGTGGGTCAGTGTGTTGACGAGTTGTTTAAGTCTGATGCTGGCGAGGTTGTCACGAAGGATAGTGGAGTTGGGGGTTTCTGGGGTTGTCATGGTGGAAGTTCAGGTCTCCAATGAGTATGTAGTTTGTTGAGGCGATGGCGTGGGGTGCAATGAGGTCGGTGATGGCGGGGGCCGGGTGGTCTGTAGACAAGGGTTCCTCTGAGTGTGGTTTTGGGGGTGGACTGGATCTGGAAGCGCAGGTGTTCGGCGGAGGGGAATGTTTTGCTGGAGGTGGTGAGGTGGAGGGTGCCCTTGTGGGCGATGGCGAGGCCCCCTCCTGGGTGGTTGGGGCAGTCTTTCCTCTGGATCTTGTATCCGTCTGGGATGGTGGTGCTGATGTCGGGGTGGAGGATACGTTGGTCCAGGTCACTGTAAACAAGGCACGGTTTACGAGAGAGAGTCGAGTAGGTTCCAGATTTCCATGGCGTGTTTGTGTACGAAGCATACGTTGAGAAGGATGCATTTTAGGGTGTCGCCGGTGCTGGCATTAGTGGTGTTGGCGGCCGAGGTTTAGGTGAGTGTCTTTTGGCAGTGGAGGCAGGAGAACTGGCCGTTGGTCGTGTTCAGCGAGGCCTGTTGGCATTCTCGAAGTCTTCCAGGGTTGAGGGTTTGAGTGCGAGGAGCGTGGTGGTGTCATAGCGATGGGTAGTGGGAGGTCCAGGGTTCCTGGCACTGGCTGCAGTCAGGTCGCGGATGGGCATAGGGAGTAATAGGGAGGTCATGTCTACGCTGGAGGCCAGTGTCATTGGGTCTGTCAAAGCTGATCGTCACAGGCATCAGGGTAGGGGCTTGCATTTAGAGTAATGGGGGGCAACTGTAGCCAGATTTGTGGAAGACAGGGTGGGTCTAGGGTCCACTACCCTATGTATGGTGAGAGAGTCATCTGGGAAAGTCATTGTGAGATTGCTTTTTAGAGGTCATAGTAGGGAACATTGGCAGACGGTGTCTGTTGGAGGGTGTGGCCGGGTTGAAGGTAGTGTCAGGAGGTGGGGCCGCTCAGGGTATTAAGTCCGGTTGAGGGAGGGTCAGTTCAGGATTATCAGATTGTGGTAGAGGGGAGTATGAAGTTGAGGGTATTTGGCCCTGTTGTGTGAGTGCAGTGGACAGTGAAAGTAAGTGTCTTTCAAAGATGGAGAGGTGTGGGTCAGTGGCTTGGATGAGGATATTCCCTGTTCTGAAAATGGATATGTTGAACTCTACTCTAAATGATGGGGAGGGGGACGTCATAATTTTCATTCCATAGGGTATTTTGGTTGATTTGGTGATTTGTAGGAGGCGGCTGAAGATGCTTTTCAATTTAGCCGGGTGTTTAGAGTAAGAAGATAGAGTCAGTTTTCTTGGTGCCATTGAACACGCTGGGGTAGGTATCGGCTATTAGTGTTTCAGGGTGCAGCTTCAGTAGCTTATGTTTAAGATTCTTTTTTGCGTACTTGGAAAGATTTTTAGGATACACGATGCTCCATGAGTTTGGGCCATATCTGGTCAGGGCGGAGTCCAGGGGCTTGTGTAGGCCCATTGCTAAAGGAAGGTCCTTGATAGATTTATGAGGAATCATTCATCATGATTCGAGTTGGTAATATTTTTCAACATAGCATAGGTATATTAGCATGGAGATGTGTCAGGATTCAATCAGCAATGATACTGACTCGGTTCATAGAGAAAGATAGGGCTAAGAGTAGATGATAGAGAGGCATTGCTAACGGAAGATCATCAAAGGATTGTGTTATGAGGAATCATTCATCTTTATTCGAATTTGGGAAATACCATTCAAATATATCATAGGCATTAATATCATGGGACTGACTTAAGTTTCAAGTGATGAGGATGCTGAGACCTTTCCCAGAACAAGCCAGGACCGAAATAGACGAGGAAGAGGCACCGTTGTAAATTGGTCTCTGCTTTGGGGGCTAAAGAGAAGGAATGGTCTTACCTTTCAGTTTGTGCAGTGAGTCCTATTTTACTTTCTAAGAATAGGCTAGAAGTGCAAGTCCTATATCTGTTTCCCTCAGGTTGCTCGGGTCGCCATCTTGAAGAAGAAATCTTTATTTTAGAGATTAAAAGATTAGAAATCCACAAAAGCAGATATTTTGAAGGTAACAAAATCACTGCTGTGCGATAAGAGCACTGCACGCCATTCAGGGGCCATTCCAGGTTGCACATGTGCAGGGACCTTATCGGGTCAAGTCTGATTTGCAGCCCTATCTTGGATTTTAAGCTAGGAGCTCTGTCGTACATGGCAGACAGAGCGTGGCAGAAGCAGTCGGACAGACATTAATCCTGCTGCAAGTGAATCCTGCTTGATCACATTGGCATTCGGTAGAGAGTAGTAGTAGCAGCCGGACTGACCTTAATCTTTCTGAGAGCGTATCCTGCTCGATCGCATTGCCAGATGTGAAGCGCCGCACTATGGGGGCCGGCGGGGCTGTAGAGCTCTCGGAATGGAAGCGGGCGCAAGACCCAGGTAGACGAATCGTCGTCGTTATTTGGACAGAGACATCAAAGAATCATGAAAAAGACCTCATATCTTCAGTGCCAGGGAGATTAAATCCGGCTCTTAAGATATCAGACAGGGCGACATCCAGGAACGGGAGAGTCAGACCAACGCGGTGGTTGGTGCAGTAATGAGGACTCCCACTGCGGCAGCAAGACGGCACAGCTTAGCGGCTGCGGGTTGATGAAGATCGGTCGTCCATGCAACGGGATTGGGACGAGGGAGCAAAAACAAATTTGAGGTAAGTGGCGTCAACTATGTTCTCTTGCAGTTGTCATGTTGCTGCTGTTAGGCCGTGGGGTGGATGGTAGGGCATATCCAGAAATATTTACCGATCGGTGACCCCAAGTCCCAGAGCGTCTCGGCAGAGCTCCAGCTCAGCAGCCATTTTCTCCCAAGGTGGGATCCCAAGATCTGATGTCAGCCGTGGAAGGAAGCATGCCATCCCATCAAAACAACAGGAAATCGAAATCCTCTTTGGGCAGGGAAAACAAAAGAATGGCATTGAATCAGGAGCAGAGAAATGAGTTAGATAATAAAGTCCTCCAAACATGGGTAAGCGGCTGGCCCAAAACCACTCTTTGTATTGTTCATTGCAACAAACACAGTCTGTACAGAAGACCTAAAAAGGTGGGACCAGAATACAGTAATTGCACAGAGCAGCAAAATAATTCAGCTTCCTATTTTTAGGTTTCCCATGCACATCTCTTGCTCTGTGCTAGTGAAACTTCTTGTATTTACTATATCGTAAAAGGGGGATCTTATCAGTTCCCATCCTGAAATACTGTGTTCATTCGCTTTTGTGAGGTACTTTTTTTTGCTAACTTTGCCCTGGTTGTAGGCATTTCCAATACTTCTAAAGCTGTTCTCGCTGTTTAAGCCCCATTCGCTGTCACAATAAGATCTCTTCCAACAGAAAAGGCAGACAGTTTCTTACAGTACGCTGGAATGCTTGCTTTTTATTATGTAATTGTGTAAAACAAATGCATTAGCCTTAGAACGCTTGTGGCATTTCCTTTACATGCCTCAGTACCTTGCTTTGCACTTTGTAGTCACTATCAGAGTGATGTTTTCAACTTAATCTATTTGGTCATTATGATCAAATTCTAAATGTTGTAATAAACAGTGCATGCTAAAAATAAAGTTCATATACAAAAGCTATGCTATATTTTACTACTAAATAGGCAGCCACAAATGCAGTTACCTTGCAGACAACAGGGTCATGATTTGAATGGTGTAGAAGGTGCAGAAGCACCGGGCCCAAAAGTTGTCAGAACTCAACTAAACACATAATATTGCTATATTTGACTACTAAACAGCAGTCACAATTGCAGTTACCTTGCAGTTAAAAGGGACTTGATCTGAATGGCGCAGCAGATGCAGTGGCACCGGTACCAAAAGCTCTAGGACTCCACTAAATCCAGATTATTGCTAAAATATAAAACTAAACAGGTAGTCACAAGTGAGGTTACCTTGCAGAGAACAGGGTCATGATTTCAATGGTACAGCATGTGCAGAGACACCAGGCCCAAAAGTTGTCATAAATCCTTTAACATCTAATATTGCTATAATTTACTACTATACAGGCAGTGACAATTGCAGTTACCTTGCAGTTAAAATGGGCTTGATTTAAATGGTGCAGCAGGTGAAGTGGCACCAGGGACAAAAGTTGTCATAACTCCACTAAACACATAATATTGCTACATTTTACTTCTAAACAGGCAGTCACAAGTGCAGTAATCTTGCAGGCATCAGATTCATGATTGAATGGTGGCACTGGGCCCAGACTCCTCTAAACACCTAATATTGCTATATTTTACAACTAAACAGGCAGTCACAAGTGCAGTTATCTAGCAAGCACTAGGGTCAAGATTTCAATATGTGCATCGGGTGCAGTGGCACCGGGACCACAAGCTCCAGGCACCCGATTAAACACCGATTATTGCTAATTTTGCAACTAATCAGGCTGTTACTAGTGCAATCATCTTTCAGGGACTAGGGTCATGATTTGAATGGTGCAGCAGGTGTAGTGGCACCAGGCCAAAAAATTGTCAGAACTCCTATAAACACCCATTATTGATATATTTTACTACTTAACAGGCAGTCACAATTACATTTACCTTGTAGTTGAAAGGGGCTTAACTGGTTCAGCAGTTGCAGTGGCACTAGGGTCAAAAGTTGTCGCAACTCCACTAAACACCAAATATTGCTATATTTTACTACTAAACAGACAGTCATACGTGAAAGTATCTAGCAAGCACTATGTCATGATTTCAATAGTGCAGCAGGTGGACCGAAAGCTCTAGGCAGCCAACTAAACACAGAATATTGCTATATTTTATTCCTAACAGGCAATCACAGGTGCAGTTACCTTGCAGACAACAGGGTTATGATTTTAATGGTGCAGCAGGTGCAGTAGCACCAGGCCCTCAAGTTGTCAGAAATCCACTACACACGTAATATTGCTATATTTGACTACTAAACAGGCAGTTACAATTGAAGTTACCTAGCAGTTAAAAGGGACTTGATTGTAATACTACAACAGGTGCAGTGGCACTGGGGCCAAAAGCTTTAGGGACCCCACTAAACCTAGATTATTGCTAAATGTTACTACTAAACAATACTGTTTCAGGCGCATTCATCTAGCAGGCAATAGCATAATGATTTGAATGGGGCAGAAGGTGCAGTAGCACCAGGACCAAAAGCTCCAGGAACCCACTAAACGCAATATTGCTATATTGCTACATTTGACTACTATACAGGCAGACACAGTTGCAGTTATGCTGCAGTTAAAGGGGGTTTAATTTGAATTGTGCAAAGGTGCAGTAGCACTGGGGCCAAAAGCTCTAGGGACCCCACTAAACAGCAAATATTGCTTTATTTAACAACTAAATAAGCAGTCACAAATGTAGTTACCTTGCAGGCACTAGGGTCATGACACCAGGGCCCAAAGCTCCAGGAACCCCTCTAAAACATTTTTTTAATATTTTACCACTAAACAGGTAGTCACAAGTGCAGTTGCCTTACAGGCAATAGGGTCATGATTTGAATGGTGCAGAATGGTGCTATATTTTACTATTAAAGAGTCGGTCACAAATGCAGTTATCTTGCAAGCACTAGGGGCATGCTTTGAATGGTGCAGCCGCACCGGGCCCAAAGGTTGTCGGAACTCCCCTAAACACGTAATATTTCTATTACATAAATTAATTCTATTATCTCACTCTTACATTTTTCAAAATTTTGCTATTACTTAACCGCACTATACCACTAGTAACAGCACAATATATTGCCTTTTTGTACATAAACAAGTCATAACACTTTAACAGACTTGCTGTAACTTATGTTGTACAACTCCTCAGTAAGTTACAACTTAACAACAAAAAACAGTGTATTATTAATCACATAGGTGAAACATAATGTATTTACCAATGCGTGTTGTAATGCGGCCTCCTTGCTCTCCAGAACAGAAAGTAAAGTAAATGAGACTCCAAAATGAACACAGGGAAAATCGAATTCCTTATTTATTTGAAATCATATTTACAGCTTCTACCCCTCCCCATGACCTCCGACTTAAGGAGCCCCACAGCCTAGTCTACGACATGATGTGACATACTTGGACTGGTGAGAAAGGGCCCTGAAACATGGCTTTGATATGCTTTAACTTGGCAAGAATCAGATTAAAAGGAAATAATGGAGGGCAGTCTATCTGCTAGTATAATTCAAGAGCAGACACACTATCACTGAAGAAAACACATTCATATGCTCTTACCTCCACCAAACATCACTTGGCTAAAAGCCACGAATCTATTTCTTAACCCAACATAATCCAGTGTGCACCTTCATGCAAAATTCCTGAAACAATGTCTTTGTTCTGCAGCCGAGAACAGATAGTTTTTTGTGCAGAGCTAGAAATCATTTTCTTTAAAAGAATATCACACTTTGGGAATATCACTCAATGCAGAGAACATTTTCACAATGGTCTCATTTGAGGGGCAGCCACGGCCACAGGCCAAGTTTAAAGAGCAGCACTGCCTTCGGTTTCATACTGGGATTTTCTCTACTCTCTCAAGACTTTATGTTCTCGGTCTAAACAACTGAGGGGAGACACTATCCAGAAAGGACAGTTGTGGTCTTGACTTGTGAGACACCGCATATGGGGCTGAAATCGCTCATCTGACACGCCTTGAGTGAGGACATACACCTACTGGCACAGCTTAAGAATAGCACACTTGGTGAGTTCAATGCTCAACAGTAAAATCACACAGCAGTATAAACGAGGCACTCAGCTGTTATAGAGATGCACCACACGAGTGATTGGTGAACGGCACAGGGGGCATGTCTTGGGCTCCACTAATGCCTGGTAGCAGGTGTGACAGGAGCACACATGGCCACACTCTAGGAACACACAGGAGATGCTGTTACTGAAGCAGACAATGCAGACATTCTTCACAGTCTCCTCATTCTCTGGGTAACCATCACGCTGGAGCCGTGCTTGGGATTCCTGGAACAGGTTCTGAACCTCCTTCCGTCGTTGTTTTTCACGGTACAGCAGGTACTGTCGTCGCAGAATGAAGAAGAGGCTGGTGCAAGTGGCCACCCCAAATACTAGGCTGAGAATCTTCCATATCCGCATTCGAGATTCCTGCTTTTGTAGTAGTGACTGGAAATTCAAACTGCTCAGATAGTATTGCATTCCAGTCTTGGGTGGCTGAAACTTGATAGTTTCATGGTCCAGGACCACCTCCCCCACTGCTGTGACTGTACTACCAACTTTCAGCATCTCCTCTGTTTCCAGGATGCCTTTGGGTCGCTCGCCACTGAAGTAGTGACCAATGCTGTCAGTGAAAGACTGCACTGAAGGGTGGAACTTCTCATACACAGTCTCCAGATCAAGCTCCCCTGCTTCCATTGGCTTCAGCACCCTTATAGACACAGATCCGCTACTAGCATCCTCTGGAACCAGTTCGAAGGGAACAGTGTTGGTTCGCTGGTGAAACAACTTCTCACAGTCATTCCTGCGTTGCAATAAAAGGAGAGGACAAAAATGTTAATTCATTGATAGCACAGCCTCTGTACAATCTATCATAAGTTGTGGCATCCTACCTCAGCTTGTTGAAGGATCTTTAAAAAAAGAATACTATATCAGGAAGCAAATCTTGAGAAATTGAAGGGGAAAGTATTCATAATGTTTGTAACTGTGTAAGATGTAAAGTACTAGGACCCCCAACTTAAGGTGGAATTCAATGCACTGTTAAGAACCAGGCTATGCTAATTAAGGCAGTCTCAGGGGCTAGAATGGATGATATAGTTTTAGAAATGATCCACTACATGGGTCAAATGCAGGAAATAAGAATCTAAACGCACACTTAAAAGGTGATCCCATTGAAACACAATGCTATGATCAACCCAGATAGAAGTCCCTATTTTATTGTTATATGGTAATTCCAGGGGTGAGTCCATAACATGACAGCAGCATTGCTGCAATGAGCAGTTGTGGTACCACCCTTGGATGCAGGGGTTTCCGGTCCATGATTGGGGTATTTATTGATTTAATAAAGGTACCACAAACTTTTCTGGATTTACACCAAGGTATTTATCACCAGTCTTTTCCTTATTGTAACCTGTCATGGTATGTCTGTGATGTAATGAAGCATTACCACATTTGAGTTATACTGTAACATAGCATTAGTCATAATCAGTTGGAAGTAGAAGTGTGCAGTACCATAAATAATACGGATATCTCCTTTCTGCATGCAGTTCTAATAAATACGGTTGTGAATACACTCAGTATTGCTCCATCATTCAAAAGGACCAAGGTGTACATACATTAGTGGGAAATCTGGGGCACTGTGGTGAAGGAAAGACAGCAAGAAGGAAACAATATTTGATTCACCGTATGCATCATTTTGATCACTCTTATTCTCATACTCGGCCATTAAATAATTGGAACAATTTTCACAGATCAGATGAGAAAATCTGAAAAACATTATGTTCACAAGTTGCACAGGTCTTCCTGAAAAAAGGCATCAGGAAAAGCCAATCTGGAGGCCTTACAGAGGTACAAGACGGATCTTGCCTACTGGAAAGACATACATATTTTTGTTTAAATGGAACGCTTGTAAAAACCCACAGAATAACAATTTAGATGGAATGAACGGTCTCAAAGCACCGGTTAAATATATACAGAAGTTACCCCATTGTTCGCAAACAAAAAAGCAATGGAAGTGAGACGTCGGATCACTTGTGGGATCTGAAAGGTGTACCCCAATAGAGCTACCTTGGGGGAGGGAGATATATAAACATCAGTCATAGAGAATAGTTTCTCCAAAACGTCACCTCAATAGTCTGGGAACTTTGGGAAGTCACATGCTAAGATCTTCAGGCAGTCCCATGCTTGGTGCATGAAACTGGCACTGGAATCGCAGCATCGGGCACAAGTTGAGCTATACGGGTAGTCTGATCGGGTTAGCATTAAATGGAGTACTATATATCTGGTGTAGGGATTTGAAATGTATGAGACCCTATCTGCCATTTGGAGACAGCAGACCAATCTAGTTGCCATTCTTTGTCCGAAAGTGTCATACCCAACACAGATTCTCATTTAGTTCTAGTGCGTTGTTGGGTTACCAAGGCCACAGCCTGAATGTCCGCGTATAGTCTAGTGACTATATGTTTGGTCAAGGGGAGTATCATAAGCAGCAATGGGGTAGGTGGTTTTTGGGGGAAGTTTTCTGATTCCCTCTTACGTTAACTGTGTGATGGTAACTGAGTTTATTTCTGAGTGCATGCATCAATGGGTATGCCCAATTAATGCAGTCAGCTGGATGGGAAGTGTCCCTCTCGACAGTCAGATGGTATGCCCAAAAGTACGCATATTGAGCTTGTATGTAAAAATAATACATGTCAAAGTCTAGGGCAGCCAGTATCCACTGCTCATGTGGTGATGTTAAAGTTTCCCAGTTAACCCTGGCCCTGGGCTGGCTACCTGTCAATGGGATCATGTGTGACCTGAGGGTTTAAGGAGTGACTATTTTGGGGGATGGCCATATTATAAAAGAGGTACCATAATTTGGGTAGTATTCATTAATGACATTATACCTGTAAGAGAAATGGGCAGAGAGGCCCAACTATTGATTTGATCTTCAATTTTGCTGATGGCATTTCTATAGTTTTTAGCTATGTTAGTTATTTTATCACAACTGATCTATATCCCCAAATATTTTAATGAGGCTCTCTTCAATGTGAGGGGAAAGACATCTGTGTCCAAGGTGCAGTGAGAATATGATGAAATTGTTCCAATTTATGAACACCTGGAATTTACGTATGACAGAGCTTAGATTCTGGACATAGTTTTCCAGCTAGAAGGTAATATTGTCTGAATGTAGGGAGTTTACTCAATTCCAGGAACTGAGCTACAGGCTTCTCTTGGCATGATATTGTCTAATAGCACAAGCTCATGGTACGGGAGCAAGAGCATATAGCAATGCTGCCTGTGGGCATCTCCAACATGTTCCCATTCCTACGACCAGTGGGCTGGACGAGAGGCCATTCAGCCATAATCTGGTGGTCGGCCTACTATAAAGCAGGGGAATCCACACCGATTAGAATTCCCACCCTGCCTAAGACAGCAAACAGAAATTCCTAGTCCAAGGAGTCAAATGCTTTTGTGGCGCCTAGAAAGACTGCCACTGCTGGTATGTCAGGGTTTTGTTAATGAAACAAAGAGAAGAGGTCAGCACATTGTGGATGGTAGATCAGTCTAGAATAAACCTTGCCTGATCTGGCAGGACCATGTGTCTTCATCTTTATGATATTCTGAGCAGCCCAGGGATAGCGTAGGTGCGAGGCCAAAGTCCTGCCTAGTCTATGCTCCCTCACCAAACACCATAGCCTTAGCATGTTTATGTCAATGCTGGTCTTCTAGCTCAGCTGTCTCACTGAACTCAGTAAATTTAATGTTTATGTATGAAAGAGTTTGCACCTTCCTTGTCTGCTCATATTGCCCTTCCAAGGTATGGATCTCCTGCTCTAGTTTGTCAAGGCGGCATGTTGGACTGAGAATGCGTCTAGCTGACTCCTAGCATTGTGCGAGCTAAGTTAGCATTAGCAGAACCATTTTGTATTCAGCCGCCATTTTGTACCATGATCGAAAATAAGCTCCTGTCACATACAATTTGCCACAGCAGAAAAGCAGCTCCGATAGTTTCTCTTCAGTATTATCCAAGGTTGTGTTCCACTGCCTTAATGAATAGATAATTTTGTCTCAGCATACTTTTCCTCTCGAGTAAGCCCTGCTCCCACCCTAGAGAGACGAGCACGGGAAAAATAACCTTGAAACTAAGATAGCATGTACCCGTTCTCAAGATGGTAGCTAGCCTTTCTGTACTCCCTTTGTTCGTTAGTGCCCGGGCTAGAAAATTCTAGTCTGGGCGGGGCTTTAGAGGTGTTGGCAATGTATATTTTGTGTTACTGTGTGAACGGGGGTCAGTTCCTCTGCAGCTATCTAAGGAGGCTGGTCAGACCGGACTCTGCTCAAGCGAATACTATAAAATAACTTGGTTTGTATTCTATACTGTCTGACCGACTCTTCATTTGTATGGAAGGCTGAGAGGTGGTTGCAAGTAACCCGGGTGGCCCTAATCTGGTCACTTCCTTCAGTTTGTGCCCGAACAGGGACCGGAATGGGTGAGTGACCCTTCTTTACCCGTGGACGGGGGAGGAGGAAGGGGCTGCGTCGAGTCAGATGGGCAGATCGGGGATCCCTGCACGAGCTTAGTACTCGCAGCTGCCCCGCCAGCCTGACCGGGCGGTGCCTCGCCCAGTGGTCATCCCGACGGGGGTCCTGTAAGGCAAAACCCTCGGATCTGACCATTTTGCCCGAAGAGTCGTCAGTGGAGAATAACTTTGTTTGACCTGTGTGCACCAGGTGAGTTTGCTTTGGTTGTGTTTGTGGTTACGGCGCCACTTTGGTTGGTGTATGGTACGGTCTGAGGATCGTTTTTGGACAAGCGCTTGCATTTGTTCAAGTTCTTTATGAATATGGTATTGTTCCGATCCGGGTTTGGTGTGATCTGCGGACCAATTTTGGTAAGGTATTTGAAAATATCTGTTTGGCATAGGTAAAGAAGTTTTTGTTTCAAGATACCATGCTTTAGTACTCTATTTTGTGTGAGTTGTCGTTGTTGCTCTAGTGATGCTCGATTGGGGAAGAGAGTCAGCCTGCGCCTCCAGAAGGCAAACAACATTTTGAGATATATGTCAAGCATGCCTTTGGCCCTATTATGTTTAGTACATTATGGCACAAATATATGAGGGACAACGCCAAGTTGCTGGGGCCGTTGATGGGCACTTTTGATGATCAAAAGCATAATAAGTTGTTTGCAAAGAGAAGTAGGCAGTCCATTTTTGATTCCCTTAGAACGTGGCAAAAGGAAGCTAAACAGAGACGAATGAAAGCAGAGAAGGAGGCCCGGAAAGGAAGGATGCAAACGGCAACTCAGGAAGCTGTTCCGTACGATAGAGAAAGGACTGAGAAAGGGATAGAGTGTGCTGATGGGAGGTTCCGATTGCAATGTGAAAAGTCTTATGTGGCTCGAGAGGACAATGATGCGTTTGTGGAGGAGTTGCTGGACGCCTGACCTCCATCTCAATACGCCCTACAGAGAATATACCCTGCTGTACCACAGCCCCAGTAGTCTGTCTCTTCTGCTTCTGCTGTTTCTGTCTCTTCTGTTGCTGATCAAGCAGCTCTGGCTGCCACGCTACCTGCAGTTTGTGGCTTTGCCTTCTGCGCCTGCGATAACCGTTAGTCTCCCTGCTATGCCTATTGTGTCAGCGTCGCTTCTCTCCCCAGCCCTCACCCCATGACACAGCCATTGCCGACTTTAATGCCTGTCCCTTCTGTTACTACTCCTTCTCTTATCCTTCATTCCCCAATTGTATTGGGTTGCGGGACACCTGTACAGGGAGCGGGGTACGGGGACTGCGCGACTGTGAGGGAGCGACTGGAGCAGACATTGATACAATAGGATGTGGCGACAAAAAGGCAGTAGCCAATCAGGCAGCTCAGTGGGCTGGTAACCCCATTCACAGTGTGGAGGATGTGTGGGAGATGATGAAAGACTATGAGCCTTTCGTCCAGCAGCATGCCATTAAGCACATGTTGGCTACTTCGATCGGGCTTTGGGAACAATCTTTTAATGAAGCAGCGCCACAGATTATTTATGATATTAAGGATCATGTCTATGTAGCTGA
The DNA here is from genome assembly GCF_964261635.1 of Lissotriton helveticus. Taxonomy (NCBI): domain Eukaryota; kingdom Metazoa; phylum Chordata; class Amphibia; order Caudata; family Salamandridae; genus Lissotriton; species Lissotriton helveticus. The sequence continues at coordinate 626,291,488 of NC_136065.1, read as the reverse complement.
CATGGCACCCGGTCAGGTGTTTGGTAATGTTGCGGGGATGGTTACCTACTGTAGTAGGCTACTTGATAAGAGCCCGAAGAAGGTGTTTCAGATTCTGATGAGGGAGGTGCATCCCATATATAACCCAGAAATACCAGAGCAACGAGATCAGCATGATATCGTTATCAGACCAAAGGTGGAGGCTCAGTTCTAGGAACAATGGGTTTACACTCCGTGGAAGAGGAGTGAGGTTTTGTCTCTTAAGACTCAGTTACCTAACCCTAGGAAAAATCCAACAGCATATTACAAGGAACTGACTGAAGCAGCTTCTTCGACTGTAATGACGCTTACCGACATTGAAATGTTCTTTGGTTTGCTGGTGCCTGTCGGCATTTGGAGGCAGGTGCACACACAGGATCACGTTGTGGAGTTGGGTTGTACCTGGGAGCAGATTAAGGAGTGGGACAAAGACAGAAAACCAGGGGAGAAGTCTAAGGCTGAGATACTAACTTTACCTGGTCGAATTATTACATATATGCATTCTCTTATCCCACGAGAAGGGTATATTGGGACAAGTTAACAGCATGTCGACAGAAGAAAGATGAAAGTGTGTCTGATTTTTTCCACTCAGTTTGAAGGTGTGTTTTGCGATTTTAGTGGACAGGATTTGTCGGTGGAGGGGTGGGTCTGACTATTCGTTAATAGATTTGTTACGAACTTGCTTACTGAGATCGCGACTTCGGAGAGTACTTGGTCTACCTCCACCCCTTCTGTAATACGGAGTATGGCGTAGTACTATGAACACAGGGAGAACGAGGAGAAAGAAAAGGTGGAGAAGTAGTATAAGGCGTTGAAGACGAAGGTGTTTGCAGCAGGCGTCTAGGGGGAATGGCAGGGGACGTGGTACTGGTCCGGCCCGGCAGCTTCCTCGTACTAGTAGGAACGCTGCGCCAGTAGGGCCGAATCAGTGTGCGTACTGTAAGGAGGAGGGGCACTGGTGCAGTGAGTGTCCGGTGTTATTGCAAGAGCTGCAGCACCCAGAGGACGAGGTTCTCTGGGGCGTGGTGCAAGTGATCAGGTTGGGGTCCAAGAGGATGGGACTCAGCAGGGTCGCTCTGACCAGAACTATTTTGATGACCCTTGAAGGAGACAGTATTATCACGATGATTATGATCTGGACGAGGTGACAGGGATGTCTCACAGTTAGGATGGCTAGGGACCGGGTGAGGGACCAGTTCAGATACCTGTAGATCAGTGTGTCCTTTTGTCACCGTGCATTTGCAAGGCTCAGTTAAGAAATTTTCGGTCAATACAGGTGCAATGAATAGCTCGGTTTCTTGTTTGCTGGTCCCCGGGGCAGCTCTGTCTGGCCAAAAGAATGTTTCGGTAGGCTTTTCAGGTGTACCGGTTGTGAGCCCCATTTCCAAACCACTTGCCTTGACTATCAGTCCCTTTACTGTGGATTCCCCCTTTCTTTTGACATCCAATTGTGGAGAAAATGTAATGGGTTTAGATTTATTGAAGAAGTTGCATACAACCATTTTTTGTTCTCCGGAAGGTGTCTATATGACAATGGGACCATATGTAACAAGTTCACAGCAGTGTCTGTCCAAAGATGCGCCCCTTCCTGTTGAGTTTAAAGATGTTCCACCCCCTTTGTGGGCGACGGGTGATACGGATGTGGGATTCTTACAAATTCCTCCAGTTTCCATCAAAGTTAAGGACAATGCCGTTTTGCCCCGTATTCCCCAGTACAAAATTCCTCAGGCGGGGAGCGAGCTTTTTGTGCAGTATACAAGATCTGATTGAGTCGGAGGTAGCTGAGGAGACAGCAGCGAACGTGTGCAACAGCCCTATTCTTCCTATTCTCAAGAAGTCATCCTCAGACTCTCCCGATGACAATGCAGACGTTTATCGTTTTGTGATTGCTTTGCACGCAGTTAACAAAATAGTGGTTCCTCAGTTCCGGGTGGTCCCTGACATTACTGCCCCTCTCACAATGATTCCTTCCTCTGCCCAATTCTTCTGTCATTGCTTTGAAACATGCGTTTTTTTAGTATCCTAATTCATCCTGTAAGCCGTCACCTGTTTGGTTTTACACCAGCTGGCAGAAGCTTTAGATTCTGCCGCGCTCCTCAGGGCTATACTGAGAGCCCTAGTATATATAGCCAAGCCTTGAAAGCCCAATTAGATTACCTGATGCTTTCTCTGGGTAATGTATTGCTCTAATAAGTGGATGACATCTTGATTGCTTCGGACACTGAACAGGGATGCAACAACAGTACCGTTAAGTTGTTGCTACATTTGGCTCACCACGGACATAAAGTGTCCCTTTCTAAATTTCAGTATTGTCGACAGGAGGTCACCTATTTAGGTTACCTACTGTCGAAGGAGGGTAGGAGATTGACACCGGAGCGCATTAGCGCCATTGTTAAAATGCCCATCCCTAGAACTCAGAGGGATGCACGTGCCTTCATTGGCATCACTTCCTACTGGCGACATTGGATTCCTAAATATTCATTACTAATAAAGTGCCAGCTAGCACTAACCACTAAAGACGAGCATGAGCCTCTGCCTTGGGCGCATGAATGTCATCAGTCTTTTTAGCAATTAAAAGTTGTGCTTTGCTCTGCACCTGTGCTTGGTACACCTGAATACGCAAAGGCATTTGTGTTGTACGTACACGAGACGGCTGGTTGTGCACTTTCTGTTTTAACACAGGCCCTTTGAGGTAGGCAACGGCCGTGTGCTTATTTTTCCGCTTTGCTTGACCCAGTCACCAGAGCCCACCCGAGCTGTCTAAGTCGCGGCTGTGTCCATCTCTAGAAGGCAATCGGCTGGGCTCGTACTTGATACTGACCTCACAGTTATGGTACCGCAAGTTGTGGACACCCTCATGAATAAGACCAAAACGCAGCACCTTACCAGTGCACGTCTGACCGGTTATGAGCTAACTCTTTTTGCCCTGCACATTACAATCAAAAGATGGGCCACTCTGAACCCTGCCACATTACTTCCCTTCTGAGAGTGCTGAAAAAGACATACATGATTGTCTTTTTTGGACGGAAAAGGAAAGACGATGGGACGGGTAGACCTGACTGATGTTCCCTTATCTGACCCCCAAGGGGAACTATATGTCGATGGCTCTTGTTTCAAATTACCAGATGGCACTACCACCGCAGCATATGCACTCACTACACTGCATACAGTAGTTGAGACATCACAAGTTCCTTATCAGTCCGCCCAGGCAGCTGAGTTAGTCGCCCTTATTAGAGCTTGTGAGCTCAGCGAGGGATTGGCTGTTAATATTTACACTGACAGCCAATATGCTTTCGGGGTAGCCCATAATTTTGGGCAGCTCTGGGTAGAGATAGGGATTCTCACATCTCATGGAACACACATTCAGAATGGGCCCCTTATACATAGGATTTTGTCTGCCATGACAATCCGTAAGAAATTGGCTATAGGGAAGTGCAGTGCCCACTAGCCAATCACCGATGATGTGGGGAGGGGAAATGCATCTGCAGACAACCCGAACGAAGATGAAAAAGATGTTTATAGTGGGTCCCACCAGGTGGGTATCCAAGGCCACCATGTTTGAGGATACTCTAGACAATGTGAAAGAAATCCAAAGTGAGGCAACGATTGAGTAGTTAACATTATGGCAGGAAATCACAGCACGCTTAGATGAGGATGGGTGCTGGACGGATAAGTTGGGAAAACAGAGGTGGATGTTACCAGATGCATATGTCCTTCCTGTGGTTACTATGGCGCACGGACCACCTCACATTAGTGCGATGGGAATATGTAGGCTGTTAGACCCTGTATGGCAGAATGACAATATTCCCAAAGTTGCTGCTCATTTAGTGAAGTACCGTATGGTATGCGTGATGTATAATCCTAGAAAAGGCACCCCCTGGTAATTTTGCACTGCCTTCTTTTCCTTTTGAGGTTCTCCAGATCGATTTCATCGAAATGGAACGGGTCAACAATGTGAAATATGTGTTAGTGGTTGTTTGTGCATTCAGTAAATGGATTGAGGCTTACCCTACCAAAGAGAACACAGCCATGGTGACTGCAAAGAAACTCCTGAAGGAGTTCTTCCCGCATTTTGGTTTGCCCTGTTTTATTTGGAGTGACATCGGAAGTCACTTCAAATCAAAGGTTATCCAGCTGGCCTGCACATCAAGTAGGAATGTCATGCTGCAAAAGCCCCCAGTCAGCAGGTCTCGCTGAGAAGTACAATGGTACTCCCAATCTGAAACTGGTAAAAATCAAAGAGAGCACAGGATTGCAGTGGCCAGAATCTTTATCATTGGCCCTTTTGTCAACAAGAGCTACAGCACAATCTAGGACAGGAGTGTCACCGTATGAGGTCGTATTTTGGACGCCCGGCGAATGCATGGGGCATCCCGAAACCTCGTCGATTTTCTGAAATAGAATACCCTTTATTTGTGGGTTATTTGTATGAGTTGACTAAAAATGTACGCTCTATTTACCAACAGATTCACGAAGCCTTGCCAACAGCTCCTGAGGGGCCAGGCCACGACATCCGGACTGGCGACTTTGTTCTCGTGAAAAACTTCCAGATGAAAGGCAGTTTGGAGTTGTGCTGGAAGGGGCACCTCCATGTCCTCCTCACCACTCGGACGGCAGTGAAGGTGGACGGCTGAAAGAATTGGTCCAACAACCGCTGGGTATTCGATGGGATCGGCAACTCTGAAACGGAGCACATACCTCGTTTCGTTCCCTTCTCAGATGCACGACTGACATGGCACCCACCGAGGAGAGCAACGCAGTGTTGAATGAGGCAGTGCCACCTGAGATTAAGGTCATTCAGGAGCCCCTGCCTGCTGTCCCTTCTGCGCTTGAGCCCCAGTCCCTTGGTTCCTCTCAGTCTTTGCTTGTAGACCCCTCTACCCCTGGCGTAGTTAGGTACAATCTGCACACCAGATGGGAGAACAATGCACCAAAGAAGAAGTCAGACTAGTAGGGATGGACTGAGAGGAAAAAGAATAGGGTATACCTTGCTTGTGGTACGAACAGTAGTTTAGGGAAAGGAAGATTGGTGCACTGTTCTGACATTGGACACGGTGAATTTGATGTGCTTCCCCGGGAAAAGGGGGGTACACTACCCTGAACGACGTGGGATTTCCTCAAAAAGGGATGCGATTGCACAGTTCCACCAAAAAGTGCTCAACAGCACCACCTTAGATGAACAATAGGAGTCTGCCAAAGAGACTCTGACGGACGCTGGGAACTTTGCCCCTTCTTTGCTGTATCATCGTTGGCTCCATTGCATGTTCTTTCCTCCGATTCAAAATGTACCCATTTGGTCGCCCCATTATGGAGGAAGAACAGTCCTTTGCAGCCCCGCGTTTCGGGCGGAATGGGTCTGGTTGGTCTAGTTGCTCTGTAAAGAGTAAAATTGTTTTCATAGTAAATATCCAGATCTTTCGGATAACAATGCTTGGAATAGCGTGGTTCCTTGAAGAGAAATATCCTGTGCACTCTTTGATTGATACAACACCTGCTCCCCGAGCACATTTGTTACTTTGGCTCTTCACAAGGGCGAGCACAGAAAAAGGTATGTTGATAATGTTTTCTTATAGATGCTACACCAGGCACATAACACATCTAATGTAACTAATTGCTGGATTTGCGAACTGCTCCCTTCTATGACCCATAAGAATGATATCTTACTGTCCATGCCATTCTCTTATCTCTGGAGTTGTAAGTCCTGGTTTCAACTGTTCACTATGGTGTATACTCATTACCATTCAAAAGTCATGAACATGACATATGCTGATTATCTGATTATGATACTGTGTTAGAATATATACATGCTCACCAAGGGCTTACTCCAGGAGAGCAAGGGGCCCCTGCTACCTTGTCTCCGACAGCCTGTATGAACGTATATGAGAACAATTTTTTTTTTACATGCCTTCAAAATGAAATGATGGATTTTCAGGGTTTCAATGTCACTGAATATTTTAAGTATTTCCATGTGCGCAACATTACTCAGGATGAAGCAATGCCGGTGCCAGTAGTTAACACAACAGCCAGTTTTTGTGTTCAAGGCTTTGTGAATGTTAACGTGGGAAGGAGCAATTGCAATTATACTTATAAGGTGAGCATGACTAATAGCCCAGCTTTACTTCCACACCCTAATGTTTATTTTGTTTGTGGGTTCCAGGCTTATGTGTGGCTCCCTAGGGAGTGGTCTGGTATATGTTATGTCTCTTTCTTCCTTCACCCGGTGTATATAGCACTGTCCACATACCATAGGGATCACCGTTTGTGGCGTAGGGATGTCCATCTACCTCGTATTAGAAGTGTCATTAATATAGAAGACATTGATCAGACAGACACTACTCTGCAGCAGTTTACTGATGCTATGAAGGGTATTGTTCCCTTCTTGGGCCCTATGTCCAATAGCGTTAATATTCGTCGCCTCACCCGGGTGGTGGAAGGAGTAATTAATACCACAGCTGGAATTCTAACCAATATTACAGCTGAGCTCCAGGCAAGGAGACACGTTGCCCTTCAAAACAAGATGGTGTTAGACGTCATTCTTGCTGATCGGTGTGGGGCCGGCAGCGTCATCGGCAGTAGTTGCTGCGTATATATACTGTAACACACTATGAATATGCCGCAATACAGAAGTTGCACAGGCTTGCATCTGACATGCACCAAGAGAATGGTACCTGGACTTTCTCTGGTTGGCTCTGAGGTATAATAGCATCCTGGGGATGGAATATTCTTCTTGTTCTCATAGCCTTAGCGGGTATTATTTTTACATATTGTCTATACATACATTGCCTCCCAGCTTGCTGTGCTTATTGTGTTGGAAAATTGTTCCCCACTCCTAGGGCCCCAATACCTGATACTAAGTCCTCGTCCATGATGGAGCAGGTTGTTCATGAATTCATGTCCATCGATGAGGGCATCTTTGAATATTAACAAAATGTGAATTTTCATGTTTTACTGATGCTTCTCTTATTATATGAGTAATGATGCACCTCCTAGCATTATACAAAATTGTTAGCAAATGCTAAAAGGAGGGTCTGTTGGACGGAGAATGCGTCTAGTCGACTCCTTCTAACACTGTGAGAGTTAAGTTAGCATTTGCGGCACCATTTTGTATTCAGCCGCCATTTTGTACCACAATCAAAAATAAGCTCCTGTCTCATACTGTTTGCCTCAGCAGAAACAAGCAGCTTCAATTGTTTCTATTCAGTATTATCCAAGGTTGTGTTCCACTGCCTTAATGAATAGATCATTCTGTCTCTGCATACCTTTCCACTCGAGTAAGCCCTGCTCCCACCCTAGAGAGACGAGCATGGGAAAAGTAACCTTGAAACTAAAATAGCATGTAGCTGTTCTCAAGATGGTAGCTGGCCTTTTTGTACTCCCTTTGTTCGTTAGTGCCCGGGCTGGAAAATTCCAGTCTGGGCAGGGTTTTAGAGTTGTTGGAAATGTATATTTTGTGTTACGGTATGCACGGGGGGTTAGTCCCTCGGCAGCTACCTAAGGAGGCTGGTCAGACCGGGTTCCGCTGGAGTGAATACTAATAAAATAACTTGGTTTGTATTCTCTACTGTCTGACCGACTCTTCATTTGTGTGGAAGGCTGAGAGGTGGTCGCGGGTGACCCTAATCGGGTCACTTCCTTCAGGCTTCGGAGGGCCTTTCTGATACTCTGCTGATCAGCTATACATATACCTCATATTTACAACAAGGGGTGGTGAGGGACAGAGTCTCTGAATTAAGCAGAATACTCTCACCCAGTCAAAAGATCAGGGCTAGATCCAACACCGTTTTTTAGCTCATTGCACCATCCCAGTTTCAGAACCTGGCTGTATGCAAATTAGTCTGTTCCTGTCCCAGTGCATGATGGGAACAGGGCAAACCAAACTACAAAAGCCAATTCTTACACTGGGAAGGAAACAAGCTTCCGGGGACCGGTTTCTGGCATTACAGCCGTCTTCGGCCCGGCTTGCTTGAATCCTGATGGTGCAATGAGCAAGGGACTCATGTCTGAGTATACCCTTCCACGCTTAGGGTGGACAAACATATTTACAACAAGGGGTGGTGAGGGACAGAGTCTCTGAATTAAGCAGAATACTCTCACCCAGTCAAAAGATCAGGGCTAGATCCAACACCGTTTTTTTAGCTCATTGCACCATCCCAGTTTCAGAACCTGGCTGTATGCAAATTAGTCTGTTCCTGTCCCAGTGCATGATGGGAACAGGGCAAACCAAACTACAAAAGCCAATTCTTACACTGGGAAGGAAACAAGCTTCCGGGGACCGGTTTCTGGCATTACAGCCGTCTTCGGCCCGGCTTGCTTGAATCCTGATGGTGCAATGAGCAAGGGACTCATGTCTGAGTATACCCTTCCACGCTTAGGGTGGACAAACATATTTACAACAAGGGGTGGTGAGGGACAGAGTCTCTGAATTAAGCAGAATACTCTCACCCAGTCAAAAGATCAGGGCTAGATCCAACACCGTTTTTTAGCTCATTGCACCATCCCAGTTTCAGAACCTGGCTGTATGCAAATTAGTCTGTTCCTGTCCCAGTGCATGATGGGAACAGGGCAAACCAAACTACAAAAGCCAATTCTTACACTGGGAAGGAAACAAGCTTCCGGGGACCGGTTTCTGGCATTACAGCCGTCTTCGGCCCGGCTTGCTTGAATCCTGATGGTGCAATGAGCAAGGGACTCATGTCTGAGTATACCCTTCCACGCTTAGGGTGGACAAACATATTTACAACAAGGGGTGGTGAGGGACAGAGTCTCTGAATTAAGCAGAATACTCTCACCCAGTCAAAAGATCAGGGCTAGATCCAACACCGTTTTTTAGCTCATTGCACCATCCCAGTTTCAGAACCTGGCTGTATGCAAATTAGTCTGTTCCTGTCCCAGTGCATGATGGGAACAGGGCAAACCAAACTACAAAAGCCAATTCTTACACTGGGAAGGAAACAAGCTTCCGGGGACCGGTTTCTGGCATTACAGCCGTCTTCGGCCTGGCTTGCTTGAATCCTGATGGTGCAATGAGCAAGGGACTCATGTCTGAGTATACCCTTCCACGCTTAGGGTGGACAAACATATTTACAACAAGGGGCGGTGAGGGACAGAGTCTCTGAATTAAGCAGAATACTCTCACCCAGTCAAAAGATCAGGGCTAGATCCAACACCGTTTTTTAGCTCATTGCACCATCCCAGTTTCAGAACTTGGCTGTATGCAAATTAGTCTGTTCCTGTCCCAGTGCATGATGGGAACAGGGCAAACCAAACTACAAAAGCCAATTCTTACACTGGGAAGGAAACAAGCTTCCGGGGACCGGTTTCTGGCATTACAGCCGTCTTCGGCCCGGCTTGCTTGAATCCTGATGGTGCAATGAGCAAGGGACTCATGTCTGAGTATACCCTTCCACGCTTAGGGTGGACAAACATATTTACAACAAGGGGTGGTGAGGGACAGAGTCTCTGAATTAAGCAGAATACTCTCACCCAGTCAAAAGATCAGGGCTAGATCCAACACCGTTTTTTAGCTCATTGCACCATCCCAGTTTCAGAACCTGGCTGTATGCAAATTAGTCTGTTCCTGTCCCAGTGCATGATGGGAACAGGGCAAACCAAACTACAAAAGCCAATTCTTACACTGGGAAGGAAACAAGCTTCCGGGGACCGGTTTCTGGCATTACAGCCGTCTTCGGCCCGGCTTGCTTGAATCCTGATGGTGCAATGAGCAAGGGACTCATGTCTGAGTATACCCTTCCACGCTTAGGGTGGACAAACATATTTACAACAAGGGGTGGTGAGGGACAGAGTCTCTGAATTAAGCAGAATACTCTCACCCAGTCAAAAGATCAGGGCTAGATCCAACACCGTTTTTTAGCTCATTGCACCATCCCAGTTTCAGAACCTGGCTGTATGCAAATTAGTCTGTTCCTGTCCCAGTGCATGATGGGAACAGGGCAAACCAAACTACAAAAGCCAATTCTTACACTGGGAAGGAAACAAGCTTCCGGGGACCGGTTTCTGGCATTACAGCCGTCTTCGGCCCGGCTTGCTTGAATCCTGATTAATTTGCATACAGCCAGGTTCTGAAACTGGGATGGTGCAATGAGCTAAAAAACGGTGTTGGATCTAGCCCTGATCTCTTGACTGGGTGAGAGTACTCTGCTTAATTCAGAGACTCTGTCCATCACCACCCCTTGTTGTAAATAATTTTGTCCACCCTAAGCGTGGAAGGGTATACTCAGATGTGAGTCCCTTGCTCATTGCACCATCAGGATTCAAGCAAGCCGGGCCGAAGACGGCTGAAATGCCAGAAACCGGTCCCCGGAAGCTTGTTTCCTTCCCAGTGTAAGAATTGGCTTTTGTAGTCTGGTCTGCCCTGTTCCCATCATGCACTGGGCCAGGGACAGACTAATTTGCATACAGCCAGGTTCTGAAACTGGGATGGTGCAATGAGCTAAAAAACGGTGTTGGATCTAGCCCTGATCTCTTGACTGGGTGAGAGTACTCTGCTTAATTCAGAGACTCTGTCCATCACCACCCCTTGTTGTAAATAATTTTGTCCACCCTAAGCGTGGAAGGGTATACTCAGATGTGAGTCCCTTGCTCATAGCACCATCAGGATTCAAGCAACCTGGGCCGAAGACGGCTGAAATGCCAGAAACCGGTCCCCGGAAGCTTGTTTCCTTCCCAGTGTAAGAATTGGCTTTTGTAGTCTGGTCTGCCCTGTTCCCATGATGCACTGGGCCAGGGACAGACTAATTTGCATACATCCAGGTTCTGAAACTGGGATGGTGCAATGAGCTAAAAAACAGTGTTGGATCTAGCCCTGATCTCTTGACTGGGTGAGAGTACTCTGCTTAATTCAGAGACTCTGTCCATCACCACCCCTTGTTGTAAATAATTTTGTCCACCCTAAGCGTGGAAGGGTATACTCAGATGTGAGTCCCTTGCTCATTGCACCATCAGGATTCAAGCAAGACCGGTCGAAGGTGGCTGAAATGCCAGAAACCGGTCCCCGGAAGCTTGTTTCCTTCCCAGTGTAAGAATTGGCTTTTGTAGTCTGGTCTGCCCTGTTCCCATGATGCACTGGGCCAGGGACAGACTAATTTGCATACAGCCAGGTTCTGAAACTGGGATGGTGCAATGAGCTAAAAAACGGTGTTGGATCTAGCCCTGATCTCTTGACTGGGTGAGAGTACTCTGCTTAATTCAGAGACTCTGTCCATCACCACCCCTTGTTATAACTAATTTTGTCCACCCTAAGCGTGGAAGGGTATACTCAGATGTGAGTCCCTTGCTCATTGCACCATCAGGATTCAAGCAAGCCGGGCCGAAGACGGCTGAAATGCCAGAAACCGGTCCCCGGAAGCTTGTTTCCTTCCCAGTGTAAGAATTGGCTTTTGTAGTCTGGTCTGCCCTGTTCCCATGATGCACTGGGCCAGGGACAGACTAATTTGCATACAGCCAGGTTCTGAAACTGGGATGGTGCAATGAACTGAAAAACGGTGTTGGATCTAGCCCTGATCTCTTGACTGGGTGAGAGTACTCTGCTTAATTCAGAGACTCTGTCCATCACCACCCCTTGTTGTAACTAATTTTGTCCACCCTAAGCGTGGAAGGGTATACTCAGATGTGAGTCCCTTGCTCATTGCACCATCAGGATTCAAGCAAGCCGGGCCGAAGACGGCTGAAATGCCAGAAACCGGTCCCCGGAAGCTTGTTTCCTTCCCAGTGTAAGAATTGGCTTTTGTAGTCTGGTCTGCCCTGTTCCCATGATGCACTGGGCCAGGGACAGACTAATTTGCATACAGCCAGGTTCTGAAACTGGGACGGTGCAATGAGCTGAAAAACGGTGTTGGATCTAGCCCTGATCTCTTGACTGGGTGAGAGTACTCTGCTTAATTCAGAGACTCTGTCCATCACCACCCCTTGTTGTAAATAATTATGTCCACCCTAAGCGTGGAAGGGTATACTCAGATGTGAGTCCCTTGCTCATTGCACCATCAGGATTCAAGCAAGCCGGGCCGAAGACGGCTGAAATGCCAGAAACCGGTCCCCGGAAGCTTGTTTCCTTCCCAGTGTAGGAATTGGCTTTTGTAGTCTGGTCTGCCCTGTTCCCATGATGCACTGGGCCAGGGACAGACTAATTTGCATACAGCCAGGTTCTGAAACTGGGATGGTGCAATGAGCTAAAAAACGGTGTTGGATCTAGCCCTGATCTCTTGACTGGGTGAGAGTACTCTGCTTAATTCAGAGACTCTGTCCATCACCACCCCTTGTTGTAAATAATTTTGTCCACCCTAAGCGTGGAAGGGTATACTCAGATGTGAGTCCCTTGCTCATTGCACCATCAGGATTCAAGCAAGCCGGGCCGAAGACAGCTGAAATGCCAGAAACCGGTCCCCGGAAGCTTGTTTCCTTCCCAGTGTAAGAATTGGCTTTTGTAGTCTGGTCTGCCCTGTTCCCATGATGCACTGGGCCAGGGACAGACTAATTTGCATACAGCCAGGTTCTGAAACTGGGATGGTGCAATGAGCTAAAAAACGGTGTTGGATCTAGCCCTGATCTCTTGACTGGGTGAGAGTACTCTGCTTAATTCAGAGACTCTGTCCATCACCACCCCTTGTTGTAAATAATTTTGTCCACCCTAAGCGTGGAAGGGTATACTCAGATGTGAGTCCCTTGCTCATTGCACCATCAGGATTCAAGCAAGCCGGGCCGAAGACGGTTGAAATGCCAGAAACCGGTCCCCGGAAGCTTGTTTCCTTCCCAGTGTAAGAATTGGCTTTTGTAGTCTGGTCTGCCCTGTTCCCATCATGCACTGGGCCAGGGACAGACTAATTTGCATACAGCCAGGTTCTGAAACTGGGATGGTGCAATGAGCTAAAAAACGGTGTTGGATCTAGCCCTGATCTCTTGACTGGGTGAGAGTACTCTGCTTAATTCAGAGACTCTGTCCATCACCACCCCTTGTTGTAAATACATATACCTCAGATATATGCCTTAAAGGCCTCCCACAATGTCCCCACTGATCGCACAGAGCCTTCATTAAATTTGGAATCGTTTTCTATCTCCTGACTAAACACTGTACCAGTGGCGCCAAACGCCATGTAAACGCTCTACTCACTGAACTGCCAGTTCCATCACTAGTGTTATTAGAGAGTGGTCTGAAAATGTACGTGGTAGGTGGCCGATTGATTTATCCCATGTACACAATATAAGTGGCTAGCCAGTAGTCTAGACGTGCCCAAGAATCGTGCATCAGAAAACAAGTGTGCCTTCCCTGGTCGTGAACAGTCAGCTCCTCCATAGGTCTACAAAGCCTTAGATGTCTAGAACGTTCTACAGCACCTGTGCAGCATTATATGTGTGCGGGCCCCTGGGTGAGAACAGCTCATTCTTTTATGTAATGCAAGATTAAAGTAACCATGACCCCCCACAGAGGACTGTCTAGGGTTTCATTTGGTGCATTTAGGCAAAACCTGCTATATGAAGTTGGGTGTCATTCATGATAGGTTCTAAGTATTGACAAACGTGGTCTGCTTGCTGTGCACTATGGCCTGAATGATATTGTACCTGCCTTGAGGTTATTCTTTTCATGGAGGAGAGTCAAAGGGATCCAGCGTTTGAGTAAAATTGTTGTGTCACAGGAGTATGAGGAGCATGTTGACCATCATTTATAGCATCTCAATTTAACTGCCACCCCGGCAGCTGTGGCAGCAGTGAGCTATGTCTCCAGGAGGAGAGCCACACCTATCCTATGGTAATCACGTAGGCTAGTACATGCCTAATTTTACATGGGTGGTTGAGCACCCACATGTTCCATGTTGGGAGTGTTATGTTGGGCCTAGCCCTGCTCATTCTAATATCAATAATCACGTTTGTCTGAGATGGTTGTCTATCAAATCAGATGTGCCAGGTTGCTGGGGGCGGCTGCAATGTGCAAAGCTGAGCAGGATCATAACTTCCCTGCCAGTTTGTAATAAGAATCCATACCCCCCTCCCAACACCCACCTACAGCAGCCACCTCAACATGCCAGTGAAATCTTTCCCCTGTATAGCCTGAATACAAAGTCCCAAAACAGCTACAGCAAATAAAATAGCCTATAATGGTCAAACATTTAGGATAACACTGAGGGAAAGCACAAGTAGCCAGCTTTACAGCACAACTAATGGGAGGGTGATATGCTCGCTGGTAAGGAATAGATTGGAATGGTGCGAGAGAATCATCTACAGTGGGATCTCAGATGAACGCATGTTTCCATTCCTGGGAGAACAATGTTTGAAAAAATAATGGGGTCAAGAATGGACACACAGGTCACAATGAAATCGTTACAAATGTCAAAAAGCCTGGACATTAACACACCAAGGAGCAATCCCATGTAGTATAAGATAATTATCTCCCTAGTGGGTACAGGGCTGACAAGCAACACCATTGATAATGCACCTTTATCAAGAACACCAACATGCAGAAAGCAGATATTCCATGACCAGACGCTCAATGTTCCATAAAATATCCTATATCACTTTGTGCTTCGTCAGGTAAGAGCAAACTTTTACAGGACCCAGTTGTGGACAGCAGTGTGGAGAATATATATGGTTTATTTTGATGAGGGATTTTTAGTCGTGCAGGGTATAGCATGACATTCTTTATGCCGGCCTGTCGCAGCCTGCAGTTATTCTGGTGTGCTTCTTGAACTGGCATGGTAAAGTCCGGATAGAAGGAGATTGAGTTTCCATTGTAGGACAATGTTTGTTTTTCTCTGGCTAGTGGAAGCCTGGTATCTCGGTCTTTGTAATTTAGCAGTCTTGCTAATATTTGTCGGGATGCAGCACCTGGGGGGCTTGGCCCCAAGGTATAGTGTACTTTTTCTACCACAAGCAACTGGGAGAAACTATCTTTCTCCAAACAGAGATATCTGGAGTGACTCCACATTGTCCGCCATGTTCCTGGTATTGGGGGAATTCAGGTATTCCCACTATGTATATATTATTATGCCTTGATCTGGCCTCCAAATCCTCACTTTTGGTTTGATTATGTTGTTTTTCATTATGCCCAACGGTGTCATCTTCCAGTGCTGATATTCATGATTCAGCAGCAGTCAACAGTTTCTGCTGTTAATAGCTTACGGCAACTGATCTACCCTGCTAGTTAGAGTGTTGATACTCTGATCAGTTGCCATGATCAGAATTTTGCATCTGAAGGAGCTGGTGTTTGACTGAAGGGTCATCAGCAGGAATAAATGTTACTAGGGTTCAAACCTCTTGCTCGACGGATGAGGCCCGGGCTATGTGCTGCACGTCAAAGGCCAGCTTGGCCTGGTTGGTGTTGCCCTTGCCCATGATGCACTTTATTGCTGCTTGAGGTTTGTCGAGAGGCACAAAAAGAATCACAGGATAGTCAATTTTAAGACTGGGTTGATGCTTTAGACTAAGCACACCCATTATTATATGGATGTTTATTAGGCATATGTTGGCAAAAAAAGGGGTCGGACCATAGAACGCAGTTTAGTGTGTTGCTGAGGGTACATTATGGCCCACGAAGTCTCTTATACCCTCTGTGCCTGCCACCCAGCTGGAAGTTAATAAACAAATAGAATCCACCCATATGAGATAGGCGAAAACAGGTCTGCAGTCCGATGCGTTTCCTACAATGGTGGGAAACACGTTGTGTTCTTTAAATACCCCTCACACACCAAAAGGGCCCTTGGTGTCATGCTTCATCATTGGGGTCTTCGCGTCTCTCTACGGAACGCGGCGTGCTACTAACCGGTGGGTACGTGGGAGCACTGATGTAGTCACTATGTGTGGTGTGTGAGGGTAGTGAGTGGTAGGGTCAGGAGTGAATGGTACGTGATAAAATACCTGGCATGACTACAAAGAATTTTAATATACCTCCGTGCTGGTATTGTTAAATTAGTGTGGTGGAGGTTTGGTGTAATTAATGTACATAACCTTCTGCGTGCATCGACATGTTTCGAAGCCTCAAGCTTCTTCTTCAGGACGGGTGCACAGTTCCCTACCCAACTCACATGCAACAGTCTAATACGTCTATACATAAGTGATGTTATGTGTAGAATTAATTTCCAACTATATCCTAATGTGTCTACTGTGGTCAATTGGGCTGGAACAAGGTAATACCTTAAATGTCAATCTGTAAAAGAACACAAAAGTACAAGAGGAGCATTAAATAGGTGGAGACACTCTTGACGTGGAGATCGTAACCTGTAAGGGTGAACTACACAATGTCTAGACGTAATTGTCAGCTTAGCAGTGTCTGTGCAGTGCCCTGAAAAAAAGAAGACAAATACTGGACAAACACAACACTTAACATAAAACACACACTCTATGCTAATCTGTTCCCAAAGGTGGCTGTAGTACTTTCGTAGGGTTGGTAAAAACAAGTAAAATGGGATACAAAGTGGATAGAATGCATACTTGCTATAATGAAGCCAGTGGCATCATGAGCCTGCGAAAACGGAGGGGACACCGTGCTAATTGCACTCTAAAAGGATAAATGCAAAAATCAGCGATACTTTGTTAGAGTGATGGCGATCCTGCTGAAAGTGGGAGGCGTACATGCGGAATTGTATGTGCCACCAATTAGCCTCAGTTCCGGTGTGCCACATAACCGAAACCGAGATCGGAGGTGAGAATAGCCCGCTCCCTCAACAGACTGCGACTGCGCTAAGCGCGGACAACTGCTTGTGCCGACATGCCCAGTGCGGTATGCGTCACGCGGGCCCTGCGGCATTGTGAAACTAGACCTCTAACTTCTGTCGCAGTCTGTTGAGGGAGCGGGCTATCCTCACCTCCGATCTCGGTTCCGGTTCTGTGGCACACCGGAACTGAGGCTAATTGGTGGCACATCCTATTCCGCACGTACGCCTCCTGTGTGGTGGGAGCAATTTGGCAATCAAGGAGAGTATAAATACTGAACCCTCCCGACTCCTCATACATCAAGGAGCCGCGGAAGGGACGTTTGTAGGAGGTAGTACCGCTACTCATGTAAGTACGGCATAGCCGTTTTCAGCAGGATCACCATCAATCTAACAAAGTGAGTACCCTCTACATTGCTGATTTTTGCATTTATCCTGTCAGAGTGCAATTAAGCACGGGGTCCCCTCCGTTTTCGCAGGCTCATGATACCACTGGCTTCATTATAGCAAGTATGCACTCTATCCACCTGTGTATCCCATATTACTTGTTTTTACGAACCCTAGGGAAGAGTGTGTGTTTTGTGTTTAGTCGTGTGTTTGTCCAGTATTTGTCTTCTTTTTTTCAGGGCACTGCACAGACACTGATAAGCTGACAATTACGTCTAGACAGTGTGTAGTTCACCCTTACAGGTCACGATTTCCACGTCAAAATGGTCTCCCACCTATTTAATGCTCCTTTTGTACTTTTGTGTTCTTTCACAGATTGACATTTAAGGTATTACCTTGTTCCAGCCCAATTGACCACAGCAGGCACATTTGGATATAGTTGGACAATAATTCTACACATAACATTACTTATGTATAGACAGTATTAGACTGTCACATGTGATTAGGGTAGGGATCTGTGCACCCGTCCTGAAGAAGAAGCTTGAGGCTTCGAAACATGTCAGCGCACGCAGGTTATGTACATTAATTACACCAAACCTCCACCACACTATTTTAACAATACCAGCACGGAGGTATATTAAAATTCTTTCTAGTCCTCACATGCCAGGTATTTTTTAACAATCACGTACCATTCACTCCTGACCCTACCACTCACTACCCTCACACACCACACACAGTGATTATATCAGTGCTCCCCCGTACCCGCCGGTTAGTAGCACCCCGCGTTCCGTAGAGGGACGCGAAGACCCCTATGATGCAGCATGACACCAAGGGCCCTTTTGGTGTGTGAGGGGTATTTAAAGAACACAACTTGTTTCCCACCCATGTAGGAAATGCACCCGACTCCAGACCTGTTTACTGTTTTCGCCTATCTCATATTGGTGGATTCTATTTGTTTATTAACTATAGTTGGGGAGATTGAATCCACCCCTTGTGTCCACGTGGACACGTTCCCTCTCCACTCCCTCTTTTGATATGTATAGTACCCAGCTGGAAGTGCCTCATACCTCCAGCCGGGGAGGAGGGCGGGGGGGTTCAGACCTGGGGTTCATGTGCAGCCAGCCCAGCTCTCTGTGTTCTGATTCAGTATGCCTCACCATGGGAGGCAGGTAGCGGAGTGTGCCTGTTCCATGTTCGTGGGACGAGGGCTTATTCGGAGCACTGCAGGCTGCAGTGTGTCCCCCCTCATGCAGTCTTGCAGAGCCACCTGTAGCCTGATCAGGAGTCTCACTCCGCTCCTCGTCCAAGGAAGGCCATGGTCCAGGTCAGGCGGCAAGTCCACAGGCCACACTGCCTTAGCATCTACAGCCCTCGCCAACCCTCCAGGTCTCACCCAATCCACTGCAGTCACGGGGCTACCATCTTAGGAGAGAGGCAGAGGACCGTAGCCTCACAGTACTGTTGTGTATAGAGACAGCAGAGCTTTTTACCAGGACATGCAAAGTCCAGAAATGCTACCTTTTGGACTCTTCTTCGTAGCAGCAGGTGTATGAGGCTGCCATGATCCGGATTATGACAGATGGTATTCCTGGTGCAAGGAGACTCACATTGGTGCAGGCACCTTGGAGCTGGGCTCTCTAATACCCAGCAATACAATGTACTTCATGACCAGATGTGAATAGGAACAGCTGTAACTAGTTTGGGCATATCTTGCTTTCAGCACTCATATTTGGTCAGGTCCAGACTTTAAAAAAAAAATATATGTAAATAAAAAAAAATGCCTATTGCCTGAGTCAATGGAAGAGTCATTGATTCAATGGAAGGGTTATATCTAAAAAGGTGTCCATTCCTAGACTAAGGAGTCAAAATCTTACTGAAGGAAATAGACTTGTTATGAGTCAAAAAACTGAGAACTGTTAAACCCAAACTGTAGAACCCAAATATCCAATTTTATGAAGGTGTAGTATTACCCATTTGGCCAGAAAGAGATAAAGTTGAATGCCTCAAAACAAATATGGTTTAGCACTAAGGCAGATAGCAAGAATGACTGCCATGCAAGACAAATCAGGAAAATGTAGTGCATTTGTTTGTGGAGTGTGGTGCTGTAGATTCACATACTAAGCATATTCCTTACAGCTAGTGTTGGGCTCGGACATTACAACTTGTTTTTGTTCAAAGAATGTTTAGCCACATTAGATGTACTGTGACTCTTTCAAACTCCACAAAGCTGGAGGACAGAGGCTTCACTTCATGATATTTTCTTCCGCCATAGCACACTTCAAGCATGGGCTCCGAGACCAATGCGTTTGGTGTAGCCTTTTCAAGCGCAGTTTTTTAACACTTCTACATGCCCAGTTCTGAAGACAACTGGTAACTTTCTCTGCACAGTCTATACCACGGGGCGAGTAGTGTAAGTGGAATGTCAAAAACAAGTGTAATGGTGTGATGGGCATATGGAGGCAACGAGGTATACGCTGTTTTGTATATAACTATTCTATGCCGTATCGGAGAGACATTGTGCATAGGGGGGGGGAGAGGGAGGGATTGGGGTGGTTGGGGAAAGGGGTGGAGGTTGGAGGGAAGTTTTCTGTTTGATAAATGAATCGCTGATTTTGATGTACTGTACTTGCTACAGCTCCTCCGGGGTACGGAGTGCTGTGTCTTCTATGCAATCTCTCAATAAAAAGAGTTGTTTAAAAAAAATAAACAAGTGTAATGTGCTTTGTGATATGTTCGATGAAAAGAGAAACTTCTATGAAATCACCAGCTTCTGGGGAGGAGGATGGGAGCAGGTGATTCTACAGCACTACATGCTGCAGACAGACAGTGCAAAATGTTCTTTTCGCTTACCACTTCAATCTTCACTCCTTTGAATTCCCATAGATCGAGAAGGATGAATACGGATTCCAATTGACTGGTGCATATGTTTTTAATTTCTCCTTTACAACGCCATGACCCATCTCTGCCTAAAGTGACCTTGATCACATGAAGCGCTGCAGAGTACATTTCCCCATTTTAAAGTGACGAGTGCATTGAACACGTGAATAGCATTTCATAGACATCGAAGACATACTTATGCTATAATAGCTTGGCGTTTCTTCACAGACATTTAGTAGGACACATCTTTATATTACAAAGAATGCTAATATATAATATAAAATATGTACAGTGAGTATTGATATATTACATAATCCATTTAAACAAAAACAATGTTATACTTTCATTGTTTTAGAGACTACAATGGATCGTGATTAATAAATACATCGTGTATTGTGTTGGCTGACAAGGGTAGTCACCTGTATCTCTTAAGGACATCAATGTCTCAGCCCGCAATTGTCCTATAAATTGTAGCCCTAATGAGTTTGATTACTTCCCTTATGTCTATTGTTGCCGATTTAAAGTGCTTGAGTGCAATTAGAATATTCATGTGCCACCCTAAAACAAACATTATTGCTGAGTGCTGAATAAGATAATAAGTGCAAAGTTACAATTTTTCTCAAATTTATCTAATTTCGGGATTTGTGCAAATTGCAGAACGGGACATGTGTGATTGCTGACACTGTCATATATCAAAATCTCCTGTCTTAATCGGATATGTGAATTTGATTACAGACATGTATAGAGATCCTCACTGGAATTAAGCCCCTGTGGGCTTTTGGTGTTGAGCTCAATGATTTATCGTGTTTCTAATTTCCTCAGTGCAGCCTCACGATTGCCACCTCGTCTAGGGCTAGGGACAGAATCCACTACGAAGTATTTAAGATTTTCTAATCTGTTTTCATGAACATCTTTAAATTACCGTGCCACTGGGTAGGCTGGGTCAGAGTTCGTGATTGCTCTTATATGTTGGTGTATTCTCTTGTGGACCTGCAGCTTTGTGCTGCCCACATATCGCAGTCCAAAAGAGCACTCCAACACGTAAATACCTAATTCAGTTTTGCATGTTAAAAACTTTGCAGTAGCAAAGGCTTTGTCCCTAAAGGGTGTTGTGTAGGTAGTATTATTTCCCCCAAACTTACATGCAACGACACGTAGCGCATTTCACAAAACCCTTTCTTTGTGTTAACCAATTGGTTGAGGTGGTTACCCCTGGGCTGCTACTGACCAAACCATCGGTCATGGAAGTGGCTTTTCTAAAAGTAATGTCTGGGCTTCTGGGTAACAGGTCTCCTATTACCAGGTCACTTAAAAAAATAGGCCAATTTCTATTGATAATCTTACGCAATCCGTTTTCTTGCTTGTTGAATGGGAGCATTAGCCTGGTGCTGTGGAGATCCGGTCTTGTGTGGTTGAATTACTCACATTCTTATTTGGTTTGACTGTCAATAGATCTGATCTATATAGTGCTCGAGTTTTTCGAATTGCACTATCAATTGTTTTCTCAGGATACCCTCTGGCTAAAAACCTTCTTATTCTGTCTGATTTGGCCTGCAGTAGGTCACGCTCACTGCTGCATATGCGCTTGATTTTAAGCATTTCCCAATAAGAGATACTGTGTATCAAGTGCTGAGGGTGAAAACTTGTTGCATGCAGGATTGTGTTTCCTGCGGTCTGCTTGCGATATAACCTGGATTCAATTTCATTCTTTTCAATGAACACCTCTACATCAAGGAAATATACTGCCTGTCTGCTCAGTGTTGCTGTAAAGTACAGATTTAGGTTATTATCATTAATTTCCAATAGGAATTTGTTCGCATTTTCTTGTGAGCCACTCCAAATCGCAAATAAATTGTCAATATATCTAAGTCATACAATTACCTGCTCATCCAAAACGTCTTTAAACTTCGGTTTGAGGACCGGCTCCTCCCAGCAGCCCATGCAGAGACAGGCATAACTGGGAGAGAAGCTGGTCCCCATTGCCACACCCCGTATTTGTTGAAATGTCTGGTTTTCGAACATGAAGACATTGTTTTCTAATCAGAATGCGATCATGTTGATTATAGTCTTGTTATGCCGATACAAGTACAATGGTCTGGTGCTTAGATAGTAATCCACAGCTCTTATCCCATCCTGATGGTGGATACTAGTATATAATGTTATTACGTCCAAGGAGATTAATAGATAATCTGAATTCTATTTACATTTGTTAATATGCCTGAGGAAGTCACTAGTATCCTGGATGTAGAATGGCAAGGATCGAACATGTCCCATAAGAAAAAAATCAATGTACCGTCATGCGTTTTCCAGGAGACCCTTTTGTGCAGAAATGATCGGTCTCCCTGGTGGTTTGGTGGCATGTTTATGAATTTTAGAAATGAAGTAAATTACAGGCATAATAGGGTGGTCATTCTTTAGATACTTATATTCATTCATACTTAGGAGACCTGCACTCTTCCAGGCTAGGTGCTTAGAATAGAATTCATTTCATGCTACCCGAGTTGCTTGGATGTTGCTTCTTTTATATCAGTCTCAGTCGTTTAGCTGTTTCATAGCTTCCCCCAGATAGTCTTCTTTGGGCCAGATTACTAAATTTCCTCCTTTGTCTGAGTTCCGGATGATGATTTGATCATGGTTTTGAAATGTCTTCATCAACTGATGATATTTAGAATTTTTGAAGGTTCTATCTCGTTATTGTCCTTGCCAGCTGATGGTTAAGTTTTTTTTTCCTGATGTTATTTGTTCGTTGAAAATATCAAGTGAGTCTCGTAACATGATGGGCTGAAATTTTGATTTAAATTTGAATTTCGTGCATACAGTCCCAGAGGTGTCAAGCTGCTGTCGCATCATTGTTTGTGTACATGTTGCCTCTGTTTCTGGTATGTTGTCATTTTCTAATTGCTGTAAATCTAGCATTACTTGTACATCCGCAGAGATCAGAGCACTTGGGCTCGCAGGAAAGGCAGTTGTTTCCTGACTAGTATTAGTAGCATTTTGGAGGAGATTATATTTTTGCAATTTTAGCTTATCGATAAACTTATAAACGTCTATTCGTGTTTGTGCATAGTTAAAATTGCTCTCGGGACAGAAGGATAGCCCTAAAGTTAAAAGTTGGGCTTAAGCGTATTGATGACAAATTGATTCGCTTGCTCACTGTTTATTTGCGCTTCCACTTGTTGTTTATTGGTCTCTTGTTGCTTTTGTCGACTGCAGCACTGCTTCCATCTTGCCCGCCGCCTTTTGTTCTGTCTTTGTCTTGCTTCTGATTTTGTATCAAGGGACGCAGAGTTTGGTGTCTGTCTTGGCCAAAAAATCTAATCCTTCTGCTAATGATAACTCTGGGTATGACTGCCCTGCACCTCTTTTAGCCTGCTCAGAATCAGATTCACTTTCCAGTGCAGAACTTAAATCAGATGCAGACGTAGATAATTGTGTGTTGGCGCTAGTGCTGGCAAAAGTTCCTTGTCTTTTTTCCACAAGCTGAATATTGATACGTTAGATGCAAAGAGAAACATCTGTGAAATCACCAGCTTTTGGGGAGGAGGATGGGCGCAGGTGATTCTACAGCACTACATGCTACAGACAGACAGCGTAAAATAATATTTTCACATATATAAGACAAAAGTAGTGGATAGAGCATAACAAAATCAAAACAAAAACCCAGAGAAGAGCTATTAACTTACAAAAATAAATTAGAGAAATCAGTGGGATCACTGAATTAACCTATACGACTCATTACGTCATTCTCGAGGCAAGAAAAACAGATTAGAGAAATAATGAGACGTAGCTGGCCCATAATTTCGGATGATCCGGCTATAGGGCAGAGTTTAACTACACAAACAGCTATTTCGTACAGGAAAACGGCCTCTATGGGTAATGTCCTGGTCTGTAATAATATGGAGGACCAGAACACTGGCTCTTGGTTGACTGTTAGAAAAGGGTTTTTTAAATGCAGTAGTTGCGAGGCCTGCAAGTTTGGCACTAATAAGATAGAATATTGTACAGCTTTTAATAATGTTCCCCGGCACATTACTCAACATTTGACATGCAAGACTGAATACGCGGTCTATGTTTAGAATGTAGCTGTAATTTAAAATATATTGGAAGTACCAAACTTGCGGTACATAAGAGAGTCCTACAAAAATACAAGGGCCATTACAAACAACAACCCGAGCTACCCTGTTGCCAGACATTTTAAAGAATGCCATGTCAGCAACCACTCACATTTGCGGTATTATGTGGTAGACGCAATCCCACTGGACAAAAGAGGGGGCAACAGGGAAGCCAAACTGAGGAGACTTGAAACATAATTTATATTGGAGTTAGAGACCAAGCAGACGGGGTGTCTCAACACAAGCGAGGATCTCTATACACTTTTCTGAATAATACATTTTGATGAAAATCATTTCATAGGAGTTTATTTTAAGAAAATATATCTTTTATAACATGTACATTTAAATGTCTGATGGAATCATGACATGAAAACCCTTTTCAGGAGTGAAATCCCCTCTCTTTCTAATCGAACACCATCCATATTATAATCATTTGAATCTTAGAACTTTACTCTTCAGCTGATAATAAGTACTATAGATGAATCCAAACCTAATGAATTTCTTATCATTAATGAAGAAGTAGGACTGTAAATATTGAACCAGCCCTCATAGAATTTCAGATGGAGGGATATTATATCCATTACACATGGAAAGTTTGCATAACAATTTTATGGAATATTTCACCATAGATGGATGATTTTTAATGATTCATTTGTGTATTTTAAGATATTTATATATTTATGTGATTATTTAACTACATATTTATGTTTACAACCATGGGAATCAATTGTATAATGAATCTATCAATCCCTCCATATACACTTGCTTATTTGCACATGCTAGCAAAAATGCTCCTAAATCTTAAAAGGGTTTCTGGAGTAATCCTGAGGAACCAGCGCCTATCTATTAGTAGGCCTATAGCACCGGCCCTTGCAGTATATGAGGGAAAGGCGCTAGCCGCGGCAGTTTATGGATCCGAATTATGGGGAGTAGAGAACACGATGGATTTGGTAAGAGTTGAGAATAAGTTTGTGAGAGACTTAGTATCGCTCCCCTACTCGACCCCTCTGAAACTCCTTTTTAATGACATGGGCAAACGATCAATTGCGGATATAGTACGTCTCCGCCCCTTGCTGTTCTGGGTGCGCCTGAGAAGGACACCAGAATTGGCAAACTATGCTTTGGTGCTGGACGAGTTGATCAAATTGAATGCCTCAAACAAATTAAAGTGGCTCAACAAATTAAGACAGCTGGTGATGAGCCTAGGCATGGCAGAATTCTGGGTTTCCCAGTCACCCCCCCCCCCCCTCACCCCCCCCCCCCACAAACAAATTGTTAAAATGTTTTATTGGGATTGGGTAGAGGCTGAGGAGTTAAAATGTATAAAGTGGGGGCCACTGACCAACCAATTTTTGGATCATAAGCCAACTAGAAAGCTAGAGCCCCTTCTGGATTACATTCAAATCCCAAGAGATAGATCCTCTTCTTAAAGTTGAGATACGGTACACTCCCCCTGAAAATGTTTACAGTGGGGGTGAAAACGAGCGAGGGATCATGATGCCACTTGTCCAGGCTGCCCATGCATTAAAGAATCTCTACCCCATTTTTTGTTTGCTTCTATGGCTTATAAGTCCCCTAGAGCAAGATGTTTAAAACCTGTGTGTAGAGAGATGGGTGTTAGAGATTTTAGAATTGCACTACGTATCCTCTTAACTGATACAACTTCCATGTCTATTGTTTGCGGGGTTGCAAAGTATCTTTCTAGCGCTTGGTTTATACGGACTAGGCTACTAGATAATATCAAAAAATTAAAAAAACACACCTTATGAACATTATTGGAAATGCACTATAGCCCTCTGTAATTATTCCTTTTTCCCGTATAGAGCTCTTTTGAATTATTTTAACCCCTTCCGCGCTCATGACGAACTGAGCTCGTCATGAGTAGCACCGCTCGCACGCTCATGACGAGCTCAGCTCGTCATGTAACGCGGTATTTTAAAAAAAGTCAGCGCACAGCGGGAAAACCGCTAGCGCTGATGCGGTTAAGATGAAATGGATGTAATTCTTTGTATATTGGTTTTATGTTTAGTAAATGTCTGTACTTTACGATATGAAATATATCGAATAAAGTATTACAACAACATGCTAATACTTGCACCCAATGGCCATACCTATATGGATATGTTCCAAAAGTAAAGTCAAAGACATTATGTCGGTATAAATGGAGAATATGGGTATAGGCTAAGGAAACTGCAGGATACATAACTATATTGATTTTATTATCACTTGCACTTTTTGCATTGGAAGAATTTTTATGTCTTCTATTATTGCACAACACCTGGGTATTTTAGTTTCTTTACAGGGTACACGTCATCATTTAATATTGTTTAGATTTGTCAGATAAGGAAAAACTAATATGTATGCTTGATCACGGTTTTCTTTGCATTTATGCTAACTATGTTTGATTAAGATCAAATGATATAAGTCGAATGACTAATGCATGTCAAATCATGAAATTTGATGACGTGTGTTGTTCAAGGAATTTGAAAATGTGCATTTAAGCATATAACAATCAACAGTGACAATGTTTTAATGCATAAAATACGGATTGAAAGTATTTTTTCCATGTCCATTGGCAAACCTGACTGCACTAGCACTTTAAAGTCAGCAATGTGAATCCCAAATGCTGTCCTGATCAAGGCAGGCAACTGCCAAAACGTGTTATAGCGAGATCTGTTGAGGCGGTGAATAAACAACAATAATTGCACTCACTTTTGGGTCCACTCTCGTTTGAGGGCAGCAGGCGACGCACAAGGAAAGCGAGCAGTAGATATATATATGTCTAACCCATCCAGTGTTCGAAATTAATTTAGACACTACAAGAACCACAATGCTCATTGGGGCAGCCTATCCATAGGCTTTGAATGAGTGGGTGGTGCCCAAAACTAACATTTAACTGTCACAGCCTCTGAAGAAGGAGTATCGCTCTGAAACACGTCAGGCAAATGGACAGTTGAGCTGCGAAAGGAATTGGCTTGTTAGAGGCTGCATGTACTCAATAAAGGCTTCTGGGCAGTCACTGTTTGAGTGCTTTTCACCCTTTGGGCCCCTCAGGAGCTATACTGTTCGGACGGCGGTCCTGCCGCAGAGTGAGCACCACCCCTTGATGTTTGGGGACCGCGGTGGTTGTCATGCAGTACAACGCATGTGTGGAGCAGCGACAAGGGATTTGAGGCGGTTTCCACAAGCTGAGGCCCATCTTGGGGCTAGAAGACTTACCAGCAGAATCACTGGCGCACCCATCCATGGTTTGAAATTAATTTGGACACTACAAGACCCACAATGCACATTGGGGCAGCCTATCCATAGGCTTTGAATGAGTGGGTGGTGCCCAAAACACGCTTTTAACTGTCACAGCCTCTGAAGGAGTATCGCTCTGAAACGCATCAGGCGAATGGGCAGTTGAGCTGTGAAAGGAATTGGCTTGTTAGAGGCTGCTTGTACTGAAAGGCTTCTGGGCAGTCGCTTTTCTAGTGCTTCTTACCCTTTGGGCGGACGCGGACACGCGGGGGGGGGGGGGGAAACACACACACACACACACACACACACACACACACACACACACACACACACACACACACACACACACACACACACACACACACACACACACACACACACACACACACACACACACACACACACACACACACACACACACACACACACACACACACACACACACACACACACACACACACACACACACACACACACACACACACACACACACACACACACACACACACACACACACACACACACACACACACACACACACACACACACACACACACACACACACACACACATGTTTATATCACTCTATGAAGACCAGTGAAAAAAACCTACATTATGAGGGCCACCCTTTCTGATCATCAGAGAATCAAAATGATCATACATTTTATGTTTATACTTTAATGACAGTATGAAAGTTATATCAGATTTTCAAAAAACGATTATGGGAATAGTTTTGAGACTTTCTGACATAACCCCCTTATGAGGACCGCACATGTCCCGTATCCAAGAGTTATGAAGACCATTTTTACACACTACATAAAGACAGCAAACAGCTTTACGAGGACCGGTGTGTGTTTTTTTACAAGTCTGTTTATGAGGACCAGATTATATTTTACATATAGTGTCTTCCTATTTGGTACAGTATATATTTGTCAAAAAAACAGTCTTTATTTGGATCCCTTTCGTATGTGACTGACAATTTATTACAGAATACATATGCATTTAGCAAACACTGCTTTCTTATTTCATCCAGCGAATATTTAACTGACCATACTGGATTTAAAATAGTGTATTATTTAGACAATACCTTTAAAAAATAGTTCCTAACTGCTAAATATCCATCTTTTCACTGTGTTTCCCTTTGAATTTGTGTAGTTCTGCATCCTCAATTCAGTTGGTATTTTGAACATTTGCGAAGTGAAGAGCTGCTTTTCAGTTTCCAGCCACATGTGCTATTTTCTTAAAGTAGTAAAAAATGTAGGGCCCGGATTAAGCATTGTAGCACTTGTAAAACTGCAGATGGGATCTCCATCTCGTTTGTGAAGGTGTATTCCATTCGTCCAACTCTAATTATGGCATTTGACAATTTGTAAGTAAATTCTGTCCATAAATTGTGAAAATCTGGTTAAACGTCAACTTCAACATAAGAACTTGAGGTCGCTCAGATAAGACCTGGAAGGCAAGAGTAGAGCTGAACCTATTTTGATCTTTAAAATGGGGATACATAGGTGTTTGTCTTTCAGTAGCTATGAGTTTTACACATGTTTAGGTGCCTGATATGTCTGTGCTTCTATTGCCATCATATGGATCATATCTTAGTGTGTGTCAAAAAAGTGTGATCTGTTATCCATCACAACAAGGACCATATGATATTGTGTGTTAAACATCTGACCCTATTCTCATAACAATTACCTCACCATTAGGTCTGATGCAAATTTGTGCTGTTATCAATGCTACTGCTATCAAGCATGAATTTCTTTTCTCTTCAATAAGGACTATATCACTAGTATATTACAATTGCATGTGGTTTTACCATTCACACTGAGAAACAGATAATATGGCATGCTACAAGATTTTGTTCTTTGATACATCACATTGAGGGCCACATCAAGGTGTTTGTTAGTAATATGAGCGTGTGCCTATTCATCACAGAGGACATTTTCATACTGTCAGGGCTCGACAAATCCGAAAAATGGTACTAGTCCTGAAGGTCTGGTGCCATGGAAAATCCCCTCGACCTGACTGCAACCCACTTGACCTCCGTCTCTGAAAACGGAGCAAAAGTGACAAGATAACAAGATTTAAAGGCATCTTTATTGCTCAATCCCTTTGTGAGCAATAAAAATGCCTTCAAATCGTGTTATCTTGTCACTTTTGCTCTGTTTTCAAAGACATAGGACAAAAGTTAGTTTGATTTCCTACTCGCCAGAAAGGGCGAGTAGGACCTAAAAATAGCTCGTCCTCATCCATTCTCACTCGCAAATGCGAGCGGGCGAGTGGATTTGTCGAGTCCTGTGTGTATTGCAGGGTTGTGCATGCTTTAAACATCACCAGGAGAAAAATATTATGGAGTGTGTTACAAGTCAATGCTTGTTAGACCAGTCAGCCTTAGGGTGATCATCCCCAAAGCTTATTGCCTTCACCCCCACTATATTTATGAATTTGCTTTTGTTGGCCTTAGGACTGCTACCCAGTGCTAAAGTGCTTGTTCACATTTCCTAAAACATGATAAAATTGGGCTACAGACCCCATTGTCACATTTAATTTATTTGCAAGTACCTAGTAAAGTGATATTGCATGTACACCCACAGCCTGTAAATTAAATGCTATTAGTGTCCCTACAGCACTTTTTGAGCCACCCACTTAAGTAGACTTTGTTTAACCTGTCCCTGGTCTGCCACTGCAGCTTGTGGGTGCAATTGTAAACTGCCATTTCCACATGTCAAAATAAACCTTTTACCAAGCATAAACCAATCTGTTGAGTACATATAAGTCACCTAAAGGGTAGGCCCTCAAAAGCACATAGGGCAAGGTGCAGTTTACTTTAAAAAGTTGGACATGTAGTTTTTAATCAGACATGTCCTGGTAGTCACTGTTGCAAGGCCTGCCTCTTTCATAGCATACCATTGGGTACCTTATTACATTTAATAAGTGTTAATTTTTGATTGGGAGCAGGTAGGAAAGTCATGAATGGTATCAGAGTAATTTAAAACCATCTTGAATGGTAAATTCATATTTCAATCCTCAATTTTAAAAATGCCACTTTTTAGAAAGTTGGAAACAAGAAAAAGGTCTGGACGTACATTTTGGAATAAATACATTCATAAATAACCACCTTAGATTCTCAAGTAGTTATATTGTTTTCATTACACTTGTTATTTGTTCATTTATTTGTGGAACAAACAAGATGGATATTTCTTTCATGTCTTAAAGAAGAACAATTAGTACAAACATATATCAACAACACAATGGTAACAGTACTTTGGACATATAACAAATACTTAGGAAATGGCCAAACATGACAAAACAATAGACCAGTCCTTATTTTAACATAAAGAACAATGGCGGTACAATTCAGTTATGTGTTTCACTACATACACCTGCCATAACCAGCGACGCAGTTAAACAGTTACACCAGGCCTAAATGTCCTGTTTGTACTCGGTATGGGTCGGTTGATTGGTGGTGATTATTGCTGGCTGGGTGGGGTCGACACATTTCAGAACCCTATTTGATTTCAGGGTTCTCCTCAGGACCAGGACCTGGTCATTCACATTTGAGGTGAGGGAATTCTCACGGGTGATGATGCCTTATGAACTCAAGGGGTGTGGTCCTTTTTCTCTTGTGTCCAGAAACGACCGCGGCGGTTGCTGGTGCTTCAATATGATATTCACGCTTCAAAATAATTAGATGATGACAGGGGGGACTTGTTAATGGCTTTCAAGCTGTAGCTTTGTGAATGGTTCTCATGGGGGCCTCACATGGTTCTTCTCCTCATGTACGATGTACATCCCATGTGAAGCGTATGATTTCTGGCAGAACCTGTGATGCATTGACATTTTTGTGCAGTGTAATGCCGGCGGTGGGGAACACAAGTATTTCAAGGACTTCCGCATTGTTGGCATACCAGGGAGAGACGAGGCAGCAGAGGAGGACCTCGATCGGGAACTTATAATTGAAGGAGCTGAGCCCTTCATTGAAAGACTCGCGTTCCCCACCGCCGGCATTTCACTGCACAAAAATTTCATAAGGCTGCCTTAAGATGCTTGATAGAGGTAGGACTGTACCCGATTCTGAGTGCACTCCTGACAGAGATTGTTCCCCTTAGGTGCTGATAAGCAGGAGTTGTTTTTGATAGTTTAGTCCATTAAAATGATTATATCACATTTCATATTGCAACATTGTGCGCTATTAAATCCTTTATTGAAAAAGCATCATGAATCACAGCAGGGTCATGGTTGCGGGGCGGCGTGGCGGCTGCGCATGGTGTGCTGGGATGACAGGCATTGGATTTGTTATTTTCGGGTGGCGTTTCTCAATGTACCTGTGTCGAGTATGTGCTTTCCATTAATTATACAAGTTTAGAAACTTAGTAGAACTTAAATGTTTATCTGTTATTAAGATAAATATTTATATATATTTTTGATGACTCTATATATTGTGATCATGTGAAAGCATAAGGTAAATCATGCACTTGTGTTAATTTATTTACGTTGCCTAGACCTATTTATATCAGGCCTTCTTCCAAAGGTTCTGGGCATCGTACAAGGTCCAACAAAGTCTTTTCACTATGTTTACTCATATGTGAGCTTGGTGTTTATAGGTGATAGGGTATAATCACCACGTATGTATTGGCTTTGAGAAAGACCAGTTTGGTTGAAACGCGTCAGCCGAATAAAACTTTCTTTGGAAACCTTAAAAAAAAAAAAGAACCAGCAGGGTCACAATCATAATCTTGCCAGTGGTTTGCTCCTGCCCTCTAAAATGACCATAGCTTTGAGTGTTACAGATGTGTTGGTATGTTATATATGTGAGCTACTATTATCATACTTTGGATCAAGTCATGTTGTGCATCACAGCAGTTTGATTTTATCCATCACAATGAGGACCGCATGATGTTGTGTGTTACACAACTGAGCTTTTTCCTATCACTGTGATGACCACACGACTAGGTCTGTTGCAAAATTGTGCTAGTACCTAAAGTACTGTTACCAAGAATTAACTTATTTCCATAACAAATAGGAATATATCTCATTGTATGTAACACATTAATTTGTGTTTATCAAGTGCAATGAGCGCTAGATGCCATGACAGATTTCAAGATCCCTTGCTTTGATACATCACATTAAGGAGCACATCATGCTATCTGTTACAACATGAGAGATTGTTTATTTATCATAGAAGGCAATTTCATATAGTTTTACATGGATGTGCATGTTTTAAATATTACAAGGAGGGCAATATCATGCAGTGCACTACAACTGCATGTTGGTTTATTTCTTCATTTGTAATTAATCGCAGAGACTTTGTGATGTGCTGGCATACAATAACAAGGCTACCATAGGATTCTTAATAGAAATAGACCAATTCCTCATTACAACTGTATTCATGTGAGATTGGTCCCATCTGGTGTCAATAAATATGATTTGTTTAAGACTTTTAGTCCATCAAACTCATAACGAGATCACAGTGCATGTTTTAACTCTCTGTGATATTACACCACACTCTGATAAAAAAAAAAACTCTTGTGTGTTTTTATCCATCAAAATGAGGACTACATTGTGGTATGCAATTCAGATGACCATGTGTGTAAATTGTGAGGTTTTATACATTGCAAAAAGGAGCATAGCAAAGCACATGTTACAGTTTTCTTTTGTGTTTCTAACATGTAATAGACACTGCCGCAACTTTACATGTGTATCAAGCATATGAACCTTTCTTATGGACACAGAAAACCATTTCATATTTTGTGTATCACAAGAAGGTGCTCTTTTATGCTTTACAATTACTCCTATATAAAGGTGGCTTATGCTCCTATGTGCACTTATAGGTCGAACTGAGGACCATGTTAAATTGTGTGAGACAGGGTTGTGTACCTTTATCTGCCACAATTAATATTGTGGTGCCTATTACAGAGGTTGGCGTTTTTATCTATCACAATGAAGACTGTATCAAGATGTGTGTCACAATTGTGTGTTTTTATCCAACACAATGAGGACCACACTTTGGTTCATTTTAGACATGTGTGCTTCTGCTAACACAGAGTCACATCATGTTGCATTGAACACGTTTATGTTAATGTAGCTTCATTAGAAGTACTACATTAATGCGATTTAGTTTTATTGCACATTCCATTAACAGTAAGCTTCTTTAACATTATGTTGGGTATTAGTAAAGCGTTTTTATCCATCACAATGAGGACTGTATCAAGATGTGTATAACAACTGTGTGTTTTTATCCAACACAATGAGGACACATTTTGGTGCAGTTTAGACAAGTGGGTTTCTTCTATCACACAGTCACATCATGTTGAATTGAACAAGTTCATGTTAATTTAGCCATCATTAAAAGTACGACATTAATGTGAATTAGTGTTATCACATATTCCTTTAACAGAAAGCTCCTATGACATTATGCTGTGTATTAGTAATGTGTATGATCTTAAGTAACTAAAAGAATCTATATTGTATTGTATCTTGGAAATGTGTGCACTCATCCATCGCAATGAGGGCTCTATACAGGCCTGGTCCCTATACAGGCCTGGTCCCTAGGACATGCATCATCCAGCCAATCGACCATCATAAAAAAGCACAGGTGCTAATGTGCACAGGTATACATTTACACTTGCAAAGAGATGACTAGTGAATGTGAGTAAATACTTCTGTGTGTGGGGTTAGTGATTTTTCAGAGGGCTTTGTTGTTCTGCAAAGTATTTGTGTGCCTGCAAATGTGCTACTTTGTAACTGTACACAAACATTTCTTCAGCCCATTCCAACCCAGGGAACAATCTGAGATTCACTTTTAACACGTGCCAGATTAAATCTGTTTACAGGGTTGGAAGTGGAAGCAATCAGACAAAAAATTGGAAATAGCATAGATGAAGGGATTATTCCATAGGGGAAAATGTTTTTAAAATGTTATTACTTCTACTTGCTTCAGAATATTTCCCAAAATCTAAGCATGCAAACTTGTTCAAGGGAAAATGGAATTCTCAAAAGAAAATGAAGACTACCC
Organism: Lissotriton helveticus; assembly: GCF_964261635.1. NCBI lineage: Eukaryota > Metazoa > Chordata > Amphibia > Caudata > Salamandridae > Lissotriton > Lissotriton helveticus. The sequence continues at coordinate 626,257,187 of NC_136065.1, read as the reverse complement.
CTTGAAATACATCCTCTGTAGCTGTATGCTAACTGTCCCCAAGACAACCTTTGTGAATTAAAAAGCAGCTTGCTCATGTAATCCAAAATTATAATAAATGTAGCACTTGGTGTAGTGAATTGAGTAAATGTAAATGTATAGTATTTAAATAGCGCACTTCTACCCAGAGGCCTCGTAGCTCTGTATTCATACCGCTGTGGAACCCATCCTGGCTTTCCTGTGAAATGTCCACTCCTGGGCACCCCCAAGGTGAAGCCAGGCATCCAAGCGCTGCTGGGGCTGTTGTGGAGATTAAGCAAGCTATTGCCCAGAGTCACAGAGTGGGACCCCTGATTAGACTAGGCACCGAGGCGAGAATTATCAAGTCCGGGGAAATTGAACCCTGGTCCCGGGCCAGACCTCTGCATCAGGGTCTGCCGCTCTAACCATTGAGCCACGCTTCTCCAGTAAATGATAAAGGGGTATAATGGTGTTTGTCTATATGAATCACAGCAGGGTCACAATCACAATCTTTCCAGTGGTTTGCTCATACCCTGCACAATGACCATAGCTTGGAGTGTTACAGGTGTTTTGGGGTGTTATATAAGTGAGCTACTATTATACTTTGAATCGAGTCTTGGTGTGCATCACAATTGTTTGTTTTTATCCATCACAACGAGGACCATATGATTTGTGTTATACATCTGAGCTTTTGTATATCACTGTGAGGACCACCCCACTAGGTCTGTTGCACAGTTGTGCTATTATCTAAGCTATTGTTACCAAGAATGAACTTATTTCCATGACAAATAGAATTATACTACATTGTATGTTACAAATTAATTCGGGTTTATTAAGTGCAATGATCACTAGATGCCTTGAAGTGTTACACAATTGTTTGCCTTGATACATCACATTAAGAAGCACATCATGCTGTCTGTTAGTAATATGACACAATATCTATGTATAACAATAGACAATCTCATACAGTGTTTTACAAAGATGTGCATGCTTAACCATCACCAGTGGGGCAATATCATGCAGTGCACTAAAACTGCATGTTGATTTACCTCTTCATTTGTAAATCATTGCAGAGAATTTGTGATGTGCTTGCCTAGCATCATAAGGCTGTCTTAAGATACTTCATAGAAACAGACCTGTTCCTCATTAAGACTGTATTCCAGTGAGAGACTGGTCCTCCCTGGTGTCAATAAATATGAATTGTTTAAGAACTGTAGTCCATCAAACTCATTACAGCATCACACTGCATGTTTTAACTCGGTGTGCTATTATACTGCACTCTAAAACAAAAACACAACAGTGTTTTCATCGATCAGAACGACGACTACATTGTGGTAGGCAATTCATGTGACCATGTGTATAGCATGTAAGCTTTTATGTAATGCAAAAAAGGGCACATCATGGCGCGTGTTACAGAATTGTGTTGAGATTTTTAACATATTATAGATTCTGCCACAACTTTATAAGTGTATCAATCATATGAACATCTGTTCAGGACACTAAAAACAACTTCATATTGTGTGTCACAACATTGTGTTCATTTATGCTTTGCAATTGCTCCTATATATATGGGGCTTATGCTCCTATGTGCACTTTATAGGTTAAACTGAGAATCATATTACATTGTGTGAGACAGGTTTGTGTGCATTTGTCTGCCAGAGGAAATATGCTGCCTATTGGAGAGGTTGGTGTTTTTATCCATCACAATGAGGACCATATCAAGATGTGTGTCACAATTGTATGTTTTTATACAACACAATGAGGACCATATTTTGGGGCATTTTAGACAAGTGTGTTTCTATCACAGAGAAATATCATGTTGCATTGAGCAAGTTCATGATAATGCAGCTATCATTAAAAATACCACATTAATGTGATTTATAGTTTTCGCATATTCCTTTAACAGAAAGCTCCTTTAACAGTAAGATGCTTTAACAATATGCTGTTTAGTTGTCATGTGTATGATCTTAGGTAACTCAGAAAACTATATTGTATTTTATCTTGGAAATGAATGCATTTTTCCATCACACTGACTGCTCTATGCAGGCCTGGTCCGTAGGAAAGGAATTTATCACCATCACAACAAATCCCAAGGGCTAATGTTGTGTGCCTTTATCTGCCACATGAAATAATATGCTGCCTATTACAGAGGTTAGTGTTTTTATCCATCACAATGAGGACCGTATCAAGATGTGTGTCACAACTGTGTGTTTTTGTCCAACACAATGAGGACACATTTTGGTGCATTTTAGACAAGTGTGCTTCTTCTATCACAGAGTAACATAATATTGTATTGAAAAAGTTCATGTTAATTTAGCCATCATTAAAAGTACGACATTAATGTGAATTAGTGTTATCACTTATTCCTTTAACAGAAAGCATGTATAACATTATGCTGTGTATTAGTAAAATGTATGAGCTTGAGTAACAAAAAAAACTATATTGTATTGTACCTTGGAAATGCATGCACTTATACGACACAATGACGGTTCTATACAGCCTGGTCCATAGGACATGCATCATCCATCGAACGATCCATCACAAAAAAGCACAGAGGCTAATGTGAACAAGTACATATGTACTCTTGGAAAAAGATGACTATTGAATGTGAGCAAACATTTTTTGTGTGTGGATAGTGATCTTCACAGGGCTTTGTTGCTCTGTATAGTATTTGTGTGCCTCCAAATGTGTTACTTAGTAACTGTCCACAAACAATTCTTGAACCCATTCCCACCCAGGGAACAATCTGAGATTCACTACTGACAAGTGCCGGATTAAATTTGTTTCCAGGATGGGAAGTGAAAGGAATCAGACTAAAAATTGAAGATGGCATAGGTGAAGGGATTACTTGACAGGGGAAAATGTTTTTCGATTGTTATTACTTCTACTTGCTTTGTAATATTTCCAGAAATGTAAGCATGTAAACGTGTTCAAAGGAAAATGGAATTCTCAAAAGAAAATGAAGGGTACTCCTTGAAATACATCCTCCTTAGCTATAAGCTAACAGTCCACAAGACAACCTTTGTGAATTAAAAAGCAGCTTGCTCTGTATCCCAAAATGATGATAATAAACGAAGCACTTGGTGTTGTGAATTGAGCCAATGATTAAAGGGTATGAAGCTGTTTGTCTACATGAATCGCAGCAGGGTCACAATCACAATCTTTCCAGTGGATTGCTCATACCCTGCACAATGACCATAGCTTGGAATGTTACAGGTGTTTTGGGGTATTATATAAGTGAGCTACTATTATACTTTGAATCAAGTGTTCGTGTGCATCACAATTGTTTGTTTTTATCCATCGCAACGAGGACCGTATGATATTGTGTGTTACATATCTGAGCTTTTTCCTAGCACTGCGAGGACGACACCACTACGCCTGTTGCAGAGTTGTGCTATTTTCTAAACTACTGTTACCAAGAATGAACTTCTTTCCATCACATATAGGATTATATTACATTGTATATTACAAAATAATGTGGGTTTATTAAGTACAATGTTCACTAGATGCCTTTAAGTGTTACAAGATTGTTTCCCTTGATACATCACATTACGTAGCACATCATGATGTCTGTTAGTAATATGAGACAGTAGCTATGTATAACAGAGGACAATCTCATGCACTGTTTTACAAAGATGTGCATGCTTTAACCATCACCAAGAGGGCAATATCATGCAGTGCACTAAAACTGCCTGATGGTTTACCTCTTCATTTCTAATTCATTGCAGAGAATTTGTGATGTACTTGCATACCATCATAAGGCTGCCTTAAGATACTTCATAGAAACAGACCTGTTCCTCATTAAGACTGCATTCCAGTGAGAGACTGGTCCCCTCTGGTGTCAGTAAATATGAATTGTTTATGATTAGTAGTCCGTCAAACTCAAAACAGCATCACACTGCATGTTTTAACTCTGTGTGCAATTACACTGCACTCTGAAAGAAAAAAAATCACATGCATGTTTTTATGCATCAGAATGAGGACTACATCGTGGGAGGCGAATATTCATGGGACCATGTGTATAGCATGTGAGCTTTTATGTATTGCAAAAAAGGGCACATCATGACGCATGTTACAGAATTGTGTTGAGATATTGAGATTATGCTCCTATGTGCACTTTAAGGGTTAAACCGAGGAACATATTAAATTGTGTGAGACAGGTTTGAGTGCCTTTATCTGCCAGAGGAAATATGCTGCCTATTAGAGAGGTTGGTGTTTTTATCCATCACAATGAGGACCTTATCAAGATGTGTGTCACAATTGTATGTTTTTGTCCAATGCAATGAGGACCATATTTTGGGGCATTTTAGGCATGTGTGCTTCTATCACAGAGAAATATCATGTTGCATTGAGCAAGTTCATGATAATGTAGCTATCATTAAAAATACCACATTAATGTGATTTATAGTTTTTGCATATTCCTTTAACAGAAAGATGCTTTAACAATATGCTGTTTAGTTGTCATGTGTATGATCTTAGGTAACTCAGAAAACTATTTTTTATTTTATCTTGGAAATGAATGCATTTTTCCATCACACTGACTGCTCTATGGAGGCCTGGTCCATAGGACATGAATTTATCACCATCACAAAAAATCCCAAGGGCTAATGTTGTGTGCCTTTATCTGCCACAGGAAATAATATGCTGCCTATTACAGAGGTTAGTGTTTTTATCCATCACAATGAGGACCGTATCAAGATGTGTGTCACAACTGTGTGTTTTTATCCAACACAATGAGGACACATTTTGGTGCATATTAGACAAGTGTGCTTCTTCTATCACAGAGTAACATAATATTGTATTGAAACAGTTCATGTTAATTTAGCCATCATTAAAAGTACCACATAAATGTGAATTAGTGTTATCACTTGTTCCTTTAACAGAAAGCATGTATAACATTATGCTGTGTATTAGTAAAATGTATGAGCTTGAGTAACAAAAAAAACTATATTGTATTGTACCTTGGAAATGCATGCACTTATACGTCACAATGACGGTTCTATACAGCCTGGTCCATAGAACATGCATCATCCATCGAACGATCCATCACAAAAAAGCACAGAGGCTAATGTGAACAAGTACATATGTACTCTTGGAAAAAGATGACTATTGAATGTGAGCAAACATTTTTTGTGTGTGGATAGTGATCTTCACAGGGCTTTGTTGCTCTGTATAGTATTTGTGTGCCTCCAAATGTGTTACTTAGTAACTGTCCACAAACAATTCTTGAACCCATTCCCACCCAGGGAACAATCTGAGATTCACTTCTGACAAGTGCCGGATTAAATCTGTTTCCAGGATGGGAAGTGAAAGGAATCAGACTAAAAATTGAAGATGGCATAGGTGAAGGGATTACTTGACAGGGGAAAATGTTTTTCAAATGTTATTACTTCTACTTGCTTTGTAATATTTCCAGAAATGTAAGCATGTAAACGTGTTCAAAGGAAAATGGAATTCTCAAAAGAAAATGAAGGGTACTCCTTGAAATACATCCTCCTTAGCTATAAGCTAACAGTCCACAAGACAACCTTTGTGAATTAAAAAGCAGCTTGCTCTGTAATCCAAAATGATGATACTAAACAAAGCACTTGGGGCCATATGTAGGTATAGAAATACCGGTCGGTAACGGCCGATTTCGGCCGTTACCGACCGGTATTTGGCTTTTGAGATGTAGGTGGGTCTGAATTTACAGAATCGGTATATTTACCGATTCGGTAAATTTACCACTTCGGTATTTTACCGAATCGGTAAATATACCGATTCTGTAAATTCATATGTAGGTGACACTCCAAAGAGTGCCACAGGCCCTTCAGAGTCGGTATTTTACCACCCAATCCTATTGGGTGGTAAAATACCGAATTCAGGTGTGCATGCACATCTGTGCATGCACACCTGTGCAATGTGACACACAGACATGCCCTTAGGGCATGTATGTGTGCCACATGTCACACATGCCTGTATTTGGGGTGCTAGAGGGTGTCAAAGTGACACCCCCTGCACCCTTGCAAGATTCGGTATTTACCGATTCTGTAAATACCGATTCGGTATTTCACATTGATTCCTATGGGCTTCAAGGCCCATAGGAATCAATATGAAATACCGATTCGGTATTTACAGAATCGGTAAATACAGACTCTTATAGAATCGGTAATTTTTTACCTACATCTGCCTTCTTCCAATTTACCGTCTCTTAAATACCGATGCGGTATGAGTCGGTATTTAAGAGTCGTTAAATCGGAATTACCTACATCTGGCCCAAGGTGTTGTGAATTGAGCCAATGATGAAGGGGTATAAAGGTGTTTATCTACATGAATCACAGCAGGGTCACAATCACAATCTTTCCAGTGCTTTGCTCATACCCTGCACAATAACCATAGCTTGGAATGTTACAGGTGTTTTAGGGTGTTATATAAGTGAGCTACTATTTTACTTTGAATCAAGTCTTGGTGTGCATCACAATTGTTTGTTTTTATAGATCGCAACGAGGACTGTATGATATTGTGTGTTACATATCTGAGCTTTTTCCTAGCACTGTGAGGACGACACCACTAGGCCTGTTGCAGAGATGTGCTATTATCTAAACTACTGTTACCAAGAATGAACTTCTTTCCATCACATATAGGATTTTATTTCATTGTATATTACAATTTATTGTGGGTTTATTAAGTACAATGATCACTAGATACCTTGAAGTTACAAGATTGTTTGCCTTGATACATCACATTAAGTAGCACATCATGCTGTCTGTTAGCAATATGAGACAGTATCTATGTATAACAGAGGACAATCTCATGCACTGTTTTACAAAGATGTGCCTGCTTTAACCATCACCAAGAGGGCAATATCATTCAGTGTACTAAAACTGCCTGATGGTTTACCTCTTCATTTGTAATTCATTGCAGAGAATTTGTGATGTGCTTGCATACCATCATAAGGCTGCCTTAAGATACTTCATAGAAACAGACCTGTTCCTCATTAAGACCGCATTCCAGTGAGAGACTGGTCCCCTCTGGTGTCAGTAAATATGAATTGTTTAGGAATTGTAGTACATCAAACTCATTACAGCATCACACTGCATGTTTTAACTCTGTGTGCTATTATACTGCACTCTGAAAGAAAAAAATCACATGCATGTTTTTATCCATCAGAATGAGGACTACATCGTGGTAGGCGAATATTCATGTGACCATGTGTATAGCATGTGAGCTTTTATGTATTGCAAAAAAGGACACATTTTTATTTTTATTTTATTTTATTTTTAGAGTTTTCTATAGTGCGGAGCAGACCCAGAGAAGGTTATCAGAGCGCTTTACAATGGGGGCACAATACGAAATAGGACAGATTGCAAAACGAATAGCATACATAAGATCGAATTATTTTACAAAGTTCGTAATGTCGCAGGCTTAACAGTATTTCTAGCAACGAGTCGAGAGCAGCGAAGGTGTCTTTCGAGGGAAAGAGGGGGCAACTATACGGAGTACATCTGGAAAAGGTCCATGTGATAGTTTATGGAAGGAATTGAACACATAAGGAATGATTTTGCTTCTTTTTTTAACAGAAAAGTAGAGGAGATTTTTCTGATGTGGGGAGGAAGCGAGCACCATATTCTTGATGCTGCTCCGGAGAATGCTCTGTCAGGGTTTTTTTTCTTTCTGAAGCATGAGGGTTTCAGGAGTAGATTGTTAGCACTCCTAGAACGTCTGAATCCTCCAGATAAGGTCAGTTTTTACGATAGGTACGGGGGAGTATTGTGGTGAAGTGCTTTGTGAGTGATGCATCCCATTTTTAGGTGGATTCTAGCTTCAAAGGGAAGCCAGTTGAGTGTTTTCAGGTGTGGTGATGTGTGGTAAAATTTTCTGGATCCTGTTAGGAGTCTAGCTGCGGCGTTGATACAGGCTTTTAATGGGGCGGTTGAGATTTTGGGAAGTCCCACGAGGGTGGTGCATCCGTACTCCAGCCTTGATATGACTAAGGACTAAACAGCAGTTTTGAGGTCCGGGTTCTCGATGAAAGGTTTCATTTTCCTGAGATAGTTGAGGTGAAAGCTGGCGTTTTTAGCTAACATGTTGATATGTGCTTGCATTTTAAGGTTCTTATCAAGTGTAATTCCAAGTGATTTGGTGGAGTCGACCAGAGTTGGCATGCAGTTAAGTGCAGTGATCATCTTGAACCATTCCCTTTTCTCCTGGGAATTATTAGGGGGGAGATTAGAAGAAATTCTGTTTTTTGTGAGTTTAGCTTGAGGAAGTTGGTTGTTAGCCAGTGGACGGTCTTTTTGAGTGCCATGTTCATTGATATTATGTCTTCAATGGAGGAGATCTTGATGTAGAGTTGAGTGTCATCCGCGTACATGTGGTAGGCTATGTTTGCCTGCTGTAGTAGTTTGGTTAGCGGTTCGACATATAGGTTGAATAGGGTGGGGGATAGGGTAGAGCCTTGTGGTACACCCAGAGGGTTCGGTGAGGAGCACGATAGATTTTAGTTCACCATGAAAGATTGTGTTCTGTTTTCCAGAAAGGATTTGAGCCATTGAAGGACTGAGCCTATTTTCCAGTCTTTTTAGATTTTTTTCGTCGTCCACTATTTGTAAAATGGCTGTTTCTGTGCTATGGCCGGGTCTGAAACCCGATCGGTGGGTGTTCAGAAGGTTGAAGTCCGTGATGTGTTGGTTCAGTTGTTGTTGAACACATTTTTCCAGGACCTTGGCTAGCATGGGAATGTTGGTTATGGGCCGAATTTGTTTGGGGTCGGAAGAGTTAGCTGTTGGTTTCTTTAGTATAGGGGTGACCTGGCCTGTTTTTAGGCAGTCCTGTATGTGCCCTTGCACTAGCGAGGCGTTGATGATTTTGGTCCAGAGAGGGGAGATGACTTGGTAGATGTGGGGAAGGCAACTTGAGGGGACTGGGTCATTGAAATGGTTGTTGAGTTTGGTGGTTGCTAATGTTTTGGTGATGTCATTAGGATCGTAGAGTTTGAAAGTGGAGCAGTGAAGGGTGGAACTGAGGACCATATTAAATTGAGTGAGACAGGTTTGAGTGCCTTCATCTGCCAGAGGAAATATGCTGCCTATTATAAGTGAGCTACTATTATACTTTGAATCAAGTCTTGGTGTGCATCACAATTGTTTGTTTTTATCCATCGCAACGAGGACCGTATGATATTGTGTGTTACATATCTGAGCTTTTTCCTAGCACTGCGAGGACGATACCACTAGGCCTGTTGCAGAGTTGTGCTATTATCTAAACTACTGTTACCAAGAATGAACTTCTTTCCATCACATATAGGATTATATTACATAGTATATTACAATTTAATGTGGTTTATTAAGTACAATGATCACTAGATGCCTTGAAGTGTTACAAGATTGTTTGCCTTGATACATCACATTAAGTAGCACATCATGCTGTCTGTTAGTAATATGAGACAGTATCTATGTATAACAGAGGACAATCTCATGCACTGTTTTACAAAGATGCATGCTTTAACCATCACCAAGAGGGCAATATCATTCAGTGCACTAAAACTGCCTGATGGTTTACCTCTTCATTTGTAATTCATTGACGAGAATTTGTGATGTGCTTGCATACCATCATAAGGCTGCCTTAAGATACTTCATAGAAACAGACCTGTTCCTCATTAAGACTGCATTCCAGTGAGAGACTGGTTCCCTATGTTGTCGGTAAATATGAATTGTTTATGAATTGTAGTCCATCAAACTCATTACAGCATCACACTGCATGTTTTAACTCTGTGTGCTATTACACTGCACTCTGAAAGAAAAAAATCAAGTGCATGTTTTTATCCATCAGAATGAGGACTACATCATGGTAGGTGAATATTCATGTGACCATGTGTATAGCATGTGAGCTTTTATGTATTGCAGTAAAAGGGCACATCATGGCGCATGTTACAGAATTGTGTTGAGATTTTGAGATTATGCTCCTATGTTCACTTTTTCTTTTTGTTTTTTAAACTTTATTTCCAATTTTGTAAAATACAAAAGACAAAACCCCCCACGCAGGCATCATTAAAAACAGTTGTATACGGATCGACTGACTCATTATGGCGCATCACGGAATAGGACAACATCTGAAAACAAGGAAGTACATGTAGCATATTGAGCAGCATATTACGAGACTCGTGAGGAATACAGGCCAGGTCTCATGTCATGCACCCCGCAGGCAACTCCTCAGTGGTATTCACCCCCCTCTCCCTCAGCCTATGTTAATGTTAATGTTAATGTTAATGTTAGGCTAAATTTATAGAGCGCACTGACACCGGAGGTTTCCTGGCGCTGAGTTCACTTTAAGGGTTAAACTGAGGACCATATTAAATTGTGTGAGACAGGTTTGAGTGCCTTTGTCTGCCAGAGGAAATATGCTGCCTATTACTATGGTTGTTTTTTTTCTCCATCACAAGGAGGACCATATCAAGTTTTGTGTCACAATTGTGTGTTTTTATCCAACACAATGAGGACCACATTTTAGTGTATTTTAGGCTTGTGTGCTTCTTCTGTCACAGAGTCATACCATGTTGCATTGATCAAGTTCATTTTAAAGTAGCTATCATTAAAACACTACATTAATGTGATTTAGTGTTATTGCATATTCCTTTAACAGAAAGCTCCTTTAACAGTAAGCTGCTTTAACATTATGCTGTGTTTTTGTAGGGTGCATCATCTTGGGTAGCTCAAAAAAAGCTACATTGTATTTTATCTTGGAAATGTGTGTACTTATCCACTTATCCATCCCAATTATGGCTCTATACAGACCTGTTACATAGGACATGAATTTATCTCCATCACAAAAATGCCCTAGGGCTTATGTTGTGTGCCTTTATCTGACACAGGAACTATTATGGAGCCTATTACAGAGGTAAGTGATTTTATTCATCACAATGAGGACCGTATCAAGATGTGTGTCACAATTGTGTCTTTTATCAAACGCAGTGAGGACCACATTTTGGGCCATTCTAGACATGTGTGCTGCTTCTATCGCAGTAATATCATGTTGTACTGAACAGGTTCATGTTATTTTAGACATCGTAAAAAGTACCACATTAATGTGATTTAGTATTATCACTTATTACTTTAACAGAAAGCTCCTATAACATAATGTTGTATATTACCAATGTGTATGATCTTATGGATCTTATGGAACTAAATAAAATTACATTGTATTGTATCATAGAAATGTGGACACTTATCCATCACAATGACGGCTATATATAGGCCTGGTCAATAGAAAAGCATTTATCTCCAGTACTGAATAGCCCAAGGGCTAATATGCACAAATATACATGTACAATTTGAAAAAGACGACTATTGTATGTGAGTAAATATTTGTGTGTGTGTGGATAGTGATCTTCATGGGCTTTAGTGCTCTGCAAAGTACTTGTGTGCCTGCAAATGTGTTACTTTGTAACTGTCCACAAACATTTCTTCAGCCCATTCCCACCCAGGGAACAATCTGAGATTCTAATAAGTGCCGGAATAATGGAGTTTCAGAGTGGGAAGCGGAAGGAATCAGAATAAAAATTGGAGATGGCATAGATGAAGGGATCACTCAACAGGCAAATATGCATGCAGAAAGGAAATATTTAACTACTTCTACTTGATTCTACATAGTTCACATTTTTTTTACATTTATGCTTATTCAAGGAAAAATTATGTTCTCAAAAGAAAATGAGAAATAATGAAATACTGCTACTGCAGAAGCATATTAAGAATAATCAAGAGAACCTTTGCAAATAAAAAAAACAGCATGCTCGTGTAATCCAAGCACACTAATAATCAATGACAATAAATATAGCACTTTGTATTGTGAATTGAAGAGGATCTAGAAGCCTTAAGGTATGTTGCTATTTGTATCACATCAGGGTCACAATCCCAATCATGCCAGTAGATTGCTCATTTCCTGCATAATGACCTTAGTTTTGAGTGTTACAGGTTTTTTTGTGTTATATAAGTGTGCTACTATTATTTTACTTGGGATCACATTGTAGTGTGTGTCACGAATGGTTTTTGCTATTCATCACAACGAGGACCGTGTAATGTTGTGTATTACATATCTTAGCTTTTTCCCATCACAGCAATGACCATGCCACTGGGTCTGTTGCAAAGTTGTGCTATTATCTAAACTACTGTTGCCAAGAATAAACTTCTTTCAATCACAAATAGGATTATATTACATTATATTTTTGTCACCGGGTCGTCAAGGAAGGGGTTAAGCCCCGGTAGGAATCAACGTGCGACTTGGTTCTTTTATCCCTTTTATTAGGTATGGTTTGAATATGTTTTTATTTTTCACGTCCTAGTGCATCTGTTTACACAGCTAGTAGAGGTTAGGTATGAATACTGCTTCCGTTCTTCCTCTTATGAGGCCACCAGGTCAGTCATGGACTTGTATGTCCCTCGGTAAGAAAATAAGAAAACCACCGGTGAACGTCGGGACATCGACAATATGTAGAAGTGTAGAGGGCCAGTGCAGGGACTATCACCACACTCAAAGAAGCCACCACCACCAAGTGTAGTCCGGTTAACCCATCGGTTTAGCAGAGGTGTGCCCTCTACTTACTTTGCTGCCTTCCAGCCCAGTGCCCGTGAGCAGCCCGCAGCCGGACTGTATCTTGTTCAGTCACATTCCTCCTAGAGCGTGGCAGAGCGAAGCGTGAAACGGTTGGCCTCCTGGCGACTCCTCCTCTGCAGGGGTTACCTCCCCACTTGTTGCAGGCGATGAGGTCCCATTTCTCCTCCAAGCGCTCTGGTTCACCTGGCTCTCTCCGCGTTCTTCAGGTCTCACTTCTTCCTCAGCATCCGTTCCAACATCCATTTCCGCTTTCATCAGCGGGGCTCTCTCTTCCCATTGGTAAGGGGCAGAGACGTCATCCGGACTTGCTGACCGCCTTCTTCTTGGGTGTCAGAGTCTTGTTCCTTAAAGGGACAGACCGGAGAAAAAGCCTGCACACAGAGGAAGAGTGCCTCATTCACCCTAGTCACCGGGGAGTATGGAATCTCCTCCAATAAGTCATCCTCGACCCTGTGACACAGCTACAAATTCATTTGAGTTCATCATGTGCATCAAGCACTAGATGTCTTAAGATACCTAATAGAAACAAACCTGTTCCTCATTGCATGTGCATTCCTGTGAGAGACTGGTCCCCTCTGTTGTCAATGAATATGAATTACATCACAGTGCGTGTTTTAACTCTGCGCTATAACACCTCACTCTGAAAACAACATCTCACACATATTTTCATCCATCACAATGAAGACTGCATCGTGTTATGCAATTCATGTGACCATGTGTATAGCATGTGAGCTTTTATCCATTGCAAAAAGGAGCACATCATGACGCATGTTACAGTTTTGTGTTGATATTTTAAACGTGTAATACACACTGCCACGACTTTATATGTTTCAAGCATATGAACGTTTGTTCTGGACACTGAAAACCATTTCATACTGTGTGTCACAAGATTGTGCTCTTTGGTGCTTTACAATAGCTCCTATTTAAATGTGACCTATGGTCCGATAGGCAGTGGTGTAACTAAGAACCATATTAAATTCTGTACAACAGGTTTGTGTGCCTTTATCTATCACAAGAAATATTATTCTGCCTATTACAGAGATTGGTGTTTTTCCCATCACAATGAGGATTGTATAAAGATGTGTGTCACAATTGTGTGTTTTTATCCAACACAATGAAGACCACATTTTGGTGCATTTTGGACATGTGTGCTTCTTCTATCACAGAGTCACATCAATCAATCAATCAATCAATCATTTGTAATGCGTACTACATACCTGTGAGGGTCTGAAGGCGCTGGGGGGGCGCTACTGATCGAACAACCAGGTCTTAAGTACCCTCCTGAAGGTCAGCAGGTCTTGGGTCTGTCGTAGGTTCGGTGGGAGGGTATTCCATGTCTTGGCGGCGAGGTGGGAGAAGGATCTCTCACCGGTGGTTGTTCTTTGGATGCGTGGGATGATGACGAGTGAGAGGTCGGCTGAGCGGAGCTGGCGGTTGGGGGTGTAGAAGGAGAGCCGTCTGTTGAGGTAGGCTGGGCCGGTCTTGTGGAGTGCCTTGTGTGCGTGGATGAGGAGCTTGAAGGATATTCTCTTGTTGACGGGGAGCCAGTGCAGGTTTCTCAGGTGGGGAGTGATGCGACCGTTGCGTGGTACGTCAAGGATCAGTTGTGCCGAGGCATTTTGGATACGTTGTAGTCGTTTGATGAGCTTGGTCGGGGCTCCCATGTAGAGGGCGTTTCCGTAATCGAGTCTGCTGCTGACGAGGGCCTGGGTGACTGTCTTTCTTGCATCTGTCGGGATCCATCCGTAGATCTTGCGGAGCATGCAGAGGGTGTTGAAGCAGGAGGAGGAGCCGGCGTTGACTTGCTTGGTCATTGACAACGTTGAGTGGTGGATGATTCCCAGCTTGCGTGCGTGGTCCGTGGGTGTCGGGGCTGCCCCCAGTGCCGTCAACCACCAGGAGTCGTCCCAGCTGAAGGGTTGGAGCTGAGGATGAGGACCTCCGTCTTGTCCGAGTTCAGCTTCAGACGGCTGGTCTTCATCCAGTCGGCGACGGCCTTCATTCCTTCGTGGAGGTTGGCTTTGGCGGAGATGGGGTCCTTGGTGAGGGAGAGGATCAGCTGAGTGTCGTCGGCGTAGGAGATTATGTTGAGGTCGTGCTGTCGGGCTACGTGTGCGAGCGGAACCATGTAAATGTTGAACAGCGTCGGGCTGAGGGAGGATCCCTGGGGTACACCGCAGATGATCTCGGAGGCTTTGGAATGGAATGGGGGGAGGCGGACGCTCTGGGTTCTGCAGGAGAGGAAGGAGGTGATCCAATCCAGAGCCTTGTCTCGGATCCCTGCGGCGTGGAGGCGTGCGCGTAGTGTGCGATGGCAGATGGTGTCGAAGGCGGCAGAAAGGTCTAGGAGGATGAGTGCTGTGGTCTCGCCATTGTCCAGCAGGGTCCTGATGTCGTCGGTGGCGGCGATGAGGGCAGTCTCTGTGCTGTGGTTGCTGCGGAACCCTGACTGGGAAGGGTCCGGATTCTGTTTTCTTCGAGGTATCGGGTTTGCTGCCTGTTGACGGCTTTCTCGATGACCTTGGCTGGGAAGGGGAGCAGAGAGATGGGCCGGAAGTTCTTGAGGTCTCTTGGGTCTGCCTTAGGTTTTTAGGTCTCGCCTGCCAATGCGCTTGCGCATTGCTGGCGAGAATTATAGTAAGTGGAAAAGAAAAGTCTACCAAAACGGCTGCGGATCCCATACAGTTCATGTGAGACAGGCGCGTGCACGTCAGCCACATAACACACCACCATTTGTCTGTGCCTCGGCATCAGACATCAAAGGCTGCCGCTCCCCCTCCCCCCCTCGTGCACATCGCGCACCACCATTTGTCTGTGCCTAGGCATCAGACTTCAGAGCATCAGAGCTTGTTATCTCATTCCCTTCCGCACATACTCTTAAATACGTTTCCACTTAAATCTTTGCCTACCCATATCAATTCAGCTTTTTAAGGCTCTCAACATCTGTCACAAGGCTCCCTCCTACACTCACCATTAGGAATCACTACCTTCCTTTTATTTATTTATTTTATGCGTTTTTATATAGCGCGGACCCATTTGCTGCCATTAGTCAATGCCCTCCTCCTCCCCTTCACCTCTTAACTCGCCAGCCACTGGGAGTTGGGATGGGAACAGCGTGACAGCGCTTCTCTTTGTCGGCAAAGCCAACCGCTTACCTTTAATGTGCTATTATTGCATGCACTCATTATTTCTGCATGTTTGTCTGTATATGCGCTAGGACACGTAATGCCATACCTGCTTTTTTCTTATTAATAAGGCGGACGAAAGGTACGGACCGTGCAAATCAGCTCATACGAACGTAAAGTGTTTAAAACAAGCGCAAACAGCTTGAAAGGGACGAGCAGCATCCCTATTCATGCAGTAGTTACAGGCAGTGCAAATCTACTCGTACGCACATAACATGGAAAGCATCCAGCGTAACTCGCTTCAAATGATGGAGCAGGGAAGCCCAATGGCTCAAAATCTAGCTCAGCGCGTTAAGAGCTCACTACTGAAATCAGTGTGCAACCTGCACGTCTTGGGTTCATATGTATCCTCCCTACTCTTGCTCTGCTTTTCATCTCCCTCAAGCCTATAAAAGAAGTACCATTATTTTGGGCAACAGTGACCGCTACTACTAGTAGTGTTATGAGAGCAAGCACTACACGTATTATTATTATTAATGATTAGGTGTGCAAACTGAACACGGGACGTATTACACACTTGTCAGTTTTCCTTATCTTGATTTAAATATAAATTGACGCCAGTGATACGTGCTATTTTTATCACTTTTATAAGGATGTCTGCTTCAATCCTTTGAATACCCCGCCCCCCCCCCATGACCCACTGTTAGCAAACTTCTTAGTGTGTCATTGACCCCAGGGCCCAATGTTAGCACCCTTCTTAGTGTCACATTGACCCACAGTATGAGATTTTTTCCCTTGTGTCTGCTCCATAACCTTTGAATGCCCCCCCACCCCCTGACTCACTGTTATCACCCTTTTTAGTGTCAAATTGACACCCAGGGGCACAGCTCTCTACACCCCTCTCTCTACACCCCTCTGTCTACACCCTCTCTCTTTACACCCCTCTCTCTCTACACCCCCCTCTCTCTACACCCCCCTCTCTCTACACCCCTCTCTCTCTCTCTACACCCTCTCTCTCTACACCCCTCTCTCTCTACACCCCTCTCTCTCTCTACACCCCTCTCTCTCTACACCCCCTCTCTCTCTGCTCGCCTCTCTCTGCCCCCTCTCTCTACACCCCTTTCTCTCTACACCCCTTTCTCTCTACACCCCTTTCTCTCTTCCCCCCTCCCTCTCTACACCCCTCTCTCTCTACACCCCCTATCTGTACACCACTCTCTCTCTATACCCTCTTTCTACACCCCTCTCTCTCTCTACACCCCTCTCTCTACACCCCCTCTCTACACCCCTCTCTCTCTGCACCCCTCTCTCTACACCCCTCTCTCTACACCCCTTTCTCTACAGCCCTCTCTCTGCACCCCACTCTCTCTGCACCACACTCTCTCTGCACCACACTCTCTCTGCACCACACTCTCTCTGCACCACACCCTATCTGCACCACACTCTATCTGCACCCACTCTCTCTGCACCCCACTCTCTCTGCACCCTACTCTCTCTGCACCCCACTCTCTCTACAGCCCTCTCTCTATACCCCACTCTCTCTACACCCCTCGCTCTCTACACCCCTCTCTCTCTCTACACCCCTATCTCTACACCCCTCTCTATCTCTACACCTCTCTCTCTACACACCCCTCTCTCTATCAATCTCACTCTATCTATCTATCTATCTATCTATCTATCTATCTATCTATCTATCTATCTATCTATCTATCTATCTATCTATCTATCTATCTATCTATCTATCTTTCTATCTGCCTCACTCTATCGCCCTCACTCTATCTATCTATCTATCTCTCTCTCTCTCTCACTCTATCGCCCTCACTCTATCTATCACCCTCACTCTATCTATCACCCTCACTCTATCTATTGCCCTCACTATCGATCTGTTGCCCTCACTCTATCTGTCTATCGCCTTCACTCTATCTATCTTTCGCCCTCACTCTATCTATCTATCTATCGCACTCACTCTATCTATCTATCGCCCTCACTCTATATATCGCCCTCACTCTATCTATCTATCTATCTATCTATCTATCTATCTATCTATCTATCTATCTATCTATCTATCTATCTATCTATCGCCCTCACTCTATCTATCTATCTATTTATCGCCCTCACTCTCTCTATCGCCCTCACTCTATCTATCGCCCTCTATCTATCTATCACCCTCACTCTATCTATCTATCGACCTCACTCTATCTATCAACCTCACTCTATCCATTGTCCAGTTCGCGCAATATAAAACTTTATAAATAAATAAAATATCTATCTATCGCCCTCCCTCTATCTATCTGTCTATCGCCCTCACTCTATCTATCGCCCTCCCTCACTCTATCTATCGCCCTCCCTCTATCTATCTATCGCCCTCCCTCTATCTATCTATCTATCTATCTATCTATCTATCTATCGCCCTCCCACTATCACCCTCCCTGCTTCTATCTATTGCCCTCCCTCCCTTTATCTATTGCCCTCCCTCTATCTATCTATCGCACTCACTCTATCTATCGCATCACCACCGCATCACTCAGCACCCCCCTGATGCATCATCACTCAGGGATACCGCAACATCACTATGCGCTAACACAGCATCAATCTGTGCAACCATTCAACAACAACTGGTTCAAATATGTTCTCTCCATGTTTCAAGCTTTATTACAAATGTTACAAATGTCACAAACATATTCTTCACAAGTTATTTACACAAGTTTAAGCTATTGCCATTATAAATTACAATAACTTTTATTTAAGTATTAATTATTTAAAAAAAAAATGCCTTTGTTATTTGTAATTTCAATACATCTAAGTCACATAAATACAGCACATATTGCATTACAAATGCTATAGGTGTCACATTTGCGAAAGCTAAAACTATTGGCATTGTAAATGACAAAGCTATTAATTTAGCTATTTTCAAAACCAACACATAAATACAAAATTTGTCATTTACAATACCAATAGCTCAAACTTTCCTAATGTGAGACCTATTGCATTGCAAATGCTTGTTTAATTAGGTCGTTGTTCTCGGCGTGCTTCCAGATCTCTGGGAAGGTAGCGGTCTCGAGGGAGAGATTGATGACGTTGCGCAGGTGGGGTGCGATGAAGCTGCTTGCTCTGTTGAAGGCGTGATGCGGGAATGGGTCTGACGGAGAGCCTGAGTGGATTGTGTGCATGGTCTTGATGGTGTCATCGATGCTCACGTCATGTTGTATTGAAAAAGTTCATGTTAATTTATCCATCATTAAGAGTACCATATTATCATTATTCCTTTAACACTAAGTGCCTTTCAGATTAAGCACTATATTACAAATGTGTAACTCAAAGAGAACTACATTGCATTTTATCTTGGAAATATGTGTACCTATCCATCACAAATATGGCTATGTAATGGCCTGGTCTATATGGCATACATTTATCTCAATTCCAAGAAAGACAAAGTGCTAATGCGCACAAAGTACATGTGTACACTTGGAAAAAGATTTAAAAACTTACAGATATCTATGTGAATAAATATTTTTATGTGGGTATGTAGAGAAATTTTAAGGGCTTTATTGCCTTACAAAGTTTATGTGTGCCTGCAAACTTGTGAGTTTGTAACTGTCCACAAACACTTTCTCTGCCGATCACCACTCGGGGAACAATTTAAGATACACTTCTAACAAGAGGTGGAATAAATTTTATTTCCAGAGTGGGAATAGGAAGGAATTTCGGAGATGGCATAGATGAGATTGCTCAACAGTGAAACATGTTTTTCAAATGTTACTTCTTCCACTTGCTTCACAATATTTCCAAACATTTAAACATGTTCAAGGAAAAATGGGATTCTCAAAAGAAAATGAAGAGTAAGGAAACCCTAGTGCTACTGTGCATAAAGTATATGTGTAGACTTAGAAAAGATTGACTAGCATGTAGATTTCTATGTGAGTACATTTACTGGACTTTAGAGCCCACGCTGCTTTGCCTGATTACCGCGCCAAGAGGCGCCGCCGCCATTCTCTCGCACCCGGAGGTGCATAAAGGTGCTCGCGGCTCCCGCTTCGCAGGAACCGCTTTACTGGACTTCAGAGCCCACACTGCTTTGCCTGATTACCCCGCCAGGAGGCGCCGCCGCCATTCTCTCGCGCCCGGAGGCGCATAAAGGTGCTTGCGGCTCCCTCTTAGCGGGCGCGGGCCAGGCCAAGGGCGGGCCTGTTTGAGCCCGTTAGAGACCGGATGAGGCCAGGCTCACTCACAAAAGCCAGTCATAATCAGAAGGTCATTTCAATTTGACATACGGTTGGTCTAGGGAAAAGTGTTATTAATTGGGAAGGTGGAATTTATTAAGTTGTTTTTTTGACCTCCCATCATTTCAGAAGCTTAGTGAGGATGAATTGGCGTGAGGGCAAGGGAAGATCTGCACAGCCCTCTGGCAGCGTGGTGGGGACTTTGGATCAGTTTTTAATTAGAGCCATCTCTGTCCTTGCTCAGGAGATAGCACTGACAGAGCGTCGTGAGTCTCTTGATCTACAAACAGCTAAACGATCCTCTCTGGGCGCCCTGGCTTGTGCTCGTACCCCTGATTGCTCCTTGGTTGCAGTTCCTGATTCTCCCGTCATAGTAAGTGACCCTGGATTGTCTCAAAATGAACCATCGGAAAAACAAGGCGGACAGGGAACACATAATATTACGCCATCTGTTGAACTGGTTGCGACGGTTACTGTAAATACCCGAAGCAGTCCATCCCCAAGTATTGCTACAAGATCTGGACCTCATGGTAAAACTAACTCCTCTGCCGTACCCTCAGACTCTTCACAAAAGAGGAAGCGGGGAGGGGGCCCACAGAGACAAACTGGCAAAAATTAAAAAGATTAATAAAAATGGAGAAACTGTAGCATCGCCATCTCTAACAACGGTGTTTTCACAGCCAAGTTTGCCACCGGACTCGACTTTAGATCTTCTAGGCGATTCCCCTGACAAAGTCAATGATGTTATGTGGTCCAAATTGGGTAATTTAATTGCATCATCTCTGTCTCCAATAATGCATAGGCTCTCTAAAATTGAGGAAGGATTAACCGATTTTGAACTGAAGGTTATGAATAACCTTTCTAACCTAGAGGGTTTTTTAGCCTCTAGAAATAGGTTAATGGTTAATACATCTAATGAGCTAAGCAACGTGGTACTTGGGAACTCCATTCCTCCTAAATCTCTCGTAGCGAGGCAAATACCCTCAACATCGTCGGTACCTGGGATGAATGAGGATGTTGTGGGTAATCATGATGTTGGTTTAGTGCATGTGGGTGTTAAAAGGGTTGAGCAAGGGGTTAATCTTAGTGGCCCTACTCAGGCTAGCTTTTGTAGTCAGGAAGGGGAGGAAAGTGGTCCATGTGTGGGGACTGTGGGTGATGAAGCACCAAGCTTGATATCGGGGCCTCAGCGTCGAAAACCGCAGCAGACGTTTGAGGGTGTGGATAATAGTCTAGCCTTGGAGGGCTCTCAGGTCTTGCATCTTCCTCCAGCTGCTGCCCCTTTGGCAGTGATCTTGCGGAATATCCCAGTTTCACAGGAAGGACAGTTAGAAACTACAGATCAGCTGATGGCCAAAACTATGTAGTGGCTCACAACTAAATTGGAGCATGTCGGGGTTTGGGATTAGAACATCTGTAATCAGATGATCATGGCTAGATGTTATGCTTGGTTAGGACATTCTAGGAAGGACTTGAGAGGGGACTGCATAGTTGCCAACTTTAATAACGAGCAGGTTGTGAGATTTCTGCTGGACCGTATAGGGAGTATTAATTTAGAGGATCATTTCAGTAAGATCTCTCTTTTGCCATTAGGGTTTTTTTATAGACGCCATTTTATTTGGAAAGGGTGGTCAACCGGATTTACCGGAGAGCACTGTAGGGTCCTACCAAGAGACCACCCTTTCTAAATCTAGTTAACAGATTTGCCACATTGTCCGGTCTAGATGGTTGTGATTGACTACAACCTCTAAGTCCCCCACTGTTGGAGAACATCATCGTTCGGTCTCCCTCTTCTCCTGCGATTAACTTGCCTACCCGGCTAGATACATTAAACTATGCAGGGAGGAGTATGAGTCAGATAACTAAAGCTAGGGAGGCTAGCACTGATAGTTGCAAGAAAGGGTCTGTCACAGAAGTTGAGACGGATCCTTCTAGCTATCCTCAGAACGAATGCCTCCATATAATGACATGGAATGTTGCTGGGGCTAGGCATAAACTGCAGGATGTAAATTGGCTTACAAGCATCCAACTCTGCGATGTGGTTTTATTACAAGAGACTTGGCTCACAGATAATTTCATCGTAAACGGGTTTAAGACGATTTCAACAAATGCTATCCCCTCAAAGGCAGGTAGGGCTATAAAAGGAGCGGACGTGAGGATAGGGGTAATATTTACACCTTTGAAGGAGTAAGATCATCCTCATGTATTGATCACTTTATCACCTCAATAAGCCTTCGGTCCCTAATAGCTGAATTTTTTGTCTCCCCAAGTTTATTGAATGATCATCATCCTGTGCTGATAACCTTAAAATCTCCCTTTTTAAAACAACCGGAAGCAAGTACCCATGATATGGATATAAAGACACAGGGCGAGAATGGGATCTCAATCAAATGGGCTGCCGTTGACCCAGAAGCTTTTACAAATAGGATCCTATTAAAAATTAATGATCATGTTTTAACCTGCCCTGATAATTCCTCAAATAGTATGGACATAGTTAAGGCTTTTTAAAGTATTTCTACTGCAATTTCTGATAATTTGCGAAAGAATCCTAAAATAGATGTTTCGCATTCCCCAAGATGGTTTGATAATCAATGCTCTAGATTAAATAGAGATTTAAAGTCTGCAATAAAAACATCTGGCGTAATATGGAGGAGGACAGTATCCTACGGAAGTCATATAAAGAAGCCCTTACCCGAAGAAACTCGGAGATTAGGGATAATGATTGGGAGAATCTGATCAAAGCTGCCGATCTTAAAGATTCGGCCCTTTTTTGGAAAACATTGGATCAACCTTTCTTTAAAGATGTCCAATCAGTAAAAATTGATATGGTAGTGACCCCAGCGGATTGGTTAATCCACTTTGAAGCAATTTTTTATGAAACTGATCAGGGTTTTTTAAATAAAGAGGATAAATCCGTCATAATCTTAAAAAACACCAAAATAGGGAGTATCAGTCAAGATGAAATTGTAACAGCCCTTAAGAATAGTGCTAGTGGCAAAGCGGCTGGCCCCGACGGAGTCCCAATTGATATATTTAAATCTAATATGGATTTTTGGGTACCCGTTGTGTAAAAATTTTTTAATGCAACAATTGATGGGGTGGTACCTGCCACTTGGGCAGAGAGTCTGATAGTCCCCATTTTCAAAAAGTGGAATAGGAGTAGTGCCAATTGCGATTGCCCAATACCTTTGCTTGACTCTACTTCTAAAGTAATGGCAAGAATGATGTTGGCCAGCCTAGAGCAATGGGTAGAAGAAAAGAACATCTTATCTGTAGCTCAGTATGGCTTCAGACGAGGTGTTGGGGAGGTCGAACAGTTTCTGGACTTAGAACTAATAGGGGAACTTTACCTGTTGCTTGTACTTGCTCCTGAGGGCCGGGCATTGCTCTGCTTCATCATCTTGGCCGGGCTTGGCTGCGCCGAGCCCCGCATTCCTGTGGCAGCACCTGTGGGCCGGGCTTTGCTCCGCTTACTCCTCCGGCCGGGCTTGGCACCGCCGGGCCCCTTCCACTCCTGTGACTACATCTCCCAGCAGCCCCAATAGCGGCCAGGGCGCTGCGGACGTCACACGGAAGCGCCAGGAGGCACATAAAGGCTCACTTGGTGCTGAGTCCGGGGGCAACTTTACCTGCTGCTTGTACTCGCTCCTGAGGGCCTGGCATTGCTCTGCTTCATCATCTTGGCCGGGCTTGGCTCCGCCGAGCCCCGCATTCCTGTGGCAGCACCTGTGGGCCGGGCTTTGCTCCGCTCGCTCCTCCGGCCGGGCTTGGCTCCGCCGGGCCCCCTCCACTCCTGTGACTACACCTCCCAGCAGCCCCACTAGCGGCCAGGACGCCGCGGACGTCACACGGAAGCACCAGGAGGAGCATGAAGGCTCCCTTGGTGCCGAGTTCGGGGGGAACTTTACCTGTTGCTTGTACTCACTCCTGAGGCCCCGGGCATTGCTCTGCTTCATCATCTTGGCTGGGCTTGGCCCCGCCGAGCCCCGCATTCCTGTGGCAGCACTTGTGGGCCGGGCTTTGCTCCACTCGCTCCTCCGGCCGCGCTTGGCTCCGCCGGGCCCCTTCCACTCCTGTGACTACACCTCCCAGCAGCCCCACTAGCGGCCAGGACGCCGTGGACGTCACACGGAAGCGCCAGGACGCGCATAAAGGCTCCCTTGGTGCTTAGTCCGGGGGAACTTTACCTGTTGCTTGTACTCGCTCCTGAGGGCCGGGCATTGCCCTGCTTCATCATCTTGGCTGGGCTTGGCTCCGCCGAGCCCCGCATTCCTGTAGCAGCACCTGTGGGTCGGGCTTTACTCCGCTCGCTCCTCCGGCCAGGCTTGGCTCCGCCGGGCCCCTTCCACTCCTGTGACTACACCTCCCAGAAGCCCCACTAGAGGCCAGGACGCCGCAGACATCACACGGAAGCACCAGGAGGCGCATAAAGGATCCCTTGGAACCTCGTCCCGCGGGACGCGCACGGGAGCGCGCCGGGAGAAGACCGGGACAAGGGTGGGGCCGTCTGCAGCCGTCCTAGGCAGATCGAGGCAGGGCAGGGCCCCGCCCCTTACATGTGAGAACTTGAACCACCCATATCAAAAAAAAAAAGGTACTGTGCTCATTCGTCAAGTTGACTGTTCCCTGATACACAAGATGGTGTTGGGCCACCTTCGAGTTGTTGGATATTATCCCATTTACCAGGGAAAGTTGTAGCTAGCAATGGGTAAAAGGAAGGTAATGGAGGGGGGGGAGCCCTTGCCATTACAACAAAAAAAGGAAGAAGTCAAAAAGTCGCTACATGCTGCCGCTAATGGTGTTATGTCAAGCATCGAATCTATTGTTGAAGATTGTGAGGACATTCTATTGACGGCTCCTACCTTAAGAAATGTGGATAACCCTGATCCCCTGGTCGACGGTTTACTGCAGATAAAGAGCAAAGTGATCCTAGCTATTTTTTCTAAAAGATCAAAATCCAAGTGCTCAGTAGATGATATGCATTCTAACCCTGCTAGCCCCATTGAGGTAAATGTTACAGAGGCATTAAGAGGGGCAAACATGAGTGCTAATGCCGAACTTCCAGCTATATCAACTGGGAATATAGACAGGTTCCCGCAGGTGATTGCATGTGAAATGGGCATCACTTGTACTAATCGCTTTTCAGTGTTGGAATGGGAATCAAGGGAATTAAGTGAGGTCTTATCACAAGGGCTGGGGGGGACTGTGGAGGCTGTGAATAGTCCAGGTGAATGCTCCAGATGTTTGAATTTTAATAATTTAATCATGATGAAAATGGAAAGCCTGGTAAGGGATATATATCTATTATTAAGAAATTCATGATGGACTTTACAAAACGGGAGGAACTACACATAACAAACACTCTACACCCAGTGTTAGTGTCCAACCCGGTAAAAGGAAGCCCCTATCTTGCGATCGGCCCCACCAAACCAAACAGCAGGAGCGGCCCTATCTAAACCCAATACACGAACAGCCCCATTATGTGTCTCCAAAACTGTAGTAGAGTTCCGACCCAAAATCCCAGCTCATAACCCCCCAGCTAAAATACCCGCCAGGCAAAACACCTCGGGCTCATATGCCGAAGTAGCAAAATTGAGGGGGTCAATATCACAATGCAGGGTCCTGCAGGGGGATAATAAATATTATAGTGACATGGCTGAAACAACTAATTGGAGTAACAAACAGATAAACACACCATACAGATCCCCTTGTGGTATTGTCTACATGACCGGGGTCACCAAGCTTGGAGCTGCTAACACTTATGAGAACAGTGAATTCATACGCAATAAAGCCATTGCGCAGATCAGTCATTATGGAGGATATGTTTAATGTTAAAAGAATTTCCTTGCCTAGTTCATCAACAGACTGTATTGAGATATAGTTTGGTAACACAGCAATTGCAGAGAACCTAGTAGCCCTACAGTATAGGACATGCCCCCCTAGGAATTGTAACATACAAATCAGACACGCACCTCTATGGTCTAAATCTAGGCCCGAGGATGCATCGGGTCTAAACAACATAGACTAACCATTAAAGGATAACTATCTGAATAGTGTAACACAAACACACAATATGTGGAAGCCTGAACGTCAGACCAATTTCACCACAAGCCTTATAGATAGGCTATAAAGATTAATGATGAGGTTGTTCCTCGGGGGGAAGAAAGGTCTAATGAAGGGGTCGACGCTCAATATCCCCTAACAACAGCAGTTGGAAGACTAGCTTCAGAAGTAGTTCACACAGAGAGGGTTACAAACACAAACATGATTAAATTGCTTTCCTGGAACATAGCTGGGCGTCATAAAAATATGGCAAATCCAGAATGGAAAGAATTCATAGATACGTTCGACATCTGTATGTTCCAGGAAACATGGAGCATGTCTCCCCTATATAAATGCAGATATTCCACCCACTTTATTCCGGCAATTAGTTCAGGGAGAGGTCGCCCATCGGGAGGACTGCACGTATGGTTTAGTGTGGCTTTGAATTGGGCACTTACTGCGCATACTTTACAGTCGCAGGACATACTACATATCTCCACTAAGGGCTCCCATATTGGAAGCTCGATGGAGCTGTTTAATGTTTATGCTATAGGTTCCCCAGGAGGTCAAACTTCACCCACTATAGCCTTACTCGAGGTGGCGCTAGCAGGTATCCCCCCATTGCCTAGCATTATTGTAGGGGGAGATTTTAACTATACATATGAACCCTTAAGTAAAGAAGATCTCCTGGGACTTAACGAAGAGGATTCTAGACAGTCCATCCCGCCTCTAACCATAGCGCCAATCAGAAAATGGACGCCAAGAGCGATCCAAATAAATTCCCTAACACTAGAATATAACCTACGTACCCTGAACGGTAGGACAACCTCAGACCCAAATGGTATGATGACCTATAACAGATTTAGTTGTCCATCCCGTATTGATTACATTCTGCTCGATACCGGTTCCTGGAACAGACTAGTTGACATGGAAGTCAGACAGTCACAGGACAGCAATCATAATCCACTTTGCATGGAAATAAGATGGGGTAATGAGAGGGAAGCATTAAATGGCCCACTTATGATCACAAAAGAAGTAGTTCCATCTAATTGCAAACGCAGATTAAAGTGGAACAGGGTGATGTGCAAAGAAGATATTTTGATCCGTATTAAAGAACTAGTAGAGGCAGAAACTAGGGAACTCCTATCCCATACCTCCGCCCAGTCAACCGAACAAAGTCGGAATTTTATAGACTCCTACAAGAGTCTAATAGAGAAAATTGGTTAATTCTTCACTATAAGAGATACTAGTGGACCAAGGAAGAAGAATCCACCAAAAAGTGGCACCCTATGGTATACAACAGGTTGTAGGGAAAAGAGAAGGGCTATAGCAAACGCCATTAGGAGAAAGGACGCTATAGCAGTTAGGACGGCTAGAAGGGAATATAGCGATTGCATTAAAAGTGCAAAGAAGGACTGGGAGGAAGAATATTGGCAACAACTTAAGATCGCTGCCAGTTCGAAGAACTCTACCCTGTTTTGGAACTTGATAAACAAACTTGACAGGAGAGGAGTAGAGCCCCTCCCTAACCATATAACTGAGCAACAATGGCATTCCCATTTTTCAAATCTGTATTGTGGCGAAGATGATTTAGTTCAATTATGGAGGGTACAAAATGACTTTATTAATGAGGAACTTACACCTGTAGAACAATTTGTAGACCGAGAAGTTTCTGATGCTATCAGGAGCATAACCCCCCTCTAAAGCGGCAGGCCCGGATGGGTTACCGGGCGATCTATACATACATGACCCTAAGCTGTGGTCTGATTTTATTGCTCCTCTAATGAATAGAATCCTTCATGGATCCTTCATGGTCCCTGACTCGTGGAGGGGCACTGAAGTTGTTACTTTCCATAAGAAAGGCGATAGGGAGGACCCTGCCAACTACAGGCCGATTAGTTTAATCGACGCTGCTCATAAAATAATTGGCAGGATCATTATAAATAGAGTAGGTATGTGGCTAGAGGAGGGGAATATACTGTCCCACTTCCAGGCGGGTTTCCGCCAGAATGTGGGTACTATGGACCAGGTTTTCAGGTTTTGGGCAATATACTAGAAATCAGTAACCATTATGAAGGGGAATTTATATCTGGCCTTCATAGACCTCAAAAGGGCCTTTCATTTGGTGCCTCGTGATAAACTCTGGAGGGTGCTGCTGGAAATGGGGTTCCCGCGTTACCTCCTGGAGTTTATAGTTAAACTTCACGAAGATAATTATGCTAGAATTAGATGGCGGAATCAGAGACAGCTAACAGGGAGGGTGCCTGTGGATAGGGGGGTACGCCAGGGCTGTGTGATGGCCCCGACATTGTTCTCCCTCTTTATCAATGGGGTGGTAGACCATTTGAGGGAGGACAATGCCGATGCCCCTGTCCTGGCGGGGGAGAAAACACCAACCCTCCTCTTCGCAGATGACACCCTCCTGTTGTCCAAAACCCCTTCGGGGCTGCAGAAACTACTGGACAGATTCAGTCTATTTTGCGATGAACGCAGGCTGACCATTAATACATCCAAAACCACGTTAATGGTGCTGCCCCCTTCAAAAAACAGCAAAGAAAATTAATATCACCCTTAATGGGTCGCCTCTTGAGGTGGTGGAGGATTTTGACTACCTGGGAATTAGGATTAACAATAGAATGAAATGGAACTCCCATGTTGCCAAGATGCTGCTAAACCTCAAGAGAGTCTCGGGAGCCAGTCTGAGGAGTCAGCGTATGTCAGTCAGCAGGCCTATAGCCCGGGCTCTAGCTGTATATGAAGGGAAGGTGCTGTCCTCCGCAGTCTATGGGTTGGAACTGTGGGGCTGCGAAAATGTCACCGTTCTGGCTAGAGCAGAGAATAAGTTTATAAGGGACTTAGTTGCCGTTCCTATCTCAACCCCATTGAAGCCCCTTTTTCATGATATGGGCAAACGCTCCATTTTAGACATAGTACTCCTTCGCCCTGTGCTGTTCTGGGTGCGCCTGAGAAGGACCCCAGAACTAGCAAATTACGCCCTGGTGATGGACGAACTGATAGCCTTGAATAGTGCGAATAAGATCCAGTGGCTAAACAAATTGAGGCAAATGGTCATGAAGCTGGGATTGGCTGAATCCTGGACCTCACAGTCCCCTCCTCCAAAGCAAGTTGTTAAGAAAATCTACTGGGAGTGGGTACACACTGAGGAACAGAAGAGTACAAAATTGGAAGCTCTAACCACACAATTTTTGGAGCATAAGCCCACTAGGAGGTTTGAACCATTATTAGATTTCATCCAAATACCAAAAGACAGATCAATTTTTTTTTAAATGAGGTATGGGACACTACCCCTAACAAATTTATTAGGGGATGGAAAGGAACACGGGTCTCAAATGGCACCTGTCCAAGCTCTCCATGTGAGACCGAATCCCTACCACACTTTCTGTTTGGTTGCAAAGCATACAAGAGGGCGAGATCGCGATGGTCGAAGCCAGTATGCAGGGAGTTGGGGGTTAGAGATTTTAGGGTCGCCCTCCGCATTCTCTTAACGGATACAACATCTTTATTTGTTGTATGCGGAGTTGCAAAGTACCTATCAAGTGCATGGCTCACTCGCACCAGATTGCTAAATACTAATAAAGTATAGATCCTGCATGTACAGAAAGCCCATATGTATATTACCGTTGTTGCACTTTAGTACCGCTATCAGAGTTGTTTTAAAAGTGTAAATAATATTTTTATTGGCTTTTATCTTATGAATTGTACATTTTTATCATGTATGCCATTAACTTGAATGTTTGTACTTTTATGATATGATTATATCGAATAAAGTATTACAACAATAATAGGAAAATACACCTTCGCTAGGGAAGGATACTTGCACCTTTGCTTTGTAGATTTGTCAAGTGCATTTTATGGGAGACGTTGGGAGGGATGGGAGCCCCGGAGGATATTATTAGTTTCTTATCTAAAATCTATGCTCGTCTGTCCGCAAAGATACGTTATGGAATACATGGGGAATGCAAAAAGCACTTTAATATTACACATGGAATAAGACAAGGCTGCACACTTGCACCTCTTCTGTTTTCACTTCATATAAATGGCGTTGATATTTTACTACAGAATTTGGGGGTAGATGTCCCAATGATCGGTAAGCGGGCAACACTCCTATTATTGTACGTCGATGATGCTGTCCTAATTTCAAGGACAGCGAACGGATTACAGTCCCTGATGGACAATTTTACTAGATTTATGACGGAAAACATTTAAAAATTAACCTGAGTAAGACTTTGGTTATGTCCTGCGGTAAAAGGAATATTAAAACAAAATCACATTATATTAACGCGACATTAATAGAGAGAACGTTTACATGTTCTTACTTAGGGATTCCTTTTAACAGTAAAGGTACTTGGAATACACATATAACTCTATGCAAGTTGAAATTTGTGAAATTGGGGGAGGCTATTTTTAGATTCTCCCAAAAAATTGGTAAAAAACCTGTACGGGAGATTCTCAAGCTATACGGAGCAAAGTGCATCACCGGGGAGCACTATGGGGCCAGACGGATACTTTGCCATTACAAATTCTTGCAAACAACTTTTTAAGACGTTTGTTAGCCGTACCGGCCTCTACCCCTTTCATTATCTTGCATAGAGAAACCGGAACACCATATATACACAATTTGATTACCATAGCCGCCTTAAATTTGTGGCACCATATGTGGACTAGGGAAGAAACTCGCTTTACGAGGGATATTATTTTAGACTGTTTGTCCCCAGACCGATGCAAGAAAATACCTTGGTTAAGTATATTAGTGGTCTCTTAGAAGAATGCAACTTGCCCCTGAATGGAAATCAACCTGAAGACATACAACACATCAGTAAGGTTGATTTGAAAAGGAGTCTCCTGAATGTTAGGACAGCCTTAAGAGATGAGGTTTCAGGTTCTAAGAAAATTGGTATATCTTATCTTAAGGGACCAATCGCCATGGGTCTGCAGCCATACCTCGTTTTTATAACTAATGTACAGCATAGATTCTACCTAACCAGATACGGATGAATACATTACACCATCTTTTTGCTTTTCCTAAAAGGGGCAAGTGGTGTGCTAATCTTCCAAACTGCCCGTGTGATGGTAGATCCAAACAAAGCACCCTTCACTTTTGACTCTTTTGTAATTTGTATATAGAAATTAGAAAAATGTATCTCCGTCCAATTTTTAAAGATAATTGCCTGTAATCCTATAAAACTTCTTTTAATTATTTACGGAATTTGGAAAGAATACCAGTCTGCAATGCAGTAATTTGTTAAATAATGTCAGCAAAAAAACAAAGGAATGACCTTGTTCACTTAGAAAAATTGAACTAAGAATTACTATAGGTATACATGTATAATGATTGTGCTTATTTTAATTATGTTAAGATAATGTTTCTTTTGCATAGTCTTGGTTATAAATGGATTTTATTGTATTTCATAGAATGCTTTTATGGACATTTTGTATGATCCGAATAAAGCTTGATTTGATTGATTGATTGAGTACATAATTCTGTGTGGGTGGATAGAGAAATTTCCAGGGCATATTTGCTCTACTTGCAGATTCGTCACCTTTTGAATAAATTCCCCCAATAGTCACGAGACAAGGTGTGGGTGCATGGCTGTTTTTACCAAGAACTTCTCAAGGAACCAGCGAGCAAAGTGACTTTCCATTCTCCCTTCTGAGTTCAAATGGTAATGCTACGCAAAAGTGTAGAGGGACACCCAACTCACCACTTTGCAGATGTGTGCTATCGGAACTCCTGTTGCCATTGCAGAAGTACAAAACTTGCTCTGGTGGAATGAGCTTGAATACTTTCTGATGGCTCTTTGTTAGCCAGAGCACTGCACATTGTAATTCATAGGGTTATCCATCTTGATAATGTCCTCTCATGCACTTTTTTGCCTTTCACCTTCTCCATATAGCCCACAAACAGCTGATCATCTAGCCTTAACTCGCATGTTCTGTCCACATAGAAGCTAACTGCTCTCTTATGATCAAGACGATGCAGTCTCTGTTCTTACTTGGTTGCCTGTGGATGAGTGAAGAAGGTTGGGAGTCTGTTTGGCAGGAAGGCAGCCTTGGTTTTAACACCAATCTGTTAGGACTGAAAGAAATGAATATATGTTTGACACTAAACGCTTGCAACTTGCTAACACGTCTAGCTGGTGTGTTAGTGATCAGGAAGACTGCCTTAAATGTGAGTAACGTAAAGGACAACTATGTAATAGTTCAAAAGGGGAAAATAAAAGAAACACGAGAACCAAGTTGTAGCCCCATTGAGGCATCCTAAAAGTTATTGGTGGAAACTTGTTAATTGTCCCTTTAGGAACCTCATAACTATGGATGGTTTGAAAAGGGACAGCCGGTCAGGTAAACAAAGAAAAGCCGAAAAGTCTGATAAGTGAGCTTTAGCAGTACCCACTGCGCCCCACTGCTGAGCTAGTGAAAGGACAATCCTAAGATGTTAGACAGATGAACCTGAAGAGGGTCTACTAAGCTGTCTACATATCAATTGGTAAATGAATTCCATCTGCCTCAGTACACTATCTTGGGGACATGACTGTGGGCACACAAATTAATATCCACACCTTCAGAAGGTAAATAAAGAGATCTCATGTTGCCCGTTCAATCTCTAGAAATACAGGTGGAGGCTTTAGCAGTTGGGATGAAGAACCCGCCATGTGACTGCAACAAGAGGTCTACTCTGTGAGGGAGACAGAGCGGAGGGCACAGGGAGAAGCGAATAAGGTCTACATTTTACACCCTTTGTGGCAAATCTGGGGGCAATGAGGATTACTTGGGCCTGATCAAGAAAACTTTTCCTTAGAATTCGAGCAATCAAGGGAATGGAAGGAAACACATAATGAAGCGAAAAGTTCAACTTCAACTGAAACACATCCCCCAATGCTCCCTGCATCGGAAACTAGAGGTCACAGAATTTCAGGAATTGAGCGTTCTCGTGAGTGGCACACAGGTCAATATCAGGAGTCCTCCAGAGCTGGAATATGTCCTGGATTACTTCCGATTCCAGATGCCACTTGTGGTTGGCAAGATGAATCTTACTGAAACTATCCACTAGCACATTGAGCATACCTGCAAGGTGATGTGCCACCAGGCAAATCTAATGTTCCTGAACCCAAGACTATAGTCTCAGAGCTTCTTGGTAGAGAAGTATGACCCTACTCACCCCTGCTTGATGATATACTACATAGTTTATTGTCCATCATGATCTGAAAACACTGATCACTGAGGGAAATGAGGAAGACCTTGAGTGCCAAAATTATGACCTGTAATTCCTAGAGGTTAATGAGCAATCTCCGTTCATCTAGGGACCAGGGGCTTCTGATCTCACATTCTTCCAGATATATTACCCACTCTAGAGTGGAGGCATCAGTGATACCTGTTGCCACCGGAGGGATAGAGTGAAATGGACTTACTTGGGATAGATTGCTGTCCATCCTCTACCACTGTAAGGCCACTAAAGTGTTATAAAATGTGCTTGAACCACTGCCTGCAAAGACATCATTGGAGTGCCCTCATGTGTCAGCATGCATAGGTGACCAGAAGGATGAAGGAGGATTGCAGATCGAAGAGGCATAAGACCATCAGGACTGGAACAATCACTCCATTTTGAAACATCACAATCATAGCCTGGATATTGTGAACCTTCTGAGAAGAAGGGAAGGCTCATTTTGCAATGGTATGCCATCCCGTCCCTTCCAATTTATCACGTCTTCAAGCAAAGCATTGCTGCAAGATACCTTGCTGCGCTGCACAAAAGGGAGAGAGCAGGAATGTGCCATATTTAACATTATTTGGCATATTCCTGTCCTCTGTTTGTGATGGCGCAACATGTACTGCTTGCACCAGAGCAGGCACCCTTGCACAGGGGTGCAGTATTGTTTTTGTGCAGGAAGGGTCATCTTCCTGCACAAACACAACGCTGAAAGACACTTCCCTCAACTAAGTGTGTTGCAGAATGCCGAACACTTAGAAAGCGGAAACAATGAAAATATATAGACACATTTCTCCTCGCTGTACCTCCCCTGGGAAGGTGTAGGATGTTGACACATTCCCAGATTTATTCGGAGAATGCACCAAAATCAATGGATGGATGCATAGAAATATCCATGCTTCACCTATGGAACGCCTTGTCAGGGCAGAGTAGCGCAAGGCAATGACTTGCGCAGCCTTTTGTTAATCCAGCCAGGCTTGGTAAATCTCATTCTAGGTTTTGTGTAGCCCTGCACTGCCTTGCACGGGTAAAGGGCAATGCAAAACATTGATAAATATGCCTCTGGATGCACTGTAATGTAACTAGGGGAGACGTAGAATTGTTGATGGAAAAGTTCATATTGACCGACAACTTGTCAGTTGTGTGCAAATGGTAGGACACATCCCTGGTGAGTTGGCTTTTAGGAGCCAGTTATCCCGGTAAAGGAATTCTGGAATTAATTGTCATCTGTGATGGTCTGAATCTACCACCACCACCTTTGTGAAGACTGGAGGAGCAAAGTGAGGTCAAATGGGAGAACAGCAAACTAATAGTGTTCGGATCGGACCGTGATGCCTAGAAAATTCCTGTGTATCTGCAGGATAGGAAGGTGGAAGTAGATATCTTGCAGGTCAACAGACACAATCTAGACTTCCATTTCCAGTGCTAGAAGAACCAGAGCTAGGGACAGGATCACTAGCCCCTCTCCTGCTCTGGAACACACTCCAGAGTACCCATTACTAGTAAGGTCAGAACCTCTTGCTGAAGTACAGTCAGATGGTCTGGCAGGAGTACTGGTAACTGGAAGAGATGGTTGAGGGTTCTGCTGGAAGGGTAGGGCATACCCCTTCCCACAATCTACAAGACCGTCTGGAATCCTCAAAACTTGTGAAAGGTCTGAAGTCCTCCAAACGTGTGAAAATGGGATGTCTGTCCCCAAAATGACTGTGTGTGTTCGGACAAGGGTAACTATGGCTGTTTCCCTGTAGTGGTTGGGGAAGAAGAGGAGGAAGGAGAAAGGGGTAGAGCATCTGCTCTTCCCTTGCTTTGTCCTCTCTACTATTTGTAGAGGGAAGATCCCCTGTTGTTGGGGCTGCTGTTGGGTGTATTGCTGATGGTCCCAAAAGTAAATCCCCTGCTGAAACCTCAGATTATGTTGTGGGAAAGGCACCAGGTGTTAGCTTGGGTAGAGAGACAAAATATCGAAATAAAAATATTGAGATACAATAATATTGATGTTTTAATTTCGATGGTACAGAATATCGAAGTGCAAAATATCGACAGACAGAATATCGTATTTAAGGTATGTATGTTACTAATATCGAAATTTACTAATATCGAAATTTTATTTAGTGTTATGTATTTTATTATGTTGTTTATATGTTTGTTAAATATGTTTTTTAATGTTCCCTCTGAGTGCATGGTATAATAAATCCCAACACTGCCATCAGTGTGGGTTTATTATGCTGAGAAGTTTGATACCTAACTTCCCAGAATTCAGTAAAGCCATTATGGTGCGGTGGAGTTCGTAATGAAAAACTCCCAGACTATATAATCTATATGGCTTCACTGCACTTAAAATGTCTAAGAATGGACTTAAACACTGTAGGGGTACAGTGCTCATGCAACTGTACTCTCACCAGTGGTATAGTGTACCCAGCTAGAGGGGTGGCTGACCTGTACCATAGGCAGTGGGATGCAGGCATGGCACACAGGTATGTGTGCCATGTCGACTCTTCACTTTTCTCTGCACCAAAACACACAGCCTGCAATGGCAGTGTGTGTGTGTTAAGGTACAGGGCCTTTAAGGGTGGCTCAATATGTGCTGCAGACCATAGAGGGCTTCCCTGGGCACAGTGTCCTTGGTACCCATTGTACTTTTTCTAAGGGACTTACATGTGGCCAGAGAGGTGACAATTGGGGGCAAAAGGGTACCACTTTGGGAGAGAGTATAGTGCCCTGGAAACCTGATTGGCAGGGACACAGGGTACATCAAGTCAAAGTGCATCAGAAACCTGGCAAATAGTGTGTAGGTGGGTTACTGCAACCAGAAACCCACTTTTCTACAAGAGAGTGTTCCTAATAGCCTGGAGTGAAGTTTGCACTGTTTCTCACACTATTTACCTCTGCTTACCGCAACATACTGCTGTGCACACATTGATAAAAAGGTGCATACAAATATTGCGATCCCACATACAGAGGAAAACTAGCACAGGAAACATTGCTTATGAGTGTCTCTATACTTGAGGGAGCGAGCCATGAATAAGAAGTGAGGACAGATGAGTGAACAGCGAATAATGAAAGGCAAGTGAGCAAATTAATGACATAGGTATCTATTGGTGCCACCTGACCACTTTTATAGCAGCATTCTAAAGAGGATTGGTGGTAGTGTTTCCCCATCAAAGGAGAAAACGTCCGCACATAATGTCAATACATATCTCAAAAGATCATTTAACGTGAAGTATTTTAGACAAATATGTGTTTATATCATTCAAAGTGGTGCTATTATCGCCTGAAATACATCCACCACCTAAGATGTTAAAATGCACAAAATGTGCCAATATCAAGAAAAAAGAAATAGGATCATACAGCACTCCCAAATGCTTGTTACGTTACATCTATTGTTGTAAAATATTTTAAACTAGTTTCTTGGATTTGTCAATCAATGATATTGTATTTTGAATTTTTTCCTTATTCATTAGTATATAACAATTTATCACAACAGACTCCAAATTATGGATCCAGACCCGATATTAGACTTCCAAATCTTTATTTTCATAGATATAAAAACTTTCCAGCTCACACCGCCGACACGCGTTTCGTCTCAAGGAGACTTTTTCAAGCCAAAACGTATAGTTAAGAATCTTGATCAATTGACCCGTGTCGCACAAAAAAGGGGTAAGAGTATGGCAATACTGGTGACGTCTGCCACCTGGGTGCAATCCCAAGAATAATGGCTTAAGATGTAGTATTAGGAATCTTGATCAAAATGACCCGTATCGCTGAAAAAAAGGGAAAACATGGTAAGGATGGTCCCGTCTACCACCTGGGTGTAATCCCACAAGTATCTGGGGAAGACGGACTCGTATTCGGCTACCACAAATCACCTACTAGATATGAACTTGACACTTTGTAATCAAGGTCAAAATTCTCAGTTTTTATAAGTGAATCACTATTACTGCGTGGAGGTTGCTCTGCTGTATTGCGAAGAAAATCCGAGACCCTGATAAGTCTCTTTTAATCGGCCGACCGTCTATGGACCTCCACTGCTTGTAGCCCTTTTATAGCAGCATGACAGGTACAAAAGTATGAAAAAATCACCTAAAGACTGTATTTATTCCCTCTTTCAATACATACTTAAAACAATAAATGTAGGATGAAAACAATTTAAATGTGTTCTATTGCTGCCCTTGAGGCCTTCCCTGGTCACAGTGCCCTTGGTACCCATGGTACCTTTTGCAAGGGACTTACATGTTGCCAGAGAGGTGCCAATTGGGGGTACAAAGGTAAAGTTTGGGAAAAGAACACACACAGGCCCTGGGAACCTGATTGGCCGGGACCCAGGGCACATCAAGAAGTCTGGCAAAGAGTGGGGGAGGGGAGGGGTACTGCAACAGAAACCCATTTTCCTACACAAGAACCCCCCCACCTTCCAAAGCTCCAAAGGCCAGGAGACTCAGTCAAACCTGGGATAGTCTTCCTAGTCTTTGAGGCGAGGAAGTGTAGTGGAAGTGGTTTGCAACTTACAGGGCCTACTCTGCCTCGCATCCTTTTTCCCAAATCAGTCCCTTTGGGGAGCTGGCCTACCTCAACAGTTTCGGGACCTACTTCCCAATGCTCCATTCCTAGCTCTTTAGTTTCTTTACCCCATCTTTTTATCTTGGGCTCACAGGTGCCTACCTCTGCAAAAGTCTAACATAGCTAGGGCAAGTCCCAGCTTACCCAAAGAGGTTACCCACAGCTTGAGTAACCCCACCATGACCAATAGGGTCAGGGTACCTAACGTGCTATTTGGCAGGGGGTTAGACCACCAGGCCGAGGACAGTGCTGCCATGAAGGTTAACACACAGCAGAGGCCACTGACAGCTGCCAGCACCCAGAACCACACCTTTAGCTCTGAAGGGGCTTACGTACAGACTTCTTTGAGTTCTGGTTGTCTGTCTGCTGTTTTAGGGTAGGGGGTCACTTCACTATGTAGTGAACACCCTTCTTCCACCCTCTGTTCTTCCATCTGAGGAGCCACCAACTCAGGCTGGACAGTTGCCTGACTAGTCAGGTCTTTTTGTGAGCTAAGGAGGACTACACCAGTTCCAAGTTGGAGGTCTACCTTACTAGGATAGAATCTCCCTGACCCACTGGAACTGTGGCTAACAGTTGTCCACCTTCTGTACACTGTCTTCTTTTTCTTTTGGGGCTTCTATGCACTAGCTGTACATTCAGCCCCTCACCCCCAGTCCTTGCATGAGGTCTGGCACTGGACCAGTACCTCACTGTGGCTACGACCAACCTCTGAGTGGTCACTCCCAAGGAGACAATCAAGGGGAGGGTGTTTGTTAACTACCACCTTTCTCGAAATAAAAGACCCATCGATTTCTAGGGGTACTATAGCCAGAGCCACAGTGGCCTCCCCTGAGGGAGCCCTTACTCTTTTTGTTTTTCCTGGGACATACTGGTTGGCGAGCACCAACCTGTCATGCACCACTGTGTGACTGGCACATGTATCTCTCAGGACACGGGCTGGGATTCCATTCACCAGTAGGTAGTGGAAGTTTCAACTCCCCTCTGGAATCTCCAACTACCCTTTTGTGCCCATTTTCCAGTTGAAGGCTAGAAGGACTTCCTCATCTGAGAAACCACCCTCAGAGACTACACTGGCAACCTCTGGAGCTGCACTAGGGGGCTCTGCTTTGAGGACAGCTAGGGTCCTTGGTGTGGTGACCTGTCTTTTGACCGTTGTGACACCATACCTGTTGGAATCCCAACTCTTACCTTAGTACCCAGTTTTAGGTTGTGAGGTGTCTATCAATCAATCAATCAAGCCATTTGTATAGCGCGCTACTCACCCGGAAGGGTCTCAAGGCGCTGGGGTAGGGGATACTTTACTGCACGAACAGCCAGGTCTTGAGTTGCTTCCTGAAGGAAAGGTGGTCCTGGGTCAGCCGAAGGTGGATGGGGAGGGAGTTCCACGTCTTGGCTGCCAGGTAGGAGAAGCATCTTCCTCCGGCGGTGGCTCTACGGATGCGTGGTATGGCGGCGAGGGCAAGGCTGGACGATCGTAGCTGGCGGGTGGGCGTGTAGAAGGTCAGGCGGTCTTTGAGGTACTTGGGGCCTAGGTCGTGGAGAGCCTTGTGTGCGTGGGTGAGGAGCCTGAACGTGATCCTCTTGCTGACGGGGAGCCAGTGCAGGTCTCTCAGGTGGCCGGAGATGTGGCTGTGACGGGGGATGTCCAGAACGAGTCGTGCGTAGGCGTTCTGGATGCTTTGGAGTCTTTTCTGCAGTTTGGCTATGGTTCCGGCGTAGAGGGTGTTCCCGTAGTCCAGTCGGCTGGTGACGAGTGCCTGGGTGACCGTCTTCCTGGTCTCGGTGGGGATCCAGCGGAAGATCTTACGGAGCATACGCAGGGTGCTGAAGCACGATGAGGAGACGACGTTGACTTGTCTGGTCATCGAGAGGGAGGAGTCCAGGATGAAGCCCAGGTTGCGTGCGTGGTCCGTTGGCTTGGGAGTGGAGCCCAGGGCAGGGGGCCACCAGGAATCGTCACAGGCGGAGTGCGATGATCCCAGAATGAGGACTTCTGTCTTGTCTGAGTTCAGTTTCAGGCGGCTGTTCTTCATCCACTCGGCGACGTCTTTCATCCCTTTGTGTAGGCTAGCTCTGGCGGTGGCGGGGTCGTTGGTGAGGGAGAGGATCAGCAGGGTGTCGTCGGCGTAGGAGATGATGTTGAGGTTGTGTTGTCGTGCGATAGCTGCAAGGGGGCTCATGTAGACGTTGAAGAGGGTTGGGCTGAGTGATGATACTTGTGGTACGCCGCAGATTACTTCGGTGGCCTCAGATCTGAACGGGGGGAGGCGGACTCTCTGGGTTCTTCCGGCGAGGAACGAGATGATCCACTACAGGGCCTTCTCTTGGATTCCGATGTTGCTGAGGCGCTGTATTAGGGTGCAGTGGCAAACAGTATCGAACGCTGCGGAGAGGTCCAGGAGGATGAGGGCTGCTGTTTCCCCGTTGTCGAGCAGGCATCTGATGTCATCTGTGACTGCGATGAGGGCGGTCTCGGTGCTGTGGTTGGCTCTGAAGCCGGACTGCGAAGGGGCAAGGATCCATTTGTCTCGAGGAAGACTGCGAGCTGTCTGTTGACGGTCTTCTTAATGACTTTGGCAGGAAAAGGGAGGAGCGAGATGGGGCGGAAGTTCTTGAGGTCGGTGGGGTCCGCTGTGGGTTTCTTCAGGAGGGCGTTGAGCTCGGCGTACTTCCAGCTCTCCGGGAAGGTGGCGGTGTGGAAGGAGGCATTGATGATGTCCCGCAAATGGGGTGCGATGATGGAGTCGGCCTTGTTTAAGACATGGTGGGGGCAAGGGTCGGTTGGACATCCGGAGTGGATGGTGTTCATCGTGCGGATGGTGTCTTCGGTGCTGATCGGGGTCCAGTTGCAGAGGGTGGTGATAGGGGGTGCTGGTTCGGTGGGCCGACCCTCCTGGACAGGTTTTTTAGGGGGCTACCTGGGACTCCTTACTTTTATCTTTAGGAGGCTCACTGTCTTTCCTCTGGGGAGGTTTTTTAACCACTTTCTTTTGGTCACCCCCAGTGGACGTCCTGGTCACCCTTGTCTAACCAGTGGTCCGCATTCTTTCCCAATGCTTAGAGAGAAATTGGACCTATGCCTACCAGATACTGATGCAACTTTTCCTTAATATGTGTTGTTTCATAAACAAATTATAAAGACCATCATAATATTGCACTTTACTTCCAGTCAACCAGTCACCTAGTGTCTTCATTGAGCAGTCTACAATTTCCACGCAGGGCTTACTCTGGGTTTTATGAGACCCCCTGAATCTAATTCTATTCTCCTCAAAAGGGAGGCCAAATCCCTCAATCAGGGTGACCTTTATGAGTTCATAGGACTCTGCTTCTGCCCCATTGAGGGCACTTACCAGAGAAAAGTTCCCAAAGCAGTGCTCACCACTGAGTTTTCTTCCCTTTTCTGGCTACACAATCCCTCTTTTAGGCTGTGCACCACCTGGCGATATCATCACCATCCTCAAATATAGGGATTTGGGGCTATTTATTAAGTTGCTGTCACCATTGATGGGAGCTAGTCTCATCTCTGCTCTTTCCTTTTCTAGAGCCAGGAGTCTGGTCTCTAGGTCTAATCTTTTGGCCAACGTCACTAAGAGGTTGCTCTCCTCATTGAGGCAGTCCTTAATGGACTCAGAAGCACCAGACCCACCTGTGTGGGATCTAGGTGCCTTGAGTTGTATTTTTGGAGTCAGGGGCACAGGGGCCTTCTCCTCCATAGGAAGTAAGGGGGGTTAGAAGTTATCCTCATCCCCTATATCTTCTTCCCCATCTGAGAGGTCTTCACCTTGCCAACAGCTCCTGCAGCTTTTGTTTGGAGGGTTGGGACCCCGTGACAATGTTTTTCAGTTTGCATAGAGACCTTAACTCCCTAAATACTAGATGGAGGTAAGGGGTGAGGTCGAGCTCCTCAACCATGTTCGCTATGCCATTTGGTAGGTTTTCACTAACAGTTGAGGTCTTGTTAAGAGACATTCTGAAACAAAACTAAACCCTCTTACCCCTAAATATGGTAAGTTTTTATTTTTCTAAAACATTCTAAAGGAGTTAACCAAGGCCCTAACAAGACTTTGTAGTTTTGAAAAAAATTGCCAATTTAAAAAAAAAACAGAATTCTAAAGTAATTTTAGGAATTCAGTCATGTGGTCAGATGTTGACCAAGTCAGTTAAACAAATGCAAAGTTCTGACTCTGTATATACTATACCAAATGAAGGTATAGTGTGAGTCCAGTGGATCCAGCAAAGGCTTACAGAGGTTAAAGTAAATAGCAACTTACTCTCTATTTGTGGTAGTGTGGGCGAGCAGTAAGGCTTAATCAGAGGGTAGTTTAAAGGATGTATTGTACACACTAAGGCAACAAATGATTTCATACACTGAAAGACTGAACTCCGCCCAATTGTTTTGTATAAAAAAAAATCATTATTGTATTTTATTTTTAGGACCAAGCCAGACTTGGTGCAGGTATGTAAAATTAGCACCTTTCTAATAATACAGTTGAATGCAGTTGAACATAGATATAGGTAGGCCAAATGTTCAGGAACAATTGAAATTACTTTTAGATTACTTTGCAATTACTTTTTAGATTACTTTTCAGATTACCTTTTCTACTCCGTGTGATATGCCTAGATATCACACTGGCACATTTCCTAACTCAAAGGTAAGTAAGTCAGTTTTTGTAAATACACAGTTTCTAGGTTCTCATACAATTTCCAACTCCGCATAACTTTTTTCACAGAAAAGCAGTCAATGCGTTCCTATAGGAGGAAATGAATAAATGTAAGTACTTGGTTGGTAGAGTTGTGTTTCTGGGTTAGAATCAGGGTTCCCCCAGGGTCAAGGATGCACTCAGAGAACACCCTCAGCGGCACTAGGGCGGCCGGGTACAGAGAGCTGAGTCCCAATGTTATCCATTGGGGATTGGGGGCCTTCTGTTGGTGGCTGCTCATGGGCAGGCCACAAGGTTGTGGGAGCCAGGCTCCTAAGGTTCAGCTCAGGGCAAAGGATTAGATTTTGTGAACAAGGTGCACCCACAGCAGCACAGGGGCGGCCGGGTGCATTGTGCTGGCTTGGCGTTGGTTGACTCGTTGTTTTCAATGGATGTTGCCGGTTTTGGGCTTTGACTGCATGCTCGGTCCAGGAAGTCTTCCAGGAGGAAACAACAGCTAAGCAGGTACGTTGGAGGGCTCGGGGACATAGGTGCACCTCAGGTCCTCTTCTACAGGGTGCAGGGCGGCCGGACAGAGGGGGCCGTTTTGAGGTCAGATTCCACCGAATCGGGTTACTCACGGTTAGGGGTTTTCCGTGCAGAGGCTGCAGGCAATGTCGGGGAGTCTTGGAGGGGTCAACCCACAGTGGTCTCGGACTCTGGAGCACTGGTGGACTTCGCTGGAACCGGTGGGAAACTTGGACTCGGGCCATAGGCGTTGGGTGCAGTGGTGGTTCCAGGCATGGAGTTTCTTTTGCCTCAGTAGACTCAGAGTCTGTCTTTGGAGTTTCTTTTGAACAGAGCTGCTGTTCACAGGAGATCCGGTCTTTGTTCAAGGCTGTCAGTCCTCCCGGGGTTCTGGAGGTAGCTGGCTGCAAGACAAGGCCATTTTTGGCGCATCATTTCCAGAAACAACAGACGGGCCGGTAGGGCTGGGGCGAAGTCAGTTCTTCTCTGCAGTCTTTTCTGCTGGGCATCTTCTTTTCTACCAAACGTCCCAGAATTCAGTAAAGCCATTATGGTGCTGTGATGTTTGTAATGACAGACTCCCAGACCATATACTCTTTGTGGCTTTACTGCTCTTACAATGTCTCAGAATGTCTCACCTGTACTCTCATCAATGGTATAGTGCACCCAGTTAGAGGGGTGATTTATCTATGCAATAGGCAATGGGTTGCAGGCATGGCGCACGGGTATGTGTGTCATGTTGACTTTTCACTTTTCTCTGCACCAAAACACGCAGCCTGCAATGGCAGTGTGTATCTCTTAAAGGTACAGGACCTATAAGGGTGGCCCAATATGTGCTGCAGCCCTTAGAGGCCTTCCCTGGTCACAGAGCCTTTGGTACTTATGGTACCTTTTACAGGGTACTTGCATG
Organism: Lissotriton helveticus; assembly: GCF_964261635.1. Taxonomy (NCBI): domain Eukaryota; kingdom Metazoa; phylum Chordata; class Amphibia; order Caudata; family Salamandridae; genus Lissotriton; species Lissotriton helveticus. Next base: position 626,213,346 of record NC_136065.1, on the reverse strand, counting down.
TGGCCAGAGAGGTGCCAATTGGGGGTACAAAGGTACAGTTTTGGGAGAGAATACAGGCCCTGGGAACCTGATTGGCAGTGCCCCAGGGCACATCATGTCAAAGTGCATCAGAATTCTAGCAAAAGGTGGGGGGGGGTTACTGCAACAATAACCCACTTTTCTACAAGAGTAGAACATTGCAATCCACATACAGAGGAAAACTAGCACAGGAAACAATGCTTGTAATTGTGTTAATACATGGGGGAGCGAGCAATGAATAAGAAGTGAGGACAGATGAGAGAACATGGAATTCGTAGTGAAAAGCAAGTGAGCAAATTAAATACTAGGTATCTTTTCGTGCCACCTGGCCACTTTTATAGCAGCATGACAGGTAAAATCACCTAAAGAATGTATTTATTTCCCCTCGCACTACATATTTGAAAGAGTAAATGTAGGAAGAAAACACTTTAAATGTGTTCTATAGCTGCACTAATGACCCCTGACAGGTAACTAAAGTAAAAAAAAGTCAGAAAGGCAACGTTAAAAAAGAATAGATATTTTCATTTTAAGATCTACTTAAGAAACATGTCCAGGCCATTGCAGAATGTTGAAAATGAAGAGATACCCAGTATGTTTCTCTCAGAAAGGTGGGAACAATACCTGGTGTTTGTAATGAATATGAAGTGAGTGAAGTGTGGGACAGGGACAACCTGGAGAGTGTTGGGTAAGGTTGTTGTAAGGTTCAATCATTTGGCCAAAGCAAGAGTGACATGAGCCAGAACCGATCTCTGTATCTACAGCTTCTGTCACTTTTCATGTTCCTCTCTGAGAAGGGTGCTTGAAGTGGGGGCTAGGCAGGAAAGCTTTAGAATGTTGGCACAGAATACTGACACAGGGCATTCTTCTCTCAGAATGTCCATGCCAGCCTCTGCCCTGGTGGCAGAAGAGGTCAAAAGTTCAATTCAGCTGATAGAGATACCACTCAAAGTGTGTGCCCTCTTTCAGCCAGACTGCTGGATAAACTGCATATTACTTTTTGGCAATAACTGGGGCCTCCTAACAAGCAAAATACTTCTACAGTCTTCAACTAGTTCAGCCGGGAAACAACCTTTACATAGCAGTCATTGCAACGCACTACCTACACAGCGCAGTCATTACAACGCAGCTGCCCTTACATCACATACCATCACAACGCATGCCAATACAACGCATGTCACTACAACGCATGCCATTACAATGAATATCATTACAATGCATTCCATTACAACGCATTATGAGGTAAGTAATGGGGATTTTTTTGTTTTAGGGTGGGTATGGGTTCTGGGGTAAATGGGGATAGTATTTTTATCCCTACACTATCCAACACTTACCCAACTGTTGCACTCACTACAGTGGGAATAGAAATGTGTACCCCTACACTATTCCACACTTACCGTACTGTTGCACTCACTGGAGTGGGAATAGTAGTTTTTACCCCTACGCTATCCAACACTTACACTACTCTTGCCCTAAAAGTATTGCGCGTTGTAATGGCGTGCGTTGTAATGGTATGTGTTGTAATGGAATGCGTTGTAAATGTAGTTTCTAAAAATGCGTTGTGATGGCATGCGTTGTAAAATCATGCATTGTAATGGATGCTGCGATGTAAAAACCGCGTTGTAAAGGCATGCGTTGTAATTGTTTGCGTTGTAACATCATATATTCAGTTCAGCCTCATTCAGACATGTCAACATTTTAAAAGTAGATATTTTGAAAACAAATTAGGGGGAATGTATTTTGCTAATTGAAATACAATAAAGAAGTAGCAATTTCAGGTCAGAATTCTGCAGTCTTCAACTAGTTCAGCCGGGAAACAACCTTTACATAGCAGTCATTACAACGCACTACCTTCACAATGCAGTCATTACAACGCAGCTGCCCTTACATCACATACCATTACAATGCATGCCATTACAACGCATGTCACTACAACGCATGCCACTACAATGAATATCATTACAACGCATGCCATTACAACGCATTATAAGGTAAGTAATGGGGATCTTTTAGTTTTAGGGTGGGTATGGGTTCTGGGGTACATGGGGATAGTATTTGTATCCCTACACTATCCAACAGTATCCAACTTACCCCACTGTTGAGGAGTGGGAATAGACATTTTTACCCCTACACTATCCAACACTTACCCTACTGTTGCACTCACTGGAGTGGGAATAGCAATTTTTACCCCTACGCTATCCAACACTTACACTACTCTTGCCTAAAAATATTGTGTGTTGTAATGGCATGCGTTGTAAAGTATGCGTTGTAGTGGAATGCGTTGTAAATGTAGTTTCTAAAAATGCGTTGTGATGGCATGCGTTGTAAAATCATGCGTTGTAATGGATGCTGCGATGTAAAAACCGCGTTGTAAAGGCATGCGTTGTAATTGTTTGTGTTGTAGCATCATATATTCAGTTCAGCCTCATTCAGACATGTCAACATTTTAAAAGTAGATATTTTGAAAACTAATTAGGGGAATGTATTTTGCCAATTGAAATACATTAAAGAAGAAGCAATTTCAGGTCAGAAACAGAAAAAGCCATTTTGGCTTAAACATTGGTAGTCTCAAGCTTGAATCAGGTGTGTTGTCATATATGCTCATTGAAGAGAGTTTCAGTGTTCACATTTATAGGTGGGCACCTATTGTCACAAAAGCATTTTACCCTACTCCCCTGAACCATAATAAAGCCAAAAGTGGACTCCCATTGTCTCAATACAGGATAGACAAATAATAGCTGTATGTTGTATGAATTCTTTTTCTAAATAGGAAAGGCCAAGTAAAGCAAAGCTGGCCAGGTGATCAATGCAACAGTGCAGTACAGTGAGAAAACCACAGTCCAATAAAGTGTATCTAATATAACCAAAGGAATACATTTTTTCTGACTGGATTTGTAAATGAAAAGAATGTTTACAACTATACATTTCGTTTTTTGCGTGTGTGAGAACCACAAAAACTGCCTGCTATGCTGAGGATAAAAGGTGTGATGCCACAGCAATACCTAAAAGAATATGAATGAAAATTAATGTTTTTATGAAAATTATGTTATGTATTTGATGGCAACAAACAGGTTGTTAAAAAAGCAAATGTTTAGTGAGGGAAATGTGAATCAGCTGTGCTATCATTTGTGAAAGATAAAAGTGTGTTTTCACTGAAAACACTATTCTTTGTTTACGATTCTTTAGCCTAAAATTAAAGAATTGAAGCTCACAACTGTTTGTAAATTTGGAAATGGGTGCACTGAAGAACAACCTCCATTTTGTGTGAACTGAGACTTAATGCAGGCAGAGGCAGTCCAAGATGGCCGCCGTGTTGAGGGAAATCTCACTGAGGCGACTCTCTTTCTCTCACGGAGAACCAGCATAGGAAATAAATGTGCAAGGCAAATGAATGCAACAAGGGGGTGTGGATAGTAAACAATTTAGGAATGAATAGGAAAGGGAACAATACCGGGTGTATGTAATGAATATGAAGTGAGTGAAGTGTGGGACAGGGACAACCTGGAGAGTGTTGGGTAAGGTTGTTGTAAGGTTCAATCATTTGGCCAAAGCAAGAGTGACATGAGCCAGAACCGATCTCTGTATCTAAAGCTTCTGTCACTTTTCATGTTCCTCTCTGAGAAGGGTGCTTGAAGTGGGGGCTAGGCAGGGAAGCTTTAGAATGTTGGCACAGAATACTGACACAGGGCATTCTTCTCTCAGGATGTCCATGCCAGCCTCTGCCCTGGTGGCAGAAGAGGTCAAAAGTTCAACTCAGCTGATAGAGATACCACTCAAAGTGTGTGCCCTCTTTCAGCCAGACTGCTGGATAAACTGCATATTACTTTTTGGCAATAACTGGGCCCTCCTAACAAGCAAAATACTTCTACAGTCTTCAACTAGTTCAGCCGGGAAACAACCTTTACATAGCAATCATTACATTGCACTACCTACACAACGCAGTCATTACAACGCAGCTGCCCTTACATCACATACCATTACAACGCATGCCATTACAACGCATGTCACTACAACGCATGCCATTACAATGAATATCATTACAACGCATGCCATTACAACGCATTATAAGGTAAGTAATGGGGATTTTTAGTTTTAGGGTGGGTATGGGTTCTGGGCTTCATGGGGATAGTATTTTTATCCCTACACTATCCAACACTTACCCCACTGTTTCACTCACTAGAGTGGGAATAGAAATGTGTACCCCTACACTATCCAACACTTACCCTACTGTTGCACTCACTAGAGTGGGAATAGAAATGTGTACCCCTAGACTATCCAACACTTACCCTACTGTTGCACTCACTGGAGTGGGAATAGTAATTTTTACCCCTACGCTATCCAACACTTACACTACTCTTGCCCTAAAAGTATTGCCCGTTGTAATGGCATGCGTCGTAATTGTATGCGTTGTAATGGAATGCATTGTATATGTAGTTTCTAAAAAATGCGTTGTGATGGCATGCGTTGTAAAATCATGCATTGTAATGGATGCTGCGATGTAAAAACCGCGTTGTAAAGGCATGCATTGAACTTGTTTGCGTTGTAACATCATATATTCAGTTCAGCCTCATTCAGACATGTCAACATTTTAAAAGTAGATATTTTGAAAGCAAATCAGGGGGAATGTATTTTGCCAATTGAAATACATTAAAGAAGAAGCAATTTCAGGTCAGAATTCTACAGTCTTCAACTAGTTCAGCTAGGAAACAATCTTTACATAGCAGTCATTACAACGCACTACCTTCACAACGCAGTCATTACAACGCAGCTGCCCTTACATCACATACCATTACAACGCATGCCAATCCAACGCATGTCACTACAACGCATGCCATTACAATGAATATCATTACAACGCATGCCATTAAAACGCATTATAAGGTAAGTAATGGGGATTTTTTAGTTTTAGGGTGGGTATGGGTTCTGGGGTACATGGGGATAGTATTTTTATCCCTACACTATCCAACACTATCCAACTTAGCCTACTGTTGCACTCACAGGAGTGGGAATAGACATTTTTACCCCTACACTATCCAACACTTACCCTACTGTTGCACTCACTGGAGTGGGAATAGAAATGTTTACACCTACACTATCCAACACTTACCCTACTGTTGCACTCACTGGAGTGGGAATAGCAATTTTTACCCCTAGGCTATCCAACACTTACACTACTCTTGCCCTAAAAGTATTGCGTGTTGTAATGGCATGCGTTGTAAAGGTATGCAATGTACTGGAATGTGTTGTAAATGTAGTTTCTAAAAATGCGTTGTGATGTCATGCATTGTAAAACCATGCATTGTAATGGATGCTGCGATGTAAAAACTGCGTTGTAAAGGCATGCGTTGTAATTGTTTGCGTTGTAACATCATATATTCAGTTCAGCCTCATTCAGACATGTCAACATTTTAAAAGTAGATATTTTGAAAGCAAATTAGGGGGAATATATTTTGCCAATTGAAATACATTAAAGAAGAAACAATTTCAGGTCAGAATTCTACAGTCTTCAACTAGCTCAGCTGGGAAACAACCTTTACATAGCAGTCATTACAACGCACTACCTTCAAAACGCAGTCATTACAACGCAGCTGCCCTTACAACACATACCATTATAACGCATGCCATTACAACGTATGTCACTGCAACGCATGCCATTACAATGAATATCATTACAACGCATGCCATTACAACGCATTATAAGGTAAGTAGTGGGGATTTTTTAGTTTTAGGGTGGGTATGGGTTTTGGGGTTCATGGGGATAGTATTCTTATCCCTACACTATCCAATACTTACCCTCCTGTTGCACTCACTGGAGTGGGAATAGTAATTATTACCCCTACGCTATCCAACACTTACACTACTCGTGCCCTAAAAGTATTGTGCATTGCAATGGCATGCGTTGTAATGGTATGCGTTGTAATGAAATGCGTTGTAAATGTAGTTTCTAAAAATGCGTTGTGAGGGCATGCGTTGTAAAATCATGCGTTGTAATGGATGCTGCGATGTAAAAGGCACGTTCTAAAGGCATGCGTTTTAACTGTTTGCGTTGTAACATCAGATATTCGGTTCAGCCTCATTCAGACATGTCAACATTTTAAAAGTAGATATTTTGGAAACAAATTAGGGGGAATGCATTTTGCTAATTGATATACATTAAAGAAGAAGCAATTTCAAGTCGGAAACAGATAAAGCCATTTTGGCTTAAACATTAGTAGTCTCAAGCTTGAACCAGGTATGTTGGCATGTAGGCTCTTTGAAGAGAGTTTAAGTGTTCGCATTTATAGGATGGCACCTATCGTCACAAAAGCCTTTTACCCTTCTCCCCTGAACCACAATAAAGCCAAAAGTGAACTCCCATTGTCTCAATACAGGGTAGGCAAACAAAAGCTGTATCTTGTATGAAGTCACTTATTAAATAGGAAAGGCCAAGAAAAACAAATCTGGCTAGGTGATAAATGCAACAGTGCTGAACAGTGAGAAAACCACAGTCCAATAATTTGTATCTAATATAACCAAAGGAACACGTTTTTTCTGACTGGATTTGTAAATGAAAAGCATGTTTACAACTATACATTTTGGTTTTCGCCTGTGTGAGAACCACAAAAACTGCCTGCTATGCTGAGGATAAAAGGTGTGATGCCACAGCAATACCGAAAAGAATATGAATGAAAATTAACGTTTTTATGAAAATCATGTCATGTATTTGATGGCAACAAAAACATTGTTAAAAAAGCAAATGTTTAGTGAGGGAAATGTGAATTAGCTGTGCTATTATTTGTGAAAGATAAAAGTGTGTTGTCACTGAAAAACACTAACCTTTGTTTACGATTCTTTAGCCTAAAATTAAAGAATTGTAGCTCACAACTGTTTGTAAATTCATATATGGGTGCACTGAAGAACAACCTCCATTTTGTGTGAACTGAGACTTAATGCAGTCAGAGGCAGTCCAAGATGGCCGCCGTGTTGAGGGAAATCTCACAGAGACCACTCTCTTTCTCTCACAGAGAACCAGCATAGGAAATAAATGAGCAAGGCAAATGAATGCAACAAGGGGGTGTGGATAGTAAATAATTTAGGAATTAATAGAAAAGGGAACATTACCGGGTGTATGTAATGAATATGCAGTGAGTGAAGTGAGGGACAGGCATAACCTGGAGAGTGTTAGGTAAGGTTGTTGTAAGGTTCAATCATTTGGCCAAAGCAAGAGTGACATGAGCCAGAACCGATCTCTGTATCTAAAGCTTCTGCCACTTTTCATGTTCCTCTCTGAGAAGGGTGCTTGAAGCGGGGGCTGGGCAGGGAAGCTTTAGAATGTTGGCACAGAATACTGACACAGGGCATTCTTCTCTCAGAATGTCCATGCCAGCCTCTGCCCTGGTGGCAGAAGAGGTCAAAAGTTCAACTCGGCTGATAGAGATACCACTCAAAGTGTGTGCCCACTTTCAGCCAGACTGCTGGATAAACTGCATATTACTTTTTGGCAATAGCCGGGCCCTCCTAACAAGCAAAATACTTCTACAGTCTTCAACTAGTTCAGCCGGGAAACAACCTTTACATAGCAGTCATTACATTGCACCACCTACACAACGCAGTCATTACAACGCAGCTGCCCTTACATCACATACCATTACAACGCATGCCATTACAACGCATGTCACTACAACGCATGCCATTACAATGAATATCATTACAACGCATGCCATTACAATGCATTATAAGGTAAGTAATGGGGATTTTTTTGTTTTAGGGTGGGTATGGGTTCTGGGGTACATGGGGATAGTATTTTTATCCCTACACTATCCAACACTTACCCCACTGTTGCACTCACTAGAGTGGGAATAGAAATGTGTGCCCCTACACTATCCAACACTTACCCCATTGTTGCACTCACTAGAGTGGGAATAGAAATGTGTACCCCTAGACTATCCAACACTTACCCTACTGTTGCACTCACTGGAGTGGGAATAGAAATGTGTACCCCTACACTATCCAACACTTACCCTACTGTTGCACTCACTGGAGTGGGAATAGTAATTTTTATCCCTACGCTATCCAACACTTACACTACTCTTGCCCTAAAAGTATTGCGCGTTGTAATGGCATGCGTTGTAATGGTATGCGTTGTAATGGAATGCATTGTAAATGTAGTTTCTAAAAATGCGTTGTGATGGCATGCGTTGTAAAATCATGCATTGTAATGGATGCTGCGATGTAAAAACCGCGTTGTAAAGGCATGCGTTGTAATTGTTTGCGTTGTAACATCATATATTCAGTTCAGCCTCATTCAGACATGTCAACATTTTAAAAGTAGATATTTTGAAAGCAAATTAGGGGGAATGTATTTTGCCAATTGAAATACATTAAAGAAGAAGTAATTTCAGGTCAGAATTCTACAGTCTTCAACTAGTTCAGCCAGGAAACAACCTTTACATAGCAGTCATTACAACGCACTACCTACACAACGCAGTCATTACAACGCAGCTGCCCTTACATCACATACCATTACAACGCATGCCATTACAACGCATGTCACTACAACGCATGCCATTACAATGAATATCATTACAACGCATGCCATTACAACGCATTATAAGGTAAGTAATGGGGATTTTTTAGGTTTAGGGTGGGTATGGGTTCTGGGGTACATGAAGATAGTATTTGTATCCCTACACTATCCAACACTATCCAACTTACCCTACAGTTGCACTCCCTGGAGTGGGAATAGAAATTTTTACCCCTACACTATCCAACACTTACCCTACTGTTGCACTCACTAGAGTGGGAATAGACATTTTTACCCCTACACTATCCAACACTTACCCTACTGTTGCACTCACTGGAGTGGGAATAGCAATTTTTACCCCTACGCTATCCAACACTTACACTACTCTTGCCCTAAAAGTATTGCGTGTTGTAATGGCATGCGTTGTAAAGGTATGCGTTGTAATGGAATGCATTGTAAATGTAGTTTCTAAAAATGCGTTGTGATGGCATGCGTTGTAAAATCATGCATTGTAATGGATGCTGCGATGTAAAAACCGCGTTGTAAAGGCATGCGTTGTAATTTTTTGCGTTGTAACATCATATATTCAGTTCAGCCTCATTCAGACATGTCAACATTTTAAAAGTAGATATTGTGAAAGCAAATTAGGGGGAATGTATTTTGCCAATTGAAATACATTAAAGAAGAAGCAATTTCAGGTCAGAATTCTACAGTCTTCAACTAGTTCAGCCGGGAAACAACCTTTACATAGCAGTCATTACAACGCACTACCTTCACAACGCAGTCATTACAACGCATCTGCCCTTACATCACATACCATTACAACGCATGCCATTACAATGCATGTCACTACAACGCATGCCATTACAATGAATATCATTACAACGCATGCCATTACAACGCATTATAAGGTAAGTAATGGGGATTTTTTTGTATTAGGGTGGGTATAGGTTCTGGGGTACATGGGGATAGTATTTTAAAACCCTACACTATCCAACACTATCCAACTTACCCTACTGTTGCACTCACTGGAGTGGGAATAGAAATTTTTACCCCTACACTATCCAACACTTACCCTTCTGTTGCACTCACTGGAGTGGGAATAGCAATTTTTAAACCTACGCTACCCAACACTTACACTACTCTTGCCCTAAAAGTATTGCGTGTTGTAATGGCATGTGTTGTAAAGCTATGCGTTGTAATGGAATGCATTGTAAATGTATTTTCTAAAAATGCGTTGATGGCATGCGTTGTAAAATCATGCATTTAAATGATGCTGTGATGTAAAAACCGTGTTGTAAAGGCATGCGTTGTAATTGTTTGCGTTGTAACATCATATATTCAGTTCAACCTCATTCAGACATGTCAACATTTTAAAAGTAGATATTTTGAAAACAAATTAGGGGGAATGTATTTTGCCAATTGAAATACATTAAAGAAGAAGCAATTTCAGGTCAGAAACAGAAAAAGCCATTTTGGATTAAACATTGGTAGTCTCAAGCTTGAATCCGGTATGTTGGCATGTATGCTCATTGAAGAGAGTTTCAGTGTACACATTTATAGGTGGGCACCTATTGTCACAAACGCCTTTTACCCTACTCCCCTGAATCATAATAAAACCAAAAGTGGACTCCCATTGTCTCAATACAGGGTAGACAAACAATAACTGTATGTTGTATGAAGTCATTTATTAAATAGGAAAGGCCAAGTAAAACAAAGCTGGCCAGGTGATCAATGAAACAGTGCAGTACAGTGAGAAAACCACAGTCCAATAAAGTGTATCTAATATAACCAAAGGAACACATTTTTTCTGACTGGATTTGTAAATGAAAAGAATGTTTACAACTATACATTTAGTTTTTTGCCTGTGTGAGAACCACAAAAACTGCCTGCTATGCTGAGGATAAAAGGTGTGATGCCACAGCAATACCTAAAAGAATATGAATGAAAATTAATGTTTTTATGAAAATCGTGTTATGTATTTGATGGCAACAAACATATTGTTAAAAAAGCAAATGTTTAGTGAGGGAAATGTGAATCAGCTGTGCTATCTTTTGTGAAAGATAAAAGTGTGTTTTCACTGAAAACACTATTCTTTGTTTACGATTCTTTAGCCTAAAATAAAGAATTGAAGCTCACAACTGTTTGTAAATTTAGATATGGGTGAACTGAAGAACAACCTCCATTTTGTGTGAAATGAGACTTAATGCAGTCAGAGGCAGTCCAAGATGGCTGCCGTGCTGAGGGAAATCTCACTGAGGCCACACTATTTCTCTCACAGAGAACCAGCATAGGAAATAAATGTGCAAGGCAAATGAATGTTAGAAGGGGGTGTGGATAGTAAACAATTTAGGAATGAATATTAAAGTGAACAATACCGGGTGTATGTAAGGAATATGAAGTGAGTGAAGTGAGGGACAGGGATAACCTGGAGAGTGTTGGGTAAGGTTGTTGTAAGGTTCAATCATTTGGCCAAAGCAAGAGTGACATGAGCCAGAACCGATCTCTGTATCTAAAGCTTCTGTCACTTTTCATGTTCCTCTCTGAGAAGGGTGCTTGAAGTGGGGGCTAGGCAGGGAAGCTTTAGAATGTTGGCACAGAATACTGACACAGGGCATTCTTCTCTCAGTATGTCCATGCCAGCCTCTGCCCTGGTGGCAGAAGAGGTCTAAAGTCCAACTCAGCTGATAGAGATACCACTCAAAGTGTGTGCCCTCTTTCAGCCAGACTGCTGGATAAACTGCATATTACTTTTTGGCAATAACTGGGGCCTCCAAACAAGCAAAATACTTCTACAGTCTTCAACTAGTTCAGCCAGGAAACAACCTTTACATAGTAGTCATTACATTGCACTATCTACACAATGCAGTTATTCCAACGCAGCTGCCCTTACATCACATACCATCACAACGCATACCATTACAACGCATGTCACTACAACGCATGCAATTACAATGAATATCATTACAACGCATTCCATTACAACGCATTATAAGGTAAGTAATGGGGATTTATTTGTTTTAGGGTGGGTATGGGTTCTGGGCTTCATGGGGATAGTATTTTTATCCCAACACTATCCAACACTTACCCTACTGTTGCACTCACTGGAGTGGGAATAGAAATGTTTACCCCTACACTATCCAACACTTACCCTACTGTTGCACTCACTGGAGTGGGAATAGCAATTATTACCCCTACGCTATCCAACACTTACACTACTCTTGCCCTAAAAGTATTGTGTTTTGTAATGGCATGCGTTGTAAAGGTATGCGATGTAATGGAAAGTGTTGTAAATGTAGTTTCTAAAAATAGGTTGTGATGGCATGCGTTGTAAAACCATGCATTGTAATGGATGCTGCGATGTAAAAACCGCGTTGTAAAGGCATGCATTGTAATTGTTTGCGTTGTAACATCATATATTCAGTTCAGCCTCATTCAGACATGTCAACATTTTAAAAGTAGATATTTCGAAAGCAAATTAGGGGGAATGTATTTTACCAATTGAAATACATTAAAGAAGAAACAATTTCAGGTCAGAATTCTACAGTCTTCAACTAGTTCAGCCGGGAAACAACCTTTACATAGCAGTCATTACAAGGCACTACCTTCACAATGCAGTCATTACAACGCAGCTGCCCTTACAACGCACACCATTATAACGCATGCCATTACAACGTATGTCACTACAACGCAAGCCATTACAATGAATATCATTACAACGCATGCCATTACAACGCATTATATGGTAAGTAGTGGGGATTTTTTAGTTTTAGGGTGGGTATGGGTTTTGGGGTACATGGGGATAGTATTCTTATCCCTACACTATCCAATACTTTCCCTCCTGTTGCACTCACTGGAGTGGGAATAGAAATTTATACCCCTACACTACCCAACACTTACCCTACTGTTGCACTCACTGGAGTGGGAATAGTAATTTTTACCCCTACGCTATCTAACACTTACCCTACTCTTGCCCTAAAAGTATTGTGCGTTGTAATGGCATGCGTTGTAAAGGCATGCGTTGTAATGGTATGCGTTGTAAATTTAGTTTCTAAAAATGCGTTGTGAGGGCATGCGTTGTAAAATCATGCGTTGTAATGGATGCTGCGATGTAAAAGGCACGTTCTAAAGGAATGCATTGAAACTGTTTGCGTTGTAACATCATATATTCAGTTCAGCCTCATTCAGACATGTCAACATTTTAAAAGTAGATATTTTGAAAGCAAATTAGGGGGAATGTATTTTGCCAATTGAAATACATTAAAGAAGAAGTAATTTCAGGTCAGAATTCTACAGTCTTCAACTAGTTCAGCCGGGAAACAACCTTTACATAGCAGTCATTACAACGCACTACCTACACAACGCAGTCATTACAACGAAGCTGCCCTTACTATACATACCATTACAACGCATGCCATTACAACGCATGTCACTACAACGCATGCCATTACAATGAATATCATTACAACGCATGCCATTACAACGCATTATAAGGTAAGTAATGGGGATTTTTTAGTTTTAGGGTGGGTATGGGTTCTGGGGTACATGAAGATAGTATTTTTATCCCTACACTATCCAACACTATCCAACTTACCCTACAGTTGCACTCACTGGAGTGGTAATAGAAATTTTTACCCCTACACTATCCAACACTTACCCTACGGTTGGACTCACTAGAGTGGGAATAGACATTTTTACCCCTACACTATCCAACACTTACCCTACTGTTGCACTCACTGGAGTGGGTATAGCAATTGTTACCCCTACGCTATCCAACACTTACACTACTCTTGCCCTAAAAGTATTGCATGTTGTAATGGCATGCGTTGTAAAGGTATGCGTTGTAATGGAATGCATTGTAAATGTAGTTTCTAAAAATGCGTTGTGATGGCATGCGTTGTAAAATCATGTATTGTAATGGATGCTGCGATGTAAAAACCGCGTTGTAAAGGCATGCGTTGTAATTGTTTGCGTTGTAACATCATATATTCAGTTCAGCCTCATTCAGACATGTCAACATTTTAAAAGTAGATATTGTGAAAGCAAATTAGGGGGAATGTATTTTGCCAATTGAAATACATTAAAGAAGAAGCAATTTCAGGTCAGAATTCTATAGTCTTCAACTAGTTCAGCCGGGAAACAACCTTTACATAGCAGTCATTACAACGCACTACCTTCACAACGCAGTCATTACAACGCAGCTGCCCTTACATCACATACCATTACAACGCATGCCATTACAATGCATGTCACTACAACGCATGCCATTACAATGAATATCATTACAACGCATGCCATTACAACGCATTATAAGGTAAGTAATGGGGATTTTTTTGTATTAGGGTGGGTATGGGTTCTGGGGTACATGGGGATAGTATTTTAAAACCCTACACTATCCAACACTATCCAACTTACCCTACTGTTGCACTCACTGGAGTGGGAATAGAAATTTTTACCCCTACACTATCCAACACTTACCCTACTGTTGCACTCACTGGAGTGGGAATAGCAATTTTTAAACCTACGCTACCCAACACTTACACTACTCTTGCCCTAAAAGTATTGCGTGTTGTAATGGCATGCGTTGTAAAGCTATGCGTTGTAATGGAATGCATTGTAAATGTATTTTCTAAAAATGCGTTGATGGCATGCGTTGTAAAATCATGCATTTTAATGATGCTGCGATGTAAAAACCGCGTTGTAAAGGCATGCGTTGTAACATCATATATTCAGTTCAACCTCATTCAGACATGTCAACATTTTAAAAGTAGATATTTTGAAAACAAATTAGGGGGAATGTATTTTGCCAATTGAAATACATTAAAGAAGAAGCAATTTCAGGTCAGAAACAGAAAAAGCCATTTTGGATTAAACATTGGTAGTCTCAAGCTTGAATCCGGTATGTTGGCATGTATGCTCATTGAAGAGAGTTTCAGTGTACACATTTATAGGTGGGCACCTATTGTCACAAACGCCTTTTACCCTACTCCCCTGAATCATAATAAAACCAAAAGTGGACTCCCATTGTCTCAATACAGGGTAGACAAACAATAACTGTATGTTGTATGAAGTCATTTATTAAATAGGAAAGGCCAAGTAAAACAAAGCTGGCCAGGTGATCAATGAAACAGTGCAGTACAGTGAGAAAACCACAGTCCAATAAAGTGTATCTAATATAACCAAAGGAACACATTTTTTCTGACTGGATTTGTAAATGAAAAGAATGTTTACAACTATACATTTAGTTTTTTGCCTGTGTGAGAACCACAAAAACTGCCTGCTATGCTGAGGATAAAAGGTGTGATGCCACAGCAATACCTAAAAGAATATGAATGAAAATTAATGTTTTTATGAAAATCGTGTTATGTATTTGATGGCAACAAACATATTGTTAAAAAAGCAAATGTTTAGTGAGGGAAATGTGAATCAGCTGTGCTATCTTTTGTGAAAGATAAAAGTGTGTTTTCACTGAAAACACTATTCTTTGTTTACGATTCTTTAGCCTAAAATAAAGAATTGAAGCTCACAACTGTTTGTAAATTTAGATATGGGTGAACTGAAGAACAACCTCCATTTTGTGTGAAATGAGACTTAATGCAGTCAGAGGCAGTCCAAGATGGCTGCCGTGCTGAGGGAAATCTCACTGAGGCCACACTATTTCTCTCACAGAGAACCAGCATAGGAAATAAATGTGCAAGGCAAATGAATGTAACAAGGGGGTGTGGATAGTAAACAATTTAGGAATGAATATTAAAGTGAACAATACAGGGTGTATGTAATGAATATGAAGTGAGTGAAGTGAGGGACAGGGATCACCTGGAGAGTGTTGGGTAAGGTTGTTGTAAGGTTCAATCATTTTACCAAAGCAAGAGTGACATGAGCCAGAACCGATCTCTGTATCTAAAGCTTCTGTCACTTTTCATGTTCCTCTCTGAGAAGGGTGCTTGAAGCGGGGGCTGGGCAGGGAAGCTTTAGAATGTTGGCACAGAATACTGACACAGGGCATTCTTCTCTCAGAATGTTCATGCCAGCCTCTGCCCTGGTGGCAGAAGAGGTCAAAAGTTCAACTCAGCTGATAGAGATACCACTCAAAGTGTGTGCCCTCTTTCAGCCAGACTGCTGGATAAACTGCATATTACTTTTTGGCAATAACTGGGGCCTCCAAACAAGCAAAATACTTCTACAGTCTTCAACTAGTTCAGCCAGGAAACAACCTTTACATAGTAGTCATTACATTGCACTATCTACACAATGCAGTTATTCCAACGTAGCTGCCCTTACATCACATACCATCACAACGCATACCATTACAACGCATGTCACTACAACGCATGCAATTACAATGAATATCATTACAACGTATTCCATTACAACGCATTATAAGGTAAGTAATGGGGATTTATTTGTTTTAGGGTGGGTATGGGTTCTGGGGTACATGGGGATAGTATTTTTATCCCAACACTATCCAACACTTACCCTACTGTTGCACTCACTGGAGTGGGAATAGAAATGTTTACCCCTACACTATCCAACACTTACCCTACTGTTGCACTCACTGGAGTGGGAATAGCAATTATTACCCCTACGCTATCCAACACTTACACTACTCTTGCCCTAAAAGTATTGTGTTTTGTAATGGCATGCGTTGTAAAGGTATGCGATGTAATGGAAAGTGTTGTAAATGTAGTTTCTAAAAATAGGTTGTGATGGCATGCGTTGTAAAACCATGCATTGTAATGGATGCTGCGATGTAAAAACCGCGTTGTAAAGGCATGCGTTGTAATTGTTTGCGTTGTAACATCATATATTCAGTTCAGCCTCATTCAGACATGTCAACATTTTAAAAGTAGATATTTCGAAAGCAAATTAGGGGGAATGTATTTTGCCAATTGAAATACATTAAAGAAGAAACAATTTCAGGTCAGAATTCTACAGTCTTCAACTAGTTCAGCCGGGAAACAACCTTTACATAGCAGTCATTACAAGGCACTACCTTCACAATGCAGTCATTACAACGCAGCTGCCCTTACAACGCACACCATTATAACGCATGCCATTACAACGTATGTCACTACAACGCAAGCCATTACAATGAATATCATTACAACGCATGCCATTACAACGCATTATATGGTAAGTAGTGGGGATTTTTTAGTTTTAGGGTGGGTATGGGTTTTGGGGTTCATGGGGATAGTATTTTAAAACCCTACACTATCCAACACTATCCAACTTACCCTACTGTTGCACTCACTGGAGTGGGAATAGAAATTGTTACTCCAAAACAATGAGGGAAGTGCAGAGGAGTTGATAGAATCACCCTCCAAAACGATGTACATAAACAAAGAGATTCTATCAATGTGTGAACATATATTTAATTGGTTTTTCAGTGATGAGACTGTAGTGAAAGTACTCTCTCTTAGGGTGGTAAAGATGAGAGCGCTATGTGCTTTTTAAAATACCCCTCACACACTAAAAAAATCCAATAGTGTCATGCTTCATCATTGGGGTCTTCCCGTCCCTCTACGGGGCGGGGCGTGCTACGACCTGACCGACTGCGCGGGAGCACTTATGAGGTGACAGGACTATGTGATAGTGCAAGTGTCAGTGAAAGTGTAGGGACCTAACAAAGTGTGTGAGTACAAAAAGTTAATATAAGACTTTATGGACAGAGCGATGATTCAATCTGCCATCCCCTGCCTGTTCGAGTAAATACCCGAACTAAAACGTACCCTTCGTGATTAGGGTTGGTTCTGTCTCCACACACACACACCATCGCGACTCAATACACAAAACGACATTACACAGGAATAAAAAAGGGAGGAATCCATTTCCTCATACTAGTCTTGAGGTTATGGTCACTGAGTCAATGAAAAATCCCACAAACCGGGACACACCCCTGCATTAAAATGGTAACCATACATACTGTTGTGGCAACTGCGTCGTGCCTCATGAGCTGGCAATAGGTAGGAATTCACAGCGGCGCTCTGCAAAGGAGAGAGCCACGCCCTTAGCGTTATTGTGCAATCTATGCGAGTAGTGGAAAAAGTATCTCAAAACCCGTTTGTTTTAAGACCTGGGATAGAGGTCTGTAACTTACTTTGTCCGCATAGTCCCTAAGTCTTACTTCTACCAATGTTGCCGCTCCGCTGAATGCTCGCGTGTGGAGAGCGGTGGTTCTTTTAAGCTTCATTGCGCGCTGGGGCTGGGTGTGTCCAGACACTAGCGCGCTAACCTAAGATGGCCGCCCGTGATGGAACGCGGAGGGTTTGGAAAGCGGAAGTCTGCCTTCTGTGTCTATTCGGGCTCAAACTGTGCCGGCATAATAGGAATCTTGATACACCAAAGGGTCGCTTATTCACAGATTAGATGGTGATATAATGCTAATAAACAGTGGATGCATGCACAATGTTAATATCAATTTACAAATTAGATCACTGATTGTAACAGATGAAGTTGTGCTGCAGCAAAATAGTGCACAGAGCCATATTATCGTGAAAAAGTCATTAGGGGTGAACCTAGATATTAAGAGTTGCAGGTGATAAAGCCATTACTCGGGACAAGTATGCCGGGGTATTAGAATACAGCTTGGAATAATTACGCAGGTTATGCCCATGGGTTGGCCCATGGTGCTGTGTTCCAAGGCGGGGGCTGAATTCCGCATGCCAGTAGAGGACCTCTGTTGTTGTCTTGGCCTCTGGTCAGGGTGGTCAACCAGTGAGTGGGGGTTCTTTGTGGGGGTACGGGGGTGCTATAACTGGCCCCACGGAATTTCATCGTTCAACCCGTTTTTATTGGACTGGACACGGAAAACCCATCTCTGTTCTTTTTCGAGGAGATGTCTTTCGTTGTCGATCTGTTCAATTACAGTCCACAGTATGTCTTCGGGTTTATGACCACTTTCCAAGAAGTGATTTGTTAGTTTAGTGCTGGACTTTTTGCACTTGATTGTGCTTTTGTGTTCGCCTATTCTTAACTTCACTGCCCTGCTCGTCATGCCAATGTATTCGAGTTTGCAGGGACACGTGATGAGGTACACAACATTGGAACTGTTGCAGTTGCTGAATGTTCTTTGTTCCCATGTGGTCCCGTTGTTGAAGGTCAATTTTTTGCTTTTCCTGGTTAGACAACATACCTTGCATCCACCGCAGGGGTAGTGCCCTTGTACAAAGTTAGGGTTGCCAGTGCTGTTCACCCTGTTGGCCTTTGGTCTGGTATGGACCAAAATGTCCCTGACACTTTGTGCTCTTTTGTGCGAGAACATTGGTTTCGGGATTTCCAAACCCCCACTGTTGAGAATCTTCCAGTTTTTGTTGATTATTTTGCTAACCTGGTCAGAATTGGTGTTGTACGTGGTTACACATATGGGTCTCTGCTCTTCCACTTTTCTTACTTTGTCCTCCAGGAGGCTTTCCCTGCAATTGTTCCTCGCTCTCTTGTAGGCTTGATCAATAATCCTCGATGGGTAGTTCCTCATTTTCAATTTTTGCTTTAGCTCTTCTGACTGAGTTTTGAAATTTGCAACTTCCGTACAGTTCCTGCGGAGACGCAGGAACTGGCCGTAGGGGAGGTTATCCCTCAGGTGTCTCGGGTGAAAGCTCTGATACATTAAGAGACAGTTTTTGGAAGTGCTTTTGAAATGGGTTGTAGTCATCAGTCTTCCATTTTTGGGGAAGATGTTTAGATCCAGGAATACCAGATTTGTTTTTGTTGTGACGCTGGTGAATTTGAGGAATTCATCCTGATAGTTGAGCCATGTCAGGAACTGTTGGGCACTCTTATCATCGCCGTCCCAGATGATGAGGATGTCGTCAATATACCTCTTCCAGGTTAAGATCTTAGGCCAGAATGGGTTGATGGTGTTTAATATCTTTGTAGCCTCAAGGTGGTGAACATAGAGACCAGCTATGCTTGGAGCAAATGTGCTTCCCATGCTGGTCCCATGCTTTTGGAGGTACAAAGTGCCGTTGTACTCAAAGAAATTCTCCTTGAGAGCCAGGGCGCAACATTCCATTACCACGTTTCGTGGTGTTTGGTACTCCCAGTCATCTGCGAAAAGGACATCCTCAATTATCGCCAGTGTTTCATTGTGAGGCAAGCTGGTATACAGGCTCTCTACATCACAGCTAATTAATAGCTGTGTGTTAGGATCAAATGATACCTCTTCGAGCAGATTGAGCACGTCTTTCGTGTCCCTAAGGTAGGTTGATGTGCTTTGTACCATCGGACGCAGGAACGCGTCTGCAAACCTAGAGACTGGTTCGAGAACCGACCCGATACCCGATACAATCGGTCTGCCCGGTGGGTTCACAAGATCCTTGTGGATCTTGGGTAGGATGTACAGGTAGGGGGTCTTTGGGTTTTTTTGGCACAGAAATTCCCCTTCTTTTGTGGTAATCCAGTCGTGTGACAAAGCCTCCTCAACCATTGTCTTTATCTTTATTGAAATTCTCTCAGTTGGATCTGACGAGAGTATTTCGTAGTTTCTTTTGTCCTGTAATAGCCTGGTACACTCCTTGTCATATTGATCTATATTCATCAATACAGTTGCACCCCCCTTGTCTGCTGGTTTTATGACCAATTGTCTGTTGTTGCTTAAGTCACGGAGTGCCTTTCGTTCTTCATTTGAAACATTCTGGAAAACGCGTTTCTGCGATGGGTCCAGAGCTTCCAGATCTTTCATGACAGCTTTTTCAAAGGTCAGGAGTTCTATGGGGAGGGTGTTGTTCATTGGTGTGAAAGTTGATCGAGGCTTGAGTCCGGTATCTCCTTTCTCTTGAGTGTCCACTTTGTCCTTAAGGAAGACTTGTAGTTTTAATCTCCTCATGAATTCCTGTACTTCCTTGCACAGGTGGAATTTGTCCATGTTACTAGTGGGGACATATCCTAAGCCTTTTTCTAATACCCTTTTCTGTGGTTCAGATAGTTCGTTGCCCATCAGGTTAACAACAAGGCTCATTTCTGGTTCTTTTGTGCCCCTGTCATGCTCCTGGTTGATACTCTTGGAGTCGCCTCGTCTTCGTTGCTCCAATGAACAGAGTTGCCTCTCCGATTCCTTCCCTTGGCTTGTCCTCGGCGCGCCCCTAAAAAAGGCCCCGAGTTGTCATAATATCCGTAGTCTTGTTGGAAACCCCACGGCGGAAAGGGGGCATTTGGATGTTGAAAGGGTGGAGGGCCGAACTGTTGCGGGGGGTACATCATTGGCTGGGGGTAGCTGTTCCATCCCCTCATACCCCGGTTGTTGGGTCGTCTGAAATTCTTGCGTGCGCCTTGGAATCTTGGGCTTCTATTGTTGCTCGAGTTGGAGCTGTTGGACCCGGCATCTGATGAGTCATCATTGGAAGCATTGTCATTTGATGATTTATAGTTATCCTTTATATAGGGGTAGATCTTTTCCTTACTCCACCTACTGGTATCTTTTTGCAGTTTTTCGTATTTGCTGTCTTTTAGAGATATCTCAAAGTCATTCAAAGTTTTGTTTAATTCATCCAGGTATTTCTTTAAGTTGGCTGGGGACTCATAGCTCTTGAGGCGTACTTCTACTGCCTGTATTTCTACCTTCAGATCACTCGCTAGTCTGCTAGCTGTTTTGATGATCAATACGATCCAGTCTCGTGTACATCTCCAAGATATCTGTGACCAGTCGATTTTGAAGGTTTTGTCTTCAAGGAATATGAACGGTTCATTCCGTACTACTAAACCTGATGGAGCTGTATTGACTTTAAGATACTCAGACATGAGCAGCCCATGGATGGCTGTTTTTATTTGGGTCCGTCTTAGTTCCTCTAGTTCGTCCCAATCACTATTTTTTAATGATGGGCATCCGGAGTTCAATCCTTCGAATGTACCTAGAGAGGCCATGAGGTTAGATATCTCGTCTTCAGTAAATGCAAGGCCTAGGTCAGCCATTCTGATACACTGAAACCGCGGGGTCCTCTATTTATCCTGCTGCGATGTCGCCGAGTGCAGAATCACAAAAGGGTGGTGTGGAGAGATGAATTCTTTGATTAACTTCCGCAGCTGCACGCTGCCAGTAATTCCAAAACAATGAGGGAAGTGCAGAGGAGTTGATAGAATCACCCTCCAAAACGATGTACATAAACAAAGAGATTCTATCAATGTGTGAACATATATTTAATTGGTTTTTCAGTGATGAGACTGTAGTGAAAGTACTCTCTCTTAGGGTGGTAAAGATGAGAGCGCTATGTGCTTTTTAAAATACCCCTCACACACTAAAAAAATCCAATAGTGTCATGCTTCATCATTGGGGTCTTCCCGTCCCTCTACGGGGCGGGGCGTGCTACGACCTGACCGACTGCGCGGGAGCACTTATGAGGTGACAGGACTATGTGATAGTGCAAGTGTCAGTGAAAGTGTAGGGACCTAACAAAGTGTGTGAGTACAAAAAGTTAAAAATCCTCTGGCTAGTAGAAAAAAACGATTTATTAGCTTCTCTAGCTGGGGACGTTAAGAAGGGGGTTTTGGGGTTGAGCCGATCGCTGCAACCTGGTCTACATGTTTCGTAGGCAGTCCCCTACTGCCTACTCATCAGGACCTTCTAATGGTCCCTACGAAAATAAGCTCAGTTGCTAAGTATTGTCAGCCTGTCTTCCTACAAACCAACAGTAAAAATCACTGTTAGTTTTTGCTTCAGGGCATGAGCTGGCCCCCTGGGAAGCAAAAATTGTAAAAAATAATGACCCAAATGTGGTCTCTGTAAAGAAAGGGAAAAAAAAAGGGAAACACAAGTATTTACATTTTTAGCTGTGAATTTTGCGCTTTCATTATTATTTGCGCCACAATTACACTCGTCAAATCCATTCACCCATTACATAGAGATTTTATGGACAGAGTGATGGTTCAGTCTGCCATCCCCTGGCTGTCCGTGGGAGATCCCGGACAGTAGACAAAAAACACAGAAGGTCAAAATTGTGCTGTGATTTGTCATTAGCGCTTATGTGATTGTCTGCGCCACAATTCTTGTCTTCAAATTTCAATGGCGCATTGCCTAAAGCCCTAATATAAGACTTTATGGACAGAGCGATGATTCAATCTGCCATCCCCTGCCTGTTCGAGTAAATACCCGAACTAAAACGTACCCTTCGTGATTAGGGTTGGTTCTGTCTCCACACACACACACCATCGCGACTCAATACACAAAACGACATTACACAGGAATAAAAAAGGGAGGAACCCATTTCCTCATACTAGTCTTGAGGTTATGGTCACTGAGTCAATGAAAAATCCCACAATCCGGGACACACCCCTGCATTAAAATGGTAACCATACATACTGTTGTGGCAACTGCGTCGTGCCTCATGAGCTGGCAATAGGTAGGAATTCACAGCGGCGCTCTGCAAAGGAGAGAGCCACGCCCTTAGCGTTATTGTGCAATCTATGCGAGTAGTGGAAAAAGTATCTCAAAACCCGTTTGTTTTAAGACCTGGGATAGAGGTCTGTAACTTACTTTGTCCGCATAGTCCCTAAGTCTTACTTCTACCAATGTTGCCGCTCCGCTGAATGCTCGCGTGTGGAGAGCGGTGGTTCTTTTAAGCTTCATTGCGCGCTGGAACTGTACGGAAGTTGCAAATTTCAAAACTCAGTCAGAAGAGCTAAAGCAAAAATTGAAAATGAGGAACTACCCATCGAGGATTATTGATCAAGCCTACAAGAGAGCGAGGAACAATTGCAGGGAAAGCCTCCTGGAGGACAAAGTAAGAAAAGTGGAAGAGCAGAGACCCATATGTGTAACCACGTACAACACCAATTCTGACCAGGTTAGCAAAATAATCAACAAAAACTGGAAGATTCTCAACAGTGGGGGTTTGGAAATCCCGAAACCAATGTTCTCGCACAAAAGAGCACAAAGTGTCAGGGACATTTTGGTCCATACCAGACCAAAGGCCAACAGGGTGAACAGCACTGGCAACCCTAACTTTGTACAAGGGCACTACCCCTGCGGTGGATGCAAGGTATGTTGTCTAACCAGGAAAAGCAAAAAATTGACCTTCAACAACGGGACCACATGGGAACAAAGAACATTCAGCAACTGCAACAGTTCCAATGTTGTGTACCTCATCACGTGTCCCTGCAAACTCGAATACATTGGCATGACGAGCAGGGCAGTGAAGTTAAGAATAGGCGAACACAAAAGCACAATCAAGTGCAAAAAGTCCAGCACTAAACTAACAAATCACTTCTTGGAAAGTGGTCATAAACCCGAAGACATACTGTGGACTGTAATTGAACAGATCGACAACGAAAGACATCTCCTCGAAAAAGAACAGAGATGGGTTTTCCGTGTCCAGTCCAATAAAAACGGGTTGAACGATGAAATTCCGTGGGGCCAGTTATAGCACCCCCGTACCCCCACAAAGAACCCCCACTCACTGGTTGACCACCCTGACCAGAGGCCAAGACAACAACAGAGGTCCTCTACTGGCATGCGGAATTCAGCCCCCGCCTTGGAACACAGCACCATGGGCCAACCCATGGGCATAACCTGCGTAATTATTCCAAGCTGTATTCTAATACCCCGGCATACTTGTCCCGAGTAATGGCTTTATCACCTGCAACTCTTAATATCTAGGTTCACCCCTAATGACTTTTTCACGATAATATGGCTCTGTGCACTATTTTGCTGCAGCACAACTTCATCTGTTACAATCAGTGATCTAATTTGTAAATTGATATTAACATTGTGCATGCATCCACTGTTTATTAGCATTATATCACCATCTAATCTGTGAATAAGCGACCCTTTGGTGTATCAAGATTCCTATTATGCCGGCACAGTTTGAGCCCGAATAGACACAGAAGGCAGACTTCCGCTTTCCAAACCCTCCGCGTTCCATCACGGGTGGCCATCTTAGGTTAGCGCGCTAGTGTCTGGACACACCCAGCCCCAGCGCGCAATGAAGCTTAAAAGAACCACCGCTCTCCACACGCGAGCATTCAGCGGAGCGGCAACATTGGTAGAAGTAAGACTTAGGGACTATGCGGACAAAGTAAGTTACAGACCTCTATCCCAGGTCTTAAAACAAACGGGTTTTGAGATACTTTTTCCACTACTCGCATAGATTGCACAATAACGCTAAGGGCGTGGCTCTCTCCTTTGCAGAGCGCCGCTGTGAATTCCTACCTATTGCCAGCTCATGAGGCACGACGCAGTTGCCACAACAGTATGTATGGTTACCATTTTAATGCAGGGGTGTGTCCCGGTTTGTGGGATTTTTCATTGACTCAGTGACCATAACCTCAAGACTAGTATGAGGAAATGGGTTCCTCCCTTTTTTATTCCTGTGTAATGTCGTTTTGTGTATTGAGTCGCGATGGTGTGTGTGTGTGGAGACAGAACCAACCCTAATCACGAAGGGTACGTTTTAGTTCGGGTATTTACTCGAACAGGCAGGGGATGGCAGATTGAATCATCGCTCTGTCCATAAAGTCTTATATTAGGGCTTTAGGCAATGCGCCATTGAAATTTGAAGACAAGAATTGTGGCGCAGACAATCACATAAGCGCTAATGACAAATCACAGCACAATTTTGACCTTCTGTGTTTTTTGTCTACTGTCCGGGATCTCCCACGGACAGCCAGGGGATGGCAGACTGAACCATCACTCTGTCCATAAAATCTCTATGTAATGGGTGAATGGATTTGACGAGTGTAATTGTGGCGCAAATAATAATGAAAGCGCAAAATTCACAGCTAAAAATGTAAATACTTGTGTTTCCCTTTTTTTTTCCCTTTCTTTACAGAGACCACATTTGGGTCATTATTTTTTACAATTTTTGCTTCCCAGGGGGCCAGCTCATGCCCTGAAGCAAAAACTAACAGTGATTTTTACTGTTGGTTTGTAGGAAGACAGGCTGACAATACTTAGCAACTGAGCTTATTTTCGTAGGGACCATTAGAAGGTCCTGATGAGTAGGCAGTAGGGGACTGCCTACGAAACATGTAGACCAGGTTGCAGCGATCGGCTCAACCCCAAAACCCCCTTCTTAACGTCCCCAGCTAGAGAAGCTAATAAATCGTTTTTTTCTACTAGCCAGAGGATTTTTAACTTTTTGTACTCACACACTTTGTTAGGTCCCTACACTTTCACTGACACTTGCACTATCACATAGTCCTGTCACCTCATAAGTGCTCCCGCGCAGTCGGTCAGGTCGTAGCACGCCCCGCCCCGTAGAGGGACGGGAAGACCCCAATGATGAAGCATGACACTATTGGATTTTTTTAGTGTGTGAGGGGTATTTTAAAAAGCACATAGCGCTCTCATCTTTACCACCCTAAGAGATAGAAATTGTTACCCCTACACTATCCAAAACTTACCCTACTGTTGCACTCACTGGAGTGGGAATAGCAATTTTTACCCTTACGCTATCCAACACTTACACTACTCTTTCCCTAAAAGTATTGCGTGTTGTAATGGCATGCGTTGTAAAGCTATGCGTTGTAATGGAATGCATTGTAAATGTATTTTCTAAAAATGCGTTGTGATGGCATGCGTTGTAAAATCATGCATTTTAATGATGCTGCGATGTAAAAACCGCATTGTAAAGGCATGCGTTGTAATTGTTTGCGTTGTAACATCATATATTCAGTTCAGCCTCATTCAGACATGTCAACATTTTAAAAGTAGATATTTTGAAAACGAATTAGGGGGAATGTATTTTGCCAATTGAAATACATTAAAGAAGAAGCAATTTCAGGTCAGAATCAGAAAAAGCCATTTTGGATTAAACATTGGTAGTCTCAAGCTTGAATCCGGTATGTTGGCATGTATGCTCATTGAAGAGAGTTTCAGTGTACACATTTATAGGATGGCAACTATTGTCACAAAAGCCTTTTACCCTACTCCCCTGCATCATAATAAAGCCAAAAGTGGACTCCCATTGTCTCAATACAGGGTAGACAAACAATAACTGTATGTTGTATGAAGTCATTTATTAAATAGGAAAGGCCAATTAAAACAAAGCTGGCCAGGTGATCAATGAAACAGTGCAGTACAGTGAGAAAACCACAGTCCAATAAAGTGTATCTAATATAACCAAAGGAACACATTTTTTTCTGACTGGATTTGTAAACGAAAAGAATGTTTACAACTATACATTTAGTTTTTTGCCTGTGTGAGAACCACAAAAACTGCCTGCTATGCTGAGGATAAAAGGTGTGATGCCACAGCAATACCTAAAAGAATATGAATGAAAACTAATGTTTTTATGAAAATCATGTTATGTATTTGATGGCAACAAACATATTGTTAAAAAAGCAAATGTTTAGTGAGGGAAATGTGAATCAGCTGTGCTATCTTTTGTGAAACATAAAAGTGTGTTTTCACTGAAAACACTATTCTTTGTTTACGATTCTTTAGCCTAAAATTAATGAATTGAATCTCACAACTGTTTGTAAATTTAGATATGGGTGCACTGAAGAACAACTCCATTTTGTGTGAACTGAGACTTAATGCAGTCAGAGGCAGTCCAAGATGGCTGCCGTGCTGAGGGAAATCTCACTGAGGCCACTCTATTTCTCTCACAGAGAACCAGCATAGGAAATAAATGTGCAAGGCAAATGAATGTAACAAGGGATGTGGATAGTAAATCATTTAGGAATGAATAGAAAAGGGAACAATACCGGGTGTATGTAATGAATATGAAGTGAATGAAGTGAGGGACAGGGATAAACTGGAGAGTGTTAGGTAAGGTTGTTGTAAGGTTCAATCATTTGGCCAAAGCAAGAGTGACATGAGCCAGAACCGATCTCTGTATCTAAAGCTTCTGTCACTTTTCATGTTCCTCTCTGAGAAGGGTGCTTGAAGCGGGGGCTGGGCAGGGA
Organism: Lissotriton helveticus; assembly: GCF_964261635.1. NCBI lineage: Eukaryota > Metazoa > Chordata > Amphibia > Caudata > Salamandridae > Lissotriton > Lissotriton helveticus. Next base: position 626,185,991 of record NC_136065.1, on the reverse strand, counting down.
AGCTTTAGAATGTTGGCACAGAATACTGACACAGGGCATTCTTCTCTCAGAATGTCCATGCCAGCCTCTGCCCTGGTGGCAGAAGAGGTCAAAAGTTCAACTCAGCTGATGGAGATACCACTCAAAGTGTGTGCCCTCTTTCAGCCAGACTGCTGGATAAACTGCATATTACTTTTTGGCAATAACTGGGCCCTCCTAACAAGCAAAATACTTCTACAGTCTTCAACTAGTTCAGCCGGGAAACAACCTTTACATAGCAGTCATTACATTGCACTAACTACACAACGCAGTCATTACAACGCAGCTGCCCTTACATCAAATACCATTACAACGCATGCCATTACAACGCATGTCACTACAAAGCATGCCATTACAATGAATATCATTACAACGCATGCCATTACAACGCATTATAAGGTAAGTAATGGGGATTTTTTTGTTTTAGGGTGGGTATGGGTTCTGGGGTACATGGGGATAGTATTTTTATCCCTACACTATCCAACACTTACCCCATTGTTGCACTCACTAGAGTGGGAATAGAAATGTGTACCCCTACACTATGCCCGGATCAAGTCTGGCTCCCCTGACGACCACTGTCCACCTTCCATACTTTGCGACATCTGCCACTCTCTACCCGACTGTATCCTTCCTCTGCTCAATTCTTCTCTTCTTTCCGGGACGGTACCCAGCTCCTTCAAGGAGGCCGTTCTAGTGCCTCTGTTGAAGAAGCCTGGAGCCGACCCTGCCGTCCCGGCAAACTATCGTCCTATCTCTCTCTTACCTTTTTTCTCAAAAATCTTGGAAGCCCATGTCACTGCCTGTCTCTCGGGGTTCATCGAGAGTTCCATCTTTCTCGAGGCCAACCAGGCCGGCTTCCGCCCTGGTCATTTTACGGAGGCTGCGATCCTGGCTGTCCTAGACACCTTGAGAGATGGAGCTGACAAGGGTACCTCCCAGGCCCTGGTTTTACTAGATCTGTCGGCCGCTTTCGACACGGTGGACCATAACATCCTCCTCCACCGTGTCGAACAGGCCGGCATCCAGGGCCTGGCGCTGGCCTGGGTGAAATCTTTCCTTATGGGGAGATCCCAGTCCCTCAGCCTAGGTACATTTAGGGCCCCTAGGGAACATCTGCCTTGTGGGGTCCCTCAGGGCTCCTCTCTATCCCCTCTTCTTTTCAATCTCTATCTTCGCCCTCTTCTCTGAGGCAGTGGGACGTCCGCGTCTTCAATTACGCGGACGACCTACAACTCATTTTCTCTCTTAACTCTCCTTCTTCTATTCCTACTTTTCAGGCAGTCATGTCCCATATCTTTCAGTGGATGTGTCAGAACCAGCTGAAATTGAACCCCGGTAAGACGGAGCTCCTCCTGCCGGGTAAGAGCGCCGTCCACTGGGGTCCACATTTCTGGCCGACAGAGCTTGGCTCTCCTCCCTCCCCGGTAACCTCGGTGAAAAGCCTCGGGGTCACTATTGACGCTGGGCTCTCTCTGGGGCCGCAGGTGGGGACAGTGGTTTCCTCCTGCATGTTCCAACTGCGCAGGATCAGGAAGGTGGCCTACCTTCTTACTCCCGATGCCTTGCTTCAAGTCATCATGGCCCTTGTTCTCTCCCGCCTGGATTTTTCAAATTCCATCTATCACGGCTTGCCCAAATGCTCCATCAATAGGTTGCAAGTCATTCAAAACCAGGCGGCGAGACTGGCCCTCGGGATTCCGAAGTGGCAGTCCGCCAAACCCCTCCTTATCAAGCTACACTGGCTCCCGGTTAGCCTAAGGGCTGCCTTTAAGGTTGGCTGTCTTATTTTCAAATCTCTCTCTGGTTCCTGTCCCGCTTTTCTGAAATCCCTTATCTGCCCCTACTGTCCCTCACGTAACCTTAGATCACTTCACTTACATCTTCTGGTGGTCCCTCCCTTCAAACTCTGTAGATCTGGGGGTCGAAGATTTGCCTTTCTCGGCCCCAAACTTTGGAACTCTCTTCCCCTCTCAGTTAGGACTTCCAGTACTCTCATTCAATTTCGCAAATCATTAAAAACCTGGCTTTTCCCATAATCCCGCTAAATTCCCTCTGTTTCCTCAGCACCCTTTCAGCGCCATGATACCTCCGGTGACAGTGCGCTATACAAAATCCCCTTAACATAACATAACATAACATACACTATCCAACACTTACCCTACTGTTGCACTCATTAGAGTGGGAATAGAAATGTGTACCCCTACACTATCCAACACTTACCCTACTGTTGCACTCACTGGAGTGGGAATAGTAATTTTTACCCCTACGCTATCCAACACTTACACTACTCTTGCCCTAAAAGTATTGCGCGTTGTAATGGCATGCGTTGTAATGGTATGCGTTGTAATGGAATGCATTGTAAATGTAGTTTCTAAAAATGCGTTGTGATGGCATGTGTTGTAAAATCATGCATTGTAATGGATGCTGCGATGTAAAAACCACGTTGTAAAGGCATGCGTTGTAATTGTTTGCATTGTAACATCATATATTCAGTACAGCCTCATTCAGACATGTCAACATTTTAAAAGTAGATATTTTGAAAGCAAATTAGGGGGAATGTATTTTGCCAATTGAAATATATTAAAGAAGAAGCAATTTCAGGTCAGAATTCTACAGTCTTCAACTAGTTCAGCCGGGAAACAACCTTTACATAGCAGTCATTACAACGCACTACCTTCACAGCGCAGTCATTACAACGCAGCTGCCCTTACATCACATACCATTACAACGCATGCCATTACAACGCATGTTACTACAACGCATGCCATTACAATGAATATCATTACAACGCATGCCATTACAACGCATTATAAGGTAAGTAATGGGGATTTTTTTGTTTTAGGGTGGGTATGGGTTCTGGGGTACATGGGGATAGTATTTTTATCCCTACACTATCCTACACTATCCAACTTACCCTACAGTTGCACTTACTGGAGTGGGAATATAAATGTTTAGCCCTACACTATCCAACACTTACCCTACTGTTGCCCTCACTGGAGTGGGAATAGACATTTTTACACCTACACTATCCAACACTTACCCTACTGTTGCACTCACTGGAGTGGGAATAGCAATTTTTACCCCTACGCTATCCAACACTTACGCTACTCTTGTCCTAAAAGTATTGCGTGTTGTAATGGTATGCGTTGTAAAGGTATGCGTTGTAATGGAATGCATTGTAAATGTAGTTTCTAAAAATGCGTTGTGATGGCATGTTTTGTAAAATCATGCATTGTAATGGATGCTGCGATGTAAAAAACCTCGTTGTAAAGGCATGCGTTGTAATTGTTTGCGTTGTAACATCATATATTCAGTTCAGCCTGATTCAGTCATGTCAACATTTTAAAAGTAGATATTGTGAAAGCAAATTAGGGGGAATGTATTTTGCCAATTGAAATACATTAAAGAAGAAGCAATTTCAGGTCAGAATTCTACAGTCTTCAACTAGTTCAGCCGGGAAACAACCTTTACATAGCAGTCATTACAACGCACTACCTTCACAACGCAGTCAATACAACGCAGCTGCGCTTACAACACATACCATTATAACGCATGCCATTACAACGTATGTCACTACAACGCATGCCATTACAATGAATATCATTACAACGCATGCCATTACAACGCATTATAAGGTAAGTCATGGGGATTTTTTAGTTTTAGGGTGGGTATGGGTTTTGGGGTTCATGGAGATAGTATTCTTATCCCTACACTATCCAATACTTACCCTCCTGTTGCACTCACTGGAGTGGGAATAGAAATGTATACCCCTACACTACCCAAAACTTACCCTACTGTTGCACTCACTGGAGTGGGAATAGTAATTTTTACCCCTACGCTATCTAACACTTACCCTACTCTTGCCCTAAAAGTATTGTGCGTTGTAATGGCATGCATTGTAATGGTATGCGTTGTAATGGAATGCGTTGTAAATTTCGTTTCTAAAAATGCGTTGTCAGGGCATGCGTTGTAAAATCATGCGTTGTAATGGATGCTGCGATGTAAAAGGCACGTTCTAAAGGCATGCGTTGTAACTGTTTGCGTTGTAACATCAGATATTTGGTTCAGCCTCATTCAGACATGTCAACATTTTAAAAGTAGATATTTTGGAAACAAATTAGGGGGAATGCATTTTGCCAATTGATAAAAATTAAAGAAGAAGCAATCTCGGGTCGGAAACAGATAAAGCCATTTTGGCTTAAACATTAGTAGTCTCAAGCTTGAACCAGGTATGTTGGCATGTAGGCTCATTGAAGAGAGTTTAAGTGTTCGCATTTATAGGACGGCACCTATCATCACAAAAGCCTTTTACCCTACTCCCCTGAACCACAATAAAGCCAAAAGTGGACTCCCATTGTCTCAATACAGGGTAGGCAAACAAAAGCTGTATCTTGTATGAAGTCATTTATTAAATAGGAAAGGCCAAGTAAAACAAATCTGGCTAGGTGATCAATGCAACATTGCAGAACAGTGAGAAAACCACAGTCCAATAATTTGTATCTAATATAACCAAAGGAACACGTTTTTTCTGACTGTATTTGTAAATGAAAAGCATGTTTACAACCATACATTTTGGTTTTTTGCCTGTGTGAGAACCACAAAAACTGCCTGCTATGCTGAGGATAAAAGGTGTGATGCCACAGCAATACCTAAAAGAACATGAATGAAAATTAATGTTTTTATGAAAAGCATGTTATGTATTTGATGGCAACAAACATATTGTTAAAAAAGCAAATGTTTAGTGAGGGAAATGTGAATCAGCTGTGCTATCATTTGTGAAAGATAAAAGTGTGTTTTCACTGAAAACACTATTCTTTGTTTACGATTCTTTAGCCTAAAATTAAAGAATTGAAGCTCACAACTGTTTGTAAATTTGGAAATGGGTGCACTAAAGAACAACCTCCATTTTGTGTGAACTGAGACTTAATGCAGTCAGAGGCAGTCCAAGATGGCCGCCGTGTTGAGGAAAATCTTACTGAGGCCACTCTCTTTCTCTCACAGAGAACCAGCATAGGAAATAAATGTGCAAGGCAAATGAATGCAACAAGGGGTGTGGATAGTAAATCATTTAGGAATGAATAGAAAAGGGAACAAAAAGAGGCTTAATAGAAGGATGGGCAGTTAATAGGTGAGATTATCAAAATGAGAGGATGAGAGAATTGATAAATATGTAAGCAAATGGACAACAACTGAGTCAGTATGATGCAATATGAAACTTGGCAATTAAGAGAAATATATCCAGACACCAAACTGAGCAAAAAAGGCCATGGAATAGAATCAGTAGCTGACACAACACTTTTAAATGTGCTGCATATGAAGAACATTGCACCACTATGTGCAGTGCAGACCTTAACGGGTAGATGACTACAACTGAGACAAAGAAAGGGCATGAACAAAACAATAAAATGTGTGCATTGCCAGACAATGACTAAATGGTACAACAGAAAACATTCAAAATTGAAACAAAGTGAAGAGATTTCCATGGAGATGTCCAGTCTAAACCTGAAACAAGAATGACAACAAAATGAACAGTTTCTGTAAGTCTTAATGCCAGGGACCAGTGAAGAGACCAGACTTTTAGGGGTTAAGACACCAACTTTGCCTTTATCTACCACCGTTACTCAAGGAAAACACTTCTAAGAAGGGGAACACATGTGACAGTGGCATTCACAACTCAAAATTAGCACGAGCACAGACACCAATGGCCACAACTGTAAATAGGATTATGGATCTGGTAAACAACATATTATTTAGCAACAATAGTGTATCACTGACAACTTTGTTTTGGAAAGCTGCTGTAAGGAAATTGCCTTAGCCTGTCTTGCATCTACACTGACCTGCAGCAACAACATTCCCTTAACCAAACTACTTATTACAATATCCAGGGAAAATCCTTTTGGGGTTGTAAACGTGCAAGGTACACTCGCACACAAGTCAACTGGTATTTTACATTTCTCATTATGAGTGGTTAAGTTGGTGTTAATGGTGTGCCTGCTTGTGCCTGAAGCTTATGCTGAATAGACATGAGCTGTCTTGCACAAGGTGGGAATCCACAGTGACACTTGGAGTTCATTTACCAAAAAGTAGAGCTTATCTGTGTGATAGAGACAATAATCAATATTTGTCTATGTATTGATAATCATTACTGAACAGTGCATAACAGGGGCCTAGTTAGACCCTCTTGTATGACCTGTAACGGGATGCTTTGCTAGGTCACGATATTGGCTTCAATGCACTGCCTTTAGATCTACTCCTGCAGCAACTATGATTGAAGGACAACTAGACTGATGCCAGCTTGTAGAGGCCAACCAGTTGTGCCTATGTTACATGTAGTCAGCGGCAAACTGAGTTCTAAAGTTGTATTTGGGTATCTGGCTCTGTATGGTTATACAAAGTGCCTCTCTAACTCTGTCTTCTGAGTCACTGTGATTTTAGACAAGCCCATTGTAAGCGTGAGCACGATGTTCATGGGTCAGATCAAGCCAAGGAATCACAAGCATGAGTTTAGCTGTATCACAAGGTGGACAAGAGCCACCTCAACCCGATTGTGAAGCTTGAAGGAGGACGTCTGAAGCAGGGCCCCTAGCTCAGAAGGGGAAATCCTCACAGATCCACGGGGTAGGAGGGGATAATGTGTAATGCTGCTTACTGCTTACAGGCTCTGTTAAAAAATCAAGCCTTGACCCTTCAGACCTGGGAAACTATCGCCCTATCTTGTTGCTCCCTGGAGTTAGTAAAATTACTGAATTTTTTTTTATTTTTATTTAATACTATGAAAAAAAGGTACAGTGTGGGGACCAGCAAGGTCCAAGTGACTTGCCACAAGAAGAAAAGTCAGAGTAGGCCCAGGCAAACAGGGGAGCCCACTGGAATGAAAGAAGACCCTCAAGAGGACCCACAGGCTGGGAGGCACTGGAGTCGTAAGAGGACCTCAAGCAGCTCACCAAAGATGCAGGCCCACGGTGCAAGAGATGCGGTGAGGACAAAGATCTTAGTCACAGCCGATGCTTGTGGTTGATGACTACTTGGAGCCTGAAGATCTCTGAGGAAGAGAGCTAACAAGCCTTTGCAACGACAAGTCAACCCGGTGCACAGGGGTTTGGTTCCTGCAGTTCCGAGGGATACTGGCCTCAAACTCGTGGAGAAGACAGGGCAGGCCTCAAGGGAGTTGTAGAACCACCACCTGTGTTGCTGAGCCTTCTGGAGTCCTTGGGAGCCCAGGAGCAGCAGACCGGTTAGATTAGTTGTGGTGCTTGCAGATGCAGGGAAGTGACTCTTTCACTTCAAGGGATAATCCTTCAGGTGTATTGGATGTCCACAGGCCTTGGAAGGTTCCTGTATGGAGCACAGGCACAGACGTTACAGTGGATGAGCAGGACAACGAGACCAGCAGCAGCAGAAGTCTTCCCAGCTGCAGTCTCGATGTCCAGAGCAAACGTCCATCGAAGTACAGAGTGCCCAGACGGTTAAAGATGAAGTGGTGTCTGATCTGAATCTTGTCCCACAATGAATCTAGGGGCCCACCCATAGGTAAGCCCTTACGTACCCTAAGGAAAGGGTTGGGACGATTCAGGGGTCCCTCCCATAGGAGGGGCTGCACAATGGGGAAGATACTCCCATATCCTTTGTCCAGTTTATCGCCAGAGTGGCAGCCAACGGCTCCCTGAACTGGTTTGAAGTGGACTATGCAAAGAGGGCACCAAGTGTGCCCTTCAAGTAGTCTTAGTGGCACTGGCAAGCGCCCCTACCCTGTCCCAATATACTAAGCCCTGTCTGGGAGGAGGTCACACCTCCCTGTGACAAGATATCTATTGTTCTGCCTTCCCCTGCTCGAGCTTGGCTCAGCAGCATGAGGGCAGAAACATGTCTCTGGCCGGCAGCAGCCCTAGCATGCTGTCCGGTTCTGAAAGACTGGTACAGGGAGCACTGAGGGCCTCCCGGAGGAGATTCACAGTACATGGAGTCATATCTCTCACACAAACAGTGTGGGGGTATGATTCCAACATGTTTGATACCAAACACAGCATGGTTTCTTCTGGATAATTTGGAGATGGTCATTGTGTAATGACGCATGGCCACTCTATATATAACAATGGCTGATGTACTTACAACTCGGTGAATGGACTCAAAAGGTTGTAGGGGTGTCCTGCACATGCAGGGGTACCCTCACACTTAGAACCAAGCACCCTGCCTTCGGGATTGAAAGGCATGCCTAAGGGGGTGACTTATATGTTTCAAGTGCAGTGACCTCAGATATAGAGAAACACAGGCTGCAATGGCAGGTCTACAGTCACACTTTGAGTGTTCTCTCATGAGTGGCATAATACATGATTCAGCCCATGGGAGGCCCCTAGTGTGCCTATGCCTTGGGTACCTCAGTGCCATATATTTGGGACTTACAAGTGTACACCAGTAGCCAATCTGGGATGTACCCAAGTCCTCACCATATCCAATTCAGGGGAAAAATCACAGAGACTGGGGTCTTGATTAGCAGATCCCAGTCAGACTTGGCAGAAACATCAAAGATCTTAGTCACAGCCGATGCTTGTGGTTGATGACTACTTGGAGCCTGAAGATCTCTGAGGAAGAGAGCTAACAAGCCTTTGCAACGACAAGTCAACCCGGTGCACAGGGGTTTGGTTCCTGCAGTTCCGACGAGGGATACTGGCCTCAAACTCGTGGAGAAGACAGGGCAGGCCTCAAGGGAGTTGTAGAACCACCACCTGTGTTGCTGAGCCTTCTGGAGTCCTTGGGAGCCCAGGAGCAGCAGACCGGTTAGATTAGTTGTGGTGCTTGCAGATGCAGGGAAGTGACTCTTTCACTTCAAGGGATAATCCTTCAGGTGTATTGGATGTCCACAGGCCTTGGAAGGTTCCTGTATGGAGCACAGGCACAGACGTTACAGTGGATGAGCAGGACAACGAGACCAGCAGCAGCAGAAGTCTTCCCAGCTGCAGTCTCGATGTCCAGAGCAAATGTCCATCGAAGTACAGAGTGCCCAGACGGTTAAAGATGAAGTGGTGTCTGATCTGAATCTTGTCCCACAATGAATCTAGGGGCCCTCCCATAGGTAAGCCCTTACGTACCCTAAGGAAAGGGTTGGGACGATTCAGGGGTCCCTCCCATAGGAGGGGCTTCACAATGGGGAGGATACTCCCATATCCTTTGTCCAGTTTTGCACCAGAGTGGCAGCCAACGGCTCCCTGAACTGGTTTGAAGTGGACTATGCAAAGAGGGCACCAAGTGTGCCCTTCAAGTAGTCTTAGTGGCACTGGCAAGCGCCCCTACCCTGTCCCAATATACTAAGCCCTGTCTGGGAGGAGGTCACACCCCCCTGTGACAAGATATCTATTGTTCTGCCTTCCCCTGCTCGAGCTTGGCTCAGCAGCATGAGGGCAGAAACATGTCTCTGGCCGGCAGCAGCCCTAGCATGCTGTCCGGTTCTGAAAGACTGGTACAGGGAGCACTGAGGGCCTCCCGGAGGAGATTCACAGTACATGGAGTCATATCTCTCACACAAACAGTGTGGGGGTATGATTCCAACATGTTTGATACCAAACACAGCATGGTTTCTTCTGGATAATTTGGAGATGGTCATTGTGTAATGACGCATGGCCACTCTATATATAACAATGGCTGATGTACTTACAACTCGGTGAATGGACTCAAAAGGTTGTAGGGGTGTCCTGCACATGCAGGGGTACCCTCACACTTAGAACCAAGCACCCTGCCTTCGGGATTGAAAGGCATGCCTAAGGGGGTGACTTATAGGTTTCAAGTGCAGTGACCTCAGATATAGAGAAACACAGGCTGCAATGGCAGGTCTACAGTCACACTTTGAGTGTTCTCTCATGAGTGGCATAATACATGATTCAGCCCATGGGAGGCCCCTAGTGTGCCTATGCCTTGGGTACCTCAGTGCCATATATTTGGGACTTACAAGTGTACACCAGTAGCCAATCTGGGATGTACCCAAGTCCTCACCATATCCAATGCAGGGGAAAAAATCACAGAGACTGGGGTCTTGATTAGCAGATCCCAGTCAGACTTGGCAGAAACAGCATAACACCAAGCGAAAAGTGGGGGTAAGCATAAACCCAGATCCTACTTTCCTACAAGTATGAGTGGCAATAGCTGTGAATGAGTAAGAAGTTAGCAAAAGATGATATTATATGGAAGAAATAAGTGAGACAGAGGTGTGTGCTGTATGTGTGAAGAGCAAATACATTATCTGTGACTTTTGAGTGACTAACCCCTTCGACGCTCATGACGAGCTGGGCTCGTCATGAGGTAGCCTCCTCGCACGCTCATGACGAGCCCAGCTCGTCATGAATAATGGGATTTACAAATTCTCAGCGTGCCAGCTGAATTCCGCTAGCACGCATCAGGCTAAGGACTGATTCATGTGGCTTTGAGTATTAAGTAAGGATAAGTATAGATTGTCACTGTGGAGTGAGCTAATGGATATGTGAGGGACAGAATTACCAATAAGCGCAATGTTATCAGTTACCTAACGACACTTGAGTTGTTCTATACAATACCATTTTGATTTATAGTTCTGGTCCTATATATATCATAATGTGGGAAAGCAACAGCAAGGGTAGTAGAATCCAAACTCCTGGTAGGTAAAAAGGCAGGACTAGCCAGAAAAGAATGGCGATGTGGAGCTAATTGACAACTCTGGTGCAATGTGTGCATGTTAAAGGAGTGAGTAAGGAGAAATGAAACGAGTGAGTATTTATTGAAGCTTAAGAGATGGAGTTTATGTTAGTAAGCAGAGAAACTTGCGAGTATGTCAATACATGAGTAGACAAGCAAGGAATAAGAAATGAGAGCAGACAAGTGAACAGTGAGCTTATAGTGAAAAGCAAATGAGTGGGTGAATGACGTGGGCATGGGTTGGTGTATTGAACAAGGGGTGAGCTTGTATATAGTGCTTATATGAGGCACTACTCCCTTACTTCCGGGGAAGGGCAGAGCCAGCACAGAGCCACACGGTTCCACATAGCAGCCTGCAGGTGCACTGCTGAAAACATTTCTGGATGCAGTCTGGTGCTTTCAAAAGGGAGGAATCTACACTTGGAAGTATCCACATTTTTATTTTGTACTTCTTAACTCTCTCCTTGGTCATCATATCTGCCTCATAGGCCAGCCCCTCTCTCCATTAGGAAAAGGTTGATAAGGGTGCACATTATCCTCAGGGAAGGACCTCTAATTCTTACAAAAGTGTCTTTCCCAAGCTTAGAACTCTCTGCACACAGTAAAGGATATATTCAATGGTAAAATACTTCTGCATCTTATATCAAGCACTATCTCTTTCTATGGTTTCCTGCCCCTTGCATCAGAAACCAGCACCTACTTTCTCTACCCTACAAAAAGGTAAACTCTGCCTTTCATATTAAGATCTGCCCGTATAGGTTCCCTGTTAAGAGATCTCATCCCAGATTAAGCCCCTATTCATGTCACATCAGGATCTCACTGTGTGTTAGAGGTTTCTTTCCATTATTCTAGGTTCCGCCTTCAAGTTTGGTGGCCTATATATTAAGATCAGCTTCCAGGTTAGAGTTATCTGACTCACGTATCGTGATCTATTCTGATCTCCCTGTAGCACCTGTAGTCCTTGGTTCTGGTCCTCTCCCTATTATTTCAGGTTCTTTCTCAGGTTATAGCTCTCACTACCATTTATGTTATATACACTCTACTCCTAGGTGATGACTCTATGCATCTGGCATGAGTGTCTGACCTAAGGTTAGGTGTTTCCAGGAAACCCCAATATTCTCTACAGATTGGGGTTTTCTGTCCTTCATATTAGGATCAGCTAGTAGATGTTAGAGATCTCTGACTTTATATTAGAATCTGACTTTGTGCCCTTGGTCTTTACATCAAAATCTGCCTGCATATTAGGGCTCTCTGGCCCTTATACAGGGTTATTTTACTACACTAGGGCAATCTGTTCTTAAACAAGATTTTGCCCTCAAGTTATGCCTTTCAATAAAGGTTTACATAAATAACCTTATGATTAATGTTATAGTGGTAACCTCAACCTCTATTGCTGCAGAATAAGATGTGAAATACTGAAGGATGTGGTAGGAATCGGATACTAATATCTATAATCTAATGCACACACATATAATCTCATTTGTGAGATGAAAAGTGTACAGCCCTATTCAAACCAAGGCCATTTGAATTATGTGAGTCAGAAGCTCCAGCATCTTCTGCATAGTTATGGATTCAAAGCATTTGTACATAATCCATTATCTGGTGCATGTGTGCAGATTTTAACAAAAAATAATAGTGTGGAAACGCGTGCTTCTGCACATTGAAATGCTAGTTGCAAAGACTGGTCACCATTCAGTTGCTAACTGCTGATTCTAAGTATTAAATTGGTAGTTCTGAGATGAAAACGTCGGTAAGACACTTTTAAAATGTATTAAAAATTACAAAAGTCAAAATAAAATTGCCTTACAATGTGCCATACTATGCCACATAATTTGTATCTTCTTGCCACATAATTTAGCCAACCATGCCAGATAATTTGGCCCCTCCCTGCCACAGAATTTCAGTGCCCGGATGAAAAACATACCAGAGGTTGACAAATTACTCATTTTAGGCACTTTGTACTTTAATGGTCTTGATTATTCCTTTCATTATAGTTTTACCGCAAAGTTTAAATAATGACATCCAAATTATCTTTCTGTAAAGGGAGGTTTAGGTTCTATATATCATTTGACTGTGGGCTAAGGAATGGGTTATGTCAGTGACAGCTAAACAGTACTACCTAATGAGCATCAACACAGAATGTTCCATCTGCTGTGATTGGCTGAGGAACACAGCCAAGTCCTAGCGACAGAGCTCTGACAAACACACAGAAGAGCACCATCCAAGCGACGGTGATCAATGCTGAGGTAAGAGTGCTCCCAGATTTCTAGCATGAAAGAGGAACAGGAAAGAAATACACAATTTAAATAAAACACACTTCTGACAAATTATGACTGATCTATTTTATGGTAGACATTTACTTATGCGCTTTGAGTTTTAGTTTACAAGTGTATTTTCACATGAATAAAAAGATAAGCCCACTAGCGGCAAAAATATGTTTTGTAAAAGCAGGTCAAGAACTTGGCAGCCCAGAGAATCTGGAATGATTCATAAATTATTTCATTATTATTAACTTATTTTAAAAAGGTTGAGGCTTGTCGGGTTTGCATGGCATAATATGGAGGACTTTTGTAAAGTAACCTGCACAAAAGATGCAACCAGAGATTGCAATACAATTTACCTATCATATGTTTGAATCAAAATATCACTGCTTTGTAGTCACTTTGAGAAGAAATACTGCATGTCACTTTAGTTTGAGACATCTGCACCCATGGCTGAATTGTAACTTCCAAAATATTTGACTACTTTTAAAATGAATTACACTCGAGTTCTGCAACATGGTCCCTGCAACCATAAACTGCAACCATCAACTTGCACCTTGAAATCATGCTATGAGTGTGCCTCAACAGCTGTGCTGCAGTCTCTAAATTCCAGCACTTGCAATACAAATCAACACAACTGCTTCCTCAAAACTTAAAGCACAGGCTAGAATAACTACTGAAACCTGCACTCAAATCTGTACCCACAGCAAAATTCACAATCCTGCACTCTGTATCAAAAGCTAGGTATTCTTCAAACATATATATAAAGATTTCTATCTTTGAGGACAAATAAATAAAAAATGAAACATGCACTCACTGTACAATGGAGCTTAAATCCAGGTTGTGCCTCAACAGCAGTGCTGCAGTCTCTACATTCCTGCACTTGCAATACAAATCAATACAACTGTTTCCTCAAAACTTAAAGCACATGCTAGATTCACTTCTGAAACCTGCACTCAAATCTGAACCCACAGCAAAATTCACTATCCTGCACTCTGCATCAAAAACTCAGCTAGGTGTTCTTCAAAATAAAGATTTCTATCTTTGAGGACAAATAAATAAAAATGAAACATGCACTCACTGTACAATGGAGCTGTAACAACTGTAGAATCTCTCACAAGTCAGTACAACAACTGAATGTCTTCTGCTTCTGGAAAATTCTACAACATCAGTAAATAGAGAAAGGACTACCAAATGGCTCCCATTGCTGGACAAAAGGGGCGGCCATCTTGAAATCAAGCACTAGATGTTTCCAAAAACCTAATGTGACAACAGAATAATATTTTGCTTTTGAATTTTCAGTCCCAATCCGTAAACGGTAAAGTGTTTTAACATAACATACGTAAGGCTACACGTTTATAGCTTTTTTTTTTTTACAGCTAATGTTGTATTGCTTCTCTTAAAAAGGGGCAAAAGCATAATGAATCTTTGTTTTTTAGAGCACACCTACACACAAGATGGCTTAAAAGTGTGTATCTGCTTGGACTGGAAGTGTTTTATGTAGCCAAAAAGCAGTGAGGTACCGCCTGTGCAAGTGGCTAAGCTAAACTATTTTAAATGTGGCATTCATCTGAAATGAAATGAAATGAAAATGCGTTTTGTAAAGCGTGAATAGCTGCCCGGAGGCGTCCAAGCGCTGTGACTAAAAAGGTGTTCTTACAGTTGGGCGGATGACACAGAGGTTGAAAGGGACCTATTTATTGAACAAAAAAGTTTTCAAGTGTTTCCTGAAGGAAGTTAGATCTGGATTGGACCTTAAGTGGAGGGGTAAAGTGTTCCACAGCCTGGCAACATTCAGGGTGAAAGAACGGCCTCCCAATCTGGTCCGTTTAACCTTGGGCACGACAGCAAGAAACACGTTGGCGGAACGTAGCTGTCTGCTGGGGAGGTAGGGGGTGATTAAAGGACGATTGATTGCTGGACCAGTTTCCCAGAATGACTGATGGGCAATACAGAGGGACTTGAAACTAATCCTGTCCCTGACAGGGAGCCAGTGCAGTGTTATTAGTCCAGGTTTGGCGGAGAGCCTACGGGAATTTGAAGTAGGGTGCGGGCCGCACAGTTTTGAATAACTTGCAGTTTCCGCAGTGTGAAGTCAGGAGCTCCAAGATAGAGTGCATTTCCAAAATCCAGCCTAGAATGGATCAATCCCTGTACGACAGTTTGTTTGGCCTTGAATGGTAGCAGGGGGAGAATCCTCCTTAACATTCTGAGAAGGCCAAAACAGGTGGCAGATAGCTTGACAGCCTGATAGTCTAACGTTAGGGACCTATCCAGCCAGATGCCCAGGCTCTTAATGGCATTCTTGGGGGCTGGAGGGGGACCCAGACAGGCTGGCCAAATCGAGCCCACCAAGGATGGGGCCAAGCGGCCCAGCAGCATGGCCTCTGTCTTGTCCCCATTAAGTTTGAGACAAGACAGGGTCATCCAGCTGTTTACTTCGCTTAGGCAGCCCGCCAGATCTACCGTGGCCGCAGAGCCCTCTGTCCGAGTCAGAGAGACCACCAGCTGGGTACCGTCCGCATAGGTAACGATCTTAATACCATATGGACGGACGATCCCAGCCAGCGGCCTCATATAAACGTTAAACAACGTTGGGCTAAGCGAGGAGCCCTGCGGGACTCCACAGCCCAGAGGTCTGCTAGTGGAGGTGGTATTTCCCTCAAAGACCTGAACAGTTCTATCACTCAGGAATGACCTGAGCCACTTCAACGCTCCTCCCTGAATCCAGATGTCATAGAGACGCTGCAATAAGGTTTCATGATTTACAGTGTCAAAACGGCACTCAGATCGAGGAGAATGACTGCCACCGATCCCCCCATGATCTAAGATACCTCTAGTTTCCTCCAGAACTGCCAGCAAGGCAGATTCCGTCCCATGTTTGGGGCGGAAACCCATTTGTGAAGGGTCAAGCAACTGATTATTTTCTAGAAAATTAGTCACAAGACTGTTGATGTATTTCTCTAATATCTTGCTGACCCAAGGGAGCAGGGAAATGGGACAGTAATTACTGAAGTTATTAATGTCCATGTTGGGTTTCTTCACGAGTGCCCTCATCCTAGCCTCTTTCCATGCTGGTGGGACCGTGTTAGTGGAGATTGAGGCATTAAGTACCTCCAACATGACAGGAAGGATAGTGTGGCCAACGGCCTTTAAAGAGCTCGGAGCAGCAGGATCACAGGTGGAGCCTGATTTAACCTGCGCCATTAAAGTGGCCAGTAGGTCCGAGTGTAGCAAAGGGAACTCAGCCAGCACAGATGACAAGTTGCCTATTGTATCCTGCTTAGAATACGCCAAGATGTCTACTGAAGCATTTGGAATGGTGGTTGAAAAGGATGAGTAGATGAGATCCACTTTGTTATAAAAAAAAGTCCGCTAGATCATTACAGCGAGCTTGTAAGTCTTCACTATTTACGGGGAGCTAGGGAAGTTTAGTGAGACTTTTTACAATCAGATAGATCTCCTTAGAGTTGAAGCTGGCTTCGGAAATCTTTTTTGTATAGTACAGGGCTTGTGCTTTCTTTATTTCCTTCTTGTAGTCCCTGATGGATTTTCTGTACAAGGTTTTATCTGGGTCAGTATAACCCAGGCGCCATTTCCTCTCTAACCTTTGGCACTTGCGTTTAATATCCCTGAACTCCTCAGAATACCAGGGGGCCGAGGTCCTAGATCTCTTTACCAAGGTTTTCTTAACTGGGAGTATGATATTCAGCGATTTGGTTATCCAGTTGTTGAATTCATCATTAGCTACTACGGGATCTACGTTAATAGATGGTGTTGTGGCTTGTAGCTCATCGGCCCACTTATCTAAAGTTCGGACCAGTTTCGTGCGTCCCGTAATCCTGGCATCAGAGCAGGGGGTTTATGAGTGTTCCAAAATCGAGGGACTAGCCAGTGGTCAGTCCACGGGAGCGCAGGGAACCTGCTTTGCATGTTTGCCCCATTTTTGATCAGTAATATAATAAGGTCCCAGAAGAAAAATATTGCTCTTTTATTTATGTTGCCAGATTCTAGTATGGCATGGAGCTGATAATTAAATATGATTTTCTGTTAATTTGTTAGCTTGGCAACACTGAGAGTGCGCTGGTAATAATTTAGGAATAGATAGCTCTAAAATTCTTTTGAAGTGTTTTCTTCATATATTTGTTTTTTGATATGTACAGTGAATTGGGAAAAAATATCTGTTTTGTTGATTTTCTCATTATTCTCAACAACCTCAGCATAAAAAAAAGGCAGCTACATCAGTAATATGCTCGGAAGATGGAAACTGCATTTGTGCTTCCTTAAGTCTAGTATTTATTTTCCCAGTACTTTATAAGTAGGATGTCCTGGATTTGCCAGAACAGTCCCGATTTCTGCCCCATGTCACAGCAGATTTTAGTAAATTTAGCACATGCCCCAAATCGGGTCAACTGAAAATAAGGGAGTGAAGTTTTCACGCCATGCTTATCAGAAAGCAATTCAATTAACGCACATGGTACTGGTTTTAAAAGTTGCATTTAATTTATTCCCTTAGGGGGACATGCATCAAGCCTGGCCGATTTGCAGAATTGGCCCGTTTGCGAATGGAAAAAGGCCTTTTCCAATGCAGGTACCTTTTGTCATTTGCTATTTTGGTAATCAGATTTATCTAAATTGCGAATGCATTTAGGGAATCGCAACTTGCGATTCCGTAATGCCAAGGCGTTTATGCCTTTCCTAAATACGAACTGTGCAATTAGGAAACGCTAATTACTATCAACTTCAAGTTGATGGCAATTTGTGCATGCTTCGAAAAATGCACAAAAATGCATTTTTCGAAGCATGCCATGTAGCGCACTTTGCTTCATATGCGCACACTTACTTTTTTGGGGGGGGTGCTTCAGGGGGGCCTTAGGCCCCCGACACCCTTGGATTTCCATTTGTAATTTACGATTACCAATTTGGTAATTGCAGTTTGCAAATGCATTACCATTCATTCCTATGGGCCTGCAGGCCCATAGGAAAGAAAGGAGTCACATTAGCTAATAGCGATTCGCAACTTCCGAATCGCTATTAGCCAATGTTAAGGAATCACACATTTGATTCCAATTCCTACATGCATAGGCATTTGCACATGACCAGCATTAGGAGGACCAGGACAAAGGAGACCAGGAATATCACTATGGAGCCCAGGAGGAGCAGGCCCAGGAAGTCTCACACCAAGGCAAAGAAAACCAGATGACCAGGGGAATCAGAACAAAGAGGACATGAAAATCCGAGATCAGAAAAGCACAAAAGGTAATGAAAATAATGTTCTGTCTAATCACTTTTGCCCACAATGCCATCCCAGTTTGGACCCAGCCATTTGCAACCCAAGACCGGTTTCACCATGTTTGGGGCTCTTCAGTCATCTTTAGCTTGACTCCAGTGCGCCATGAGAGAGGACCCATGACTGAGCATACATATAGCCACTTGGACCATTACAACAAACTCACAAAAGGTGATGAGAGGATGCTTGCAATATATCTAACCACTGGCAATTGTTCTGGATAGCTTTCCAACCCATTGTTCTTTTGCCCACCATGCCACCTGCAAATCAATCTTGACCCTGCTTCAATAGGAACAGCACAATAGGTACTTATTGCTTCCTTACCTTTTCTAGTTATACACCCCAGAGAAGGTGTACAACATTTTTCGGCAACTATCACTAGTGAAAGAGTAGGTGATCCTGCCTATAATGACTGAATCTGTAATGTTACCTTAAATGTGCAAGATTTTAAAACCCAAGGGCAAGTTTGCACTGGCATGATATGATGATGCTTTCCTGCCTGCAAGATTGCTTATGGTGTCTGGTTTGCCAAATGACCATGGCCTATATTCTGAGTTGCCTAATTTCTGCTGTGCCATGATAAAAAAAAGCTTACTGAGTATTGCAGTCAGCCTATTTTATTGATGTTGTCATTGCACCAGTGTGAGACTCATATTGTAGGTTTCCTGGAGTCTGCTGACCAGGACAAGGGATATAAAAACAGCATACCATTTCAGAGTTCAAAGTAATGTCCTTTAATCCTGACGCGTTTCAGAGCACTATGGCTCCTTCATCAGAGGAAAATGGTGTTCAACAGCTTAAACGGCTTGAAAGTATTTATGCACATGCACTCATTTCATGGCTCACAGGTGTGCGGTTCTCCCGGCATGCTGGTACTTGTAGTCACTGATGGCAAGTCACGTATTTTCAATAGGCACCGTTGACAAACACCATCTGTTCAAAACATAACACTCATACCCATGTGGGCCTCCGGGCCGGAATGCTGCTTCTAATCAAGTCCTGTCCACTGTACCCTATTGCAAACACAAAACTTTTCATGTCAAAGGCCCCGCTCCTGCTGTGTCATCTTCCCTGCGGAAGGGCATACGTGACATACATATGCATTGCCCGCATGTGTGGGGGGTGCGGGGCTTGTAAGCGTCCGTAGAATACTGCTATGATACGATTTAATTTTTAAATGTGGATGTCTAACACGTTTCCATATGTACATGTTCGTGGTCTTTGGACCGTGATTTACAAGTTGTGTGGATATCTAGGTGTGTACATACATGTGCGTGTCTATGTACAAATACCAGATTACTTCACGTCTCTACGTGTGCTAGTTCCCTGTGCAGTGTTCATGCACGGTGTCTGTTTTAACATACGTTCGCAGTTTGTACCCGTGTGCATACATTCACACAGTTCTGTACAAAGCTCTTCTGCACCTAAACAGAAGTAGGGAGCGCTATCCAATGTGACAGCAGCGTACATGCGGGCAGGGCACACTGTGCATGGATAGGTTTGTGTCTGTCTGTCAGTGCGTCTACTTTTTGTGCCTGCACAGAGAGTGCTGCGCTGCTGCTGTGGGTCCCTGCGAAGGGCGCCTGCGGTTCATTTGTAGTTTTGTAAGTGCAGCGACAATTTCAGAGCGAGGAAGGCTAAAAAGCTGGCAAGTGTTGAATACCCCGTGCACACAACTCCTCAAAGTGTCTGCCTTCTCTGATGAGCAGTTTACCTCACCCGGGCACCCAGACATTAGAGGCCGAGTAGGCACAGAGATCTCAGAGGTCTGGGCAGGCAGAGCGCAAGCAGATGAGCAGGGTGGCTGAAGCAGGCAGCAGAGAGGGCAGATGAAGGAGCAGGCAGAGTGCTGAGCAGGCAGGGAGCCCACGCGGAAGAGTAGGGTTGATGGATCAGGCAGCAGGGAGGACAGAAGCCTGAACAGGCAGAGTCCAATTTCATGGTTTTGTTTATTTTTTATAAAAACACCCTCTATGAACGTTGTAACATCATACTTTGTCAATTAGCCAGGATATAGAGTCATGCAGGGATGTTTATAGTATGAGCTGGGGTTTCATTTCCTGGTATATAGGAATTTCAGTGCAAATAGTTTTTGTCCTAAGAGGTAGGAGGTTTCTCAATTTATGATTAAGCCAGTGGTGAGCACATTTCAAGGGAGAATTTCTAAGCAAGAAAAACTGGTTGATGATATTAATGAATCTTATATTGCCTAGTGGCCCCAAGAAGCATGGACTGCCATTACCAATGATGGATGGTGTGTCTGTCATTACCAATAATGGGTAGTCTGTTTACCATTACCAATGGTTGATAGCGTGTCTTCCATTGTCACTGTTTGATAGTGTGTCTGCCATTGCCAGCGGTTAGTAGTGTGTCTGCCATTATCGTTGGTTGATAGTGTGTCTGCCATTACCATTAGTTGACAGCGTGTCTGCCATTACCTTTGGTTGATAGAGTGTTTGCCATTACCGTTGGTTGACAGCGTGTCTGCCATTACCGTTGGGTGACAGCGTGTCTGCCATTACCTTTGGTTGATAGCGTGTCTGCCATTACCGTTGGTTGACAGCGTGTCTGCCATTACCGTTGGTTGACAGCTTGTCTGCCATTACCGTTGGTTGACAGAGTGTCTGCCATTACCGTTGGTTGACAGCGTGTCTGCCATTACCGTTGGTTGACAGCGTGTCTGCCATTACCGTTGGTTGACAGCGTGTCTGCCATTACCTTTGGTTGACAGAGTGTCTGCCATTACCGTTGGTTGACAGCGTGTCTGCCATTACCTTTGGTTGACAGAGTGTCTGCCATCACTGTTGGTTGACAGCGTGTCTGCCATTAACGTTGGTTGACAACGTGTCTGCCATTACCTTTGGTTGACAGCGTGTCTGCATTACCGTTGGTTGACAGCGTGTCTGCATTACCGTTGGTTGACAGCGTGTCTGCCATTACCTTTGGTTGACAGAGTGTCTGCCATTACCGTTGGTTGACAGCGTGTCTGCCATTACCGTTGGTTGACAGCGTGTCTGCCATTATCTTTGGTTAACAGCGTGTCTGCCATTACCTTTGGTCGACAGCATGTCTGCCATTACCGTTGGTTGACAGCGTGTCTGTCATTACCTTTGGTTGAGAGAGTGTCTGCCATTATCGTTGGTTGACAGCGTGTCTGCCATTACCGTTGGTTGACAATGTGTCTGCCACTACCTTTGGTTGACAGCATGTCTGCCATTACCTTTGGTTGACAGCGTGTCTGCCAGTACCTTTGGTTGATAGAGTGTCTGCCATTTCCGTTGGTTGACAGCGTGTCTGCCATTACCGTTGGTTGACAGCGTGTCTGCCATTACCGTTGGTTGACAGCGTGTCTGCCATTACCTTTGGTTGATAGCATGTCTGCCATTACCGTTGGTTGATAGCGGGTCTGCCATTTCCAACAGTGGGCAGTGTGCCTGCTATAAGCAATGATTTCCAGTGTGTCTGCTGACTGTGTGGTGGAAGTCTGTTTACCACAATAGCGTTGGTTAACAGCTTGTCTGCCATTACCTTTGGTTGACAGCATGCCTGCCATTACCGTTGGTTGACAGAGTGTCTGCCATTACCGTTGGTTGACAGTGTGTCTGCCATTACCGTTGGTTGACAGCGTGTCTGCCATTACCGTTGGTTGACAGCGTGTCTGCCATTACCGTTGGTTGACAGCATGTCTGCCACTACCTTTGGTTGACAGCGTGTCTGCTATTAACTTTGGTCGATAGCGTGTCTGCCATTACCTTTGGTTGACAGTGTGTCTGCCATTACCCTTGGTTGACAGAGTGTCTGCCATTACCGTTGGTTGACAGCGTGTTTGCCATTACCGTTGGTTGACAGCGTGTCTGCCATTACCGTTGGTTGACAGTGTGTCTGCCATTACCTTTGGTCGATAGCGTGTCTGCCATTACCATTGGTTGATAGCGTGTCTGCCATTTCCAACAGTGGGCAGTGTGCCTGCTATAAGCAATGATTTCTAGTGTGTCTGCTGACCGTGTGGTGGAAGTCTATTTACCACAGTAGCAGGGAGACCCCGATTCCTAGGGTTGGAGCTGGGCCTGAAGACGAAGTTGCTGTCTGGAAGATTTCCAGCGACTGTCATGTTTGAGATTTCCGCTGGAAGGGAAGGTGTTTGATGATGCTGTCATGGGAAGCTCATTTGGATAAAGTGTTTTTTTTTTTTGTGAAAATCTTTTTATTGATTTTTAGAAAACAACCATAAACGTGGTACACATGTTGTCATATACATACAGCTATTTCAATGTGTCATAAACATACATTTAGTGTTCGTCTTGCAAATCAATTATTTCCTGTTACATTGTTCAACGTTGTTATATCAGAACAAACCAGTCAGATAAATTACACACCCATTATAAAAGAAATGAAACAATAGAAACCCAGGGACTAGAACAGGTCATATTGAGGAAAGGGTAGGTGGGCAAGGGGGCACCTCCACCACAACCCAACAGGTCAACCACTAGTGAGGCAGCTAGCACCCAAACCCTCCCTCAGGTCTAGTCCAGCTGGTGTAACCAACTCCTGATAGTCCACATTGACATTTAATAGTTCCTGCTCTCGAACAGGCTTACTCCGCCCCGGAAGGACTGCTCGGAGAGTGGGACAATAGATAACATTGCAGTGGTACCCAAATATCGCGGGGGCCTTGATGTAGGTGGCAGAAGTTCCGCATAGATCGTCTGCTGCTCCTGACAATATATTAGATCATGAAGCCACAGCTTAAACTTGGGTGCTCTCCCTCTTCCCCAGTGGCATGCCACTCCCCTTTTAGCTTGAAGCAACGCCAAGGCCACAAATTTACGATGTTCCGCCCTTAGCCGCTCCACTTACCCCCAATAAAGCCATCAGTGGGGACATGTCAATCCGGGCATTAATCATAGTGGACAGAGCCTGAAAAATCTGCGCCGAATACTTATATATCTCCGGACAGCCTCATGCCAAGTGCAGGAAGTCAGCGCCTTCAACATGACACCTATCACACGAGTCGGTATCCCTCAATTTGTATCTATACATTCTGGCTGGGCTGCCTATGAGGCAAAGAACATCTTTCAAAATGCTGTGCATCGCTCATAAAACTTTGCATAATACTGGTCCTTACATCCTGCGGAACAGAATCAAGCTCTATGCCCCAGTTCGGAACTTACGTTCACAAGCCACAGCTAAAGCAGTCACCACACGAATAAAATTATCCAGGATGGGTGGACGTGCCTTTTCTCACCTTGCCGCTAAGTGTTGGAATGACTTGCCTATCGATCTACGATGTACTGATTGTTACCTCACTTTCAGAAAAAAACAAAAAACTGCATTATTCCCTAAATAGAATGATAGTAGTCCCTGGAAATTTGCTTATGGTTTACTGTTCAATTTTAGCGCCGTGATATCCTTGTTGGATGAGTGTCGCGCTTTAGAAGTACATATAACAATAACAATAACAATAACAATAATATAGTCTTTGTAGGAATTTATAGTGGATAATCCTAAACCTACTGCTAGCTGAAATTCGCTCAGTCTGCAGCTAGCAGAATTCCCACTGTTTATCCGTCAGAGTTATACCCAGTTCGAGGTCCCACCTTTCCCTTGCCTTTGCAGGTTGCTCAATCTTCTGTGTGTGTACTGCTTTGTATAGTATTGACACCAGCCGTTTAGCCTTCTCGTTCCGAAGTGTCAGCTGTAGCGGTGTAAAAGTCGGTGGCTCTGAAGGGAAATCAGAAGTAATAGAGCGAATTCCCTGCCGCTGGCGAATGTATAGGAAGGTTTCTAGGGGTGTCTGTGTTATATTCTGGAACACGTGTGCCACTGTGCGGAATAACCCCTCTTGATACATGTCCCCCCAGTTGTGTATCCTAGTGCGATCTTTAAACTTGTGGAAAAGTGTCTCCTGAAGAAGAGGCATGGCGGGATGATATACCAGCGGTAACAATGGCGAGTAAAGCATAGGCACATCCAACATCTTACTCACATGTGCCCAGGCCACCACCGTGCAACTCACTGTGGTCGGCGTCTTATCCCGCGTGGGGGTCGGAATGTACACCGCCGCCTCAATGGGGAAGGGAAGAGTGAGCCAATGCTCCGCCGCCACCTGGGGCATATAACGTGGTTGATGCAGCCAAAAATGGGCATAATGAGCATGTGCGCTGTAATAGTTTAATTCAAAATTAGGTACACCAAATCCACCCTGAGAATAGGGCCTCGTCAATACATCCTACCGTAATCTTGCGGTTTTACCCCCCCCACACTAATCGCGTCATTTCTGACCGCAACTGTTTAAAAAAGAATGACCCCGGGTGAAAGGGTATATTAAGAAACATATACAATAGTTGAAATAATATAACCATCTTTACCAAAGACACACGCCCGCCATGGAGAGAGGAGGGTAATCCATTTTGATATATTATCCGCAATTCGAACCATAGCGGTCCCGTAATTAAGACGCATCAATTCATCTCCATCCCTCGTCACACGGATGCCTAAATATTTCAGTTCATCCTCGCACCATGCCATCGGATAGTCCAATGGAAAGCGACTTATTGCATCAGTAAGGGGAAAGATACTGGACTTACCCCAGTTTATCTGGACCCCTGAAAGCAATCCAAACACTATAAATTCTCGAAGGATAATATTTAAGTTCTGTTGGGGGTTTCGTATGTAGAGTGTAATGTCGTCCGCATAGAGGGAAACCAATATCTGCCTCATGTTGCATTGCAATGCTCTGTCACAGTGGTGCTGACGCAATTTAGCCACCAGTGGTTCCACCGCGATCGCGAACAACAGGGGAGACAGGGAGCAACCCTGCCTCGTACCTCTCGTTATTGAATAACCCTCAGAAGTTTTGCCATTAATCACTATTCTAGCTGTAGGTGAGCAATACAACAAACGTATCCAGGAAAGGAAAAGGGTGGGAATCCCATTCGGGACATCACACCAAATAAATAGTATCACTCAATGGAGTCTAAAGCCTTTGTGGCATCCAGGAAAACTGCTGCCAAAGGTAACTCCGAAGAAACGTTATTCAATATTGTGAATAGGGTCCGCAAGTTATGGGATGTTGCATGCCCGGGCACAAATCCCGACTGGTCAGGCAGTATTAAATGTTCCATGAGTAGACTGAGACGATTAGCTATGAGCTTAGCTAATATTTTAACATCACAATTGAGCAGTGACAGGGGCCTATACGAATCACAGTGGTGCGGTGTTTTCCCTGGTTTTAATAGGGAGACGATGATCGCCTCTCTCATGGAAGGGGGAAGACGCCCTACCTCCAGTGCATCCTCATAGACCTCACACAGTATAGGTTTTATAAAACTCGACTGGGATACCATCCGACCCCGTGGGCTTACCCAACTGCTTATGCATGATGGCTTCCCTGACCTCGTCAAGCTCGAACGGGGCACACACAAATGTCCGCTGTGTATCGTTCAACCACCCCAGCGATATATCGTCCAAATATGCATCTAGGTTCAATTTTCCCATCCTAGTGGTTGTATACAATGCCGTGTAGTGCTCAGTGAAGGCATTAAGTATGGTCACAGTGTACATATATACAATGCCGTCCAACCCTTTCAAGTCTAGGATTACATTAGAGCCTCATGACCTCCGAATCGTCTCTGCCAGTGCCTTCGCAGGCCTCTCCCCCTCGCCATAGCGGCGGGCCCTCCAATACTTCCCTCAAAATCTCGCCTCTCTGCGAGCCTCATAGATGTAGGCTGTGAGTTTCGATCTAAACTGAGATTGTGTTATGCCATCCGGCCTAGTAACTAATCTGCTCTCCAATGACTTAAGCTCGGTCTCAAGTGTACGTAACGTGTTCAAAATATCTTTAAGCATCCCAGCACCCTTTGCTATGCAAAAGCCTTGTAACGGCACTTTGAAAGCTTCCCAGATAATTTCTACGCTATCTACCGAATCCTTATTACGTATGAAAAAATCTTTGATCTCCACTCTGAGCTCCTCCTGAAACACAGTGTCTAGTAGTATGGTAGGTTGCAACCTCCAGCTGCTTCTGGGAGGACCATAATCTGTGGAGGACAATGTAAGCCATACCGTTGCATGATCCGAGTAAGTCCTGGCTAAGTGTTGCACTTGTAAAATCGCCGGACACAGCACGACACTCAAGAAAATATAGTCCAGTCTCGCCCATGTCGCCGCCTGCGCAGTAAAGTGGGTACCCTCTAGGTCGTTAGGGTGCAAGTGTCTCCACGCATCTATCAGATTGTGGTCCATGAGTGTGGAATGCAGCATGGCACAGGCTTTTGTGTAATGATGGGGAGCTGGTTGGGACCTATCAATATCCGGACTCCGCGCAATGTTAAAGTCACCTCCCCACACAATATGGTTGGACCCAATGTCCACAATCTATGCCCATAGTTCTGTAAAGTAGTGGGGGCCGTCCACATTAGGACCATAACAGCAGGCCAGGGTAACAGAATCAGACCCCAACCTCCCCCAAGTCAGGCAATATCTCCCCTGGGCAACCCACGTGGCTCCTGCTAGTGTGAACGGAGTGCCCCTCTTAACCAGAATCGCCACACCTCTCGCATAGGAAGAGAAAGAAGAAAAGATCCTGTGTGCCGCCCATTTACAAGCAAATGTGATGTTACGTCTTGGGTTGAAGTGTGTCTCCTGCAGCATTGCTACGTATACCTGGTGTCTGTCAAGATAGGATAGTATTTGGCGTCTCTTACGCGGGTCACGCAGCCCCCGTACGTTCCATGTAATTATGTTTAGTTTAGTGCTATCAATGAGGGTCATGAGCTAGGCCTTGTACATCTCTACAGTGCTCCATCGGATAGCATTGCCGCTGTTCCAGATCTACCACCTTTAGTCGCTCAACAACTGCGGCTCCAGTACAACAAGGACATTTCAAAGTAATATTAATCTTTGTGTACGACCATACAGTAAATCCCTTAGATGTGCTTATTGACAACCACATGTACCAAATAACCCCCTCGAACAAACCCCCCACAGACCTACGTCTATTCAACAAGAACTGCAAATTCCCTCCCCCCACACACTGAAGCAACCCAATCTTGCCAGAATCCCACGTCCACCCTCCCACCCTGCATCCAAATTGGAACCCCACTTCCGTTACCCTCCCCTCATAGTTCAAAACTTGTACTTCCCTGGGGTAATACCCATAGGGGGACCTTCTAGACAGCTACGCAGTCTCCTCGCTCCCCTTAAGTTCTCCTCCGACGGCACTGCCGGCCCTATCATGAGGAGGGGGAGCATGCCTTGAACCACAAAAACATGTAAACAATTGAGCCATACTGGAAGGATCTCACCTCGCATCAGCTAGATTGTCCGACCCAGCCTACCAATCCGTAATAGTTCTCTTGGATGTGTGCAGATTACTTTGCTGGAGTCAGTCATTCCAGATCCTCATTTTCATTCATGTCACCATTCCGCTGCGAGGCCTCCAGTCACACTCCACCCCGGTTTGCTCGTTTCAATGTTCAGAGGAAGTCTTCGACTTGCTGGGGAGACGTGAAGAATCGCTGCTTCCCTTGGTGCGTCACTCTGAGTTTTGCTGGGTAGAGGAGTGCGTAATCAATTTGCTCCGATCGCAACTTCCGCTTGACTTCCACAAGCACTGCGGCGCTCTTCTTGCACGATAGGTGTGAAGTCTGGATATATGGAAAAGGTGTTACCATCATATGTCAACTTCTGCTTGTTTCTCGCAGCTCTGAGGGCTACATCCCTGTCTCTATACTTAAGTAATCGTGCAATTATAGGTCGTGGGGGGCTTCCCGGCACCGGATGTGGACCGAGGGTTCTGTGTGCCCTTTCCACTATGAACTGCGAGGAAAAGGCGTCTTTGTCTATGGACTCCAGCAGTAGTTTTTCTATATAGTCCTCCATTCTACCAGTATTTGTCGATTCTGGTATGCCTATGACGCGTATGTTGTTGCGCCGACTGCGCGCTTCCAAGTCCTCGTTTTTTGTGGCTATGACGGGTAGCAGTTTATCTATTCTCGTAAGTTGCACTCTATGGGTTGCAGTGACGTCATCTGATTCTGATATGTGTCCTACCGCCTCCTTAATGCAGTCTTCATGGCCATCTAGCTTATGTGCAATGGCATCCATCCTAGAGGACATCCGGTCCACCTTGTCCACCACTGTTGCAAATCCTTGCCGCATCTCTTGTAGTATATTGGCCATGTCCAAGGCCTGTGAATTGGCTCCCCCTCCAGCGCGCTCAGCCAAGTCCTGCTCCTGGTCGTCAGCAGTAGATTTGCTTCCCTTTTTGCAGCTTCGAAATTTAGTTTTGGTTGACGAGTGTCGGGCTTCCCCATATTTCAGCAGGAGTGCGACGCCTTCTGCGTATGTATCAGGAGTAATCAAGGCAACCACCAGTCTAGGGTGAAGTGTGAGGGCCAGCCCGAGTCACCACGTGGCCCTTTCGTCGTCAGCAGCTGATCCTGCCCCGTACTCTTGTCGCGTCAGCTTGCTCTGTCCAGTGCTTCTCAGCTGCTCTGACCTCACTGGGTCAGCTACTTGCCCAAGACTGTGTCCCGCTGAAGCATCACCTCATAATCGCCAGCTGCCTTCTCCACCAATGTATGGCGATTCACGGAGCTACTTGAGCCCCTTCCAAAGCCCTGTAGGGCACAACGGCAGCAGGTTGCTAAGTCCGTAAAACCGCAGCAGCGTGCGACATCCAGCACCCACAATATGGTGGGGGGAGTACAAGTGGCGGCCCGGCAGTCACAGTCCCCGTCAAACCACCGCCCAATGCTCTGCCGCTCCAAGGGGGTTTATCGCGCCTGTCGCAGGTCGCTTCAGGTGCTGCGCACCGGCCAGTAAGGGTCTCACTCCTCTTGCACTCTCGTCTCAGCCGGCTATCCACGCACTGCCACTGCCCATCTCCCCTCTCGCCACGGGCATCACACAGACTGTTCCATACCGTAACCGAGGCGTGTAGGGGAAGAACACTGCTCAGTATCTTCGCGAAGCCTGTCTCCACACCTCAGAACGGCTCTCCTGCCAAAGGCGCTTTCCCCGCAGCCGCCGTGGTATGTCCGGCCTCCTCAGTATATTTATTATCCTGCACCGGTGTTCACTAGATCTTCACAGTGGGGGGGGGACACGCGCCAATCCTCCACCGCTGCGCAATGTGGGCTCCCCACAAATTCAGCTACACAGTCCTCGCCGCCTCCGTCAGTATGTCCGCATCCATCAATCACATCGCAACACCATTATGGCTCTCAGCGAAGTCTCTCGGGCAGTGGCCTCATGGAAACCTGCGCCGCCACCCCCAGCAGTACTATCTCCATAAATGCCTCCTTGGCGTCATGTTGCACGGGCAGTCCGCCTCTGCGCCGTGACTCGGTCGTTAGCGATAACACTAACTCACTGTGTTGTTGCCGGACGTGCGGCCTGGTTGCCTCGTGGTAATCCCCGACCTTTCCCAGCCACTGCAGCCGAGTCACAGCTCCATGCAGGTCAGGCGGGCGGCGCGGCTCAGATTTCAGGAGCCCGCTGCTCTGGTTGTCCGCCGCCGATCCTTCCGCACTTCACTCCACTTGTAGCCGCAGGGTAGCGCCACCGATCTCTCAACAATTTAGCCCAATTAGCGCCCAATTGTTCAGGATAAGTGGAGGATATCAGTTCCAGGAAGCAGGAGCCTCACATCAGTGTGGCCATGCTGCTTGCGCTCTCTCTAGCGCCCCCCTCATTGGGGTAAAGTGTGGATTTTTTTGTTAGGGCTCATTTGACCTTTGCTAAGAAAATGTAAGTGATGTCCAAGATGGTTGTTGTGGCCTCAGGATGCATTAATGGTGTATTTTCTACTGAGGCCATTGTCAATGGTGATTAACATCTGAAGGATGAAAGGCTTAGATGGCCATTCTGGGATTCCAGGGCGATCTGCTGATTCCAGCTATCAGCAGTGAGGGCTTAACTTATTTCCCTTTTTGTAAAATCATTGTTATCTGTAGCCTCTGCTTTGACTTAAAGAGCACGCTTTAGTGCCCTGACTTCAGAATCCGTTAGAGTCTTTGAACTACCAGCCACCAAGAACCCTTTTTGTATGCGTGTAGTTGACTTAGAAACCTGTGAAGGTGGGCAAAAAATAGTCACTACGAAACACTATTGTCAGGAAAGCACGGCCAACAGGGTGGCTACTGATGTGGCGCTTTCTGTACTGGATGGATGCAGTTGCTGCTTGTTCCAGCAGTCTCTCTCATCTCACCTGGTGGTACCACACGTCCTCCTCATATTTTGAAAGCCCTTGTGTAGCAAACACACCATGGGCCATCTGTTTCTATTGGACAGAAACCATTGAGTGGTGATGCGCTAGCACCTTTTTGGTTGGTACTATCACTTCGTCTGCTTTATCTTCCTTGCAGTTTTCACAGTCATTAGGCTGGTGGACAGCCGGAAAACTGTCACTTTTGAAAAGTTCAATATTATGGAAATGTTCATGTGTATGTTTGTTTAATTTCCAGCTGTTGTTTGGGATTGGTCTGTGTGGAATCCTTGTACACGCATTAGTCTGGTCCTCCTATGACTACTGCCTCCATAGTGTATGATCTTCAGCCTGTTTTTGGTTTCCGCGCCATTGTTCAATTAGGTAGACTAGTATTCTTAGAACATCCCATATTCACGAGAACATCAGAATACATCGGCTCTGCATGCAGCCATTGGACCTCGATGGAGCGAGTCGATGAGACGAGGTCCATGTGCCATCACGGGCTCAGCCTAGACTTGTCCAATTGAGATCGATGGTTCAGTGCGCAAACTGGGCTTTTGGCTTCTTCTCACATATTGACCCCACCAGTTGATCCAACTCACAGTAGGGCTTTGGTTCTCATGCACTGGATGATCGTCCTCCTCCAAGCCTCACAGACGCATTGCCTTTAATCCCACCTGTCTGCTCGCCATTTCACTACTGAAGCGTGAAGGAGAGCGCTGTCTAGATATGTGAATTTTACCTGTCTCCAGAAAAAAATTTATTTAGCAATTTTACCACTCTCTCCTTTTCTCATGAAGGCAAAATGTTCCAGTAGAGTTGCAGTCACTTCAGCAGGGTCTCTTATCTGGCAGTCGAGTGCTCGTAAAATTCCTTTGGCACATGATTGCAAAGTCCCTATCTCTATCTTCACGTCACTGGCTCAGATCTGGCAGGAGTCATCACTTTGCACGGGCCAATTTTCTTCTTCTTACTTTCATTTTTATGTTGAGCCTGCAGCAGCGCACATGCCCTGCACTGGCGAGACTTTTAGTAAGGGGCTTTGAAAAGCTCACCAGAGGCTCATGCGTGTGTGGCCTATTGCTTGCCGTTACCCACACATGCGCCATATGTTTTGAATTATCGTGCCCAGACACAGGTGCGATAATTCAAAACATATGGTCTGGTGCTCGCTCTTGCGCGCGCGCCACTCACTCCATCATCATGGCTCATTAAGCGCATGGCTCGCGGGCACTCTTATATCGCGCGCACATGGGCTGCGCGCCACTGCTCCTGCTAGTTTATAAGAATAAAGAGTGACCCGTTCAGTTTCTATGTGGTTGAACCGAAGTCTGTGCTCTTTACATGCTGTTTTAATTTAGCATCTCCTAACCTTCATGCTTCCGTCCTCCTCAATCATTTTCTGTCCACTCGCCATGTTGGGAGAGATGGCTCCATTTCATTTTTACCTCTGCCACTGCGACCTTCACATATGTTTTGGAATTGTTAATGAAGCAGCCTAAATATGCAAAGGGAACCCATGGTAATTAATTAATGTCTAAATAAAATAGTTTCCCTCGAATACAGCAGTCTTCAAGCACAACAAATCCATGTTCTATACTCGAACAATGGTGAAAGCTGCAGCGCTGGAAGACTTAATGGCCTGCTTTTCTTGTACGATTTAAGTGCAGAACTTTTCGTTTACATTTTGAGGATGGTATGGTGAGTGACTAGAATGCCTTGCCAAAACACCTGCATAGACACTGCTCATAAATGGATAAACATATTCAAGCAACAGTCTCCTCAAGTGTCCCTTCTGTCGCTCTTCTCCATTGAGGAGCAGAACATGTGGTGCATTTGGACCAGTCAACGCATGTGCTGTGTTTACTTACTTATTGCCTTTTTTAGAAACTTCTGAATGTGGGTTGAATGGGAGTATTTTTCTGTTTTTTCACTTATTTGTCCTACAGACACCACCCCAGACATTAGCTCAGAAATCTGAATAGCAAGTGTAGCATTTGGGATTTTCCTTTTTAAATATTCAGGTTTTTTTTAATCATATATTAAGGATGCATGCAAGGGCAAAAAAAAAAGAAATAGCTCACCTAGCACATGTCAAACATAACTTTTGTTACAAGTCCACTATTCACAGATTAAAAGGGTACGATGGGGAGTGGTACATGCATCATAAGAACAAGCCTTCCTCTGCCATTTCTGATGTGAGATTCATCACCTTCATACTCTTCAGGCGCCAGACTGGATAATCTCTCTCTCTCTCTTTCTCTCTCTCTCTAAATCTCTCTAAATCTCTCTAAATCACTCTCTCTTTAAATCTATTTTTCTCTCTCTCTCTAAATCTCTGTCTCTCTCTCTCTCTCTCTCTCTCTCTCTCTAAATCAATCTCTAAATCTCTCTCTCTAAATCTCTCTAAATCACTCTCTCTTTAAATCTATTTTTCTCTCTCTCTCTAAATCTCTGTCTCTCTCTCTCTCTCTCTCTCTCTCTCTCTCTCTCTCTCTCTAAATCAATCTCTAAATCTCTCTCTCTCTCTCTCTCTCTTTGAACCTCTGTAAAACTCTCTCTCTAAATCTATCTCTCTCTCTAAATCTCTCCCTAAATCTCTCTTGCTCTAAATCTCTATCTCTCTCTCTCTCTCTCCCTCTCTCTCTCTCTCTAAATCTCTCTCTCTCTCTCTCTCTCTCTCTAAATCTCTTGTTCACTATAAATCTCTATCCCTAAATCTCTCTCTAAATCTCTCTCTCTCTATCTATCTCTCTCTCTCTATATATATATATCTCTCTCTAAAGCTCTCGCTCTCTAAATCGCTCTCTCTCTCTCCCCCACCCCCCCCCAGCTCCCCCCTCTTCTCAATCTTTCCTCCCCCTGTCGGCATTTTCTCGCTTTCAAACTCATCCAGAATCTTACATTATTTTTCAACTAGCACTTTGAAACCCGCAAGTCCTCTCCCAATCTCTCTCTCTCTCTCTAAATATCTCAATCTTTCTCAATCTCTCTCTCTAAATCTCTCTCTCTAAATCTCTCTCTAAATCTCTTGCTCTCTCTCTCTAAATTGCTCTCTAAATCTCTCTCTCTCTAAATCTCTCTAAATCTCTTGCTCTCTCTCTAAATATCTCACTCTCTAAATGTCTCACTCTCTAAATCTCTCTCTCTCTAAATCTCTCTCTCTCTAAATCTCTCTCCAGACTCTCCTTGGGCTACAGAAGTTTATGTTCAGTTTTGGCATAGAATGAATAGCCACATGTGTAATGAGTGTACAGTGGGGGTTTAGCTTCCCTTGGCATAGCCATTAGATCTCGCCTTTGGGACCTTATAAGTGTTTAGTTATCAGCACAATATCCTTGGTGCAACAACATCAACTGTTGCATGGCTAAACACTTATAAGGTCCCAAAGACGAGACCTATTGGCTATGCCAATGCTTGTTTTCGCTTAGTTACAGCATTAATATGTGGGGAAAATGCATAAGGACAATTTTCTCCCTGCGTCTAGGCCTCCTCAAAATTGCCTCCTCATTGCATATCCGGACTCTGCTTCTGTCTGAGTTTTTTGATTCTTGATTAAAATGTTTACTGAGACTTGGAATTAGCCTGATTTGTAATTGAAAGTAAAAGTTTGCAGGTCGAGCACTTTGGTGATAGAGATGAATTTGGAAAGAAAGATTTCAACTTGAAACACTCCCCTCACTGTTTATTGCGCCGTTTACTGCTACCTGGCTCACTGTCATCAGTACTTAGTCCAGTTGATGATGATACACATAACTATTACAAAAGGGTGATGGATGTGTAATGAGTGCAAAGTGATATCTGATACCCTAGGGCAAGTTTGCATTGAATGATATGATGATGCTTTCCTGCCTGCAAGATTGCTTATGGTATCTGGTTTGCCAAATAGCTATGGGTTATATATAAGCTGAGTTGCTTATTTTCTGCTGTGACATGATAAAAAACACCTTACTGAGGATTGCAGTCAGCCTATTTTATTGATGTTGTCATTGCACCATTGTGAGACTCATATTGTAAGTTTCCTGGACTCGGCTGACCAGGACAAAAGATATATATATTTGCAGTTTATGTCCCAAACGTACAGGTAGCATACAAGACTGGACTCCCCCCGTACAAGTAATCACCAGATCCACTGGGGGGGGGGGGTTTGCTGGGGGTTATATTGCTTATGGTTTGGAATAATGGCTACACCTCAAATGTCAGCCTATTACAACATGGAGGTCTACTGTATGTCCATGGACTGAATGTCTATGTGGTGTGTGAGCCAGAGTCTCAGGTGCCACTTCTCAGCCACTTCTTACACTAATCATTGTCATAGACATCCTTCCTACTGTCTTCTGTGCTCCTCATCTATAAACTGTTATAATTCTGACAGCTCTCTTCTACCTCTGACATATCATCCCAGTCTCTGACAGAACATCCCAGATCTATCCTCAATTCTAAGCACTTTCAGATCACGTCAAGCTCTAGTACTTTCCTCTCTTTCTACAGCTGCGCAGAGGTGAGCACCGCTATAGTAAGGAGATGAAAGAATGTGAGCACTGGCCGGACAGAATTCATCCTTGGAACTGAATAGCAAAACAGTGAAACCACTGAGACGTTTCCACATCACATTGTTGTGTGCAGAATCGAGCCTGTGCTTTTAATTTTCACATTTTTTGTTTTTGACACACCAAAACGTTTGGCAGGTGCTTTCCAGTGAGAAAATAGCACTTGAATTGAAATTCTGAAGCGTGTACACCTTCAGCTATCTCACTGTAGGAGGGACATTCCCAGTCCCAATTTTGAGAAGTTGAAATGACTATTTATAATACATATCTTTTTTTATGGTTGGCCCTATGTTAGTACTTTTCATAAAAAACACACATCATTGGAGTCTTCAAAACCCCTTCTTCTTCCGAGCCTATGTCACACAAAAAAATCCCCCTTTTTAAACTCTGGCTGTTAGGATTTATAATGTTTAGAGCTGGGTTTCCAGCTATAAAAATGTTTTTTTTTTTTGCAAAAGTGATAAATTAAAATACACTTTCTGAAGGTTAGAAGGATATATTCAAACTCTCCTAGACTTCTACTGACAGTATGGGAACCTACAACATCACACACACTTTAAGACTTCTATTGATATTATGAGGACCAGGAAGACACACCCCTGATCTGATTGGTTGCTTTCTGTCCTTAGCAACTGCACTGTCTGTGTGTGTAGAGAGAGAATATTTTTGTGTGTATAGGAGGGCATTCATCACACACACTGTCTGAAAAATAGGAATTATGAAGCCCTCTCCAAATTTTCACTCAGACAGCTGAGAGAGCTCCCCTCAGTATGTAAGCACTGTAAACGTTATGAGGACCGGCTTTCCGGTCCTCATAGCGCACTGGTCCTCATAGCGTTGGTGTGCAAACATGTTCTGGTCCTCATAAATATAGATATACAAACACACACACACACACACACACACACACACACACACACACACACACACACACACACACACACACACACACACACACACACACACACACACACACACACACACACACACACACACACACACACACACACACACACACACACACACACACACACACACACACACACACACACACACACACACACACACACACACACACACACACACACACACACACACACACACACACACACACACACACACACACACACACACACACACACACACACACACACACACACACACACACACACACACACACACACACACACACACACATGTTTATATCACTCTATGAAGACCAGTGAAAAAAACCTACATTATGAGGGCCACCCTTTCTGATCATCAGAGAATCAAAATGATCATACATTTTATGTTTATACTTTATTGACAGTATGAAAGTTATATCAGATTTTCAAAAAACGATTATGGGAATAGTTTTGAGACTTTCTGACATAACCCCCTTATGAGGACCGCACATGTCCCGTATCCAAGAGTTATGAAGACCATTTTTACACACTACATAAAGACAGCAAACAGCTTTACGAGGACCGGTGTGTGTTTTTTTACAAGTCTGTTTATGAGGACCAGATTATATTTTACATATAGTGTCTTCCTATTTGGTACAGTATATATTTGTCAAAAAAACAGTCTTTATTTGGATCCCTTTCGTATGTGACTGACAATTTATTACAGAATACATATGCATTTAGCAAACACTGCTTTCTTATTTCATCCAGCGAATATTTAACTGACCATACTGGATTTAAAATAGTGTATTATTTAGACAATACCTTTAAAAAATAGTTCCTAACTGCTAAATATCCATCTTTTCACTGTGTTTCCCTTTGAATTTGTGTAGTTCTGCATCCTCAATTCAGTTGGTATTTTGAACATTTGCGAAGTGAAGAGCTGCTTTTCAGTTTCCAGCCACATGTGCTATTTTCTTAAAGTAGTAAAAAATGTAGGGCCCGGATTAAGCATTGTAGCACTTGTAAAACTGCAGACGGGATCTCCATCTCGTTTGTGAAGGTGTATTCCATTCGTCCAACTCTAATTATGGCATTAGACAATTTGTAAGTAAATTCTGTCCATAAATTGTGAAAATCTGGTTAAACGTCAACTTCAACATAAGAACTTGAGGTCGCTCAGATAAGACCTGGAAGGCAAGAGTAGAGCTGAACCTATTTTGATCTTTAAAATGGGGATACATAGGTGTTTGTCTTTCAGTAGCTATGAGTTTTACACATGTTTAGGTGCCTGATATGTCTGTGCTTCTATTGCCATCATATGGATCATATCTTAGTGTGTGTCAAAAAAGTGTGATCTGTTATCCATCACAACAAGGACCATATGATATAGTGTGTTACACATCTGACCCTATTCTCATAACAATTACCTCACCATTAGGTCTGATGCAAATTTGTGCTGTTATCAATGCTACTGCTATCAAGCATGAATTTCTTTTCTATTCAATAAGGACTATATCACTAGTATATTACAATTGCATGTGGTTTTACCATTCACACTGAGAAACAGATAATATGGCATGCTACAAGATTTTGTTCTTTGATACATCACATTGAGGGCCACATCAAGGTGTTTGTTAGTAATATGAGCGTGTGCCTATTCATCACAGAGGACATTTTCATACTGTCAGGGATCGACAAATCCGAAAAATGGTACTAGTCCTGAAGGTCTGGTGCCATGGAAAATCCCCTCGACCTGACTGCAACCCACTTGACCTTCGTCTCTGAAAACGGAGCAAAAGTGACAAGATAACAAGATTTAAAGGCATCTTTATTGCTCAATCCCTTTGTGAGCAATAAAAATGCCTTCAAATCGTGTTATGTTGTCACTTTTGCTCTGTTTTCAAAGACATAGGACAAAAGTTAGTTTGATTTCCTACTCGCCAGAAAGGGCGAGTAGGACCTAAAAATAGCTCGTCCTCATCCATTCTCACTCGCAAATGCGAGCGGGCGAGTGGATTTGTCGAGTCCTGTGTGTATTGCAGGGTTGTGCATGCTTTAAACATCACCAGGAGAAAAATATTATGGAGTGTGTTACAAGTCAATGCTTGTTAGACCAGTCAGCCTTAGGGTGATCATCCCCAAAGCTTATTGCCTTCACCCCCACTATATTTATGAATTTGCTTTTGTTGGCCTTAGGACTGCTAACCAGTGCTAAAGTGCTTGTTCACATTTCCTAAAACATGATAAAATTGGGCTACAGACCCCATTGTTACATTTAATTTATTTGCAAGTACCTAGTAAAGTGATATTGCATGTACACCCACAGCCTGTAAATTAAATGCTATTAGTGTCCCTACAGCACTTTTTGAGCCACCCACTTAAGTAGACTTTGTTTAACCTGTCCCTGGTCTGCCACTGCAGCTTGTGGGTGCAATTGTAAACTGCCATTTCCACATGTCAAAATAAACCTTTTACCAAGCATAAACCAATCTGTTGAGTACATATAAGTCACCTAAAGGGTAGGCCCTCAAAAGCACATAGGGCAAGGTGCAGTTTACTTTAAAAAGTTGGACATGTAGTTTTTAATCTGACATGTCCTGGTAGTCACTGTTGCAAGGCCTGCCTCTTTCATAGCATACCATTGGGTACCTTATTACATTTAATAAGTGTTAATTTTTGATTGGGAGCAGGTAGGAAAGTCATGAATGGTATCAGAGTAATTTAAAACCATCTTGAATGGTAAATTCATATTTCAATCCTCAATTTTAAAAATGCCACTTTTTAGAAAGTTGGAAACAAGAAAAAGGTCTGGACGTACATTTTGGAATAAATACATTCATAAATAACCACCTTAGAATGTTTTCATTACATTTGTTATTTGTTCATTTATTTGTGGAACAAACAAGATGGATATTTCTTTCATGTCTTAAAGAAGAACAATTAGTACAAACATATATCAACAACACAATGGTAACAGTACTTTGGACATATAACAAATACTTAGGAAATGGCCAAACATGACAAAACAATAGACCAGTCCTTATTTTAACATAAAGAACAATGGCGGTACAATTCAGTTATGTGTTTCACTACATACACCTGCCATAACCAGCGACACAGTTAAACAGTTACACCTGGCCTAAATGTCCTGTTTGTACTCGGTATGGGTCGGTTGATTGGTGGTGATTATTGCTGGCTGGGTGGGGTCGACACATTTCAGAACCCTATTTGATTTCAGGGTTCTCCTCAGGACCAGGACCTGGTCATTCACATTTGAGGTGAGGGAATTCTCACGGGTGATGATGCCTTATGAACTCAAGGGGTGTGGTCCTTTTTCTCTTGTGTCCAGAAACGACCGCGGCGGTTGCTGGTGCTTCAATATGATATTCACGCTTCAAAATAATTAGATGATGACAGGGGGGACTTGTTAATGGCTTTCAAGCTGTAGCTTTGTGAATGGTTCTCATGGGGGCCTCACATGGTTCTTCTCCTCATGTACGATGTACATCCCATGTGAAGCGTATGATTTCTGGCAGAACCCGTGATGCATTGACATTTTTGTGCAGTGTAATGCCGGCGGTGGGGAACACAAGTATTTCAAGGACTTCCGCATTGTTGGCATACCAGGGAGAGACGAGGCAGCAGAGGAGGACCTCGATCGGGAACTTATAATTGAAGGAGCTGAGCCCTTCATTGAAAGACTCGCGTTCCCCACCGCCGGCATTTCACTGCACAAAAATTTCATAAGGCTGCCTTAAGATGCTTGATAGAGGTAGGACTGTACCCGATTCTGAGTGCACTCCTGACAGAGATTGTTCCCCTTAGGTGCTGATAAGCAGGAGTTGTTTTTGATAGTTTAGTCCATTAAAATGATTATATCACATTTCATATTGCAACATTGTGCGCTATTAAATCCTTTATTGAAAAAGCATCATGAATCACAGCAGGGTCATGGTTGCGGGGCGGCGTGGCGGCTGCGCATGGTGTGCTGGGATGACAGGCATTGGATTTGTTATTTTCGGGTGGCGTTTCTCAATGTACCCGTGTCGAGTATGTGCTTTCCATTAATTATACAAGTTTAGAAACTTAGTAGAACTTAAATGTTTATCTGTTATTAAGATAAATATTTATATATATTTTTGATGACCCTATATATTGTGATCATGTGAAAGCATAAGGTAAATCATGCACTTGTGTTAATTTATTTACGTTGCCTAGACCTATTTATATCAGGCCTTCTTCCAAAGGTTCTGGGCATCGTACAAGGTCCAACAAAGTCTTTTCACTATGTTTACTCATATGTGAGCTTGGTGTTTATAGGTGATAGGGTATAATCACCACGTATGTATTGGCTTTGAGAAAGACCAGTTTGGTTGAAACGCGTCAGCCGAATAAAACTTTCTTTGGAAACCTTAAAAAAAAAAAGAACCAGCAGGGTCACAATCATAATCTTGCCAGTGGTTTGCTCCTGCCCTCTAAAATGACCATAGCTTTGAGTGTTACAGATGTGTTGGTATGTTATATATGTGAGCTACTATTATCATACTTTGGATCAAGTCATGTTGTGCATCACAGCAGTTTGATTTTATCCATCACAATGAGGACCGCATGATGTTGTGTGTTACACAACTGAGCTTTTTCCTATCACTGTGATGACCACACGACTAGGTCTGTTGCAAAATTGTGCTAGTACCTAAAGTACTGTTACCAAGAATTAACTTCTTTCCATAACAAATAGGAATATATCTCATTGTATGTAACAAATTAATTTGTGTTTATCAAGTGCAATGAGCGCTAGATGCCA
The DNA here is from genome assembly GCF_964261635.1 of Lissotriton helveticus. NCBI lineage: Eukaryota > Metazoa > Chordata > Amphibia > Caudata > Salamandridae > Lissotriton > Lissotriton helveticus. The sequence continues at coordinate 626,145,302 of NC_136065.1, read as the reverse complement.
TGACAGATTTCAAGATCCCTTGCTTTGATACATCACATTAAGGAGCACATCATGCTATCTGTTACAACATGAGAGATTGTCTATTTATCATAGAAGGCAATTTCATATAGTTTTACATGGATGTGCATGTTTTAAATATTACAAGGAGGGCAATATCATGCAGTGCACTACAACTGCATGTTGGTTTATTTCTTCATTTGTAATTAATCGCAGAGACTTTGTGATGTGCTGGCATACAATAACAAGGCTACCATAGGATACTTAATAGAAATAGACCAATTCCTCATTACAACTGTATTCATGTGAGATTGGTCCCATCTGGTGTCAATAAATATGATTTGTTTAAGACTTTTAGTCCATCAAACTCATAACGAGATCACAGTGCATGTTTTAACTCTCTGTGATATTACACCACACTCTGATAAAAAAAAAACTCTTGCGTGTTTTTATCCATCAAAATGAGGACTACATTGTGGTATGCAATTCAGATGACCATGTGTGTAAATTGTGAGGTTTTATACATTGCAAAAAGGAGCATAGCAAAGCACATGTTACAGTTTTCTTTTGTGTTTCTAACATGTAATAGACACTGCCGCAACTTTACATGTGTATCAAGCATATGAACCTTTCTTATGGACACAGAAAACCATTTCATATTTTGTGTATCACAAGAAGGTGCTCTTTTATGCTTTACAATTACTCCTATATAAAGGTGGCTTATGCTCCTATGTGCACTTATAGGTCAAACTGAGGACATGTTAAATTGTGTGAGACAGGGTTGTGTACCTTTATCTGCCACAATTAATATTGTGGTGCCTATTACAGAGGTTGGCGTTTTTATCTATCACAATGAAGACTGTATCAAGATGTGTGTCACAATTGTGTGTTTTTATCCAACACAATGAGGACCACACTTTGGTTCATTTTAGACATGTGTGCTTCTGCTAACACAGAGTCACATCATGTTGCATTGAACACGTTCATGTTAATGTAGCTTCATTAGAAGTACTACATTAATGCGATTTAGTTTTATTGCACATTCCATTAACAGTAAGCTTCTTTAACATTATGTTGGGTATTAGTAAAGCGTTTTTATCCATCACAATGAGGACTGTATCAAGATGTGTATAACAACTGTGTGTTTTTATCCAACACAATGAGGACACATTTTGGTGCAGTTTAGACAAGTGGGTTTCTTCTATCACACAGTCACATCATGTTGAATTGAACAAGTTCATGTTAATTTAGCCATCATTAAAAGTACGACATTAATGTGAATTAGTGTTATCACATATTCCTTTAACAGAAAGCTCCTATGACATTATGCTGTGTATTAGTAATGTGTATCATCTTAAGTAACTAAAAGAATCTATATTGTATTGTATCTTGGAAATGTGTGCACTCATCCATCGCAATGAGGGCTCTATACAGGCCTGGTCCCTAGGACATGCATCATCCAGCCAATCGACCATCATAAAAAAGCACAGGTGCTAATGTGCACAGGTATACATTTACACTTGCAAAGAGATGACTAGTGAATGTGAGTAAATACTTCTGTGTGTGGGGTTAGTGATTTTTCAGAGGGCTTTGTTGTTCTGCAAAGTATTTGTGTGCCTGCAAATGTGCTACTTTGTAACTGTACACAAACATTTCTTCAGCCCATTCCAACCCAGGGAACAATCTGAGATTCACTTCTAACACGTGCCAGATTAAATCTGTTTACAGGGTTGGAAGTGGAAGCAATCAGACAAAAAATTGGAAATAGCATAGATGAAGGGATTATTCCATAGGGGAAAATGTTTTTAAAATGTTATTACTTCTACTTGCTTCAGAATATTTCCCAAAATCTAAGCATGCAAACTTGTTCAAGGGAAAATGGAATTCTCAAAAGAAAATGAAGACTACCCCTTGAAATACATCCTCTGTAGCTGTATGCTAACTGTCCCCAAGACAACCTTTGTGAATTAAAAAGCAGCTTGCTCATGTAATCCAAAATTATAATAAATGTAGCACTTGGTGTAGTGAATTGAGTAAATGTAAATGTAAATGTATAGTATTTAAATAGCGCACTTCTACCCAGAGGCCTCGTAGCTCTGTATTCATACCGCTGTGGAACCCATCCTGGCTTTCCTGTGAAATGTCCACTCCTGGGCACCCCCAAGGTGAAGCCAGGCATCCAAGCGCTGCTGGGGCTGTTGTGGAGATTAAGCAAGCTATTGCCCAGAGTCACAGAGTGGGACCCCTGATTAGACTAGGCACCGAGGCGAGAATTATCAGGTCCGGGGAAATTGAACCCTGGTCCCGGGCCAGACCTCTGCATCAGGGTCTGCCGCTCTAACCATTGAGCCACGCTTCTCCAGTAAATGATAAAGGGGTATAATGGTGTTTGTCTATATGAATCACAGCAGGGTCACAATCACAATCTTTCCAGTGGTTTGCTCATACCCTGCACAATGACCATAGCTTGGAGTGTTACAGGTGTTTTGGGGTGTTATATAAGTGAGCTACTATTATACTTTGAATCGAGTCTTGGTGTGCATCACAATTGTTTGTTTTTATCCATCACAACGAGGACCATATGATGTGTGTTATACATCTGAGCTTTTGTATATCACTGTGAGGACCACCCCACTAGGTCTGTTGCACAGTTGTGCTATTATCTAAGCTATTGTTACCAAGAATGAACTTATTTCCATGACAAATAGAATTATACTACATTGTATGTTACAAATTAATTCGGGTTTATTAAGTGCAATGATCACTAGATGCCTTGAAGTGTTACACGATTGTTTGCCTTGATACATCACATTAAGAAGCACATCATGCTGTCTGTTAGTAATATGACACAATATCTATGTATAACAATAGACAATCTCATACAGTGTTTTACAAAGATGTGCATGCTTAACCATCACCAGTGGGGCAATATCATGCAGTGCACTAAAACTGCATGTTGATTTACCTCTTCATTTGTAAATCATTGCAGAGAATTTGTGATGTGCTTGCCTAGCATCATAAGGCTGTCTTAAGATACTTCATAGAAACAGACCTGTTCCTCATTAAGACTGTATTCCAGTGAGAGACTGGTCCTCCCTGGTGTCAATAAATATGAATTGTTTAAGAACTGTAGTCCATCAAACTCATTACAGCATCACACTGCATGTTTTAACTCGGTGTGCTATTATACTGCACTCTAAAACAAAAACACAACAGTGTTTTCATCGATCAGAACGACGACTACATTGTGGTAGGCAATTCATGTGACCATGTGTATAGCATGTAAGCTTTTATGTAATGCAAAAAAGGGCACATCATGGCGCGTGTTACAGAATTGTGTTGAGATTTTTAACATATTATAGATTCTGCCACAACTTTATAAGTGTATCAATCATATGAACATCTGTTCAGGACACTAAAAACAACTTCATATTGTGTGTCACAACATTGTGTTCATTTATGCTTTGCAATTGCTCCTATATATATGGGGCTTATGCTCCTATGTGCACTTTATAGGTTAAACTGAGAATCATATTACATTGTGTGAGACAGGTTTGTGTGCATTTGTCTGCCAGAGGAAATATGCTGCCTATTGGAGAGGTTGGTGTTTTTATCCATCACAATGAGGACCATATCAAGATGTGTGTCACAATTGTATGTTTTTATACAACACAATGAGGACCATATTTTGGGGCATTTTAGACAAGTGTGTTTCTATCACAGAGAAATATCATGTTGCATTGAGCAAGTTCATGATAATGCAGCTATCATTAAAAATACCACATTAATGTGATTTATAGTTTTCGCATATTCCTTTAACAGAAAGCTCCTTTAACAGTAAGATGCTTTAACAATATGCTGTTTAGTTGTCATGTGTATGATCTTAGGTAACTCAGAAAACTATATTGTATTTTATCTTGGAAATGAATGCATTTTTCCATCACACTGACTGCTCTATGCAGGCCTGGTCCGTAGGAAAGGAATTTATCACCATCACAACAAATCCCAAGGGCTAATGTTGTGTGCCTTTATCTGCCACATGAAATAATATGCTGCCTATTACAGAGGTTAGTGTTTTTATCCATCACAATGAGGACCGTATCAAGATGTGTGTCACAACTGTGTGTTTTTGTCCAACACAATGAGGACACATTTTGGTGCATTTTAGACAAGTGTGCTTCTTCTATCACAGAGTAACATAATATTGTATTGAAAAAGTTCATGTTAATTTAGCCATCATTAAAAGTACTACATTAATGTGAATTAGTGTTATCACTTATTCCTTTAACAGAAAGCATGTATAACATTATGCTGTGTATTAGTAAAATGTATGAGCTTGAGTAACAAAAAAAACGATATTGTATTGTACCTTGGAAATGCATGCACTTATACGACACAATGACGGTTCTATACAGCCTGGTCCATAGGACATGCATCATCCATCGAACGATCCATCACAAAAAAGCACAGAGGCTAATGTGAACAAGTACATATGTACTCTTGGAAAAAGATGACTATTGAATGTGAGCAAACATTTTTTGTGTGTGGATAGTGATCTTCACAGGGCTTTGTTGCTCTGTATAGTATTTGTGTGCCTCCAAATGTGTTACTTAGTAACTGTCCACAAACAATTCTTGAACCCATTCCCACCCAGGGAACAATCTGAGATTCACTACTGACAAGTGCCGGATTAAATCTGTTTCCAGGATGGGAAGTGAAAGGAATCAGACTAAAAATTGAAGATGGCATAGGTGAAGGGATTACTTGACAGGGGAAAATGTTTTTCGATTGTTATTACTTCTACTTGCTTTGTAATATTTCCAGAAATGTAAGCATGTAAACGTGTTCAAAGGAAAATGGAATTCTCAAAAGAAAATGAAGGGTACTCCTTGAAATACATCCTCCTTAGCTATAAGCTAACAGTCCACAAGACAACCTTTGTGAATTAAAAAGCAGCTTGCTCTGTATCCCAAAATGATGATAATAAACGAAGCACTTGGTGTTGTGAATTGAGCCAATGATTAAAGGGTATGAAGCTGTTTGTCTACATGAATCGCAGCAGGGTCACAATCACAATCTTTCCAGTGGATTGCTCATACCCTGCACAATGACCATAGCTTGGAATGTTACAGGTGTTTTGGGGTGTTATATAAGTGAGCTACTATTATACTTTGAATCAAGTGTTCGTGTGCATCACAATTGTTTGTTTTTATCCATCGCAACGAGGACCGTATGATATTGTGTGTTACATATCTGAGCTTTTTTCTAGCACTGCGAGGACGACACCACTACGCCTGTTGCAGAGTTGTGCTATTTTCTAAACTACTGTTACCAAGAATGAACTTCTTTCCTTCACATATAGGATTATATTACATTGTATATTACAAATTAATGTGGGTTTATTAAGTACAATGTTCACTAGATGCCTTTAAGTGTTACAAGATTGTTTCCCTTGATACATCACATTACGTAGCACATCATGATGTCTGTTAGTAATATGAGACAGTAGCTATGTATAACAGAGGACAATCTCATGCACTGTTTTACAAAGATGTGCATGCTTTAACCATCACCAAGAGGGCAATATCATGCAGTGCACTAAAACTGCCTGATGGTTTACCTCTTCATTTCTAATTCATTGCAGAGAATTTGTGATGTACTTGCATACCATCATAAGGCTGCCTTAAGATACTTCATAGAAACAGACCTGTTCCTCATTAAGACTGCATTCCAGTGAGAGACTGGTCCCCTCTGGTGTCAGTAAATATGAATTGTTTATGATTAGTAGTCCGTCAAACTTATAACAGCATCACACTGCATGTTTTAACTCTGTGTGCTATTACACTGCACTCTGAAAGAAAAAAAATCACAAGCATGTTTTTATGCATCAGAATGAGGACTACATCGTGGGAGGCGAATATTCATGGGACCATGTGTATAGCATGTGAGCTTTTATGTATTGCAAAAAAGGGCACATCATGACGCATGTTACAGAATTGTGTTGAGATATTGAGATTATGCTTCTATGTGCACTTTAAGGGTTAAACCGAGGAACATATTAAATTGTGTGAGACAGGTTTGAGTGCCTTTATCTGCCAGAGGAAATATGCTGCCTATTAGAGAGGTTGGTGTTTTTATCCATCACAATGAGGACCTTATCAAGATGTGTGTCACAATTGTATGTTTTTGTCCAATGCAATGAGGACCATATTTTGGGGCATTTTAGGCATGTGTGCTTCTATCACAGAGAAATATCATGTTGCATTGAGCAAGTTCATGATAATGTAGCTATCATTAAAAATACCACATTAATGTGATTTATAGTTTTTGCATATTCCTTTAACAGAAAGATGCTTTAACAATATGCTGTTTAGTTGTCATGTGTATGATCTTAGGTAACTCAGAAAACTATATTGTATTTTATCTTGGAAATGAATGCATTTTTCCATCACACTGACTGCTCTATGCAGGCCTGGTCCATAGGACATGAATTTATCACCATCACAAAAAATCCCAAGGGCTAATGTTGTGTGCCTTTATCTGCCACAGGAAATAATATGCTGCCTATTACAGAGGTTAGTGTTTTTATCCATCACAATGAGGACCGTATCAAGATGTGTGTCACAACTGTGTGTTTTTATCCAACACAATGAGGACACATTTTGGTGCATATTAGACAAGTGTGCTTCTTCTATCACAGAGTAACATAATATTGTATTGAAACAGTTCATGTTAATTTAGCCATCATTAAAAGTACCACATAAATGTGAATTAGTGTTATCACTTGTTCCTTTAACAGAAAGCATGTATAACATTATGCTGTGTATTAGTAAAATGTATGAGCTTGAGTAACAAAAAAAACGATATTGTATTGTACCTTGGAAATGCATGCACTTATACGTCACAATGACGGTTCTATACAGCCTGGTCCATAGAACATGCATCATCCATCGAACGATCCATCACAAAAAAGCACAGAGGCTAATGTGAACAAGTACATATGTACTCTTGGAAAAAGATGACTATTGAATGTGAGCAAACATTTTTTGTGTGTGGATAGTGATCTTCACAGGGCTTTGTTGCTCTGTATAGTATTTGTGTGCCTCCAAATGTGTTACTTAGTAACTGTCCACAAACAATTCTTGAACCCATTCCCACCCAGGGAACAATCTGAGATTCACTTCTGACAAGTGCCGGATTAAATCTGCTTCCAGGATGGGAAGTGAAAGGAATCAGACTAAAAATTGAAGATGGCATAGGTGAAGGGATTACTTGACAGGGGAAAATGTTTTTCAAATGTTATTACTTCTACTTGCTTTGTAATATTTCCAGAAATGTAAGCATGTAAACGTGTTCAAAGGAAAATGGAATTCTCAAAAGAAAATGAAGGGTACTCCTTGAAATACATCCTCCTTAGCTATAAGCTAACAGTCCACAAGACAACCTTTGTGAATTAAAAAGCAGCTTGCTCTGTATCCCAAAATGATGATAATAAACGAAGCACTTGGTGTTGTGAATTGAGCCAATGATTAAAGGGTATGAAGCTGTTTGTCTACATGAATCGCAGCAGGGTCACAATCACAATCTTTCCAGTGGATTGCTCATACCCTGCACAATGACCATAGCTTGGAATGTTACAGGTGTTTTGGGGTGTTATATAAGTGAGCTACTATTATACTTTGAATCAAGTGTTCGTGTGCATCACAATTGTTTGTTTTTATCCATCGCAACGAGGACCGTATGATATTGTGTGTTACATATCTGAGCTTTTTTCTAGCACTGCGAGGACGACACCACTACGCCTGTTGCAGAGTTGTGCTATTTTCTAAACTACTGTTACCAAGAATGAACTTCTTTCCATCACATATAGGATTATATTACATTGTATATTACAAATTAATGTGGGTTTATTAAGTACAATGTTCACTAGATGCCTTTAAGTGTTACAAGATTGTTTCCCTTGATACATCACATTACGTAGCACATCATGATGTCTGTTAGTAATATGAGACAGTAGCTATGTATAACAGAGGACAATCTCATGCACTGTTTTACAAAGATGTGCATGCTTTAACCATCACCAAGAGGGCAATATCATGCAGTGCACTAAAACTGCCTGATGGTTTACCTCTTCATTTCTAATTCATTGCAGAGAATTTGTGATGTACTTGCATACCATCATAAGGCTGCCTTAAGATACTTCATAGAAACAGACCTGTTCCTCATTAAGACTGCATTCCAGTGAGAGACTGGTCCCCTCTGGTGTCAGTAAATATGAATTGTTTATGATTAGTAGTCCGTCAAACTTATAACAGCATCACACTGCATGTTTTAACTCTGTGTGCTATTACACTGCACTCTGAAAGAAAAAAAATCACATGCATGTTTTTATGCATCAGAATGAGGACTACATCGTGGGAGGCGAATATTCATGGGACCATGTGTATAGCATGTGAGCTTTTATGTATTGCAAAAAAGGGCACATCATGACGCATGTTACAGAATTGTGTTGAGATATTGAGATTATGCTCCTATGTGCATTTTAAGGGTTAAACCGAGGACCATATTAAATTGTGTGAGACAGGTTTGAGTGCCTTTATCTGCCAGAGGAAATATGCTGCCTATTAGAGAGGTTGGTGTTTTTATCCATCACAATGAGGACCTTATCAAGATGTGTGTCACAATTGTATGTTTTTATCCAATGCAATGAGGACCATATTTTGGGGCATTTTAGGCATGTGTGCTTCTATCACAGAGAAATATCATGTTGCATTGAGCAAGTTCATGATAATGTAGCTATCATTAAAAATACCACATTAATGTGATTTATAGTTTTTGCATATTCCTTTAACAGAAAGATGCTTTAACAATATGCTGTTTAGTTGTCATGTGTATGATCTTAGGTAACTCAGAAAACTATATTGTATTTTATCTTGGAAATGAATGCATTTTTCCATCACACTGACTGCTCTATGCAGGCCTGGTCCATAGGACATGAATTTATCACCATCACAAAAAATCCCAAGGGCTAATGTTGTGTGCCTTTATCTGCCACAGGAAATAATATGCTGCCTATTACAGAGGTTAGTGTTTTTATCCATCACAATGAGGACCGTATCAAGATGTGTGTCACAACTGTGTGTTTTTATCCAACACAATGAGGACACATTTTGGTGCATTTTAGACAAGTGTGCTTCTTCTATCACAGAGTAACATAATATTGTATTGAAACAGTTCATGTTAATTTAGCCATCATTAAAAGTACCACATAAATGTGAATTAGTGTTATCACTTATTCCTTTAACAGAAAGCATGTATAACATTATGCTGTGTATTAGTAAAATGTATGAGCTTGAGTAACAAAAAAAACTATATTGTGTTGTACCTTGGAAATGCATGCACTTATACGTCACAATGACGGTTCTATACAGCCTGGTCCATAGAACATGCATCATCCATCAAACGATCCATCACAAAAAAGCACAGAGGCTAATGTGAACAAGTATATATGTACACTTGGAAAAATATGACTATTGAATGTGAGCAAACATTTTTGTGTGTGTGGATAGTGATCTTCACAGGGCTTTGTTGCTCTGCAAAGTATTTGTGTGCCTCCAAATGTGTTACTTTGTAACTGTCCCCAAACAATTCTTCAGCCCATTCCCACCCAGGGAACAATCTGAGATTCACTTCAAACAAGTGCCGGATTAAATCTGTTTCATGGATGGAAAGTGAAAGGAATCAGACTAAAAATTGGAAATGGCATAGCTGAAGGGATTACGTGACAGGGGAAAATGTTTTTCAAATGTTATTACTTCTACTTGCTTTGTAATATTTTCAGAAATGTAAGCATGTAAACTTGTTCAAGGGAAAATGGAATTCTCAAAAGAAAATGAAGACTACTCCTTGAAATACATCCTCTGTAGCTATAAGCTAATGGTCCACAAGTCAACCTTTGTGAATTAAAAAGCAGCTTGCTCTGTAATCCAAAATTATGATACTAAACAAATCACTTGGGGCCATATGTAGGTATAGAAATACCGGTCGGTAACGGCCGATTTCGGCCGTTACCGACCGGTATTTGGCTTTTGAGATGTAGGTGGGTCTGAATTTACAGAATCGGTATATTTACCGATTCGGTAAATTTACCACTTCGGTATTTTACCGAATCGGTAAATATACCGATTCTGTAAATTCATATGTAGGTGACACTCCAAAGAGTGCCACAGGCCCTTCAGAGTCGGTATTTTACCACCCAATCCTATTGGGTGGTAAAATACCGAATTCAGGTGTGCATGCACATCTGTGCATGCACACCTGTGCAATGTGACACACAGACATGCCCTTAGGGCATGTATGTGTGCCACATGTCACACATGCCTGTATTTGGGGTGCTAGAGGGTGTCAAAGTGACACCCCCTGCACCCTTGCAAGATTCGGTATTTACCGATTCTGTAAATACCGACTCGGTATTTCACATTGATTCCTATGGGCTTCAAGGCCCATAGGAATCAATGTGAAATACCGATTCGGTATTTACAGAATCGGTAAATACAGACTCTTACAGAATCTGTAATTTTTTACCTACATCTGCCTTCTTCCAATTTACCGTCTCTTAAATACCGATTCGGTATGAGTCGGTATTTAAGAGTCGTTAAATCGGAATTACCTACATCTGGCCCAAGGTGTTGTGAATTGAGCCAATGATGAAGGGGTATAAAGGTGTTTATCTACATGAATCACAGCAGGGTCACAATCACAATCTTTCCAGTGCTTTGCTCATACCCTGCACAATAACCATAGCTTGGAATGTTACAGGTGTTTTAGGGTGTTATATAAGTGAGCTACTATTTTACTTTGAATCAAGTCTTGGTGTGCATCACAATTGTTTGTTTTTATAGATCGCAATGAGGACCGTATGATATTGTGTGTTACATATCTGAGCTTTTTCCTAGCACTGTGAGGACGACACCACTAGGCCTGTTGCAGAGATGTGCTATTATCTAAACTACTGTTACCAAGAATGAACTTCTTTCCATCACATATAGGATTTTATTTCATTGTATATTACAATTTATTGTGGGTTTATTAAGTACAATGATCACTAGATACCTTGAAGTTACAAGATTGTTTGCCTTGATACATCACATTAAGTAGCACATCATGCTGTCTGTTAGCAATATGAGACAGTATCTATGTATAACAGAGGACAATCTCATGCACTGTTTTACAAAGATGTGCCTGCTTTAACCATCACCAAGAGGGCAATATCATTCAGTGTACTAAAACTGCCTGATGGTTTACCTCTTCATTTGTAATTCATTGCAGAGAATTTGTGATGTGCTTGCATACCATCATAAGGCTGCCTTAAGATACTTCATAGAAACAGACCTGTTCCTCATTAAGACCGCATTCCAGTGAGAGACTGGTCCCCTCTGGTGTCAGTAAATATGAATTGTTTAGGAATTGTAGTACATCAAACTCATTACAGCATCACACTGCATGTTTTAACTCTGTGTGCTATTATACTGCACTCTGAAAGAAAAAAATCACATGCATGTTTTTATCCATCAGAATGAGGACTACATCGTGGTAGGCGAATATTCATGTGACCATGTGTATAGCATGTGAGCTTTTATGTATTGCAAAAAAGGGCACATTTTTATTTTTATTTTATTTTATTTTTAGAGTTTTCTATAGTGCGGAGCAGACCCAGCGAAGGTTATCAGAGCGCTTTACAATGGGGGCACAATACGAAATAGGACAGATTGCAAAACGAATAGCATACATAAGATCGAATTATTTTACAAAGTTCGTAATGTCGCAGGCTTAACAGTATTTCTAGCAACGAGTCGAGAGCAGCGAAGGTGTCTTTCGAGGGAAAGAGGGGGCAACTATACGGAGTACATCTGGAAAAGGTCCATGTGATAGTTTATGGGAGGAATTGAACACATAAGGAATGATTTTGCTTCTTTTTTTAACAGAAAAGTAGAGGAGATTTTTCTGATGTGGGGAGGAAGCGAGCACCATATTCTTGATGCTGCTCCGGAGAATGCTCTGTCAGGGTTTTTTTTCTTTCTGAAGCATGAGGGTTTCAGGAGTAGATTGTTAGCACTCCTAGAACGTCTGAATCCTCCAGATAAGGTCAGTTTTTACGATAGGTACGGGGGAGTATTGTGGTGAAGTGCTTTGTGAGTGATGCATCCCATTTTTAGGTGGATTCTAGCTTCAAAGGGAAGCCAGTTGAGTGTTTTCAGGTGTGGTGATATGTGGTAAAATGTTCTGGATCCTGTTAGGAGTCTAGCTGCGGCGTTGATACAGGCTTTTAATGGGGCGGTTGAGATTTTGGGAAGTCCCACGAGGGTGGTGCATCCGTACTCCAGCCTTGATATGACTAAGGACTAAACAGCAGTTTTGAGGTCCGGGTTCTCGATGAAAGGTTTCATTTTCCTGAGATAGTTGAGGTGAAAGCTTGCGTTTTTAGCTAACAGGTTGATATGTGCTTGCATTTTAAGGTTCTTATCAAGTGTAATTCCAAGTGATTTGGTGGAGTCGACCAGAGTTGGCATGCAGTTAAGTGCAGTGATCAACTTGAACCATTCCTTTTTCTCCTGGGAATTATTAGGGGGGAGATTAGAAGAAATTCTGTTTTTTGTGAGTTTAGCTTGAGGAAGTTGGTTGTTAGCCAGTGGACGGTCTTTTTGAGTGCCCTGTTCATTGATATTATGTCTTCAATGGAGGAGATCTTGATGTAGAGTTGAGTGTCATCCGCGTACATGTGGTAGGCTATGTTTGCCTGCTGTAGTAGTTTGGTTAGCGGTTCGACATATAGGTTGAATAGGGTGGGGGATAGGGTAGAGCCTTGTGGTACACCCAGAGGGTTCGGTGAGGAGCACGATAGATTTTAGTTCACCATGAAAGATTGCGTTCTGTTTTCCAGAAAGGATTTGAGCCATTGAAGGACTGAGCCTATTTTCCAGTCTTTTTAGATTTTTTTCGTCGTCCACTATTTGTAAAATGCCTGTTTCTGTGCTATGGCCGGGTCTGAAACCCGATCGGTGGGTGTTCAGAAGGTTGAAGTCCGTGATGTGTTGGTTCAGTTGTTGTTGAACACATTTTTCCAGGACCTTGGCTAGCATGGGAATGTTGGTTATGGGCCGAATTTGTTTGGGGTCGGAAGAGTTAGCTGTTGGTTTCTTTAGTATAGGGGTGACCTGGCCTGTTTGTAGGCAGTCCTGTATGTGCCCTTGCACTAGCGAGGCGTTGATGATTTTGGTCCAGAGAGGGGAGATGACTTGGTAGATGTGGGGAAGGCAACTTGAGGGGACTGGGTCATTGAAATGGTTGTTGAGTTTGGTGGTTGCTAATGTTTTGGTGATGTCATTAGGATCGTAGAGTTTGAAAGTGGAGCAGTGAAGGGTGGAACTGAGGACCATATTAAATTGAGTGAGACAGGTTTGAGTGCCTTCATCTGCCAGAGGAAATATGCTGCCTATTATAAGTGAGCTACTATTATACTTTGAATCAAGTCTTGGTGTGCATCACAATTGTTTGTTTTTATCCATCGCAACGAGGACCGTATGATATTGTGTGTTACATATCTGAGCTTTTTCCTAGCACTGCGAGGACGATACCACTAGGCCTGTTGCAGAGTTGTGCTATTATCTAAACTACTGTTACCAAGAATGAACTTCTTTCCATCACATATAGGATTATATTACATAGTATATTGCAATTTAATGTGGTTTATTAAGTACAATGATCACTAGATGCCTTGAAGTGTTACAAGATTGTTTGCCTTGATACATCACATTAAGTAGCACATCATGCTGTCTGTTAGTAATATGAGACAGTATCTATGTATAACAGAGGACAATCTCATGCACTGTTTTACAAAGATGCATGCTTTAACCATCACCAAGAGGGCAATATCATTCAGTGCACTAAAACTGCCTGATGGTTTACCTCTTCATTTGTAATTCATTGACGAGAATTTGTGATGTGCTTGCATACCATCATAAGGCTGCCTTAAGATACTTCATAGAAACAGACCTGTTCCTCATTAAGACTGCATTCCAGTGAGAGACTGGTTCCCTATGTTGTCGGTAAATATGAATTGTTTATGAATTGTAGTCCATCAAACTCATTACAGCATCACACTGCATGTTTTAACTCTGTGTGCTATTACACTGCACTCTGAAAGAAAAAAATCAAGTGCATGTTTTTATCCATCAGAATGAGGACTACATCATGGTAGGTGAATATTCATGTGACCATGTGTATAGCATGTGAGCTTTTATGTATTGCAGTAAAAGGGCACATCATGGCGCATGTTACAGAATTGTGTTGAGATTTTGAGATTATGCTCCTATGTTCACTTTTTCTTTTTGTTTTTTAAACTTTATTTCCAATTTTGTAAAATACAAAAGACAAAACCCCCCACGCAGGCATCATTAAAAACAGTTGTATACGGATCGACTGACTCATTATGGCGCATCACGGAATAGGACAACATCTGAAAACAAGGAAGTACATGTAGCATATTGAGCAGCATATTACGAGACTCGTGAGGAATACAGGCCAGGTCTCATGTCATGCACCCCGCAGGCAACTCCTCAGTGGTATTCACCCCCCTCTCCCTCAGCCTATGTTCACTTTAAGGGTTAAACTGAGGACCATATTAAATTGTGTGAGACAGGTTTGAGTGCCTTTGTCTGCCAGAGGAAATATGCTGCCTATTACTATAGTTGTTTTTTTTCTCCATCACAAGGAGGACCATATCAAGTTTTGTGTCACAATTGTGTGTTTTTATCCAACACAATGAGGACCACATTTTAGTGTATTTTAGGCTTGTGTGCTTCTTCTGTCACAGAGTCATACCATGTTGCATTGATCAAGTTCATGTTAATGTAGCTATCATTAAAACACTACATTAATGTGATTTAGTGTTATTGCATATTCCTTTAACAGAAAGCTCCTTTAACAGTAAGCTGCTTTAACATTATGCTGTGTTTTTGTAGGGTGCATCATCTTGGGTAGCTCAAAAAAAGCTACATTGTATTTTATCTTGGAAATGTGTGTACTTATCCACTTATCCATCACAATTATGGCTCTATACAGACCTGTTACATAGGACATGAATTTATCTCCATCACAAAAAGGCCCTAGGGCTAATGTTGTGTGCCTTTATCTGACACAGGAACTATTATGGAGCCTATTACAGAGGTAAGTGATTTTATTCATCACAATGAGGACCGTATCAAGATGTGTGTCACAATTGTGTCTTTTATCAAACGCAGTGAGGACCACATTTTGGGCCATTCTAGACATGTGTGCTGCTTCTATCGCAGTAATATCATGTTGTACTGAACAGGTTCATGTTATTTTAGACATCGTAAAAAGTACCACATTAATGTGATTTAGTATTATCACTTATTACTTTAACAGAAAGCTCCTATAACATAATGCTGTATATTACCAATGTGTATGATCTTATGGATCTTATGGAACTAAATAAAATTACATTGTATTGTATCATAGAAATGTGGACACTTATCCATCACAATGACGGCTATATATAGGCCTGGTCAATAGAAAAGCATTTATCTCCAGTACTGAATAGCCCAAGGGCTAATATGCACAAATATACATGTACAATTTGAAAAAGACGACTATTGTATGTGAGTAAATATTTGTGTGTGTGTGGATAGTGATCTTCATGGGCTTTAGTGCTCTGCAAAGTACTTGTGTGCCTGCAAATGTGTTACTTTGTAACGGTCCACAAACATTTCTTCAGCCCATTCCCACCCAGGGAACAATCTGAGATTCATTTCTAATAAGTGCTGGAATAATGGGGTTTCAGAGTGGGAAGCGGAAGGAATCAGAATAAAAATTGGAGATGGCATAGATGAAGGGATCACTCAACAGGCAAATATGCATGCAGAAAGGAAATATTTAACTACTTCTACTTGATTCTACATAGTTCACATTTTTTTTACATTTATGCTTATTCAAGTAAAAATTATGTTCTCAAAAGAAAATGAGAAATAATGAAATACTGCTACTGCAGAAGCATATTAAGAATAATCAAGAGAACCTTTGCAAATAAAAAAAACAGCATGCTCGTGTAATCCAAGCACACTAATAATCAATGACAATAAATATAGCACTTTGTATTGTGAATTGAAGAGGATCTAGAAGCCTTAAGGTATGTTGCTATTTGTATCACATCAGGGTCACAATCCCAATCATGCCAGTAGATTGCTCATTTCCTGCATAATGACCTTAGTTTTGAGTGTTACAGGTTTTTTTTGTGTTATATAAGTGTGCTACTATTATTTTACTTGGGATCACATTGTAGTGTGTGTCACGAATGGTTTTTGCTATTCATCACAACGAGGACCGTGTAATGTTGTGTATTACATATCTTAGCTTTTTCCCATCACAGCAATGACCATGCCACTGGGTCTGTTGCAAAGTTGTGCTATTATCTAAACTACTGTTGCCAAGAATAAACTTCTTTCAATCACAAATAGGATTATATTACATTATATTTTTGTCACCGGGTCGTCAAGGAAGGGGTTAAGCCCCGGTAGGAATCAACGTGCGACTTGGTTCTTTTATCCCTTTTATTAGGTATGGTTTGAATATGTTTTTATTTTTCACGTCCTAGTGCATCTGTTTACACAGCTAGTAGAGATTAGGTATGAATACTGCTTCCGTTCTTCCTCTTATGAGGCCACCAGGTCAGTCATGGACTTGTATGTCCCTCGGTAAGAAAATAAGAAAACCACCGGTGAACGTCGGGACATCGACAATATGTAGAAGTGTAGAGGGCCAGTGCAGGGACTATCACCACACTCAAAGAAGCCACCACCACCAAGTGTAGTCCGGTTAACCCATCGGTTTAGCAGAGGTGTGCCCTCTACTTACTTTGCTGCCTTCCAGCCCAGTGCCCGTGAGCAGCCCGCAGCCGGACTGTATGTTGTTCAGTCACATTCCTCCTAGAGCGTGGCAGAGCGAAGCGTGAAACGGTTGGCCTCCTGGCGACTCCTCCTCTGCAGGGGTTACCTCCCCACTTGTTGCAGGCGATGAGGTCCCATTTCTCCTCCAAGCGCTCTGGTTCACCTGGCTCTCTCCGCGTTCTTCAGGTCTCACTTCTTCCTCAGCATCCGTTCCAACATCCATTTCCGCTTTCATCAGCGGGGCTCTCTCTTCCCATTGGTAAGGGGCAGAGACGTCATCCGGACTTGCTGACCGCCTTCTTCTTGGGTGTCAGAGTCTTGTTCCTTAAAGGGACAGACCGGAGAAAAAGCCTGCACACAGAGGAAGAGTGCCTCATTCACCCTAGTCACCGGGGAGTATGGAATCTCCTCCAATAAGTCATCCTCGACCCTGTGACACAGCTACAAATTCATTTGAGTTCATCATGTGCATCAAGCACTAGATGTCTTAAGATACCTAATAGAAACAAACCTGTTCCTCATTGCATGTGCATTCCTGTGAGAGACTGGTCCCCTCTGTTGTCAATGAATATGAATTACATCACAGTGCGTGTTTTAACTCTGCGCTATAACACCTCACTCTGAAAACAACATCTCACACATATTTTCATCCATCACAATGAAGACTGCATCGTGTTATGCAATTCATGTGACCATGTGTATAGCATGTGAGCTTTTATCCATTGCAAAAAGGAGCACATCATGACGCATGTTACAGTTTTGTGTTGATATTTTAAACGTGTAATACACACTGCCACGACTTTATATGTTTCAAGCATATGAACGTTTGTTCTGGACACTGAAAACCATTTCATACTGTGTGTCACAAGATTGTGCTCTTTGGTGCTTTACAATAGCTCCTATTTAAATGTGACCTATGGTCCGATAGGCAGTGGTGTAACTAAGAACCATATTAAATTCTGTACAACAGGTTTGTGTGCCTTTATCTATCACAAGAAATATTATGCTGCCTATTACAGAGATTGGTGTTTTTCCCATCACAATGAGGATTGTATAAAGATGTGTGTCACAATTGTGTGTTTTTATCCAACACAATGAGGACCACATTTTGGTGCATTTTGGACATGTGTGCTTCTTCTATCACAGAGTCACATCAATCAATCAATCAATCAATTATTTGTAATGCGTACTACATACCTGTGAGGGTCTGAAGGCGCTGGGGGGGCGCTACTGATCGAACAACCAGGTCTTAAGTACCCTCCTGAAGGTCAGCAGGTCTTGGGTCTGTCGTAGGTTCGGTGGGAGGGTATTCCATGTCTTGGCGGCGAGGTGGGAGAAGGATCTCTCACCGGTGGTTGTTCTTTGGATGCGCGGGATGATGGCGAGTGAGAGGTCGGCTGAGCGGAGCTGGTGGTTAAGGTAGTAGAAGGAGAGCCGTCTGTTGAGGTAGGCTGGGCCGGTCTTGTGGAGTGCCTTGTGTGCGTAGATGAGGAGCTTGAAGGATATTCTCTTGTTGACGGGGAGCCAGTGCAGGTTTCTCAGGTGGGGAGTGATGTGACCGTTGCGTGGTACGTCAAGGATCAGTTGTGCCGAGGCATTTTGGATACGTTGTAGTCGTTTGATGAGCTTGGTCGGGGCTCCCATGTAGAGGGCGTTTCCGTAATCGAGTCTGCTGCTGACGAGGGCCTGGGTGACTGTCTTTCTTGCATCTGTCGGGATCCATCCGTAGATCTTGCGGAGCATGCAGAGGGTGTTGAAGCAGGAGGAGGAGCCGGCGTTGACTTGCTTGGTCAT
The DNA here is from genome assembly GCF_964261635.1 of Lissotriton helveticus. Taxonomy (NCBI): domain Eukaryota; kingdom Metazoa; phylum Chordata; class Amphibia; order Caudata; family Salamandridae; genus Lissotriton; species Lissotriton helveticus. The sequence continues at coordinate 626,126,547 of NC_136065.1, read as the reverse complement.
TGACAGCGTTGAGTGGTGGATGATTCCCAGCTTGCGTGCGTGGTCCGTGGGTGTCGGGGCTGCCCCCAGTGCCGTCAACCACCAGGAGTCGTCCCAGCTGAAGGGTTGGAGCTGAGGATGAGGACCTCCGTCTTGTCCGAGTTCAGCTTCAGACGGCTGGTCTTCATCCAGTCGGCGACGGCCTTCATTCCTTCGTGGAGGTTGGCTTTGGCGGTGATGGGGTCCTTGGTGAGGGAGAGGATCAGCTGAGTGTCGTCGGCGTAGGAGATTATGTTGAGGTCGTGCTGTCGGGCTACGTGTGCGAGCGGAACCATGTAAATGTTGAACAGCGTCGGGCTGAGGGAGGATCCCTGGGGTACACCGCAGATGATCTCGGAGGCTTTGGAATGGAATGGGGGGAGGCGGACGCTCTGGGTTCTGCAGGAGAGGAAGGAGGTGATCCAATCCAGAGCCTTGTCTCGGATCCCTGCGGCGTGGAGGCGTGCGCGTAGTGTGCGATGGCAGATGGTGTCGAAGGCGGCAGAAAGGTCTAGGAGGATGAGTGCTGTGGTCTCGCCATTGTCCAGCAGGGTCCTGATGTCGTCGGTGGCGGCGATGAGGGCAGTCTCTGTGCTGTGGTTGCTGCGGAACCCTGACTGGGAAGGGTCCGGATTCTGTTTTCTTCGAGGTATCGGGTTAGCTGCCTGTTGACGGCTTTCTCGATGACCTTGGCTGGGAAGGGGAGCAGAGAGATGGGCCGGAAGTTCTTGAGGTCTCTTGGGTCTGCCTTAGGTTTTTAGGTCTCGCCTGCCAATGCGCTTGCGCATTGCTGGCGAGAATTATAGTAAGTGGAAAAGAAAAGTCTACCAAAACGGCTGCGGATCCCATACAGTTCATGTGAGACAGGCGCGTGCACGTCAGCCACATAACACACCACCATTTGTCTGTGCCTCGGCATCAGACATCAAAGGCTGCCGCTCCCCCTCCCCCCCTCGTGCACATCGCGCACCACCATTTGTCTGTGCCTAGGCATCAGACTTCAGAGCATCAGAGCTTGTTATCTCATTCCCTTCCGCACATACTCTTAAATACGTTTCCACTTAAATCTTTGCCTACCCATATCAATTCAGCTTTTTAAGGCTCTCAACATCTGTCACAAGGCTCCCTCCTACACTCACCATTAGGAATCACTACCTTCCTTTTATTTATTTATTTTATGCGTTTTTATATAGCGCGGACCCATTTGCTGCCATTAGTCAATGCCCTCCTCCTCCCCTTCACCTCTTAACTCGCCAGCCACTGGGATTTGGGATGGGAACAGCGTGACAGCGCTTCTCTTTGTCGGCAAAGCCAACCGTTTACCTTTAATGTGCTATTATTGCATGCACTCATTATTTCTGCATGTTTGTCTGTATATGCGCTAGGACACGTAATGCCATACCTGCTTTTTTCTTATTAATAAGGCGGACGAAAGGTACGGACCGTGCAAATCAGCTCATACGAACGTAAAGTGTTTAAAACAAGCGCAAACAGCTTGAAAGGGACGAGCAGCATCCCTATTCATGCAGTAGTTACAGGCAGTGCAAATCTACTCGTACGCACATAACATGGAAAGCATCCAGCGTAACTCGCTTCAAATGATGGAGCAGGGAAGCCCAATGGCTCAAAATCTAGCTCAGCGCGTTAAGAGCTCACTACTGAAATCAGTGTGCAACCTGCACGTCTTGGGTTCATATGTATCCTCCCTACTCTTGCTCTGCTTTTCATCTCCCTCAAGCCTATAAAAGAAGTACCATTATTTTGGGCAACAGTGACCGCTACTACTAGTAGTGTTATGAGAGCAAGCACTACACGTATTATTATTATTAATGATTAGGTGTGCAAACTGAACACGGGACGTATTACACACTTGTCAGTTTTCCTTATCTTGATTTAAATATAAATTGACGCCAGTGATGCGTGCTATTTTTATCACTTTTATAAGGATGTCTGCTTCAATCCTTTGAATACCCCGCCCCCCCCCCCATGACCCACTGTTAGCAAACTTCTTAGTGTGTCATTGACCCCCAGGGCCCAATGTTAGCACCCTTCTTAGTGTCACATTGACCCACAGTATGAGATTTTTTCCCTTGTGTCTGCTCCATAACCTTTGAATGCCCCCCCACCCCCTGACTCACTGTTATCACCCTTTTTAGTGTCAAATTGACACCCAGGGGCACAGCTCTCTACACCCCTCTCTCTACACCCCTCTGTCTACACCCTCTCTCTTTACACCCCTCTCTCTCTACACCCCCCTCTCTCTCTCTCTACACCCCTCTCTCTCTCTCTACACCCTCTCTCTACACCCCTCTCTCTCTACACCCCTCTCTCTCTCTACACCCCTCTCTCTCTACACCCCCTCTCTCTCTGCTTGCCTCTCTCTGCCCCCTCTCTCAACACCCCTTTCTCTCTACACCCCTTTCTCTCTACACCCCTTTCTCTCTTCCCCCCTCCCTCTCTACACCCCTCTCTCTCTACACCCCCCTATCTCTACACCACTCTCTCTCTATACCCTCTTTCTACACCCCTCTCTCTCTACACCCCTCTCTCTACACCCCCTCTCTACACCCCTCTCTCTCTGCACCCCTCTCTCTACACCCCTCTCTCTACACCCCTTTCTCTACAGCCCTCTCTCTGCACCCCACTCTCTCTGCACCACACTCTCTCTGCACCACACTCTCTCTGCACCACACTCTCTCTGCACCACACTCTCTCTGCACCACACTCTCTCTGCACCACACTCTCTCTGCACCCACTCTCTCTGCACCCCACTCTCTCTGCACCCTACTCTCTCTGCACCCCACTCTCTACAGCCCTCTCTCTATACCCCACTCTCTCTACACCCCTCTCTCTCTACACCCCTCTCTCTCTCTCTACACCCCTATCTCTACACCCCTCTCTATCTCTACACCTCTCTCTCTACACACCCCTCTCTCTATCAACCTCACTCTATCTATCTATCTATCTATCTATCTATCTATCTATCTATCTATCTACCTCACTCTATCGCCCTCACTCTATCTATCTATCTATCTCTCTCTCTCACTCTATCACCCTCACTCTATCTATCACCCTCACTCTATCACCCTCACTCTATCTATTGCCCTCACTATCGATCTGTTGCCCTCACTCTATCTGTCTATCGCCTTCACTCTATCTATCTTTCGCCCTCACTCTATCTATCTATCTATCGCACTCACTCTATCTATCTATCGCCCTCACTCTATATATCGCCCTCACTCTACCTATCTATCTATCTATCTATCTATCTATCTATCTATCTATCTATCTATCTATCTATCGCCCTCACTCTATCTATCTATCTATTTATCGCCCTCACTCTATCGCCCTCACTCTATCTATCGCCCTCTATCTATCTATCACCCTCACTCTATCTATCTATCGACCTCACTCTATCTATCAACCTCACTCTATCCATTGTCCAGTTCGCGCAATATAAAACTTTATAAATAAATAAAATATCTATCTATCGCCCTCCCTCTATCTATCTGTCTATCGCCCTCACTCTATCTATCGCCCTCCCTCACTCTATCTATCGCCCTCCCTCTATCTATCTATCGCCCTCCCTCTATCTATCTATCTATCTATCTATCTATCGCCCTCCCACTATCACCCTCCCTGCTTCTATCTATTGCCCTCCCTCCCTTTATCTATTGCCCTCCCTCTATCTATCTATCGCACTCACTCTATCTATCGCATCACCACCGCATCACTCAGCACCCCCCTGATGCATCATCACTCAGGGATACCGCAACATCACTATGCGCTAACACAGCATCAATCTGTGCAACCATTCAACAACAACTGGTTCAAATATGTTCTCTCCATGTTTCAAGCTTTATTACAAATGTTACAAATGTCACAAACATATTCTTCACAAGTTATTTACACAAGTTTAAGCTATTGCCATTATAAATTACAATAACTTTTATTTAAGTATTAATTATTTTAAAAAAAATGCCTTTGATATTTGTAATTTCAATACATCTAAGTCACATAAATACAGCACATATTGCATTACAAATGCTATAGGTGTCACATTTGCGAAAGCTAAAACTATTGGCATTGTAAATGACAAAGCTATTAATTTAGCTATTTTCAAAACCAACACATAAATACAAAATTTGTCATTTACAATACCAATAGCTCAAACTTTCCTAATGCGAGACCTATTGCATTGCAAATGCTTGTTTGATTAGGTCATTGTTCTCGGCGTGCTTCCAGATCTCTGGGAAGGTAGCGGTCTCGAGGGAGAGATTGATGACGTTGCGCAGGTGGGGTGCGATGAAGCTGCTTGCTCTGTTGAAGGCGTGATGCGGGAATGGGTCTGACGGAGAGCCTGAGTGGATTGTGTGCATGGTCTTGATGGTGTCATCGATGCTCACGTCATGTTGTATTGAAAAAGTTCATGTTAATTTATCCATCATTAAGAGTACCATATTATCATTATTCCTTTAACACTAAGTGCCTTTCAGATTAAGCACTATATTACAAATGTGTAACTCAAAGAGAACTACATTGCATTTTATCTTGGAAATATGTGTACCTATCCATCACAAATATGGCTATGTAATGGCCTGGTCTATATGGCATACATTTATCTCAATTCCAAGAAAGACAAAGTGCTAATGCGCACAAAGTACATGTGTACACTTGGAAAAAGATTTAAAAACTTACAGATATCTATGTGAATAAATATTTTTATGTGGGTATGTAGAGAAATTTTAAGGGCTTTATTGCCTTACAAAGTTTACGTGTGCCTGCAAACTTGTGAGTTTGTAACTGTCCACAAACACTTTCTCTGCCGATCACCACTCGGGGAACAATTTAAGATACACTTCTAACAAGAGGTGGAATACATTTTATTTCCAGAGTGGGAATAGGAAGGAATTTCGGAGATGGCATAGATGAGATTACTCAACAGTGAAACATGTTTTCAAATGTTACTTCTTCCACTTGCTTCACAATATTTCCAAACTTTTAAACATGTTCAAGGAAAAATGGGATTCTCAAAAGAAAATGAAGAGTAAGGAAACCCTAGTGCTACTGTGCATAAAGTATATGTGTAGACTTAGAAAAGATTGACTAGCATGTAGATTTCTATGTGAGTACATTTACTGGACTTTAGAGCCCACGCTGCTTTGCCTGATTACCGCGCCAAGAGGCGCCGCCGCCATTCTCTCGCACCCGGAGGTGCATAAAGGTGCTCGCGGCTCCCGCTTCGCAGGAACCGCTTTACTGGACTTCAGAGCCCACACTGCTTTGCCTGATTACCCCGCCAGGAGGCGCCGCCACCATTCTCTCGCGCCCGGAGGCGCATAAAGGTGCTTGCGGCTCCCTCTTAGCGGGCGCGGGCCAGGCCAAGGGCGGGCCTGTTTGAGCCCGTTAGAGACCGGATGAGGCCAGGCTCACTCACAAAAGCCAGTCATAATCAGAAGGTCATTTCAATTTGACATACGGTTGGTCTAGGGAAAAGTGTTATTAATTGGGAAGGTGGAATTTATTAAGTTGTTTTTTTGACCTCCCATCATTTCAGAAGCTTAGTGAGGATGAATTGGCGTGAGGGCAAGGGAAGATCTGCACAGCCCTCTGGCAGCGTGGTGGGGACTTTGGATCAGTTTTTAATTAGAGCCATCTCTGTCCTTGCTCAGGAGATAGCACTGACAGAGCGTCGTGAGTCTCTTGATCTACAAACAGCTAAACGATCCTCTCTGGGCGCCCTGGCTTGTGCTCGTACCCCTAATTGCTCCTTGGTTGCAGTTCCTGATTCTCCCGTCATAGTAAGTGACCCTGGATTGTCTCAAAATGAACCATCGGAAAAACAAGGCGGACAGGGAACACATAATATTACGCCATCTGTTGAACTGGTTGCGACGGTTACTGTAAATACCCGAAGCAGTCCACCCCCAAGTATTGCTACAAGATCTGGACCTCATGGTAAAACTAACTCCTCTGCCGTACCCTCAGACTCTTCACAAAAGAGGAAGCGGGGAGGGGGCCCACAGAGACAAACTGGCAAAAATTAAAAAGATTAATAAAAATGGAGAAACTGTAGCATCGCCATCTCTAACAACGGTGTTTTCACAGCCAAGTTTGCCACCGGACTCGACTTTAGATCTTCTAGGCGATTCCCCTGACAAAGTCAATGATGTTATGTGGTCCAAATTGGGTAATTTAATTGCATCATCTCTGTCTCCAATAATGCATAGGCTCTCTAAAATTGAGGAAGGATTAACCGATTTTGAACTGAAGGTTATGAATAACCTTTCTAACCTAGAGGGTTTTTTAGCCTCTAGAAATAGGTTAATGGTTAATACATCTAATGAGCTAAGCAACGTGGTACTTGGGAACTCCATTCCTCCTAAATCTCTCGTAGCGAGGCAAATACCCTCAACATCGTCGGTACCTGGGATGAATGAGGATGTTGTGGGTAATCATGATGTTGGTTTAGTGCATGTGGGTGTTAAAAGGGTTGAGCAAGGGGTTAATCTTAGTGGCCCTACTCAGGCTAGCTTTTGTAGTCAGGAAGGGGAGGAAAGTGGTCCATGTGTGGGGACTGTGGGTGATGAAGCACCAAGCTTGATATCGGGGCCTCAGCGTCGAAAACCGCAGCAGACGTTTGAGGGTGTGGATAATAGTCTAGCCTTGGAGGGCTCTCAGGTCTTGCATCTTCCTCCAGCTGCTGCCCCTTTGGCAGTGATCTTGCGGAATATCCCAGTTTCACAGGAAGGACAGTTAGAAACTACAGATCAGCTGATGGCCAAAACTATGTAGTGGCTCACAACTAAATTGGAGCATGTCGGGGTTTGGGATTAGAACATCTGTAATCAGATGATCATGGCTAGATGTTATGCTTGGATAGGACATTCTAGGAAGGACTTGAGAGGGGACTGCATAGTTGCCAACTTTAATAACGAGCAGGTTGTGAGATTTCTGCTGGACCGTATAGGGAGTATTAATTTAGAGGATCATTTCAGTAAGATCTCTCTTTTGCCATTAGGGTTTTTTTATAGACGCCATTTTATTTGGAAAGGGTGGTCAACCGGATTTACCGGAGAGCACTGTAGGGTCCTACCAAGAGACCACCCTTTCTAAATCTAGTTAACAGATTTGCCACATTGTCCGGTCTAGATGGTTGTGATTGACTACAACCTCTAAGTCCCCCACTGTTGGAGAACATCATCGTTCGGTCTCCCTCTTCTCCTGCGATTAACTTGCCTACCCAGCTAGATACATTAAACTATGCAGGGAGGAGTATGAGTCAGATAACTAAAGCTAGGGAGGCTAGCACTGATAGTTGCAAGAAAGGGTCTGTCACAGAAGTTGAGACGGATCCTTCTAGCTATCCTCAGAACGAATGCCTCCATATAATGACATGGAATGTTGCTGGGGCTAGGCATAAACTGCAGGATGTAAATTGGCTTACAAGCATCCAACTCTGCGATGTGGTTTTATTACAAGAGACTTGGCTCACAGATAATTTCATCGTAAACGGGTTTAAGACGATTTCAACAAATGCTATCCCCTCAAAGGCAGGTAGGGCTATAAAAGGAGTGGACGTGAGGATAGGGGTAATATTTACACCTTTGAAGGAGTAAGATCATCCTCATGTATTGATCACTTTATCACCTCAATAAGCCTTCGGTCCCTAATAGCTGAATTTTTTGTCTCCCCAAGTTTATTGAATGATCATCATCCTGTGCTGATAACCTTAAAATCTCCCGTTTTAAAACAACCGGAAGCAAGTACCCATGCTATGGATATAAAGACACAGGGCGAGAATGGGATCTCAATCAAATGGGCTGCCGTTGACCCAGAAGCTTTTACAAATAGGATCCTATTAAAAATTAATGATCATGTTTTAACCTGCCCTGATAATTCCTCAAATAGTATGGACATAGTTAAGGCTTTTTAAAGTATTTCTACTGCAATTTCTGATAATTTGCGAAAGAATCCTAAAACAGATGTTTCGCATTCCCCAAGATGGTTTGATAATCAATGCTCTAGATTAAATAGAGATTTAAAGTCTGCAATAAAAACATCTGGCGTAATATGGAGGAGGACAGTATCCTACGGAAGTCATATAAAGAAGCCCTTACCCGAAGAAACTCGGAGATTAGGGATAATGATTGGGAGAATCTGATCAAAGCTGCCGATCTTAAAGATTCGGCCCTTTTTTGGAAAACATTGGATCAACCTTTCTTTAAAGATGTCCAATCAGTAAAAATTGATATGGTAGTGACCCCAGCGGATTGGTTAATCCACTTTGAAGCAATGTTTTATGAAACTGATCAGGGTTTTTTAAATAAAGAGGATAAATCCGTCATAATCTTAAAAAACACCAAAATAGGGAGTATCAGTCAAGATGAAATTGTAACAGCCCTTAAGAATAGCGCTAGTGGCAAAGCGGCTGGCCCCGACGGAGTCCCAATTGATATATTTAAATCTAATATGGATTTTTGGGTACCCGTTGTGTACAAATTTTTTAATGCAACAATTGATGGGGTGGTACCTGCCACTTGGGCAGAGAGTCTGATAGTCCCCATTTTCAAAAAGTGGAATAGGAGTAGTGCCAATTGCTATTGCCCAATACCTTTGCTTGACTCTACTTCTAAAGTAATGGCAAGAATGCTGTTGGCCAGCCTAGAGCAATGGGTAGAAGAAAAGAACATCTTATCTGTAGCTCAGTATGGCTTCAGACGAGGTGTTGGGGAGGTCGAACAGTTTCTGGACTTAGAACTAATAGGGGAACTTTACCTGTTGCTTGTACTTGCTCCTGAGGGCCGGGCATTGCTCTGCTTCATCATCTTGGCCGGGCTTGGCTGCGCCGAGCCCCGCATTCCTGTGGCAGCACCTGTGGGCCGGGCTTTGCTCCGCTTACTCCTCCGGCCGGGCTTGGCACCGCGGGGCCACATCTACTCCTGTGACTACATCTCCCAGCAGCCCCACTAGCGGCCAGGGCGCTGCGGACGTCACACGGAAGCGCCAGGAGGCACATAAAGGCTCACTTGGTGCTGAGTCCGGGGGGAACTTTACCTGCTGCTTGTACTCGCTCCTGAGGGCCTGGCATTGCTCTGCTTCATCATCTTGGCCGGGCTTGGCTCCGCCGAGCCCCGCATTCCTGTGGCAGCACCTGTGGGCCGGGCTTTGCTCCGCTCGCTCCTCCGGCCGGGCTTGGCTCCGCCGGGCCCCCTCCACTCCTGTGACTACACCTCCCAGCAGCCCCACTAGCGGCCAGGACGCCGCGGACGTCACACGGAAGCACCAGGAGGAGCATGAAGGCTCCCTTGGTGCCGAGTCCGGGGGGAACTTTACCTGTTGCTTGTACTCACTCCTGAGGCCCGGGCATTGCTCTGCTTCATCATCTTGGCTGGGCTTGGCCCCGCCGAGCCCCGCATTCCTGTGGCAGCACTTGTGGGCCGGGCTTTGCTCCACTCGCTCCTCCGGCCGCGCTTGGCTCCGCCGGGCCCCTTCCACTCCTGTGACTACACCTCCCAGCAGCCCCACTAGCGGCCAGGACGCCGTGGACGTCACACGGAAGCGCCAGGACGCGCATAAAGGCTCCCTTGGTGCTTAGTTCGGGGGAACTTTACCTGTTGCTTGTACTCGCTCCTGAGGGCCGGGCATTGCCCTGCTTCATCATCTTGGCCGGGCTTGGCTCCGCCGAGCCCCGCATTCCTGTAGCAGCACCTGTGGGCCGGGCTTTACTCCGCTCGCTCCTCCGGCCAGGCTTGGCTCCGCCGGGCCCCTTCCACTCCTGTGACTACACCTCCCAGAAGCCCCACTAGAGGCCAGGACGCCGCAGACATCACACGGAAGCACCAGGAGGCGCATAAAGGATCCCTTGGAACCTCGTCCCGCGGGACGCGCACGGGAGCGCGCCGGGAGAAGACCGGGACAAGGGTGGGGCCGTCTGCAGCCGTCCTAGGCAGATCGAGGCAGGGCAGGACCCCGCCCCTTACATGTGAGAACTTGAACCACCCATATAAAAAAAAAAAGGTACTGTGCTCATTCGTCAAGTTAACTGTTCCCTGATACACAAGATGGTGTTGGGCCACCTTCGAGTTGTTGGATATTATCCCATTTACCAGGGAAAGTTGTAGCTAGCAATGGGTAAAAGGAAGGTAATGGAGGGGGGGGGGAGCCCTTGCCATTACAACAAAAAAAAGGAAGAAGTCAAAAAGTCGCTACATGCTGCCGCTAATGGTGTTATGTCAAGCATCGAATCTATTGTTGAAGATTGTGAGGACATTCTATTGACGGCTCCTACCTTAAGAAATGTGGATAACCCTGATCCCCTGGTCGACGGTTTACTGCAGATAAAGAGCAAAGTGATCCTAGCTATTTTTTCTAAAAGATCAAAATCCAAGTGCTCAGTAGATGATATGCATTCTAACCCTGCTAGCCCCATTGAGGTAAATGTTACAGAGGCATTAAGAGGGGCAAACATGAGTGCTAATGCCGAACTTCCAGCTATATCAACTGGGAATATAGACAGGTCCTCGCAGGTGATTGCATGTGAAATGGGCATCACTTGTACTAATCGCTTTTCAGTGTTGGAATGGGAATCAAGGGAATTAAGTGAGGTCTTATCACAAGGGCTGGGGGGGACTGTGGAGGCTGTGAATAGTCCAGGTGAATGCTCCAGATGTTTGAATTTTTATAATTTAATCATGATGAAAATGGAAAGCCTGGTAAGGGATATATATCTATTATTAAGAAATTCATGATGGACTTTACAAAACGGGAGGAACTACACATAACAAACACTCTACACCCAGTGTTAGTGTCCAACCCGGTAAAAGGAAGCCCCTATCTTGCGATCGGCCCCACCAAACCAAACAGCAGGAGCGGCCCTATCTAAACCCAATACACGAACAGCCCCATTATGTGTCTCCAAAACTGTAGTAGAGTTCCGACCCAAAATCCCAGCTCATAACCCCCTAGCTAAAATACCCGCCAGGCAAAACACCTCGGGCTCATATGCCGAAGTAGCAAAATTGAGGGGGTCAATATCACAATGCAGGGTCCTGCAGGGGGATAATAAATATTACAGTGACATGGCTGAAACAACTAATTGGAGTAACAAACAGATAAACACACCATACAGATCCCCTTGTGGTATTGTCTACATGACCGGGGTCACCAAGCTTGGAGCTGCTAACACTTATGAGAACAGTGAATTCATACGCAATAAAGCCATTGCGCAGATCAGTCATTATGGAGGATATGTTTAATGTTAAAAGAATTTCCTTGCCTAGTTCATCAACAGACTGTATTGAGATATAGTTTGGTAACACAGCAATTGCAGAGAACCTAGTAGCCCTACAGTATAGTACATGCCCCCCTAGGAATTGTAACATACAAATCAGACACGCACCTCTATGGTCTAAATCTAGGCCCGAGGACGCATCGGGTCTAAACAACATAGACTGACCATTAAAGGATAACTATCTGAATAGTGTAACACAAACACACAATATGTGGAAGCCCGAACGTCAGACCAATTTCACCACAAGCCTTATAGATAGGCTATAAAGATTAATGATGAGGTTGTTCCTCGGGGGGAAGAAAGGTCTAATGAAGTGGTCAACGCTCAATATCCCCTAACAACAGCAGTTGGAAGACTAGCTTCAGAAGTAGTTCACACAGAGAGGGTTACAAACACAAACATGATTAAATTGCTTTCCTGGAACATAGCTGGGCGTCATAAAAATATGGCAAATCCAGAATGGAAAGAATTCATAGATACGTTCGACATCTGTATGTTCCAGGAAACATGGAGCATGTCTCCCCTATATAAATGCAGATATTCCACCCACTTTATTCCGGCAATTAGTTCAGGGAGAGGTCGCCCATCGGGAGGACTGCACGTATGGTTTAGTGTGGCTTTGAATTGGGCACTTACTGCGCATACTTTACAGTCGCAGGACATACTACATATCTCCACTAAGGGCTCCCATATTGGAAGCTCGATGGAGCTGTTTAATGTTTATGCTATAGGTTCCCCAGGAGGTCAAACTTCACCCACTATAGCCTTACTCGAGGTGGCGCTAGCAGGTATCCCCCCATTGCCTAGCATTATTGTAGGGGGAGATTTTAACTATACATATGAACCCATAAGTAAAGAAGATCTCCTGGGACTTAACGAAGAGGATTCTAGACAGTCCATCCCGCCTCTAACCATAGCGCCAATCAGAAAATGGACGCCAAGAGCGATCCAAATAAATTCCCTAACACTAGAATATAACCTACGTACCCTGAACGGTAGGACAACCTCAGACCCAAATGGTATGATGACCTATAACAGATTTAGTTGTCCATCCTGTATTGATTACATTCTGCTCGATACCGGTTCCTGGAACAGACTAGTTGACATGGAAGTCAGACAGTCACAGGATAGCAATCATAATCCACTTTGCATGGAAATAAGATGGGGTAATGAGAGGGAAGCATTAAATGGCCCACTTATGATCACAAAAGAAGTAGTTCCATCTAATTGCAAACGCAGATTAAAGTGGAACAGGGTGATGTGCCAAGAAGATATTTTGATCCGTATTAAAGAACTAGTAGAGGCAGAAACTAGGGAACTCCTATCCCATACCTCCGCCCAGTCAACCGAACAAAGTCGGAATTTTATAGACTCCTACAAGAGTCTAATAGAGAAAATTGGTTAATTCTTCACTATAAGAGATACTAGTGGACCAAGGAAGAAGAATCCACCAAAAAGTGGCACCCTATGGTATACAACAGGTTGTAGGGAAAAGAGAAGGGCTATAGCAAACGCCATTAGGAGAAAGGACGCTATAGCAGTTAGGACGGCTAGAAGGGAATATAGCGATTGCATTAAAAGTGCAAAGAAGGACTGGGAGGAAGAATATTGGCAACAACTTAAGATCGCTGCCAGTTCGAAGAACTCTACCCTGTTTTGGAACTTGATAAACAAACTTGACAGGAGAGGAGTAGAGCCCCTCCCTAACCATATAACTGAGCAACAATGGCATTCCCATTTTTCAAATCTGTATTGTGGCGAAGATGATTTAGTTCAATTATGGAGGGTACAAAATGACTTTATTAATGAGGAACTTACACCTGTAGAACAATTTGTAGACCGAGAAGTTTCTGATGCTATCAGGAGCATAACCCCCCTCTAAAGCGGCAGGCCCGGATGGGTTACCGGGCGATCTATACATACATGACCCTAAGCTGTGGTCTGATTTTATTGCTCCTCTAATGAATAGAATCCTTCATGGATCCTTCATGGTCCCTGACTCGTGGAGGGGCACTGAAGTTGTTACTTTCCATAAGAAAGGCGATAGGGAGGACCCTGCCAACTACAGGCCGATTAGTTTAATCGACGCTGCTCAGAAAATAATTGGCAGGATCATTATAAATAGAGTAGGTATGTGGCTAGAGGAGGGGAATATACTGTCCCACTTCCAGGCGGGTTTCCGCCAGAATGTGGGTACTATGGACCAGGTTTTCAGGTTTTGGGCAATATACTAGAAATCAGTAACCATTATGAAGGGTAATTTATATCTGGCCTTCATAGACCTCAAAAGGGCCTTTCATTTGGTGCCTCGTGATAAACTCTGGAGGGTGCTGCTGGAAATGGGGTTCCCGCGTTACCTCCTGGAGTTTATAGTTAAACTTCACGAAGATAATTATGCTAGAATTAGATGGCGGAATCAGAGACAGCTAACAGGGAGGGTGCCTGTGGATAGGGGGGTACGCCAGGGCTGTGTGATGGCCCCGACATTGTTCTCCCTCTTTATCAATGGGGTGGTAGACCATTTGAGGGAGGACAATGCCGATGCCCCTGTCCTGCGGGGGAGAAAACACCAACCCTCCTCTTCGCAGATGACACCCTCCTGTTGTCCAAAACCCCTTCGGGGCTGCAGAAACTACTGGACAGATTCAGTCTATTTTGCGATGAACGCAGGCTGACCATTAATACATCCAAAACCAAGTTAATGGTGCTGCCCCCTTCAAAAAAAGCAAAGAAAATTAATATCACCCTTAATGGGTCGCCTCTTGAGGTGGTGGAGGATTTTGACTACCTGGGAATCAGGATTAACAATAGAATGAAATGGAACTCCCATGTTGCCAAGATGCTGCTAAACCTCAAGAGAGTCTCGGGAGCCAGTCTGAGGAGTCAGCGTATGTCAGTCAGCAGGCCTATAGCCCGGGCTCTAGCTGTATATGAAGGGAAGGTGCTGTCCTCCGCAGTCTATGGGTTGGAACTGTGGGGCTGCGAAAATGTCACCGTTCTGGCTAGAGCAGAGAATAAGTTTATAAGGGACTTAGTTGCCGTTCCTATCTCAACTCCATTGAAGCCCCTTTTTCATGATATGGGCAAACGCTCCATTTTAGACATAGTACTCCTTCGCCCTGTGCTGTTCTGGGTGCGCCTGAGAAGGACCCCAGAACTAGCAAATTACGCCCTGGTGATGGACGAACTGATAGCCTTGAATAGTGCGAATAAGATCCCGTGGCTAAACAAATTGAGGCAAATGGTCATGAAGCTGGGATTGGCTGAATCCTGGACCTCACAGTCCCCTCCTCCAAAGCAAGTTGTTAAGAAAATCTACTGGGAGTGGGTACACACTGAGGAACAGAAGAGTACAAAATTGGAAGCTCTAACCACACAATTTTTGGAGCATAAGCCCACTAGGAGGTTTGAACCATTATTAGATTTCATCCAAATACCAAAAGACAGATCAATTTTTTTTTAAATGAGGTATGGGACACTACCCCTTAACAAATTTATTAGGGGATGGAAAGGAACACGGGTCTCAAATGGCACCTGTCCAAGCTCTCCATGTGAGACCGAATCCCTACCACACTTTCTGTTTGGTTGCAAAGCATACAAGAGGGCGAGATCGCGATGGTTGAAGCCAGTATGCAGGGAGTTGGGGGTTAGAGATTTTAGGGTCGCCCTCCGCATTCTCTTAACGGATACAACATCTTTATTTGTTGTATGCGGAGTTGCAAAGTACCTATCAAGTGCATGGCTCACTCGCACCAGATTGCTAAATACTAATAAAGTATAGATCCTGCATGTACAGAAAGCCCATATGTATATTACCGTTGTTGCACTTTAGTACCGCTATCAGAGTTGTTTTAAAAGTGTAAATAATATTTTTATTGGTTTTTATCTTATGAATTGTACATTTTTATCATGTATGCCATTAACTTGAATGTTTGTACTTTTATGATATGATTATATCGAATAAAGTATTACAACAATAATAGGAAAATACACCTTCGCTAGGGAAGGATACTTGCACCTTTGCTTTGTAGATTTGTCAAGTGCATTTTATGGGAGACGTTGGGAGGGATGGGAGCCCCGGAGGATATTATTAGTTTCTTATCTAAAATCTATGCTCGTCTGTCCGCAAAGATACGTTATGGAATACATGGGGAATGCAAAAAGCACTTTAATATTACACATGGAATAAGACAAGGCTGCACACTTGCACCTCTTCTGTTTTCACTTCATATAAATGGCGTTGATATTTTACTACAGAATTTGGGGGTAGATGTCCCAATGATCGGTAAGCGGGCAACACTCCTATTATTGTACGTCGATGATGCTGTCCTAATTTTAAGGACAGCGAACGGATTACAGTCCCTGATGGACAATTTTACTAGATTTATGACGGAAAACATTTAAAAATTAACCTGAGTAAGACTTTGGTTATGTCCTGCGGTAAAAGGAATATTAAAACAAAATCACATTATATTAACGCGACATTAATAGAGAGAACGTTTACATGTTCTTACTTAGGGATTCCTTTTAACCGTAAAGGTACTTGGAATACACATATAACTCTATGCAAGTTGAAATTTGTGAAATTGGGGGAGGCTATTTTTAGATTCTCCCAAAAAATTGGTAAAAAACCTGTACGGGAGATTCTCAAGCTATACGGAGCAAAGTGCATCACCGGGGAGCACTATGGGGCCAGACGGATACTTTGCCATTACAAATTCTTGCAAACAACTTTTTAAGACGTTTGTTAGCCGTACCGGCCTCTACCCCTTTCATTATCTTGCATAGAGAAACCGGAACACCATATATACACAATTTGATTACCATAGCCGCCTTAAATTTGTGGCACCATATGTGGACTAGGGAAGAAACTCGCTTTACGAGGGATATTATTTTAGACTGTTTGTCCCCAGACCGATGCAAGAAAATACCTTGGTTAAGTATATTAGTGGTCTCTTAGAAGAATGCAACTTGCCCCTGAATGGAAATCAACCTGAAGACATACAACACATCAGTAAGGTTCATTTGAAAAGGAGTCTCCTGAATGTTAGGACAGCCTTAAGAGATGAGGTTTCAGGTTCTAAGAAAATTGGTATATCTTATCTTAAGGGACCAATCGCCATGGGTCTGCAGCCATACCTCGTTTTCATAACTAATGTACAGCATAGATTCTACCTAACCAGATACGGATGAATACATTACACCATATTTTTGCTTTTCCTAAAAGGGGCAAGTGGTGTGCTAATCTTCCAAACTGCCCGTGTGATGGTAGATCCAAACAAAGCACCCTTCACTTTTGACTCTTTTGTAATTTGTATATAGAAATTAGAAAAATGTATCTCCGTCCAATTTTTAAAGATAATTGCCTGTAATCCTATAAAACTTCTTTTAATTATTTACGGAATTTGGAAAGAATACCAGTCTGCAATGCAGTAATTTGTTAACCCCTTCGACGCTCATGACGAGCTGGGCTCGTCATGCAGTAGCCTCCTGCTACGCTCATGACGAGCCCAGCTCGTCATGAATAATGGTAATCATGATTTTCCAGCACAGGGGAAAAATCCCCATAGCATTCAAAAGGTTAAATAATGTCAGCAAAAAAACAAAGGAATGACCTTGTTCACTTAGAAAAATTGAACTAAGAATTACTATAGGTATACATGTATAATGATTGTGCTTATTTTAATTATGTTAAGATAATGTTTCTTTTGCATAGTCTTGGTTATAAATGGATTTTATTGTATTTCATAGAATGCTTTTATGGACATTTTGTATGATCCGAATAAAGCTTGATTTGATTGATTGATTGAGTACATAATTCTGTGTGGGTGGATAGAGAAATTTCCAGGGCGTATTTGCTCTACTTGCAGATTCGTCACCTTTTGAATAAATTCCCCCAATAGTCACGAGACAAGGTGTGGGTGCATGGCTGTTTTTACCAAGAACTTCTCAAGGAACCAGCGAGCAAAGTGACTTTCCATTCTCCCTTCTGAGTTCAAATGGTAATGCTACGCAAAAGTGTAGAGGGACACCCAACTCACCACTTTGCAGATGTGTGCTATCGGAACTCCTGTTGCCATTGCAGAAGTACAAAACTTGCTCTGGTGGAATGAGCTTGAATACTTTCTGATGGCTCTTTGTTAGCCAGAGCACTGCACATTGTAATTCATAGGGTTATCCATCTTGATAATGTCCTCTCATGCACTTTTTTGCCTTTCACCTTCTCCATATAGCCCACAAACAGCTGATCATCTAGCCTTAACTCGCATGTTCTGTCCACATAGAAGCTAACTGCTCTCTTATGATCAAGACGATGCAGTCTCTGTTCTTACTTGGTTGCCTGTGGATGAGTGAAGAAGGTTGGGAGTCTGTTTGGCAGGAAGGCAGCCTTGGTTTTAACACCGCTCTGTTAGGACTGAAAGAAATGAATATATGTTTGACACTAAACGCTTGCAACTTGCTAACACGTCTAGCTGGTGTGTTAGTGATCAGGAAGACTGCCTTAAATGTGAGTAACGTAAAGGACAACTATGTAATAGTTCAAAAGGGGAAAATAAAAGAAACACGAGAACCAAGTTGTAGCCCCATTGAGGCATCCTAAAAGTTATTGGTGGAAACTTGTTAATTGTCCCTTTAGGAACCTCATAACTATGGATGGTTTGAAAAGGGACAGCCGGTCAGGTAAACAAAGAAAAGCCGAAAAGTCTGATAAGTGAGCTTTAGCAGTACCCACTGCGCCCCACTGCTGAGCTAGTGAAAGGACAATCCTAAGATGTTAGACAGATGAACCTGAAGAGGGTCTACTAAGCTGTCTACATATCAATTGGTACATGAATTCCATCTGCCTCAGTACACTATCTTGGGGACATGACTGTGGGCACACAAATTAATATCCACACCTTCAGAAGGTAAATAAAGAGATCTCATGTTGCCCGTTAAATCTCTAGAAATACAGGTGGAGGCTTTAGCAGTTGGGATGAAGAACCCGCCATGTGACTGCAACAAGAGGTCTACTCTGTGAGGGACACAGAGCGGAGGGCACAGGGAGAAGCGAATAAGGTCTACATTTTACACCCTTTGTGGCAAATCTGGGGGCAATGAGGATTACTTGGGCCTGATCAAGAAAACTTTTCCTTAGAATTCGAGCAATCAAGGGAATGGAAGGAAACACATAATGAAGCGAAAAGTTCAACTTCAACTGAAACACATCCCCCAATACTCCCTGCATCGGAAACTAGAGGTCACAGAATTTCAGGAATTGAGCGTTCTCGTGAGTGGCACACAGGTCAATATCAGGAGTCCTCCAGAGCTGGAATATGTCCTGGATTACTTCCGATTCCAGATGCCACTTGTGGTTGGCAAGATGAATCTTACTGAAACTATCCACTAGCACATTGAGCATACCTGCAAGGTGATGTGCCACCAGGCAAATCTAATGTTCCTGAACCCAAGACTAGAGTCTCAGAGCTTCTTGGTAGAGAAGTATGACCCTACTCACCCCTGCTTGATGATATACTACATAGTTTATTGTCCATCAAGATCTGAAAACACTGATCACTGAGGGAAGTGAGGAAGACCTTGAGTGCCAAAATTATGACCTGTAATTCCTAGAGGTTAATGAGCAATCTCCGTTCATCTAGGGACCAGGGGCTTCTGATCTCACATTCTTCCAGATATATTACCCACTCTAGAGTGGAGGCATCAGTGATACCTGTTGCCACCGGAGGGATAGAGTGAAATGGACTTACTTGGGATAGATTGCTGTCCATCCTCTACCACTGTAAGGCCACTAAAGTGTTATAAAATGTGCTTGAACCACTGCCTGCAAAGACATCATTGGAGTGCCCTCATGTGTCAGCATGCATAGGTGACCAGAAGGATGAAGGAGGATTGCAGATCGAAGAGGCATAAGACCATCAGGACTGGAACAATCACTCCATTTTGAAACATCACAATCATAGCCTGGATGTTGTGAACCTTCTGAGAAGAAGGGAAGGCTCATTTTGCAATGGTATGCCATCCCGTCCCTTCCAATTTATCACGTCTTCAAGCAAAGCATTGCTGCAAGATACCTTGCTGCGCTGCACAAAAGGGAGAGAGCAGGAATGTGCCATATTTAACATTATTTGGCATATTCCTGTCCTCTGTTTGTGATGGCGCAACATGTACTGCTTGCACCAGAGCAGGCACCCTTGCACAGGGGTGCAGTATTGTTTTTGTGCAGGAAGGGTCATCTTCCTGCACAAACACAACGCTGAAAGACACTTCCCTCAACTAAGTGTGTTGCAGAATGCCGAACACTTAGAAAGCGGAAACAATGAAAATATATAGACACATTTCTCCTCGCTGTACCTCCCCTGGGAAGGTGTAGAATGTTGACACATTCCCAGATTTATTCGGAGAATGCACCAAAATCAATGGATGGATGCATAGAAATATCCATGCTTCACCTATGGAACGCCTTGTCAGGGCAGAGTAGCGCAAGGCAATGACTTGCGCAGCCTTTTGTTAATCCAGCCAGGCTTGGTAAATCTCATTCTAGGTTTTGTGTAGCCCTGCACTGCCTTGTGCGGGTATAGGGCAA
This sequence comes from Lissotriton helveticus, assembly GCF_964261635.1. NCBI lineage: Eukaryota > Metazoa > Chordata > Amphibia > Caudata > Salamandridae > Lissotriton > Lissotriton helveticus. The sequence goes on along the minus strand of NC_136065.1, from coordinate 626,106,652 downwards.
TGCAAAACATTGATAAATATGCCTCTGGATGCACTGTAATGTAACTAGGGGAGACGTAGAATTGTTGATGGAAAAGTTCATATTGACCGACAACTTGTCAGTTGTGTGCAAATGGTAGGACACATCCCTGGTGAGTTGGCTTTTAGGAGCCAGTTATCCCGGTAAAGGAATTCTGGAATTAATTGTCATCTGTGATGGTCTGAATCTACCACCACCACCTTTGTGAAGACTGGAGGAGCAAAGTGAGGTCAAATGGGAGAACAGCAAACTAATAGTGTTCGGATCGGACCGTGATGCCTAGAAAATTCCTGTGTATCTGCAGGATAGGAAGGTGGAAGTAGATATCTTGCAGGTCAACAGACACAATCTAGACTTCCATTTCCAGTGCTAGAAGAACCAGAGCTAGGGACAGGATCACTAGCCCCTCTCCTGCTCTGGAACACACTCCAGAGTACCCATTACTAGTAAGGTCAGAACCTCTTGCTGAAGGACAGTCAGATGGTCTGGCAGGAGTACTGGTAACTGGAAGAGATGGTTGAGGGTTCTGCTGGAAGGGTAGGGCATACCCCTTCCCACAATCTACAAGACCGTCTGGAATCCTCAAAACTTGTGAAAGGTCTGAAGTCCTCCAAACGTGTGAAAATGGGATGTCTGTCCCCAAAATGACTGTGTGTGTTCGGACAAGGGTAACTATGGCTGTTTCCCTGTAGTGGTTGGGGAAGAAGAGGAGGAAGGAGAAAGGGGTAGAGCATCTGCTCTTCCCTTGCTTTGTCCTCTCTACTATTTGTAGAGGGAAGATCCCCTGTTGTTGGGGCTGCTGTTGGGTGTATTGCTGATGGTCCCAAAAGTAAATCCCCTGCTGAAACCTCAGATTATGTTGTGGGAAAGGCACCAGGTGTTAGCTTGGGTAGAGAGACAAAATATCGAAATAAAAATATTGAGATACAATAATATTGATGTTTTAATTTCGATGGTACAGAATATCGAAGTGCAAAATATCGACAGACAGAATATCGTTTTTAAGGTATGTATGTTACTAATATCGAAATTTACTAATATCGAAATTTTATTTAGTGTTATGTATTTTATTATGTTGTTTATATGTTTGTTAAATATGTTTTTTAATGTATGTTTTGAAATTAGTAATTTTGTTTACATTTTGCGTTTTAGTATCAGAGCGGGTTATGGGTTTATAGGGGAATAGGGTGGGAAGTAATTTAATAATAATGAATTAATTAATAATTAAAAAAAAATAGTTGTAATTAATAATTAATTGGTAATTAATTATTATTAATTAGTTAATTGAATTAATTACAGTTAATATTGTAGTATATACCATTGTTTGTTATTGTTAATTAATAATTAATTGTTAATTAATTATAATTAATTACTTAATTTAATTAATTAGAGTTAATGTGCTAATATATTTATTTTTTATTATTGTTAATTAATAATTAATTGTTAATTAGTTATTATTAGTTAATTTAATTAATTAGAGTTAATGTGCTGATATATTTAATTTTGTGTTATTGTTAATTAATAATTAATTGTTAATTAATTATTATTAATTAGTTAATTAAATTAATTATAGTTAATGTTCTAATATAAATAATGTTTTGTTATTGTTAATTAATAATTATTTGGTAATTAATTATTATTAAGTGATTAAATGATGTGATTTATTTATGTGTAGTGGGTTGTGTGTTTATAGGGGAATAGGGTGTTATATAATTAAATTTAACTAATTAAAGAGATTGTATTTATTTATTTGTATTTATTGTTAATAAAATCGTAATTAATATGTGTTAATTAGGTCATTTATAATTGCATCAATTTAATAATATTAATTGTTATTAATTGATTAATTGATATTTATATTAATTGTGTTTTTGTATGTGTAGTTTGTTGTGTGTTAAAGGGGGAGTAGTGTGGGAAGTAATTTTTACCCCCATGCTATCCAACGCTTTCTCTACTGTTGCACCCTCTGGAGTGGGAATAGTAATTTTTTACCCTACGCTATCCAACGCTTTCCCTACTGTTGCACCCTTTGGAGTGGGAATAGTAATTTTTACCCCTACGCTATAAAACGCTTTCCCTACTGTTGCACCCTCTGGAGTGGGAATAGTAATTTTTACCCCTACGCTATCCAACGCTTTCCCTACTGTTTCACCCTCTGGAGTGGGAATAGTAATTTTTACCCCTACGCTATCCAACGCTTTCCCTACTGTTCCACCCTCTGGAGTGTGAATAGTAATTTTTACCCCTACGCTATCCAACGCTTTTCCTACTGTTGCAATATGTGGTGTACGTATATATATTCATTTATATGTAGAGTTTTTAATTCGTTTTAAACGTATATGTATTAGTTATTATTTTTTAAATATGTTTTAATGTTTTTATTTAATATTTGAAAAATTATATGTATTTTTAAAAAATGTTTACATTATTATTAATACATTTAAAAAAACGATATTTTTAATTTCGATATTTTTGTCGTAAGATATTTTTTTTCGCTATTTTTGTACTTACCTTTATGAAGATATAACTCCGAAAATTTGTGATTTCGATATTTTTGTGTCGATATTTTTGTATGTAGATATTTTGTCTGTCGATATTATGTCAGATTCGCGACATTGAATGTGGCAAAGTCAGGGTTGTGGAGACTTACTTCTTGAAGTATGTCGGAGAGACTCATGCCTCTTCTATAATTTTTTCTTTTTTCTTTGGTGACTTTGATGAAGATGGCTACTGCAGCAACTTCAATCACTGTCTCGATTTTGACGTCCCCAATGCTTGTCTTGTGCTAGGCCATAAACATCTTGGCCTCTTGTTCTTTAATCACCTTTGTATGCATACACTGACATGATTTGCAGGCCTGCGGGTCGTGGTCAAATCCCAGGCACCAAAGGCACATGTTGCAGGATTTCTGATGGAGATTTGGCCATTACAATCTCTGTATGGTTTAAAGCCATACCGCTCGGCTGGTATCATCGTGAGGTAACTGTAACCAAACTTTTTATATTTTTTAAGAAATCGCCCATGACATCAAGACTCCTGAGAAGAGTTTGGAGTGCTCCAGAATGTGCAGGTGTAGCACAAAGAAGGAAACTGATGTCAGCACTCCTAAAGGTGAATTTTATGGCTCTAATGACTTCGCAGTGATGCCATGTATGGCAATGAAGTGGAGCCAGCACATTATATTTGCATAGGAGAGCTATTGAAGAGTTTCCCGATCCTGATTGGCACTGGGGATATTCAAAAAGATGAGGAATTTGCAGGTAGAAGTATCCATCAGAAAGTAAAGATCTGTGAGATGTTGTCAGAGTTAAGAGCATGAGAGAGACAGAGGAGTAAGTTGAGTGAGTAGAGAAGATAATGAGGAAGAATGAGTGAAGAAATGTATAAACTAACAAGGATTAAATGAGGTGAGTGAGGAAAGTGACATAATGAGCAATCAGTTAGTTATAGTTAGTGAATAACTGTGTAAGTGAGGAGTATGTTACAAAATGGCCCCAGGTTATTTGTCACTGACAAACAGCTCTATTTTGTAACCAGCAGCACTTTGAAGTTTGAGTGAAGTCAACAACCATACAAGTATCAGAATCCAGACACAATGGACTCATGCTATACATATTAGGCCTTTGGCTCTAATCCGTCCCCAAATGGCCATTATAATACCACTTTCAATAATTTTGTTTCTGGTGCACTCAATATAGGCAATAATTTATGACCGAAAGGATTTTAGCTCTGGGAATGGTCAATGTAGATTAGAAGCATAAAAAGATAGAGGTATTCACAGATCTTCAATAGCACTGGATATCAGATTATCAGCAACAGAGCAGCACAGGGGAAACAGCATTCTTGCTCCTCTAAGGAAGAGCAACCCAAACATACTTTTCATTGCTGATGAAAAAACAACATGAAATGTATAAGGGGTGAAGAATTTGATTAAATGCTCATAAGACAGCACATGCCATACTTAAATTCAAGGTTTAAAGACCTAAAGGATCAATATCTGATAAGGTACTTTAGAGGGCGGATTTGGGTGCTAGGTAGGAAGCTATTTGTAGAAAAGCTAATTTGGGGCTTTCACTCTACCATTTTTGATTATTTCTCATAAAGCAAGCCCACCATTGTTTTCAGTGTAAACAATATTCTGGAGACAACCACAGACCTATAATTACCAGCATCTTGAATTGCAATAATCAGTACTCACTTCTTAGTGCTCCCAGGGAAAGTGTAAAAATCACCTTATGATTATTATTTAGACATCTCACAACTTGTGGCAGGCAAAGAAAACATTCTCCCCTGGAAAAAATATACCTGAGAGAAAAAGTTAGCTCTTTCGCTCTGATTGCTATATGTCTTTTAAGTCAAAACAGTTTATGATCTGTGATGAGATAGTGGCACGAAGGAGATGTGATCTTGGTGTGATGAACACCTAGTCAAACTGTTTGAATTTATATCAGGAAAAAACTTGTGTTGGCAACTATTAAGTACAAATTACCTAGAAATAAAGGGTGTATTAAGTGACTGCAGCAACCTGATAACTGAATGCCCTCATTATAGGTGATTATGAAAGTATGTAGTAAATGGACAAATTGCTAAGAAGTATAAAAAAAAGAAAGCTGCAGGGGGCACTATGTGATGCTCAGGATTTAAGTTAATATGAGTATTAGTACTATTAAAAATTTCACACCCTAAAGAAGGGGTTATAGTAACACATAACAATAAAGATGTGTTGGGTTTAGTTTTTAAATCATTAAGCACTTAGGAAAGATGAATGTATCGTGAACATAATTTTTTGTAAATTGACTGGGAACTAATCTAAAAGTTGTGTTAGTAAATGTGATACAGAAAAAATTCCCTGAGTAACACACAAGAAACTAAATAAAAAATTAGATGTTACTACTATAACTTTCATATAAATACAATGTTGAAAATATTCATTTAATAACAATAGTGTTATGGTTATTTATACTCCCCTTCAGAATTATGCATTTCAAGTTTTGGATCCTATTATGAAAAAACCCTCTGTTAATCAGTTAACATCCCATTTGAAAAATTGGTGAGATTTTAATCATTTGTGGCCACAATTACTATCACACGTGATTGATTCATAACAATCAGTCAATCAGAAATATAAGGCTTCAAAGGGAAGGACCATCTGCTCTCAGATGTTTGTATTTAAATGAAACCTTTACGCAGACATTATCAGATCTTCCCCAAGTTAGGATGATGTGTTCATTTGTTTGATATCTACATCAACCTCAAGACACAGGCCGTAGGCATCAGGTGTAGTGGTTGTTCTAGGCGTCAGGTTTCTTTGTCCTCAGCAGGCTCTGAGTATTTCTTTAGTGATTCTTTTGAACAGAGCTGCTGGAGATCCGGTCTTCGTTGAAGGGAGTCAGTCCTTACAGGAGTTCAGGAGATTACTGGCTGCAGGACAAGGCCCTCTTTGGCGCAGAATCTCAGGAAACTGCAGGCGGGCCAGTAGGGCTGGGGCCAAGCCAGTTCTTCTCTGCATTCTCCTCTGCTGGCCATCTTCTTTCATCCTTCTTCTTTGTAGGTATCATGAATCTGCCTCCTGGGTTCAGGGCTGCCCCCTAAATACTGCATTTAGGGGGCATTTTATGGGTCTCTGCTTCAGGTACCAATAAAATTCTGACCTTAGGGTGACTACACCCTTGGTGTGCTCACCCTATGTGGGAGAGGGGGCACAATCCCTAACACTGATTGGAGAGTGCCTGCCATCTGCAAGATGGTGGGCACTGAAGGGTGAGCTTCACCTCGCCTCTCCCACCTGAGGGGTGGGGTTGGCATAGGTGGGCACACCTTTTGGGTTGTTCTAATTTTTCCTGCCTGTCCTCCCACCGAAAAGGGGGAGAGACAGGAAGAGGGCCAGCTCCTGATAGCAGGAGAGGCTCGGGTCATGTTACAAAGGCGGCAAGGCCTTTGAAGCTCCCCTACCACAGATAACCTGGGGGGGGCTGTGAGCACCTCTGCCCAGGAAAGGCTTAGTTTTTGGGCTGAGGAAGCAAAGGCTCCCATCCCATTGGTCCAGAAACATGTCTTGTGATGGCAGGCTGGTGGTTACCAGTTGGGGAACCCACCAGAGGCTGTTCTCTTTTTCAGGGTGTATCTCTAAGATTCCCTCTGAGTGCATGGTATAATAAATCCCAACACTGCCATCAGTGTGGGTTTATTATGCTGAGAAGTTTGATACCTAACTTCCCAGAATTCAGTAAAGCCATTATGGTGCGGTGGAGTTCGTAATGAAAAACTCCCAGACTATATAATCTATATGGCTTCACTGCACTTAAAATGTCTAAGAATGGACTTAAACACTGTAGGGGTACAGTGCTCATGCAACTGTACTCTCACCAGTGGTATAGTGTACCCAGCTAGAGGGGTGGCTGACCTGTACCATAGGCAGTGGGATGCAGGCATGGCACACAGGTATGTGTGCCATGTCGACTCTTCACTTTTCTCTGCACCAAAACACACAGCCTGCAATGGCAGTGTGTGTGTGTTAAGGTACAGGGCCTTTAAGGGTGGCTCAATATGTGCTGCAGACCATAGAGGGCTTCCCTGGGCACAGTGTCCTTGGTACCCATTGTACTTTTTCTAAGGGACTTACATGTGGCCAGAGAGGTGACAATTGGGGGCAAAAGGGTACCATTTTGGGAGAGAGTATAGTGCCCTGGAAACCTGATTGGCAGGGACACGGGGTACATCAAGTCAAAGTGCATCAGAAACCTGGCAAATAGTGTGTAGGTGGGTTACTGCAACCAGAAACCCACTTTTCTACAAGAGAGTGTTCCTAATAGCCTGGAGTGAAGTGGGCACTGTTTCTCACACTATTTACCTCTGCTTACCGCAACATACTGCTGTGCACACATTGATAAAAAGGTGCATACAAATATTGCGATCCCACATACAGAGGAAAACTAGCACAGGAAACATTGCTTATGAGTGTCTCTATACTTGAGGGAGCGAGCCATGAATAAGAAGTGAGGACAGATGAGTGAACAGCGAATAATGAAAGGCAAGTGAGCAAATTAATGACATAGGTATCTATTGGTGCCACCTGACCACTTTTATAGCAGCATTCTAAAGAGGATTGGTGGTAGTGTTTCCCCATCAAAGGAGAAAACGTCCGCACATAATGTCAATACATATCTCAAAAGATCATTTAACGTGAAGTATTTTAGACAAATATGTGTTTATATCATTCAAAGTGGTGCTATTATCGCCTGAAATACATCCACCACCTAAGATGTTAAAATGCACAAAATGTGCCAATATCAAGAAAAAAGAAATAGGATCATACAGCACTCCCAAATGCTTGTTACGTTACATCTATTGTTGTAAAATATTTTAAACTAGTTTCTTGGATTTGTCAATCAATGATATTGTATTTTGAATTTTTTCCTTATTCATTAGTATATAACAATTTATCACAACAGACTCCAAATTATGGATCCAGACCCGATATTAGACTTCCAAATCTTTATTTTCATAGATATAAAAACTTTCCAGCTCACACCGCCGACACGCGTTTCGTCTCAAGGAGACTTTTTTAAGGCAAAACGTATAGTTAAGAATCTTGATCAATTGACCCGTGTCGCACAAAAAAAGGGTAAGAGTATGGCAATACTGGTGACGTCTGCCACCTGGGTGCAATCCCAAGAATAATGGCTTAAGACGTAGTATTAGGAATCTTGATCAAAATGACCCGTATCGCTGAAAAAAAGGGAAAACATGGTAAGGATCGTCCCGTCTACCACCTGGGTGTAATCCCACAAGTATCTGGGGAAGACGGACTCGTATTCGGCTACCACAAATCACCTACTAGATATGAACTTGACACTTTGTAATCAAGGTCAAAATTCTCAGTTTTTATAAGTGAATCACTATTACTGCGTGGAGGTTGCTCTGCTGTATTGCGAAGAAAATCCGAGACCCTGATAAGTCTCTTTTAATCGGCCGACCGTCTATGGACCTCCACTGCTTGTAGCCCTTTTATAGCAGCATGACAGGTACAAAAGTATGAAAAAATCACCTAAAGACTGTATTTATTCCCTCTTTCAATACATACTTAAAACAATAAATGTAGGATGAAAACAATTTAAATGTGTTCTATTGCTGCCCTTGAGGCCTTCCCTGGTCACAGTGCCCTTGGTACCCATGGTACCTTTTGCAAGGGACTTACATGTTGCCAGAGAGGTGCCAATTGGGGGTACAAAGGTAAAGTTTGGGAAAAGAACACACACAGGCCCTGGGAACCTGATTGGCCGGGACCCAGGGCACATCAAGAAGTCTGGCAAAGAGTGGGGGAGGGGAGGGGTACTGCAACAGAAACCCATTTTCCTACACAAGAACCCCCCCACCTTCCAAATCTCCAAAGGCCAGGAGACTCAGTCAAACCTGGGATAGTCTTCCTAGTCTTTGAGGCGAGGAAGTGTAGTGGAAGTGGTTTGCAACTTACAGGGCCTACTCTGCCTCGCATCCTTTTTCCCAAATCAGTCCCTTTGGGGAGCTGGCCTACCTCAACAGGTTCGGGACCTACTTCCCAATGCTCCATTCCTAGCTCTTTAGTTTCTTTACCCCATCTTTTTATCTTGGGCTCACAGGTGCCTACCTCTGCAAAAGTCTAACATAGCTAGGGCAAGTCCCAGCTTACCCAAAGAGGTTACCCACAGCTTGAGTAACCCCACCATGACCAATAGGGTCAGGGTACCTAACTTGCTATTTGGCAGGGGGTTAGACCACCAGGCCGAGGACAGTGCTGCCATGAAGGTTAACACACAGCAGAGGCCACTGACAGCTGCCAGCACCCAGAACCACACCTTTAGCTCTGAAGGGGCTTATGTACAGACTTCTTTGAGTTCTGGTTGTCTGTCTGCTGTTTTAGGGTAGGGGGTCACTTCACTATGTAGTGAACACCCTTCTTCCACCCTCTGTTCTTCCATCTGAGGAGCCACCAACTCAGGCTGGACAGTTGCCTGACTAGTCAGGTCTTTTTGTGAGCTAAGGAGGACTACACCAGTTCCAAGTTGGAGGTCTACCTTACTAGGATAGAATCTCCCTGACCCACTGGAACTGTGGCTAACAGTTGTCCACCTTCTGTACACTGTCTTCTTTTTCTTTTGGGGCTTCTATGCACTAGCTGTACGTTCAGCCCCTCCCCCCCAGTCCTTGCATGAGGTCTGGCACTGGACCAGTACCTCACTGTGGCTACGACCAACCTCTGAGTGGTCACTCCCAAGGAGACAATCAAGGGGAGGGTGTTTGTTAACTACCACCTTTCTCGAAATAAAAGACCCATCGATTTCTAGGGGTACTATAGCCAGAGCCACAGTGGCCTCCCCTGAGGGAGCCCTTACTCTTTTTGTTTTTCCTGGGACATACTGGTTGGCGAGCACCAACCTGTCATGCACCACTGTGTGACTGGCACATGTATCTCTCAGGACACGGGCTGGGATTCCATTCACCAGTAGGTAGTGGAAGTTTCAACTCCCCTCTGGAATCTCCAACTACCCTTTTGTGCCCATTTTCCAGTTGAAGGCTAGAAGGACTTCCTCATCTGAGAAACCACCCTCAGAGACTACACTGGCAACCTCTGGAGCTGCACTAGGGGGCTCTGCTTTGAGGACAGCTAGGGTCCTTGGTGTGGTGACCTGTCTTTTGACAGTTGTGACACCATACCTGTTGGAATCCCAACTCTTACCTTAGTACCCAGTTTTAGGTTGTGAGGTGTCTATCAATCAATCAATCAAGCCATTTGTATAGCGCGCTACTCACCCGGAAGGGTCTCAAGGCGCTGGGGTAGGGGATACTTTACTGCACGAACAGCCAGGTCTTGAGTTGCTTCCTGAAGGAAAGGTGGTCCTGGGTCAGCCGAAGGTGGATGGGGAGGGAGTTCCACGTCTTGGCTGCCAGGTAGGAGAAGCATCTTCCTCCGGCGGTGGCTCTACGGATGCGTGGTATGGCGGCGAGGGCAAGGCTGGACGATCGTAGCTGGCGGGTGGGCGTGTAGAAGGTCAGGCGGTCTTTGAGGTACTTGGGGCCTAGGTCGTGGAGAGCCTTGTGTGCGTGGGTGAGGTGCCTGAACGTGATCCTCTTGCTGACGGGGAGCCAGTGCAGGTCTCTCAGGTGGCCGGAGATGTGGCTGTGACGGGGGATGTCCAGAACGAGTCGTGCGTAGGCGTTCTGGATGCTTTGGAGTCTTTTCTGCAGTTTGGCTATGGTTCCGGCGTAGAGGGTGTTCCCGTAGTCCAGTCGGCTGGTGACGAGTGCCTGGGTGACCGTCTTCCTGGTCTCGGTGGGGATCCAGCGGAAGATCTTACGGAGCATACGCAGGGTGCTGAAGCACGATGAGGAGACGACGTTGACTTGTCTGGTCATCGAGAGGGAGGAGTCCAGGATGAAGCCCAGGTTGCGTGCGTGGTCCGTTGGCTTGGGAGTGGAGCCCAGGGCAGGGGGCCACCAGGAATCGTCCCAGGCGGAGTGCGATGATCCCAGAATGAGGACTTCTGTCTTGTCTGAGTTCAGTTTCAGGCGGCTGTTCTTCATCCACTCGGCGACGTCTTTCATCCCTTTGTGTAGGCTAGCTCTGGCGGTGGCGGGGTCGTTGGTGAGGGAGAGGATCAGCAGGGTGTCGTTGGCGTAGGAGATGATGTTGAGGTTGTGTTGTCGTGCGATAGCTGCAAGGGGGCTCATGTAGACGTTGAAGAGGGTTGGGCTGAGTGATGATACTTGTGGTACGCCGCAGATTACTTCGGTGGCCTCAGATCTGAACGGGGGGAGGCGGACTCTCTGGGTTCTTCCGGCGAGGAACGAGATGATCCACTCCAGGGCCTTCTCTTGGATTCCGATGTTGCTGATGCGCTGTATTAGGGTGCAGTGGCAAACAGTATCGAACGCTGCGAAGAGGTCCAGGAGGATGAGGGCTGCTGTTTCCCCGTTGTCGAGCAGGCATCTGATGTCATCTGTGACTGCGATGAGGGCGGTCTCGGAGCTGTGGTTGGCTCTGAAGCCGGATTGCGAAGGGGCAAGGATCCATTTGTCTCGAGGAAGACTGCGAGCTGTCTGTTGACGGTCTTCTTAATGACTTTGGCAGGAAAAGGGAGGAGCGAGATGGGGCGGAAGTTCTTGAGGTCGGTGGGGTCCGCTGTGGGTTTCTTCAGGAGGGCGTTGAGCTCGGCGTACTTCCAGCTCTCCGGGAAGGTGGCGGTGTGGAAGGAGGCATTGATGATGTCCCGCAAATGGGGTGCGATGATGGAGTCGGCCTTGTTTAAGACGTGGTGGGGGCAAGGGTCGGTTGGACATCCGGAGTGGATGGTGTTCATCGTGCGGATGGTGTCTTCGGTGCTGATCGGGGTCCAGTTGCAGAGGGTGGTGATAGGGGGTGCTGGTTCGGTGGGCCGACCCTCCTGGACAGGTTTTTTAGGGGGCTACCTGGGACTCCTTACTTTTATCTTTAGGAGGCTCACTGTCTTTCCTCTGGGGAGGTTTTTTAACCACTTTCTTTTGGTCACCCCCAGTGGACGTCCTGGTCACCCTTGTCTAACCAGTGGTCCGCATTCTTTCCCAATGCTTAGAGAGAAATTGGACCTATGCCTACCAGATACTGATGCAACTTTTCCTTAATATGTGTTGTTTCATAAACAAATTATAAAGACCATCATAATATTGCACTTTACTTCCAGTCAACCAGTCACCTAGTGTCTTCATTGAGCAGTCTACAATTTCCACGCAGGGCTTACTCTGGGTTTTATGAGACCCCCTGAATCTAATTCTATTCTCCTCAAAAGGGAGGCCAAATCCCTCAATCAGGGTGACCTTTATGAGTTCATAGGACTCTGCTTCTGCCCCATTGAGGGCACTTACCAGAGAAAAGTTCCCAAAGCAGTGCTCACCACTGAGTTTTCTTCCCTTTTCTGGCTACACAATCCCTCTTTTAGGCTGTGCACCACCTGGCGATATCATCACCATCCTCAAATATAGGGATTTGGGGCTATTTATTAAGTTGCTGTCACCATTGATGGGAGCTAGTCTCATCTCTGCTCTTTCCTTTTCTAGAGCCAGGAGTCTGGTCTCTAGGTCTAATCTTTTGGCCAACGTCACTAAGAGGTTGCTCTCCTCATTGAGGCAGTCCTTAATGGACTCAGAAGCACCAGACCCACCTGTGTGGGATCTAGGTGCCTTGAGTTGTATTTTTGGAGTAAGGGGCACAGGGGCCTTCTCCTCCATAGGAAGTAAGGGGGGTTAGAAGTTATCCTCATCCCCTATATCTTCTTCCCCATCTGAGAGGTCTTCACCTTGCCAACAGCTCCTGCAGCTTTTGTTTGGAGGGTTGGGACCCCGTGACAATGTTTTTCAGTTTGCATAGAGACCTTAACTCCCTAAATACTAGATGGAGGTAAGGGGTGAGGTCGAGCTCCTCAACCATGTTCGCTATGCCATTTGGTAGGTTTTCACTAACAGTTGAGGTCTTGTTAAGAGACATTCTGAAACAAAACTAAACCCTCTTACCCCTAAATATGGTAAGTTTTTATTTTTCTAAAACATTCTAAAGGAGTTAACCAAGGCCCTAACAAGACTTTGTAGTTTTGAAAAAAATAGAATTCTAAAGTAATTTTAGGAATTCAGTCATGTGGTCAGATGTTGACCAAGTCAGTTAAACAAATGCAAAGTTCTGACTCTGTATATACTATACCAAATGAAGGTATAGTGTGAGTCCAGTGGATCCAGCAAAGGCTTACAGAGGTTAAAGTAAATAGCAACTTACTCTCTATTTGTGGTAGTGTGGGCGAGCAGTAAGGCTTAATCAGAGGGTAGTTTAAAGGATGTATTGTACACACTAAGGCAACAAATGATTTCATACACTGAAAGACTGAACTCCGCCCAATTGTTTTGTATAAAAAAAATTCATTATTGTATTTTATTTTTAGGACCAAGCCAGACTTGGTGCAGGTATGTAAAATTAGTACCTTTCTAATAATACAGTTGAATGCAGTTGAACATAGATACAGGTAGGCCAAATGTTCAGGAACAATTGAAATTACTTTTAGATTACTTTGCAATTACTTTTTAGATTACTTTTCAGATTACCTTTTCTACTCCGTGTGATATGCCTAGATATCACACTGGCACATTTCCTAACTCAAAGGTAAGTAAGTCAGTTTTTGTAAATACACAGTTTCTAGGTTCTCATACAATTTCCAACTCCGCATAACTTTTTTCACAGAAAAGCAGTCAATGCGTTCCTATAGGAGGAAATGAATAAATGTAAGTACTTGGTTGGTAGAGTTGTGTTTCTGGGTTAGAATCAGGGTTCCCCCAGGGTCAAGGATGCACTCAGAGAACACCCTCAGCGGCACTAGGGCGGCCGGGTACAGAGAGCTGAGTCCCAATGTTATCCATTGGGGATTGGGGGCCTTCTGTTGGTGGCTTCTCATGGGCAGGCCACAAGGTTGTGGGAGCCAGGCTCCTAAGGTTCAGCTCAGGGCAAAGGATTAGATTTTGTGAACAAGGTGCACCCACAGCAGCACAGGGGCGGCCGGGTGCAGTGTGCTGGCTTGGCGTTGGTTGACTCGTTGTTTTCAATGGATGTTGCCGGTTTTGGGCTTTGACTGCATGCTCGGTCCAGGAAGTCTTCCAGGAGGAAACAACAGCTAACAGGTACGTTGGAGGGCTCGGGGACATAGGTGCACCTCAGGTCCTCTTCTACAGGGTGCAGGGCGGCCGGACAGAGGGGGCCGTTTTGAGGTCAGATTCCACCGAATCGGGTTACTCACGGTTAGGGGTTCTCCGTGCAGAGGCTGCAGGCAACGTCGGGGAGTCTTGGAGGGGTCAACCCACAGTGGTCTCGGACTCTGGAGCACTGGTGGACCTCGCTGGAATCGGTGGGAAACTTGGACTCGGGCCATAGGCGTTGGGTGCAGTGGTGGTTCCAGGTATGGAGTTTCTTTTGCCTCAGTAGACTCAGAGTCTGTCTTTGGAGTTTCTTTTGAACAGAGCTGCTTGTCACAGGAGATCCGGTCTTTGTTCAAGGCTGTCAGTCCTCCCGGGGTTCTGGAGGTAGCTGGCTGCAAGACAAGGCCATTTTTGGCGCATCATTTCCAGAAACTACAGACGGGCCGGTAGGGCTGGGGAGAAGTCAGTTTTTCTCTGCAGTCTTTTCTGCTGGGCATCTTCTTTTCTACCAAACGTCCCAGAATTCAGTAAAGCCATTATGGTGCTGTGATGTTTGTAATGACAGACTCCCAGACCATATACTCTTTGTGGCTTTACTGCTCTTACAATGTCTCAGAATGTCTCACCTGTACTCTCATCAATGGTATAGTGCACCCAGTTAGAGGGGTGATTTATCTATGCAATAGGTAATGGGTTGCAGGCATGGCGCACAGGTATGTGTGTCATGTTGACTTTTCACTTTTCTCTGCACCAAAACACGCAGCCTGCAATGGCAGTGTGTATCTCTTAAAGGTACAGGACCTATAAGGGTGGCCCAATATGTGCTGCAGCCCTTAGAGGCCTTCCCTGGTCACAGAGCCTTTGGTACTTATGGTACCTTTTACAGGGTACTTGCATGTGGCCAGAGAGGTGCCAATTGGGGGTACAAAGGTACAGTTTTGGGAGAGAATACAGGCCCTGGGAACCTGATTGGCAGTGCCCCAGGGCACATCATGTCAAAGTGCATCAGAATTCTAGCAAAAGGTGGGGGGGGTTACTGCAACAATAACCCACTTTTCTACAAGAGTAGAACATTGCAATCCACATACAGAGGAAAACTAGCACAGGAAACAATGCTTGTAATTGTGTTAATACATGGGGGAGCGAGCAATGAATAAGAAGTGAGGACAGATGAGAGAACATGGAATTCGTAGTGAAAATCAAGTGAGCAAATTAAATACTAGGTATCTTTTCGTGCCACCTGGCCACTTTTATAGCAGCATGACAGGTAAAATCACCTAAAGAATGTATTTATTCCCCCTCGCACTACATATTTGAAAGAGTAAATGTAGGAAGAAAACACTTTAAATGTGTTCTATAGCTGCACTAATGACCCCTGACAGGTAACTAAAGTAAAAAAAAAGTCAGAAAGGCAACGTTAAAAAAGAATAGATATTTTCATTTTAAGATCTACTTAAGAAACATGTCCAGGCCATTGCAGAATGTTGAAAATGAAGAGATACCCAGTATGTTTCTCTCAGAAAGGTGGGAACAATACCTGGTGTTTGTAATGAATATGAAGTGAGTGAAGTGTGGGACAGGGACAACCTGGAGAGTGTTGGGTAAGGTTGTTGTAAGGTTCAATCATTTGGCCAAAGCAAGAGTGACATGAGCCAGAACCGATCTCTGTATCTACAGCTTCTGTCACTTTTCATGTTCCTCTCTGAGAAGGGTGCTTGAAGTGGGGGCTGGGCAGGGAAGCTTTAGAATGTTGGCACAGAATACTGACACAGGGCATTCTTCTCTCAGAATGTCCATGCCAGCCTCTGCCCTGGTGGCAGAAGAGGTCAAAAGTTCAACTCAGCTGATAGAGATACCACTCAAAGTGTGTGCCCTCTTTCAGCCAGACTGCTGGATAAACTGCATATTACTTTTTGGCAATAACTGGGGCCTCCTAACAAGCAAAATACTTCTACAGTCTTCAACTAGTTCAGCCGGGAAACAACCTTTACATAGCAGTCTTTGCAACGCACTACCTACACAGCGCAGTCATTACAACGCAGCTGCCCTTACATCACATACCATCACAACGCATGCCAATACAACGCATGTCACTACAACGCATGCCATTACAATGAATATCATTACAATGCATTCCATTACAACGCATTATGAGATAAGTAATGGGGATTTTTTTGTTTTAGGGTGGGTATGGGTTCTGGGGTAAATGGGGATAGTATTTTTATCCCTACACTATCCAACACTTACCCAACTGTTGCACTCACTACAGTGGGAATAGAAATGTGTACCCCTACACTATCCCACACTTACCGTACTGTTGCACTCACTGGAGTGGGAATAGTAGTTTTTACCCCTACGCTATCCAACACTTACACTACTCTTGCCCTAAAAGTATTGCGCGTTGTAATGGCATGCGTTGTAATGGTATGTGTTGTAATGGAATGCGTTGTAAATGTAGTTTCTAAAAATGCGTTGTGATGGCATGCGTTGTAAAATCATGCATTGTAATGGATGCTGCGATGTAAAAACCGCGTTGTAAAGGCATGCGTTGTAATTGTTTGCGTTGTAACATCATATATTCAGTTCAGCCTCATTCAGACATGTCAACATTTTAAAAGTAGATATTTTGAAAGCAAATTAGGGGGAATATATTTTGCCAATTGAAATACATTAAAGAAGAAACAATTTCAGGTCAGAATTCTACAGTCTTCAACTAGCTCAGCTGGGAAACAACCTTTACATAGCAGTCATTACAACGCACTACCTTCACAACGCAGTCATTACAACGCAGCTGCCCTTACAACACATACCATTATAACGCATGCCATTACAACGTATGTCACTGCAATGCATGCCATTACAATGAATATCATTACAACGCATGCCATTACAACGCATTATAAGGTAAGTAGTGGGGATTTTTTAGTTTTAGGGTGGGTATGGGTTTTGGGGTTCATGGGGATAGTATTCTTATCCCTACACTATCCAAGACTTACCCTCCTGTTGCACTCACTGGAGTGGGAATAGTAATTATTACCCCTACGCTATCTAACACTTACACTACTCGTGCCCTAAAAGTATTGTGCATTGCAATGGCATGCGTTGTAATGGTATGCATTGTAATGAAATGCGTTGTAAATTTAGTTTCTAAAAATGCGTTGTGAGGGCATGCGTTGTAAAATCATGCGTTGTAATGGATGCTGCGATGTAAAAGGCACGTTCTAAAGGCATGCGTTGTAACTGTTTGCGTTGTAACATCAGATATTCGGTTCAGCCTCATTCAGACATGTCAACATTTTAAAAGTAGATATTTTGGAAACAAATTAGGGGGAATGCATTTTGCTAATTGATATACATTAAAGAAGAAGCAATTTCAAGTCGGAAACAGATAAAGCCATTTTGGCTTAAACATTAGTAGTCTCAAGCTTGAACCAGGTATGTTGGCATGTATGCTCTTTGAAGAGAGTTTAAGTGTTCGCATTTATAGGATGGCACCTATCGTCACAAAAGCCTTTTACCCTTCTCCCCTGAACCACAATAAAGCCAAAAGTGAACTCCCATTGTCTCAATACAGGGTAGGCAAACAAAAGCTGTATCTTGTATGAAGTCACTTATTAAATAGGAAAGGCCAAGAAAAACAAATCTGGCTAGGTGATAAATGCAACAGTGCTGAACAGTGAGAAAACCACAGTCCAATAATTTGTATCTAATATAACCAAAGGAACACGTTTTTTCTGACTGGATTTGTAAATGAAAAGCATGTTTACAACTATACATTTTGGTTTTCGCCTGTGTGAGAACCACAAAAACTGCCTGCTATGCTGAGGATAAAAGGTGTGATGCCACAGCAACACCGAAAAGAATATGAATGAAAATTAACGTTTTTATGAAAATCATGTCATGTATTTGATGGCAACAAAAACATTGTTAAAAAAGCAAATGTTTAGTGAGGGAAATGTGAATTAGCTGTGCTATTATTTGTGAAAGATAAAAGTGTGTTTTCACTGAAAACACTAACCTTTGTTTACGATTCTTTAGCCTAAAATTAAAGAATTGTAGCTCACAACTGTTTGTAAATTCATATATGGGTGCACTGAAGAACAACCTCCATTTTGTGTGAACTGAGACTTAATGCAGTCAGAGGCAGTCCAAGATGGCCGCCGTGTTGAGGGAAATCTCACAGAGACCACTCTCTTTCTCTCACAGAGAACCAGCATAGGAAATAAATGAGCAAGGCAAATGAATGCAACAAGGGGGTGTGGATAGTAAATAATTTAGGAATTAATAGAAAAGGGAACATTACCGGGTGTATGTAATGAATATGCAGTGAGTGAAGTGAGGGACAGGCATAACCTGGAGAGTGTTAGGTAAGGTTGTTGTAAGGTTCAATCATTTGGCCAAAGCAAGAGTGACATGAGCCAGAACCGATCTCTGTATCTAAAGCTTCTGCCACTTTTCATGTTCCTCTCTGAGAAGGGTGCTTGAAGCGGGGGCTGGGCAGGGAAGCTTTAGAATGTTGGCACAGAATACTGACACAGGGCATTCTTCTCTCAGAATGTCCATGCCAGCCTCTGCCCTGGTGGCAGAAGAGGTCAAAAGTTCAACTCGGCTGATAGAGATACCACTCAAAGTGTGTGCCCACTTTCAGCCAGACTGCTGGATAAACTGCATATTACTTTTTGGCAATAACTGGGCCCTCCTAACAAGCAAAATACTTCTACAGTCTTCAACTAGTTCAGCCGGGAAACAACCTTTACATAGCAGTCATTACATTGCACCACCTACACAACGCAGTCATTACAACGCAGCTGCCCTTACATCACATACCATTACAACGCATGCCATTACAACGCATGTCACTACAACGCATGCCATTACAATGAATATCATTACAACGCATGCCATTACAATGCATTATAAGGTAAGTAATGGGGATTTTTTTGTTTTAGGGTGGGTATGGGTTCTGGGGTACATGGAGATAGTATTTTTATCCCTACACAATCCAACACTTACCCCACTGTTGCACTCACTAGAGTGGGAATAGAAATGTGTACCCCTACACTGTCCAACACTTACCCTTCTGTTGCACTCACTAGAGTGGGAATAGAAATGTGTACCCCTACACTATCCAACACTTACCCTACTGTTGCACTCACTGGAGTGGGAATAATAATTTTTATCCCTACGCTATCCAACACTTACACTACTCTTGCCCTAAAAGTATTGCGCGTTGTAATGGCATGCGTTGTAATGGTATGCGTTGTAATGGAATGCATTGTAAATGTAGTTTCTAAAAATGCGTTGTGATGGCATGCGTTGTAAAATCATGCATTGTAATGGATGCTGCGATGTAAAAACCGCGTTGTAAAGGCATGCGTTGTAATTGTTTGCGTTGTAACATCATATATTCAGTTCAGCCTCATTCAGACATGTCAACATTTTAAAAGTAGATATTTTGAAAGCAAATTAGGGGGAATGTATTTTGCCAATTGAAATACATTAAAGAAGAAGTAATTTCAGGTCAGAATTCTACAGTCTTCAACTAGTTCAGCCAGGAAACAACCTTTACATAGCAGTCATTACAACGCACTACCTACACAACGCAGTCATTACAACGCAGCTGCCCTTACATCACATACCATTACAACGCATGCCATTACAACGCATGTCACTACAACGCATGCCATTACAATGAATATCATTACAACGCATGCCATTACAACGCATTATAAGGTAAGTAATGGGGATTTTTTAGTTTTAGGGTGGGTATGGGTTCTGGGGTACATGAAGATAGTATTTGTATCCCTACACTATCCAACACTATCCAACTTACCCTACAGTTGCACTCACTGGAGTGGGAATAGAAATTTTTACCCCTACACTATCCAACACTTACCCTACTGTTGCACTCACTAGAGTGGGAATAGACATTTTTACCCCTACACTATCCAACACTTACCCTACTGTTGCACTCACTGGAGTGGGAATAGCAATTTTTACCCCTACGCTATCCAACACTTACACTACTCTTGCCCTAAAAGTATTGCGTGTTGTAATGGCATGCGTTGTAAAGGTATGCGTTGTAATGGAATGCATTGTAAATGTAGTTTCTAAAAATGCGTTGTGATGGCATGCGTTGTAAAATCATGCATTGTAATGATGCTGCGATGTAAAAACCGCGTTGTAAAGGCATGCGTTGTAATTGTTTGCGTTGTAACATCATATATTCAGTTCAGCCTCATTCAGACATGTCAACATTTTAAAAGTAGATATTGTGAAAGCAAATTAGGGGGAATGTATTTTGCCAATTGAAATACATTAAAGAAGAAGCAATTTCAGGTCAGAAACAGAAAAAGCCATTTTGGATTAAACATTGGTAGTCTCAAGCTTGAATCCGGTATGTTGGCATGTATGCTCATTGAAGAGAGTTTCAGTGTACACATTTATAGGTGGGCACCTATTGTCACAAACGCCTTTTACCCTACTCCCCTGAATCATAATAAAACCAAAAGTGGACTCCCATTGTCTCAATACAGGGTAGACAAACAATAACTGCATGTTGTATGAAGTCATTTATTAAATAGGAAAGGCCAAGTAAAACAAAGCTGGCCAGGTGATCAATGAAACAGTGCAGTACAGTGAGAAAACCACAGTCCAATAAAGTGTATCTAATATAACCAAAGGAACACATTTTTTCTGACTGGATTTGTAAATGAAAAGAATGTTTACAACTATACATTTAGTTTTTTGCCTGTGTGAGAACCACAAAAACTGCCTGCTATGCTGAGGATAAAAGGTGTGATGCCACAGCAATACCTAAAAGAATATGAATGAAAATTAATGTTTTTATGAAAATCGTGTTATGTATTTGATGGCAACAAACATATTGTTTAAAAAGCAAATGTTTAGTGAGGGAAATGTGAATCAGCTGTGCTATCTTTTGTGAAAGATAAAAGTGTGTTTTCACTGAAAACACTATTCTTTGTTTACGATTCTTTAGCCTAAAATAAAGAATTGAAGCTCACAACTGTTTGTAAATTTAGATATGGGTGAACTGAAGAACAACCTCCATTTTGTGTGAAATGAGACTTAATGCAGTCAGAGGCAGTCCAAGATGGCTGCCGTGCTGAGGGAAATCTCACTGAGGCCACACTATTTCTCTCACAGAGAACCAGCATAGGAAATAAATGTGCAAGGCAAATGAATGTAACAAGGGGGTGTGGATAGTAAACAATTTAGGAATGAATATTAAAGTGAACAATACCGGGTGTATGTAATGAATATGAAGTGAGTGAAGTGAGGGACAGGGATAACCTGGAGAGTGTTGGGTAAGGTTGTTGTAAGGTTCAATCATTTGGCCAAAGCAAGAGTGACATGAGCCAGAACCGATCTCTGTATCTAAAGCTTCTGCCACTTTTCATGTTCCTCTCTGAGAAGGGTGCTTGAAGCGGGGGCTGGGCAGGGAAGCTTTAGAATGTTGGCACAGAATACTGACACAGGGCATTCTTCTTTCAGAATGTTCATGCCAGCCTCTGTCCTGGTGGCAGAAGAGGTCAAAAGTTCAACTCAGCTGATAGAGATACCACTCAAAGTGTGTGCCCTCTTTCAGCCAGACTGCTGGATAAACTGCATATTACTTTTTGGCAATAACTGGGGCCTCCAAACAAGCAACATACTTCTACAGTCTTCAACTAGTTCAGCCAGGAAACAACCTTTACATAGTAGTCATTACATTGCACTATCTACACAATGCAGTTATTCCAACGCAGCTGCCCTTACATCACATACCATCACAACGCATACCATTACAACGCATGTCACTACAACGCATGCAATTACAATGAATATCATTACAACGCATTCCATTACAACGCATTATAAGGTAAGTAATGGGGATTTATTTGTTTTAGGGTGGGTATGGGTTCTGGGGTACATGGGGATAGTATTTTTATCCCAACACTATCCAACACTTACCCTACTGTTGCACTCACTGGAGTGGGAATAGAAATGTTTACCCCTACACTATCCAACACTTACCCTACTGTTGCACTCACTGGAGTGGGATTAGCAATTATTACCCCTACGCTATCCAACACTTACACTACTCTTGCCCTAAAAGTATTGTGTTTTGTAATGGCATGCGTTGTAAAGGTATGCGATGTAATGGAAAGTGTTGTAAATGTAGTTTCTAAAAATAGGTTGTGATGGCATGCGTTGTAAAACCATGCATTGTAATGGATGCTGCGATGTAAAAACCGCGTTGTAAAGGCATGCGTTGTAATTGTTTGCGTTGTAACATCATATATTCAGTTCAGCCTCATTCAGACATGTCAACATTTTAAAAGTAGATATTTCGAAAGCAAATTAGGGGGAATGTATTTTGCCAATTGAAATACATTAAAGAAGAAACAATTTCAGGTCAGAATTCTACAGTCTTCAACTAGTTCAGCCGGGAAACAACCTTTACATAGCAGTCATTACAAGGCACTACCTTCACAATGCAGTCATTACAACGCAGCTGCCCTTACAACGCACACCATTATAACGCATGCCATTACAACGTATGTCACTACAACGCAAGCCATTACAATGAATATCATTACAACGCATGCCATTACAACGCATTATATGGTAAGTAGTGGGGATTTTTTTGTTTTAGGGTGGGTATGGGTTTTAGGGTTCATGGGGATAGTATTCTTATCCCTACACTATCCAATACTTACCCTCCTGTTGCACTCACTGGAGTGGGAATAGAAATTTATACCCCTACACTACCCAACACTTACCCTACTGTTGCACTCACTGGAGTGGGAATAGTAATTTTTACCCCTACGCTATCTAACACTTACCCTACTCTTGCCCTAAAAGTATTGTGCGTTGTAATGGCATGCGTTGTAATGGCATGCGTTGTAATGGTATGCGTTGTAAATTTAGTTTCTAAAAATGCGTTGTGAGGGCATGCGTTGTAAAATCGTGCGTTGTAATGGATGCTGCGATGTAAAAGGCACGTTCTAAAGGAATGCATTGAAACTGTTTGCGTTGTAACATCATATATTCAGTTCAGCCTCATTCAGACATGTCAACATTTTAAAAGTAGATATTTTGAAAGCAAATTAGGGGGAATGTATTTTGCCAATTGAAATACATTAAAGAAGTAATTTCAGGTCAGAATTCTACAGTCTTCAACTAGTTCAGCCAGGAAACAACCTTTACATAGCAGTCATTACAACGCACTACCTACACAACGCAGTCATTACAACGAAGCTGCCCTTACTATACATACCATTACAACGCATGCCATTACAACGCATGTCACTACAACGCATGCCATTACAATGAATATCATTACAACGCATGCCATTACAACGCATTATAAGGTAAGTAATGGGGATTTTTTAGTTTTAGGGTGGGTATGGGTTCTGGGGTACATGAAGATAGTATTTTTATCCCTACACTATCCAACACTATCCAACTTACCCTACAGTTGCACTCACTGGAGTGGTAATAGAAATTTTTACCCCTACACTATCCAACACTTACCCTACTGTTGCACTCACTAGAGTGGGAATAGACATTTTTACCCCTACACTATCCAACACTTACCCTACTGTTGCACTCACTGGAGTGGGTATAGCAATTTTTACCCCTACGCTATCCAACACTTACACTACTCTTGCCCTAAAAGTATTGCGTGTTGTAATGGCATGCGTTGTAAAGGTATGCGTTGTAATGGAATGCATTGTAAATGTAGTTTCTAAAAATGCGTAGTGATGGCATGCGTTGTAAAATCATGTATTGTAATGGATGCTGCGATGTAAAAACCGCGTTGTAAAGGCATGCGTTGTAACTGTTTGCGTTGTAACATCATATATTCAGTTCAGCCTCATTCAGACATGTCAACATTTTAAAAGTAGATATTGTGAAAGCAAATTAGGGGGAATGTATTTTGCCAATTGAAATACATTAAAGAAGAAGCAATTTCAGGTCAGAATTCTACAGTCTTCAACTAGTTCAGCCGGGAAACAACCTTTACATAGCAGTCATTACAACGCACTACCTTCACAACGCAGTCATTACAATGCAGCTGCCCTTACATCACATACCATTACAACGCATGCCATTACAATGCATGTCACTACAACGCATGCCATTACAATGAATATCATTACAACGTATGCCATTACAACGCATTATAAGGTAAGTAATGGGGATTTTTTTGTATTAGGGTGGGTATGGGTTCTGGGGTACATGGGGATAGTATTTTAAAACCCTACACTATCCAACACTATCCAACTTACCCTACTGTTGCACTCACTGGAGTGGGAATAGAAATTTTTACACCTACACTATCCAACACTTACCCTACTGTTGCACTCACTGGAGTGGGAATAGCAATTTTTACCCTTACGCTATCCAACACTTACACTACTCTTTCCCTAAAAGTATTGTGTGTTGTAATGGCATGCGTTGTAAAGCTATGCGTTGTAATGGAATGCATTGTAAATGTATTTTCTAAAAATGCGTTGTGATGGCATGCGTTGTAAAATCATGCATTTTAATGATGCTGCGATGTAAAAACCGCATTGTAAAGGCATGCGTTGTAATTGTTTGCGTTGTAACATCATATATTCAGTTCAGCCTCATTCAGACATGTCAACATTTTAAAAGTAGATATTTTGAAAACGAATTAGGGGGAATGTATTTTGCCAATTGAAATACATTAAAGAAGAAGCAATTTCAGGTCAGAATCAGAAAAAGCCATTTTGGATTAAACATTGGTAGTCTCAAGCTTGAATCCGGTATGTTGGCATGTATGATCATTGAAGAGAGTTTCAGTGTTCACATTTATAGGTGGGCACCTATTGTCACAAAAGCCTTTTACCCTACTCCCCTGCATCATAATAAAGCCAAAAGTGGACTCCCATTGTCTCAATACAGGGTAGACAAACAATAACTGTATGTTGTATGAAGTCATTTATTAAATAGGAAAGGCCAATTAAAACAAAGCTGGCCAGGTGATCAATGAAACAGTGCAGTACAGTGAGAAAACCACAGTCCAATAAAGTGTATCTAATATAACCAAAGGAACACATTTTTTTCTGACTGGATTTGTAAACGAAAAGAATGTTTACAACTATACATTTAGTTTTTTGCCTGTGTGAGAACCACAAAAACTGCCTGCTATGCTGAGGATAAAAGGTGTGATGCCACAGCAATACCTAAAAGAATATGAATGAAAACTAATGTTTTTATGAAAATCATGTTATGTATTTGATGGCAACAAACATATTGTTAAAAAAGCAAATGTTTAGTGAGGGAAATGTAAATCAGCTGTGCTATCTTTTGTGAAACATAAAAGTGTGTTTTCACTGAAAACACTATTCTTTGTTTACTATTCTTTAGCCTAAAATTAATGAATTGAATCTCACAACTGTTTGTAAATTTAGATATGGGTGCACTGAAGAACAACTCCATTTTGTGTGAACTGAGACTTAATGCAGTCAGAGGCAGTCCAAGATGGCTGCCGTGCTGAGGGAAATCTCACTGAGGCCACTCTATTTCTCTCACAGAGAACCAGCATAGGAAATAAATGTGCAAGGCAAATGAATGTAACAAGGGATGTGGATAGTAAATCATTTAGGAATGAATAGAAAAGGGAACAATACCGGGTGTATGTAATGAATATGAAGTGAATGAAGTGAGGGACAGGGATAAACTGGAGAGTGTTAGGTAAGGTTGTTGTAAGGTTCAATCATTTGGCCAAAGCAAGAGTGACATAAGCCAGAACCGATCTCTGTATCTAAAGCTTCTGTCACTTTTCATGTTCCTCTCTGAGAAGGGTGCTTGAAGCGGGGGCTGGGCAGGGAAGCTTTAGAATGTTGGCACAGAATACTGACACAGGGCATTCTTCTCTCAGAATGTTCATGCCAGCCTCTGCCCTGGTGGCAGAAGAGGTCAAAAGTTCAACTCAGCTGATAGAGATACCACTCAAAGTGTGTGCCCTCTTTCAGCCAGACTGCTGGATAAACTGCATATTACTTTTTGGCAATAACTGGGCCCTCCTAACAAGCAAAATACTTCTACAGTCTTCAACTAGTTCAGCCGGGAAACAACCTTTACATAGCAGTCATTACATTGCACTAACTACACAACGCAGTCATTACAACGCAGCTGCCCTTACATCAAATACCATTACAACGCATGCCATTACAACGCATGTCACTACAAAGCATGCCATTACAATGAATATCATTACAACGCATGCCATTACAACGCATTATAAGGTAAGTAATGGGGATTTTTTTGTTTTAGGGTGGGTATGGGTTCTGGGGTACATGGGGATAGTATTTTTATCCCTACTCTATCCTACACTATCCAACTTACCCTACAGTTGCACTTACTGGAGTGGGAATATAAATGTTTAGCCCTACACTATCCAACACTTACCCTACTGTTGCCCTCACTGGAGTGGGAATAGACATTTTTACACCTACACTATCCAACACTTACCCTACTGTTGCACTCACTGGAGTGGGAATAGCAATTTTTACCCCTTCGCTATCCAACACTTACGCTACTCTTGTCCTAAAAGTATTGCATGTTGTAATGGTATGCGTTGTAAAGGTATGCGTTGTAATGGAATGCATTGTAAATGTAGTTTCTAAAAATGCGTTGTGATGGCATGTTTTGTAAAATCATGCATTGTAATGGATGCTGCGATGTAAAAAACCTCGTTGTAAAGGCATGCGTTGTAATTGTTTGCGTTGTAACATCATATATTCAGTTCAGCCTGATTCAGTCATGTCAACATTTTAAAAGTAGATATTGTGAAAGCAAATTAGGGGGAATGTATTTTGCCAATTGAAATACATTAAAGAAGAAGCAATTTCAGGTCAGAATTCTACAGTCTTCAACTAGTTCAGCCGGGAAACAACCTTTACATAGCAGTCATTACAACGCACTACCTTCACAACGCAGTCAATACAACGCAGCTGCGCTTACAACACATACCATTATAACGCATGCCATTACAACGTATGTCACTACAACGCATGCCATTACAATGAATATCATTACAACGCATTCCATTACAACGCATTATAAGGTAAGTCATGGGGATTTTTTAGTTTTAGGGTGGGTATGGGTTTTGGGGTTCATGGAGATAGTATTCTTATCCCTACACTATCCAATACTTACCCTCCTGTTGCACTCACTGGAGTGGGAATAGAAATGTATACCCCTACACTACCCAAAACTTACCCTACTGTTGCACTCACTGGAGTGGGAATAGTAATTTTTACCCCTACGCTATCTAACACTTACCCTACTCTTGCCCTAAAAGTATTGTGCGTTGTAATGGCATGCATTGTAATGGTATGCGTTGTAATGGAATGCGTTGTAAATTTCGTTTCTAAAAATGCGTTGTCAGGGCATGCGTTGTAAAATCATGCGTTGTAATGGATGCTGCGATGTAAAAGGCACGTTCTAAAGGCATGCGTTGTAACTGTTTGCGTTGTAACATCAGATATTTGGTTCAGCCTCATTCAGACATGTCAACATTTTAAAAGTAGATATTTTGGAAACAAATTAGGGGGAATGCATTTTGCCAATTGATAAAAATTAAAGAAGAAGCAATCTCAGGTCGGAAACAGATAAAGCCATTTTGGCTTAAACATTAGTAGTCTCAAGCTTGAACCAGGTATGTTGGCATGTAGGCTCATTGAAGAGAGTTTAAGTGTTCGCATTTATAGGACGGCACCTATCATCACAAAAGCCTTTTACCCTACTCCCCTGAACCACAATAAAGCCAAAAGTGGACTCCCATTGTCTCAATACAGGGTAGGCAAACAAAAGCTGTATCTTGTATGAAGTCATTTATTAGATAGGAAAGGCCAAGTAAAACAAATCTGGCTAGGTGATCAATGCAACATTGCAGAACAGTGAGAAAACCACAGTCCAATAATTTGTATCTAATATAACCAAAGGAACACGTTTTTTCTGACTGTATTTGTAAATGAAAAGCATGTTTACAACCATACATTTTGTTTTTTTGCCTGTGTGAGAACCACAAAAACTGCCTGCTATGCTGAGGATAAAAGGTGTGATGCCACAGCAATACCTAAAAGAACATGAATGAAAATTAATGTTTTTATGAAAAGCATGTTATGTATTTGATGGCAACAAACATATTGTTAAAAAAGCAAATGTTTAGTGAGGGAAATGTGAATCAGCTGTGCTATCATTTGTGAAAGATAAAATTGTGTTTTCACTGAAAACACTATTCTTTGTTTACGATTCTTTAGCCTAAAATTAAAGAATTGAAGCTCACAACTGTTTGTAAATTTGGAAATGGGTGCACTGAAGAACAACCTCCATTTTGTGTGAACTGAGACTTAATGCAGTCAGAGGCAGTCCAAGATGGCCGCCGTGTTGAGGAAAATCTTACTGAGGCCACTCTCTTTCTCTCACAGAGAACCAGCATAGGAAATAAATGTGCAAGGCAAATGAATGCAACAAGGGGTGTGGATAGTAAATCATTTAGGAATGAATAGAAAAGGGAACAATACCGGGTGTATGTAATGAATATGACGTGAGTGAAGTGAGGGATAGGGATAACCTGGAGAGTGTTGGGTAAGGTTGTTGTAAGGTTCAATCATTTGGCCAAAGCAAGAGTGACATGAGCCAGAACCGATCTCTGTATCTAAAGCTTCTGCCACTTTTCATGTTCCTCTCTGAGAAGGGTGCTTGAAGCGGGGGCTGGGCATGGAAGCTTTAGAATGTTGGCACAGAATACTGACACAGGGCATTCTTCTTTCAGAATGTTCATGCCAGCCTCTGTCCTGGTGGCAGAAGAGGTCAAAAGTTCAACTCAGCTGATAGAGATACCACTCAAAGTGTGTGCCCTCTTTCAGCCAGACTGCTGGATAAACTGCATATTACTTTTTGGCAATAACTGGGCCCTCCTAACAAGCAAAATACTTCTACAGTCTTCAACTAGTTCAGCCGGGAAACAACCTTTACATAGCAGTCATTACATTGCACCACCTACACAACGCAGTCATTACAACGCAGCTGCCCTTACATCACATACCATCACAACGCATGCCATTACAACGCATGTCACTACAACGCATGCCATTACAATGAATATCATTACAACACATGTCATTACAACGCATTATAAGGTAAGTAATGGGGATTTTTTTTTTAGGGTGGGTATGGGTTCTGGGGTACATGGGGATAGTATTTTTATCCCTACACTATCCTACACTATCCAACTTACCCTACAGTTGCACTTACTGGAGTGGGAATATACATTTTTAGCCCTACACTATCCAACACTTACCCTACTGTTGCACTCACTGGAGTGGGAATAAGCATTTTTACACCTACACTATCCAACACTTACCCTACTGTTGCACTCACTGGAGTGGGAATAGCAATTTTTACCCCTACGCTATCCAACACTTACGCTACTCTTGCCCTAAAAGTATTGCGTGTTGTAATGGCATGCGTTGTAAAGGTATGCGTTGTAATGGAATGCATTGTAAATGTAGTTTCTAAAAATGCGTAGTGATGGCATGCGTTGTAAAATCATGTATTGTAATGGATGCTGCGATGTAAAAACCGCGTTGTAAAGGCATGCGTTGTAACTGTTTGCGTTGTAACATCATATATTCAGTTCAGCCTCATTCAGACATGTCAACATTTTAAAAGTAGATATTGTGAAAGCAAATTAGGGGGAATGTATTTTGCCAATTGAAATACATTAAAGAAGAAGCAATTTCAGGTCAGAATTCTACAGTCTTCAACTAGTTCAGCCGGGAAACAACCTTTACATAGCAGTCATTACAACGCACTACCTTCACAACGCAGTCATTACAATGCAGCTGCCCTTACATCACATACCATTACAACGCATGCCATTACAATGCATGTCACTACAACGCATGCCATTACAATGAATATCATTACAACGTATGCCATTACAACGCATTATAAGGTAAGTAATGGGGATTTTTTTGTATTAGGGTGGGTATGGGTTCTGGGGTACATGGGGATAGTATTTTAAAACCCTACACTATCCAACACTATCCAACTTACCCTACTGTTGCACTCACTGGAGTGGGAATAGAAATTTTTACCCCTACACTATCCAACACTTACCCTACTGTTGCACTCACTGGAGTGGGAATAGCAATTTTTACCCTTACGCTATCCAACACTTACACTACTCTTTCCCTAAAAGTATTGTGTGTTGTAATGGCATGCGTTGTAAAGCTATGCGTTGTAATGGAATGCATTGTAAATGTATTTTCTAAAAATGCGTTGTGATGGCATGCGTTGTAAAATCATGCATTTTAATGATGCTGCGATGTAAAAACCGCATTGTAAAGGCATGCGTTGTAATTGTTTGCGTTGTAACATCATATATTCAGTTCAGCCTCATTCAGACATGTCAACATTTTAAAAGTAGATATTTTGAAAACGAATTAGGGGGAATGTATTTTGCCAATTGAAATACATTAAAGAAGAAGCAATTTCAGGTCAGAATCAGAAAAAGCCATTTTGGATTAAACATTGGTAGTCTCAAGCTTGAATCCGGTATGTTGGCATGTATGCTCATTGAAGAGAGTTTCAGTGTTCACATTTATAGGTGGGCACCTATTGTCACAAAAGCCTTTTACCCTACTCCCCTGCATCATAATAAAGCCAAAAGTGGACTCCCATTGTCTCAATACAGGGTAGACAAACAATAACTGTATGTTGTATGAAGTCATTTATTAAATAGGAAAGGCCAATTAAAACAAAGCTGGCCAGGTGATCAATGAAACAGTGCAGTACAGTGAGAAAACCACAGTCCAATAAAGTGTATCTAATATAACCAAAGGAACACATTTTTTTCTGACTGGATTTGTAAACGAAAAGAATGTTTACAACTATACATTTAGTTTTTTGCCTGTGTGAGAACCACAAAAACTGCCTGCTATGCTGAGGATAAAAGGTGTGATGCCACAGCAATACCTAAAAGAATATGAATGAAAACTAATGTTTTTATGAAAATCATGTTATGTATTTGATGGCAACAAACATATTGTTAAAAAAGCAAATGTTTAGTGAGGGAAATGTGAATCAGCTGTGCTATCTTTTGTGAAACATAAAAGTGTGTTTTCACTGAAAACACTATTCTTTGTTTACTATTCTTTAGCCTAAAATTAATGAATTGAATCTCACAACTGTTTGTAAATTTAGATATGGGTGCACTGAAGAACAACTCCATTTTGTGTGAACTGAGACTTAATGCAGTCAGAGGCAGTCCAAGATGGCTGCCGTGCTGAGGGAAATCTCACTGAGGCCACTCTATTTCTCTCACAGAGAACCAGCATAGGAAATAAATGTGCAAGGCAAATGAATGTAACAAGGGATGTGGATAGTAAATCATTTAGGAATGAATAGAAAAGGGAACAATACCGGGTGTATGTAATGAATATGAAGTGAATGAAGTGAGGGACAGGGATAAACTGGAGAGTGTTAGGTAAGGTTGTTGTAAGGTTCAATCATTTGGCCAAAGCAAGAGTGACATAAGCCAGAACCGATCTCTGTATCTAAAGCTTCTGTCACTTTTCATGTTCCTCTCTGAGAAGGGTGCTTGAAGCGGGGGCTGGGCAGGGAAGCTTTAGAATGTTGGCACAGAATACTGACACAGGGCATTCTTCTCTCAGAATGTTCATGCCAGCCTCTGCCCTGGTGGCAGAAGAGGTCAAAAGTTCAACTCAGCTGATAGAGATACCACTCAAAGTGTGTGCCCTCTTTCAGCCAGACTGCTGGATAAACTGCATATTACTTTGTGGCAATAACTGGGCCCTCCTAACAAGCAAAATACTTCTACAGTCTTCAACTAGTTCAGCCGGGAAACAACCTTTACATAGCAGTCATTACATTGCACTAACTACACAACGCAGTCATTACAACGCAGCTGCCCTTACATCAAATACCATTACAACGCATGCCATTACAACGCATGTCACTACAAAGCATGCCATTACAATGAATATCATTACAACGCATGCCATTACAACGCATTATAAGGTAAGTAATGGGGATTTTTTTGTTTTAGGGTGGGTATGGGTTCTGGGGTACATGGGGATAGTATTTTTATCCCTACTCTATCCTACACTATCCAACTTACCCTACAGTTGCACTTACTGGAGTGGGAATATAAATGTTTAGCCCTACACTATCCAACACTTACCCTACTGTTGCCCTCACTGGAGTGGGAATAGACATTTTTACACCTACACTATCCAACACTTACCCTACTGTTGCACTCACTGGAGTGGGAATAGCAATTTTTACCCCTTCGCTATCCAACACTTACGCTACTCTTGTCCTAAAAGTATTGCATGTTGTAATGGTATGCGTTGTAAAGGTATGCGTTGTAATGGAATGCATTGTAAATGTAGTTTCTAAAAATGCGTTGTGATGGCATGTTTTGTAAAATCATGCATTGTAATGGATGCTGCGATGTAAAAAACCTCGTTGTAAAGGCATGCGTTGTAATTGTTTGCGTTGTAACATCATATATTCAGTTCAGCCTGATTCAGTCATGTCAACATTTTAAAAGTAGATATTGTGAAAGCAAATTAGGGGGAATGTATTTTGCCAATTGAAATACATTAAAGAAGAAGCAATTTCAGGTCAGAATTCTACAGTCTTCAACTAGTTCAGCCGGGAAACAACCTTTACATAGCAGTCATTACAACGCACTACCTTCACAACGCAGTCAATACAACGCAGCTGCGCTTACAACACATACCATTATAACGCATGCCATTACAACGTATGTCACTACAACGCATGCCATTACAATGAATATCATTACAACGCATTCCATTACAACGCATTATAAGGTAAGTCATGGGGATTTTTTAGTTTTAGGGTGGGTATGGGTTTTGGGGTTCATGGAGATAGTATTCTTATCCCTACACTATCCAATACTTACCCTCCTGTTGCACTCACTGGAGTGGGAATAGAAATGTATACCCCTACACTACCCAAAACTTACCCTACTGTTGCACTCACTGGAGTGGGAATAGTAATTTTTACCCCTACGCTATCTAACACTTACCCTACTCTTGCCCTAAAAGTATTGTGCGTTGTAATGGCATGCATTGTAATGGTATGCGTTGTAATGGAATGCGTTGTAAATTTCGTTTCTAAAAATGCGTTGTCAGGGCATGCGTTGTAAAATCATGCGTTGTAATGGATGCTGCGATGTAAAAGGCACGTTCTAAAGGCATGCGTTGTAACTGTTTGCGTTGTAACATCAGATATTTGGTTCAGCCTCATTCAGACATGTCAACATTTTAAAAGTAGATATTTTGGAAACAAATTAGGGGGAATGCATTTTGCCAATTGATAAAAATTAAAGAAGAAGCAATCTCAGGTCGGAAACAGATAAAGCCATTTTGGCTTAAACATTAGTAGTCTCAAGCTTGAACCAGGTATGTTGGCATGTAGGCTCATTGAAGAGAGTTTAAGTGTTCGCATTTATAGGACGGCACCTATCATCACAAAAGCCTTTTACCCTACTCCCCTGAACCACAATAAAGCCAAAAGTGGACTCCCATTGTCTCAATACAGGGTAGGCAAACAAAAGCTGTATCTTGTATGAAGTCATTTATTAGATAGGAAAGGCCAAGTAAAACAAATCTGGCTAGGTGATCAATGCAACATTGCAGAACAGTGAGAAAACCACAGTCCAATAATTTGTATCTAATATAACCAAAGGAACACGTTTTTTCTGACTGTATTTGTAAATGAAAAGCATGTTTACAACCATACATTTTGTTTTTTTGCCTGTGTGAGAACCACAAAAACTGCCTGCTATGCTGAGGATAAAAGGTGTGATGCCACAGCAATACCTAAAAGAACATGAATGAAAATTAATGTTTTTATGAAAAGCATGTTATGTATTTGATGGCAACAAACATATTGTTAAAAAAGCAAATGTTTAGTGAGGGAAATGTGAATCAGCTGTGCTATCATTTGTGAAAGATAAAAGTGTGTTTTCACTGAAAACACTATTCTTTGTTTACGATTCTTTAGCCTAAAATTAAAGAATTGAAGCTCACAACTGTTTGTAAATTTGGAAATGGGTGCACTGAAGAACAACCTCCATTTTGTGTGAACTGAGACTTAATGCAGTCAGAGGCAGTCCAAGATGGCCGCCGTGTTGAGGAAAATCTTACTGAGGCCACTCTCTTTCTCTCACAGAGAACCAGCATAGGAAATAAATGTGCAAGGCAAATGAATGCAACAAGGGGTGTGGATAGTAAATCATTTAGGAATGAATAGAAAAGGGAACAATACCGGGTGTATGTAATGAATATGACGTGAGTGAAGTGAGGGATAGGGATAACCTGGAGAGTGTTGGGTAAGGTTGTTGTAAGGTTCAATCATTTGGCCAAAGCAAGAGTGACATGAGCCAGAACCGATCTCTGTATCTAAAGCTTCTGCCACTTTTCATGTTCCTCTCTGAGAAGGGTGCTTGAAGCGGGGGCTGGGCATGGAAGCTTTAGAATGTTGGCACAGAATACTGACACAGGGCATTCTTCTTTCAGAATGTTCATGCCAGCCTCTGTCCTGGTGGCAGAAGAGGTCAAAAGTTCAACTCAGCTGATAGAGATACCACTCAAAGTGTGTGCCCTCTTTCAGCCAGACTGCTGGATAAACTGCATATTACTTTTTGGCAATAACTGGGCCCTCCTAACAAGCAAAATACTTCTACAGTCTTCAACTAGTTCAGCCGGGAAACAACCTTTACATAGCAGTCATTACATTGCACCACCTACACAACGCAGTCATTACAACGCAGCTGCCCTTACATCACATACCATCACAACGCATGCCATTACAACGCATGTCACTACAACGCATGCCATTACAATGAATATCATTACAACACATGTCATTACAACGCATTATAAGGTAAGTAATGGGGATTTTTTTTTTAGGGTGGGTATGGGTTCTGGGGTACATGGGGATAGTATTTTTATCCCTACACTATCCTACACTATCCAACTTACCCTACAGTTGCACTTACTGGAGTGGGAATATACATTTTTAGCCCTACACTATCCAACACTTACCCTACTGTTGCACTCACTGGAGTGGGAATAAGCATTTTTACACCTACACTATCCAACACTTACCCTACTGTTGCACTCACTGGAGTGGGAATAGCAATTTTTACCCCTACGCTATCCAACACTTACGCTACTCTTGCCCTAAAAGTATTGCGTGTTGTAATGGCATGCGTTGTAAAGGTATGCGTTGTAATGGAATCCATTGTAAATGTAGTTTCTAAAAATGCGTTGTGATGGCATGTTTTGTCAAATCATGCATTGTAATGGATGCTGCGATGTAAAAACCGCGTTGTAAAGGCATGCGTTGTAATTGTTTGCGTTGTAACATCATATATTCAGTTCAGCCTCATTCAGTCATGTCAACATTTTAAAAGTAGATATTGTGAAAGCAAATTAGGGGGAATGTATTTTGCCAAATGAAATACATTAAAGAATAAGCAATTTCAGGTCAGAATTCTACAGTCTTCAACTAGTTCAGCCGGGAAACAACCTCTACATAGCAGTCATTACAACGCACTACCTTCACAACGCAGTCATTACAACACAGCTGCCCTTACATCACATACCATTACAACGCATGCAATTACAATGCATGTCACTACAACGCATGCCATTACAATGAATATCATTACAACGCATGCCATTACAACGCATTATAAGGTAAGTAATGGGGATATTTTTGTTTTAGGGTGGGTATGGGTTCTGGGGTACATGGGGATAGTATTTTAAAACACTACACTATCCAACACTATCCAACTTACCCTACTGTTGCACTCACTGGAGTGGGAATATACATTTTTACCCCTACACTATCCACCGCTTACCCTACTGTTGCACTCACTGGAGTGGGAATAATAATTTTTACCCCTACGCTATCTAACACTTACACTACTCTTGCCCTAAAAGTATTGTGCATTGTAATGGTATGCGTTGTAATGGAATGCGTTGCAAATGTAGTTTCTAAAAATGCTTTGTGATGGCATGCGTTGTAAAATCATGTGTTGTAATGGATGCTGCGATGTAAAAGCCACGTTGTAAAGGCATGCGTTGTAACTGTTTGCGTTGTAACATCATATATTCGGTTCAGCCTCATTCAGACATGTCAACATTTTAAAAGTAGATATTTTGGAAACAAACTAGGGGGAATGTATTTTGCCAATTGATATACATTAAAGAAGGAGCAATTTCAGGTCGGAAACAGATAAAGCCATTTAGGCTTAAACATTGGTAGTCTCAAGCTTGAACCAGGTATGTTGGCATGTATGCTCATTGAAGAGAGTTTAAGTGTTCGCATTTATAGGATGGCACCTCTCGTCACAAAATCCTTTTACCCTACTCCCCTGAACCACAATAAAGCCAAAAGTGGACTCCCATTGTCTCAATACAGGGTAGGCAAACAAAAGCTGTATCTTGTATGAAGTCATTTATTAAATAGGAAAGGCCAAGAACAACAAATCTGGCCAGGTGATCAATGCAACAGTGCAGAACAGTGAGAAAACCACAGTCCAATAATTTGTATCTAATATAACCAAAGGAACACGTTTTTTCTGACTGGATGTGTAAATGAAAAGCATGTTTCCAACTATGCATTTTGGTTTTCGCCTGTGTGAGAACCACAATAACTGCCTCCTATGCTGAGGATAAAAGGTGTGATGCCACAGCAATACCTAAAAGAATATGAATGAAAATTAATGTTTTTATGAAAATCATGTTATGTATTTGATGGCAACAAAAACATTGTTAAAAAAGCAAATGTTTAGTGAGGGAAATGTGAATCAGCTGTGCTATCATTTGTGAAAGATGAAAGTGTGTTTTCACTGAAAACACTAACCTTTGTTTACGATTCTTTAGCTAAAATTAAAGAATTGAAGCTCGCAGCTGTTTGTAAATTTGTATATGGGTACACTGAAGACCAACCTCCATTTTGTGTGAACTGAGACTTAATGCAGTCAGAGGCAGTCCAAGATGGCCGCCGTGCTGAGGGGAATCTCACTGAGGCCACTCTCTTTCTCTCACAGAGAACCAGCATAGGAAATAAATGGGCAAGGCAAATGAATGCAACAAGGGGGTGTGAATAGTAAACCATTTAGGAATGAATAGAAAAGGGAACAAAAAGAGGCTTAATAGAAGGATGGGCAGTTAATAGGTGAGATTATTAAAATGAGAGGATGAGAGAATTGATAAATATGTAAGCAAATGGACAACAACTGAGTCAGTATGATGCAATATGAAACTTAGCAATTAAGAGAAATATATCCAGACACCAAACTGAGCAAAAAAGGCCATGGAATAGAATCAGTACCTGACACAACACTTTTAAATGTGCTGCATATGAAGAACATTGCACCACTATGTGCAGTGCAGACCTTAACGCCCTACACTATCCAACACTTACCCTACTGAGATGACTACAACTGAGACAAAGAAAGGGCATGAACAAAACAATAAAATGTGTGCATTGCCAGACAATGACTAAATGGTACAACAGAAAACATTCAAAATTGAAACAAAGTGAAGAGATTTCCATGGAGATGTCCAGTCTAAACCTGAAACAAGAATGACAACAAAATGAACAGTTTCTGTAAGTCTTAATGCCAGGGACCAGTGAAGAGACCAGACTTTTAGGGGTTAAGACACCAACTTTGCTTTTATCTACCACCGTTACTCAAGGAAAACACTTCTAAGAAGGGGAACACATGTGACAGTGGCATTCACAACTCAAAATTAGCACGAGCACAGACACCAATGGCCACAACTGTAAATAGGATTATGGATCTGGTAAACAACATATTATTTAGCAACAATAGTGTATCACTGACAACTTTGTTTTGGAAAGCTGCTGTAAGGAAATTGCCTTAGCCTGTCTTGCATCTACACTGACCTGCAGCAACAACATTCCCTTAACCAAAATACTTATTACAATATCCAGGGAAAATCCTTTTGGGGTTGTAAACGTGCAAGGTACACTCGCACACAAGTCAACTGGTATTTTACATTTCTCATTATGAGTGGTTAAGTTGGTGTTAATGGTGTGCCTGCTTGTGCCTGAAGCTTATGCTGAATAGACATGAGCTGTCTTGCACAAGGTGGGAATCCACAGTGACACTTGGAGTTCATTTACCAAAAAGTAGAGCTTATCTGTGTGATAGAGACAATAATCAATATTTGTCTATGTATTGATAATCATTACTGAACAGTGCATAACAGGGGCCTAGTTAGACCCTCTTGTATGACCTGTAACGGGATGCTTTGCTAGGTCACGATATTGGCTTCAATGCACTGCCTTTAGATCTACTCCTGCAGCAACTATGATTGAAGGACAACTAGACTGATGCCAGCTTGTAGAGGCCAACCAGTTGTGCCTATGTTACATGTAGTCAGCGGCAAACTGAGTTCTAAAGTTGTATTTGGGTATCTGGCTCTGTATGGTTATACAAAGTGCCTCTCTAACTCTGTCTTCTGAGTCACTGTGATTTTAGACAAGCCCATTGTAAGCGTGAGCACGATGTTCATGGGTCAGATCAAGCCAAGGAATCACAAGCATGAGTGTAGCTGTATCACAAGGTGGACAAGAGCCACCTCAACCCGATTGTGAAGCTTGAAGGAGGACGTCTGAAGCAGGGCCCCTAGCTCAGAAGGGGAAATCCTCACAGATCCACGGGGTAGGAGGGGATAATGTGTAATGCTGCTTACTGCTTACAGGCTCTGTTAAAAAATCAAGCCTTGACCCTTCAGACCTGGGAAACTATCGCCCTATCTTGTTGCTCCCTGGAGTTAGTAAAATTACTGAAAAATATTTTTTTTTTATTTAATACTATGAAAAAAAGGTACAGTGTGGGGACCAGCAAGGTCCAAGTGACTTGCCACAAGAAGAAAAGTCAGAGTAGGCCCAGGCAAACAGGGGAGCCCACTGGAATGAAAGAAGACCCTCAAGAGGACCCGCAGGCTGGGAGGCACTGGAGTCGTAAGAGGACCTCAAGCAGCTCACCAAAGATGCAGGCCCACGGTGCAAGAGATGCGGTGAGGACAAAGATCTTAGTCACAGCCGATGCTTGTGGTTGATGACTACTTGGAGCCTGAAGATCTCTGAGGAAGAGAGCTAACAAGCCTTTGCAACGACAAGTCAACCCGGTGCACAGGGGTTTGGTTCCTGCAGTTCCGACGAGGGATACTGGCCTCAAACTCGTGGAGAAGACAGGGCAGGCCTCAAGGGAGTTGTAGAACCACCACCTGTGTTGCTGAGCCTTCTGGAGTCCTTGGGAGCCCAGGAGCAGCAGACCGGTTAGATTAGTTGTGGTGCTTGCAGATGCAGGGAAGTGACTCTTTCACTTCAAGGGATAATCCTTCAGGTGTATTGGATGTCCACAAGCCTTGGAAGGTTCCTGTATGGAGCACAGGCACAGACGTTACAGTGTATGAGCAGGACAACGAGACCAGCAGCAGCAGAAGTCTTCCCAGCTGCAGTCTCGATGTCCAGAGCAAACGTCCATCAAAGTACAGAGTGCCCAGACGGTTAAAGATGAAGTGGTGTCTGATCTGAATCTTGTCCCACAATGAATCTAGGGGCCCACCCATAGGTAAGCCCTTACGTACCCTAAGGAAAGGGTTGGGACGATTCAGGGGTCCCTCCCATAGGAGGGGCTGCACAATGGGGAAGATACTCCCATATCCTTTGTCCAGTTTATCGCCAGAGTGGCAGCCAACGGCTCCCTGAACTGGTTTGAAGTGGACTATGCAAAGAGGGCACCAAGTGTGCCCTTCAAGTAGTCTTAGTGGCACTGGCAAGCGCCCCTACCCTGTCCCAATATACTAAGCCCTGTCTGGGAGGAGGTCACACCTCCCTGTGACAAGATATCTATTGTTCTGCCTTCCCCTGCTCGAGCTTGGCTCAGCAGCATGAGGGCAGAAACATGTCTCTGGCCGGCAGCAGCCCTAGCATGCTGTCCGGTTCTGAAAGACTGGTACAGGGAGCACTGAGAGCCTCCCGGAGGAGATTCACAGTACATGGAGTCATATCTGTCACACAAACAGTGTGGGGGTATGATTCCACCATGTTTGATACCAAACACAGCATGGTTTGTTCTGGATAATTTGGAGATGGTCATTGTGTAATGACGCATGGCCACTCTATATATAATAATGGCTGATATACTTACAACTCGGGTGAATGGACTCAAAAGGTTGTAGGGGTGTCCTGCACATGCAGGGGTACCCTCACATTTAGAACCAAGCACCCTGCCTTCGGGATTGAAAGGCATGCCTAAGGGGGTGACTTATATGTTTCAAGTGCAGTGACCTCAGATATAGAGAAACACAGGCTGCAATGGCAGGTCTACAGTCACACTTTGAGTGTTCTCTCATGAGTGGCATAATACATGATTCAGCCCATGGGAGGCCCCTAGTGTGCCTATGCCTTGGGTACCTCAGTGCCATATATTTGGGACTTACAAGTGTACACCAGTAGCCAATCTGGGATGTACCCAAGTCCTCACCATATCCAATTCAGGGGAAAAAATCACAGAGACTGGGGTCTTGATTAGCAGATCCCAGTCAGACTTGGCAGAAACATCAAAGATCTTAGTCACAGCCGATGCTTGTGGTTGATGACTACTTGGAGCCTGAAGATCTCTGAGGAAGAGAGCTAACAAGCCTTTGCAACGACAAGTCAACCCGGTGCACAGGGGTTTGGTTCCTGCAGTTCCGACGAGGGATACTGGCCTCAAACTCGTGGAGAAGACAGGGCAGGCCTCAAGGGAGTTGTAGAACCACCACCTGTGTTGCTGAGCCTTCTGGAGTCCTTGGGAGCCCAGGAGCAGCAGACCGGTTAGATTAGTTGTGGTGCTTGCAGATGCAGGGAAGTGACTCTTTCACTTCAAGGGATAATCCTTCAGGTGTATTGGATGTCCACAGGCCTTGGAAGGTTCCTGTATGGAGCACAGGCACAGACGTTACAGTGGATGAGCAGGACAACGAGACCAGCAGCAGCAGAAGTCTTCCCAGCTGCAGTCTCGATGTCCAGAGCAAACGTCCATCGAAGTACAGAGTGCCCAGACGGTTAAAGATGAAGTGGTGTCTGATCTGAATCTTGTCCCACAATGAATCTAGGGGCCCTCCCATAGGTAAGCCCTTACGTACCCTAAGGAAAGGGTTGGGACGATTCAGGGGTCCCTCCCATAGGAGGGGCTGCACAATGGGGAGGATACTCCCATATCCTTTGTCCAGTTTTGCACCAGAGTGGCAGCCAACGGCTCCCTGAACTGGTTTGAAGTGGACTATGCAAAGAGGGCACCAAGTGTGCCCTTCAAGTAGTCTTAGTGGCACTGGCAAGCGCCCCTACCCTGTCCCAATATACTAAGCCCTGTCTGGGAGGAGGTCACACCCCCCTGTGACAAGATATCTATTGTTCTGCCTTCCCCTGCTCGAGCTTGGCTCAGCAGCATGAGGGCAGAAACATGTCTCTGGCCGGCAGCAGCCCTAGCATGCTGTCCGGTTCTGAAAGACTGGTACAGGGAGCACTGAGGCCTTCCCGGAGGAGATTCACAGTACATGGAGTCATATCTCTCACACAAACAGTGTGGGGGTATGATTCCTACATGTTTGATACCAAACACAGCATGGTTTCTTCTGGTTAATTTGGAGATGGTCATTGTGTAATGACGCATGGCCACTCTATATATAATAATGGCTGATGTACTTACAACTCGGTGAATGGACTCAAAAGGTTGTAGGGGTGTCCTGCACATGCAGGGGTACCCTCACACTTAGAACCAAGCACCCTGCCTTCGGGATTGAAAGGCATGCCTAAGGGGGTGACTTATAGGTTTCAAGTGCAGTGACCTCAGATATAGAGAAACACAGGCTGCAATGGCAGGTCTACAGTCACACTTTGAGTGTTCTCTCATGAGTGGCATAATACATGATTCAGCCCATGGGAGGCCCCTAGTGTGCCTATGCCTTGGGTACCTCAGTGCCATATATTTG
Source organism: Lissotriton helveticus (assembly GCF_964261635.1). Lineage (NCBI taxonomy): Eukaryota > Metazoa > Chordata > Amphibia > Caudata > Salamandridae > Lissotriton > Lissotriton helveticus. The sequence goes on along the minus strand of NC_136065.1, from coordinate 626,064,818 downwards.
GGACTTACAAGTGTACACCAGTAGCCAATCTGGGATGTACCCAAGTCCTCACCATATCCAATTCAGGGGAAAAAATCACAGAGACTGGGGTCTTGATTAGCAGATCCCAGTCAGACTTGGCAGAAACAGCATAACACCAAGCGAAAAGTGGGGGTAAGCATAAACCCAGATCCCACTTTTCTACAAGTATGAGTGGCAATAGCTATGAATGAGTAAGAAGTTAGCAAAAGATGATATTATATGGAAGAAATAAGTGAGACAGAGGTGTGTGCTGTATGTGTGAAGAGCAAATACATTATCTGTGACTTTTGAGTGACTAAGGACTGATTCATGTGGCTTTGAGTATTAAGTAAGGATAAGTATAGATTGTCACTGTGGAGTGAGCTAATGGATATGTGAGGGACAGAATTACCAATAAGCGCAATGTTATCAGTTACCTAACGACACTTGAGTTGTTCTATACAATACCATTTTGATTTATAGTTCTGGTCCTATATATATCATAATGTGGGAAAGCAACAGCAAGGGTAGTAGAATCCAAACTCCTGGTAGGTAAAAAGGCAGGACTAGCCAGAAAAGAATGGCGATGTGGAGCTAATTGACAACTCTGGTGCAATGTGTGCATGTTAAAGGAGTGAGTAAGGAGAAATGAAACGAGTGAGTATTTATTGAAGCTTAAGAGATGGAGTTTATGTTAGTAAGCAGAGAAACTTGCGAGTATGTCAATACATGAGTAGACAAGCAAGGAATAAGAAATGAGAGCAGACAAGTGAACAGTGAGCTTATAGTGAAAAGCAAATGAGTGGGTGAATGACGTGGGCATGGGTTGGTGTATTGAACAAGGGGTGAGCTTGTATATAGTGCTTATATGAGGCACTACTCCCTTACTTCCGGGGAAGGGCAGAGCCAGCACAGAGCCACACGGTTCCACATAGCAGCCTGCAGGTGCACTGCTGAAAACATTTCTGGATGCAGTCTGGTGCTTTCAAAAGGGAGGAATCTACACTTGGAAGTATCCACATTTTTATTTTGTACTTCTTAACTCTCTCCTTGGTCATCATATCTGCCTCATAGGCCAGCCCCTCTCTCCATTAGGAAAAGGTTGATAAGGGTGCACATTATCCTCAGGGAAGGACCTCTAATTCTTACAAAAGTGTCTTTCCCAAGCTTAGAACTCTCTGCACACAGTAAAGGATATATTCAATGGTAAAATACTTCTGCATCTTATATCAAGCACTATCTCTTTCTATGGTTTCCTGCCCCTTGCATCAGAAACCAGCACCTACTTTCTCTACCCTACAAAAAGGTAAACTCTGCCTTTCATATTAAGATCTGCCCGTAAAGGTTCCCTGTTAAGAGATCTCATCCCAGATTAAGCCCCTATTCATGTCACATCAGGATCTCACTGTGTGTTAGAGGTTTCTTTCCATTATTCTAGGTTCCGCCTTCAAGTTTGGTGGCCTATATATTAAGATCAGCTTCCAGGTTAGAGTTATCTGACTCACGTATCGTGATCTATTCTGATCTCCCTGTAGCACCTGTAGTCCTTGGTTCTGGTCCTCTCCCTATTATTTCAGGTTCTTTCTCAGGTTATAGCTCTCACTACCATTTATGTTATATACACTCTACTCCTAGGTGATGACTCTATGCATCTGGCATGAGTGTCTGACCTAAGGTTAGGTGTTTCCAGGAAACCCCAATATTCTCTACAGATTGGGGTTTTCTGTCCTTCATATTAGGATCAGCTAGTAGATGTTAGAGATCTCTGACTTTATATTAGAATCCGACTTTGTGCCCTTGGTCTTTACATCAAAATCTGCCTGCATATTAGGGCTCTCTGGCCCTTATACAGGGTTATTTTACTACACTAGGGCAATCTGTTCTTAAACGAGATTTTGCCCTCAAGTTATGCCTTTCAATAAAGGTTTACATAAATAACCTTATGATTAATGTTATAGTGGTAACCTCAACCTCTATTGCTGCAGAATAAGATGTGAAATACTGAAGGATGTGGTAGGAATCGGATACTAATATCTATAATCTAATGCACACACATATAATCTCATTTGTGAGATGAAAAGTGTACAGCCCTATTCAAACCAAGGCCATTTGAATTATGTGAGTCAGAAGCTCCAGCATCTTCTGCATAGTTATGGATTCAAAGCATTTGTACATAATCCATTATCTGGTGCATGTGTGCAGATTTTAACACAAAATAATAGTGTGGAAACGCGTGCTTCTGCACATTGAAATGCAAGTTGCAAAGACTGGTCACCATTCAGTTGCTAACTGCTGATTCTAAGTATTAAATTGGTAGTTCTGAGATGAAAACGTCGGTAAGACACTTTTAAAATGTATTAAAAATTACAAAAGTCAAAATAAAATTGCCTTACAATGTGCCATACTATGCCACATAATTTGTATCTTCTTGCCACATAATTTAGCCAACCATGCCAGATAATTTGGCCCCTCCCTGCCACAGACTTTCAGTGCCCTGATGAAAAACATACCAGAGGTTGACAAATTACTCATTTTAGGCACTTTGTACTTTAATGGTCTTGATTATTCCTTTCATTATAGTTTTACCGCAAAGTTTAAATAATGACATCCAAATTATCTTTCTGTAAAGGGAGGTTTAGGTTCTATATATCATTTGACTGTGGGCTAAGGAATGGGTTATGTCAGTGACAGCTAAACAGTACTACCTAATGAGCATCAACACAGAATGTTCCATCTGCTGTGATTGGCTGAGGAACACAGCCAAGTCCTAGCGACAGAGCTCTGACAAACGCACAGAAGAGCACCATCCAAGCGACGGTGATCAATGCTGAGGTAAGAGTGCTCCCAGATTTCTAGCATGAAAGAGGAACAGGAAAGAAATACACAATTTAAATAAAACACACTTCTGACAAATTATGACTGATCTATTTTATGGTAGGCATTTACTTATGCGCTTTGAGTTTTAGTTTACAAGTGTATTTTCACATGAATAAAAAGATAAGCCCACTAGCGGCAAAAATATGTTTTGTAAAAGCAGGTCAAGAACTTGGCAGCCCAGAGAATCTGGAATGATTCCTAAATTATTTCATTATTATTAACTTATTTTAAAAAGGTTGAGGCTTGTCGGGTTTGCATGGCATAATATGGAGGACTTTTGTAAAGTAACCTGCACAAAAGATGCAACCAGAGATTGCAATACAATTTACCTATCATATGTTTGAATCAAAATATCACTGCTTTGTAGTCACTTTGAGAAGAAATACTGCATGTCACTTTAGTTTGAGACATCTGCACCCATGGCTGAATTGTAACTTCCAAAATATTTGACTACTTTTAAAATGAATTACACTCGAGTTCTGCAACATGGTCCCTGCAACCATAAACTGCAACCATCAACTTGCACCTTGAAATCATGCTATGAGTGTGCCTCAACAGCTGTGCTGCAGTCTCTAAATTCCAGCACTTGCAATACAAATCAACACAACTGCTTCCTCAAAACTTAAAGCACAGGCTAGAATAACTACTGAAACCTGCACTCAAATCTGTACCCACAGCAAAATTCACAATCCTGCACTCTGTATCAAAAGCTAGGTATTCTTCAAACATATATATAAAGATTTCTATCTTTGAGGACAAATAAATAAAAAATGAAACATGCACTCACTGTACAATGGAGCTTAAATCCAGGTTGTGCCTCAACAGCAGTGCTGCAGTCTCTACATTCCTGCACTTGCAATACAAATCAATACAACTGTTTCCTCAAAACTTAAAGCACATGCTAGATTCACTTCTGAAACCTGCACTCAAATCTGAACCCACAGCAAAATTCACTATCCTGCACTCTGCATCAAAAACTCAGCTAGGTGTTCTTCAAAATAAAGATTTCTATCTTTGAGGACAAATAAATAAAAATGAAACATGCACTCACTGTACAATGGAGCTGTAACAACTGTAGAATCTCTCACAAGTCAGTACAACAACTGAATGTCTTCTGCTTCTGGAAAATTCTACAACATCAGTAAATAGAGAAAGGACTACCAAATGGCTCCCATTGCTGGACAAAAGGGGCGGCCATCTTGAAATCAAGCACTAGATGTTTCCAAAAACCTAATGTGACAACAGAATAATATTTTGCTTTTGAATTTTCAGTCCCAATCCGTAAACGGTAAAGTGTTTTAACATAACATACGTAAGGCTACACGTTTATAGCTTTTTTTTTTTACAGCTAATGTTGTATTGCTTCTCTTAAAAAGGGGCAAAAGCATAATGAATCTTTGTTTTTTAGAGCACACCTACACACAAGATGGCTTAAAAGTGTGTATCTGCTTGGACTGGAAGTGTTTTATGTAGCCAAAAAGCAGTGAGGTACCGCCTGTGCAAGTGGCTAAGCTAAACTATTTTAAATGTGCCATTCATCTGAAATGAAATGAAATGAAAATGCGTTTTGTAAAGCGTGAATAGCTGCCCGGAGGCGTCCAAGCGCTGTGACTAAAAAGGTGTTCTTACAGTTGGGCGGATGACACAGAGGTTGAAAGGGACCTATTTATTGAACAAAAAAGTTTTCAAGTGTTTCCTGAAGGAAGTTAGATCTGGATTGGACCTTAAGTGGAGGGGTAAAGTGTTCCACAGCCTGGCAACATTCAGGGTGAAAGAACGGCCTCCCAATCTGGTCCGTTTAACCTTGGGCACGACAGCAAGAAACGCGTTGGCGGAACGTAGCTGTCTGCTGGGGAGGTAGGGGGTGATTAAAGGATGATTGATTGCTGGACCAGTTTCCCAGAATGACTGATGGGCAATACAGAGGGACTTGAAACTAATCCTGTCCCTGACAGGGAGCCAGTGCAGTGTTATTAGTCCAGGTTTGGCGGAGAGCCTACGGGAATTTTAAGTAGGGTGCGGGCCGCACAGTTTTGAATAACTTGCAGTTTCCGCAGTGTGAAGTCAGGAGCTCCAAGATAGAGTGCATTTCCAAAATCCAGCCTAGAATGGATCAATCCCTGTACGACAGTTTGTTTGGCCTTGAATGGTAGCAGGGGGAGAATCCTCCTTAACATTCTGAGAAGGCCAAAACAGGTGGCAGATAGCTTGACAGCCTGATAGTCTAACGTTAGGGACCTATCCAGCCAGATGCCCAGGCTCGTAATGGCATTCTTGGGGGCTGGAGGGGGACCCAGACAGGCTGGCCAAATCGAGCCCACCAAGGATGGGGCCAAGCGGCCCAGCAGCATGGCCTCTGTCTTGTCCCCATTAAGTTTGAGACAAGACAGGGTCATCCAGCTGTTTACTTCGCTTAGGCAGCCCGCCAGATCTACCGTGGCCGCAGAGCCCTCTGTCCGAGTCAGAGAGACCACCAGCTGGGTACCGTCCGCATAGGTAACGATCTTAATACCATATGGACGGACGATCCCAGCCAGCGGCCTCATATAAACGTTAAACAACGTTGGGCTAAGCGAGGAGCCCTGCGGGACTCCAGAGCCCAGAGGTCTGCTAGTGGAGGTGGTATTTCCCTCAAAGACCTGAACAGTTCTATTACTCAGGAATGACCTGAGCCACTTCAACGCTCCTCCCTGAATCCAGATGTCATAGAGACGCTGCAATAAGATTTCATGATTTACAGTGTCAAAACGGTACTCAGATCGAGGAGAATGACTGCCACCGATCCCCCCATGATCTAAGATACCTCTAGTTTCCTCCAGAAGTGCCAGCAAGGCAGATTCCGTCCCATGTTTGGGGCGGAAACCCATTTGTGAAGGGTCAAGCAACTGATTATTTTCTAGAAAATTAGTCACAAGACTGTTGATGTATTTCTCCAATATCTTGCTGACCCAAGGGAGCAGGGAAATGGGACAGTAATTACTGAAGTTATTAATGTCCATGTTGGGTTTCTTCACGAGTGCCCTCATCCTAGCCTCTTTCCATGCTGGTGGGACCGTGTTAGTGGAGATTGAGGCATTAAGTACCTCCAACATGACAGGAAGGATAGTGTGGCCAACGGCCTTTAAAGAGCTCGGAGGAGCAGGATCACAGGTGGAGCCTGATTTAACCTGCGCCATTAAAGTGGCCAGTAGGTCCGAGTGTAGCAAAGGGAACTCAGCCAGCACAGATGACAAGTTGCCTATTGTATCCTGCTTAGAATACGCCAAGATGTCTACTGAAGCGTTTGGAATGGTGGTTGAAAAGGATGAGTAGATGAGATCCACTTTGTTATAAAAAAAAGTCCGCTAGATCATTACAGCGAGCTTGTAAGTCTTCACTATTTACGGGGAGCTAGGGAAGTTTAGTGAGACTTTTTACAATCAGATAGATCTCCTTAGAGTTGAAGCTGGCTTCGGAAATCTTTTTTGTATAGTACAGGGCTTGTGCTTTCTTTATTTCCTTCTTGTAGTCCCTGATGGATTTTCTGTACAAGGTTTTATCTGGGTCAGTATAACCCAGGCGCCATTTCCTCTCTAACCTTTGGCACTTGCGTTTAATATCCCTGAACTCCTCAGAATACCAGGGGGCCGAGGTCCTAGATCTCTTTACCAAGGTTTTCTTAACTGGGAGTATGATATTCAGCGATTTGGTTATCCAGTTGTTGAATTCATCATTAGCTACTACGGGATCTACGTTAATAGATGGTGTTGTGGCTTGTAGCTCATCGGCCCACTTATCTAAAGTTCGGACCAGTTTTGTGCGTCCCGTAATCCTGGCATCAGAGCAGGGGGTTTATGAGTGTTCCAAAATCGAGGGACTAGCCAGTGGTCAGTCCACGGGAGCGCAGGGAACCTACTTTGCATGTTTGCCCCATTTTTGATCAGTAATACAATAAGGTCCCAGAAGAAAAATATTGCTCTTTTATTTATGTTGCCAGATTCTAGTATGGCATGGAGCTGATAATTAAATATGATTTTCTGTTAATTTGTTAGCTTGGCAACACTGAGAGTGCGCTGGTAATAATTTAGGAATAGATAGCTCTAAAATTCTTTTGAAGTGTTTTCTTCATATATTTGTTTTTTGATATGTACAGTGAATTGGGAAAAAATATCTGTTTTGTTGATTTTCTCATTATTCTCAACAACCTCAGCATAAAAAAAAGGCAGCTACATCAGTAATATGCTCGGAAGATGGAAACTGCATTTGTGCTTCCTTAAGTCTAGTATTTATTTTCCCAGTACTTTATAAGTAGGATGTCCTGGATTTGCCAGAACAGTCCCGATTTCTGCCCCATGTCACAGCAGATTTTAGTAAATTTAGCACATGCCCCAAATCGGGTCAACTGAGAATAAGGGAGTGAAGTTTTCACGCCATGCTTATCAGAAAGCAATTCAATTAACGCACATGGTACTGGATTTAAAAGTTGCATTTAATTTATTCCCTTAGGGGGACATGCATCAAGCCTGGCCGATTTGCAGAATTGGCCCGTTTGCGAATGGAAAAAGGCCTTTTCCAATGCAGGTACCTTTTGTCATTTGCTATTTTGGTAATCAGATTTATCTAAATTGCGAATGCATTTAGGGAATCACAACTTGCGATTCCGTAATGCCAAGGCGTTTATGCCTTTCCTAAATACGAACTGTGCAATTAGGAAACGCTAATTACTATCAACTTCAAGTTGATGGCAATTTGTGCATGCTTCGAAAAATGCACAAAAATGCATTTTTCGAAGCATGCCATGTAGCGCACTTTGCTTCATATGCGCACACTTACTTTTTTGGGGGGGGTGCTTCAGGGGGGCCTTAGGCCCCCGACACCCTTGGATTTCCATTTGTAATTTACGATTACCAATTTGGTAATTGCAGTTTGCAAATGCATTACCATTCATTCCTATGGGCCTGCAGGCCCATAGGAAAGAAAGGAGTCACATTAGCTAATAGCGATTCGCAACTACCGAATCGCTATTAGCCAATGTTAAGGAATCACACATTTGATTCCAATTCCTACATGCATAGGCATTTGCACATGACCAGCATTAGGAGGACCAGGACAAAGGAGACCAGGAATATCACTATGGAGCCCAGGAGGAGCAGGCCCAGGAAGTCTCACACCAAGGCAAAGAAAACCAGATGACCAGGGGAATCAGAACAAAGAGGACATGAAAATCCGAGATCAGAAAAGCACAAAAGGTAATGAAAATAATGTTCTGTCTAATCACTTTTGCCCACAATGCCATCCCAGTTTGGACCCAGCCATTTGCAACCCAAGACCGGTTTCACCATGTTTGGGGCTCTTCAGTCATCTTTAGCTTGACTCCAGTGCGCCATGAGAGAGGACCCATGACTGAGCATACATATAGCCACTTGGACCATTACAACAAACTCACAAAAGGTGATGAGAGGATGCTTGCAATATATCTAACCACTGGCAATTGTTCTGGATAGCTTTCCAACCCATTGTTCTTTTGCCCACCATGCCACCTGCAAATCAATCTTTACCCTGCTTCAATAGGAACAGCACAATAGGTACTTATTGCTTCCTTACCTTTTCTAGTTATACACCCCAGAGAAGGTGTACAACATTTTTCGGCAACTATCACTAGTGAAAGAGTAGGTGATCCTGCCTATAATGACTGAATCTGTAATGTTACCTTAAATGTGCAAGATTTTAAAACCCAAGGGCAAGTTTGCACTGGCATGATATGATGATGCTTTCCTGCCTGCAAGATTGCTTATGGTGTCTGGTTTGCCAAATGACCATGGCCTATATTCTGAGTTGCCTAATTTCTGCTGTGCCATGATAAAAAAAAGCTTACTGAGTATTGCAGTCAGCCTATTTTATTGATGTTGTCATTGCACCAGTGTGAGACTCATATTGTAGGTTTCCTGGAGTCTGCTGACCAGGACAAGGGATATAAAAACAGCATACCATTTCAGAGTTCAAAGTAATGTCCTTTAATCCTGACGCGTTTCAGAGCACTATGGCTCCTTCATCAGAGGAAAATGGTGTTCAACAGCTTAAACGGCTTGAAAGTATTTATGCACATGCACTCATTTCATGGCTCACAGGTGTGCGGTTCTCCCGGCATGCTGGTACTTGTAGTCACTGATAGCAAGTCACGTATTTTCAATAGGCACCGTTGACAAACACCATCTGTTCAAAACATAACACTCATACCCATGTGGGCCTCCGGGCCGGAATGCTGCTTCTAATCAAGTCCTGTCCACTGTACCCTATTGCAAACACAAAACTTTTCATGTCAAAGGCCCCGCTCCTGCTGTGTCATCTTCCCTGCGGAAGGGCATACGTGACATACATATGCATTGCCCACATGTGTGGGGGGTGCCGGGCGTGTAAGCGTCCGTAGAATACTGCTATGATACGATTTAATTTTTAAATGTGGATGTCTAACACGTTTCCATATGTACATGTTTGTGGTCTTTGGACCGTGATTTACAAGTTGTGTGGATATCTAGGTGTGTACATACATGTGCGTGTCTATGTACAAATACCAGATTACTTCACGTCTCTACGTGTGCTAGTTCCCTGTGCAGTGTTCATGCACGGTGTCTGTTTTAACATACGTACGCAGTTTGTACCCGTGTGCATACATTCACACAGTTCTGTACAAAGCTCTTCTGCACCTAAACAGAAGTAGGGAGCGCTATCCAATGTGACAGCAGCGTACATGCGGGCAGGGCACACTGTGCATGGATAGGTTTGTGTCTGTCTGTCAGTGCGTCTACTTTTTGTGCCTGCACAGAGAGTGCTGCGCTGCTGCTGTGGGTCCCTGCGAAGGGCGCCTGCGGTTCATTTGTAGTTTTGTAAGTGCAGCGACAATTTCAGAGCGAGGAAGGCTAAAAAGCTGGCAAGTGTTGAATACCCCGTGCACACAACTCCTCAAAGTGTCTGCCTTCTCTGATGAGCAGTTTACCTCACCCGGGCACCCAGACATTAGAGGCCGAGTAGGCACAGAGATCTCAGAGGTCTGGGCAGGCAGAGCGCAAGCAGATGAGCAGGGTGGCTGAAGCAGGCAGCAGAGAGGGCAGATGAAGGAGCAGGCAGAGTGCTGAGCAGGCAGGGAGCCCACGCGGAAGAGTAGGGTTGATGGATCAGGCAGCAGGGAGGACAGAAACCTGAACAGGCAGAGTCCAATTTCATGGTTTTGTTTATTTTTTATAAAAACACCCTGTATGAACGTTGTAACATCATACTTTGTCAATTAGCCAGGATATAGAGTCATGCAGGGATGTTTATAGTATGAGCTGGGGTTTCATTTCCTGGTATATAGGAATTTCAGTGCAAATAGTTTTTGTCCTAAGAGGTAGGAGGTTTCTCAATTTATGATTAAGCCAGTGGTGAGCACATTTCAAGGGAGAATTTCTAAGCAAGAAAAACTGGTTGATGATATTAATGAATCTTATATTGCCTAGTGGCCCCAAGAAGCATGGACTGCCATTACCAATGATGGATGGTGTGTCTGTCATTACCAATAATGGGTAGTCTGTTTACCATTACCAATGGTTGATAGCGTGTCTTCCATTGTCACTGTTTGATAGTGTGTCTGCCATTGCCAGCGGTTGGTAGTGTGTCTGCCATTATCGTTGGTTGATAGTGTGTCTGCCATTACCATTAGTTGACAGCGTGTCTGCCATTACCTTTGGTTGATAGAGTGTTTGCCATTACCGTTGGTTGACAGCGTGTCTGCCATTACCGTTGGGTGACAGCGTGTCTGCCATTACCTTTGGTTGATAGCGTGTCTGCCATTACCATTGGTTGACAGCGTGTCTGCCATTACCGTTGGTTGACAGCGTGTCTGCCATTACCGTTGGTTGACAGAGTGTCTGCCATTACCGTTGGTTGACAGCGTGTCTGCCATTACCGTTGGTTGACAGCGTGTCTGCCATTACCTTTGGTTGACAGCGTGTCTGCATTACCGTTGGTTGACAGCGTGTCTACATTACCGTTGGTTGACAGCGTGTCTGCCATTACCTTTGGTTGACAGAGTGTCTGCCATTACCGTTGGTTGACAGCGTGTCTGCCATTACCGTTGGTTGACAGCGTGTCTGCCATTATCTTTGGTTAACAGCGTGTCTGCCATTACCTTTGGTCGACAGCATGTCTGCCATTACCGTTGGTTGACAGCGTGTCTGTCATTACCTTTGGTTGACAGAGTGTCTGCCATTATCGTTGGTTGACAGCGTGTCTGCCATTACCGTTGGTTGACAATGTGTCTGCCACTACCTTTGGTTGACAGCATGTCTGCCATTACCTTTGGTTGACAGCGTGTCTGCCAGTACCTTTGGTTAATAGAGTGTCTGCCATTTCCGTTGGTTGACAGCGTGTCTGCCATTACCGTTGGTTGACAGCGTGTCTGCCATTACCGTTGGTTGACAGCGTGTCTGCCATTACCTTTGGTTGATAGCATGTCTGCCATTACCGTTGGTTGATAGCGGGTCTGCCATTTCCAACAGTGGGCAGTGTGCCTGCTATAAGCAATGATTTCCAGTGTGTCTGCTGACTGTGTGGTGGAAGTCTGTTTACCACAATATCGTTGGTTAACAGCTTGTCTGCCATTACCTTTGGTTGACAGCATGCCTGCCATTTCCGTTGGTTGACAGAGTGTCTGCCATTACCGTTGGTTGACAGTGTGTCTGCCATTACCGTTGGTTGACAGCGTGTCTGCCATTACCGTTGGTTGACAGCGTGTCTGCCATTACCGTTGGTTGACAGCATGTCTGCCACTACCTCTGGTTGACAGCGTGTCTGCTATTAACTTTGGTCGATAGCGTGTCTGCCATTACCTTTGGTTGACAGTGTGTCTGCCATTACCCTTGGTTGACAGAGTGTCTGCCATTACCGTTGGTTGACAGCGTGTTTGCCATTACCGTTGGTTGACAGCGTGTCTGCCATTACCGTTGGTTGACAGTGTGTCTGCCATTACCTTTGGTCGATAGCGTGTCTGCCATTACCATTGGTTGATAGCGTGTCTGCCATTTCCAACAGTGGGCAGTGTGCCTGCTATAAGCAATGATTTCTAGTGTGTCTGCTGACAGTGTGGTGGAAGTCTATTTACCACAGTAGCAGGGAGACCCCGATTCCTAGGGTTGGAGCTGGGCCTGAAGACGAAGTTGCTGTCTGGAAGATTTCCAGCGACTGTCATGTTTGAGATTTCCGCTGGAAGGAAAGGTGTTTGATGATGCTGTCATGGGAAGCTCATTTGGATAAAGTGTTTTTTTTTTTGTGAAAATCTTTTTATTGATTTTTAGAAAACAACCATAAACGTGGTACACATGTTGTCATATACATACAGCTATTTCAATGTGTCATAAACATACATTTAGTGTTCGTCTTGCAAATCAATTATTTCCTGTTATATTGTTCAACGTTGTTATATCAGAGCAAACCAGTCAGATAAATTACACACCCATTATAAAAGAAATGAAACAATAGAAACCCAGGGACTAGAACAGGTCATATTGAGGAAAGGGTAGGTGGGCAAGGGGGCACCTCCACCACAACCCAACAGGTCAACCACTAGTGAGGCAGCTAGCACCCAAACCCTCCCTCAGGTCTAGTCCAGCTGGTGTAACCAACTCCTGATAGTCCACATTGACATTTAATAGTTCCTGCTCTCGAACAGGCTTACTCCGCCCCGGAAGGACTGCTCGGAGAGTGGGACAATAGATAACATTGCAGTGGTACCCAAATATCGCGGGGGCCTTGATGTAGGTGGCAGAAGTTCCGCATAGATCGTCTGCTGTTCCTGACAATATATTAGATCATGAAGCCACAGCTTAAACTTGGGTGCTCTGCCTCTTCCCCAGTGGCATGCCACTCCCCTTTTAACTTGAAGCAACGCCAAGGCCACAAATGTACGATGTTCCGCCCTTAGCCGCTCCACTTACCCCCAATAAAGCCATCAGTGGGGACATGTCAATCCGGGCATTAATCATAGTGGACAGAGCCTGAAAAATCTGCGCCGAATACTTATATATCTCCGGACAGCCTCATGCCAAGTGCAGGAAGTCAGCGCCTTCAACATGACACCTATCACACGAGTCGGTATCCCTCAATTTGTATCTATACATTCTGGCTGGGCTGCCTATGAGGCAAAGAACATCTTTCAAAATGCTGTGCATCGCTCATAAAACTTTGCATAATACTAGTCCTTACATCCTGCGGAACAGAATCAAGCTCTATGCCCCAGTTCGGAACTTACGTTCACAAGCCACAGCTAAAGCAGTCACCACACGAATAAAATTATCCAGGATGGGTGGACGTGCCTTTTCGCACCTTGCCGCTAAGTGTTGGAATGACTTGCCTATCGATCTACGATGTACTGATTGTTACCTCACTTTCAGAAAAAAACTAAAAACTGCATTATTCCCTAAATAGAATGATAGTAGTCCCTGGAAATTTGCCTATGGTTTACTGTTCAATTTTAGCGCCGTGATATCCTTGTTGGATGAGTGTCGCGCTTTAGAAGTACATATAACAATAACAATAACAATAACAATAATACAGTCTTTGTAGGAATTTATAGTGGATAATCCTAAACCTACTGCTAGCTGAAATTCGCTCAGTCTGCAGCTAGCAGAATTCCCACTGTTTATCCGTCAGAGTTATACCCAGTTCGAGGTCCCACCTTTCCCTTGCCTTTGCAGGTTGCTCAATCTTCTGTGTGTGTACTGCTTTGTATAGTATTGACACCAGCCGTTTAGCCTTCTCGTTCCGAAGTGTCAGCTGTAGCGGTGTAAAAGTCGGTGGCTCTGAAGGGAAATCAGGAGTAATAGAGCGAATTCCCTGCCGCTGGCGAATGTATAGGAAGGTTTCTAGGGGTGTCTGTGTTATATTCTGGAACACGTGTGCCACTGTGCGGAATAACCCCTCTTGATACATGTCCCCCCAGTTGTGTATCCTAGTGCGATCTTTAAACTTGTGGAAAAGTGTCTCCTGAAGAAGAGGCATGGCGGGATGATATACCAGCGGTAACAATGGCGAGTAAAGCATAGGCGCATCCAACATCTTACTCACATGTGCCCAGGCCACCACCGTGCAACTCACTGTGGTCGGCGTCTTATCCAGCGTGGGGGTCGGAATGTACACCGCCGCCTCAATGGGGAAGGGAAGAGTGAGCCAATGCTCCGCTGCCACCTGGGGCATATAACGTGGTTGATGCACCCAAAAATGGGCATAATGCGCATGTGCGCTGTAATAGTTTAATTCAAAATTAGGTACACCAAATCCACCCTGAGAATAGGGCCTCGTCAATACATCCTACCGTAATCTTGCGGTTTTACCCCCCCCACACTAATCGCGTCATTTCTGACCGCAACTGTTTAAAAAAGAATGACCCCGGGTGAAAGGGTATATTAAGAAACATATACAATAGTTGAAATAATATAACCATCTTTACCAAAGACACACGCCCGCCATGGGGAGAGGAGGGTAATCCATTTTGATATATTATCCGCAATTCGAACCATAGCGGTCCCGTAATTAAGACGCATCAATTCATCTCTATCCCTCGTCACACGGATGCCTAAATATTTCAGTTCATCCTCGCACCATGCCATCGGATAGTCCAATGGAAAGCGACTCATTGCATCAGTAAGGGGAAAGATACTGGACTTACCCCAGTTTATCTGGACCCCTGAAAGCAATCCAAACACTATAAATTCTCGAAGGATAATATTTAAGTTCTGTTGGGGGTTTCGTATGTAGAGTGTAATGTCGTCCGCATAGAGGGAAACCAATATCTGCCTCATGTTGCATTGCAATGCTCTATCACGGTGGTGCTGACGCAATTTAGCCACCAGTGGTTCCACCGCGATCGCGAACAACAGGGGAGACAGGGGGCAACCCTGCCTCGTACCTCTCGTTATTGAATAACCCTCAGAAGTTTTGCCATTAATCACTATTCTAGCTGTAGGTGAGCAATACAACAAACGTATCCAGGAAAGGAAAAGGGTGGGAATCCCATTCGGGACATCACACCAAATAAATAGTCCCACTCAATGGAGTCTAAAGCCTTTGTGGCATCCAGTAAAACTCCTGCCAAAGGTAACTCCGAAGAAACGTTATTCAATATTGTGAATAGGGTCCGCAAGTTATGGGATGTTGCATGCCCGGGCACAAATCCCGACTGGTCAGGCAGTATTAAATGTTCCATGAGTAGACTGAGACGATTAGCTATGAGCTTAGCTAATATTTTAACATCACAATTGAGCAGTGACAGGGGCCTATACGAATCACAGTGGTGCGGTGTTTTCCCTGGTTTTAATAGGGAGACGATGATCGCCTCTCTCATGGAAGGGGGAAGACGCCCTACCTCCAGTGCATCCTCATAGATCTCACACAGTATAGGTTTTATAAAACTCGACTGGGATACCATCCGACCCCGTGGGCTTACCCAACTGCTTATGCATGATGGCTTCCCTGACCTCGTCAAGCTTGAACGGGGCACACACAAATGTCCGCTGTGTATCGTTCAACCACCCCAGCGATATATCGTCCAAATATGCATCTAGGTTCAATTTTCCCATCCTAGTGGTTGTATACAATGCCGTGTAGTGCTCAGTGAAGGCATTAAGTATGGTCACAGTGTACATATATACAATGCCGTCCAACCCTTCCAATTCTAGGATTACATTAGAGCCTCATGACCTCCGAATCGTCTCTGCCAGTGCCTTCGCAGGCCTCTCCCCCTCGCCATAACGGCGGGCCCTCCAATACTTCCCTCAAAATCTCGCCTCTCTGCGAGCCTCATACATGTAGGCTGTGAGTTTCGATCTAAACTGAGATTGTGTTATGCCATCCGGCCTAGTAACTAATCTGCTCTCCAATGACTTAAGCTCGGTCTCAAGTGTACGTAACGTGTTCAAAATATCTTTAAGCATCCCAGCACCCTTTGCTATGCAAAAGCCTTGTAACGGCACTTTGAAAGCTTCCCAGATAATTTCTACGCTATCTACCGAATCCTTATTACGTATGAAAAAATCTTTGATCTCCACTCTGAGCTCCTCCTGAAACACAGTGTCTAGTAGTATGGTAGGTTGCAACCTCCAGCTGCTTCTGGGAGGACCATAATCTGTGGAGGACAATGTAAGCCATACCGGTGCATGATCCGAGTAAGTGCTGGCTAAGTGTTGCACTTGTAAAATCGCCGGACACAGCCCGACACTCAAGAAAATATAGTCCAGTCTCGCCCATGTCGCCGCCTGCGCAGTAAAGTGGGTACCCTCTAGGTCGTTAGGGTGCAAGTGTCTCCACGCATCTATCAGATTGTGGTCCGTGAGTGTGGAATGCAGCATGGCACAGGCTTTTGTGTAATGATGGGGAGCTGGTTGGGACCTATCAATATCTGGACTCCGTGCAATGTTAAAGTCACCTCCCCACACAATATGGTTGGACCCAATGTCCACAATCTATGCCCATAGTTCTGTAAAGTAGTGGGGGCCGTCCACATTAGGACCATAACAGCAGGCCAGGGTAACAGAATCAGACCCCAACCTCCCCCAAGTCAGGCAATATCTCCCCTGGGCAACCCACGTGGCTCCTGCTAGTGTGAACGGAGTGCCCCTCTTAACCAGAATCGCCACACCTCTCGCATAGGAAGAGAAAGAAGAAAAGATCCTGTGTGCCGCCCATTTACAAGCAAATGTGATGTTACGTCTTGGGTTGAAGTGTGTCTCCTGCAGCATTGCTACGTATACCTGGTGTCTGTCAAGATAGGATAGTATTTGGCGTCTCTTACGCGGGTCATGCAGCCCCCGTACGTTCCATGTAATTATGTTTAGTTTAGTGCTATCAATGAGGGTCATGAGCTAGGCCTTGTACATCTCTACAGTGCTCCATCGGATAGCATTGCCGCTGTTCCAGATCTACCACCTTTAGTCGCTCAACAACTGCGGCTCCAGTACAACAAGGACATTTCAAAGTAATATTAATCTTTGTGTACGACCATACAGTAAATCCCTTAGATGTGCTTATTGACAACCACATGTACCAAATAACCCCCTCGAACAAACCCCCCACAGACCTACGTCTATTCAACAAGAACTGCAAATTCCCTCCCCCCACACACTGAAGCAACCCAATCTTGCCAGAATCCCACGTCCACCCTCCCACCCTGCATCCAAATTGGAACCTCACTTCCGTTACCCTCCCCTCATAGTTCAAAACTTGTACTTCCCTGGGGTAATACCCATAGGGGGACCTTCTAGACAGCTACGCAGTCTCCTCGCTCCCCTTAAGTTCTCCTCCGACGGCGCTGCCGGCCCTATCATGAGGAGGGGGAGCATGCCTTGAACCACAAAAACATGTAAACAATTGAGCCATACTGGAAGGATCTCACCTCGCATCAGCTAGATTGTCCGACCCAGCCTACCAATCCGTAATAGTTCTCTTGGATGTGTGCAGATTACTTTGCTGGAGTCAGTCATTCCAGATCCTCATTTTCATTCATGTCACCATTCCGCTGCGAGGCCTCCAGTCACACTCCACCCCGGTTTGCTCGTTTCAATGTTCAGAGGAAGTCTTCGACTTGCTGGGGAGACGTGAAGAATCGCTGCTTCCCTTGGTGCGTCACTCTGAGTTTTGCTGGGTAGAGGAGTGCGTAATCAATTTGCTCCGATCGCAACTTCCGCTTGACTTCCACAAGCACTGCGGCGCTCTTCTTGCACGATAGGTGTGAAGTCTGGATATATGGAAAAGGTCTTACCATCATATGTCAACTTCTGCTTGTTTATCGCAGCTCTGAGGGCTACATCCCTGTCTCTATACTTAAGTAATCGTGCAATTATAGGTCGTGGGGGGCTTCCCGGCACCGGATGTGGACCGAGGGTTCTGTGTGCCCTTTCCACTATGAACTGCGAGGAAAAGGCGTCTTTGCCTATGGACTCCAGCAGTAGTTTTTCTATATAGTCCTCCATTCTACCAGTATTTGTCGATTCTGGTATGCCTATGACGCGTATGTTGTTGCGCCGACTGCGCGCTTCCAAGTCCTCATTTTTTGTGGCTATGACGGGTAGCAGTTTATCTATTCTCGTAAGTTGCACTCTATGGGTTGCAGTGACGTCATCTGATTCTGATATGTGTCCTACCGCCTCCTTAATGCAGTCTTCGTGGCCATCTAGCTTATGTGCAATGGCATCCATCCTAGAGGACATCCGGTCCACCTTGTCCACCACTGTTGCAAATCCTTGCTGCATCTCTTGTAGTATATTGGCCATGTCCAAGGCCTGTGAATTGGCTCCCCCTCCAGCGCGCTCAGCCAAGTCCTGCTCCTGGTCGTCAGCAGTAGATTTGCTTCCCTTTTTGCAGCTTCGAAATTTAGTTTTGGTTGACGAGTGTCAAGCTTCCCCATATTTCAGCAGGAGTGCGACGCCTTCTGCGTATGTATCAGGAGTAATCAAGGCAACCCCCAGTCTAGGGTGAAGTGTGAGGGCCAGCCCGAGTCACCACGTGGCCCTTTCGTCGTCAGCAGCTGATCCTGCCCCGTACTCTTGTCGCGTCAGCTTGCTCTGTCCAGTGCTTCTCAGCTGCTCTGACCTCACTGGGTCAGCTACTTGCCCAAGACTGTGTCCCGCTGAAGCATCACCTCATAATCGCCAGCTGCCTTCTCCACCAATGTATGGCGATTCACGGAGCTACTTGAGCCCCTTCCAAAGCCCTGTAGGGCACAACGGCAGCAGGTTGCTAAGTCCGTAAAACCGCAGCAGCGTGCGACATCCAGCACCCACAATATGGTGGGGGGAGTACAAGTGGCGGCCCGGCAGTCACAGTCCCCGTCAAACCACCGCCCAATGCTCTGCCGCTCCAAGGGGGTTTATCGCGCCTGTCGCAGGTCGCTTCAGGTGCTGCGCACCGGCCAGTAAGGGTCTCACTCCTCTTGCACTCTCGTCTCAGCCGGCTATCCACGCACTGCCACTGCCCATCTCCCCTCTCGCCACGGGCATCACACAGACTGTTCCATACCGTAACCGAGGCGTGTAGGGGAAGAACACTGCTCAGTATCTTCGCGAAGCCTGTCTCCACACCTCAGAACGGCTCTCCTGCCAAAGGCGCTTTCCCCGCAGCCGCCGTGGTATGTCCGGCCTCCTCAGTATATTTATTATCCTGCACCGGTGTTCACTAGATCTTCACAGTGGGGGGGGGGAGACACGCGCCAATCCTCCACCGCTGCGCAATGTGGGCTCCCCACAAATTCAGCTACACAGTCCTCGCCGCCTCCGTCAGTATGTCCGCATCCATCAATCACATCGCAACACCATTATGGCTCTCAGCGAAGTCTCTCGGGCAGTGGCCTCATGGAAACCTGCGCCGCCACCCCCAGCAGTACTATCTCCATAAATGCCTCCTTGGCGTCATGTTGCACGGGCAGTCCGCCTCTGCGCCGTGACTCGGTCGTGAGCGATAACACTAACTCACTGTGTTGTTGCTGGACGTGCGGCCTGGTTGCCTCGTGGTAATCCCCGACCTTTCCCAGCCACTGCAGCCGAGTCACAGCTCCATGCAGGTCAGGCGGGCGGCGCGGCTCAGATTTCAGGAGCCCGCTGCTCTGGTTGTCCGCCGCCGATCCTTCCGCACTTCACTCCACTTGTAGCCGCAGGGTAGCGCCACCGATCTCTCAACAATTTAGCCCAATTAGCGCCCAATTGTTCAGGATAAGTGGAGGATATCAGTTCCAGGAAGCAGGAGCCTCACATCAGTGTGGCCATGCTGCTTGCGCGCTCTCTAGCGCCCCCCTCATTGGGGTAAAGTGTGGATTTTTTTGTTAGGGCTCATTTGACCTTTGCTAAGAAAATGTAAGTGATGTCCAAGATGGTTGTTGTGGCCTCAGGATGAATTAATGGTGTATTTTCTACTGAGGCCATTGTCAATGGTGATTAACATCTGAAGGATGAAAGGCTTAGATGGCCATGCTGGGATTCCAGGGCGTTCTGCTGATTCCAGCTATCAGCAGTGAGGGCTTAACTTATTTCCCTTTTTTAAAAATCATTGTTATCTGTAGCCTCTGCTTTGACTTAAAGAGCACGCTTTAGTGCCCTGACTTCAGAATCCGTTAGAGTCTTTGAACTACCAGCCACCAAGAACCCTTTTTGTATGCGTGTAGTTGACTTAGAAACCTGTGAAGGTGGGCAAAAAATAGTCGCTACGAAACACTATTGTCAGGAAAGCACGGCCAACAGGGTGGCTACTGATGTGGCGCTTTCTGTACTGGATGGATGCAGTTGCTGCTTGTTCCAGCAGTCTCTCTCATCTCACCTGGTGGTACCACACGTCCTCCTCATATTTTGAAAGCCCTTGTGTAGCAAACACACCATGGGCCATCTGTTTCTATTGGACAGAAACCACTGAGTGGTGATGCGCTAGCACCTTTTTGGTTGGTACTATCACTTCGTCTGCTTTATCTTCCTTGCAGTTTTCACAGTCATTAGGCTGGTGGACAGCCGGAAAACTGTCACTTTTAAAAAGTTCAATATTATGGAAATGTTCATGTGTATGTTTGTTTAATTTCCAGCTGTTGTTTGGGATTGGTCTGTGTGGAATCCTTGTACACGCATTAGTCTGGTCCTCCTATGACTACTGCCTCCATAGTGTATGATCTTCAGCCTGTTTTTGGTTTCCGCGCCATTGTTCAATTAGGTAGACTAGTATTCTTGGAACATCCCATATTCACGAGAACATCAGAATACATCGGCTCTGCATGCAGCCATTGGACCTCGATGGAGCGAGTCGATGAGACGAGGTCCATGTGCCATCACGGGCTCAGCCTAGACTTGTCCAATTGAGATCGATGGTTCAGTGCGCAAACTGGGCTTTTGGCTTCTTCTCACATATTGACCCCACCATTTGATCCAACTCACAGTAGGGCTTTGGTTCTCATGCACTGGATGATCGTCCTCCTCCAAGCCTCACAGACGCATTGCCTTTAATCCCACCTGTCTGCTCGCCATTTCACTACTGAAGCGTGAAGGAGAGCGCTGTCTAGATATGTGAATTTTACCTGTCTCCAGAAAAAAAATTATTTAGCAATTTTACCACTCTCTCCTTTTCTCATGAAGGCAAAATGTTCCAGTAGAGTTGCAGTCACTTCAGCAGGGTCTCTTATCTGGCAGTCGAGTGCTCGTAAAATTCCTTTGGCACATGATTGCAAAGTCCCTATCTCTATCTTCACGTCACTGGCTCAGATCTGGCAGGAGTCATCACTTTGCACGGGCCAATTTTCTTCTTCTTACTTTCATTTTTATGTTGAGCCTGCAGCAGCGCACATGCCCTGCACTGGCGAGACTTTTAGTAAGGGGCTTTGAAAAGCTCACCAGAGGCTCGTGCGTGTGTGGCCTATTGCTTGCCGTTACCCACACATGCGCCATATGTTTTGAATTATCGTGCCCAGACACAGGTGCGATAATTCAAAACATATGGTCTGGTGCTCGCTCTTGCGCGCGCGCCACTCACTCCATCATCATGGCTCATTAAGCGCATGGCTCGCGGGCACTCTTATAGCGCGCGCACATGGGCTGCGCGCCACTGCTCCTGCTAGTTTATAAGAATAAAGAGTGACCCGTTCAGTTTCTATGTGGTTGAACCGAAGTCTGTGCTCTTTACATGCTGTTTTAATTTAGCATCTCCTAACCTTCATGCTTCCGTCCTCCTCAATCATTTTCTGTCCACTCGCCATGTTGGGAGAGATGGCTCCATTTAATTTTTAAGTCTGCCACTGCGACCTTCACATATGTTTTGGAATTGTTAATGAAGCAGCCTAAATATGCAAAGGGAACCCATGGTAATTAATTAATGTCTAAATAAAATAGTTTCCCTCGAATACAGCAGTCTTCAAGCACAACAAATCCATGTTCTATACTCGAACAATGGTGAAAGCTGCAGCGCTGGAAGACTTAATGGCCTGCTTTTCTTGTACGATTTAAGTGCAGAACTTTTCGTTTACATTTTGAGGATGGTATGGTGAGTGACTAGAATGCCTTGCCAAAACACCTGCATAGACACTGCTCATAAATGGATAAACATATTCAAGCAACAGTCTCCTCAAGTGTCCCTTCTGTCGCTCTTCTCCATTGAGGAGCAGAACATGTGGTGCATTTGGACCAGTCAACGCATGTGCTGTGTTTACTTACTTATTGCCTTTTTTAGAAACTTCTGAATGTGGGTTGAATGGGAGTATTTTTCTGTTTTTTCACTTATTTGTCCTACAGACACCACCACAGACATTAGCTCAGAAATCTGAATAGCAAGTGTAGCATTTGGGATTTTCCTATTTAAATATTCAGGTTTTTTTTAATCATATATTAAGGATGCATGCAAGGGCAAAAAAAAAAAAGAAATAGCTCACCTAGCACATGTCAAACATAACTTTTGTTACAAGTCCACTATTCACAGATTAAAAGGGTACGATGGGGAGTGGTACATGCATCATAAGAACAAGCCTTCCTCTGCCATTTCTGATGTGAGATTCATCACCTTCATACTCTTCAGGCGCCAGACTGAATAATCTCTCTCTCTCTCTTTCTCTCTCTCTCTAAATCTCTCTCTCTAAATCTCTCTAAATCACTCTCTCTTTAAATCTATTTTTCTCTCTCTCTCTAAATCTCTGTCTCTCTCTCTCTCTCTCTCTCTCTCTCTCTCTCTCTCTAAATCAATCTCTAAATCTCTCTCTCTCTCTCTCTCTGAACCTCTGTAAATCTCTCTCTCTAAATCTATCTCTCTCTCTAAATCTCTCCCTAAATCTCTCTTGCTCTAAATCTCTATCTCTCTCTCTCTCCCTCTCTCTCTCTCTAAATCTCTCTCTCTCTCTCTAAATCTCTTGTTCACTATAAATCTCTATCCCTAAATCTCTCTCTATCTATCTCTCTCTCTCTATATATATATATATATATCTCTCTCTAAAGCTCTCGCTCTCTAAATCGCTCTCTCTCTCTCCCCCCCCCTCAGCTCCCCCCTCTTCTCAATCTTTCCTCCCACTGTCGGCATTTTCTCGCTTTCAAACTCATCCAGAATCTTACATTATTTTTCAACTAGCACTTTGAAACCCGCAAGTCCTCTCCCAATCTCTCTCTCTCTCTCTAAATCTCTCAATCTTTCTCAATCTCTCTCTCTAAATCTCTCTCTCTAAATCTCTCTAAATATCTTGCTCTCTCTCTCTAAATTGCTCTCTAAATCTCTCTCTCTCTAAATCTCTCTAAATATCTTGCTCTCTCTCTAAATATCTCACTCTCTAAATGTCTCACTCTCTAAATCTCTCTCTCTCTAAATCTCTCTCTCTCTAAATCTCTCTCCAGACTCTCCTTGGGCTACAGAAGTTTATGTTCAGTTTTGGCATAGAATGAATAGCCACATGTGTAATGAGTGTACAGTGGGGGTTTAGCTTCCCTTGGCATAGCCATTAGATCTCGCCTTTGGGACCTTATAAGTGTTTAGTTATCCAGCACAATATCCTTGGTGCAACAACATCAACTGTTGCATGGCTAAACACTTATAAGGTCCCAAAGACGAGACCTATTGGCTATGCCAATGCTTGTTTTCGCTTAGTTACAGCATTAATATGTGGGGAAACTGCATAAGGACAATTTTCTCCCTGCGTCTAGGCCTCCTCAAAATCATTGCATATCCGGACTCTGCTTCTGTCTGAGTTTTTTGATTCTTGATTAAAATGTTTACTGAGACTTGGAATTAGCCTGATTTGTAATTGAAAGTAAAAGTTTGCAGGTCGAGCACTTTGGTGATAGAGATGAATTTGGAAAGAAAGATTTCAACTTGAAACACTCCCCTCACTGTTTATTGCGCCGTTTACTGCTACCTGGCTCACTGTCATCAGTACTTAGTCCAGTTGATGATGATACACATAACTATTACAAATGGGTGATGGATGTGTAATGAGTGCAAAGTGATATCTGATACCCTAGGGCAAGTTTGCATTGAATGATATGATGATGCTTTCCTGCCTGCAAGATTGCTTATGGTATCTGGTTTGCCAAATAGCTATGGGTTATATATAAGCTGAGTTGCTTATTTTCTGCTGTGACATGATAAAAAACACCTTACTGAGGATTGCAGTCAGCCTATTTTATTGATGTTGTCATTGCACCATTGTGAGACTCATATTGTAAGTTTCCTGGACTCTGCTGACCAGGACAAAAGATATATATATTTGCAGTTTATGTCCCAAACGTACAGGTAGCATACAAGACTGGACTACCCCCGTACAAGTTATCACCAGATCCACTGGGGGGGGGGGGGTTGCTGGGGGTTATATTGCTTATGGTTTGGAATAATGGCTACACCTCAAATGTCAGCCTATTACGACATGGAGGTCTACTGTATGTCCATGGACTGAATGTCTATGTGGGGTGTGAGCCAGAGTCTCAGGTGCCACTTCTCAGCCACTTCTTACACTAATCATTGTCATAGACATCCTTCCTACTGTCTTCTGTGCTCCTCATCTATAAACTGTTATAATTCTGACAGCTCTCTTCTACCTCTGACATATCATCCCAGTCTCTGACAGAACATCCCAGATCTATCCTCAATTCTAAGCACTTTCAGATCACGTCAAGCTCTAGTACTTTCCTCTCTTTCTACAGCTGCGCAGAGGTGAGCACCGCTATAGTAAGGAGATGAAAGAATGTGAGCACTGGCCGGACAGAATTCATCCTTGGAACTGAATAGCAAAACAGTGAAACCACTGAGACGTTTCCACATCACAGTGTTGTGTGCAGAATCGAGCCTGTGCTTTTAATTTTCACATTTTTTGTTTTTGACACACCAAAACGTTTGGCAGGTGCTTTCCAGTGAGAAAATAGCACTTGAATTGAAATTCTGAAGCGTGTACACCTTCAGCTATCTCACTGTAGGAGGGACATTCCCAGTCCCAATTTTGAGAAGTTGAAATGACTATTTATAATACATATCTTTTTTTATGGTTGGCCCTATGTTAGTACTTTTCATAAAAAACACACATCATTGGAGTCTTCATAACCCCTTCTTCTTCCGAGCCTATGTCACACAAAAAAATCCCCCTTTTTAAACTCTGGCTGTTAGGATTTATAATGTTTAGAGCTGGGTTTCCAGCTATAAAAATGTTTTTTTTTTTTGCAAAAGTGATAAATTAAAATACACTTTCTGAAGGTTAGAAGGATATATTCAAACTCTCCTAGACTTCTACTGACAGTATGGGAACCTACAACATCACACACACTTTAAGACTTCTATTGATATTATGAGGACCAGGAAGACACACCCCTGATCTGATTGGTTGCTTTCTGTCCTTAGCAACTGCACTGTCTGTGTGTGTAGAGAGAGAATATTTTTGTGTGTATAGGAGGGCATTCATCACACACACTGTCTGAAAAATAGGAATTATGAAGCCCTCTCCAAAATTTCACTCAGACAGCTGAGAGAGATCCCCTCAGTATGTAAGCACTGTAAACGTTATGAGGACCGGCTTTCCGGTCCTCATAGCGTTGGTGTGCAAACATGTTCTGGTCCTCATAAATATATATATATATATATATATATATATATATATATATATATATACACACACACACACACACACACACACACACACACACACACACACACACACACACACACACACACACACACACACACACACACACACACACACACACACACACACACACACACACACACACACACACACACACACACACACACACACACACACACACACACACACACACACACACACACACACACACACACACACACACACACACACACACACACACACACACACACACACACACACACACACACACACACACACACACACACACACACACACACACACACACACACACACACACACACACACACACACACACACACACACACACACACACACACATGTTTATATCACTCTATGAAGACCAGTGAAAAAAACCTACATTATGAGGGCCACCCTTTCTGATCATCAGAGAATCAAAATGATCATACATTTTATGTTTATACTTTAATGACAGTATGAAAGTTATATCAGATTTTCAAAAAACGATTATGGGAATAGTTTTGAGACTTTCTGACATAACCCCCTTATGAGGACCGCACATGTCCCGTATCCAAGAGTTATGAAGACCATTTTTACACACTACATAAAGACAGCAAACAGCTTTACGAGGACCGGTGTGTGTTTTTTTACAAGTCTGTTTATGAGGACCAGATTATATTTTACATATAGTGTCTTCCTATTAGGCACAGTATATATTTGTAAAAAAAACCAGTCTTTATTTGGATCCCTTTCGTATGTGACTGACAATGTATTACAGAATACATATGCATTTAGCAAACACTGCTTTCTTATTTCATCCAGCGAATATTTAACTGACCATACTGGATTTAAAATAGTGTATTATTTAGACAATACCTTTAAAAAATAGTTCCTAACTGCTAAATATCCATCTTTTCACTGTGTTTCCCTTTGAATTTGTGTAGTTCTGCATCCTCAATTCAGTTGGTATTTTGAACATTTGCGAAGTGAAGAGCTGCTTTTCAGTTTCCAGCCACATGTGCTATTTTCTTAAAGTAGTAAAAAATGTAGGGCCCGGATTAAGCATTGTAGCACTTGTAAAACTGCAGACGGGATCTCCATCTCGTTTGTTAAGGTGTATTCCATTCGTCCAACTCTAATTATGGCATTTGACAATTTGTAAGTAAATTCTGTCCATAAATTGTGAAAATCTGGTTAAACGTCAACTTCAACATAAGAACTTGAGGTCGCTCAGATAAGACCTGGAAGGCAAGAGTAGAGCTGAACCTATTTTGATCTTTAAAATGGGGAAACATAGGCGTTTGTCTTTCAGTAGCTATGAGTTTTACACATGTTTAGGTGCCTGATATGTCTGTGCTTCTATTGCCATCATATGGATCATATCTTAGTGTGTGTCAAAAAAGTGTGATCTGTTATCCATCACAACAAGGACCATATGATATTGTGTGTTAAACATCTGACCCTATTCTCATAACAATTACCTCACCATTAGGTCTGATGCAAATTTGTGCTGTTATCAATGCTACTGCTATCAAGCATGAATTTCTTTTCTATTCAATAAGGACTATATCACTAGTATATTACAATTGCATGTGGTTGTACCATTCACACTGAGAAACAGATAATATGGCATGCTACAAGATTTTGTTCTTTCATACATCACATTGAGGGCCACATCAAGGTGTTTGTTAGTAATATGAGCGTGTGCCTATTCATCACAGAGGACATTTTCATACTGTCAGGGCTCGACAAATCCGAAAAATGGTACTAGTCCTGAAGGTCTGGTGCCATGGAAAATCCCCTCGACCTGACTGCAACCCACTTGACCTCCGTCTCTGAAAACGGAGCAAAAGTGACAAGATAACAAGATTTAAAGGCATCTTTATTGCTCAATCCCTTTGTGAGCAATAAAAATGCCTTCAAATCGTGTTATCTTGTCACTTTTGCTCTGTTTTCAAAGACATAGGACAAAAGTTAGTTTGATTTCCTACTCGCCAGAAAGGGCGAGTAGGACCTAAAAATAGCTCGTCCTCATCCATTCTCACTCGCAAATGCGAGTGGGCGAGTGGATTTGTCGAGTCCTGTGTGTATTGCAGGGTTGTGCATGCTTTAAACATCACCAGGAGAAAAATATTATGGAGTGTGTTACAAGTCAATGCTTGTTAGACCAGTCAGCCTTAGGGTGATCATCCCCAAAGCTTATTGCCTTCACCCCCACTATATTTATGAATTTGCTTTTGTTGGCCTTAGGACTGCTAACCAGTGCTAAAGTGCTTGTTCCCATTCCCTAAAACATGATAAAATTGGGCTACAGACCCCATTGTCACATTTAATTTATTTGCAAGTACCTAGTAAAGTGATATTGCATGTACACCCACAGCCTGTAAATTAAATGCTATTAGTGTCCCTACAGCACTTTTTGAGCCACCCACTTAAGTAGACTTTTTTTAACCTGTCCCTGGTCTGCCACTGCAGCTTGTGGGTGCAATTGTAAACTGCCATTTCCACATGTCAAAATAAACTTTTTACCAAGCATAAACCAATCTGTTGAGTACATATAAGTCACCTAAAGGGTAGGCCCTCAAAAGCACATAGGGCAAGGTGCAGTTTACTTTAAAAAGTTGGACATGTAGTTTTTAATCTGACATGTCCTGGTAGTCACTATTGCAAGGCCTGCCTCTTTCATAGCATACCATTGGGTACCTTATTACATTTAATAAGTGTTAATTTTTGATTGGGAGCAGGTAGGAAAGTCATGAATGGTATCAGAGTAATTTAAAACCATCTTGAATGGTAAATTCATATTTCAATCCTCAATTTTAAAAATGCCACTTTTTAGAAAGTTGGAAACAAGAAAAAGGTCTGGACGTACATTTTGGAATAAATACATTCATAAATAACCACCTTAGATTCTCAAGTAGTTATATTGTTTTCATTACACTTGTTATTTGTTCATTTATTTGTGGAACAAACAAGATGGATATTTCTTTCATGTCTTAAAGAAGAACAATTAGTACAAACATATATCAACAACACAATGGTAACAGTACTTTGGACATATAACAAATACTTAGGAAATGGCCAAACATGACAAAACAATAGACCCGTCCTTATTTTAACATAAAGAACAATGGCGGTACAATTCAGTTATGTGTTTCACTACATACACCTGCCATAACCAGCGACGCAGTTAAACAGTTACACCAGGCCTAAATGTCCTGTTTGTACTCGGTATGGGTCGGTTGATTGGTGGTGATTATTGCTGGCTGGGTGGGGTCGACACATTTCAGAACCCTATTTGATTTCAGGGTTCTCCTCAGGACCAGGACCTGGTCATTCACATTTGAGGTGAGGGAATTCTCACGGGTGATGATGCCTTATGAACTCAAGGGGTGTGGTCCTTTTTCTCTTGTGTCCAGAAACGACCGCGGCGGTTGCTGGTGCTTCAATATGATATTCACACTTCAAAATAATTAGATGATGACAGGGGGGACTTGTTAATGGCTTTCAAGCTGTAGCTTTGTGAATGGTTCTCATGGGGGCCTCACATGGTTCTTCTCCTCATGTACGATGTACATCCCATGTGAAGCGTATGATTTCTGGCAGAACCCGTGATGCATTGACATTTTTGTGCAGTGTAATGCGGGCGGTGGGGAACACAAGTATTTCAAGGACTTCCGCATTGTTGGCATACCAGGGAGAGACGAGGCAGCAGAGGAGGACCTCGATCGGGAACTTATAATTGAAGGAGCTGAGCCCTTCATTGAAAGACTCGCGTTCCCCACCGCCGGCATTTCACTGCACAAAAATTTCATAAGGCTGCCTTAAGATGCTTGATAGAGGTAGGACTGTACCCGATTCTGAGTGCACTCCTGACAGAGATTGTTCCCCTTAGGTGCTGATAAGCAGGAGTTGTTTTTGATAGTTTAGTCCATTAAAATGATTATATCACATTTCATATTGCAACATTGTGCGCTATTAAATCCTTTATTGAAAAAGCATCATGAATCACAGCAGGGTCATGGTTGCGGGGCGGCGTGGCGGCTGCGCATGGTGTGCTGGGATGACAGGCATTGGATTTGTTATTTTCGGGTGGCGTTTCTCAATGTACCCGTGTCGAGTATGTGCTTTTCATTAATTATACAAGTTTAGAAACTTAGTAGAACTTAAATGTTTATCTGTTATTAAGATAAATATTTATATATATTTTTGATGACCCTATATATTGTGATCATGTGAAAGCATAAGGTAAATCATGCACTTGTGTTAATTTATTTACGTTGCCTAGACCTATTTATATCAGGCCTTCTTCCAAAGGTTCTGGGCATCGTACAAGGTCCAACAAAGTCTTTTCACTATGTTTACTCATATGTGAGCTTGGTGTTTATAGGTGATAGGGTATAATCACCACGTATGTATTGGCTTTGAGAAAGACCAGTTTGGTTGAAACGCGTCAGCCGAATAAAACTTTCTTTGGAAACCTTAAAAAAAAAAAGAACCAGCAGGGTCACAATCATAACCTTGCCAGTGGTTTGCTCCTGCCCTCTAAAATGACCATAGCTTTGAGTGTTACAGATGTGTTGGTATGTTATATATGTGAGCTACTATTATCATACTTTGGATCAAGTCATGTTGTGCATCACAGCAGTTTGATTTTATCCATCACAATGAGGACCGCATGATGTTGTGTGTTACACAACTGAGCTTTTTCCTATCACTGTGATGACCACACGACTAGGTCTGTTGCAAAATTGTGCTAGTACCTAAAGTACTGTTACCAAGAATTAACTTCTTTCCATAACAAATAGGAATATATCTCATTGTATGTAACAAATTAATTTGTGTTTATCAAGTGCAATGAGCGCTAGATGCCATGACAGATTTCAAGATCCCTTGCTTTGATACATCACATTAAGGAGCACATCATGCTATCTGTTACAACATGAGAGATTGTCTATTTATCATAGAAGGCAATTTCATATAGTTTTACATGGATGTGCATGTTTTAAATATTACAAGGAGGGCAATATCATGCAGTGCACTACAACTTCATGTTGGTTTATTTCTTCATTTGTAATTAATCGCAGAGACTTTGTGATGTGCTGGCATACAATAACAAGGCTACCATAGGATTCTTAATAGAAATAGACCAATTCCTCATTACAACTGTATTCATGTGAGATTGGTCCCATCTGGTGTCAATAAATATGATTTGTTTAAGACTTTTAGTCCATCAAACTCATAACGAGATCACAGTGCATGTTTTAACTCTCTGTGATATTACACCACACTCTGATTAAAAAAAAAAACTCTTGCGTGTTTTTATCCATCAAAATGAGGACTACATTGTGGTATGCAATTCAGATGACCATGTGTGTAAATTGTGAGGTTTTATACATTGCAAAAAGGAGCATAGCAAAGCACATGTTACAGTTTTCTTTTGTGTTTCTAACATGTAATAGACACTGCCGCAACTTTACATGTGTATCAAGCATATGAACCTTTCTTATGGACACAGAAAACCATTTCATATTTTGTGTATCACAAGAAGGTGCTCTTTTATGCGTTACAATTACTCCTATATAAAGGTGGCTTATGCTCCTATGTGCACTTATAGGTCAAACTGAGGACCATGTTAAATTGTGTGAGACAGGGTTGTGTACCTTTATCTGCCACAATTAATATTGTGGTACCTATTACAGAGGTTGGCATTTTTATCTATCACAATGAAGACTGTATCAAGATGTGTGTCACAATTGTGTGTTTTTATCCAACACAATGAGGACCACACTTTGGTTCATTTTAGACATGTGTGCTTCTGCTAACACAGAGTCACATCATGTTGCATTGAACACGTTCATGTTAATGTAGCTTCATTAGAAGTGCTACATTAATGCGATTTAGTTTTATTGCACATTCCATTAACAGTAAGCTTCTTTAACATTATGTTGGGTATTAGTAAAGCGTTTTTATCCATCACAATGAGGACTGTATCAAGATGTGTATAACAACTGTGTGTTTTTATCCAACACAATGAGGACACATTTTGGTGCAGTTTAGACAAGTGGGTTTCTTCTATCACACAGTCACATCATGTTGAATTGAACAAGTTCATGTTAATTTAGCCATCATTAAAAGTACGACATTAATGTGAATTAGTGTTATCACATATTCCTTTAACAGAAAGCTCCTATGACATTATGCTGTGTATTAGTAATGTGTATGATCTTAAGTAACTAAAAGAATCTATATTGTATTGTATCTTGGAAATGTGTGCACTCATCCATCGCAATGAGGGCTCTATACAGGCCTGGTCCCTAGGACATGCATCATCCAGCCAATCGACCATCATAAAAAAGCACAGGTGCTAATGTGCACAGGTATACATTTACACTTGCAAAGAGATGACTAGTGAATGTGAGTAAATACTTCTGTGTGTGGGGTTAGTGATTTTTCAGAGGGCTTTGTTGTTCTGCAAAGTATTTGTGTGCCTGCAAATGTGCTACTTTGTAACTGTCCACAAACATTTCTTCAGCCCATTCCAACCCAGGGAACAATCTGAGATTCACTTCTAACACGTGCCAGATTAAATCTGTTTACAGGGTTGGAAGTGGAAGCAATCAGACAAAAAATTGGAAATTGCATAGATGAAGGGATTATTCCATAGGGGAAAATGTTTTTAAAATGTTATTACTTCTACTTGCTTCAGAATATTTCCCAAAATCTAAGCATGCAAACTTGTTCAAGGGAAAATGGAATTCTCAAAAGAAAATGAAGACTACCCCTTGAAATACATCCTCTGTAGCTGTATGCTAACTGTCCCCAAGACAACCTTTGTGAATTAAAAAGCAGCTTGCTCATGTAATCCAAAATTATAATAAATGTAGCACTTGGTGTAGTGAATTGAGTAAATGTAAATGTATAGTATTTAAATAGCGCACTTCTACCCAGAGGCCTCGTAGCTCTGTATTCATACCGCTGTGGAACCCATCCTGGCTTTCCTGTGAAATGTCCACTCCTGGGCACCCCCAAGGTGAAGCCAGGCATCCAAGCGCTGCTGGGGCTGTTGTGGAGATTAAGCAAGCTATTGCCCAGAGTCACAGAGTGGGACCCATGATTAGACTAGGCACCGAGGCGAGAATTATCAGGTCCGGGGAAATTGAACCCTGGTCCCGGGCCAGACCTCTGCATCAGGGTCTGCCGCTCTAACCATTGAGCCACGCTTCTCCAGTAAATGATAAAGGGGTATAATGGTGTTTGTCTATATGAATCACAGCAGGGTCACAATCACAATCTTTCCAGTGGTTTGCTCATACCCTGCACAATGACCATAGCTTGGAGTGTTACAGGTGTTTTGGGGTGTTATATAAGTGAGCTACTATTATACTTTGAATCGAGTCTTGGTGTGCATCACAATTGTTTGTTTTTATCCATCACAACGAGGACCATATGATGTGTGTTATACATCTGAGCTTTTGTATATCACTGTGAGGACCACCCCACTAGGTCTGTTGCACAGTTGTGCTATTATCTAAGCTATTGTTACCAAGAATGAACTTATTTCCATGACAAATAGAATTATACTACATTGTATGTTACAAATTAATTCGGGTTTATTAAGTGCAATGATCACTAGATGCCTTGAAGTGTTACACGATTGTTTGCCTTGATACATCACATTAAGAAGCACATCATGCTGTCTGTTAGTAATATGACACAATATCTATGTATAACAATAGACAATCTCATACAGTGTTTTACAAAGATGTGCATGCTTAACCATCACCAGTGGGGCAATATCATGCAGTGCACTAAAACTGCATGTTGATTTACCTCTTCATTTGTAAATCATTGCAGAGAATTTGTGATGTGCTTGCCTAGCATCATAAGGCTGTCTTAAGATACTTCATAGAAACAGACCTGTTCCTCATTAAGACTGTATTCCAGTGAGAGACTGGTCCTCCCTGGTGTCAATAAATATGAATTGTTTAAGAACTGTAGTCCATCAAACTCATTACAGCATCACACTGCATGTTTTAACTCGGTGTGCTATTATACTGCACTCTAAAACAAAAACACAACAGTGTTTTCATCGATCAGAACGACGACTACATTGTGGTAGGCAATTCATGTGACCATGTGTATAGCATGTAAGCTTTTATGTAATGAAAAAAAGGGCACATCATGGCGCGTGTTACAGAATTGTGTTGAGATTTTTAACATATTATAAATTCTGCCACAACTTTATAAGTGTATCAATCATATGAACATCTGTTCAGGACACTAAAAACAACTTCATATTGTGTGTCACAACATTGTGTTCATTTATGGTTTGCAATTGCTCCTATATATATGGGGCTTATGCTCCTATGTGCACTTTATAGGTTAAACTGAGAATCATTTTACATTGTGTGAGACAGGTTTGTGTGCATTTGTCTGCCAGAGGAAATATGCTGCCTATTGGAGAGGTTGGTGTTTTTATCCATCACAATGAGGACCATATCAAGATGTGTGTCACAATTGTATGTTTTTATACAACACAATGAGGACCATATTTTGGGGCATTTTAGACAAGTGTGTTTCTATCACAGAGAAATATCATGTTGCATTGAGCAAGTTCATGATAATGGAGCTATCATTAAAAATACCACATTAATGTGATTTATAGTTTTCGCATATTCCTTTAACAGAAAGCTCCTTTAACAGTAAGATGCTTTAACAATATGCTGTTTAGTTGTCATGTGTATGATCTTAGGTAACTCAGAAAACTATATTGTATTTTATCTTGGAAATGAATGCATTTTTCCATCACACTGACTGCTCTATGCAGGCCTGGTCCGTAGGAAAGCAATTTATCACCATCACAACAAAACCCAAGGGCTAATGTTGTGTGCCTTTATCTGCCACAGGAAATAATATGCTGCCTATTACAGAGGTTAGTGTTTTTATCCATCACAATGAGGACCGTATCAAGATGTCTGTCACAACTGTGTGTTTTTGTCCAACACAATGAGGACACATTTTGGTGCATTTTAGACAAGTGTGCTTCTTCTATCACAGAGTAACATAATATTGTATTGAAAAAGTTCATGTTAATTTAGCCATCATTAAAAGTACCACATTAATGTGAATTAGTGTTATCACTTATTCCTTTAACAGAAAGCATGTATAACATTATGCTGTGTATTAGTAAAATGTTTGAGCTTGAGTAACAAAAAAAACTATATTGTATTGTACCTTGGAAATGCATGCACTTATACGACACAATGACGGTTCTATACAGCCTGGTCCATAGGACATGCATCATCCATCGAACGATCCATCACAAAAAAGCACAGAGGCTAATGTGAACAAGTACATATGTACTCTTGGAAAAAGATGACTATTGAATGTGAGCAAACATTTTTTGTGTGTGGATAGTGATCTTCACAGGGCTTTGTTGCTCTGTATAGTATTTGTGTGCCTCCAAATGTGTTACTTAGTAACTGTCCACAAACAATTCTTGAACCCATTCCCACCCAGGGAACAATCTGAGATTCACTTCTGACAAGTGCCGGATTAAATCTGTTTCCAGGATGGGAAGTGAAAGGAATCAGACTAAAAATTGAAGATGGCAT
This sequence comes from Lissotriton helveticus, assembly GCF_964261635.1. NCBI lineage: Eukaryota > Metazoa > Chordata > Amphibia > Caudata > Salamandridae > Lissotriton > Lissotriton helveticus. The sequence continues at coordinate 626,029,751 of NC_136065.1, read as the reverse complement.
AGGTGAAGGGATTACTTGACAGGGGAAAAGGTTTTTCGATTGTTATTACTTCTACTTGCTTTGTAATATTTCCAGAAATGTAAGCATGTAAACGTGTTCAAAGGAAAATGGAATTCTCAAAAGAAAATGAAGGGTACTCCTTGAAATACATCCTCCTTCGGAAAAGCAAGCGATGCGGCTTGGAGGCAAGATGGCGGCCTAGACGCTAGGCTGACTGCAGCACTCTACTGAGCTCCGAGGATGTGATTAATTGGATCGCTCTTGTGACGGATTCTACACGGAGAACTCGTAAATTATATAGTGTGCTCTAAGAAATGTTTACATGACTCGAGAAAGAAGGCTTGAAGAAAGGAGAGTATCGGAAAACCCCTGATTGTTTGGCTGAGTTAAACTGAGAAGAGACGCTGACATTCTGGCACGCCGACAGCTGAAAACTCTGGGCGCCATGGGAAAAGTCATTCAATGAAAGCGCCGCTTTTTTTCTACACAGAATTGTAATCGACATGTCTAAACTGGGGGTAAGATACAGTTGCAAGTTCCTGCAGCAGCACGATAATGCGATACTGTTACAACGCACTAAAAGCCTTCAAACACTTTGATATACTTGATACACTTACTCTCTGGTGGAACCCGGCTCCTTTACGCGGCGTCTCCAGGGAAACAGTGTATACACAGTCAGTAGCTCTATGGAAGCCGTGTCAGCGACAGGAATTAGCGCGGCAAAACGCCGGCTCCACTGCTGGCTCCACTGTGCATGGCTCAGTTTGGCGTTTAGAGAAGCTTTTGCGGAGGAAGGCTCCGAGGGAGAAGGACATAGTGATGCCGCCAAAAAGCGCCTCAGCCACCAGAGCCAGGATTGCGAAAGCGGCAAGGGTGCTGCGGAAGGAGGCAGAGAGACAGCAACGAGAAGGACTGATGGATGATGAAGACCAGCTACAGGTAAAAACAGCAAAAGCTAAAAAGCAAGTAGCTGCAACTGGTTCTCCCCTGGGGTCTTCAAGGCAGGAAATTTTAGCAACTCGTAGAAGAATAAGCAGTGCTGGAGGGAGGACTGTGCTTGAGCTAATGCTTAGAAAGACCCCAAATCAGAACAATTCACAATTAGAGACTGAGCTTGAGACCGAGACTGTATCTATTCCAGTAATGAATGGGGATCAGAGTCTTTCAACTGAGGGGCAACAGAATGCTATTTCTGACCCAGAGGAGGGAACATCCAACTCCCTTATTAACCCTGAAAACCCCGAAAACATAACAATTACTGATGTTTTGAATGTGGAGACTCCCAATATGAATAACATTATAATTGATGAGGTTTCCAAAAACAACTTAATTGATGGATCTAAAGTAATAGTGTTGAATGAGGAAAAGCAACCTGAGGCGGGCCGGGCAATGTCTTTTTCGGGTCCTGGGGGCAATATTCTAGGGGTGCAAAATGAACAGACTAATCCTGTGCCTGAAGAGTCTTTTCCTACAATAAACAATAACCAGATCGAGCCTAGCGTAATGGTAACAACCCCAGGATTAGACAAGATAATTACTACTACGGAGGAGGTACCAAGTGTATCCGAGGCACCCCAACGTGTAGTTTCTAAACAAACTATAGCAAATAAAGATGCCAATGATTTGCTTCCAAGTATCACGTTACAATTGCCTGCACAACCAGGACAGCTGCAAGAGGGGGAAAAAGACCTCACTGAGTTCTATTCTTTTTCCGATGACACTGAAGAGGTTAGAGCTGACAATTTAGGAGATTGGTCCGAGAGCCTTGAATCGTCTGAGGATGAAGATGAATCAGAAACACATATATATTCCTCAGAAGACAGCTATGACGAGGGGAGGCAAATGGCTAATACTGTGAAAACTAAGCCTAAAGGTAATACAAGAACTGTATCAAAGAAAATAACAACAGGTCAACTTGAATATAATCAGGCTACTTCCTCAGACATGCCAGGTGATTCAGAGATAACCCCCTCTGCAGTGGAGACCATCCTCCAGGCTATAGCAGCTCACAGGGAAGAGACTGCCCAGGACAGCAAAAGATCTCGTATAGCCTTGCGTAAAATGCAGGGGGTGGTAAAGAAACTTTCTAAGACATGCACACGGATTGGGGAGCGTGTAACTGAGATGGAACAAAGGGTAATGGCAGCAGAGAAGGACTCTTCTGAAAATTGTGAGAAAATTAAACTACAGGAAACAGAACTGATGGACATCAAATGGAAGCTTGAAGCTTTCGAAAACAGGCAACGCCGTAATAATCTTCGCATCCTGGGAATACCAGAGAAAGTTGAGGGAGAAAATATACGAGCCTTTATTATTAAACTTTTCAGTGAAACTATGCCTGAACTACAGAGCTGGAACTGGGAAGCTGAAATTCAAAGGGTACATCGTTTCCCTTTTAATCCTCCACCGAAACCAGGGTTATATCCAAGAGCTGTTCTAGTGTACTTTGGTAATTTCCTACTAAGGCAGGCGGTAGCAGAGAAAGCGAGACCAGACCGGAAGATAGCCTGTAATGGTTTTTCTTTCTTTTCGAGACCTGATTTTTGTCACGTAACCGTAGAAAGACGATGGAGGTTACGAATGCTGATTAAATCTTTTCAAGAGAAAGGTGCTCTGGCCTATCTGAACAACCCTGCTACTCTTAAGATTGTCCACCGTGGTCAGACAAAGTTTTTTCAGTCAGGAATAAAGGCAAAAGCATACTTAGATGAAATATCGTAGATAGAATTTAAATCACTTGGGTCATAATACTTTAATAACCTAAGTGAGATATGTCCTTTTCTTTATCTTCTTGACGGGTGAATTAAGTGTGCTCTTCCTTTTTGAGACAGTAACAAAGCAATGGAGCTATAATCCAGGGATGTATGGCATAGACTGTACATAGCTTTGAGATATAATATGATATACTTGAATGTGATGCAGAATCCTTTGTAGAATCCTTTGTCTTTTTTTTTTTTTTTCTCTTTTATGACACTTTTCTTTAAAAAATTTGTTAAGGTAGCTCAGTAGAAGTGCAGCAACTTCATCACACAGACTCTGGGTGAGTCTGGAAGCCTCAGCAAGAAGGGAGGGAGTGGAGCAGGGGCGGGCAAGAGGGAGGGACGACGAAGAGGGAGGGGGGAAGGAAAAGGAGAAAATGGGAAAAAATCAGGCATAATAGTAGGAACAGAGTTAATTTTGGAAAATATAAAGCAGGGTATGTACAGGGAATATGACTTGAGTAACATTAATCGACAAAACTACCATATGAATAATGGGTAAGCTTAATATACAAACCTGGAATATAGGAGGTTTACTGACTAGAGATAAACGTGTACGACTTGAAGAATTATTAAAGCTATACCCGGTAGACATTCTATGCCTGCAGGAAACCCATATTCCATGGAGCAAAAGAGCGCTATTAAGACTGAGGGGATATAATCTGATAGTAGCTTCATCTCAAACGACAAACATAAGGGGGGTTGCAATATTGGCTAAGAGTTGTCATGGACAAGGAATACGTTGTGAGTCAGATTCATATGAAAGATGGGCAATTGCTAAATTAGGTAGTGGAATTACGATATGCACTGTCTATGGATCTAATCAGGATGATCCTATAATTTTTGAAAAATTAGAAGCAGAATTAGCCATTTGGCAAGGTCCACTAATTTTTTGCGGCGATCTTAACATTTCTTTAATACCATCCTTGTCACCGTATGTAACTAGATTAAAATATATTGGCCGGAAACCAAAAGTGTATCGGGCTATTAGTAATTTAATTTGTAGCCTTGGGCTAACTGATATTTGGATGCAAAATAGCCCAACAGATTCTGGCTACACGTATTACTCACACCCCCATCAAAAATATGTACGGATAGATTACATTTTTACATCTAAAGATTTAACATCCTCTTCACATATAAGGAAACTTCCAAAAACACTATCAGACCATAATCCCCAATTATTATCAATTGACTATAATACTAATTATATTCAAAAAACAACATGGTCCTTTGATAGGAAATTACTATGTAACCAAGAATATATTGATTTTATTAAAGCCTGGACTGAGGAATTTTTTAGCATGAATCGATTTAGTGTCTCAAGAAATATTGTTTGGGATACTTATAAAGCCGCTCTAAGAGGGGAAACCATGAAGTACCAATCTAAAATTAGGAACGGGGAAAAACAAGAATTTGAAGTAAAAATAGTTGCGCTAGCTAAAGCCGAAGAAGAACATATCAGTAAAATTAGGCAAAGACAAGATACAAGTCAGGTGATGATGCAGGTAGCTATACTAAAATCAGAACTAAACTCTAAACTAAGTCAGAAAGCTGCTGAGACATATCAATCACACAGGAAGCAAGTCTATGAAAGTGGAGAGAAAGTGGGCAGACAATTGGCACTTAGTACGCGTCAGAAAATTACAAGAAGGGACATAGTTACTATAATAGAAAACGGGCAGACCTTTACTCATGCAGCTGAAATTAATTCCCAGTTTCAGAGGTATTATCAGAAGCTATATACAGAGGATACTAAGAGGTCTGAGATAGAAACAAAAGTTTTCATAAACAATTTTCTTAGTAACTCCGAAGCTACGAAAACATTGGACAATGATACAAGGGAGGATCTTGAAAAAGAAATAACAATTGCAGAAGTTAGGACCGCATTATCATTATTAGCCTCAGGCAAAGCAGCAGGTCCAGATAAGATACCGATTGAGCTATTTAGGATACTTAGCCATCAGTTACTACCGATTCTACATGATTTGTTTCTTGGAATACAATTTAATGGTGTACCTCCAATTTCTTGGGAGGAAGCTAATATAATCGTCTTTCCAAAAAAGGGAAAATCCCCAGAACTTCTCACGTCATATCGTCCTATATCCCTTATCAATTCGGACTCCAAATTATATGCAAAAATCTTAGCACTCAGGCTCAGTGGGGTCATTGAACAGCTCGCTTCCCCATGGCAACATGGTTTCATCCCTGGCAAGGGAACCACTGATCACATCCGTAGGGCAATCGCCTTATTTGACGCCACGATAGCCAGGGGGGAGCGTATGTCAATGATTCTACTGGATGCTGAGAAAGCGTTCGATCGTGTCACCTGGAAATTTCTATGGGAAGTTATGATACGTAATAATTTTGGCCCCAAATTTATTAACTCAATAAAATCAATGTATCACCGCCCCAAAGCCAAAGTTCTCGCGGCCGGACTATTTTCTGAATACATTAATATAACAAGAGGTACTAGGCAAGGCTGTCCGTGCTCGCCTCTGCTATTTGCTCTATATATCAACCCTCTTATCTTGAAACTATTAGAGAGCACTAATATTAAACCGGTTGTCAGTCATCAGTTTGAAACGAAAGTACTGGCATATGCTGACGACATTGCGATCGTCACACCCGATCCAACCGAAACTATTCATGAAATAGAGGTAATTACTTCCGAATTTGGGACTTATTCTGGGTACTCTCTCAACAAAGGAAAGACGATTATAATAAGTACACCCGACACAGTTTGTATGGATCCACGAAGAGTTGAAAAAGCTACTTACCTGGGCATTGAACTCTGTGCAAACACTAAGTTAATCTCACAAATTAATTTGGATCCATTACTGAAAAAAATTAAGAATGATTTTGAAAGGGTCAATAGCCTTCATCTATCCATTATAGGGAGAGTTAATTATGTTAAAATGAATACGCTACCCAGATGTCTCTATTTATTTAGAGCAATACCACTAGCCATTAAAAAGGAGATTTTAATATTGATTAATTCACTTATATCTAAGTTTGTGTGGCAGAATGGGAAAATTAGGAGATCTATTGAACTATTGTCTCTTCCTATTGATAAAGGCGGCCTTGCTATACCTAATATGGTATTATATTATTGGGCAGCACAACTAAAACAGTTTACACCTTTGTTTAAAGGATATAGCGAAGAGAATTCAGAGGGCCGTGTTGAAATACCGTCAATATATGAACTTATAGTCGGTCGGGAGGCAAAAGGCTTGTTATTGCGAAAAACTGAGACAAGAAATTATAAAGATTTTAAAGGTGAAATTATGATTGATGCCTGGAAAATTTGGAGTAAAATTTCTAAATATAGTCAAGTTGAGAAAATTAATCGTTATACACCACTTTTTCATTCTAATCTTATTCAAGGACAGGATTCAGATGCCTTTTTAAAACAATGGGCCAAGATAGGAATTAAGACAATAGGTGATTTTCTAATAAATGACTATGACACAACTTTTCTAGATGTGAAAATTAAATATAAACTACCGAATGGGGATTTTCTGAAGTTTGCACAGATATTTGCTACACTAAAAGCTAAGGAATCACTAATCTGCTTGCATAAGTATGAAATTATGGATGTAATATTTAGAACAAACACTAGAATTGGAACCCTATATAATATTCTTTTAAGCATGAAGAATGATAATCTCGATAAAACGGAAAAAAAATGGTGTTTAAAATTGAATAATCCAAATGTGGATCTAAACCAGGTGTTAAATATGAGTCAAAAGTTATTGATGGCAAGTAATCTTAAGGCACAATTGTACAAAACTATCTTTGACCTTTACTTTACCCCTGCTAAACTATTTACTTGGGGCAAACGTGAGAATGATTTATGCCCAAGATGCACTCAAGGGCCGGCAACCCTTACCCATATGTTCTATACTTGTCCTAATTTGGCATTAGTTAAAAGTATGATAAATTCCTTTTGGGAGGAAATTTTTGGACATATAATATCAGAATCCGAAACCTTATTTCTCTTTGGCCATGACCATACCTTAAATCTGAAAAAATCTGAAGAAAGATTAGTTTTTATTGGCATGGCTGTTTTCAGGATACTTCTATCTGCGAGATGGAAAGATGTAGAGCCTCCAAGTTTTCAGATGTGGTTAGCACGCTTTTTGGCAGCTTATAGATATGAATCTGCAATATTTAAAACAAGAGGGATAAGATCTAAATTACGAGGAGATATGCTTTGGTGTCCAATAACTGAATGGAAAAGTCGCATTGTCCCTGGTGGTATCGGATGATTGGTGACTATAATTATAATTGACTTTAGAGTTTGTTTATATTGTTGTATAATCTTTATCTTTCTAAAATGTTATTTATGTTGATTTTTAAATCATTTCTGTGAATCTCAAACCCTGCGATTTATTTATTCATAATACTGTATTATTTGAGTTAATTCTGTATTGATGTACTATTGCAATGATATCCTACTTATTATGCCTGAATAAAAAAATTAAAAAAAAAAAAAAGAAATACATCCTCCTTAGTTATAAGCTAACAGTCCACAAGACAACCTTTGTGAATTAAAAAGCAGCTTGCTCTGTATCCCAAAATGATGATAATAAACGAAGCACTTGGTGTTGTGAATTGAGCCAATGATTAAAGGGTATGAAGCTGTTTGTCTACATGAATCGCAGCAGGGTCACAATCACAATCTTTCCAGTGGATTGCTCATACCCTGCACAATGACCATAGCTTGGAATGTTACAGGTGTTTTGGGGTGTTATATAAGTGAGCTACTATTATACTTTGAATCAAGTGTTCATGTGCATCACAATTGTTTGTTTTTATCCATCGCAACGAGGACCGTATGATATTGTGTGTTACATATCTGAGCTTTTTCCTAGCACTGTGAGGACGACACCACTACGCCTGTTGCAGAGTTGTGCTATTTTCTAAACTACTGTTACCAAGAATGAACTTCTTTCCATCACATATAGGATTATATTACATTGTATATTACAAATTAATGTGCGTTTATTAAGTACAATGTTCACTAGATGCCTTTAAGTGTTACAAGATTGTTTCCCTTGATACATCACATTACGTAGCACATCATGATGTCTGTTAGTAATATGAGACAGTAGCTATGTATAACAGAGGACAATCTCATGCACTGTTTTACAAAGATGTGCATGCTTTAACCATCACCAAGAGGGCAATATCATGCAGTGCACTAAAACTGCCTGATGGTTTACCTCTTCATTTCTAATTCATTGCAGAGAAGTTGTGATGTACTTGCATACCATCATAAGGCTGCCTTAAGATACTTCATAGAAACAGACCTGTTCCTCATTAAGACTGCATTCCAGTGAGAGACTGGTCCCCTCTGGTGTCAGTAAATATGAATTGTTTATGATTAGTAGTCCGTCAAACTCATAACAGCATCACACTGCATGTTTTAACTCTGTGTGCAATTACACTGCACTCTGAAAGAAAAAAAAATCACATGCATGTTTTTATGCATCAGAATGAGGACTACATCGTGGGAGGCGAATATTCATGGGACCATGTGTATAGCATGTGAGCTTTTATGTATTGCAAAAAAGGGCACATCATGACGCATGTTACAGAATTGTGTTGAGATATTGAGATTATGCTCCTATGTGCACTTTAAGGGTTAAACCGAGGACCATATTAAATTGTGTGAGACAGGTTTGAGTGCCTTTATCTGCCAGAGGAAATATGCTGCCTATTAGAGAGGTTGGTGTTTTTATCCATCACAATGAGGACCTTATCAAGATGTGTGTCACAATTGTATGTTTTTGTCCAATGCAATGAGGACCATATTTTGGGGCATTTTAGGCATGTGTGCTTCTATCACAGAGAAATATCATGTTGCATTGAGCAAGTTCATGATAATGTAGCTATCATTAAAAATACCACATTAATGTGATTTATAGTTTTTGCATATTCCTTTAACAGAAAGATGCTTTAACAATATGCTGTTTAGTTGTCATGTGTATGATCTTAGGTAACTCAGAAAACTATATTGTATTTTATCTTGGAAATGAATGCATTTTTCCATCACACTGACTGCTCTATGCAGGCCTGGTCCATAGGACATGAATTTATCACCATCACAAAAAATCCCAAGGGCTAATGTTGTGTGCCTTTATCTGCCACAGGAAATAATATGCTGCCTATTACAGAGGTTAGTGTTTTTATCCATCACAATGAGGACCGTATCAAGATGTGTGTCACAACTGTGTGTTTTTATCCAACACAATGAGGACACATTTTGGTGCATATTAGACAAGTGTGCTTCTTCTATCACAGAGTAACATAATATTGTATTGAAACAGTTCATGTTAATTTAGCCATCATTAAAAGTACCACATAAATGTGAATTAGTGTTATCACTTGTTCCTTTAACAGAAAGCATGTATAACATTATGCTGTGTATTAGTAAAATGTATGAGCTTGAGTAACAAAAAAAACTATATTGTATTGTACCTTGGAAATGCATGCACTTATACGTCACAATGACGGTTCTATACAGCCTGGTCCATAGAACATGCATCATCCATCGAACGATCCATCACAAAAAAGCACAGAGGCTAATGTGAACAAGTACATATGTACTCTTGGAAAAAGATGACTATTGAATGTGAGCAAACATTTTTTGTGTGTGGATAGTGATCTTCACAGGGCTTTGTTGCTCTGTATAGTATTTGTGTGCCTCCATATGTGTTACTTAGTAACTGTCCACAAACAATTCTTGAACCCATTCCCACCCAGGGAACAATCTGAGATTCACTTCTGACAAGTGCCGGATTAAATCTGTTTCCAGGATGGGAAGTGAAAGGAATCAGACTAAAAATTGAAGATGGCATAGGTGAAGGGATTACTTGACAGGGGAAAATGTTTTTCAAATGTTATTACTTCTACTTGCTTTGTAATATTTCCAGAAATGTAAGCATGTAAACGTGTTCAAAGGAAAATGGAATTCTCAAAAGAAAATGAAGGGTACTCCTTGAAATACATCCTCCTTAGCTATAAGCTAACAGTCCACAAGACAACCTTTGTGAATTAAAAAGCAGCTTGCTCTGTATCCCAAAATGATGATAATAAACGAAGCACTTGGTGTTGTGAATTGAGCCAATGATTAAAGGGTATGACGCTGTTTGTCTACATGAATCGCAGCAGGGTCACAATCACAATCTTTCCAGTGGATTGCTCATACCCTGCACAATGACCATAGCTTGGAATGTTACAGGTGTTTTGGGGTGTTATATCAGTGAGCTACTATTATACTTTGAATCAAGTGTTCGTGTGCATCACAATTGTTTGTTTTTATCCATCGCAACGAGGACCGTATGATATTGTGTGTTACATATCTGAGCTTTTTTCTAGCACTGCGAGGACGACACCACTACGCCTGTTGCAGAGTTGTGCTATTTTCTAAACTACTGTTACCAAGAATGAACTTCTTTCCATCACATATAGGATTATATTACATTGTATATTACAAATTAATGTGCGTTTATTAAGTACAATGTTCACTAGATGCCTTTAAGTGTTACAAGATTGTTTCCCTTGATACATCACATTACGTAGCACATCATGATGTCTGTTAGTAATATGAGACAGTAGCTATGTATAACAGAGGACAATCTCATGCACTGTTTTACAAAGATGTGCATGCTTTAACCATCACCAAGAGGGCAATATCATGCAGTGCACTAAAACTGCCTGATGGTTTACCTCTTCATTTCTAATTCATTGCAGAGAAGTTGTGATGTACTTGCATACCATCATAAGGCTGCCTTAAGATACTTCATAGAAACAGACCTGTTCCTCATTAAGACTGCATTCCAGTGAGAGACTGGTCCCCTCTGGTGTCAGTAAATATGAATTGTTTATGATTAGTAGTCCGTCAAACTCATAACAGCATCACACTGCATGTTTTAACTCTGTGTGCAATTACACTGCACTCTGAAAGAAAAAAAAATCACATGCATGTTTTTATGCATCAGAATGAGGACTACATCGTGGGAGGCGAATATTCATGGGACCATGTGTATAGCATGTGAGCTTTTATGTATTGCAAAAAAGGGCACATCATGACGCATGTTACAGAATTGTGTTGAGATATTGAGATTATGCTCCTATGTGCACTTTAAGGGTTAAACCGAGGACCATATTAAATTGTGTGAGACAGGTTTGAGTGCCTTTATCTGCCAGAGGAAATATGCTGCCTATTAGAGAGGTTGGTGTTTTTATCCATCACAATGAGGACCTTATCAAGATGTGTGTCACAATTGTATGTTTTTGTCCAATGCAATGAGGACCATATTTTGGGGCATTTTAGGCATGTGTGCTTCTATCACAGAGAAATATCATGTTGCATTGAGCAAGTTCATGATAATGTAGCTATCATTAAAAATACCACATTAATGTGATTTATAGTTTTTGCATATTCCTTTAACAGAAAGATGCTTTAACAATATGCTGTTTAGTTGTCATGTGTATGATCTTAGGTAACTCAGAAAACTATATTGTATTTTATCTTGGAAATGAATGCATTTTTCCATCACACTGACTGCTCTATGCAGGCCTGGTCCATAGGACATGAATTTATCACCATCACAAAAAATCCCAAGGGCTAATGTTGTGTGCCTTTATCTGCCACAGGAAATAATATGCTGCCTATTACAGAGGTTAGTGTTTTTATCCATCACAATGAGGACCGTATCAAGATGTGTGTCACAACTGTGGGTTTTTATCCAACACAATGAGGACACATTTTGGTGCATATTAGACAAGTGTGCTTCTTCTATCACAGAGTAACATAATATTGTATTGAAACAGTTCATGTTAATTTAGCCATCATTAAAAGTACCACATAAATGTGAATTAGTGTTATCACTTGTTCCTTTAACAGAAAGCATGTATAACATTATGCTGTGTATTAGTAAAATGTATGAGCTTGAGTAACAAAAAAAACTATATTGTATTGTACCTTGGAAATGCATGCACTTATACGTCACAATGACGGTTCTATACAGCCTGGTCCATAGAACATGCATCATCCATCGAACGATCCATCACAAAAAAGCACAGAGGCTAATGTGAACAAGTACATATGTACTCTTGGAAAAAGATGACTATTGAATGTGAGCAAACATTTTTTGTGTGTGGATAGTGATCTTCACAGGGCTTTGTTGCTCTGTATAGTATTTGTGTGCCTCCAAATGTGTTACTTAGTAACTGTCCACAAACAATTCTTGAACCCATTCCCACCCAGGGAACAATCTGAGATTCACTTCTGACAAGTGCCGGATTAAATCTGTTTCCAGGATGGGAAGTGAAAGGAATCAGACTAAAAATTGAAGATGGCATAGGTGAAGGGATTACTTGACAGGGGAAAATGTTTTTCAAATGTTATTACTTCTACTTGCTTTGTAATATTTCCAGAAATGTAAGCATGTAAACGTGTTCAAAGGAAAATGGAATTCTCAAAAGAAAATGAAGGGTACTCCTTGAAATACATCCTCCTTAGCTATAAGCTAACAGTCCACAAGACAACCTTTGTGAATTAAAAAGCAGCTTGCTCTGTATCCCAAAATGATGATAATAAACGAAGCACTTGGTGTTGTGAATTGAGCCAATGATTAAAGGGTATGAAGCTGTTTGTCTACATGAATCGCAGCAGGGTCACAATCACAATCTTTCCAGTGGATTGCTCATACCCTGCACAATGACCATAGCTTGGAATGTTACAGGTGTTTTGGGGTGTTATATAAGTGAGCTACTATTATACTTTGAATCAAGTGTTCGTGTGCATCACAATTGTTTGTTTTTATCCATCGCAACGAGGACCGTATGATATTGTGTGTTACATATCTGAGCTTTTTTCTAGCACTGCGAGGACGACACCACTATGCCTGTTGCAGAGTTGTGCTATTTTCTAAACTACTGTTACCAAGAATGAACTTCTTTCCATCACATATAGGATTATATTACATTGTATATTACAAATTAATGTGGGTTTATTAAGTACAATGTTCACTAGATGCCTTTAAGTGTTACAAGATTGTTTCCCTTGATACATCACATTACGTAGCACATCATGATGTCTGTTAGTAATATGAGACAGTAGCTTTGTATAACAGAGGACAATCTCATGCACTGTTTTACAAAGATGTGCATGCTTTAACCATCACCAAGAGGGCAATATCATGCAGTGCACTAAAACTGCCTGATGGTTTACCTCTTCATTTCTAATTCATTGCAGAGAATTTGTGATGTACTTGCATACCATCATAAGGCTGCCTTAAGATACTTCATAGAAACAGACCTGTTCCTCATTAAGACTGCATTCCAGTGAGAGACTGGTCCCCTCTGGTGTCAGTAAATATGAATTGTTTATGATTAGTAGTCCGTCAAACTCATAACAGCATCACACTGCATGTTTTAACTCTGTGTGCTATTACACTGCACTCTGAAAGAAAAAAAATCACATGCATGTTTTTATGCATCAGAATGAGGACTACATCGTGGGAGGCGAATATTCATGGGACCATGTGTATAGCATGTGAGCTTTTATGTATTGCAAAAAAGGGCACATCATGACGCATGTTACAGAATTGTGTTGAGATATTGAGATTATGCTCCTATGTGCACTTTAAGCGTTAAACCGAGGACCATATTAAATTGTGTGAGACAGGTTTGAGTGCCTTTATCTGCCAGAGGAAATATGCTGCCTATTAGAGAGGTTGGTGTTTTTATCCATCACAATGAGGACCTTATCAAGATATGTGTCACAATTGTATGTTTTTATCCAATGCAATGAGGACCATATTTTGGGGCATTTTAGGCATGTGTGCTTCTATCACAGAGAAATATCATGTTGCATTGAGCAAGTTCATGATAATGTAGCTATCATTAAAAATACCACATTAATGTGATTTATAGTTTTTGCATATTCCTTTAACAGAAAGATGCTTTAACAATATGCTGTTTAGTTGTCATGTGTATGATCTTAGGTAACTCAGAAAACTATATTGCATTTTATCTTGGAAATGAATGCATTTTTCCATCACACTGACTGCTCTATGCAGGCCTGGTCCATAGGACATGAATTTATCACCATCACAAAAAATCCCAAGGGCTAATGTTGTGTGCCTTTATCTGCCACAGGAAATAATATGCTGCCTATTACAGAGGTTAGTGTTTTTATCCATCACAATGAGGACCGTATCAAGATGTGTGTCACAACTGTGTGTTTTTATCCAACACAATGAGGACACATTTTGGTGCATTTTAGACAAGTGTGCTTCTTCTATCACAGAGTAACATAATATTGTATTGAAACAGTTCATGTTAATTTAGCCATCATTAAAAGTACCACATAAATGTGAATTAGTGTTATCACTTATTCCTTTAACAGAAAGCATGTATAACATTATGCTGTGTATTAGTAAAATGTATGAGCTTGAGTAACAAAAAAAACTATATTGTATTGTACCTTGGAAATGCATGCACTTATACGTCACAATGACGGTTCTATACAGCCTGGTCCATAGAACATGCATCATCCATCGAACGATCCATCACAAAAAAGCACAGAGGCTAATGTGAACAAGTATATATGTACACTTGGAAAAAGATGACTATTGAATGTGAGCAAACATTTTTGTGTGTGTGGATAGTGATCTTCACAGGGCTATCTTGCTCTGCAAAGTATTTGTGTGCCTCCAAATGTGTTACTTTGTAACTGTCCCCAAACAATTCTTCAGCCCATTCCCACCCAGGGAACAATCTGAGATTCACTTCAAACAAGTGCCGGATTAAATCTGTTTCATGGATGGAAAGTGAAAGGAATCAGACTAAAAATTGGAAATGGCATAGCTGAAGGGATTACGTGACAGGGGAAAATGTTTTTCAAATGTTATTACTTCTACTTGCTTTGTAATATTTTCAGAAATGTAAGCATGTAAACTTGTTCAAGGGAAAATGGAATTCTCAAAAGAAAATGAAGACTACTCCTTGAAATACATCCTCTGTAGCTATAAGCTAATAGTCCACAAGTCAACCTTTGTGAATTAAAAAGCAGCTTGCTCTGTAATCCAAAATGATGATACTAAACAAAGCACTTGGGGCCATATGTAGGTATAGAAATACCGGTCGGTAACGGCCGATTTCGGCCGTTACCGACCGGTATTTGGCTTTTGACATGTAGGTGGGTCTGAATTTACAGAATCGGTATATTTACCGATTCGGTAAATTTACCACTTCGGTATTTTACCGAATCGGTAAATATACCGATTCTGTAAATTCATATGTAGGTGACACTCCAAAGAGTGCCACAGGCCCTTCAGAGTCGGTATTTTACCACCCTATCCTATTGGGTGGTAAAATACCGAATTCAGGTGTGCATGCACATCTGTGCATGCACACCTGTGCAATGTGACACACAGACATCCCCCTAGGGCATGTATGTGTGCCACATGTCACACATGCCTGTATTTGGGGTGCTAGAGGGTGTCAAAGTGACACCCCCTGCACCCTTGCAAGATTCGGTATTTACCGATTCTGTAAATACCGATTCGGTATTTCACATTGATTCCTATGGGCTTCAAGGCCCATAGGAATCAATGTGAAATACCGATTCGGTATTTACAGAATCGGTAAATACAGACTCTTACAGAATCGGTAATTTTTTACCTACATCTGCCTTCTTCCAATTTACCGTTTCTTAAATACCGATTCGGTATGAGTCGGTATTTAAGAGTCGTTAAATCGGAATTACCTACATCTGGCCCAAGGTGTTGTGAATTGAGCCAATGATGAAGGGGTATAAAGGTGTTTATCTACATGAATCACAGCAGGGTCACAATCACAATCTTTCCAGTGCTTTGCTCATACCCTGCACAATAACCATAGCTTGGAATGTTACAGGTGTTTTAGGCTGTTATATAAGTGAGCTACTATTTTACTTTGAATCAAGTCTTGGTGTGCATCACAATTGTTTGTTTTTATAGATCGCAACGAGGACCGTATGATATTGTGTGTTACATATCTGAGCTTTTTCCTAGCACTGTGAGGACGACACCACTAGGCCTGTTGCAGAGATGTGCTATTATCTAAACTACTGTTACCAAGAATGAACTTCTTTCCATCACATATAGGATTTTATTACATTGTATATTACAATTTATTGTGGGTTTATTAAGTACAATGATCACTAGATACCTTGAAGTTACAAGATTGTTTCCCTTGATACATCACATTAAGTAGCACATCATGCTGTCTGTTAGCAATATGAGACAGTATCTATGTATAACAGAGGACAATCTCATGCACTGTTTTACAAAGATGTGCCTGCTTTAACCATCACCAAGAGGGCAATATCATTCAGTGTACTAAAACTGCCTGATGGTTTACCTCTTCATTTGTAATTCATCGCAGAGAATTTGTGATGTGCTTGCATACCATCATAAGGCTGCCTTAAGATACTTCATAGAAACAGACCTGTTCCTCATTAAGACCGCATTCCAGTGAGAGACTGGTCCCCTCTGGTGTCAGTAAATATGAATTGTTTAGGAATTGTAGTACATCAAACTCATTGCAGCATCACACTGCATGTTTTAACTCTGTGTGCTATTATACTGCACTCTGAAAGAAAAAAATCACATGCATGATTTTATCCATCAGAATGAGGACTACATCGTGGTAGGCGAATATTCATGTGACCATGTGTATAGCATGTGAGCTTTTATGTATTGCAAAAAAGGGCACATTTTTATTTTTATTTTATTTTTAGAGTTTTCTATAGTGCGGAGCAGACCCAGCGAAGGTTATCAGAGCGCTTTACAATGGGGGCACAATACGAAATAGGACAGATTGCAAAACGAATAGCATACATAAGATCGACTTATTTTACAAAGTTCGTAATGTCGCAGGCTTAACAGTATTTCTAGCAACGAGTCGAGAGCAGCGAAGGTGTCTTTCGAGGGAAAGAGGGGGCAACTATACGGAGTACATCTGGAAAAGGTCCATGTGATAGTTTATGGGAGGAATTGAACACATAAGGAATGATTTTGCTTCTTTTTTTAACAGAAAAGTAGAGGAGATTTTTCTGATATGGGGAGGAAGCGAGTACCATATTCTTGATGCTGCTCCGGAGAATGCTCTGTCAGGGTTTTTTTTCTTTCTGAAGCATGAGGGTTTCAGGAGTAGATTGTTAGCACTCCTAGAACGTCTGAATCCTCCAGATAAGGTCAGTTTTTACGATAGGTACGGGGGAGTATTGTGGTGAAGTGCTTTGTGAGTGATGCATCCCATTTTTAGGTGGATTCTAGCTTCAAAGGGAAGCCAGTTGAGTGTTTTCAGGTGTGGTGATATGTGGTAAAATTTTCTGGATCCTGTTAGGAGTCTAGCTGCGGCGTTGATACAGGCTTTTAATGGGGCGGTTGAGATTTTGGGAAGTCCCACGAGGGTGGTGCATCCGTACTCCAGCCTTGATATGACTAAGGACTAAACAGCAGTTTTGAGGTCCGGGTTCTCGATGAAAGGTTTCATTTTCCTGAGATAGTTGAGGTGAAAGCTTGCGTTTTTAGCTAACAGGTTGATGTGTGCTTGCATTTTAAGGTTCTTATCAAGTGTAATTCCAAGTGATTTGGTGGAGTCGACCAGAGTTGGCATGCAGTTAAGTGCAGTGATCAACTTGATCGATTCCTTTTTCTCCTGGGAATTATTAGGGGGGAGATTAGAAGAAATTCTGTTTTTTGTGAGTTTAGCTTGAGGAAGTTGGTTGTTAGCCAGTGGACGGTCTTTTTGAGTGCCATGTTCATTGATATTATGTCTTCAATGGAGGAGATCTTGATGTAGAGTTGAGTGTCATCCGCGTACATGTGGTAGGCTATGTTTGCCTGCTGTAGTAGTTTGGTTAGCGGTTCGACATATAGGTTGAATAGGGTGGGGGATAGGGTAGAGCCTTGTGGTACACCTAGAGGGTTCGGTGAGGAGCACGATAGATTTTAGTTCACCATGAAAGATTGCGTTCTGTTTTCCAGAAAGGATTTGAACCATTGAAGGACTGAGCCTATTTTCCAGTCTTTTTAGATTTTTTTTGTCGTCCACTATTTGTAAAATGGCTGTTTCTGTGCTATGGCCGGGTCTGAAACCCGATTGGTGGGTGTTCAGAAGGTTGAAGTCCGTGATGTGTTGGTTCAGTTGTTGTTGAACACATTTTTCCAGGACCTTGGCTAGCATGGGAATGTTGGTTATGGGCCGAATTTGTTTGGGGTCGGAAGAGTTAGCTGTTGGTTTCTTTAGTATAGGGGTGACCTGGCCTGTTTTTAGGCAGTCCTGTATGTGCCCTTGCACTAGCGAGGCATTGATTATTTTGGTCCAGAGAGGGGAGATGACTTGGTAGATGTGGGGAAGGCAACTTGAGGGGACTGGGTCATTGAAATGGTTGTTGAGTTTGGTGGTTGCTAATGTTTTGGTGATGTCATTAGGATCGTAGAGTTTGAAAGTGGAGCAGTGAAGGGTGGAACTGAGGACCATATTAAATTGAGTGAGACAGGTTTGAGTGCCTTCATCTGCCAGAGGAAATATGCTGCCTATTATAAGTGAGCTACTATTATACTTTGAATCAAGTCTTGGTGTGCATCACAATTGTTTGTTTTTATCCATCGCAACGAGGACCGTATGATATTGTGTGTTACATATCTGAGCTTTTTCCTAGCACTGCGAGGACGATACCACTAGGCCTGTTGCAGAGTTGTGCTATTATCTAAACTACTGTTACCAAGAATGAACTTCTTTCCATCACATATAGGATTATATTACATAGTATATTACAATTTAATGTAGTTTATTAAGTACAATGATCACTAGATGCCTTGAAGTGTTACAAGATTGTTTGCCTTGATACATCACATTAAGTAGCACATCATGCTGTCTGTTAGTAATATGAGACAGTATCTATGTATAACAGAGGACAATCTCATGCACTGTTTTACAAAGATGCATGCTTTAACCATCACCAAGAGGGCAATATCATTCAGTGCACTAAAACTGCCTGATGGTTTACCTCTTCATTTGTAATTCATTGACGAGAATTTGTGATGTGCTTGCATACCATCATAAGGCTGCCTTAAGATACTTCATAGAAACAGACCTGTTCCTCATTAAGACTGCATTCCAGTGAGAGACTGGTTCCCTATGTTGTCGGTAAATATGAATTGTTTATGAATTGTAGTCCATCAAACTCATTACAGCATCACACTGCATGTTTTAACTCTGTGTGATATTACACTGCACTCTGAAAGAAAAAAATCAAGTGCATGTTTTTATCCATCAGAATGAGGACTACATCATGGTAGGTGAATATTCATGTGACCATGTGTATAGCATGTGAGCTTTTATGTATTGCAGTAAAAGGGCACATCATGGCGCATGTTACAGAATTGTGTTGAGATTTTGAGATTATGCTCCTATGTTCACTTTTTCTTTTTGTTTTTTAAACTTTATTTCCAATTTTGTAAAATACAAAAGACAAAACCCCCCACCCCCCACGCAGGCATCATTAAAAACAGTTGTATACGGATCGCCTGACTCATTATGGCACATCACGGAATAGGACAACATCTGAAAACAAGGAAGTACATATAGCATATTGAGCAGCATATTACGAGACTCGTGAGGAATACAGGCCAGGTCTCATGTCATGCACCCCGCAGGCAACTCCTCAGTGGTATTCACCCCCATCTCCCTCAGCCTATGTTCACTTTAAGGGTTAAACTGAGGACCATATTAAATTGTGTGAGACAGGTTTGAGTGCCTTTGTCTGCCAGAGGAAATATGCTGCCTATTACTATGGTTGGTTTTTTTCTCCATCACAAGGAGGACCATATCAAGTTTTGTGTCACAATTGTGTGTTTTTATCCAACACAATGAGGACCACATTTTAGTGTATTTTAGGCTTGTGTGCTTCTTCTATCACAGAGTCATACCATGTTGCATTGATCAAGTTCATGTTAATGTAGCTATCATTAAAACACTACATTAATGTGATTTAGTGTTATTGCATATTCCTTTAACAGAAAGCTCCTTTAACAGTAAGCTGCTTTAACATTATGCTGTGTTTTTGTAGGGTGCATCATCTTGGGTAGCTCAAAAAAAACTACATTGTATTTTATCTTGGAAATGTGTGTACTTATCCACTTATCCATCACAATTATGGCTCTATACAGACCTGTTACATAGGACATGAATTTATCTCCATAACAAAAAGGCCCTAGGGCTAATGTTGTGTGCCTTTATCTGACACAGGAACTATTATGGAGCCTATTACAGAGGTAAGTGCTTTTATTCATCACAATGAGGACCGTATCAAGATGTGTGTCACAATTGTGTCTTTTATCAAACGCAGTGAGGACCACATTTTGGGCCATTCTAGACATGTGTGCTGCTTCTATCGCAGTAATATCATGTTGTACTGAACAGGTTCATGTTATTTTAGACATCGTAAAAAGTACCACATTAATGTGATTTAGTATTATCACTTATTACTTTAACAGAAAGCTCCTATAACATAATGCTGTATATTACCAATGTGTATGATCTTATGGATCTTATGGAACTAAATAAAATTACATTGTATTGTATCATAGAAATGTGGACACTTATCCATCACAATGACGGCTATATATAGGCCTGGTCAATAGAAAAGCATTTATCTCCAGTACTGAATAGCCCAAGGGCTAATATGCACAAATATACATGTACAATTTGAAAAAGACGACTATTGTATGTGAGTAAATATTTGTGTGTGTGTGGATAGTGATCTTCATGGGCTTTAGTGCTCTGCAAAGTACTTGTGTGCCTGCAAATGTGTTACTTTGTAACTGTCCACAAACATTTCTTCAGCCCATTCCCACCCAGGGAACAGTCTGAGATTCACTTCTAATAAGTGCCGGAATAATGGGGTTTCAGAGTGGGAAGCGGAAGGAATCAGAATAAAAATTGGAGATGGCATAGATGTAGGGATCACTCAACAGGCAAATATGCAGAAAGGAAATATTTAACTACTTCTACTTGATTCTGAATAGTTAACATTTTTTTTACATTTATGCTTATTCAAGGAAAAATTATGTTCTCAAAAGAAAATGAGAAATAATGAAATACTGCTACTGCAGAAGCATATTAAGAATAATCAAGAGAACCTTTGCAAATTAAAAAAACAGCATGCTCGTGTAATCCAAGCACACTAATAATCAATGACAATAAATATAGCACTTTGTATTGTGAATTGAAGAGGATCTAGAAGCCTTAAGGTATGTTGCTATTTGTATCACATCAGGGTCACAATCCCAATCATGCCAGTAGATTGCTCATATCCTGCATAATGACCTTAGTTTTGAGTGTTACAGGTTTTTTTGTGTTATATAAGTGTGCTACTATTATTTTACTTGGGATCACATTGTAGTGTGTGTCACGAATGGTTTTTGCTATTCATCACAACGAGGACCGTGTAATGTTGTGTATTACATATCTTAGCTTTTTCCCATCACAGCAATGACCATGCCACTGGGTCTGTTGCAAAGTTGTGCTATTATCTAAACTACTGTTGCCAAGAATAAACTTCTTTCAATCACAAATAGGATTATATTACATTATATTTTTGTCACCGGGTCGTCAAGGAAGGGGTTAAGCCCCGGTAGGAATCAACGTGCGACTTGGTTCTTTTATCCCTTTTATTAGGTATGGTTTGAATATGTTTTTATTTTTGACGTCCTAGTGCATCTGTTTACACAGCTAGTAGAGGTTAGGTATGAATACTGCTTCTGTTCTTCCTCTTATGAGGCCACCAGGTCAGTCATGGACTTGTATGTCCCTCGGTAAGAAAATAAGAAAACCACCGGTGAACGTCGGGACATCGACAATATGTAGAAGTGTAGAGGGCCAGTGCAGGGACTATCACCACACTCAAAGAAGCCACCACCACCAAGTGTAGTCCGGTTAACCCATCGGTTTAGCAGAGGTGTGCCCTCTACTTACTTTGCTGCCTTCCAGCCCAGTGCCCGTGAGCAGCCCGCAGCCGGACTGTATCTTGTTCAGTCACATTCCTCCTAGAGCGTGGCAGAGCGAAGCGTGAAACGGTTGGCCTCCTGGCGACTCCTCCTCTGCAGGGGTTACCTCCCCACTTGTTGCAGGCGATGAGGTCCCATTTCTCCTCCAAGCGCTCTGGTTCACCTGGCTCTCTCCGCGTTCTTCAGGTCTCACTTCTTCCTCAGCATCCGTTCCAACATCCATTTCCGCTTTCATCAGCGGGGCTCTCTCTTTCCATTGGTAAGGGGCAGAGACGTCATCCGGACTTGCTGACCGCCTTCTTCTTGGGTGTCAGAGTCTTGTTCCTTAAAGGGACAGACCGGAGAAAAAGCCTGCACACAGAGGAAGAGTGGCTCATTCACCCTAGTCACCGGGGAGTATGGAATCTCCTCCAATAAGTCATCCTCGACCCTGTGACACAGCTACAAATTCATTTGAGTTCATCATGTGCATCAAGCACTAGATGTCTTAAGATACCTAATAGAAACAAACCTGGTCCTCATTGCATGTGCATTCCTGTGAGAGACTGGTCCCCTCTGTTGTCAATGAATATGAATTACATCACAGTGCGTGTTTTAACTCTGCGCTATAACACCTCACTCTGAAAACAACATCTCACACATATTTTCATCCATCACAATGAAGACTGCATCGTGTTATGCAATTCATGTGACCATGTGTATAGCATGTGAGCTTTTATCCATTGCAAAAAGGAGCACATCATGACGCATGTTACAGTTTTGTGTTGATATTTTAAACGTGTAATACACACTGCCACGACTTTATATGTTTCAAGCATATGAACGTTTGTTCTGGACACTTAAAACCATTTCATACTGTGTGTCACAAGATTGTGCTCTTTGGTGCTTTACAAAAGCTCCTATTTAAATGTGACCTATGGTCCGATAGGCAGTGGTGTAACTAAGAACCATATTAAATTCTGTACAACAGGTTTGTGTGCCTTTATCTATCACAAGAAATATTATGCTGCCTATTACAGAGATTGGTGTTTTTCCCATCACAATGAGGATTGTATAAAGATGTGTGTCACAATTGTGTGTTTTTATCCAACACAATGAGGACCACATTTTGGTGCATTTTGGACATGTGTGCTTCTTCTATCACAGAGTCACATCAATCAATCAATCAATCAATCATTTGTAATACGTACTACATACCTGTGAGGGTCTGAAGGCGCTGGGGGGGCGCTACTGATCGAACAGCCAGGTCTTAAGTACCCTCCTGAAGGTCAGCAGGTCTTGGGTCTGTCGTAGGTTCGGTGGGAGGGTATTCCATGTCTTGGCGGCGAGGTGGGAGAAGGATCTCTCACCGGTGGTTGTTCTTTGGATGCGCGGGATGATGGCGAGTGAGAGGTCGGCTGAGCGGAGCTGGTGGTTAAGGTAGTAGAAGGAGAGCCGTCTGTTGAGGTAGGCTGGGCCGGTCTTGTGGAGTGCCTTGTGTGCGTGGATGAGGAGCTTGAAGGATATCCTCTTGTTGACGGGGAGCCAGTGCAGGTTTCTCAGGTGGGGAGTGATGTGACCGTTGCGTGGTACGTCAAGGATCAGTTGTGCCGAGGCATTTTGGATACGTTGTAGTCGTTTGATGAGCTTGGTCAGGGCTCCCATGTAGAGGGCGTTTCCGTAATCGAGTCTGCTGCTGACGAGGGCCTGGGTGACTGTCTTTCTTGCATCTGTCGGGATCCATCCGTAGATCTTGAGGAGCATGCAGAGGGTGTTGAAGCAGGAGGAGGAGCCGGCGTTGACTTGCTTGGTCATTGACAGCGTTGAGTGGTGGATGATTCCCAGCTTGCGTGCGTGGTCCGTGGGTGTCGGGGCTGCCCCCAGTGCCGTCAACCACCAGGAGTCGTCCCAGCTGAAGGGTTGGAGCTGAGGATGAGGACCTCCGTCTTGTCCGAGTTCAGCTTCAGACGGCTGGTCTTCATCCAGTCGGCGACGGCCTTCATTCCTTCGTGGAGGTTGGCTTTGGCGGTGATGGGGTCCTTGGTGAGGGAGAGGATCAGCTGAGTGTCGTCGGCGTAGGAGATTATGTTGAGGTCGTGCTGTCGGGCTACGTGTGCGAGCGGAACCATGTAAATGTTGAACAGCGTCGGGCTGAGGGAGGATCCCTGGGGTACACCGCAGATGATCTCGGAGTATTTGGAATGGAATGGGGGGAGGCGGACGCTCTGGGTTCTGCAGGAGAGGAAGGAGGTGATCCAATCCAGAGCCTTGTCTCGGATCCCTGCGGCGTGGAGGCGTGCGCGTAGTGTGCGATGGCAGACGGTGTCGAAGGCGGCAGAAAGGTCTAGGAGGATGAGTGCTGTGGTCTCGCCATTGTCCAGTAGGGTCC
This sequence comes from Lissotriton helveticus, assembly GCF_964261635.1. NCBI lineage: Eukaryota > Metazoa > Chordata > Amphibia > Caudata > Salamandridae > Lissotriton > Lissotriton helveticus. The sequence goes on along the minus strand of NC_136065.1, from coordinate 626,005,545 downwards.
TGATGTCGTCGGTGGCGGCGATGAGGGCAGTCTCTGTGCTGTGGTTGCTGCGGAACCCTCACTGGGAAGGGTCCGGATTCTGTTTTCTTCGAGGTATCGGGTTAGCTGCCTGTTGACGGCTTTCTCGATGACCTTGGCTGGGAAGGGGCACAGAGAGATGGGCCGGAAGTTCTTGAGGTCTCTTGGGTCTGCCTTAGGTTTTTAGGTCTCGCCTGCCAATGCGCTTGCGCATTGCTGGCGAGAATTATAGTAATTGGAAAAGAAAAGTCTACCAAACGGCTGCGGATCCCATACAGTTCATGTGAGACAGGCGCGTGCACGTCAGCCACATAACACACCACCATTTGTCTGTGCCTCGGCATCAGACATCAAAGGCTGCCGCTCCCCCTCCCCCCCTCGTGCACATCGCGCACCACCATTTGTCTGTGCCTAGGCATCAGACTTCAGAGCATCAGAGCTTGTTATCTCATTCCCTTCCGCACATACTCTTAAATACGTTTCAACTTAAATCTTTGCCTACCCATATCAATTCAGCTCTTTAAGGCTCTCAACATCTGTCACAAGGCTTCCTCCTACACTCACCATTAGGAATCACTACCTTCCTTTTATTTATTTATTTTATGCGTTTTTATATAGCGCGGACCCATTTGCTGCCATTAGTCAATGCCCTCCTCCTCCCCTTCACCTCTTAACTCGCCAGCCACTGGGAGTTGGGATGGGAACAGCGTGACAGCGCTTCTCTTTGTCGGCAAAGCCAACCGTTTACCTTTAATGTGCTATTATTGCATGCACTCATTATTTCTGCATGTTTGTCTGTATATGCGCTAGGACACGTAATGCCATACCTGCTTTTTTCTTATTAATAAGGCGGACGAAAGGTACGGACCGTGCAAATCAGCTCATACGAACGTAAAGTGTTTAAAACAAGCGCAAACAGCTTGAAAGGGACGAGCAGCATCCCTATTCATGCAGTAGTTACAAGCAGTGCAAATCTACTCGTACGCACATAACATGGAAAGCATCCAGCGTAACTCGCTTCAAATGATGGAGCAGGGAAGCCCAATGGCTCAAAATCTAGCTCAGCGCGTTAAGAGTTCACTACTGAAATCAGTGTGCAACCTGCACGTCTTGGGTTCATATGTATCCTCCCTACTCTTGCTCTGCCTTTCATCTCCCTCAAGCCTATAAAAGAAGTACCATTATTTTGGACAACAGTGACCGCTACTACTAGTAGTGTTATGAGAGCAAGCACTACACGTATTATTATTATTAATGATTAGGTGTGCAAACTGAACACGGGACGTATTACACACTTGTCAGTTTTCCTTATCTTGATTTAAATATAAATTGACGCCAGTGATACGTGCTATTTTTATCACTTTTATAAGGATGTCTGCTTCAATCCTTTGAATACCCCGCCCCCCCCCCCCATGACCCACTGTTAGCAAACTTCTTAGTGTGTCATTGACCCCCAGGGCCCAATGTTAGCACCCTTCTTAGTGTCACATTGACCCACAGTATGAGATTTTTTCCCTTGTGTCTGCTCCATAACCTTTGAATGCCCCCCCACCCCCTGACTCACTGTTATCACCCTTTTTAGTGTCAAATTGACACCCAGGGGCACAGCTCTCTACACCCCTCTCTCTACACCCCTCTGTCTACACCCTCTCTCTTTACACCCCTCTCTCTCTCTACACCCCCCTCTCTCTCTCTCTACACCCCTCTCTCTCTCTCTACACCCTCTCTCTCTACACCCCTCTCTCTCTACACCCCTCTCTCTACACCCCTCTCTCTCTCTACACCCCTCTCTCTCTACACCCCCTCTCTCTCTGCTCGCCTCTCTCTGCCCCCTCTCTCTACACCCCTTTCTCTCTACACCCCTTTCTCTCTTCCCCCCTCCCTCTCTACACCCCTCTCTCTCTACACCCCTCTCTCTCTACACCCCCCTATCTCTACACCACTCTCTCTCTATACCCTCTTTCTACACCCCTCTCTCTCTACACCCCTCTCTCTACACCCCCTCTCTACACCCCTCTCTCTCTGCACCCCTCTCTCTACACCCCTCTCTCTACACCCCTTTCTCTACAGCCCTCTCTCTGCACCCCACTCTCTCTGCACCACACTCTCTCTGCACCACACTCTCTCTGCACCACACTCTCTCTGCACCCCACTCTCTCTGCAGCCCTCTCTCTATACCCCACTCTCTCTACACCCCTCTCTCTCTACACCCCTCTCTCTCTCTACACCCCTATCTCTACACCCCTCTCTATCTCTACACCTCTCTCTCTACACACCCCTCTCTCTATCAACCTCACTCTATCTATCTATCTATCTATCTATCTATCTATCTGCCTCACTCTATCGCCCTCACTCTATCTATCTATCTATCTCTCTCTCTCTCTCACTCTATCGCCCTCACTCTATCTATCACCCTCACTCTATCTATCACCCTCACTCTATCTATTACCCTCACTATCGATCTGTTGCCCTCACTCTATCTGTCTATCGCCTTCACTCTATCTATCTTTCGCCCTCTATCTATCTATCTATCTATCTATCTATCTATCTATCTATCTATCTATCTATCGCACTCACTCTATCTATCTATCGCCCTCACTCTATATATCGCCCTCACTCTATCTATCTATCTATCTATCTATCTATCTATCTATCTATCTATCTATCTATCGCCCTCACTCTATCTATCTATCTATTTATCACCCTCACTCTCTCTATCGCCCTCACTCTATCTATCGCCCTCTATCTATCTATCACCCTCACTCTATCTATCTATCGACCTCACTCTATCTATCAACCTCACTCTATCCATTGTCCAGTTCGCGCAATATAAAACTTTATAAATAAATAAAATATCTATCTATCGCCCTGTGGTAAATAAATAAATAATACCTCTATTTTTGACTGGATATAACAATAACAGATAGCTCAATAAATAAGAGTCAAGATTCGAGGTAGTAGGAGTTTGCAGGTTTAATACAGCATAAAGGACAGGAACAGGACAACCTGCACGGGCAAGATCTGGGATGGCTAGCCAACAGGGGGGCCCCGACAGCTGTCGGGCAGGATCTGGAATGAGCGCGCTGGCTTTTAATAACAATACACAAGTATATATACTAAAACAATTGCATTACAGTACATACAGTAGGTGTGACAGTGGGTGTAACAGGAGGCGTATACATAGACATGTGATGTAGACGTAACAGAATATGTCATAAATGGGGCGGAAACATGGAGGGGGCTACCTAAGGAGCCGGGACCTCTAACCTAGTGGTGCGCGCAAGCTGGCAATGACGTGTTACTAGGGAGAAGCTGGGGCTATGACTTCTGAGCTAGAAGAAGAGACTGAAGTCTGGAGAGTCAGAGCGACATGTACCTAAACACTATCTAGTATCTGATGTTTAGAGAACATGTTGATGGAATCCAAAAGTTATCAGGGTAAAGGCTAACAGACACTAAGACTGGTGCATGCATTATTCTACATGTAGTGTGTGTTGAGGAATATTAAATGACCATAAATACAGTATTTCTCTTACATGGAGACGTAAAGGCTAGACGATGACTGAAACTATTGATGCGATTCAGTAGCTTAGGAATGCAGAGAAGGAGGGCTGGACTGATAACTAGAATCATAACATACTCTTGGCAGACTGGCAGGCAGAGCCAGGACGAGCCGGGCACTGTGAGGCAGGAAGTAAGTGAAGGGTCAGGGATACAGGTGGGGGCTGTATCGCTCCTCAGCGAGGGTTCGGAAAACAGGAGCTGAATCTGAGTCCGGGCCCTTTTGAGGCCTAGAAAACAGGGACTTTACAATGAAATAACGTGCCCACTGAGAAACGTGGCAACGTAGCTTTACATAGGCCTAATACTCGTAGCTTTCACGAGAACTGGAAACTGGCATACTAGTGATGGACACAACTGTAATTGCGTCTTTAATCGATCATGGGGAATACATATGCATATTAATCATGCACATACAACATAAGATGGGGAACACGTAGGGACACAGAACATGGCAAAATTTACTTTTCCACATTCCCTCCTTGTCACTACGTTTCCATCAGGAAACATCAATATTCATGATACCATCTATCATTTCATACAGTATCATTTGCTCGTCTCGAATTATCTTGGAACGGGATTTAGGACGGGACTTGGGACTAGGAATACAAGAGGTAGCACAAATGCCGCAAATCGCAGGGCCACATTGTATACAGAGGCAGCAACTGAATATGATCGCTACTGCAATACCTAGAAAGGACAATACTTTCCATCCCCAGGCAGAAATTATACTCCAAAACCAACCGGACCATGTCCAGGTGCCTGGATTCTGGTGTAACTGATGGGCGATTTTATGAAGTCTGGTTATAGCTGAATAAACAGACGGCGCGTTATTAGGAATGAAAATGCAGCAACTAGATCCGATGACTCTACATGCTCCTCCTCTATCGGCCAGTATGACGTCAAGAACGAGACGATTTTGGAGCACGACAAATCTCATAGCAGATTGTTCTTCGGTTAAGTTACCTAGGGCAGAAGCAGTCTCATTCACTACTGCTTCAAGGGTTCTGGTCAATCTACGTATTAACTTACTATTCTGGATAGGTCCTATAAAGAAGAAGAAACCTTTATTGAAATCTGTATACTGTTCTAGAGCAGTTTCAGTTTGGTCGACAATCGGGGACTCGATCTCCCTTCTATGTCTAATGTGTACTAGATGTGTGTTTCTGTGATAATCAGATGGGGCTAGGAAAACTGGTGGCAGTAGGAAGGCAATGTAACAGGTTCCCTCCCAATCGAGGGGCAGACGAACATATGCGGTCTGACCACAAACAAAATAAGAATGACGTGAAGCTTTGAAAATAGATTTCCCACTGTCTCTATACTCGACAATAGTAGTACAATCACTATGTCCTACATGTACGGAACCATTATTTCTGACACATAATTCGCCTTTGACTGGTAATACTGAAATAGCAGGTAAGTCTGGAGTAGGATCAGACTGAACATTCAGGACCATGAAATTCGAAGAATAATTACCCAAATTATAAACTTCATTTTCTAGATCTAACCCTGTTCTGTGGGGAAGACCTTGCTTGTCTGGAAAACATGTACTGTTCAGAAGGGACATATCTGTTGTGGATGACGTTAACATGGACCAGGCTCCACATGAGCCATTATGTGAAAACGGATAAGGAAAGAGTGGCAGAACTCCCTTTGGTGTCTGGAAAGGGGGGAGTCGACCACACACCCAACAATTAGTGGCATTGCTGGTCTGGTGTGAATAGTGTAACATACGGATAAATGTGTTATTGCGCATAGCAAGACGATAGGATAGTTCATGAGGAGGTAGATCACTAAACGTGTGCTCTACTGTAGCATTAGAAAACTTATTTACATGAGAAATTGGAAAACATAAATGAAATGCATAACTCGTGCAGGTAACCATCAGGCTGAGAAACAATATAAAACTTAGAAAAACGATACATCGGATTGAGTTTTGACTAACTCTCTCACTATGGGGGTCTATTTCATACATGTCAGATACCTGTCTAACCGTTTCACCTAGGGGAGGACTTAGACAATTAAACTGGCTGACTTATTTTACTAGACCGTAGCTTACTTTTATACTCCTGCTGCGGAGTTTTCTCTAACAGGGAGGGCTTGATATCAATGTCATTTGCGGGACAGTCCTTAAGAATAGTATCTTGGCAGTCTTTAAAATCGTGACAATCCTTGGAAAAGTTCTTGGAAACAGTTTGTAGTCTGGATCCGTGAAATTTCTTAACATGAGACAAATGGACCCACCCCTTCCTGCCTTCCAACTTGACGGCAGTACGGGTGGTTAAGAGGACCAACTTCGGCTCCTTCCAGCGAGGCTCCAGCGGACTTGAACGATCAAAATTCCGGACAAGAACCAAGCTTCCTGGAACAATTTCATGCGGTTTCACCTCGGTATTGTCTGGAAATGCGGCGGCAACCTGTGAACGACAAGAGTGTAGGGCAGACATCAAGGAAGCTAGGTAATCTGTCAGCATATTACTGGAAACATCTGTAATACTTCGGGGTCTGGGTGTACCCCACACATTCGGGGGACGGCCGAATACGACCTCATAAGGGGACAGACCTGATCTGGAGTGTGCGACCATGCGCATATAAAATAGGGCGACTGGCAAGGCAACTAACCAGTCTACACCTTTCTCTTTACAAACTTTGGCGATGCGGATTTTTAGGGTCTGGTTATGTCTCTCTACGAGACCGGCTGCTTCTGGATGGCGTACACAATGGAACTTCCACTGGTACCCTAGTAAAAGGGAAACGTGCTTCATTAATTCAGATGAGAATGGCTGGCCGTTATCAGAATATACGACCCTTGGGAGTCCATAGCGGGGGAAATATTCACGAACCAGCTGCTTGGCAGTGGTCGCGGCTGTGTAATCTGGGACTGGATATGCTTCTGTCCACCTGGACAAAGCGCATACAACTACAAGGACATACTTGAAACCTCGACATCGCTCCATCTGAATATAATCCATCTGGAGGACTTCAAAAGGGTGGTCAGGGGGTTGGAATCCACCTTGTTCCACCGGGACACTTTTACCTGGATTGAATTGACAACATATCATACAGGTACGGACTTTCTGCTTGGCTGCAGCTCGTAAATGCTTGTTAAACCAAATGTTCTGGATACTGTCTAACATGGCTTTTTCTCCTAAGTGTGCAGGACTATGTGCGGTATTAATAATGACTTGAACCATAGAGTCGGGGAGAAACCATGTGGCTTTTCCCTTCGTCAACCATCCTTGGTCTGTCTGGACCCCTCCTTGTTCGGACCATTTCTTAATTTCCTCGGGGGTAGCATGTAACTGGATATCTATGACATCTTGAGTAGGGTCCTTAACTGTCATACAAGTAGTCTGTTCTAGGGTGGATGTCGGTGTCTTGTTAACTGGTATGTCTGGTGTCTGTGCTGTAAGCTTGGCTGTTCGATCTGCTAGATCATTTCCTTGGGAAATAATGTCAGTAACTTTCGTATGTGCCTTGCACTTCATGATAGCGATAGATGTCGGTAAATGTATTGCATCTAACAGAGCTTGAATAAGGAGACCATGCTGAATCTTGGTTCCATGAGAAGTCATGAAACCTCTCTCCTGCCAGAGCACTCCGAAGTCGTGTACAACTCCGAATGCGTAGCGTGAATCTGTGTAAATATTAACTTTCAGGTTCTTGGCGTGTATGCAGGCTTGTGTCAGAGCAACTAGCTCTGCTGCTTGAGCAGACAGGGTGTCAATACGATGTGTTTCAATAACTTCAGTGTCAGTAGTCACTGCATACGCGGCTACTAGTTCTCCTGTACTTGTTCTCATACATGAACCATCCACATAAAGGGTCAGGTCGGGATCTGGTAATGGAATATCTGTCAGATCTTGTCTTGGCTTAGTCATAGTGTTAACAACTTCCACACAGTCATGTGTGGCAGGATTTGAAGTAACTGACGGTAACAGTGTAGCAGGATTTAGAACGTTGCAGCGTCTGATTTCTATGTGTGGCTGGAACAGTGTCAGTTCATAACCTGTTAAACGTGCAATTGTCAAGTGCTGAGTCTGTGTTCGGTTTAAAAGAACTTCCACGGAGTGTGGAACTTGTACTGTCAAGGAATGTCCTAATACTATGGAATCACTTTGTCTGATAGCTAGTGCTGTGGCTGCAACTGACTTGAGGCACACAGGCAGAGCCTGGGCTACTGGATCTAGTGTGCTCGAAAAATAAGCACAGGGCTTGTATTGTCCGGCTTGATCTTGTGTGAGAACAGATAATGCTGTACCATTACGTTCTGTGACAAAAAGTGTAAAAGGCTTATTGTAGTTCGGTGTAGCTAGGACAGGAGCTTGGCATAAGGCTTTCTTTAACTCATTGAAACTAAGTGTATGTTCAGATGTCCAAGGGAGAACAGTCGATACGGCTGCCTCCTGTGTCGTTAACTGTATCAGTGGCTTAGCTAGAAATGCATACTGAGGAATCCATTGTCTGCAATAGGAAGTGAGGCCGATAAAAGCACGTACCTCCTTCTGGGTCTTGGGCTGAGGAAGACTCGCTATTAACTGGATGCGATCAGGTGTCAACTGCCTACCCCACTTGGACAGTAAGTGGCCTAAGTAGATCACTTGCTGGACACAGAATTGAAGCTTTGAAGGAGACACCTTGTGCCCCATCTCGGCTAGGAAATACAGGACTGTAAGCGATGCTCGCTCGCAAGTATGTTCAGAACGGGCTGTGGTCAGTAGATCATCGACATACTGGAGCAGGGCAGTGTCAGTTGGCATGTGAATATTGTCTAGTTGTCTCTTAAGTGCTTGACTGTAAATGCTAGGACTTTCTGTGAAACCTTGAGGAGCTCGTGTGAATTTATAGCTCCTTCCATTTAAACAAAAACCGAAAAGGTACTGGCTGTCTGGATGAATTGGAACACTGAAAAATGCATTCTTGAGGTCGATTACTGTAAAAAATATTGCCTCAGAATCAATGGCTGTCAATAGAGATGAGATATCTGGGACAACTGGATACTGGGGAATGATACATTTATTGAGTTCTCGAAGGTCAATCACTAATCGATATGCTGGGGGTGCATTTGGATCAGTACGTTTCATGACTGGAATGATAGGAGAATTACATACATTGGAGTCAGTTTCTACAACTACTCCCTGAGCAATGAGCTCGTCAATAATTTTGGATAAGGCTGCTACAGCCTCAGGTGGCAATCTGTACTGTCTGATTCGTGGTAGCACTACACCTTGCTTGAGAGTCACACGATGAGGTGTGATTTGCATGAAGCCAACATCAGTTGGACCTTGCGCCCATAGATGCTGCGGAACATTAGACAATCTCGGATCAAAATCTCGTAATACATAGTGACCCTTGAAGTCACGTAAAAACAAACGTATTCCCTCTGGGGAACAGCAAATAACTGCACCTAATTCTTTCAGTGTCTTAATGCCTAACAAATTTTCTGGACATGACTTCGTAAGCAATAGATCAGTAGTTCGGGACAATGGACCTACTTCTAGAGTAACTGGTTTGGAAATCTCGTTAACAATTGGCTTTCCTGAAAATCCAAGGGAAACATTTCTAGAGCCTGAGAGCGGAGCCCCTGGAACCTCGTTGTGACTAATGGTAGTCCTACTTGCCCCTGTATCAATCAGAAACTTTCTGTCTTTCCCTAATACTTGACTATGTACATAGGGACCTTCTTGATCTACAGGAATATCGATGAGAGGCAAGCCTACCTCCCTCTCTAGGCTGTTTCATGAATACGCTTGATACTCTGGATACTCTGTCTGGGCATACTGGTACATCTGCTGTGTAACATGCTGTGTTGCAGCTATAGGCTGCGGTGCTGGAACTGTCTGTTGTGCATTCTGTGGCTGAGAAGTCTGTGAAACTTGTTCTTGTCTAGGCGGACGTGGTCTTTCTTTAGTCTTACCAGTGGCTATGTTGTGTTTCAGAACTGCACACTCGTTTATAAAATGACCTGGCTGTTTACAATAATTGCATGTCCCTTTAACGGGAGCTGCAGGATGACTGGCTTGATTCGGACCCCTCTTCTGACTGTCTTGAGGAACAGATTGTGCAACTAGTACTTTCATTTTCGTGTCTTTCATACGTTTCCTTTCGTGTTCTTGCTCTTCTCTGATTCTATTCTGGTGGTACTGGAGCATCTGTAACATCTGGGACGGAGTACTAGCTTGCCATGTACTTTCGACTTTCAAAACTCGATTCTTAACTTGTGGACTTGAATTCTCGACTAATTTAGTAACAAAAAGATGAGGGTATGACTCACTACTCGTCTTCAAACCACTGTTGATGCTAAAACATTTCTCAAATCTGGAATAAAAATCACTAGTATCTTCGTCTTGTTTCTGTTTACAGGCTGAGATTGCATCCCAGTCTTCCTTTTTAGTGGCTAATAATCTAGGCAAAACTTGTATTAACAATTCAGGTAATTCTTTACATTTGTCTCCAAGACCGGTACCTGGTACTCGTATCTTATCTTCAGCTTCTAGAGCTGTCCAATCGATCTTTTTCTCTCCCACCTCCCAATCTTTTTCCTTGAGTTTTTCGTATATGCCCGCAGGCAACAGGACTTTTAGCATTTTAATAATATCTGGATACGTGTATTCTCCCATACGGAGCATGTCTTTTAATTCACGGTGGAACCCTGCTGGATCTTTGTCGTGACAGGGAATTAATTTCTTCATCTCTAAGAGTTCCATCTTTGTAACTGGGGTGTAAACAAATACTCGTTGCATTTCACCATCTGGTGTCCTAACTGGGTGTACTTCTCGTAACGGATGCTGTCTATCTATGTAAAACGGTTTACTTTCTGGAGGTGAGACATGAACAAAATGCGGGTTCAAAAACGTTCTGTATTTGTGGCGCTGTTCTAGAATGACACTAATTAAATCGGTACCTAAACCTTTCCATCTATACTGGAGTAGCTCGTTCAGGATATCATGTAACGGACCTGGATCAGAATGTTGACCCTCATACAGCGTAATGAGGTGCTGGATCATATACATACCCACCAGTCGTTGCTCGGCTGGGGGCAGTTTCAGAAACATTTGTGCCACTATTTCGTCTGGAAAAGTGGTAGAATCAGTAATCCATCGGACTGCTGATCGGGCTAGTTCTTGTTCATGCATAGTACTTAATTCACTATAACCGATTCGTGATTTCAGAATTTGATCGGTAGCTTGAAATACTTGTTCTAGAGAACCTTGTTCTGGTGCTGGAAGATGAAAGACTTTCTTGTGTTCTAGGCGTAAATGTCGGTCTGGAAATCTAGATTTACCTACATACGCTATTCTGGCGGTATTCTCGTCGTCTACCTCTTCAGTAGAAGAGTCATTTTCTTTCTCGCTTACTTGTGCTTCTTTGTGTTGTTCGTGTAACCTTATTATTTCTTTACGTATTTTCTTGTACATACTCTCTATACTATTGAGTGTCTTGTGCTTACCCTCGGCTATATTATCACTCCACTTTGTCAGAATTTTCATTTCGGTCGGATCTTTAGTCGGGGAATCTTGTTCCCTTATTAAACAATTGATCTGGAACTTTAACAGCATGAACTGGATCTCAGATTTTCTGTGAGACATGACTTCACCAATACTTTCTGGATCTTGTCCTGTACGAAAGAAACGATACATTCTGTCTAGATCTTCTTTCATATTCGGTAGGGTGACCAAATACTCGGACACCTGCCTTATACGTACGGAATATATAACCATACTATCCTCGCCTGGGACTGGATCATAACAGCATTCAGTAAGAAGTCGCCTGATTTCTGCAATGGACTTATATTTGGGCGTACGCTGTAACGCACGTTCATGTAACTCGACTGCTCCTAAACGTCTATTTGGCGGCGGGGTACCAGGAGGACCTCCTCCCGCGGCCCCTATACTGGAATCGTCGACTGATACTCTTCGTGCTGGCAAAGTGACTGATGTGGCGGGAATTTGTACTACGGGCTGGACCGGGGGTACCGTAACAGGTACTGCAACAGGTGCCCCGGTGACTGGAGGAGCAGGATTTACATTATTTACAGGAGCTGGTGGAACAGGATTTGCATATTCTGGGACTGTGTCGTCCAAATAAGACGAGAGAAAAATATCAGCTGCGGTCGGTTTGTGACGTAGCTTGGTCGGAACTAAGGGTGGCGGAAAATTACATGGTGCTTCCGGGGTTGCTTTTGGCAAGCCCTCGGCAAGAAGAGGATACATACCCTTAATGAGGGCATTCCTCTGTCTGTCTGACTGTTCGGTTTTAACTCGTTCACCTATTTCGATTAATTCCCTTTCTTGGGCTCTTTCTAAGGATTCTCTACTTAATTCTGACTTTCTGATTTCTTTTTCGGTTCTTTTATGAGATTCTTTGCGCCATAACTCGATGGCATCTTTCTGTGACTGTCTGGCTTTCTTTTTCCATAATACTTCTTCTACTCGCATGATGCACTCGGCATCCCATGTACCCGATACGGGCCATCTATACTTTTCTTCTAACTGTTTGGTGTACTCCACCCATAAATCTAGATATAATATGGCACTTATGCCATGCTTTTGATACATAAAATGACCTGGACTGTCCCTAGGCGGGACAGGAACTGCTTCTTCTAACAGACCTTTTCTAGTTTTTAACCGACGTAACTTGGAAAACAATGGCATGACTGGGCTGGAGTCTAGACACAATACAATACACAATGAACACGATAATTACACCACTTTCATACCACGACATTGAAATACATGAATGACATTTAAAATAACAGTTTTGACAAAATACTACCTGGAATACTGAAAACAGAATACATGAATTTCTCGAGAACAGAACGGACTAGAACAGAAACTAGATGCACTGCTGAAACAGTACGAAACTTACCGGTCTCATAAAGAGACACGTCAGGACCCGCATCCACCTAAGTGGACACTTCGTGTTGGATCTGTGTACCCCAAACCCACGGACCAGAGACAATGCAATTGACCCTGTCTAGATACTACCCCAGCAACGGTATTCACCGGGCAGCAAGAACGGAAGGCCTCGGACTGGACTGGACTGCTTCGACGCCGGACGGACGAACTTCGGGCTTTTGTTACGGGTGGGCCTCCGGATACCTCGGACCTTGGACTCTCGGCTTGGGCTCTGGTCGGGACTCGCCGCGTTCCTCCACCGCCTCGTCTGGATGCTGGACCGCAACCTCCGTCTCCTCCGTGGGCCTGAGGGATACTTGAAGCAGAAATATCTGCACGTGCACGGTATGGTTCCGTCACGGCTGCAGAGGATCAGGGGGCTTGCGTGGCTTCTCCGGCGCGTGGGGAAAGGGCAAGTCCCTATTCGGGTGCCATTATGTGGTAAATAAATAAATAATACCTCTATTTTTGACTGGATATAACAATAACAGATAGCTCAATAAATAAGAGTCAAGATTCGAGGTAGTAGGAGTTTGCAGGTTTAATACAGCATAAAGGACAGGAACAGGACAACCTGCACGGGCAAGATCTGGGATGGCTAGCCAACAGGGGGGCCCCGACAGCTGTCGGGCAGGATCTGGAATGAGCGCGCTGGCTTTTAATAACAATACACAAGTATATATACTAAAACAATTGCATTACAGTACATACAGTAGGTGTGACAGTGGGTGTAACAGGAGGCGTATACATAGACATGTGATGTAGACGTAACAGAATATGTCATAAATGGGGCGGAAACATGGAGGGGGCTACCTAAGGAGCCGGGACCTCTAACCTAGTGGTGCGCACAAGCTGGCAATGACGTGTTACTAGGGAGAAGCTGGGGCTATGACTTCTGAGCTAGAAGAAGAGACTGAAGTCTGGAGAGTCAGAGCGACATGTACCTAAACACTATCTAGTATCTGATGTTTAGAGAACATGTTGATGGAATCCAAAAGTTATCAGGGTAAAGGCTAACAGACACTAAGACTGGTGCATGCATTATTCTACATGTAGTGTGTGTTGAGGAATATTAAATGACCATAAATACAGTATTTCTCTTACATGGAGACGTAAAGGCTAGACGATGACTGAAACTATTGATGCGATTCAGTAGCTTAGGAATGCAGAGAAGGAGGGCTGGACTGATAACTAGAATCATAACATACTCTTGGCAGACTGGCAGGCAGAGCCAGGACGAGCCGGGCACTGTGAGGCAGGAAGTAAGTGAAGGGTCAGGGATACAGGTGGGGCTGTATCGCTCCTCAGCGAGGGTTCGGAAAACAGGAGCTGAATCTGAGTCCGGGCCCTTTTGAGGCCTAGAAAACAGGGACTTTACAATGAAATAACGTGCACACTGAGAAACGTGGCAACGTAGCTTTACATAGGCCTAATACTCGTAGCTTTCACGAGAACTGGAAACTGGCATACTAGTGATGGACACAACTGTAATTGCATCTTTAATCGATCATGGGGAATACATATGCATATTAATCATGCACATACAACATAAGATGGGGAACACGTAGGGACACAGAACATGGCAAAATTTACTTTTCCACAGCCCTCCCTCTATCTATCTGTCTATCGCCCTCACTCTATCTATCGCCCTCCCTCACTCTATCTATCGCCCTCCCTCTATCTATCTATCGCCCTCCCTCTATCTATCTATCTATCTATCTATCGCCCTCCCACTATCACCCTCCCTGCTTCTATCTATTGCCCTCCCTCCCTTTATCTATTGCCCTCCCTCTATCTATCGCACTCACTCTATCTATCGCATCACTCAGCACCCCCCTGATGCATCATCACTCAGGGATACCGCAACATCACTATGCGCTAACACAGCATCAATCTGTGCAACCATTCAACAACAACTGGTTCAAATATGTTCTCTCCATGTTTCAAGCTTTATTACAAATGTTACAAATGTCACAAACATATTCTTCACAAGTTATTTACACAAGTTTAAGCTATTGCCATTATAAATTACAATAACTTTTATTTAAGTATTAATTATTTAAAAAAAAAATGCCTTTGTTATTTGTAATTTCAATACATCTAAGTCACGTAAATACAGCACATATTGCATTACAAATGCTATAGGTGTCACATTTGCGAAAGCTAAAACTATTGGCATTGTAAATGACAAAGCTATTAATTTAGCTATTTTCAAAACCAACACATAAATACAAAATTTGTCATTTACAATACCAATAGCTCAAACTTTCCTAATGCGAGACCTATTGCATTGCAAATGCTTGTTTGATTAGGTCGTTGTTCTCGGCGTGCTTCCAGATCTCTGGGAAGGTAGCGGTCTCAAGGGAGAGATTGATGACGTTGCGCAGGTGGGGTGCGATGAAGCTGCTTGCTCTGTTGAAGGCGTGATGCGGGAATGGGTCTGACGGAGAGCCTGAGTGGATTGTGTGCATGGTCTTGATGGTGTCATCGATGCTCACGTCATGTTGTATTGAAAAAGTTCATGTTAATTTATCCATCATTAAGAGTACCATAATATCATTATTCCTTTAACACTAAGTGCCTTTCAGATTAAGCACTATATTACAAATGTGTAACTCAAAGAGAACTACATTGCATTTTATCTTGGAAATATGTGTACCTATCCATCACAAATATGGCTATGTAATGGCCTGGTCTATATGGCATACATTTATCTCAATTCCAAGAAAGACAAAGTGCTAATGCGCACAAAGTACATGTGTACACTTGGAAAAAGATTTAAAAACTTACAGATATCTATGTGAATAAATATTTTTATGTGGGTATGTAGAGAAATTTTAAGGGCTTTATTGCCTTACAAAGTTTACGTGTGCCTGCAAACTTGTGAGTTTGTAACTGTCCACAAACACTTTCTCTGCCGATCACCACTCGGGGAACAATTTAAGATACACTTCTAACAAGAGGTGGAATACATTTTATTTCCAGAGTGGGAATAGGAAGGAATTTCGGAGATGGCATAGATGAGATTTCTCAACAGTGAAACATGTTTTTCAAATGTTACTTCTTCCACTTGCTTTACAATATTTCCAAACATTTAAACATGTTCAAGGAAAAATGGGATTCTCAAAAGAAAATGAGTAAGGAAACCCTAGTGCTACTGTGCATAAAGTATATGTGTAGACTTAGAAAAGATTGACTAGCATGTAGATTTCTATGTGAGTACATTTACTGGACTTTAGAGCCCACGCTGCTTTGCCTGATTACCGTGCCAAGAGGCGCCGCCGCCATTCTCTCGCACCCGGAGGTGCATAAAGGTGCTCGCGGCTCCCGCTTCGCAGGAACCGCTTTACTGGACTTCAGAGCCCACACTGCTTTGCCTGATTACCCCGCCAGGAGGCGCCGCCGCCATTCTCTCGCGCCCGGAGGCGCATAAAGGTGCTTGCGGCTCCCTCTTAGCGGGCGCGGGCCAGGCCAAGGGCGGGCCTGTTTGAGCCCGTTAGAGACCGGATGAGGCCAGGCTCACTCACAAAAGCCAGTCATAATCAGAAGGTCATTTCAATTTGACATACGGTTGGTCTAGGGAAAAGTGTTATTAATTGGGAAGGTGGAATTTATTAAGTTGTTTTTTTGACCTCCCATCATTTCAGAAGCTTAGTGAGGATGAATTGGCGTGAGGGCAAGGGAAGATCTGCACAGCCCTCAGGCAGCGTGGTGGGGACTTTGGATCAGTTTTTAATTAGAGCCATCTCTGTCCTTGCTCAGGAGATAGCACTGACAGAGCGTCGTGAGTCTCTTGATCTACAAACAGCTAAACGATCCTCTCTGGGCGCCCTGGCTTGTGCTCGTACCCCTGATTGCTCCTTGGTTGCAGTTCCTGATTCTCCCGTCATTGTAAGTGACCCTGGATTGTCTCAAAATGAACCATCGGAAAAACAAGGCGGACAGGGAACACATAATATTACGCCATCTGTTGAACTGGTTGAGACGGTTACTGTAAATACCCGAAGCAGTCCACCCCCAAGTATTGCTACAAGATCTGGACCTCATGGTAAAACTAACTCCTCTGCCGTACCCTCAGACTCTTCACAAAAGAGGAAGCGGGGAGGGGGCCCACAGAGACAAACTGGCAAAAATTAAAAAGATTAATAAAAATGGAGAAACTGTAGCATCGCCATCTCTAACAACGGTGTTTTCACAGGCAAGTTTGCCACCGGACTCGACTTTAGATCTTCGAGGCGATTCCCCTGACAAAGTCAATGATGTTATGTGGTCCAAATTGGGTAATTTAATTGCATCATCTCTGTCTCCAATAATGCATAGGCTCTCTAAAATTGAGGAAGGATTAACCGATTTTGAACTGAAGGTTATGAATAACCTTTCTAACCTAGAGGGTTTTTTAGCCTCTAGAAATAGGTTAATGGTTAATACATCTAATGAGCTAAGCAACGTGGTACTTGGGAACTCCATTCCTCCTAAATCCCTCGTAGCGAGGCAAATACCCTCAACATCGTTGGTACCTGGGATGAATGAGGATGTTGTGGGTAATCATGATGTTGGTTTAGTGCATGTGGGTGTTAAAAGGGTTGAGCAAGGGGTTAATCTTAGTGGCCCTACTCAGGCTAGCTTTTGTAGTCAGGAAGGGGAGGAAAGTGGTCCATGTGTGGGGACTGTGGGTGATGAAGCACCAAGCTTGATATCGGGGCCTCAGCGTCGAAAACCGCAGCAGACGTTTGAGGGTGTGGATAATAGTATAGCCTTGGAGGGCTCTCAGGTCTTGCATCTTCCTCCAGCTGCTGCCCCTTTGGCAGTGATCTTGCGGAATATCCCAGTTTCACAGGAAGGACAGTTAGAAACTACAGATCAGCTGATGGCCAAAACTATGTACTGGCTCACAACTAAATTGGAGCATGTCGGGGTTTGGGATTAGAACATCTGTAATCAGATGATCATGGCTAGATGTTATGCTTGGATAGGACATTCTAGGAAGGACTTGAGAGGGGACTGCATAGTTGCCAACTTTAATAACGAGCAGGTTGTGAGATTTCTGCTGGACCGTATAGGGAGTATTAATTTAGAGGATCATTTCAGTAAGATCTCTCTTTTGCCATTAGGGCTTTTTTATAGACGCCATTTTATTTGGAAAGGGTGGACAACCGGATTTACCGGAGAGCACTGTAGGGTCCTACCAAGAGACCACCCTTTCTAAATCTAGTTAACAGATTTGCCACATTGTCCGGTCTAGATGGTTGTGATTGACTACAACCTCTAAGTCCCCCACTGTTGGAGAACATCATCGATCGGTCTCCCTCTTCTCCTGCGATTAACTTGCCTACCCAGCTAGATACATTAAACTATGCAGGGAGGAGTATGAGTCAGATAACTAAAGCTAGGGAGGCTAGCACTGATAGTTGCAAGAAAGGGTCTGTCACAGAAGTTGAGACGGATCCTTCTAGCTATCCTCAGAACGAATGTCTCCATATAATGACATAGAATGTTGATGGGGCTAGGCATAAACTGCAGGATGTAAATTGGCTTACAAGCATCCAACTCTGCGATGTGGTTTTATTACAAGAGACTTGGCTCACAGATAATTTCATCGTAAACGGGTTTAAGACGATTTCAACAAATGCTATCCCCTCAAAGGCAGGTAGGGCTATAAAAGGAGCGGACGTGAGAATAGGGGTAATATTTACACCTTTGAAGGAGTAAGATCATCCTCATGTATTGATCACTTTATCACCTCAATAAGCCTTCGGTCCCTAATAGCTGAATTTTTTGTCTCCCCAAGTTTATTGAATGATCATCATCCTGTGCTGATAACCTTAAAATCTCCCTTTTTAAAACAACCGGAAGCAAGTACCCATGCTATGGATATAAAGACACAGGGCGAGAATGGGATCTCAATCAAGTGGGCTGCCGTTGACCCAGAAGCTTTTACAAATAGGATCCTATTAAAAATTAATGATCATGTTTTAACCTGCCCTGATAATTCCTCAAATAGTATGGACATAGTTAAGGCTTTTTAAAGTATTTCTACTGCAATTTCTGATAATTTGCGAAAGAATCCTAAAACAGATGTTTCGCATTCCCCAAGATGGTTTGATAATCAATGCTCTAGATTAAATAGAGATTTAAAGTCTGCAATAAAAACATCTGGCGTAATATGGAGGAGGACAGTATCCTACGGAAGTCATATAAAGAAGCCCTTACCCGAAGAAACTCGGAGATTAGGGATAATGATTGGGAGAATCTGATCAAAGCTGCCGATCTTAAAGATTCGGCCCTTTTTTGGAAAACATTGGATCAACCTTTCTTTAAAGATGTCCAATCAGTAAAAATTGATATGGTAGTGACCCCAGCGGATTGGTTAATCCACTTTGAAGCAATTTTTTATGAAACTGATCAGGGTTTTTTAAATAAAGAGGATAAATCCGTCATAATCTTAAAAAACACCAAAATAGGGAGTATCAGTCAAGATGAAATTGTAACAGCCCTTAAGAATAGCGCTAGTGGCAAAGCGGCTGGCCCCGACGGAGTCCCAATTGATATATTTAAATCTAATATGGATTTTTGGGGTTGTGTACAAATTTTTTAATGCAACAATTGATGGGGTGGTACCTGCCACTTGGGCAGAGAGTCTGATAGTCCCCATTTTCAAAAAGTGGAATAGGAGTAGTGCCAATTGCTATTGCCCAATACCTTTGCTTGACTCTACTTCTAAAGTAATGGCAAGAATGCTGTTGACCAGCCTAGAGCAATGGGTAGAAGAAAAGAACATCTTATCTGTAGCTCAGTATGGCTTCAGACGAGGTGTTGGGGAGGTCGAACAGTTTCTGAACTTAGAACTAATAGGGGAACTTTACCTGTTGCTTTACCTGTTGCTTGTACTTGCTCCTGAGGGCCGGGCATTGCTCTGCTTCATCATCTTGGCCGGGCTTGGCTGCGCCGAGCCCCGCATTCCTGTGGCAGCACCTGTGGGCCAGGCTTTGCTCCGCTTACTCCTCCGGCCGGGCTTGGCACCGCCGGGCCCCTTCCACTCCTGTGACTACATCTCCCAGCAGCCCCACTAGCGGCCAGGGCGCTGCGGACATCACACGGAAGCGCCAGGAGGCACATAAAGGCTCACTTGGTGCTGAGTCCGGGGGGAACTTTACCTGCTGCTTGTACTCGCTCCTGAGGGCCTGGCATTGCTCTGCTTCATCATCTTGGCCGGGCTTGGCTCCACCGAGCCCCGCATTCCTGTGGCAGCACCTGTGGGCCGGGCTTTGCTCCGCTCGCTCCTCCGGCCGGGCTTGGCTCCGCCGGGCCCCCTCCACTCCTGTGACTACACCTCCCAGCAGCCCCACTAGCGGCCAGGACGCCGGGGACATCACACGGAAGCACCAGGAGGAGCATGAAGGCTCCCTTGGTGCCGAGTCCGGGGGGAACTTTACCTGTTGCTTGTACTCACTCCTGAGGCCCGGGCATTGCTCTGCTTCATCATCTTGGCTGGGCTTGGCCCCGCCGAGCCCCGCATTCCTGTGGCAGCACTTGTGGGCCGGGCTTTGCTCCACTCGCTCCTCCGGCCGCGCTTGGCTCCGCCGGGCCCCTTCCACTCCTGTGACTACACCTCCCAGCAGCCCCACTAGCGGCCAGGACGCCGTGGACGTCACACGGAAGCGCCAGGACGCGCATAAAGACTCCCTTGGTGCTTAGTCCGGGGGAACTTTACCTGTTGCTTGTACTCGCTCCTGAGGGCCGGGCATTGCCCTGCTTCATCATCTTGGCCGGGCTTGGCTCCGCCGAGCCCCGCATTCCTGTAGCAGCACCTGTGGGTCGGGCTTTACTCCGCTCGCTCCTCCGACCAGGCTTGGCTCCGCCGGGCCCCTTCCACTCCTGTGACTACACCTCCCAGCAGCCCCACTAGAGGCCAGGACGCCGCAGACATCACACGGAAGCACCAGGAGGCGCATAAAGGATCCCTTGGAACCTCGTCCCGCGGGACGCGCACGGGAGCGCGCCGGGAGAAGACCGGGACAAGGGTGGGGCCGTCTGCAGCCGTCCTAGGCAGATCGAGGCAGGGCAGGGCCCCGCCCCTTACATGTGAGAACTAGAACCACCCATATCAACAAAAAAAAAGGTACTGTGCTCATTCGTCAAGTTGACTGTTCCCTGATACACAAGATGGTGTTGGGCCACCTTCGAGTTGTTGGATATTATCCCATTTACCAGGGAAAGTTGTAGCTAACAATGGGTAAAAGGAAGGTAATGGAGGGGGGGGGAGCCCTTGCCATTACAACAAAAAAAAGGAAGAAGTCAAAAAGTCGCTACATGCTGCCGCTAATGGCGTTATGTCAAGCATCAAATCTATTGTTGAAGATTGTGAGGACATTCTATTGACGGCTCCTACCTTAAGTAATGTGGAAAATCCTGATCCCCTGGTCGACGGTTTACTGCAGATAAAGAGCAAAGTGATCCTAGCTATTTTTTCTAAAAGATCAAAATCCAAGTGCTCAGTAGATGATATGCATTCTAACCCTGCTAGCCCCATTGAGGTAAATGTTACAGAGGCATTAAGAGGGGCAAACATGAGTGCTAATGCCGAACTTCCAGCTATATCAACTGGGAATATAGACAGGTCCTCGCAGGTGATTGCATGTGAAATGGGCATCACTTGTACTAATCGCTTTTCAGTGTTGGAATGGGAATCAAGGGAATTAAGTGAGGTCTTATCACAAGGGCTGGGGGGGACTGTGGAGGCTGTGAATAGTCCAGGTGAATGCTCCAGATGTTTGAATTTTAATAATTTAATCATGATGAAAATGGAAAGCCTGGTAAGGGATATATATCTATTATTAAGAAATTCATGATGGACTTTACAAAACGGGAGGAACTACACATAACAAACACTCTACACCCAGTGTTAGTGTCCAACCCGGTAAAAGGAAGCCCCTATCTTGCGATCGGCCCCACCAAACCAAACAGCAGGAGCGGCCCTATCTAAACCCAATACACAAACAGCCCCATTATGTGTCTCCAAAACTGTAGTAGAGTTACGACCCAAAATCCCAGCTCATAACCCCCTAGCTAAAATACCCGCCAGGCAAAACACCTCGGGCTCATATGCCGAAGTAGCAAAATTGAGGGGGTCAATATCACAATGCAGGGTCCTGCAGGGGGATAATAAATATTATAGTGACATGGCTGAAACAACTAATTGGAGTAACAAACAGATAAACACACCATACAGATCCCCTTGTGTTATTGTCTACATGACCGGGGTCACCAAGCTTGGAGCTGCTAACCCTTATGAGAACAGTGAATTCATACGCAATAAAGCCATTGCGCAGATCAGTCATTATGGAGGATATGTTTAATGTTAAAAGAATTTCCTTGCCTAGTTCATCAACAGACTGTATTGAGATATAGTTTGGTAACACAGCAATTGCAGAGAACCTAGTAGCCCTACAGTATAGGACATGCCCCCCCTAGGAATTGTAACATACAAATCAGACACGCACCTCTATGGTCTAAATCTAGGCCCGAGGACGCATCGGGTCTAAACAACATAGACTGACCATTAAAGGATAACTATCTGAATAGTGTAACACAAACACACAATATGTGGAAGCCCGAACGTCAGACCAATTTCACCACAAGCCTTATAGATAGGCTATAAAGATTAATGATGAGGTTGTTCCTCGGGGGGAAGAAAGGTCTAATGAAGTGGTCAACGCTCAATATCCCCTAACAACAGCAGTTGGAAGACTAGCTTCAGAAGTAGTTCACACAGAGAGGGTTACAAACACAAACATGATTAAATTGCTTTCCTGGAACATAGCTGGGCGTCATAAAAATATGGCAAATCCAGAATGGAAAGAATTCATAGATAGGTTTGACATCTGTATGTTCCAGGAAACATGGAGCATGTCTCCCCTATATAGATGCGGATATTCCACCCACTTTATTCCGGCAATTAGTTCAGGGAGAGGTCGCCCATCGGGAGGACTGCACGTATGGTTTAGTGTGGCTTTGAATTGGGCACTTACTGCGCATACTTTACAGTCGCAGGACATACTACATATCTCCACTAAGGGCTCCCATATTGGAAGCTCGATGGAGCTGTTTAATGTTTATGCTATAGGTTCTCCAGGAGGTCAAACTTCACCCACTATAGCCTTACTCGAGGTGGCGCTAGCAGGTATCCCCCCATTGCCTAGCATTATTGTAGGGGGAGATTTTAACTATACATATGAACCCTTAAGTAAAGAAGATCTCCTGGGACTTAACGAAGAGGATTCTAGACAGTCCATCCCGCCTCTAACCATAGCGCCAATCAGAAAATGGACGCCAAGAGCGATCCAAATAAATTCCCTAACACTAGAATATAACCTACGTACCCTGAACGGTAGGACAACCTCAGACCCAAATGGTATGATGACCTATAACAGATTTAGTTGTCCATCCCGTATTGATTACATTCTGCTCGATACCGGTTCCTGGAACAGACTAGTTGACATGGAAGTCAGACAGTCACAGGATAGCAATCATAATCCACTTTGCATGGAAATAAGATGGGGTAATGAGAGGCAAGCATTAAATGGCCCACTTATGATCACAAAAGAAGTAGTTCCATCTAATTGCAAACGCAGATTAAAGTGGAACAGGGTGATGTGCCAAGAAGATATTTTGATCCGTATTAAAGAACTAGTAGAGGCAGAAACTAGGGAACTCCTATCCCATACCTCCGCCCAGTCAACCGAACAAAGTCGGAATTTTATAGACTCCTACAAGAGTCTAATAGAGAAAATTAGTTAATTCTTCACTATAAGAGATACTAGTGGACCAAGGAAGAAGAATCCACCAAAAAGTGGCACCCTATGGTATACAACAGGTTGTAGGGAAAAGAGAAGGGCTATAGCAAACGCCATTAGGAGAAAGGACGCTATAGCAGTTAGGACGGCTAGAAGGGAATATAGCGATTGCATTAAAAGTGCAAAGAAGGACTGGGAGGAAGAATATTGGCAACAACTTAAGATCGCTGCCAGTTCGAAGAACTCTACCCTGTTTTGGAACTTGATAAACAAACTTGACAGGAGGGGAGTAGAGCCCCTCCCTAACCATATAACTGAGCAACAATGGCATTCCCATTTTTCAAATCTGTATTGTGGCGAAGATGATTTAGTTCAATTATGGAGGGTACAAAATGACTTTATTAATGAGGAACTTACACCTGTAGAACAATTTGTAGACCGAGAAGTTTCTGATGCTATCAGGAGCATAACCCCCCTCTAAAGCGGCAGGCCCGGATGGGTTACCGGGCGATCTATACATACATGACCCTAAGCTGTGGTCTGATTTTATTGCTCCTCTAATGAATAGAATCCTTCATGGATCCTTCATGGTCCCTGACTCGTGGAGGGGCACTGAAGTTGTTACTATCCATAAGAAAGGCGATAGGGAGGACCCTGCCAACTACAGGCCGATTAGTTTAATCGACGCTGCTTAGAAAATAATTGGCAGGATCATTATAAATAGAGTAGGTATGTGGCTGAAGGAGGGGAATATACTGTCCCACTTCCAGGCGGGTTTCCGCCAGAATGTGGGTACTATGGACCAGGTTTTCAGGTTTTGGGCAATATACTAGAAATCAGTAACCATTATGAAGGGGAATTTATATCTGGCCTTCATAGACCTCAAAAGGGCCTTTCATTTGGTGCCTCGTGATAAACTCTGGAGGGTGCTGCTGGAAATGGGGTTCCCGCGTTACCTCCTGGAGTTTATAGTTAAACTTCACGTAGATAATTATGCTAGAATTAGATGGCGGAATCAGAGACAGCTAACAGGGAAGGGTGCCTGTGGATAGGGGGGTACGCCAGGGCTGTGTGATGGCCCCGACATTGTTCTCCCTCTTTATCAATGGGGTGGTAGACCATTTGAGGGAGGACAATGCCGATGCCCCTGTCCTGGCGGGGGAGAAAACACCAACCCTCCTCTTCGCAGATGACACCCTCCTGTTGTCCAAAACCCCTTCGGGGCTGCAGAAACTACTGGACAGATTCAGTCTATTTTGCGATGAACGCAGGCTGACCATTAATACATCCAAAACCAAGTTAATGGTGCTTCCCCCTTCAAAAAAAGCAAAGAAAATTAATATCACCCTTAATGGGTCGCCTCTTGAGGTGGTGGAGGATTTTGACTACCTGGGAATCAGGATTAACAATAGAATGAAATGGAACTCCCATGTTGCCAAGATGCTGCTAAACCTCAAGAGAGTCTCTGGAGCCAGTCTGAGGAGTCAGCGTATGTCAGTCAGCAGGCCTATAGCCCGGGCTCTAGCTGTATATGAAGGGAAGGTGCTGTCCTCCGCAGTCTATGGGTTGGAACTGTGGGGCTGCGAAAATGTCACCGTTTTGGCTAGAGCAGAGAATACGTTTATAAGGGACTTAGTTGCCGTTCCTATCTCAACCCCATTGAAGCCCCTTTTTCATGATATGGGCAAACGCT
The DNA here is from genome assembly GCF_964261635.1 of Lissotriton helveticus. Lineage (NCBI taxonomy): Eukaryota > Metazoa > Chordata > Amphibia > Caudata > Salamandridae > Lissotriton > Lissotriton helveticus. The sequence goes on along the minus strand of NC_136065.1, from coordinate 625,980,580 downwards.
CGATTTTAGACATAGTACTCCTTCGCCCTGTGCTGTTCTGGGTGCGCCTGAGAAGGACCCCAGAACTAGCAAATTACGCCCTGGTGATGGACGAACTGATAGCCTTGAATAGTGCGAATAAGATCCAGTGGCTAAACAAATTGAGGCAAATGGTCATGAAGCTGGGATTGGCTGAATCCTGGACCTCACAGTCCCCTCCTCCAAAGCAAGTTGTTAAGAAAATCTACTGGGAGTGGGTACACACTGAGGAACAGAAGAGTACAAAATTGGAAGCTCTAACCACACAATTTTTGGAGCATAAGCCCACTAGGAGGTTTGAACCATTATTAGATTTCATCCAAATACCAAAAGACAGATCATTTTTTTTTTAAATGAGGTATGGGACACTACCCCTTAACAAATTTATTAGGGGATGGAAAGGAACACGGGTCTCAAATGGCACCTGTCCAAGCTCTCCATGTGAGACCGAATCCCTACCACACTTTCTGTTTGGTTGCAAAGCATACAAGAGGGCGAGATCGCGATGGTTGAAGCCAGTATGCAGGGAGTTGGGGGTTAGAGATTTTAGGGTCGCCCTCCGCATTCTCTTAACCGATACAACATCTTTATTTGTTGTATGCGGAGTTGCAAAGTACCTATCAAGTGCATGGCTCACTCGCACCAGATTGCTAAATACTAATAAAGTATAGATCCTGCATGTACAGAAAGCCCATATGTATATTACCGTTGTTGCACTTTAGTACCGCTATCAGAGTTGTTTTAAAAGTGTAAATAATATTTTTATTGGTTTTTATCTTATGAATTGTACATTTTTATCATGTATGCCATTAACTTGAATGTTTGTACTTTTATGATATGATTATATCGAATAAAGTATTACAACAATAATAGGAAAATACACCTTCGCTAGGGAAGGATGCTTGCACCTTTGCTTTGTAGATTTGTCAAGTGCATTTTATGGGAGACGTTGGGAGGGATGGGAGCCCCGGAGGATATTATTAGTTTCTTATCTAAAATCTATGCTCGTCTGTCCGCAAAGATACGTTATGGAATACATGGGGAATGCAAAAAGCACTTTAATATTACACATGGAATAAGACAAGGCTGCACACTTGCACCTCTTCTGTTTTCACTTCATATAAATGGCGTTGATATTTTACTACAGAATTTGGGGGTAGATGTCCCAATGATCGGTAAGCGGGCAACACTCCTATTATTGTACGTCGATGATGCTGTCCTAATTTCAAGGACAGCGAACGGATTACAGTCCCTGATGGACAATTTTACTAGATTTATGACGGAAAACATTTAAAAATTAACCTGAGTAAGACTTTGGTTATGTCCTGCGGTAAAAGGAATATTAAAACAAAATCACATTATATTAACGCTACATTAATAGAGAGAACGTTTACATGTTCTTACTTAGGGATTCCTTTTAACAGTAAAGGTACTTGGAATACACATATAACTCTATGCAAGTTGAAATTTGTGAAATTGGGGGAGGCTATTTTTAGATTCTCCCAAAAAATTGGTAGAAAACCTGTACGGGAGATTCTCAAGCTATACGGAGCAAAGTGCATCACCGGGGAGCACTATGGGGCCAGACGGATACTTTGCCATTACAAATTCTTGCAAACAACTTTTTAAGACGTTTGTTAGCCGTACCGGCCTCTACCCCTTTCATTATCTTGCATAGAAAAACCGGAACACCATACATACACGATTTGATTACCATAGCCGCCTTAAATTTGTGGCACCATATCTGGACTAGGGAAGAAACTCGCTTTACGAGGGATATTATTTTAGACTGTTTGTCCCCAGACCGATGCAAGAAAATACCTTGGTTAAGTATATTAGTGGTCTCTTAGAAGAATGCAACTTGCCCCTGAATGGAAATCAACCTGAAGACATACAACACATCAGTAAGGTTGATTTGAAAAGGAGTCTCCTGAATGTTAGGACAGCCTTAAGAGATGAGGTTTCAGGTTCTAAGAAAATTGCTATATCTTATCTTAAGGGACCAATCGCCATGGGTCTGCAGCCATACCTCGTTTTTATAGCTAATGTACAGCATAGATTCTACCTAACCAGATACGGATGAATACATTACACCATCTTTTTGCTTTTCCTAAAAGGGGCAAGTGGTGTGCTAATCTTCCAAACTGCCCGTGTGATGGTAGATCCAAACAAAGCACCCTTCACTTTTGACTCTTTTGTAATTTGTATATAGAAATTAGAAAAATGTATCTCCGTCCAATTTTTAAAGATAATTGCCTGTAATCCTATAAAACTTCTTTTAATTATTTACAGAATTTGGAAAGAATACCAGTCTGCAATGCAGTAATTTGTTAAATAATGTCAGCAAAAAAACAAAGGAATGACCTTGTTCACTTAGAAAAATTGAACTAAGAATTACTATAGGTATACATGCATAATGATTGTGGTTATTTTAATTATGTTAAGATAATGTTTCTTTTGCATAGTATTGGTTATAAATGGATTTTATTGTATTTCATAGAATGCTTTTATGGACATTTTGTATGATCCGAATAAAGCTTGATTTGATTGATTGATTGAGTACATAATTCTGTGTGGGTGGATAGAGAAATTTCCAGGGCGTATTTGCTCTACTTGCAGATTCGTCACCTTTTGAATAAATTCCCCCAATAGTCACGAGACAAGGTGTGGGTGCATGGCTGTTTTTACCAAGAACTTCTCAAGGAACCAGCGAGCAAAGTGACTTTCCATTCTCCCTTCTGAGTTCAAATGGTAATGCTACGCAAAAGTGTAGAGGGACACCCAACTCACCACTTTGCAGATGTGTGCTATCGGAACTCCTGTTGCCATTGCAGAAGTACAAAACTTGCTCTGGTGGAATGAGCTTGAATACTTTCTGATGGCTCTTTGTTAGCCAGAGCACTGCACATTGTAATTCATAGGGTTATCCATCTTGATAATGTCCTCTTATGCACTTTTTTGCCTTTCACCTTCTCCATATAGCCCACAAACAGCTGATCATCTAGCCTTAACTCGCATGTTCTGTCCACATAGAAGCTAACTGCTCTCTTATGAGCAAGACGATGCAGTCTCTGTTCTTACTTGGTTGCCTGTGGATGAGTGAAGAAGGTTGGGAGTCTGTTTGGCAGGAAGGCAGCCTTGGTTTTAACACCAATCTGTTAGGACTGAAAGAAATGAATATATGTTTGGCACTAAACGCTTGCAACTTGCTAACACGTCTAGCTGGTGTGTTAGTGATCAGGAAGACTGCCTTAAATGTGAGTAACGTAAAGGACAACTATGTAATAGTTCAAAAGGGGAAAATAAAAGAAACACGAGAACCAAGTTGTAGCCCCATTGAGGCATCCTAAAAGGGATTGGTGGAAACTTGTTAATTGTCCCTTTAGGAACCTCATAACTATGGATGGTTTGAAAAGGGACAGCCGGTCAGGTAAACAATGAAAAGCCGAAAAGTCTGATAAGTGAGCTTTAGCAGTACCCACTGCGCCCCACTGCTGAGCTAGTGAAAGGACAATCCTAAGATGTTAGACAGATGAACCTGAAGAGGGTCTACTAAGCTGTCTACATATCAATTGGTAAATGAATTCCATCTGCCTCAGTACACTATCTTGGGGACATGACTGTGGGCACACAAATTAATATCCACACCTTCAGAAGGTAAAGAAAGAGATCTCATGTTGCCCGTTAAATCTCTAGAAATACAGGTGGAGGCTTTAGCAGTTGGGATGAAGAACCCGCCATGTGACTGCAACAAGAGGTCTACTCTGTGAGGGAGACAGAGCGGAGGGCACAGGGAGAAGCGAATAAGGTCTACATTTTACACCCTTTGTGGCAAATCTGGGGGCAATGAGGATTACTTGGGCCTGATCAAGAAAACTTTTCCTTAGAATTCGAGCATTCAAGGGAATGGAAGGAAACACATAATGAAGCGAAAAGTTCAACTTCAACTGAAACATATCCCCCAATGCTCCCTGCATCGGAAACTAGAGGTCACAGAATTTCAGGAATTGAGCGTTCTCGTGAGTGGCACACAGGTCAATATCAGGAGTCCTCCAGAGCTGGAATATGTCCTGGATTACTTCCGATTCCAGATGCCACTTGTGGTTGGCAAGATGAATCTTACTGAAACTATCCACTAGCACATTGAGCATACATGCAAGGTGATGTGCCACCCGGCAAATCTAATGTTCCTGAACCCAAGACTAGAGTCTCAGAGCTTCTTGGTAGAGAAGTATGACCCTACTCACCCCTGCTTGATGATATACTACATAGTTTATTGTCCATCAAGATCTGAAAACACTGATCACTGAGGGAAGTGAGGAAGACCTTGAGTGCCAAAATTATGACCTGTAATTCCTAGAGGTTAATGAGCAATCTCCGTTCATCTAGGGACCAGGGGCTTCTGATCTCACATTCTTCCAGATATATTACCCACTCTAGAGTGGAGGCATCAGTGATACCTGTTGCCACCGGAGGGATAGAGTGAAATGGACTTACTTGGGATAGATTGCTGTCCATCCTCTACCACTGTAAGGCCACTAAAGTGTTATAAAATGTGCTTGAACCACTGCCTGCAAAGACATCATTGGAGTGCCCTCATGTGTCAGCATGCATAGGTGACCAGAAGGATGAAGGAGGATTGCAGATCGAAGAGGCATAAGACCATCAGGACTGGAACAATCACTCCATTTTGAAACATCACAATCATAGCCTGGATGTTGTGAACCTTCTGAGAAGAAGGGAAGGCTCATTTTGCAATGGTATGCCATCCCGTCCCTTCCAATTTATCACGTCTTCAAGCAAAGCATTGCTGCAAGATACCTTGCTGCGCTGCACAAAAGGGAGAGAGCAGGAATGTGCCATATTTAACATTATTTGGCATATTCCTGTCCTCTGTTTGTGATGGCGCAACATGTACTGCTTGCACCAGAGCAGGCACCCTTGCACAGGGGTGCAGTATTGTTTTTGTGCAGGAAGGGTCATCTTCCTGCACAAACACAACGCTGAAAGACACTTCCCTCAACTAAGTGTGTTGCAGAATGCCGAACACTTAGAAAGCGGAAACAATGAAAATATATAGACACATTTCTCCTCGCTGTACCTCCCCTGGGAAGGTGTAGAATGTTGACACATTCCCAGATTTATTCGGGGAATGCACCAAAATCAATGGATGGATGCATAGAAATATCCACCTATGGAACGCCTTGTCAGGGCAGAGTAGCGCAAGGCAATGACTTGCGCAGCCTTTTGTTAATCCAGCCAGGCTTGGTAAATCTCATTCTAGGTTTTGTGTAGCCCTGCACTGCCTTGCGCGGGTAAAGGGCAATGCAAAACATTGATAAATATGCCTCTGGATGCACTGTAATGTAACTAGGGGAGACGTAGAATTGTTGATGGAAAAGTTCATATTGACCGACAACTTGTCAGTTGTGTGCAAATGGTAGGACACATCCCTGGTGAGTTGGCTTTTAGGAGCCAGTTATCCCGGTAAAGGAATTCTGGAATTAATTGTCATCTGTGATGGTCTGAATCTACCACCACCACCTTTGTGAAGACTGGAGGAGCAAAGTGAGGTCAAATGGGAGAACAGCAAACTAATAGTGTTCGGATCGGACCGTGAAGCCTAGAAAATTCCTGTGTATCTGCAGGATAGGAAGGTGGAAGTAGATATCTTGCAGGTCAACAGACACAATCTAGACTTCCATTTCCAGTGCTAGAAGAACCAGAGCTAGGGACAGGATCACTAGCCCCTCTCCTGCTCTGGAACACACTCCAGAGTACCCATTACTAGTAAGGTCAGAACCTCTTGCTGAAGGACAGTCAGATGGTCTGGCAGGAGTACTGGTAACTGGAAGAGATGGTTGAGGGTTCTGCTGGAAGGGTAGGGCATACCCCTTCCCACAATCTACAAGACCCAAAGGTCTGGAATCCTCAAAACTTGTGAAAGGTCTGAAGTCCTCCAAACGTGTGAAAATGGGATGTCTGTCCCCAAAATGACTGTGTGTGTTCGGACAAGGGTAACTATGGCTGTTTCCCTGTAGTGGTTGGGGAAGAAGAGGAGGAAGGAGAAAGGGGTAGAGCATCTGCTCTTCCCTTGCTTTGTCCTCTGTACTATTTGTAGAGGGAAGATCCCCTGTTGTTGGGGCTGCTGTTGGGTGTATTGCTGATGGTCCCAAAAGTAAATCCCCTGCAGAAACCTCAGATTATGTTGTGGGAAAGGCACCAGGTGTTAGCTTGGGTAGAGAGACAAAATATCGAAATAAAAATATTGAGATACAATAATATTGATGTTTTAATTTCGATGGTACAGAATATCGAAGTGCAAAATATCGACAGACAGAATATCGTTTTTAAGGTATGTATGTTACTAATATCGAAATTTACTAATATCGAAATGTTATTTAGTGTTATGTATTTTATTATGTTGTTTATATGTTTGTTAAATATGTTTTTTAATGTATGTTTTGAAATTAGTAATTTTGTTTACATTTTGCGTTTTAGTATCAGAGCGGGTTATGGGTTTATAGGGGAATAGGGTGGGAAGTAATTTAATAATAATGAATGAATTAATAATTTAAAAAAAATAGTTGTAATTAATAATTAATTGGTAATTAATTATTATTAATTAGTTATTTGAATTAATTACAGTTAATATTGTAGTATATACCATTGTTTGTTATTGTTAATTAATAATTAATTGTTAATTAATTAGTATTAATTAGTTAATTTAATTAATTAGAGTTAATGTGCTAATATATTTATTTTTTGTTATTGTTAATTAATAATTAATTGTTAATTAATTATTATTAATTAGTTAATTAAATTAATTATAGTTAATGTTCTAATATAAATAATGTTTTGTTATTGTTAATTAATAATTATTTGGTAATTAATTATTATTAAGTGATTAAATGATGTGATTTATTTATGTGTAGTGGGTTGTGTGTTTATAGGGGAATAGGGTGTTATATAATTACATTTAACTAATTAAAGAGATTGTATTTATTTATTTGTATTTATTGTTAATAAAATGGCAATTAATATGTGTTAATTAGGTCATTTATAATTGCATCAATTTAATAATATTAATTGTTATTAATTGATTAATTGATATTTATATTAATTGTGTTTTTGTATGTGTAGTGTGTTGTGTGTTAAAGGGGGAGTAGTGTGGGAAGTAATTTTTACCAATAATTAATGATGGGAAAGGCACTCCTTGGTTTAGATAACAATACTCAATATTAACTTTTTTTTAAAAAAACAAAATCTGTCATGCGTGCTACAGAAGGAGATGCTGTGTCCAAACTGCATCAATGAAATAAACATACAAAGAAATCAAGCGTGACCGCTTGCCCTCTGTGCACTGTTGCGAGTCCACAATGGGAACTTATTCACTGTATTTCTCAAATTCTAACACATATTATATACAAGAAACACTACAAATTTTTTTGAGTTATCATCTTCATATCTTTACTGACAAGTCATTAATAATCCTCATGACACACACTTCATGTACAAAAACCATTAGTACATAAATAAATTCAAGCAACTGTTTTTCAACGTGAAAGTTTGTTTTACAACAAAAAACTGGTCATTTTTCCTGCCCAATGCATTTCGGGCCACCCGGCCCTTCGTCAGGGGCGGTACCTAAAAAACAAAAGAATGATTTCTATCACTGAAATGAATGTGGTTCTTCAAAAATGCATAGTTCATAGCATGTCACTGTGTGCATTGGTTGTAAGTGATATCTGGTGGTTTGAACCAATCTATGAATTAATCAACACCTTTTTTTTGCATCATACTCACTTCAAGCCCAAAAGTAGTATGAAAGAATGGACGTGTTCAGGTGTGCCAGTGTAGAAAACTTAATCCGTCGCTCTATGAGAAGAAATGGTACGCCTAAGTCATGTTTATAACAATATCTTTGCGGAGACAAGAAACGCAACATTTTTACCCTCACTACTTACTAGAAGAATATGTACACCGGTGGGGGATACGAATCCTATCATTGACTGTTTGTCTAGCTGAGAATAGCGAATCACACGGGAACTGTTTTGTGTTTCACTGTGCCCGGAGGGAGAACTCGGAGAAACCCATCTAGAAAACAAAACAAGATGGACGTGCGCTATAATCACTGTTTGTTCCCTCAGGCAAGGACATTTCCAATAGACCACTAGTTCTTGCATGTCCAAAAAGCACAAAGGTAAAATACGGTTTCTACATGAAAAAAGCGAAACGCACCTCTTAAAATGCTGCTGCAAGCAACAACGGTTGACGAAATTACAGCGTAACTATACCAAACCGGGTGGCGAAGTCAACTGCAACAAACAAACAATACAACAACAAACAACATCATCAAAATGGCTGAGCGTCGTGGATCAAAGCGATGTCTAGTTTATCATGGTTCTGGCAATATCTACCTTTCTCTACCCTGCAACGCGCTTGAAAATTCGCCGGTCGAATCTCTCTCCTTCCTCGTAATCCCCGATACTCGGTGAGCAAAGACATCAGAACGCCACCTCTAATACAACTAGTCGCGGTGATGACGTGATTGCTACGCGCAACAAGGATTAAAATAAACGACGGACTGTTAGGCAAGACGTGTCATTGCATGTATGCGCACTCAAGACGCCATGTTGGTGTGATGAAAAATGTGGGCATAAACATTACAAAAATGATCTTAGAAGGAACACAATGCAATATGAAGCTGTAAATTCAAATGATTTTCATGAAAAAGAAAGTGACAAGTGAAAATGAGCCTCGAGCGTTCTCAGTTGTGCTAATATCAAAGAAAACAAATAAAGTCTACTCGATCATTGATCCCTTTGGGATCTTGTGTCTGTAACTTCCTAATCCAGTAGATTTCTCTCTGTAATAATGTCTTAGTGAGATATTTTCCGGGTGTTGGGGTAACCATTTCTAGTATCTGGAATTTTAACTGGGCGATAGTATGTCTGTTTTTGTCCCAATGTACTGCCAGGCTGCTGTTTGCATTCTTATTACGAATAGTGCTCTTGTGTTCTGATATTCGTATTTTTACTTTTCTCTCCGTTTTTCCCACATACAATAGTCCGCAAGGACATTTGATGGCATATATTACTTTTGTAGAGTTACAATCAGCATTAATCTTAATGGGGATGGTTTCGCCCGTGTGTGGGTGTTTTACTGAATCAGTTACAATCACATTATTGCAATGAATGCAATTTTGGCATTTTCTCATTCCTCTGAAGTTTCCTGCAGTTTTCAAGGTTTTTGCCTTCAGTAATTCCTTAATGTTGCGAGACCTTTTATAGGCAAAAATGGGTTTGTGTATGAACAACCCTTTAAAGTCTGTCTCATTACTTAACAGTTCCCAATGAGAATTGATGATTTTCTTGATTTCTTGTGAACAAGTTGAATATTTGGAAACAAAAACCTGGCGGTGTGGTTGATCTCTGGTTTTTTTGAGCAACAGTGTTTCCCTTGGTAATTTATCAACCTTTTCCTTAGCTGTCTGCAATATAGTAACCGGGTACTTTTTGGATACATATTTACTGTAAATGGTATTTATGTTTGTCTGTAGGGTCTCCTCTTGAGAACAAATTCTTTTCGCTCTTAGCATCAAAGAAAATGGCAAGTTGTCTATCAAATTCTTAGAATGAAAGCTGTTATATGCAAGAGCAGTGTTTTTATCTGTGGCCTTGTGGTATACCTCAGTTTCCAAAGTGTCATCACCCAATTTCACTAATACATCCAAGAATGGAATGGTCTTGTTGTCAATATTATACGTGAATTAAATGTTCTCATCATATGAGTTCAACTCTGTTATTTTCTGTTCCAACAATGTTGTGGAGTTCTGCCAGATCAAAAATATGTCGTCTATGTAACGGCAGTAAAGGACTGTGTTGTCAGTCCAGTCTCTGTCAGTCATCAAAAATTGGTCCTCCAATCTTGCCATATATGTATTCGCATAGGCTGGGGCCCCCGAAAAGCCCATGGAGGTACCTTTGTTTTGCAGATAGAATGCATTGTTCCATTGAAAATAGCTATGGTGGAGGCTGAAATGAAGAAGTTCCAATAGAAAAACTTTGCTCACTGGTAAGTTCTCTTGTTTCAACAATGCCCATTCAACTGCCTCAATTCCCTCAGAATGTGGAATGGAGGTGTAAAGGGCTTTGACATCTAAAGTACATAAACACATCCCTGGTTTGATGACAACTTTTGTTAATTTTTGTAAGAAATGTGTTGTGTCTTTCGTGTATGAATACCACGCCTGTGCAAAAGGCTGCAAAAAACGATCAATGAACTGCCCCAGAGGTTCGAAAATGGTGCCACACCCAGTTACAATTGGACGGAATGGTGGGTTGAGAAGATTTTTATGGACTTTTGGTAGCATGTAAAGACCCGGTTGTTTAGGGAATGAAACTGTAAGAAACTGTCTGGTTTTGGTGTTGATCCATTTCATTTCCTCAGCTGTATCCAGAATTTTCTCAAGAGTTTCTTGCAATTCCTTAATTGGATCTTTGTCAAGTTTCAAATAGGTATGAATATCAGATATATGCTCATTGACTTTGGTTTCGTAAAATGTCTGATCCATCACCACTATGGCGCCGCCTTTATCAGCTTGTTGGATGAGTATCTTGGGGTTTTCTGACAGTTCTTTTAACGTGTCTCTCTCATATTTGGATAGATTCCGGTAACATTTTTTGTTGGTTTTGATGTTTTTCAAGTCTTTCAACACTAGATTCTCAAAAGCATCCAAAATCTTATGTGATGTCGGTGCCTGGAAGGTGGATTTTGGTCTAAACTCCCAAAACTCTGGAGGATCTGAAACTATTTCTTGGTCTGGAAGATTGGAAAAAAAGTATCTTAGACGCAAAATTCTCATGAACTTAAAAAAATCAATTTCAATTTCAAGTGAGTTTGTTTGATAGGTAGGAACAAAGTTCAATCCTTTATTGAGAACTTTGGTCTGTTGTGCTGTGAGATCCTGTGTGGAAATATTAATCACTAGGTTGGTCGGGTACTCCTCAAGTTGGGTTTTGTTACCTCCTTTGCCTCTCCTGATTTTCCTTTGGTTTTTCCCGGTGGTTGGGTGGTCTCCGCGTCCTGGGCGGAAAAAGACGTTTTGGAAGAGGCTGCTCCTTCACTTTCTGTGACGTTTGATACACTTGGTGTTGTTGTTACTATTGTTGGAGGTGCCCTGTTGATGTTGGTATCTCCCTCTGTGGCTACACTTTCTTGAGAAGACGTATTAGGAGTGCGTCTTGTGAAAGTTCTCCTCTGCGCGTACACCTCCGCCCATGTGTACACCTCATTCAACTTATAGTCGAGAGTATCTCGCTTATATTTCCTGAGTTTACCCTCTTGAATCTCTTTAGAGTGTTTCTCCATCCTAGCGTTCATTTCTTCCAAAAATTTAGACCAATCTTCAGAGTCCATTCTGGTTTGTAAATCTGATTCAATAAGAGATATTTCGTCTGTAATATCCTTAATTACTACTGCTAGTTCCTCCAATAGTAGGAGGATCAAGTCCAAAGAACATTTGTTCAACACTGCGTACCAGCGGTCCATAAAATCTTTTTTCATGTGGAAACGAAAAAGCATGGGTTTAATGGGCATTCTGATTATTTTTACCCCCATGCTATCCAACGCTTTCTCTACTGTTGCACCCTCTGGAGTGGGAATAGTAATTTTTTACCCTACGCTATCCAACGCTTTCCCTACTGTTGCACCCTTTGGAGTGGGAATAGTAATTTTTACCCCTACGCTATAAACCGCTTTCCCTACTGTTGCACCCTCTGGAGTGGGAATAGTAATTTTTACCCCTACGCTATCCAACGCTTTCCCTACTGTTCCACCCTCTGGAGTGGGAATAGTAATTTTTACCCCTACGCTATCCAACGCTTTCCCTACTGTTCCACCCTCTGGAGTGTGAATAGTAATTTTTACCCCTACGCTATCCAACGCTTTCCCTACTGTTGCACCCTCTGGAGTGGAAATAGTAATTTTTATCCCTACGCTATCCAACGCTTTTCCTACTGTTGCAATATGTGGTGTAAGTATATATATTCATTTATATGTAGAGTTTTTAATTTATTTTAAACGTATATGTATTAGTTATTATTTTTTAAATATGTTTTAATGTTTTTATTTAATATTTGAAAAATTATATGTATTTTAAAAAAATGTTTACATTATTATTAATACATTTAAAAAAACGATATTTTTAATTTCGATATTTTTGTACTAAGATATTTTTTTTCGATATTTTTGTACTTACCTTTATGAAGATATAACTCCGATATTTGTGATGTCGATATTTTTGTGTCGATATTTTTGTATGTAGATATTTTGTCTGTCGATATTATGTCAGATTCGCGACATTGAATGTGGCAAAGTCAGGGTTGTGGAGACTTACTTCTTGAAGTATGTCGGAGAGACGCATGCCTCTTCTATAATTTTTTCTTTTTTCTTTGGTGACTTTGATGAAGATGGCTACTGCAGCAACTTCAATCACTGTCTCGATTTTGACGTCCCCAATGCTTGTCTTGTGCTAGGCCATAAACATCTTGGCCTCTTGTTCTTTAATCACCGTTGTATGCATACACTAACATGATTTGCAGGCCTGCGGGTCGTGGTCAAATCCCAGGCACCAAAGGCACATGTTGCAGGATTTCTGATGGAGATTTGGCCATTACCATCTCTGTATGGTTTAAAGCCATACCGCTCGGCTGGTATCATCGTGAGGTAACTGTAACCAAACTTTTTATATTTTTTAAGAAATCGCCCATGACATCAAGACTCCTGAGAAGAGTTTGTAGTGCTCCAGAATGTGCAGGTGTAGCACAAAGAAGGAAACTGATGTCAGCACTCCTAAAGGTGAATTTTATGGCTCTAATGACTTCGCAGTGATGCCATGTATGGCAATGAAGTGGAGCCAGCACATTATATTTGCATAGGAGAGCTATTGAAGAGTTTCCCGATCCTGATTGGCACTGGGGATATTCAAAAAGATGAGGAATTTGCAGGTAGAAGTATCCATCAGAAAGTAAAGATCTGTGAGATGTTGTCAGAGTTAAGAGCATGAGAGAGACAGAGGAGTAAGTTGAGTGAGTAGAGAAGATAATGAGGAAGAATGAGTGAAGAAATGTATAAACTAACAAGGATTAAATGAGGTGAGTGAGGAAAGTGACATAATGAGCAATCAGTTAGTTATAGTTAGTGAATAACTGTGTAAGTGAGGAGTACGTTACAAAATGGCCCCAGGTTATTTGTCACTGACAAACAGCTCTATTTTGTAACCACCAGCACTTTGAAGTTTGAGTGAAGTCAACAACCATACAAGTATCAGAATCCAGACAAAATGGACTCATGCTATACATATTAGGCCTTTGGCTCTAATCCGTCCCCAAATGGCCATTATAATACCACTTTCAATAATTTTGTTTCTGGTGCACTCAATATAGGCAATAATTTATGACCGAAAGGATTTTAGCTCTGGGAATGGTCAATGTAGATTAGAAGCATAAAAAGATAGAGGTATTCACAGATCTTCAATAGCACTGGATATCAGATTATCAGCAACAGAGCAGCACAGGGGAAACAGCATTCTTGTTCCTCTGAGGAAGAGCAACCCAAACATACTTTTCATTGCTTTTTTAAAAATTTTTTTTTTTTTTTTAAATTTTTTATTGAGAGTTCAATTATAGCAATACAATACAATAGAAATCCAATTAACACAGTACGCGGAGGAAAAAAGCTGAAACACATTCATACAAATTGTCATTTTAACCTTTTAAGTTATAAAGTGCACATTTGTGTAAGAGCAGACAATTAATAAACTGGTTCAAATAGCCAAAAGATTTTGTTTAGAATTGAAAGAATACATAACATACATATACAGTAAATGTTCTCATGTTTTCATGTTTTCACATTTAATATTCCAAAGCTAAGTTCAAAAGTGCAGTGTGCGGAGATAGAACCATCAAACTAGACTAATAAATATTTTCGATAGAGCATAAATAAGGTTAAGTAATGAGCAACCCAAACATACTTTTCATTGCTGATGAAAAAACAACATGAAATGTATAAGGGGTGAAGAATTTGATTAAATGCTCATAAGACAGCACATGCCATACTTAAATTCAAGGTTTAAAGACCTAAAGGATCAATATCTGATAAGGTACTTTAGAGGGCGGATTTGGGTGCTAGGTAGGAAGCTATTTGTAGAAAAGCTAATTTGGGGCTTTCACTCTACCATTTTTGATTATTTCTCATAAAGCAAGCCCACCATTGTTTTCAGTGTAAACAATATTCTGGAGACAACCACAGACCTATAATTACCAGCATCTTGAATTGCAATAATCAGTACTCACTTCTTAGTGCTCCCAGGGAAAGTGTAAAAATCACCTTATGATTATTATTTAGACATTTCACAACTTGTGGCAGGCAAAGAAAACATTCTCCCCTGGAAAAAATATACCTGAGAGAAAAAGTTAGCTCTTTCGCTCTGATTGCTATATTTCTTTTAAGTCAAAACAGTTTATGATCTGTGATGAGATAGTGGCACGAAGGAGATGTGATCTTGGTGTGATGAACACCTAGTCAAACTGTTTGAATTTATATCAGGAAAAAAGTTGTGTTGGCAACTATTAAGTACAAATTACCTAGAAATAAAGGGTGTATTAAGTGACTGCAGCAACCTGATAACTGAATGCCCTCATTATAGGCGATTATGAAAGTATGTAGTAAATGGACAAATTGCTAAGAAGTATAAAAAAAGAAAGCTGCAGGGGGCACTATGTGATGCTCAGGATTTAAGTTGATATGAGTATTAGTACTATTAAAAATTTCACACCCTAAAGAAGGGGTTATAGTAACACATAACAATAAAGATGTGTTGGGTTTAGTTTTTAAATCATTAAGCACTTAGGAAAGATGAATGTATCGTGAACATAATGTTTTGTAAATTGATTGGGAACTAATCTAAAAGTTGTGTTAGTAAATGTGATACAGAAAAAATTCCCTGAGTAACACACAAGAAACTAAATTAAAAATTAGATGTTACTACTATAACTTTCATATAAATACAATGTTGAAAATATTCATTTAATAACAATAGTGTTATGGTTATTTATACTCCCCTTCAGAATTATGCATTTCAAGTTTTGGATCCTATTATGAAAAAACCCTCTGTTAATCAGTTAACATCCCATTTGAAAAATTGGTGGGATTTTAATCATTTGTGGCCACAATTACTATCACACGTGATTGATTCATAACAATCAGTCAATCAGAAATATAAGGCTTCAAAGGGAAGGACCATCTGCTCTCAGATGTTTGTATTTAAATGAAACCTTTACGCAGACATTATCAGATCTTCCCCAAGTTAGGATGATGTGTTCATTTGTTTGATATCTACATCAACCTCAAGACACAGGCCGTAGGCATCAGGTGTAGTGGTTGTTCTAGGCGTCAGGTTTCTTTGTCCTCAGCAGGCTCTGAGTATTTCTTTAGTGATTCTTTTGAACAGAGCTGCTGGAGATCCGGTCTTCGTTGAAGGGAGTCAGTCCTTACAGGAGTTCAGGAGATTACTGGCTGCAGGACAAGGCCCTCTTTGGCGCAGAATCTCAGGAAACTGCAGGCGGGCCAGTAGGGCTGGGGCCAAGCCAGTTCTTCTCTGCATTCTCCTCTGCTGGCCATCTTCTTTCATCCTTCTTCTTTGTAGGTATTATGAATCTGCCTCCTGGGTTCAGGGCTGCCCCCTAAATACTGCATTTAGGGGGCATTTTATGGGTCTCTGCTTCAGGTACCAATAAAATTCTGACCTTAGGGTGACTACACCCTTGGTGTGCTCACCCTATGTGGGAGAGGGGGCACAATCCCTAACACTGATTGGAGAGTGCCTGCCATCTGCAAGATGGTGGGCACTGAAGGGTGAGCTTCACCTCGCCTCTCCCACCTGAGGGGTGGGGTTGGCATAGGTGGGCACACCTTTTGGGTTGTTCTAATTTTTCCTGCCTGTCCTCCCACCGAAAAGGGGGAGAGACAGGAAGAGGGCCAGCTCCTGATAGCAGGAGAGGCTCGGGTCATGTTACAAAGGCGGCAAGGCCTTTGAAGCTCCCCTACCACAGATAACCTGGGGGGGCTGTGACCACCTCTGCCCAGGAAAGGCTTAGTTTTTGGGCTGAGGAAGCAAAGGCTCCCATCCCATTGGTCCAGAAACATGTCTTGTGATGGCAGGCTGGTGGTTACCAGTTGGGGAACCCACCAGAGGCTGTTCTCTTTTTCAGGGTGTATCTCTAAGATTCCCTCTGAGTGCATGGTATAATAAATCCCAACACTGCCATCAGTGTGGGTTTATTATGCTGAGAAGTTTGATACCTAACTTCCCAGAATTCAGTAAAGCCATTATGGTGCGGTGGAGTTCGTAATGAAAAACTCCCAGACTATATAATCTATATGGCTTCACTGCACTTAAAATGTCTAAGAATGGACTTAAACACTGTAGGGGTACAGTGCTCATGCAACTGTACTCTCACCAGTGGTATAGTGTACCCAGCTAGAGGGGTGGCTGACCTGTACCATAGGCAGTGGGATGCAGGCATGGCACACAGGTATGTGTGCCATGTCGACTCTTCACTTTTCTCTGCACCAAAACACACAGCCTGCAATGGCAGTGTGTGTGTGTTAAGGTACAGGGCCTTTAAGGGTGGCTCAATATGTGCTGCAGACCATAGAGGGCTTCCCTGGGCACAGTGTCCTTGGTACCCATTGTACTTTTTCTAAGGGACTTACATGTGGCCAGAGAGGTGACAATTGGGGGCAAAAGGGTACCATTTTGGGAGAGAGTATAGTGCCCTGGAAACCTGATTGGCAGGGACACAGGGTACATCAAGTCAAAGTGCATCAGAAACCTGGCAAATAGTGTGTAGGTGGATTACTGCAACCAGAAACCCACTTTTCTACAAGAGAGTGTTCCTAATAGCCTGGAGTGAAGTGGGCACTGTTTCTCACACTATTTACCTCTGCTTACCGCAACATACTGCTGTGCACACAGTGATAAAAAGGTGCATACAAATATTGCGATCCAACATACAGAGGAAAACTAGCACAGGAAACATTGCTTATGAGTGTCTCTATACTTGAGGGAGCGAGCCATGAATAAGAAGTGAGGACAGATGAGTGAACAGCGAATAATGAAAGGCAAGTGAGCAAATTAATGACATAGGTATCTATTGGTGCCACCTGACCACTTTTATAGCAGCATTCTAAAGAGGATTGGTGGTAGTGTTTCCCCATCAAAGGAGAAAACGTCCGCACATAATGTCAATACATATCTCAAAAGATCATTTAACGTGAAGTATTTTAGACAAATTTGTGTTTATATCATTCAAAGTGGTGCTATTATCGCCTGAAATACATCCACCACCTATGATGTTAAAATGCACAAAATGTGCCAATATCAAGAAAAAAGAAATAGGATCATACAGCACTCCCAAATGCTTGTTACGTTACATCTATTGTTGTAAAATATCTTAAACTAGTTTCTTGGATTTGTCAATCAATGATATTGTATTTTGAATTTTTTCCTTATTCATTAGTATATAACAATTTATCACAACAGACTCCAAATTATGGATCCAGACCCGATATTAGACTTCCAAATCTTTATTTTCATAGATATAAAAACTTTCCAGCTCACACCGCCGACACGCGTTTCGTCTCAAGGAGACTTTTTCAAGGCAAAACGTATAGTTAAGAATCTTGATCAATTGACCCGTGTCGCACAAAAAAGGGGTAAGAGTATGGCAATACTGGTGACGTCTGCCACCTGGGTGCAATCCCAAGAATAATGGGTCAAGACGTAGTATTAGGAATCTTGATCAAAATGACCCGTATCGCTGAAAAAAAGGGAAAACATGGTAAGGATGGTCCCGTCTACCACCTGGGTGTAATCCCACAAGTATCTGGGCAAGACGGACTTGTATTCGGCTACCACAAATCACCTACTAGATATGAACTTGACACTTTGTAATCAAGGTCAAAATTCTCAGTTTTTATAAGTGAATCACTATTACTGCGTGGAGGTTGCTCTGCTGTATTGCGAAGAAAATCCGAGACCCTGATAAGTCTCTTTTAATCGGCCGACCGTCTATGGACCTCCACTGCTTGTAGCCCTTTTATAGCAGCATGACAGGTACAAAAGTATGAAAAAATCACCTAAAGACTGTATTTATTCCCTCTTTCAATACATACTTAAAACAATAAATGTAGGATGAAAACAATTTAAATGTGTTCTATTGCTGCCCTTGAGGCCTTCCCTGGTCACAGTGCCCTTGGTACCCATGGTACCTTTTGCAAGGGACTTACATGTTGCCAGAGAGGTGCCAATTGGGGGTACAAAGGTAAAGTTTGGGAAAAGAACACACACAGGCCCTGGGAACCTGATTGGGCGGGACCCAGGGCACATCAAGAAGTCTGGCAAAGAGTGGGGGAGGGGAGGGGTACTGCAACAGAAACCCATTTTCCTACACAAGAACCCCCCACCTTCCAAAGCTCCAAAGGCCAGGAGACTCAGTCAAACCTGGGATAGTCTTCCTAGTCTTTGAGGCGAGGAAGTGTAGTGGAAGTGGTTTGCAAGTTACAGGGCCTACTCTGCCTCGCATCCTTTTTCCCAAATCAGTCCCTTTGGGGAGCTGGCCTACCTCAACAGTTTCGGGACCTACTTCCCAATGCTCCATTCCTAGCTCTTTAGTTTCTTTACCCCATCTTTTTATCTTGGGCTCACAGGTGCCTACCTCTGCAAAAGTCTAACATAGCTAGGGCAAGTCCCAGCTTACCCAAAGAGGTTACCCACAGCTTGAGTAACCCCACCATGACCAATAGGGTCAGGGTACCTAACTTGCTATTTGGCAGGGGGTTAGACCACCAGGCCGAGGACAGTGCTGCCATGAAGGTTAACACACAGCAGAGGCCACTGACAGCTGCCAGCACCCAGAACCACACCTTTAGCTCTGAAGGGGCTTACGTACAGACTTCTTTGAGTTCTGGTTGTCTGTCTGCTGTTTTAGGGTAGGGGGTCACTTCACTATGTAGTGAACACCCTTCTTCCACCCTCTGTTGTTCCATCTGAGGAGCCACCAACTCAGGCTGGACAGTTGCCTGACTAGTCAGGTCTTTTTGTGAGCTAAGGAGGACTACACCAGTTCCAAGTTGGAGGTCTACCTTACTAGGATAGAATCTCCCTGACCCACTGGAACTGTGGCTAACAGTTGTCCACCTTCTGTACACTGTCTTCTTTTTCTTTTGGGGCTTCTATGCACTAGCTGTACGTTCAGCCCCTCCCCCCCAGTCCTTGCATGAGGTCTGGCACTGGACCAGTACCTCACTGTGGCTACGACCAACCTCTGAGTGGTCACTCCCAAGGAGACAATCAAGGGGAGGGTGTTTGTTAACTACCACCTTTCTCGAAATAAAAGACCCATCCATTTCTAGGGGTACTATAGCCACAGCCACAGTGGCCTCCCCTGAGGGAGCCCTTACTCTTTTTGTTTTTCCTGGGACATACTGGTTGGCGAGCACCAACCTGTCATGCACCACTGTGTGACTGGCACATGTATCTCTCAGGACACGGGCTGGGATTCCATTCACCAGTAGGTAGTGGAAGTTTCAACTCCCCTCTGGAATCTCCAACTACCCTTTTGTGTCCATTTTCCAGTTGAAGGCTAGAAGGACTTCCTCATCTGAGAAACCACCCTCAGAGACTACACTGGCAACCTCTGGAGCTGCACTAGGGGGCTCTGCTTTGAGGACAGCTAGGGTCCTTGGTGTGGTGACCTGTCTTTTGACAGTTGTGACACCATACCTGTTGGAATCCCAACTCTTACCTTAGTACCCAGTTTTAGGTTGTGAGGTGTCTATCAATCAATCAATCAAGCCATTTGTATAGCGCGCTACTCACCCGGAAGGGTCTCAAGGCGCTGGGGTAGGGGATACTTTACTGCACGAACAGCCAGGTCTTGAGTTGCTTCCTGAAGGAAAGGTGGTCCTGGGTCAGCCGAAGGTGGATGGGGAGGGAGTTCCACGTCTTGGCTGCCAGGTAGGAGAAGCATCTTCCTCCGGCGGTGGCTCTGCGGATGCGTGGTATGGCGGCGAGGGCAAGGCTGGACGATCGTAGCTGGCGGGTGGGCGTGTAGAAGGTCAGGCGGTCTTTGAGGTACTTGGGGCCTAGGTCGTGGAGAGCCTTGTGTGCGTGGGTGAGGAGCCTGAACGTGATCCTCTTGCTGACGGGGAGCCAGTGCAGGTCTCTCGTGGCCGGAGATGTGGCTGTGATGGGGGATGTCCAGAACGAGTCGTGCGTAGGCGTTCTGGATGCGTTGGAGTCTTTTCTGCAGTTTGGCTATGGTTCCGGCGTAGAGGGTGTTCCCGTAGTCCAGTCGGCTGGTGACGAGTGCCTGGGTGACCGTCTTCCTGGTCTCGGTGGGGATCCAGCGGAAGATCTTACAGAGCATACGCAGGGTGCTGAAGCACGATGAGGAGACGGCGTTGACTTGTCTGGTCCATCGAGAGGGAGGAGTCCAGGATGAAGCCCAGGTTGCGTGCGTGGTCCGTTGGCTTGGGAGTGGAGCCCAGGGCAGGGGGGCCACCAGGAATTGTCCCAGGCGGAGTGCGATGATCCCAGAATGAGGACTTCTGTCTTGTCTGAGTTCAGTTTCAGGCGGCTGTTCTTCATCCACTCGGCGACGTCTTTCATCCCTTTGTGTAGGCTAGCTCTGGCGGTGGCGGGGTCGTTGGTGAGGGAGAGGATCAGCAGGGTGTCGTCGGCGTAGGAGATGATGTTGAGGTTGTGTTGTCGTGCGATAGCTGCAAGGGGGCTCATGTAGACGTTGAAGAGGGTTGGGCTGAGTGATGATACTTGTGGTACGCCGCAGATTACTTCGGTGGCCTCAGATCTGAACGGGGGGAGGCGGACTCTCTGGGTTCTTCCGGCGAGGAACGAGATGATCCACTCCAGGGCCTTCTCTTGGATTCCGATGTTGCTGAGGCGCTGTATTAGGGTGCAGTGGCAAACAGTATCGAACGCTGCGGAGAGGTCCAGGAGGATGAGGGCTGCTGTTTCCCCGTTGTCAAGCAGGCATCTGATGTCATCTGTGACTGCGATGAGGGCGGTCTCGGTGCTGTGGTTGGCTCTGAAGCCGGACTGCGAAGGGGCAAGGATCCATTTGTCTCGAGGAAGACTGCGAGCTGTCTGTTGACGGTCTTCTTAATGACTTTGGCAGGAAAAGGGAGGAGCGAGATGGGGCGGAAGTTCTTGAGGTCGGTGGGGTCCGCTGTGGGTTTCTTCAGGAGGGCATTGAGCTCGGCGTACTTCCAGCTCTCCGGGAAGGTGGCGGTGTGGAAGGAGGCATTGATGATGTCCCGCAGATGGGGTGCGATGATGGAGTCGGCCTTGTTTAAGACGTGGTGGGGGCAAGGGTCGGTTGGACATCCGGAGTGGATGGTGTTCATCGTGCGGATGGTGTCTTCGGTGCTGATCGGGGTCCAGTTGCAGAGGGTGGTGATAGGGGGTGCTGGTTCGGTGGGCCGACCCTCCTGGACAGGTTTTTTAGGGGGCTACCTGGGACTCCTTACTTTTATCTTTAGGAGGCTCACTGTCTTTCCTCTGGGGAGGTTTTTTAACCACTTTCTTTTGGTCACCCCCAGTGGACGTCCTGGTCACCCTTGTCTAACCAGTGGTCCGCATTCTTTCCCAATGCTTAGAGAGAAATTGGACCTATGCCTACCAGATACTGATGCAACTTTTCCTTAATATGTGTTGTTTCATAAACAAATTATAAAGACCATCATAATATTGCACTTTACTTCCAGTCAACCAGTCACCTAGTGTCTTCATTGAGCAGTCTACAATTTCCACGCAGGGCTTACTCTGGGTTTTATGAGACCCCCTGAATCTAATTCTATTCTCCTCAAAAGGGAGGCCAAATCCCTCAATCAGGGTGACCTTTATGAGTTCATAGGACTCTGCTTCTGCCCCATTGAGGGCACTTACCAGAGAAAAGTTCCCAAAGCAGTGCTCACCACTGAGTTTTCTTCCCTTTTCTGGCTACACAATCCCTCTTTTAGGCTGTGCACCACCTGGCGATATCATCACCATCCTCAAATATAGGGATTTGGGGCTATTTATTAAGTTGCTGTCACCATTGATGGGAGCTAGTCTCATCTCTGCTCTTTCCTTTTCTAGAGCCAGGAGTCTGGTCTCTAGGTCCAATCTTTTGGCCAACGTCACTAAGAGGTTGCTCTCCTCATTGAGGCAGTCCTTAATGGACTCAGAAGCACCAGACCCACCTGTGTG
The DNA here is from genome assembly GCF_964261635.1 of Lissotriton helveticus. NCBI lineage: Eukaryota > Metazoa > Chordata > Amphibia > Caudata > Salamandridae > Lissotriton > Lissotriton helveticus. The sequence goes on along the minus strand of NC_136065.1, from coordinate 625,958,226 downwards.
GGATCTAGGTGCCTTGAGTTGTATTTTTGGAGTCAGGGGCACAGGGGCCTTCTCCTCCATAGGAAGTAAGGGGGGTTAGAAGTTATCCTCATCCCCTATATCTTCTTCCCCATCTGAGAGGTCTTCACCTTGCCAACAGCTCCTGCAGCTTTTGTTTGGAGGGTTGGGACCCCGTGACAATGTTTTTCAGTTTGCATAGAGACCTTAACTCCCTAAATACTAGATGGAGGTAAGGGGTGAGGTCGAGCTCCTCAACCATGTTCGCTATGCCATTTGGTAGGTTTTCACTAACAGTTGAGGTCTTGTTAAGAGACATTCTGAAACAAAACTAAACCCTCTTACCCCTAAATATGGTAAGTTTTTATTTTTCTAAAACATTCTAAAGGAGTTAACCAAGGCCCTAAAAAGACTTTGTAGTTTTGAAAAAAATTGCCAATTTAAAAAAAAAAACAGAATTCTAAAGTAATTTTAGGAATTCAGTCATGTGGTCAGATGTTGACCAAGTCAGTTAAACAAATGCAAAGTTCTGACTCTGTATATACTATACCAAATGAAGGTATAGTGTGAGTCCAGTGGATCCAGCAAAGGCTTACAGAGGTTAAAGTAAATAGCAACTTACTCTCTATTTGTGGTAGTGTGGGCGAGCAGTAAGGCTTAATCAGAGGGTAGTTTAACCCCTTCCACGCTCATGACGAGCTGGGCTCGTCATGAAGTAGCCTCCTCGCACGCTCATGACGAGCCCAGCTCGTCATGAAACATGGGAATCAACAAATCTCAGCACAGGAGGGGAATATGCTGAGCATCCATGGGGTTAAAGGATGTATTGTACACACTAAGGCAACAAATGATTTCATACACTGAAAGACTGAACTCCTCCCAATTGTTTTGTATAAAAAAAATTCTTTATTGTATTTTATTTTTAGGACCAAGCCAGACTTGGTGCAGGTATGTAAAATTAGTACCTTTCTAATAATACAGTTGAATGCAGTTGAACATAGATACAGGTAGGCCAAATGTTCAGGAACAATTGAAATTACTTTTAGATTACTTTGCAATTACTTTTTAGATTACTTTTCAGATTACCTTTTCTACTCCGTGTGATATGCCTACATATCACACTGGCACATTTCCTAACTCAAAGGTAAGTAAGTCAGTTTTTGTAAATACACAGTTTCTAGGTTCTCATACAATTTCCAACTCCGCATAACTTTTTTCACAGAAAAGCAGTCAATGCGTTCCTATAGGAGGAAATGAATAAATGTAAGTACTTGGTTGGTAGAGTTGTGTTTCTGGGTTAGAATCAGGGTTCCCCCAGGGTCAAGGATGCATTCAGAGAACACCCTCAGCGGCACTAGGGCCGCCGGGTACAGAGAGCTGAGTCCCAATGTTATCCATTGGGGAATTGGGGGCCTTCTGTTGGTGGCTGCTCATGGGCAGGCCACAAGGTTGTGGGAGCCAGGCTCCTAAGGTTCAGCTCAGGGCAAAGGATTAGATTTCGTGAACAAGGTGCACCCACAGCAGCACATGGGCGGCCAGGTGCAGTGTGCTGGCTTGGCGTTGGTTGACTCGTTGTTTTCAATGGATGTTGCCGGTTTTGGGCTTTGACTGCATGCTCGGTCCAGGAAGTCTTCCAGGAGGAAACAACAGCTAAGCAGGTAAGTTGGAGGGCTCAGGGACATAGGTGCACCTCAGGTCCTCTTCTACAGGGTGCAGGGCGGCCGGACAGAGGGGGCCGTTTTGAGGTCAGATTCCACCGAATCGGGTTACTCACGGTTAGGAGTTCTCCGTGCAGAGGCTGCAGGCAACGTCGGGGAGTCTTGGAGGGGTCAACCCACAGTGGTCTCGGACTCTGGAGCACTGGTGGACCTTGCTGGAACCGGTGGGAAACTTGGACTCGGGCCATAGGCGTTGGGTGCAGTGGTGGTTCCAGGCATGGAGTTTCTTTTGCCTCAGTTGACTCAGAGTCTGTCTTTGGAGTTTCTTTTGAACAGAGCTGCTGTTCACAGGAGATCCGGTCTTTGTTCAAGGCTGTCAGTCCTCCCGGGGTTCTGGAGGTAGCTGGCTGCAAGACAAGGCCATTTTTGGCGCATCATTTCCAGAAACTACAGACGGGCCGGTAGGGCTGGGGCGAAGTCAGTTCTTCTCTGCAGTCTTTTCTGCTGGGCATCTTCTTTTCTACCAAACGTCCCAGAATTCAGTAAAGCCATTATGGTGCTGTGATGTTTGTAATGACAGACTCCCAGACCATATACTCTTTGTGGCTTTACTGCTCTTACAATGTCTCAGAATGTCTCACCTGTACTCTCATCAATGGTATAGTGCACCCAGTTAGAGGGGTGATTTATCTATGCAATAGGCAATGGGTTGCAGGCATGGCGCACGGGTATGTGTGTCATGTTGACTTTTCACTTTTCTCTGCACCAAAACACGCAGCCTGCAATGGCAGTGTGTATCTCTTAAAGGTACAGGACCTATAAGGGTTGCCCAATATGTGCTGCAGCCCTTAGAGGCCTTCCCTGGTCACAGAGCCTTTGGTACTTATGGTACCCTTTACAGGGTACTTGCATGTGGCCAGAGAGGTGCCAATTGGGGGTACAAAGGTACAGTTTTGGGAGAGAATACAGGCCCTGGGAACCTGATTGGCAGTGCCCCAGGGCACATCATGTCAAAGTGCATCAGAATTCTAGCAAAAGGTGGGGGGGGGTTACTGCAACAATAACCCACTTTTCTACAAGAGTAGAACATTGCAATCCACATACAGAGGAAAACTAGCACAGGAAACAATGCTTGTAATTGTGTTAATACATGGGGGAGCGAGCAATGAATAAGAAGTGAGGACAGATGAGAGAACATGGAATTCGTAGTGAAAAGCAAGTGAGCAAATTAAATACTAGGTATCTTTTCGTGCCACCTGGCCACTTTTATAGCAGCATGACAGGTAAAATCACCTAAAGAATGTATTTATTCCTCCTCGCACTACATATTTGAAAGAGTAAATGTAGGAAGAAAACACTTTAAATGTGTTCTATAGCTGCCCTAATAACCCCTGACAGGTAACTAAAGTAAAAAAAGTCAGAAAGGCAATGTTAAAAAAGAATAGATATTTTCATTTTAAGATCTACTTAAGAAACATGTCCAGGCCATTGCAGAATGTTGAAAATGAAGAGATACCCAGTATGTTTCTCTCAGAAAGGTGGGAACAATACCTGGTGTTTGTAATGAATATGAAGTGAGTGAAGTGTGGGACAGGGACAACCTGGAGAGTGTTGGGTAAGGTTGTTGTAAGGTTCAATCATTTGGCCAAAGCAAGAGTGACATGAGCCAGAACCGATCTGTGTATCTACAGCTTCTGTCACTTTTCATGTTCCTCTCTGAGAAGGGTGCTTGAAGCGGGGGCTGGGCAGGAAAGCTTTAGAATGTTGGCACAGAATACTGACACAGGGCATTCTTCTCTCAGAATGTCCATGCCAGCCTCTGCCCTGGTGGCAGAAGAGGTCAAAAGTTCAATTCAGCTGATAGAGATACCACTCAAAGTGTGTGCCCTCTTTCAGCCAGACTGCTGGATAAACTGCATATTACTTTTTGGCAATAACTGGGGCCTCCTAACAAGCAAAATACTTCTACAGTCTTCAACTAGTTCAGCCGGGAAACAACCTTTACATAGCAGTCATTACAACGCACTACCTACACAGCGCAGTCATTACAACGCAGCTGCCCTTACATCACATACCAGCACAACGCATGCCAATACAACGCATGTCACTACAACGCATGCCATTACAATGAATATCATTACAATGCATGCCATTACAACGCATTATGAGGTAAGTAATGGGGAATTTTTTGTTTTAGGGTGGGTATGGGTTCTGGGGTAAATGGGGATAGTATTTTTATCCCTACACTATCCAACACTTACCCAACTGTTGCACTCACTACAGTGGGAATAGAAATGTGTACCCCTACACTATCCCACACTTACCGTACTGTTGCACTCACTGGAGTGGGAATAGTAGTTTTTACCCCTACACTATCCAACACTTACACTACTCTTGCCATAAAAGTATTGCGCGTTGTAATGGCATGCGTTGTAATGGTATGTGTTGTAATGGAATGCGTTGTAAATGTAGTTTCTAAAAATGCGTTGTGATGGCATGCGTTGTAAAATCATGCATTGTAATGGATGCTGCGATGTAAAAATCGCGTTGTAAAGGCATGCGTTGTAATTGTTTGCGTTGTAACATCATATATTCAGTTCAGCCTCATTCAGACATGTCAACATTTTAAAAGTAGATATTTTGAAAACAAATTAGGGGGAATGTATTTTGCTAATTGAAATACAATAAAGAAGTAGCAATTTCAGGTCAGAATTCTGCAGTCTTCAACTAGTTCAGCCGGGAAACAACCTTTACATAGCAGTCATTACAACGCACTACCTTCACAACGCAGTCATTACAACGCAGCTGCCCTTACATCACATACCATTACAATGCATGCCATTACAACGCATGTCACTACAACGCATGCCACTACAATGAATATCATTACAACGCATGCCATTACAACGCATTATAAGGTAAGTAATGGGGATCTTTTAGTTTTAGGGTGGGTATGGGTTCTGGGGTACATGGGGATAGTATTTGTATCCCTACACTATCCAACACTATCCAACTTACCCCACTGTTGCACTCACAGGAGTGGGAATAGACATTTTTACCTCTACACTATCCAACACTTACCCTATTGTTGCACTCACTGGAGTGGGAATAGCAATTTTTACCCCTACGCTATCCAACCCTTACACTACTCTTGCCCTAAAAGTATTGCGTGTTGTAATGGCATGCGTTGTAAAGTATGCGTTGTAGTGGAATGCGTTGTAAATGTAGTTTCTAAAAATGCGTTGTGATGGCATGCGTTGTAAAATCATGCGTTGTAATGGATGCTGCGATGTAAAAACCGCGTTGTAAAGGCATGCGTTGTAATTGTTTGTGTTATAGCATCATATATTCAGTTCAGCCTCATTCAGACATGTCAACATTTTAAAAGTAGATATTTTGAAAACTAATTAGGGGAATGTATTTTGCCAATTGAAATACATTAAAGAAGAAGCAATTTCAGGTCAGAAACAGAAAAAGCCATTTTGGCTTAAACATTGGTAGTCTCAAGCTTCAATCAGGTGTGTTTGTCATATATGCTCATTGAAGAGAGTTTCAGTGTTCACATTTATAGGTGGGCACCTATTGTCACAAAAGCATTTTACCCTACTCCCCTGAACCATAATAAAGCCAAAAGTGGACTCCCATTGTCTCAATACAGGATAGACAAATAATAGCTGTATGTTGTATGAATTCTTTTTCTAAATAGGAAAGGCCAAGTAAAGTAAAGCAAAGCTGGTCAGGTGATCAATGCAACAGTGCAGTACAGTGAGAAAACCACAGTCCAATAAAGTGTATCTAATATAACCAAAGGAATACATTTTTTCTGACTGGATTTGTAAATGAAAAGAATGTTTACAACTATACATTTAGTTTTTTGCGTGTGTGAGAACCACAAAAACTGCCTGCTATGCTGAGGATAAAAGGTGTGATGCCACAGCAATACCTAAAAGAATATGAATGAAAATTAATGTTTTTATGAAAATTATGTTATGTATTTGATGGCAACAAACAGGTTGTTAAAAAAGCAAATGTTTAGTGAGGGAAATGTGAATCAGCTGTGCTATCATTTGTGAAAGATAAAAGTGTGTTTTCACTGAAAACACTATTCTTTGTTTACGATTCTTTAGCCTAAAATTAAAGAATTGAAGCTCACAACTGTTTGTAAATTTGGAAATGGGTGCACTGAAGAACAACCTCCATTTTGTGTGAACTGAGACTTAATGCAGGCAGAGGCAGTCCAAGATGGCCGCCGTGTTGAGGGAAATCTCACAGACGCGACTCTCTTTCTCTCACGGAGAACCAGCATAGGAAATAAATGTGCAAGGCAAATGAATGCAACAAGGGGGTGTGGATAGTAAACAATTTAGGAATGAATAGGAAAGGGAACAATACCGGGTGTATGTAATGAATATGAAGTGAGTGAAGTGTGGGACAGGGACAACCTGGAGAGTGTTGGGTAAGGTTGTTGTAAGGTTCAATCATTTGGCCAAAGCAAGAGTGACATGAGCCAGAACCGATCTGTGTATCTACAGCTTCTGTCACTTTTCATGTTCCTCTCTGAGAAGGGTGCTTGAAGCGGGGGCTGGGCAGGAAAGCTTTAGAATGTTGGCACAGAATACTGACACAGGGCATTCTTCTCTCAGAATGTCCATGCCAGCCTCTGCCCTGGTGGCAGAAGAGGTCAAAAGTTCAATTCAGCTGATAGAGATACCACTCAAAGTGTGTGCCCTCTTTCAGCCAGACTGCTGGATAAACTGCATATTACTTTTTGGCAATAACTGGGGCCTCCTAACAAGCAAAATACTTCTACAGTCTTCAACTAGTTCAGCCGGGAAACAACCTTTACATAGCAGTCATTACAACGCACTACCTACACAGCGCAGTCATTACAACGCAGCTGCCCTTACATCACATACCAGCACAACGCATGCCAATACAACGCATGTCACTACAACGCATGCCATTACAATGAATATCATTACAATGCATGCCATTACAACGCATTATGAGGTAAGTAATGGGGATTTTTTTGTTTTAGGGTGGGTATGGGTTCTGGGGTAAATGGGGATAGTATTTTTATCCCTACACTATCCAACACTTACCCAACTGTTGCACTCACTACAGTGGGAATAGAAATGTGTACCCCTACACTATCCCACACTTACCGTACTGTTGCACTCACTGGAGTGGGAATAGTAGTTTTTACCCCTACACTATCCAACACTTACACTACTCTTGCCATAAAAGTATTGCGCGTTGTAATGGCATGCGTTGTAATGGTATGTGTTGTAATGGAATGCGTTGTAAATGTAGTTTCTAAAAATGCGTTGTGATGGCATGCGTTGTAAAATCATGCATTGTAATGGATGCTGCGATGTAAAAAACGCGTTGTAAAGGCATGCGTTGTAATTGTTTGCGTTGTAACATCATATATTCAGTTCAGCCTCATTCAGACATGTCAACATTTTAAAAGTAGATATTTTGAAAACAAATTAGGGGGAATGTATTTTGCTAATTGAAATACAATAAAGAAGTAGCAATTTCAGGTCAGAATTCTGCAGTCTTCAACTAGTTCAGCCGGGAAACAACCTTTACATAGCAGTCATTACAACGCACTACCTTCACAACGCAGTCATTACAACGCAGCTGCCCTTACATCACATACCATTACAATGCATGCCATTACAACGCATGTCACTACAACGCATGCCACTACAATGAATATCATTACAACGCATGCCATTACAACGCATTATAAGGTAAGTAATGGGGATCTTTTAGTTTTAGGGTGGGTATGGGTTCTGGGGTACATGGGGATAGTATTTGTATCCCTACACTATCCAACACTATCCAACTTACCCCACTGTTGCACTCACAGGAGTGGGAATAGACATTTTTACCTCTACACTATCCAACACTTACCCTATTGTTGCACTCACTGGAGTGGGAATAGCAATTTTTACCCCTACGCTATCCAACCCTTACACTACTCTTGCCCTAAAAGTATTGCGTGTTGTAATGGCATGCGTTGTAAAGTATGCGTTGTAGTGGAATGCGTTGTAAATGTAGTTTCTAAAAATGCGTTGTGATGGCATGCGTTGTAAAATCATGCGTTGTAATGGATGCTGCGATGTAAAAAACGCGTTGTAAAGGCATGCGTTGTAATTGTTTGTGTTATAGCATCATATATTCAGTTCAGCCTCATTCAGACATGTCAACATTTTAAAAGTAGATATTTTGAAAACTAATTAGGGGAATGTATTTTGCCAATTGAAATACATTAAAGAAGAAGCAATTTCAGGTCAGAAACAGAAAAAGCCATTTTGGCTTAAACATTGGTAGTCTCAAGCTTCAATCAGGTGTGTTGTCATATATGCTCATTGAAGAGAGTTTCAGTGTTCACATTTATAGGTGGGCACCTATTGTCACAAAAGCATTTTACCCTACTCCCCTGAACCATAATAAAGCCAAAAGTGGACTCCCATTGTCTCAATACAGGATAGACAAATAATAGCTGTATGTTGTATGAATTCTTTTTCTAAATAGGAAAGGCCAAGTAAAGTAAAGCAAAGCTGGCCAGGTGATCAATGCAACAGTGCAGTACAGTGAGAAAACCACAGTCCAATAAAGTGTATCTAATATAACCAAAGGAATACATTTTTTCTGACTGGATTTGTAAATGAAAAGAATGTTTACAACTATACATTTAGTTTTTTGCGTGTGTGAGAACCACAAAAACTGCCTGCTATGCTGAGGATAAAAGGTGTGATGCCACAGCAATACCTAAAAGAATATGAATGAAAATTAATGTTTTTATGAAAATTATGTTATGTATTTGATGGCAACAAACAGGTTGATAAAAAAGCAAATGTTTAGTGAGGGAAATGTGAATCAGCTGTGCTATCATTTGTGAAAGATAAAAGTGTGTTTTCACTGAAAACACTATTCTTTGTTTACGATTCTTTAGCCTAAAATTAAAGAATTGAAGCTCACAACTGTTTGTAAATTTGGAAATGGGTGCACTGAAGAACAACCTCCATTTTGTGTGAACTGAGACTTAATGTAGGCAGAGGCAGTCCAAGATGGCCGCCGTGTTGAGGGAAATCTCACAGAGGCGACTCTCTTTCTCTCACGGAGAACCAGCATAGGAAATAAATGTGCAAGGCAAATGAATGCAACAAGGGGGTGTGGATAGTAAACAATTTAGGAATGAATAGGAAAGGGAACAATACCGGGTGTATGTAATGAATATGAAGTGAGTGAAGTGTGGGACAGGGACAACCTGGAGAGTGTTGGGTAAGGTTGTTGTAAGGTTCAATCATTTGGCCAAAGCAAGAGTGACAGGAGCCAGAACCGATCTCTGTATCTAAAGCTTCTGTCACTTTTCATGTTCCTCTCTGAGAAGGGTGCTTGAAGCGGGGGCTGGGCAGGGAAGCTTTAGAATGTTGGCACAGAATACTGACACAGGGCATTCTTCTCTCAGAATGTCCATGCCAGCCTCTGTCCTGGTGGCAGAAGAGGTCAAAAGTTCAACTCAGGTGATAGAGATACCACTCAAAGTGTGTGCCCTCTTTCAGCCAGACTGCTGCATAAACTGCATATTACTTTTTGGCAATAACTGGGCCCTCCTAACAAGCAAAATACTTCTACAGTCTTCAACTAGTTCAGCCGGGAAACAACCTTTACATAGCAATCATTACATTGCACTACCTACACAACGCAGTCATTACAACGCAGCTGCCCTTACATCACATACCATTACAATGCATGCCATTACAACGCATGTCACTACAACGCATGCCATTACAATGAATATCATTACAACGCATGCCATTACAACGCATTATAAGGTAAGTAATGGGGATTTTTTGTTTTAGGGTGGGTATGGGTTCTGGGCTTCATGGGGATAGTATTTTTATCCCTACACTATCCAACACTTACCCCACTGTTTCACTCACTAGAGTGGGAATAGAAATGTGTACCCCTACACTATCCAACACTTACCGTACTGTTGCACTCACTAGAGTGGGAATAGAAATGTGTACCCCTAGACTATCCAACACTTACCCTACTGTTGCACTCACTGGAGTGGGAATAGTAATTTTTACGCCTACGCTATCCAACACTTACACTACTCTTGCCCTAAAAGTATTGCCCATTGTAATGGCATGCGTTGTAATTGTATGCGTTGTAATGGAATGCATTGTATATGTAGTTTCTAAAAAATGCGTTGTGATGGCATGCGTTGTAAAATCATGCATTGTAATGGATGCTGCGATGTAAAAACCGCGTTGTAAAGGCATGCATTGAACTTGTTTGCGTTGTAACATCATATATTCAGTTCAGCCTCATTCAGACATGTCAACATTTTAAAAGTAGATATTTTGAAAGCAAATCAGGGGGAATGTATTTTGCCAATTGAAATACATTAAAGAAGAAGCAATTTCAGGTCAGAATTCTACAGTCTTCAACTAGTTCAGCTAGGAAACAATCTTTACATAGCAGTCATTACAACGCACTACCTTCACAACGCAGTCATTACAACGCAGCTGCCCTTACATCACATACCATTACAACGCATGCCAAACCAACGCATGTCACTACAACGCATGCCATTACAATGAATATCATTACAACGCATGCCATTAAAACGCATTATAAGGTAAGTAATGGGGATTTTTTTGTTTTAGGGTGGGTATGGGTTCTGGGGTACATGGGGATAGTATTTTTATCCCTACACTATCCAACACTATCCAACTTAGCCTACTGTTGCACTCACAGGAGTGGGAATAGACATGTTTACCCCTACACTATCCAACACTTACCCTACTGTTGCACTCACTAAAGTGTGAATAGCAATTTTTACTCCTACGCTATCCAACACTTACACTACTCTTGCCCTAAAAGTATTGCGAGTTGTAATGGCATGCGTTGTAAAGTATGCGTTGTAGTGGAATGCGTTGTAAATGTAGTTTCTAAAAATGCTTTGTGATGGCATGCGTTGTAAAATCATGCGTTGTAATGGATGCTGCGATGTAAAAACCGCGTTGTAAAGGCATGCGTTGTAATTGTTTGTGTTGTAACATCATATATTCAGTTCAGCCTCATTCAGACATGTCAACACTTTAAAAGTAGATATTTTGAAAACTAATTAGGGGGAATGTATTTTGCCAATTGAAATACATTAAAGAAGAAGCAATTTCAGGTCAGAAACAGAAAGTCATTTTGGCTTAAACATTGGTAGTCTCAAGCTTGAATCAGGTATGTTGGCATGTATGCTCATTGAAGAGAGTTTCAGTGTTCACATTTATAGGTGGGCACCTATTGTCACAAAAGCCTTTTACCCTACTCCCCTGAACCATACTAAAGCCAAAAGTGGACTCCCATTGTCTCAATACAGGGTAGACAAACAATAACTGTATGTTGTATGAAGTCATTTATTAAATAGGAAAGGTCAAGTAAAACAAAGCTGGCCAGGTGATCAATGCAACAGTGCAGTACAGTGAGAAAACCACAGTCCAATAAAGTGTATCTAATATAACCAAAGGAACACATTTTATCTGACTGGATTTGTAAATGAAAAGAATGTTTACAAATATACATTTAGTTTTTTGCCTGTGTGAGAACCACAAAAACTGCCTGCTATGCTGAGGATAAAAGGTGTGATGCCACAGCAATACCTAAAAGAACATGAATGAAAATTAATGTTTTTATGAAAATCATGTTATGTATTTGATGGCAACAAACATATTGTTAAAAAAGCAAATGTTTAGTGAGGGAATTGTGAATCAGCTGTGCTATCATTTGTGAAAGATAAAAGTGTGTTTTCACTGAAAACACAAATTTTTTGTTTACGATTCTTTAGCCTAAAATTAAAGAATTGAATCTCACAACTGTTTGTAAATTCGTATATGGGTGCACTGAAGAACAACCTCCATTTTGTGTGAACTGAGACTTAATGCAGTCAGAGACAGTCCAAGATGGCCGCCGTGTTGAGGGAAATCTCACCGAGGCCACTCTCTTACTCTCACAGAGAACCAGCATAGGAAATAAATGTGCAAGGCAAATGAATGCAACAAGGGGTGTGGATAGTAAATCATTTAGGAATGAATAGAAAAGGGAACAATACCGGGTGTATGTAATGAATATGAAGTGAGTGAAGTGAGGGACAGGGATAACCTGGAGAGTGTTGGGTAAGGTTGTTGTAAGGTTCAATCATTTTGCCAAAGCAAGAGTGACATGAGCCAGAACCGATCTCTGTATCTAAAGCTTCTGTCACTTTTCATGTTCCTCTCTGAGAAGGGTGCTTGAAGTGGGGGCTGGGCAGGGAAGCTTTAGATTGTTGGCACAGAATACTGACACAGGGCATTCTTCTCTCAGAATGTCCATGCCAGCCTCTGCCCTGGTGGGAGAAGAGGTCAAAAGTTCAACTCAGCTGATAGAGATACCACTCAAAGTGTGTGCCCACTTTCAGCCAGACTGCTGGATAAACTGCATATTACTTTTTGGCAATAACTGGGCCCTCCTAACAAGCAAAATATTTCTACAGTCTTCAACTAGTACAGCCGGGAATCAAACTTTACATAGCAGTCATTACATTGCACTACCTACACAACGCAGTTATTACAACGCAGCTGCCCTTACATCACATACCATTACAACGCATGCCATTACAACGCATGTCACTACAATGCATGCCATTACAATGAATATCATTACAACACATGCCATTACAACACATTATAAGGTAAGTAATGGGGATTTTTTTGTTTTAGGGTGGGTATGGGTTCTGGGGTACATGGGGATAGTATTTTTATCCCTACACTATCCAACCCTTACCCTACTGTTGCACTCACTGGAGTGGGAATAGAAATTTTTACACCTACACTATCCAACACATACCCTACTGTTGCACTCACTGGAGTGGGAATAGCAATTTTTACCCCTAGGCTATCCAACACTTACACTACTCTTGCCCTAAAAGTATTGCGTGTTGTAATGGCATGCGTTGTAAAGGTATGCGATGTACTGGAATGTGTTGTAAATGTAGTTTCTAAAAATGCGTTGTGATGTCATGCATTGTAAAACCATGCATTGTAATGGATGCTGCGATGTAAAAACCGCGTTGTAAAGGCATGCGTTGTAATTGTTTGCGTTGTAACATCATATATTCAGTTCAGCCTCATTCAGACATGTCAACATTTTAAAAGTAGATATTTTGAAAGCAAATTAGGGGGAATATATTTTGCCAATTGAAATACATTAAAGAAGAAACAATTTCAGGTCAGAATTCTACAGTCTTCAACTAGCTCAGCTGGGAAACAACCTTTACATAGCAGTCATTACAACGCACTACCTGCACAACGAAGTCATTACAACGCAGCTGCCCTTACAACACATACCATTATAACGCATGCCATTACAACGCATGTCACTACAATGCATGCCATTACAATGAATATCATTACAACGCATGACATTACAACGCATTATAGGGTAAGTAATGGGGATTTTTTAGTTTTAGGGTGGGTATGGGTTCTGGGGTACATGAAGATAGTATTTGTATCCCTACACTATCCAACACTATCCAACTTACCCTACAGTTGCACTCACTGGAGTGGGAATATACATTTTTACCCCTACACTATCCAACACTTACCCCATTGTTTCACTCACTAGAGTGGGAATAGAAATTTTTACCCCTACACTATCCAACACTTACCCTACTGTTGCACTCACTAGAGTGGGAATAGACATTTTTACCCCTACACTATCCAACACTTACCCTACTGTTGCACTCACTGGAGTGGGAATAGCAATTTTTACCCCTACGCTATCCAACACTTACACTACTCTTGCCCTAAAAGTATTGCGTGTTGTAATGGCATGCGTTGTAAAGGTATGCGTTGTAATGGAATGCATTGTAAATGTAGTTTCTAAAAATGCGTTGTGATGGCATGCGTTGTAAAATCATGCATTGTAATGGATGCTGCGATGTAAAAACCGCGTTGTAAAGGCATGCGTTGTAATTGTTTGCGTTGTAACATCATATATTCAGTTCAGCCTCATTCAGTCATGTCAACATTTTAAAAGTAGATATTGTGAAAGCAAATTAGGGGGAATGTATTTTGCCAATTGAAATACATTAAAGAAGAAGCAATTTCAGGTCAGAATTCTACAGTCTTCAACTAGTTCAGCCGGGAAACAACCTTTACATAGCAGTCATTACAACGCACTACCTTCACAACGCAGTCATTACAACGCAGCTGCCCTTACATCACATACCATTACAACGCATGCCATTACAATGCATGTCACTACAACGCATGCCATTACAATGAATATCATTACAACGCATGCCATTACAACGCATTATAAGGTAAGTAATGGGGATTTTTTTGTATTAGGGTGGGTATGGGTTCTGGGGTACATGGGGATAGTATTTTAAAACCCTACACTATCCAACACTATCCAACTTACCCTACTGTTGCACTCACTGGAGTGGGAATAGAAATTTTTACCCCTACACTATCCAACACTTACCCTACTGTTGCACTCACTGGAGTGGGAATAGCAATTTTTAAACCTACGCTACCCAACACTTACACTACTCTTGCCCTAAAAGTATTGCGTGTTGTAATGGCATGCGTTGTAAAGCTATGCGTTGTAATGGAATGCATTGTAAATGAATTTTCTAAAAATGCGTTGATGGCATGCGTTGTAAAATCATGCATTTTAATGATGCTGCGATGTAAAAACCGCGTTGTAAAGGCATGCATTGTAATTGTTTGCGTTGTAACATCATATATTCAGTTCAGCCTCATTCAGACATGTCAACATTTTAAAAGTAGATATTTTGAAAACAAATTAGGGGGAATGTATTTTGCCAATTGAAATACATTATAGAAGAAGCAATTTCAGGTCAGAAACAGAAAAAGCCATTTTGGATTAAACATTGGTAGTCTCAAGCTTGAATCCGGTATGTTGGCATGTATGCTCATTGAAGAGAGTTTCAGTGTACATATTTATAGGTGGGCACCTATTGTCACAAACGCCTTTTACCCTACTCCCCTGAATCATAATAAAACCAAAAGTGGACTCCCATTGTCTCAATACAGGGTAGACAAACAATAACTGTATGTTGTATGAAGTCATTTATTAAATAGGAAAGGCCAATTAAAACAAAGCTGGCCAGGTGATCAATGAAACAGTGCAGTACAGTGAGAAAACCACAGTCCAATAAAGTGTATCTAATATAACCAAAGGAACACATTTTTTCTGACTGGATTTGTAAATGAAAAGAATGTTTACAACTATACATTTAGTTTTTTGCCTGTGTGAGAAACCACAAAAACTGCCTGCTATGCTGAGGATAAAAGGTGTGATGCCACAGCAATACCTAAAAGAATATGAATGAAAATTAATGTTTTTATGAAAATCGTGTTATGTATTTGATGGCAACAAACATATTGTTAAAAAAGCAAATGTTTAGTGAGGGAAATGTGAATCAGCTGTGCTATCTTTTGTGAAAAGATAAAAGTGTGTTTTTACTGAAAACACTATTCTTTGTTTACGATTCTTTAGCCTAAAATAAAGAATTGAAGCTCACAACTGTTTGTAAATTTAGATATGGGTGAACTGAAGAACAACCTCCATTTTGTGTGAACTGAGACTTAAAGCAGTTAGAGGCAGTCCAAGATGGCTGCCGTGCTGAGGGAAATCTCACTGAGGCCACACTATTTCTCTCACAGAGAACCAGCATAGGAAATAAATGTGCAAGGCAAATGAATGTAACAAGGGGGTGTGGATAGTAAACAATTTAGGAATGAATATTAAAGTGAACAATACCGGGTGTATGTAATGAATATGAAGTGAGTGAAGTGAGGGACAGGGATAACCTGGAGAGTGTTGGGTAAGGTTGTTGTAAGGTTCAATCATTTGGCCAAAGCAAGAGTGACATGAGCCAGAACCGATCTCTGTATCTAAAGCTTCTGCCACTTTTCATGTTCCTCTCTGAGAAGGGTGCTTGAAGCGGGGGCTGGGCAGGGAAGCTTTAGAATGTTGGCACAGAATACTGACACAGGGCATTCTTCTCTCAGAATGTTCATGCCAGCCTCTGCCCTGGTGGCAGAAGAGGTCAAAAGTTCAACTCAGCTGATAGAGATACCACTCAAAGTGTGTGCCCTCTTTCAGCCAGACTGCTGGATAAACTGCATATTACTTTTTGGCAATAACTGGGGCCTCCAAACAAGCAAAATACTTCTACAGTCTTCAACTAGTTCAGCCAGGAAACAACCTTTACATAGTAGTCATTACATTGCACTATCTACACAATGCAGTTATTACAACGCAGCTGCCCTTACATCACATACCAGCTCAACGCATGCCAATACAACGCATGTCACTACAACGCATGCCATTACAATGAATATCATTACAACGCATTCCATTACAACGCATTATAAGGTAAGTAATGGGGATTTATTTGTTTTAGGGTGGGTATGGGTTCTGGGGTACATGGGGATAGTATTTTTATCCCAACACTATCCAACACTTACCCTACTGTTGCACTCACTGGAGTGGGAATAGAAATGTTTACCCCTACACTATCCAACACTTACCCTACTGTTGCACTCACTGGAGTGGGAATAGCAATTATTACCCCTACGCTATCCAACACTTACACTACTCTTGCCCTAAAAGTATTGTGTTTTGTAATGGCATGCGTTGTAAAGGTATGCGATGTAATGGAAAGTGTTGTAAATGTAGTTTCTAAAAATAGGTTGTGATGGCATGCGTTGTAAAACCATGCATTGTAATGGATGCTGCGATGTAAAAACCGCGTTGTAAAGGCATGCGTTGTAATTGTTTGCGTTGTAACATCATATATTCAGTTCAGCCTCATTCAGACATGTCAACATTTTAAAAGTAGATATTTCGAAAGCAAATTAGGGGGAATGTATTTTGCCAATTGAAATACATTAAAGAAGAAACAATTTCAGGTCAGAATTCTACAGTCTTCAACTAATTCAGCCGGGAAACAACCTTTACATAGCAGTCATTACAAGGCACTACCTTCACAATGCAGTCATTACAACGCAGCTGCCCTTACAACGCACACCATTATAACGCATGCCATTACAACGTATGTCACTACAACGCAAGCCATTACAATGAATATCATTACAACGCATGCCATTACAACGCATTATATGGTAAGTAGTGGGGATTTTTTAGTTTTAGGGTGGGTATGGGTTTTGGGGTTCATGGGGATAGTATTCTTATACCTACACTATCTAATACTTACCCTCCTGTTGCACTCACTGGAGTGGGAATAGAAATGTGTACCCCTACACTGTCCAACACTTACCCTACTGTTGCACTCACTAGAGTGGGAATAGAAATGTGTACCCCTACACTATCCAACACTTACCCTACTGTTGCACTCACTGGAGTGGGAATAGTAATTTTTACCTCTACGCTATCTAACACTTACCCTACTCTTGCCCTAAAAGTATTGTGCGTTGTAATGGCATGCGTTGTAATGGCATGCGTTGTAATGGCATGCGTTGTAAATTTAGTTTCTAAAAAAGCGTTGTGAGGGCAGGCGTTGTAAAATCATGCGTTGTAATGGATGCTGCGATGTAAAAGGCACGTTCTAAAGGAATGCATTGAAACTGTTTGCGTTGTAACATCATATATTCAGTTCAGCCTCATTCAGACATGTCAACATTTTAAAAGTAGATATTTTGAAAGCAAATTAGGGGGAATGTATTTTGCCAATTGAAATACATTAAAGAAGAAGTAATTTCAGGTCAGAATTCTACAGTCTTCAACTAGTTCAGCCGGGAAACAACCTTTACATAGCAGTCATTACAACGCACTACCTACACAACGCAGTCATTACAACGAAGCTGCCCTTACTATACATACCATTACAACGCATGCCATTACAACGCATGTCACTACAACGCATGCCATTACAATGAATATCATTACAACGCATGCCATTACAACGCATTATAAGGTAAGTAATGGGGATTTTTTTAGTTTTAGGGTGGGTATGGGTTCTGGGGTACATGAAGATAGTATTTTTATCCCTACACTATCCAACACTATCCAACTTACCCTACAGTTGCACTCAATGGAGTGGTAATAGAAACTTTTACCCCTACTCTATCCAACACTTACCCTACTGTTGCACTCACTAGAGTGGGAATAGACATTTTTACCCCTACACTATCCAACACTTACCCTACTGTTGCACTCACTGGAGTGGGTATAGCAATTTTTACCCCTACGCTATCCAACACTTACACTACTCTTGCCCTAAAAGTATTGCATGTTGTAATGGCATGCGTTGTAAAGGTATGCGTTGTAATGGAATGCATTGTAAATGTAGTTTCTAAAAATGCGTTGTGATGGCATGCGTTGTAAAATCATGCATTGTAATGGATGCTGCGATGTAAAAACCGCGTTGTAAAGGCATGCATTGTAATTGTTTGCGTTGTAACATCATATATTCAGTTCAGCCTCATTCAGACATGTCAACATTTTAAAAGTAGATATTGTGAAAGCAAATTAGGGGGAATGTATTTTGCCAATTGAAATACATTAAAGAAGAAGCAATTTCAGGTCAGAATTCTACAGTCTTCAACTAGTTCAGCCGGGAAACAACCTTTACATAGCAGTCATTACAACGCACTACCTTCACAACGCAGTCATTACAACGCAGCTGCCCTTACATCACATACCATTACAACGCATGCCATTACAATGCATGTCACTACAACGCATGCCATTACAATGAATATCATTACAACGCATGCCATTACAACGCATTATAAGGTAAGTAATGGGGATTTTTTTGTATTAGCGTGGATATGGGTTCTGGGGTACATGGGGATAGTATTTTAAAACCCTACACTATCCAACACTATCCAACTTACCCTACTGTTGCACTCACTGGAGTGGGAATAGAAATTTTTACCCCTACACTATCCAACACTTACCCTACTGTTGCACTCACTGGAGTGGGAATAGCAATTTTTACCCCTACGCTATCCAACACTTACACTACTCTTGCCCTAAAAGTATTGCGTGTTGTAATGGCATGCGTTGTAAAGCTATGCGTTGTAATGGAATGCATTGTAAATGTATTTTCTAAAAATGCGTTGTGATGGCATGCGTTGTAAAATCATGCATTTTAATGATGCTGCGATGTAAAAACTGCGTTGTAAAGGCATGCGTTGTAATTGTTTGCGTTGTAACATCATATATTCAGTTCAGCCTCATTCAGACATGTCAACATTTTAAAAGTAGATATTTTGAAAACGAATTAGGGGGAATGTATTTTGCCAATTGAAATACATTAAAGAAGAAGCAATTTCAGGTCAGAATCAGAAAAAGCCATTTTGGATTAAACATTGGTAGTCTCAAGCTTGAATCCGGTATGTTGGCATGTATGCTCATTGAAGAGAGTTTCAGTGTACACATTTATAGGTGGGCACCTATTGTCACAAAAGCCTTTTACCCTACTCCCCTGAATCATAATAAAGCCAAAAGTGGACTCCCATTGTCTCAATACAGGGTAGGCAAACAATAACTGTATGTTGTATGAAGTCATTTATTAAATAGGAAAGGCCAATTAAAACAAAGCTGGCCAGGTGATCAATGAAACAGTGCAGTACAGTGAGAAAACCACAGTCCAATAAAGTGTATCTAATATAACCAAAGGAACACATTTTTTCTGACTGGATTTGTAAACGAAAAGAATGTTTACAACTATACATTTAGTTTTTTGCCTGTGTGAGAAACCACAAAAACTGCCTGCTATGCTGAGGATAAAAGGTGTGATGCCACAGCAATACCTAAAAGAATATGAATGAAAATTAATGTTTTTATGAAAATCGTGTTATGTATTTGATGGCAAGAAACATATTGTTAAAAAAGCAAATGTTTAGTGAGGGAAATGTGAATCAGCTGTGCTATCTTTTGTGAAAGATAAAAGTGTGTTTTCACTGAAAACACTATTCTTGGTTTACTATTCTTTAGCCTAAAATTAATGAATTGAATCTCACAACTGTTTGTAAATTTAGATATGGGTGCACTGAAGAACAACTCCATTTTGTGTGAACTGAGACTTAATGCAGTCAGAGGCAGTCCAAGATGGCTGCCGTGCTGAGGGAAATCTCACTGAGGCCACTCTATTTCTCTCACAGAGAACCAGCATAGGAAATAAATG
The DNA here is from genome assembly GCF_964261635.1 of Lissotriton helveticus. NCBI lineage: Eukaryota > Metazoa > Chordata > Amphibia > Caudata > Salamandridae > Lissotriton > Lissotriton helveticus. Next base: position 625,938,327 of record NC_136065.1, on the reverse strand, counting down.
TGCAAGGCAAATGAATGTAACAAGGGATGTGGATAGTAAATCATTTAGGAATGAATAGAAAAGGGAACAATACCGGGTGTATGTAACGAATATGAAGTGAGTGAAGTGAGGGACAGGGATAACCTGGAGAGTGTTGGGTAAGGTTGTTGTAAGGTTCAATCATTTGGCCAAAGCAAGAGTGACAGGAGCCAGAACCGATCTCTGTATCTAAAGCTTCTGTCACTTTTCATGTTCCTCTCTGAGAAGGGTGCTTGAAGCGGGGGCTGGGCAGGGAAGCTTTAGAATGTTGGCACAGAATACTGACACAGGGCATTCTTCTCTCAGAATGTCCATGCCAGCCTCTGCCCTGGTGGCAGAAGAGGTCAAAAGTTCAACTCAGCTGATAGAGATACCACTCAAAGTGTGTGCCCTCTTTCAGCCAGACTGCTGGATAAACTGAATATTACTTTTTGGCAATAACTGGGCCCTCCTAACAAGCAAAATACTTCTACAGTCTTCAACTAGTTCAGCCGGGAAACAACCTTTACATAGCAGTCATCACATTGCACTAACTACACAACGCAGTCATTACAACGCAGCTGCCCTTACATCAAATACCATTACAACGCATGCCATTACAACGCATGTCACTACAACGCATGCCATTACAATGAATATCATTACAACACATGCCATTACAACGCATTATAAGGTAAATAATGGGGATTTTTTTGTTTTAGGGTGGGTATGGGTTCTGGGGTACATGGGGATAGTATTTTTATCCCTACACTATCCAACACTTACCCCATTGTTGCACTCACTAGAGTGGGAATAGAAATGTGTACCCCTACACTGCCCAACACTTACCCTACTGTTGCACTCACTGGAGTGGAAATAGAAATGTGTACCCCTACACTATCCAACACTTACCCTACTGTTGCACTCACTGGAGTGGAAATAGAAATGTGTACCCCTACGCTATCCAACACTTACACTACTCTTGCCCTAAAAGTATTGCGCGTTGTTATGGCATGCGTTGTAATGGTATGCGTTGTAATGGAATGCATTGTAAATGTAGTTTCTAAAAATGTGTTGTGATGGCATGTGTTGTAAAATCATGCATTGTAATGGATGCTGCGATGTAAAAACCACGTTGTAAAGGCATGCGTTGTAATTGTTTGCGTTGTAACATCATATATTTAGTTCAGCCTCATTCAGACATGTCAACATTTTAAAAGTAGATATTTTGAAAGCAAATTAGGGGGAATGTATTTTGCCAATTGAAATATATTAAAGAAGAAGCAATTTCAGGTCAGAATTCTACAGTCTTCAACTAGTTCAGCCGGGAAACAACCTTTACATAGCAGTCATTACAACGCACTACCTTCACAGCGCAGTCATTACAACGCAGCTGCCCTTACAGCACATACCATTACAACGCATGCCATTACAACGCATGTCACTACAACGCATGCCATTACAATGAATATCATTACAACGCATGCCATTACAACGCATTATAAGGTAAGTAATGGGGATTTTTTTGTTTTAGGGTGGGTATGGGTTCTGGCGTACATGGGGATAGTATTTTTATCCCTACACTATCCTACACTATCCAACTTACCCTACAGTTGCACTTACTGGAGTGGGAATAGACATTTTTACACCTATACTATCCAACACTTACCCTACTGTTGCACTCACTGGAGTGGGAATAGCAATTTTTACCCCTACGCTATCCAACACTTACGCTACTCTTGTCCTAAAAGTATTGCGTGTTGTAATGGTATGCGTTGTAAAGGTATGCGTTGTAATGGAATGCATTGTAAATGTAGTTTCTAAAAATGCGTTGTGATGGCATGTTTTGTAAAATCATGCATTGTAATGGATGCTGCGATGTAAAAAACCTTGTTGTAAAGGCATGCGTTGTAATTGTTTGCGTTGTAACATCATATATTCAGTTCAGCCTGATTCAGTCATGTCAACATTTTAAAAGTAGATATTGTGAAAGCAAATTAGGGGGAATGTATTTTGCCAATTGAAATACATTAAAGAAGAAGCAATTTCAGGTCAGAATTCTACAGTCTTCAACTAGTTCAGCCGGGAAACAACCTTTACATAGCAGTCATTACAACGCACTACCTTCACAACGCAGTCATTACAACGCAGCTGCGCTTACAACACATACCATTATAACGCATGCCATTACAAAGTATGTCACTACAACGCATGCCATTACAATGAATATCATTACAATGCATGCCATTACAACGCATTATAAGGTAAGTCGTGGGGATTTTTTAGTTTTAGGGTGGGTATGGGTTTTGGGGTTCATGGAGATAGTATTCTTATCCCTACACTATCCAATACTTACACTCCTGTTGCACTCACTGGAGTGGGAATAGAAATGTATACCCCTACACTACCTAAAACTTACCCTACTGTTGCACTCACTGGAGTGGGAATAGTAATTTTTACCCCTACGCTATCTAACACTTACCCTACTCTTGCCCTAAAAGTATTGCGTGTTGTAATGGTATGCGTTGTAAAGGTATGCGTTGTAATGGAATGCATTGTAAATGTAGTTTCTAAAAATGCGTTGTGATGGCATGTTTTGTAAAATCATGCATTGTAATGGATGCTGCGATGTAAAAAACCTTGTTGTAAAGGCATGCGTTGTAATTGTTTGCGTTGTAACATCATATATTCAGTTCAGCCTGATTCAGTCATGTCAACATTTTAAAAGTAGATATTGTGAAAGCAAATTAGGGGGAATGTATTTTGCCAATTGAAATACATTAAAGAAGAAGCAATTTCAGGTCAGAATTCTACAGTCTTCAACTAGTTCAGCCGGGAAACAACCTTTACATAGCAGTCATTACAACGCACTACCTTCACAACGCAGTCATTACAACGCAGCTGCGCTTACAACACATACCATTATAACGCATGCCATTACAAAGTATGTCACTACAACGCATGCCATTACAATGAATATCATTACAATGCATGCCATTACAACGCATTATAAAGTAAGTCGTGGGGATTTTTTAGTTTTAGGGTGGGTATGGGTTTTGGGGTTCATGGAGATAGTATTCTTATCCCTACACTATCCAATACTTACACTCCTGTTGCACTCACTGGAGTGGGAATAGAAATGTATACCCCTACACTACCTAAAACTTACCCTACTGTTGCACTCACTGGAGTGGGAATAGTAATTTTTACCCCTACGCTATCTAACACTTACCCTACTCTTGCCCTAAAAGTATTGTGCGTTGTAATGGCATGCATTGTAATGGTATGCGTTGTAATGGAATGCGTTGTAAATTTAGTTTCTAAAAATGCGTTGTCAGGGCATGCGTTGTAAAATCATGCGTTGTAATGGATGCTGCGATGTAAAAGGCACGTTCTAAAGGCATGCGTTGTGACTGTTTGCGTTGTAACATCAGATATTTGGTTTAGCCTCATTCAGACATGTCAACATTTTAAAAGTAGATATTTTGGAATCAAATTAGGGGGAATGCATTTTGCCAATTGATAAAAATTAAAGAAGAAGCAATGTCAGGTCGGAAACAGGTAAAGCCATTTTGGCTTAAACATTAGTAGTCTCAAGCTTGAACCAGGTATGTTGGCATGTAGGCTCATTGAAGAGAGTTTAAGTGTTCGCATTTATAGGACGGCACCTATCATCACAAAAGCCTTTTACCCTACTCCCCTGAACCACAATAAAGCCAAAAGTGGACTCCCATTGTCTCAATACAGGGTAGGCAAACAAAAGCTGTATCTTGTATGAAGTCATTTATTAAATAGGAAAGGCCAAGTAAAACAAATCTGGCTAGGTGATCAATGCAACATTGCAGAACAGTGAGAAAACCACAGTCCAATAATTTGTATCTAATATAACCAAAGGAACACGTTTTTTCTGACTGGATTTGTAAATGAAAAGCATGTTTACAACCATACATTTTGGTTTTTTGCCTGTGTGAGAACCACAAAAACTCCCTGCTATGCTGAGGATAAAAGGTGTGATGCCACAGCAATACCTAAAAGAACATGAATGAAAATTAATGTTTTTATGAAAAGCATGTTATGTATTTGATGGCAACAAACATATTGTTAAAAAAGCAAATGTTTAGTGAGGGAAATGTGAATCAGCTGTGCTATTATTTGTGAAAGATAAAAGTGTGTTTTCTCTGAAAACACTATTCTTTGTTTACGATTCTTTAGCCTAAAATTAAAGAATTGAAGCTCACAACTGTTTGTAAATTTGGAAATGGGTGCATTAAAGAACAACCTCCATTTTGTGTGAACTGAGACTTAATGCAGTCAGAGGCAGTCCAAGATGGCCGCTGTGTTGAGGGAAATCTTACTGAGGCCACTCTCTTTCTCTCACAGAGAACCAGCATAGGAAATAAATGTGCAAGGCAAATGAATGCAACAAGGGGTGTGGATAGTAAATAATTTAGGAATGAATAGAAAAGGGAACAATACCGGGTGTATGTAATGAATATGACGTGAGTGAAGTGAGGGACAGGGATAACCTGGAGAGTGTTGGGTAAGGTTGTTGTAAGGTTCAATCATTTGGCCAAAGCAAGAGTGACATGAGCCAGAACCGATCTCTGTATCTAAAGCTTCTGTCACTTTTCATGTTCCTCTCTGAGAAGGGTGCTTGAAGCGGGGGCTGGGCAGGGAAGCTTTAGAATGTTGGCACAGAATACTGACACAGGGCATTCTTCTCTCAGAATGTCCATGCCAGCCTCTGTCCTGGTGGCAGAAGAGGTCAAAAGTTCAACTCAGCTGATAGAGATACCACTCAAAGTGTGTGCCCTCTTTCAGCCAGACTGCTGGATAAACTGCATATTACTTTTTGGCAATAACTGGGCCCTCCTAACAAGCAAAATACTTCTACAGTCTTCAACTAGTTCAGCCGGGAAACAACCTTTACATAGCAGTCATTACATTGCACTACCTACACAACGCAGTCATTACAACGCAGCTGCCCTTACATCACATACCATTACAACGCATGCCATTACAACGCATGTCACTACAACGCATGCCATTACAATGAATATCATTACAACGCATATCATTACAACGCATTATAAGGTAAGTAATGGGGATTTTTTTGTTTTAGGGTGGGTATGGGTTCTGGGGTACATGGGGATAGTATTTTTATCCCTACACTATCCAACACTTACCCCACTGTTGCACTCAGTAGAGTGGGAATAGAAATGTGTACCCCTACACTATCCAACACTTACCCTACTGTTGCACTCACTAGAGTGGAAATAGAAATGTGTACCCCTACACTATCCAACACTTACCCTACTGTTGCACTCACTGGAGTGGGAATAGTAATTTTTACCCCTACGCTATCCAACACTTACACTACTCTTGCCCTAAAAGTATTGCGCGTTGTAATGGCATGCGTTGTAATGGTATGCGTTGTAATGGAATGCGTTGCAAATGTAGTTTCTAAAAATGCGTTGTGATGGCATGTGTTGTAAAATCATGCATTGTAATGGATGCTGCGATGTAAAAACCACGTTGTAAAGGCATGCGTTGTAATTGTTTGCGTTGTAACAGCATATATTCAGTTCAGCCTCATTCAGACATGTCAACATTTTAAAACTAGATATTTTGAAAGCAAATTAGGGGGAATGTATTTTGCCAATTGAAATACATTAAAGAAGAAGCAATTTCAGGTCAGAATTCTACAGTCTTCAACTAGTTCAGCCGGGAAACAACCTTTACATAGCAGTCATTACAACGCACTACCTTCACAGCGCAGTCATTACAACGCAGCTGCCGTAACATCACATACCATTACAACGCATGCCATTACAACGCATGTCACTACAACGCATGCCATTACAATGAATATCATTACAACGCATGCCATTACAACGCATTATAAGGTAAGTAATGGGGATTTTTTTGTTTTAGGGTGGGTATGGGTTCTGGGGTACATGGGGATAGTATTTTTATCCCTACACTATCCTACACTATCCAACTTACCCTACAGTTGCACTTACTGGAGTCGGAATATACATTTTTAGCCCTACACTATCCAATACTTACCCTACTGTTGCACTCACTGGAGTGGGAATAGACATTTTTACACCTACACTATCCAACACTTACACTACTCTTGCCCTAAAAGTATTGCGTGTTGTAATGGCATGCGTTGTAAAGGTATGCGTTGTAATGGAATGCTTTGTAAATGTAGTTTCTAAAAATGCGTTGTGATGGCATGTTTTGTAAAATCATGCATTGTAATGGATGCTGCGATGTAAAAACCGCGTTGTAAAGGCATGCGTTGTAATTGTTTGCGTTGTAACATTATATATTCAGTTCAGCCTCATTCAGTCATGTCAACATTTTAAAAGTAGATATTGTGAAAGCAAATTAGGGGGAATGTATTTTGCCAATTGAAATACATTAAAGAAGAAGCAATTTCAGGTCAGAATTCTAAAGTCTTCAACTAGTTCAGCCGGGAAACAACCTCTACATAGCAGTCATTACAACGCACTACCTTCACAACGCAGTCATTACAACGCAGCTGCCCTTACATCACATACCATTACAACGCATGCAATTACAATGCATGTCACTACAACGCATGCCATTACAATGAATATCATTACAACGCATGCCATTACAACGCATTATAAGGTAAGTAATGGGGATTTTTTTGTTTTAGGGTGGGTATGGGTTCTGGGGTACATGGGGCTAGTATTTTAAAACCCTACACTATCCAACACTATCCAACTTACCCTACTGTTGCACTCACTGGAGTGGGAATATACATTTTTACCCCTACACTATCCACCACTTACCCTACTGTTGCACTCACTGGAGTGGGAATAATAATTTTTACCCCTACGCTATCTAACACTTACACTACTCTTGCCCTAAAAGTATTGTGCATTGTAATGGTATGCGTTGTAATGGAATGCGTTGCAAATGTAGTTTCTAAAAATGCGTTGTGATGGCATGCGTTGTAAAATCATGTGTTGTAATGGATGCTGCGATGTAAAAGCCACGTTGTAAAGGCATGCGTTGTAACTGTTTGCGTTGTAACATCATATATTCGGTTCAGCCTCATTCAGACATGTCAACATTTTAAAAGTAGATATTTTGGAAACAAACTAGGGGGAATGTATTTTGCCAATTGATATACATTAAAGAAGGAGCAATTTCAGGTTGGAAACAGATAAAGCCATTTAGGCTTAAACATTGGTAGTCTCAAGCTTGAACCAGGTATGTTGGCATGTATGCTCATTGAAGAGAGTTTAAGTGTTCGCATTTATAGGATGGCACCTCTCGTCACAAAATCCTTTTACCCTACTCCCCTGAACCACAATAAAGCCAAAAGTGGACTCCCATTGTCTCAATACAGGGTAGGCAAACAAAAGCTGTATCTTGTATGAAGTCATTTATTAAATAGGAAAGGCCAAGAACAACAAATCTGGCCAGGTGATCAATGCAACAGTGCAGAACAGTGAGAAAACCACAGTCCAATAATTTGTATCTAATATAACCAAAGGAACACGTTTTTTCTGACTGGATGTGTAAATGAAAAGCATGTGTACAACTATACATTTTGGTTTTCGCCTGTGTGAGAACCACAATAACTGCCTCCTATGCTGAGGATAAAAGGTGTGATGCCACAGCAATACCTAAAAGAATATGAATGAAAATTAATGTTTTTATGAAAATCATGTTATGTATTTGATGGCAACAAAAACATTGTTAAAAAAGCAAATGTTTAGTGAGGGAATTGTGAATCAGCTGTGCTATCATTTGTGAAAGATAAAAGTGTGTTTTCACTGAAAACACTAACCTTTGTTTACGATTCTTTAGCTAAAATTAAAGAATTGAAGCTCACAGCTGTTTGTAAATTTGTATATGGGTGCACTGAAGACCAACCTCCATTTTGTGTGAACTGAGACTTAATGCAGTCAGAGGCAGTCCAAGATGGCCGCCGTGCTGAGGGAAATCTCACTGAGGCCACTCTCTTTCTCTCACAGAGAACCAGCATAGGAAATAAATGGGCAAGGCAAATGAATGCAACAAGGGGGTGTGAATAGTAAACCATTTAGGAATGAATAGAAAAGGGAACAAAAAGAGGCTTAATAGAAGGATGGGCAGTTAATAGGTGAGATTATCAAAAGGAGAGGATGAGAGAATTGATAAATATGTAAGCAAATGGACAACAACTGAGTCAGTATGATGCAATATGAAACTTGGCAATTAAGAGAAATATATCCAGACACCAAACTGAGCAAAAAAGGCCATGGAATAGAATCAGTACCTGACACAACACTTTTAAATGTGCTGCATATGAAGAACATTGCACCACTATGTGCAGTGCAGACCTTAACGGGTAGATGACTACAACTGAGACAAAGAAAGGGCATGAACAAAACAATAAAATGTGTGCATTGACAGACAATGACTAAATGGTACAACAGAAAACATTCAAAATTGAAACAAAGTGAAGAGATTTCCATGGAGATGTCCAGTCTAAACCTGAAACAAGAATGACAACAAAATGAACAGTTTCTGTAAGTCTTAATGCCAGGGACCAGTGAAGAGACCAGACTTTTAGGGGTTAAGACACCAACTTTGCTTTTATCTACCACCGTTACTCAAGGAAAACACTTCTAAGAAGGGGAACACATGTGACAGTGGCATTCACAACTCAAAATTAGCACGAGCACAGACACCAATGGCCACAACTGTAAATAGGATTATGGATCTGGTAAACAACATATTATTTAGCAACAATAGTGTATCACTGACAACTTTGCTTTGGAAAGCTGCTGTAAGGAAATTGCCTTAGCCTGTCTTGCATCTACACTGACCTGCAGCAACAACATTCCCTTAACCAAACTACTTATTACAATATCCAGGGAAAATCCTTTTGGGGTTGTAAACGTGCAAGGTACACTCGCACACAAGTCAACTGGTATTTTACATTTCTCATTATGAGTGGTTAAGTTGGTGTTAATGGTGTGCCTGCTTGTGCCTGAAGCTTATGCTGAATAGACATGAGCTGTCTTGCACAAGGTGGGAATCCACAGTGACACTTGGAGTTCATTTACCAAAAAGTAGAGCTTATCTGTGTGATAGAGACAATAATCAATATTTGTCTATGTATTGATAATCATTACTGAACAGTGCATAACAGGGGCCTAGTTAGACCCTCTTGTATGACCTGTAACGGGATGCTTTGCTAGGTCACGATATTGGCTTCAATGCACTGCCTTTAGATCTACTCCTGCAGCAACTATGATTGAAGGACAACTAGACTGATGCCAGCTTGTAGAGGCCAACCAGTTGTGCCTATGTTACATGTAGTCAGCGGCAAACTGAGTTCTAAAGTTGTATTTGGGTATCTGGCTCTGTATGGTTATACAAAGTGCCTCTCTAACTCTGTCTTCTGAGTCACTGTGATTTTAGACAAGCCCATTGTAAGCGTGAGCACGATGTTCATGGGTCAGATCAAGCCAAGGAATCACAAGCATGAGTGTAGCTGTATCACAAGGTGGACAAGAGCCACCTCAACCCGATTGTGAAGCTTGAAGGAGGACGTCTGAAGCAGGGCCCCTAGCTCAGAAGGGGAAATCCTCACAGATCCACGGGGTAGGAGGGAATAATGTGTAATGCTGCTTACTGCTTACAGGCTCTGTTAAAAAATCAAGCCTTGACCCTTCAGACCTGGGAAACTATCGCCCTATCTTGTTGCTCCCTGGAGTTAGTAAAATTACTGAAAAATATATATTTTTAATTTAATACTATGAAAAAAAGGTACAGTGTGGGGACCAGCAAGGTCCAAGTGACTTGCCACAAGAAGAAAAGTCAGAGTAGGCCCATTCAAACAGGGGAGCCCACTGGAATGAAAGAAGACCCTCAAGAGGACCCGCAGGCTGGGAGGCACTGGAGTCGTAAGAGGACCTCAAGCAGCTCACCAAAGATGCAGGCCCACGGTGCAAGAGATGCGGTGAGGACAAAGATCTTAGTCACAGCCGATGCTTGTGGTTGATGACTACTTGGAGCCTGAAGATCTCTGAGGAAGAGAGCTAACAAGCCTTTGCAACGACAAGTCAACCCGGTGCACAGGGGTTTGGTTCCTGCAGTTCCGACGAGGGATACTGGCCTCAAACTCGTGGAGAAGACAGGGCAGGCCTCAAGGGAGTTGTAGAACCACCACCTGTGTTGCTGAGCCTTCTGGAGTCCTTGGGAGCCCAGGAGCAGCAGACCGGTTAGATTAGTTGTGGTGCTTGCAGATGCAGGGAAGTGACTCTTTCACTTCAAGGGATAATCCTTCAGGTGTATTGGATGTCCACAGGCCTTGGAAGGTTCCTGTATGGAGCACAGGCACAGACGTTACAGTGGATGAGCAGGACAACGAGACCAGCAGCAGCAGAAGTCTTCCCAGCTGCAGTCTCGATGTCCAGAGCAAACGTCCATCGAAGTACAGAGTGCCCAGACGGTTAAAGATGAAGTGGTGTCTGATCTGAATCTTGTCCCACAATGAATCTAGGGGCCCACCCATAGGTAAGCTCTTACGTACCCTAAGGAAAGGGTTGGGACGATTCAGGGGTCCCTCCCATAGGAGGGGCTGCACAATGGGGCAGATACTCCCATATCCTTTGTCCAGTTTATCGCCAGAGTGGCAGCCAACGGCTCCCTGAACTGGTTTGAAGTGGACTATGCAAAGAGGGCACCAAGTGTGCCCTTCAAGTAGTCTTAGTGGCACTGGCAAGCGCCCCTACCCTGTCCCAATATACTAAGCCCTGTCTGGGAGGAGGTCACACCTCCCTGTGACAAGATATCTATTGTTCTGCCTTCCCCTGCTCGAGCTTGGCTCAGCAGCATTAAGGCAGAAACATGTCTCTGGTCGGCAGCAGCCCTAGCATGCTGTCCGGTTCTGAAAGACTGGTACAGGGAGCACTGAGGGCCTCCCGGAGGAGATTCACAGTACATGGAGTCATATCTCTCACACAAACAGTGTGGGGGTATGATTCCAACATGTTTGATACCAAACACAGCATGGTTTGTTCTGGATAATTTGGAGATGGTCATTGTGTAATGACGCATGGCCACTCTATATATAATAATGGCTGATGTACTTACAACTCGGTGAATGGACTCAAAAGGTTGTAGGGGTGTCCTGCTCATGCAGGGGTACCCTCACACTTAGAACCAAGCACCCTGCCTTCGGGATTGAAAGGCATGCCTAAGGGGGTGACTTATATGTTTCAAGTGCAGTGACCTCAGATATAGAGAAACACAGGCTGCAATGGCAGGTCTACAGTCACACTTTGAGTGTTCTCTCATGAGTGGCATAATACATGATTCAACCCATGGGAGGCCCCTAGTGTGCCTATGCCTTGGGTACCTCAGTGCCATATATTTGGGACTTACAAGTGTACACCAGTAGCCAATCTGGGATGTACCCAAGTCCTCACCATATCCAATTCAGGGGAAAAAATCACAGAGACTGGGGTCTTGATTAGCAGATCCCAGTCAGACTTGGCAGAAACATCAAAGATCTTAGTCACAGCCGATGCTTGTGGTTGATGACTACTTGGAGCCTGAAGATCTCTGAGGAAGAGAGCTAACAAGCCTTTGCAACGACAAGTCAACCCGGTGCACAGGGGTTTGGTTCCTGCAGTTCCGACGAGGGATACTGGCCTCAAACTCGTGGAGAAGACAGGGCAGGCCTCAAGGGAGTTGTAGAACCACCACCTGTGTTGCTGAGTCTTCTGGAGTCCTTGGGAGCCCAGGAGCAGCAGACCGGTTAGATTAGTTGTGGTGCTTGCAGATGCAGGGAAGTGACTCTTTCACTTCAAGGGATAATCCTTCAGGTGTATTGGATGTCCACAGGCCTTGGAAGGATCCTGTATGGAGCACAGGCACAGACGTTACAGTGGATGAGCAGGACAACGAGACCAGCAGCAGCAGAAGTCTTCCCAGCTGCAGTCTCGATGTCCAGAGCAAACGTCCATCGAAGTACAGAGTGCCCAGACGGTTAAAGATGAAGTGGTGTCTGATCTGAATCTTGTCCCACAATGAATCTAGGGGCCCACCCATAGGTAAGCTCTTACGTACCCTAAGGAAAGGGTTGGGACGATTCAGGGGTCCCTCCCATAGGAGGGGCTGCACAATGGGGAGGATACTCCCATATCCTTTGTCCAGTTTTGCACCAGAGTGGCAGCCAACGGCTCCCTGAACTGGTTTGAAGTGGACTATGCAAAGAGGGCACCAAGTGTGCCCTTCAAGTAGTCTTAGTGGCACTGGCAAGCGCCCCTACCCTGTCCCAATATACTAAGCCCTGTCTGGGAGGAGGTCACACCCCCCTGTGACAAGATATCTATTGTTCTGCCTTCCCCTGCTCGAGCTTGGCTCAGCAGCATGAGGGCAGAAACATGTCTCTGGCCGGCAGCAGCCCTAGCATGCTGTCCGGTTCTGAAAGACTGGTACAGGGAGCACTGAGGGCCTCCCGGAGGAGATTCACAGTACATGGAGTCATATCTCTCACACAAACAGTGTGGGGGTATGATTCCAACATGTTTGATACCAAACACAGCATGGTTTCTTCTGGATAATTTGGAGATGGTCATTGTGTAATGACGCATGGCCACTCTATATATAATAATGGCTGATGTACTTACAACTCGGTGAATGGACTCAAAAGGTTGTAGGGGTGTCCTGCACATGCAGGGGTACCCTCACACTTAGAACCAAGCACCCTGCCTTCGGGATTGAAAGGCATGCCTAAGGGGGTGACTTATAGGTTTCAAGTGCAGTGACCTCAGATATAGAGAAACACAGGCTGCAATGGCAGGTCTACAGTCACACTTTGAGTGTTCTCTCATGAGTGGCATAATACATGATTCAGCCCATGGGAGGCCCCTAGTGTGCCTATTCCTTGGGTACCTCAGTGCATATATTTGGGACTTACAAGTGTACACCAGTAGCCAATCTGGGATGTACCCAAGTCCTCACCATATCCAATTCAGGGGAAAAAATCACAGAGACTGGGGTCTTGATTAGCAGATCCCAGTCAGACTTGGCAGAAACAGCATAACACCAAGCGAAAAGTGGGGGTAAGCATAAACCCAGATCCTACTTTCCTACAAGTATGAGTGGGAATAGCTGTGAATGAGTAAGAAGTTAGCAAAAGATGATATTATATGGAAGAAATAAGTGAGACAGAGGTGTGTGCTGTATGTGTGAAGAGCAAATACATTATCTGTGACTTTTGAGTGACTAAGGACTGATTCATGTGGCTTTGAGTATTAAGTAAGGATAAGTATAGATTGTCACTGTGGAGTGAGCTAATGGATATGTGAGGGACAGAATTACCAATAAGCACAATGTTATCAGTTACCTAACGACACTTGAGTTGTTCTATACAATACCATTTTGATTTATAGTTCTGGTCCTATATATATCATAATTTGGGAAAGCAACAGCAAGGGTAGTAGAATCCAAACTCCTGGTAGGTAAAAAGGCAGGACTAGCCAGAAAAGAATGGCGATGTGGAGCTAATTGACAACTCTGGTGCAATGTGTGCATGTTAAAGGAGTGAGTAAGGAGAAATGAAACGAGTGAGTATTTATTGAAGCTTAAGAGATGGAGTTTATGTTAGTAAGCAGAGAAACTTGCGAGTATGTCAATACATGAGTAGACAAGCAAGGAATAAGAAATGAGAGCAGACAAGTGAACAGTGAGCTTATAGTGAAAAGCAAATGAGTGGGTGAATGACGTGGGCATGGGTTGGTGTATTGAACAAGGTGTGAGCTTGTATATAGTGCTTATATGAGGCACTACTCCCTTACTTCCGGGGAAGGGCAGAGCCAGCACAGAGCCACACGGTTCCACATAGCAGCCTGCAGGTGCACTGCTGAAAACATTTCTGGATGCAGTCTGGTGCTTTCAAAAGGGAGGAATCTACACTTGGAAGTATCCACATTTTTATTTTGTACTTCTTAACTCTCTCCTTGGTCATCATATCTGCCTCATAGGCCAGCCCCTCTCTCCATTAGGAAAAGGTTGATAAGGGTGCACATTATCCTCAGGGAAGGACCTCTAATTCTTACAAAAGTGTCTTTCCCAAGCTTAGAACTCTCTGCACACAGTAAAGGATATATTCAATGGTAAAATACTTCGGCATCTTATATCAAGCACTATCTCTTTCTATGGTTTCCTGCCCCTTGCATCAGAAACCAGCACCTACTTTCTCTACCCTACAAAAAGGTAAACTCTGCCTTTCATATTAAGATCTGCCCGTATAGGTTCCCTGTTAAGAGATCTCATCCCAGATTAAGCCCCTATTCATGTCACATCAGGATCTCACTGTGTGTTAGAGGTTTCTTTCCATTATTCTAGGTTCCGCCTTCAAGTTTGGTGGCCTATATATTAAGATCAGCTTCCAGGTTAGAGTTATCTGACTCACGTATCGTGATCTATTCTGATCTCCCTGTAGCACCTGTAGTCCTTGGTTCTGGTCCTCTCCCTATTATTTCAGGTTCTTTCTCAGGTTATAGCTCTCACTACCATTTATGTTATATACACTCTACTCCTAGGTGATGACTCTATGCATCTGGCATGAGTGTCTGACCTAAGGTTAGGTGTTTCCAGGAAACCCCAATATTCTCTACAGATTGGGGTTTTCTGTCCTTCATATTAGGATCAGCTAGTAGATGTTAGAGATCTCTGACTTTATATTAGAATCTGACTTTGTGCCCTTGGTCTTTACATCAAAATCTGCCTGCAGATTAGGGCTCTCTGGCCCTTATACAGGGTTATTTTACTACACTAGGGCAATCTGTTCTTAAACGAGATTTTGCCCTCAAGTTATGCCTTTCAATAAAGGTTTACATAAATAACCTTATGATTAATGTTATAGTGGTAACCTCAACCTCTATTGCTGCAGAATAAGATGTGAAATACTGAAGGATGTGGTAGGAATCGGATACTAATATCTATAATCTAATGCACACACATGTAATCTCATTTGTGAGATGAAAAGTGTACAGCCCTATTCAAACCAAGGCCATTTGAATTATGTGAGTCAGAAGCTCCAGCGTCTTCTGCATAGTTATGGATTCAAAGCATTTGTACATAATCCATTATCTGGTGCATGTTTGCAGATTTTAACAAAAAATAATAGTGTGAAAACGCGTGCTTCTGCACATTGAAATGCAAGTTGCAAAGACTGGTCACCATTCAGTTGCTAACTGCTGATTCTAAGTATTAAATTGGTAGTTCTGAGATGAAAACGTCGGTAAGACACTTTTAAAATGTATTAAATATTACAAAAGTCAAAATAAAATTGCCTTACAATGTGCCATACTATGCCACATAATTTGTATCTTCTTGCCACATAATTTAGCCAACCATGCCAGATAATTTGGCCCCTCCCTGCCACAGAATTTCAGTGCCCTGATGAAAAACATACCAGAGGTTGACAAATTACTCATTTTAGGCACTTTGTACTTTAATGGTCTTGATTATTCCTTTCATTATAGTTTTACCGCAAAGTTTAAATAATGACATCCAAATTATCTTTCTGTAAAGGGAGGTTTAGGTTCTATATATCATTTGACTGTGGGCTAAGGAATGGGTTATGTCAGTGACAGCTAAACAGTACTACCTAATGAGCATCAACACAGAATGTTCCATCTGCTGTGATTGGCTGAGGAACACAGCCAAGTCCTAGCGACAGAGCTCTGACAAACGCACAGAAGAGCACCATCCAAGCGACGGTGATCAATGCTGAGGTAAGAGTGCTCCCAGATTTCTAGCATGAAAGAGGAACAGGAAAGAAATACACAATTTAAATAAAACACACTTCTGACAAATTATGACTGATCTATTTTATGGTAGACATTTACTTATGCGCTTTGAGTTTTAGTTTACAAGTGTATTTTCACATGAATAAAAAGATAAGCCCACTAGCGGCAAAAATATGTTTTGTAAAAGCAGGTCAAGAACTTGGCAGCCCAGAGAATCTGGAATGATTCCTAAATTATTTCATTATTATTAACTTATTTTAAAAAGGTTGAGGCTTGTCGGGTTTGCATGGCATAATATGGAGGACTTTTGTAAAGTAACCTGCACAAAAGATGCAACCAGAGATTGCAATACAATTTACCTATCATATGTTTGAATCAAAATATCACTGCTTTGTAGTCACTTTGAGAAGAAATACTGCATGTCACTTTAGTTTGAGACATCTGCACCCATGGCTGAATTGTAACTTCCAAAATATTTGACTACTTTTAAAATGAATTACACTCGAGTTCTGCAACATGGTCCCTGCAACCATAAACTGCAACCATCAACTTGCACCTTGAAATCATGCTATGAGTGTGCCTCAACAGCTGTGCTGCAGTCTCTAAATTCCAGCACTTGCAATACAAATCAACACAACTGCTTCCTCAAAACTTAAAGCACAGGCTAGAATAACTACTGAAACCTGCACTCAAATCTGTACCCACAGCAAAATTCACAATCCTGCACTCTGTATCAAAAGCTAGGTATTCTTCAAACATATATATAAAGATTTCTATCTTTGAGGACAAATAAATAAAAAATGAAACATGCACTCACTGTACAATGGAGCTTAAATCCAGGTTGTGCCTCAACAGCAGTGCTGCAGTCTCTACATTCCTGCACTTGCAATACAAATCAATACAACTGTTTCCTCAAAACTTAAAGCACATGCTAGATTCACTTCTGAAACCTGCACTCAAATCTGAACCCACAGCAAAATTCACTATCCTGCACTCTGCATCAAAAACTCAGCTAGGTGTTCTAGGTGTTTTTTGACCTGAGTCTCCTGAGGCGGAAAGCCGGGAGTGAAACCTTGCTAAATCTGTGACATTGATTTTAAAAACTGTGATAACTTTGTATTTTAATCGCGTTGCGCACTCCCCCCCCAGCACTGACCTCATATCCCCCTAGACAGTCGATTTTAACACTGTCAGGACAGGATTCCACTCGCACGCCGCCATGACCGGCCGCGAGGAGCCACGGACATGCCCACCTCTCGTGGCCACGCCCACCCCTCCAACGCTCATTCTCCTTCCATAAATTATGTGTCAGTTCAGGCAGCGCAGCGGACGGGCGCAGCGGGCGCGCCGTCAGCGCGCCGAAGGCGCGCCAAAGGCAAGCCCGTCTGGGCCCGTCCGGGCCCAGACGGACCCAGGCCCAGAGACTCTGTCGGATGTCCGTCATGACCGGGTGGTGTATACTGGAGACATGCTCCGCGCACTTCAACCTAAGAAAATCCTGGCCTGCTACCATACGCACACTGAAGGTAAACCCTTCTCTAATTGTATGCGCTGCAATCCGACTCCCTTGGGCTCAGCAAAACCCGGACTGAAGATGGGACTTCTCAACTGCCGCTCCCTTCCCAAACATGCGCTCGAAACATACCTGTTAATCCAAGATCATGATTTCGATCTGCTGTTTTTAACGGAAACGTGGCTATCAGACAATTCCGACTCGGACATCGTCACGGCCCTTCCCCCAGGGTACCTCTGTCAAGCCTTACACAGACCCGAGGGGAGGGGGGGTGGCCATAATCTTCAGGGAACAATTCACCTGTAGAACTTCCAACGCCCATATCGAGGATTGCGAAAGCTGTCAATTCTCCATCCAAATCTCCCCAGCTCACTCCCTGTCAGGGCTATTGATCTACCGCCCCCCAAGTGCCCCTGGGAACTTCCTCAATGCCGTTACTGAATCTGCTTCACAATTAGCATCTTCTGCCTCCAACTTTCTTATTCTAGGCGACCTGAACCTTCATTTCATGGACCCTACTGACCGGATAGCCTCCGACCTCCTCCAAGACCTATTGTCACTCAATATCCGACTGGTCAATAATGAGCCTACCCATGAGAAGGGACACCTACTGGATCCCATCCTTACTAATGTGGCAACCATCACCACCAGGCCACCCTTGACCCTTCCATGGACGGACCATTCTCTGGTCCCTATCTCCTGGGAAACACCCACCATGATCCCTCAAACTACTAAAATTCAGGTCACCGATAGACGGTGGAAGAAACTCATACCCGGGGAATGGGCCACTGCCCTCGCAGACTCCATCCCTGAGCTATCCACCGATCCTGCCACGGCCGATAAGCAGTTCAATGAGTGGATCACCTCCTCTCTTGATACACTCCTCCCCAAAACTGCCTCCTTTAAACATCCCAAAAGAGTATCGTCCGCTTCATGGTACACTCCAGAGCTTAAAGCTCTGCGCCAAGAGTGCAAGAGAACGGAACGCTCTTGGAGAAAAAACAAATCGGAAACAAACAAAGATGCTTATTCTATTTCTCTCTCAATGTATAAAACTACGATTCGAAAAACTAAAAGTGCTTTCTTCCAGGAAAGAATAGAGAAAGCGGTATACTCAAGTAAGGAATCCTACGCCATCCTAAAAGAACTTCTGAAAACCCCAGAACCTGGACCGAGACACCCCACAGACCCCAAAGCCGATCAGGAAAAATGCCAACAACTGGCCAATTTCTTTCATGAAATAATTCAAAAAAATTTGGATTCAATTCCCACCGCGAATCCGTGCGAGGAAAATGATCTTCCGCACTCCCTAACACCCAGTTGTCTCTCCTCTTGGGGTCACGTTACGATCGAAGAAGTAGGAAACACGTTAAAATCCATAAAAAGCGGATCCCCCAGGGACCCCGCCCCACTTCGGATCCTCAAGGAGGTAGCTCCCACGATTATTCCCCCCCTGACTCATCTGATCAACGCCTCATTCCAACAGGGAGTCGTACCCCCGAGCTGGAAGACGGCAGTCGTGAAAGCTCTATTAAAGAAACCTTACCTCGACCCTGAAAATTTTGCTAATTACAGGCCCCTCTCCCTACTCCCAGGAATCAGCAAGATTGCTGAAAAACTGGTTAATAAAAAACTCTCCCAGTTCCTGGAGGTCAACAACAAGCTAAAAAGTTCCCAGACGGGCTTTCGCCCAGGGCAGGGCACTGACATCGCCCTCCTGGCAGCGGTAGAGGAGGCCAGAGCACTATTGGACGGAGGAGGATCAGTGGCAGTGATCCTCCTCGACCTAAGCGCGGCCTTTGATACCGTCAACCACCAACTTCTCATTAAAAGACTCAAGAGAGTTGGTGTGGAAGGCTTGGCCCTATCCTGGCTCTCATCCTTTCTGGCCCAACGGAACTATCAGATCTGGGAGAAGAACGCCCGCTCCTCCGAAACTCCCCTCCAATGTGGTGTGCCTCAGGGCTCCTCCCTGAGCCCCACATTATTTAATATCTACATGTCCACATTGGAGGAGGTCATCACCCCGTTCGGAGTGAGCGTCGTCAGCTATGCTGACGACACACCACTAGTGGTGTCACTATCTCACCCCAGACAACAATCAGCAGATTTATTTAACTGCCTTACGCAGGTCCACTGCTGGATGAACAGCTCAGCCTTAAAATTAAACGGGACAAAAACCGAGGTTCTGCTCCTTGGCCCGAAAGGACTTACACTCTCCCCGAACATCTGGCCAGCCTGTCTGGGCCCCCCCCTGACCCAAAAGAAGAAGTAAAAAGCCTTGGTGTGTAGTTCGACACAGACCTCTCGTTCACTGTACAGGCAAAGAAAGTAGCCGGGACCTGCTTCGGGCTCCTGAAATCGCTGAGGAAAGTCCTGCCCCTCTTGCCCTCCAACTCCCAAAAATTGCTAATTCAAGGCCTAATACTCTCAAAGCTTGATTACAGCAATGTGATCTACCTGGGCGCCCCCGAAGCGACGCTCAACAAGCTTCAGAGAATCCAGAACACTGCGGCTCGGATTCTCACAAATACCCCGGCCAGAGCCTCGGCTAAACCTGCCCTAAAACTCCTCCACTGGCTTCCGATAAGGGAGCGGGTCAAATTCAAGGCCCTGTGCCTAGCCCACAAACTGCTACAAAATCAAAGCCCCCTTGTTCTCAGGAAATTCATCATACCCTATAAATCCACAAGACCCCTCCGCTCGGACACGGAAAACTTCATCACTATCCCCAGATTCAAGAAAGCCCGCTCAGGAGGAAGACGTTTTTCAGTCCATACTGCACGTCTCTGGAACTCACTCCCCCGCGACCTGCGACTTGAACTACAATACCTTCACTTCAGGAAGCGGCTCAAGACTCACCTCTTTCCCCAATGAATCATGCTCGCCCGTAACCCTGATCGTCTGCCCCCTTCCCCCTTCGTTTCTCCCCTGTCCACCGAACTTAGGAGATAGGGTCTGCTAGCGCTGGGATACCTCATGGTGACTACGCGCTCTATAAAAAATAAATAATAATAAATAATAAATAAATAAAGATTTCTATCTTTGAGGAGAAATAAATAAAAATGAAACATGCACTCACTGTACAATGGAGCTGTAACAACTGTAGAATCTCTCACAAGTCAGTACAACAACTGAATGTCTTCTGCTTCTGGAAAATTCTACAACATCAGTAAATACAGAAAGGACTACCAAATGGCTCCCATTGCTGGACAAAAGGGGCGGCCATCTTGAAATCAAGCACTAGATGTTTCCAAAAACCTAATGTGACAACAGAATAATATTTTGCTTTTGAATTTTCAGTCCCAATCCGTAAACGGTAAAGTGTTTTAACATAACATACGTAAGGCTACACGTTTATAGCTTTTTTTTTTTACAGCTAATGTTGTATTGCTTCTCTTAAAAAGGGGCAAAAGCATAATGAATCTTTGTTTTTTAGAGCACACCTACACACAAGATGGCTTAAAAGTGTGTATCTGCTTGGACTGGAAGTGTTTTATGTAGCCAAAAAGCAGTGAGGTACCGCCTGTGCAAGTGGCTAAGCTAAACTATTTTAAATGTGGCATTCATCTGAAATGAAATGAAATGAAAATGCATTTTGTAAAGCGTGAATAGCTGCCCGGAGGCGTCCAAGCGCTGTGACTAAAAAGGTGTTCTTACAGTTGGGCGGATGACACAGAGGTTGAAAGGGACCTATTTATTGAACAAAAAAGTTTTCAAGTGTTTCCTAAAGGAAGTTAGATCTGGATTGGACCTTAAGTGGAGGGGTAAAGTGTTCCACAGCCTGGCAACATTCAGGGTGAAAGAACGGCCTCCCAATCTGGTCCGTTTAACCTTGGGCACGACAGCAAGAAACGCGTTGGCGGAACGTAGCTGTCTGCTGGGGAGGTAGGGGGTGATTAAAGGACGATTGATTGCTGGACCAGTTTCCCAGAATGACTGATGGGCAATACAGAGGGACTTGAAACTAATCCTGTCCCTGACAGGGAGCCAGTGCAGTGTTATTAGTCCAGGTTTGGCGGAGAGCCTACGGGGAATTTGAAGTAGGGTGCGGGCCGCACAGTTTTGAATAACTTGCAGTTTCCGCAGTGTGAAGTCAGGAGCTCCAAGATAGAGTGCATTTCCAAAATCCAGCCTAGAATGGATCAATCCCTGTACGACAGTTTGTTTGGCCTTGAATGGTAGCAGGGGGAGAATCCTCCTTAACATTCTGAGAAGGCCAAAACAGGTGGCAGATAGCTTGACAGCCTGATAGTCTAACGTTAGGGACCTATCCAGCCAGATGCCCAGGCTCTTAATGGCATTCTTGGGGGCTGGAGGGGGACCCAGACAGGCTGGCCAAATCGAGCCCACCGAGGATGGGGCCAAGCGGCCCAGCAGCATGGCCTCTGTCTTGTCCCCATTAAGTTTGAGACAAGACAGGGTCATCCAGCTGTTTACTTCGCTTAGGCAGCCCGCCAGATCTACCGTGGCCGCAGAGCCCTCTGTCCGAATCAGAGAGACCACCAGCTGGGTACCGTCCGCATAGGTAACGATCTTAATACCATATGGACGGACGATCCCAGCCAGCGGCCTCATATAAACGTTAAACAACGTTGGGCTAAGCGAGGAGCCCTGTGGGACTCCACAGCCCAGAGGTCTGCTAGTGGAGGTGGTATTTCCCTCAAAGACCTGAACAGTTCTATCACTCAGGAATGACCTGAGCCACTTCAACCCTCCTCCCTGAATCCAGATGTCATAGAGACGCTGCAATAAGATTTCATGATTTACAGTGTCAAAACGGCACTCAGATCGAGGAGAATGACTGCCACCGATCCCCCCATGATCTAAGATACCTCTAGTTTCCTCCAGAACTGCCAGCAAGGCAGATTCCGTCCCATGTTTGGGGCGGAAACCCATTTGTGAAGGGTCAAGCAACTGATTATTTTCTAGAAAATTAGTCACAAGACTGTTGATGTATTTCTCCAATATCTTGCTGACACAATGGAGCAGGGAAATGGGACAGTAATTACTGAAGTTATTAATGTCCATGTTGGGTTTCTTCACGAGTGCCCTCATCCTAGCCTCTTTCCATGCTGGTGGGACCGTGTTAGTGGAGATTGAGGCATTAAGTACCTCCAACATGACAGGAAGGATAGTGTGGCCAACGGCCTTTAAAGAGCTCGGAGGAGCAGGATCACAGGTGGAGCCTGATTTAACCTGCGCCATTAAAGTGGCCAGTAGGTCCGAGTGTAGCAAAGGGAACTCAGCCAGCACAGATGACAAGTTGCCTATTGTATCCTGCTTAGAATACGCCAAGATGTCTACTGAAGCGTTTGGAATGGTGCTTGAAAAGGATGAGTAGATGAGATCCACTTTGTTATAAAAAAAAGTCCGCTAGATCATTACAGCGAGCTTGTAAGTCTTCACTATTTACGGGGAGCTAGGGAAGTTTAGTGAGACTTTTTACAATCAGATAGATCTCCTTAGAGTTGAAGCTGGCTTCGGAAATCTTTTGTGTATAGTACAGGGCTTGTGCTTTCTTTATTTCCTTCTTGTAGTCCCTGATGGATTTTCTGTACAAGGTTTTATCTGGGTCAGTATAACCCAGGCGCCATTTCCTCTCTAACCTTTGGCACTTGCGTTTAATATCCCTGAACTCCTCAGAATACCAGGGGGCCGAGGTCCTAGATCTCTTTACCAAGGTTTTCTTAACTGGGAGTATGATATTCAGCGATTTGGTTATCCAGTTGTTGAATTCATCATTAGCTACTACGGGATCTACGTTAATAGATGGTGTTGTGGCTTGTAGCTCATCGGCCCACTTATCTAAAGTTCGGACCAGTTTCGTGCGTCCCGTAATCCTGGCATCAGAGCAGGGGGTTTATGAGTGTTCCAAAATCGAGGGACTAGCCAGTGGTCAGTCCACAGGAGCGCAGGGAACCTGCTTTGCATGTTTGCCCCATTTTTGATCAGTAATATAATAAGGTCCCAGAAGAAAAATATTGCTCTTTTATTTATGTTGCCAGATTCTAGTATGGCATGGAGCTGATAATTAAATATGATTTTCTGTTAATTTGTTAGCTTGGCAACACTGAGAGTGCGCTGGTAATAATTTAGGAATAGATAGCTCTAAAATTCTTTTGAAGTGTTTTCTTCATATATTTGTTTTTTGATATGTACAGTGAATTGGGAAAAATATCTGTTTTGTTGATTTTCTCATTATTCTCAACAACCTCAGCATAAAAAAAAGGCAGCTACATCAGTAATATGCTCGGAAGATGGAAACTGCATTTGTGCTTCCTTAAGTCTAGTATTTATTTTCCCAGTACTTTATAAGTAGGATGTCCTGGATTTGCCAGAACAGTCCCGATTTCTGCCCCATGTCACAGCAGATTTTAGTAAATTTAGCACATGCCCCAAATCGGGTCAACTGAAAATAAGGGAGTGAAGTTTTCACGCCATGCTTATCAGAAAGCAATTCAATTAACGCACATGGTACTGGATTTAAAAGTTGCATTTAATTTATTCCCTTAGGGGGACATGCATCAAGCCTGGCCGATTTGCAGAATTGGCCCGTTTGCGAATGGAAAAAGGCCTTTTCCAATGCAGGTACCTTTTGTCATTTGCTATTTTGGTAATCAGATTTATCTAAATTGCGAATGCATTTAGGGAATCGCAACTTGCGATTCCGTAATGCCAAGGCGTTTATGCCTTTCCTAAATACGAACTGTGCAATTAGGAAACGCTAATTACTATCAACTTCAAGTTGATGGCAATTTGTGCATGCTTCGAAAAATGCACAAAAATGCATTGTTCGAAGCATGCCATGTAGCGCACTTTGCTTCATATGCGCACACTTACTTTTTTTGGGGGGGTGCTTCAGGGGGGCCTTAGGCCCCCGACACCCTTGGATTTCCATTTGCAATTTACGATTACCAATTTGGTAATTGCAGTTTGCAAATGCATTACCATTCATTCCTATGGGCCTGCAGGCCCATAGGAAATAAAGGAGTCACATTAGCTAATAGCGATTCGCAACTTCCGAATCGCTATTAGCCAATGTTAAGGAATCACACATTTGATTCCAATTCCTACATGCATAGGCATTTGCACATGACTAGCATTAGGAGGACCAGGACAAAGGAGACCAGGAATATCACTATGGAGCCCAGGAGGAGCAGGCCCAGGAAGTCTCACACCAAGGCAAAGAAAACCAGATGACCAGGGGAATCAGAACAAAGAGGACATGAAAATCCGAGATCAGAAAAGCACAAAAGGTAATGAAAATAATGTTCTGTCTAATCACTTTTGCCCACAATGCCATCCCAGTTTGGACCCAGCCATTTGCAACCCAAGACCGGTTTCACCATGTTTGGGGCTCTTCAGTCATCTTTAGCTTGACTCCAGTGCGCCATGAGAGAGGACCCATGACTGAGCATACATATAGCCACTTGGACCATTACAACAAACTCACAAAAGGTGATGAGAGGATGCTTGCAATATATCTAACCACTGGCAATTGTTCTGGATAGCTTTCCAACCCATTGTTCTTTTGCCCACCATGCCACCTGCAAATCAATCTTGACCCTGCTTCAATAGGAACAGCACAATAGGTACTTATTGCTTCCTTACCTTTTCTAGTTATACACCCCAGAGAAGGTGTACAACATTTTTCGGCAACTATCACTAGTGAAAGAGTAGGTGATCCTGCCTATAATGACTGAATCTGTAATGTTACCTTAAATGTGCAAGATTTTAAAACCCAAGGGCAAGTTTGCACTGGCATGATATGATGATGCTTTCCTGCCAGCAAGATTGCTTATGGTGTCTGGTTTGCCAAATGACCATGGCCTATATTCTGAGTTGCCTAATTTCTGCTGTGCCATGATAAAAAAAAGCTTACTGAGTATTGCAGTCAGCCTATTTTATTGATGTTGTCATTGCACCAGTGTGAGACTCATATTGTAGGTTTCCTGGAGTCTGCTGACCAGGACAAGGGATATAAAAACAGCATACCATTTCAGAGTTCAAAGTAATGTCCTTTAATCCTGACGCGTTTCAGAGCACTATGGCTCCTTCATCAGAGGAAAATGGTGTTCAACAGCTTAAACGGCTTGAAAGTATTTATGCACATGCACTCATTTCATGGCTCACAGGTGTGCGGTTCTCCCGGCATGCTGGTACTTGTAGTCACTGATAGCAAGTCACGTATTTTCAATAGGCACCGTTGACAAACACCATCTGTTCAAAACATAACACTCATACCCATGTGGGCCTCCGGGCCGGAATGCTGCTTCTAATCAAGTCCTGTCCACTGTACCCTATTGCAAACACAAAACTTTTCATGTCAAAGGCCCCGCTCCTGCTGTGTCATCTTCCCTGCGGAAGGGCATACGTGACATACATATGCATTGCCCGCATGTGTGGGGGGTGCCGGGCGTGTAAGCGTCCGTAGAATACTGCTATGATACGATTTAATTTTTAAATGTGGATGTCTAACACGTTTCCATATGTACACGTTCGTGGTCTTTGGACCGTGATTTACAAGTTGTGTGGATATCTAGGTGTGTACATACATGTGCGTGTCTATGTACAAATACCAGATTACTTCACGTCTCTACGTGTGCTAGTTCCCTGTGCAGTGTTCATGCACGGTGTCTGTTTTAACATACGGACGCAGTTTGTACCCGTGTGCATACCATCACACAGTTCTGTACAAAGCTCTTCTGCACCTAAACAGAAGTAGGGAGCGCTATCCAATGTGACAGCAGCGTACATGCGGGCAGGGCACACTGTGCATGGATAGGTTTGTGTCTGTCTGTCAGTGCGTCTACTTTGTGTGCCTGCACAGAGAGTGCTGCGCTGCTGCTGTGGGTCCCTGCGAAGGGCGCCTGCGGTTCATTTGTAGTTTTGTAAGTGCAGCGACAATTTCAGAGCGAGGAAGGCTAAAAAGCTGGCAAGTGTTGAATACCCCGTGCACACAACTCCTCAAAGTGTCTGCCTTCTCTGATGCGCAGTTTACCTCACCCGGGCACCCAGACATTAGAGGCCGAGTAGACACAGAGATCTCAGAGGTCTGGGCAGGCAGAGCGCAAGCAGATGAGCAGGGTGGCTGAAGCAGGCAGCAGAGAGGGCAGATGAAGGAGCAGGCAGAGTGCTGAGCAGGCAGGGAGCCCACGCGGAAGAGTAGGGTTGATGGATCAGGCAGCAGGGAGGACAGAAGCCTGAACAGGCAGGGTCCAATTTCATGGTTTTGTTTATTTTTTATAAAAACACCCTGTATGAACGTTGTAACATCATACTTTGTCAATTAGCCAGGATATAGAGTCATGCAGGGATGTTTACAGTATGAGCTGGGGTTTCGTTTCCTGGTATATAGGAATTTCAGTGCAAATAGTTTTTGTCCTAAGAGGTAGGAGGTTTCTCAATTTATGATTAAGCCAGTGGTGAGCACATTTCAAGGGAGAATTTCTAAGCAAGAAAAACTGGTTGATGATATTAATGAATCTTATATTGCCTAGTGGACCCAAGAAGCATGGACTGCCATTACCAATGATGGATGGTGTGTCTGTCATTACCAATAATGGGTAGTCTGTTTACCATTACCAATGGTTGATAGCGTGTCTTCCATTGTCACTGTTTGATAGTGTGTCTGCCATTGCCAGCGGTTGGTAGTGTGTCTGCCATTATCGTTGGTTGATAGTGTGTCTGCCATTACCATTAGTTGACAGCGTGTCTGCCATTACCTTTGGTTGATAGAGTGTTTGCCATTACCGTTGGTTGACAGCGTGTCTGCCATTACCGTTGGGTGACAGCGTGTCTGCCATTACCTTTGGTTGATAGCGCGTCTGCCATTACCGTTGGTTGACAGCGTGTCTGCCATTACCGTTGGTTGACAGCGTGTCTGCCATTACCGTTGGTTGACAGAGTGTCTGCCATTACCGTTGGTTGACAGCGTGTCTGCCATTACCGTTGGTTGACAGCGTGTCTGCCATTACCGTAGGTTGACAGCGTGTCTGCCATTACCTTTGGTTGACAGAGTGTCTGCCATTACCGTTGGTTGACAGCGTGTCTGCCATTACCTTTGGTTGACAGAGTGTCTGCCATCACTGTTGGTTGACAGCGTGTCTGCCATTAACGTTGGTTGACAACGTGTCTGCCATTACCTTTGGTTGACAGCGTGTCTGCATTACCGTTGGTTGACAGCGTGTCTGCATTACCGTTGGTTGACAGCGTGTCTGCCATTACCGTTGGTTGACAGCGTGTCTGCCATTACCGTTGGTTGACAGTGTGTCTGCCATTATCTTTGGTTAACAGCGTGTCTGCCATTACCTTTGGTCGACAGCATGTCTGCCATTACCGTTGGTTGACAGCGTGTCTGTCATTACCTTTGGTTGACAGAGTGTCTGCCATTATCGTTGGTTGACAGCGTGTCTGCCATTACCGTTGGTTGACAATGTGTCTGCCACTACCTTTGGTTGACAGCATGTCTGCCATTACCTTTGGTTGACAGCGTGTCTGCCAGTACCTTTGGTTGATAGAGTGTCTGCCATTTCCGTTGGTTGACAGCGTGTCTGCCATTACCGTTGGTTGACAGCGTGTCTGCCATTACCGTTGGTTGACAGCGTGTCTGCCATTACCTTTGGTTGATAGCATGTCTGCCATTACCGTTGGTTGATAGCGTGTCTGCCATTTCCAACAGTGGGCAGTGTGCCTGCTATAAGCAATGATTTCCAGTGTGTCTGCTGACTGTGTGGTGGAAGTCTGTTTACCACAATAGCGTTGGTTAACAGCTTGTCTGCCATTACCTTTGGTTGACAGCATGCCTGCCATTACCGTTGGTTGACAGAGTGTCTGCCATTACCGTTGGTTGACAGTGTGTCTGCCATTACCGTTGGTTGACAGCGTGTCTGCCATTACCGTTGGTTGACAGCGTGTCTGCCATTACCGTTGGTTGACAGCGTGTCTGCCATTACCGTTGGTTGACAGCATGTCTGCCACTACCTTTGGTTGACAGCGTGTCTGCCATTACCTTTGGTCGATAGCGTGTCTGCCATTACCTTTGGTTGACAGTGTGTCTGCCATTACCCTTGGTTGACAGAGTGTCTGCCATTACCGTTGGTTGACAGCGTGTTTGCCATTACCGTTGGTTGACAGCGTGTCTGCCATTACCGTTGGTTGACAGTGTGTCTGCCATTACCTTTGGTCGATAGCGTGTCTGCCATTACCATTGGTTGATAGCGTGTCTGCCATTTCCAACAGTGGGCAGTGTGCCTGCTATAAGCAATGATTTCTAGTGTGTCTGCTGACAGTGTGGTGGAAGTCTATTTACCACAGTAGCAGGGAGACCCCGATTCCTAGGGTTGGAGCTGGGCCTGAAGACGAAGTTGCTGTCTGGAAGATTTCCAGCGACTGTCATGTTTGAGATTTCCGCTGGAAGGGAAGGTGTTTGATGATGCTGTC
Source organism: Lissotriton helveticus (assembly GCF_964261635.1). Taxonomy (NCBI): domain Eukaryota; kingdom Metazoa; phylum Chordata; class Amphibia; order Caudata; family Salamandridae; genus Lissotriton; species Lissotriton helveticus. The sequence continues at coordinate 625,909,569 of NC_136065.1, read as the reverse complement.
ATGGGAAGCTCATTTGGATAAAGTGTTTTTTTTTTGTGAAAATCTTTTTATTGATTTTTAGAAAACAACCATAAACGTGGTACACATGTTGTCATATACATACAGCTATTTCAATGTGTCATAAACATACATTTAGTGTTCGTCTTGCAAATCAATTATTTCCTGTTACATTGTTCAACATTGTTATATCAGAGCAAACCAGTCAGATAAATTACACACCCATTACAAAAGAAATGAAACAATAGAAACCCAGGGACTAGAACAGGTCATATTGAGGAAAGGGTAGGTGGGCAAGGGGGCACCTCCACCACAACCCAACAGGTCAACCACTAGTGAGGCAGCTAGCACCCAAACCCTCCCTCAGGTCTAGTCCAGCTGGTGTAACCAACTCCTGATAGTCCACATTGACATTTAATAGTTCCTGCTCTCGAACAGGCTTACTCCGCCCCGGAAGGACTGCTCGGAGAGTGGGACAATAGATAACATTGCAGTGGTACCCAAATATCGCGGGGGCCTTGATGTAGGTGGCAGAAGTTCCGCATAGATCGTCTGCTGTTCCTGACAATATATTAGATCATGAAGCCACAGCTTAAACTTGGGTGCTCTCCCTCTTCCCCAGTGGCATGCCACTCCCCTTTTAGCTTGAAGCAACGCCAAGGCCACAAATTTACAATGTTCCGCCCTTAGCCGCTCCACTTACCCCCAATAAAGCCATCAGTGGGGACATGTCAATCCGGGCATTAATCATAGTGGACAGAGCCTGAAAAATCTGCGCCGAATACTTATATATCTCCGGACAGCCTCATGCCAAGTGCAGGAAGTCAGCGCCTTCAACATGACACCTTTCACACGAGTCGGTATCCCTCAATTTGTATCTATACATTCTGGCTGGGCTGCCTATGAGGCAAAGAACATCTTTCAAAATGCTGTGCATCGACCATAAAACTTTGCATAATACTGGTCCTTACATCCTGCGGAACAGAATCAAGCTCTATGCCCCAGTTCGGAACTTACGTTCACAAGCCACAGCTAAATCAGTCACCACACGAATAAAATTATCCAGGATGGGTGGACGTGCCTTTTCGCACCTTGCCGCTAAGTGTTGGAATGACTTGCCTATCGTTACCTCACTTTCAGAAAAAAACTAAAAACTGCATTATTCCCTAAATAGAATGATAGTAGTCCCTGGAAATTTGCTTATGGTTTACTGTTCAATTTTAGCGCCGTGATATCCTTGTTGGATGAGTGTCGCGCTTTAGAAGTACATATAACAATAACAATAACAATAATACAGTCTTTGTAGGAATTTATAGTGGATAATCCTAAACCTACTGCTAGCTGAAATTCGCTCAGTCTGCAGCTAGCAGAATTCCCACTGTTTATCCGTCAGAGTTATACCCAGTTCGAGGTCCCACCTTTCCCTTGCCTTTGCAGGTTGCTCAATCTTCTGTGTGTGTACTGCTTTGTATAGTATTGACACCAGCCGTTTAGCCTTCTCGTTCCGAAGTGTCAGCTGTAGCGGTGTAAAAGTCGGTGGCTCTGAAGGGAAATCAGGAGTAATAGAGCGAATTCCCTGCCGCTGGCGAATGTATAGGAAGGTTTCTAGGGGTGTCTGTGTTATATTCTGGAACACGTGTGCCACTGTGCGGAATAACCCCTCTTGATACATGTCCCCCCAGTTGTGTATCCTGGTGCGATCTTTAAACTTGTGGAAAAGTGTCTCCTGAAGAAGAGGCATGGTGGGATGATATACCAGCGGTAACAATGGCGAGTAAAGCATAGGCGCATCCAACATCTTACTCACATGTGCCCAGGCCACCACCGTGCAACTCACTGTGGTCGGCGTCTTATCCCGCGTGGGGGTCGGAATGTACACCGCCGCCTCAATGGGGACGGGAAGAGTGAGCCAATGCTCCGCCGCCACCTGGGCCATATAACGTGGTTGATGCACCCAAAAATGGGCATAATGCGCATGTGCGCTGTAATAGTTTAATTCAAAATTAGGTACACCAAATCCACCCTGAGAATAGGGCCTCGTCAATACATCCCACCGTAATCTTGCGGTTTTACCCCCCCCCACACTAATCGCGTCAGTTCTGACCGCAACTGTTTAAAAAAGAATGACCCCGGGTGAAAGGGTATATTAAGAAACATATACAATAGTTGAAATAATATAACCATCTTTACCAAAGACACACGCCCGCCATGGAGAGAGGAGGGTAATCCATTTTGATATATTATCCGCAATTCGAACCATAGCGGTCCCGTAATTAAGACGCATCAATTCATCTCTATCCCTCGTCATACGGATGCCTAAATATTTCAGTTCATCCTCGCACCATGCCATCGGATAGTCCAAGGGAAAGCGACTCATTGCATCAGTAAGGGGAAAGATACTGGACTTACCCCAGTTTATCTGGACCCCTGAAAGCAATCCAAACACTATAAATTTTCGAAGGAAAATATTTAAGTTCTGTTGGGGGTTTCGTATGTAGAGTGTAATGTCGTCCGCATAGAGGGAAACCAATATCTGCCTCATGTTGCATTGCAATGCTCTGTCACGGTGGTGCTGACGCAATTTAGCCACCAGTCGTTCCACCGCGATCGCGAACAACAGGGGAGACAGGGGGCAACCCTGCCTCGTACCTCTCGTTATTGAATAACCCTCAGAAGTTTTGCCATTAATCACTATTCTAGCTGTAGGTGAGCAATACAACAAACGTATCCAGGAAAGGAAAAGGGTGGGAATCCCATTCGGGACATCACACCAAATAAATAGTCCCACTCAATGGAGTCTAAAGCCTTTGTGGCATCCAGGAAAACTGCTGCCAAAGGTAACTCCGAAGAAACGTTATTCAATATTGTGAATAGGGTCCGCAAGTTATGGGATGTTGCATGCCCGGGCACAAATCCCGACTGGTCAGGCAGTATTAAATGTTCCATGAGTAGACTGAGACGATTAGCTATGAGCTTAGCTAATATTTTAACATCACAATTGAGCAGTGACAGGGGCCTATACGAATCACAGTGGTGCGGTGTTTTCCCTGGTTTTAATAGTGAGACGATGATCGCCTCTCTCATGGAAGGGGGAAGACGCCCTACCTCCAGTGCATCCTCATAGACCTCACACAGTATAGGTTTTATAAAACTCGACTGGGATACCATCCGACCCCGTGGGCTTACCCAACTGCTTATGCATGATGGCTTCCCTGACCTCGTCAAGCTCGAACGGGGCACACACAAATGTGCGCTGTGTATCGTTCAACCACCCCAGCGATATATCGTCCAAATATGCATCTAGGTTCAATTTTCCCATCCTAGTGGTTGTATACAATGCCGTGTAGTGCTCAGTGAAGGCATTAAGTATGGTCACAGTGTACATATATACAATGCCGTCCAACCCTTCCAATTCTAGGATTACATTAGAGCCTCATGACCTCCGAATCGTCTCTGCCAGTGCCTTCGCAGGCCTCTCCCCCTCGCCATAGCGGCGGGCCCTCCAATACTTCCCTCAAAATCTCGCCTCTCTGCGAGCCTCATACATGTAGGCTGTGAGTTTCGATCTAAACTGAGATTGTGTTATGCCATCCGGCCTAGTAACTAATCTGCTCTCCAATGACTTAAGCTCGGTCTCAAGTGTACGTAACGTGTTCAAAATATCTTTAAGCATCCCAGCACCCTTTGCTATGCAAAAGCCTTGTAACGGCACTTTGAAAGCTTCCCAGATAATTTCTACGCTATCTACCGAATCCTTATTACGTATGAAAAAATCTTTGATCTCCACTCTGAGCTCCTCCTGAAACACAGTGTCTAGTAGTATGGTAGGTTGCAACCTCCAGCTGCTTCTGGGAGGACCATAATCTGTGGAGGACAATGTAAGCCATACCGGTGCATGATCCGAGTAAGTCCTGGCTAAGTGTTGCACTTGTAAAATCGCCGGACACAGCCCGACACTCAAGAAAATATAGTCCAGTCTCGGCCATGTCGCCGCCTGTGCAGTAAAGTGGGTACCCTCTAGGTCGTTAGGGTGCAAGTGTCTCCACGCATCTATCAGATTGTGGTCCGTGAGTGTGGAATGCAGCATGGCACAGGCTTTTGTGTAATGATGGGGAGCTGGTTGGGACCTATCAATATCCAGACTCCGCGCAATGTTAAAGTCACCTCCCCACACAATATGGTTGGACCCAATGTCCACAATCTATGCCCATAGTTCTGTAAAGTAGTGGGGGCCGTCCACATTAGGACCATAACAGCAGGCCAGGGTAACAGAATCAGACCCCAACCTCCCCCAAGTCAGGCAATATCTCCCCTGGGCAACCCACGTGGCTCCTGCTAGTGTGAACGGAGTGCCCCTCTTAACCAGAATCGCCACACCTCTCGCATAGGAAGAGAAAGAAGAAAAGATCCTGTGTGCCGCCCATTTACAAGCAATTGTGATGTTACGTCTTGGGTTGAAGTGTGTCTCCTGCAGCATTGCTACGTATACCTGGTGTCTGTCAAGATAGGATAGTATTTGGCGTCTCTTACGCGGGTCACGCAGCCCCCGTACGTTCCATGTAATTATGTTTAGTTTAGTGCTATCAATGAGGGTCATGAGCTAGGCCTTGTACATCTCTACAGTGCTCCATCGGATAGCATTGCCGCTGTTCCAGATCAACCACCTTTAGTCGCTCAACAACTGCGGCTCCAGTACAACAAGGACATTTCAAAGTAATATTAATCTTTGTGTACGACCATACAGTAAATCCCTTAGATGTGCTTATTGACAACCACATGTACCAAATAACCCCCTCGAACAAAACCCCCACAGACCTACATCTAATCAACAAGAACTGCAAATTCCCTCCCCCCACACACTGAAGCAACCCAATGTTGCCAGAATCCCACGTCCACCCTCCCACCCTGCCTCCAAATTGGAACCCCACTTCCGTTACCCTCCCCTCATAGTTCAAAACTTGTACTTCCATGGGGTAATACCCATAGGGGGACCTTCTAAACAGCTACGCAGTCTCCTCGCTCCCCTTAAGTTCTCCTCCGACGGCGCTGCCGGCCCTATCATGAGGAGGGGGAGCATGCCTTGAACCACAAAAACATGTAAACAATTGAGCCATACTGGAAGGATCTCACCTCGCATCAGCTAGATTGTCCGACCCAGCCTACCAATCCGTAATAGTTCTCTTGGATGTGTGCAGATTACTTTGCTGGAGTCAGTCATTCCAGATCCTCATTTTCATTCATGTCACCATTCCGCTGCGAGGCCTCCAGTCACACTCCACCCCGGTTTGCTCGTTTCAATGTTCAGAGGAAGTCTTCGACTTGCTGGGGAGACGTGAAGAATCGCTGCTTCCCTTGGTGCGTCACTCTGAGTTTTGCTGGGTAGAGGAGTGCGTAATCAATTTGCTCCGATCGCAACTTCCGCTTGACTACCACAAGCACTGCGGCGCTCTTCTTGCACGATAGGTGTGAAGTCTGGATATATGGAAAAGGTGTTACCATCATATGTCAACTTCTGCTTGTTTCTCGCAGCTCTGAGGGCTACATCCCGGTCTCTATACTTAAGTAATCGTGCAATTATAGGTCGTGGGGGGCTTCCCGGCACCGGATGTGGACCGAGGGTTCTGTGTGCCCTTTCCACTATGAACTGCGAGGAAAAGGCGTCTTTGCCTATGGACTCCAGCAGTAGTTTTTCTATATAGTCCTCCATTCTACCAGTATTTGTCGATTCTGGTATGCCTATGACGCGTATGTTGTCGCGCCGACTGCGCGCTTCCAAGTCCTCGTTTTTTGTGGCTATGACGGGTAGCAGTTTATCTATTCTCGTAAGTTGCACTCTATGGGTTGCAGTGACGTCATCTGATTCTGATATGTGTCCTACCGCCTCCTTAATGCAGTCTTCGTGGCCATCTAGCTTATGTGCAATGGCATCCATCCTAGAGGACATCCGGTCCACCTTGTCCACCACTGTTGCAAATCCTTGCCGCATCTCTTGTAGTATATTGGCCATGTCCAAGGCCTGTGAATTGGCTCCCCCTCCAGCGCGCTCAGCCAAGTCCTGCTCCTGGTCGTCAGCAGTAGATTTGCTTCCCTTTTTGCAGCTTCGAAATTTAGTTTTGGTTGACGAGTGTCGGGCTTCCCCATATTTAAGCAGGAGTGCGACGCCTTCTGCGTATGTATCAGGAGTAATCAAGGCAACCACCAGTCTAGGGTGAAGTGTGAGGGCCAGCCCGAGTCACCACGTGGCCCTTTCGTCGTCAGCAGCTGATCCTGCCCCGTACTCTTGTCGCGTCAGCTTGCTCTGTCCAGTGCTTCTCAGCTGCTCTGACCTCACTGGGTCAGCTACTTGCCCAAGACTGTGTCCCGCTGAAGCATCACCTCATAATCGCCAGCTGCCTTCTCCACCAATGTATGGCGATTCACTGAGCTACTTGAGCCCCTTCCAAAGCCCTGTAGGGCACAACGGCAGCAGGTTGCTAAGTCCGTAAAACCGCAGCAGCGTGCGACATCCAGCACCCACAATATGGTGGGGGGAGTTCAAGTGGCGGCCCGGCAGTCACAGTCCCCGTCAAACCACCGCCCAATGCTCTGCCGCTCCAAGGGGGTTTATCGCGCCTCTCGCAGGTCGCTTTAGGTGCTCCGCACCGGCCAGTAAGGGTCTCACTCCTCTTGCACTCTCGTCTCAGCCGGCTATCCACGCACTGCCACTGCCCATCTCCCCTCTCGCCACGGGCATCACACAGACTGTTCCATACCGTAACCGAGGCGTGTAGGGGAAGAACACTGCTCAGTATCTTCGCGAAGCCTGTCTCCACACCTCAGAACGGCTCTCCTGCCAAAGGCGCTTTCCCCGCAGCCGCCGTGGGATGTCCGGCCTCCTCAGTATATTTATTATCCTGCCCCGGTGTTCACTAGATCTTCACAGTGGGGGGGGGACACGCGCCAATCCTCCACCGCTGCGCAATGTGGGCTCCCCACAAATTCAGCTACACAGTCCTCGCCACCTCCGTCAGTATGTCCGCATCCATCAATCACATCGCAACACCATTATGGCTCTCAGCGAAGTCTCTCGGGCAGTGGCCTCATGGAAACCTGCGCCGCCACCCCCAGCAGTACTATCTCCATAAATGCCTCCTTGGCATCATGTTGCACGGGCAGTCCGCCTCTGCGCCGTGACTCGGTCGTTAGCGATAACACTAACTCACTGTGTTGTTGCCGGACGCGCGGCCTGGTTGCCTCGTGGTAATCCCCGACCTTTCCCAGCCACTGCAGCCGAGTCACAGCTCCATGCAGGTCAGGCGGGCGGCGCGGCTCAGATTTCAGGAGCCCGCTGCTCTGGTTGTCCGCCGCCGATCCTTCCGCACTTCACTCCACTTGTAGCCGCAGGGTAGCGCCACCGATCTCTCAACAATTTAGCCCAATTAGCGCCCAATTGTTCAGGATAAGTGGAGGATATCAGTTCCAGGAAGCAGGAGCCTCACATCAGTGTGGCCATGCTGCTTGCGCGCTCTCTAGCGCCCCCCTCATTGGGGTAAAGTGTGGATTTTTTTGTTAGGGCTCATTTGACCTTTGCTAAGAAAATGTAAGTGATGTCCAAGATGGTTGTTGTGGCCTCAGGATGCATTAATGGTGTATTTTCTACTGAGGCCATTGTCAATGGTGATTAACATCTGAAGGATGAAAGGCTTAGATGGCCATGCTGGGATTCCAGGTCGATCTGCTGATTCCAGCTATCAGCAGTGAGGGCTTAACTTATTTCCCTTTTTTTAAAATCATTGTTATCTGTAGCCTCTGCTTTGACTTAAAGAGCACGCTTTAGTGCCCTGACTTCAGAATCCGTTAGAGTCTTTGAACTACCAGCCACCAAGAACCCTTTTTGTATGCGTGTAGTTGACTTAGAAACCTGTGAAGGTGGGCAAAAAATAGTCACTACGAAACACTATTGTCAGGAAAGCACGGCCAACAGGGTGGCTACTGATGTGGCGCTTTCTGTACTGGATGGATGCAGTTGCTGCTTGTTCCAGCAGTCTCTCTCATCTCACCTGGTGGTACCACACGTCCTCCTCATATTTTGAAAGCCCTTGTGTAGCAAACACACCATGGACCATCTGTTTCTATTGGACAGAAACCATTGAGTGGTGATGCGCTAGCACCTTTTTGGTTGGTACTATCACTTCGTCTGCTTTATCTTCCTTGCAGTTTTCACAGTCATTAGGCTGGTGGACAGCCGGAAAACTGTCACTTTTGAAAAGTTCAATATTATGGAAATGTTCATGTGTATGTTTGTTTAATTTCCAGCTGTTGTTTGGGATTGGTCTGTGTGGAATCCTTGTACACGCATTAGTCTGGTCCTCCTATGACTACTGCCTCCATAGTGTATGATCTTCAGCCTGTTTTTGGTTTCCGCGCCATTGTTCAATTAGGTAGACTAGTATTCTTGGAACATCCCATATTCACGAGAACATCAGAATACATCAGCTCTGCATGCAGCCATTGGACCTCGATGGAGCGAGTCGATGAGACGAGGTCCATGTGCCATCACGGGCTCAGCCTAGACTTGTCCAATTGAGATCCATGGTTCAGTGCGCAAACTGGGCTTTTGGCTTCTTCTCACATATTGACCCCACCAGTTGATCCAACTCACAGTAGGGCTGTGGTTCTGATGCACTGGATGATCGTCCTCCTCCAAGCCTCACAGACGCATTGCCTTTAATCCCACCTGTCTGCTCGCCATTTCACTACTGAAGCATGAAGGAGAGCGCTGTCTAGATATGTGAATTTTACCTGTCTCCAGAAAAAAATTGATTTAGCAATTTTACCACTCTCTCCTTTTCTCATGAAGGCAGAATGTTCCAGGAGAGTTGCGGTCACTTCAGCAGGGTCTCTTATCTGGCAGTCGAGTGCTCGTAAAATTCCTTTGGCACATGATTGCAAAGTCCCTATCTCTATCTTCACGTCACTGGCTCAGATCTGGCAGGAGTCATCACTTTGCACGGGCCAATTTTCTTCTTCTTACTTTCATTTTTATGTTGAGCCTGCAGCAGCGCACATGCCCTGCACTGGCGAGACTTTTAGTAAGGGGCTTTGAAAAGCTCACCAGAGGCTCGTGCGTGTGTGGCCTATTGCTTGCCGTTACCCACACATGCGCCATATGTTTTGAATTATCGTGCCCAGACACAGGTGCGATAATTCAAAACATATGGTCTGGTGCTCGCTCTTGCGCGCGCGCCACTCACTCCATCATCATGGCTCATTAAGCGCATGGCTCGCTGGCACTCTTATAGCGCGCGCACATGGGCTGCGCGCCACTTCTCCTGCTAGTTTATAAGAATAAAGAGTGACCCGTTCAGTTTCTATGTGGTTGAACCGAAGTCTGTGCTCTTTACATGCTGTTTTAATTTAGCATCTCCTAACCTTCATGCTTCCGTCCTCCTCAATCATTTTCTGTCCACTCGCCATGTTGGGAGAGATGGCTCCATTTCATTTTTACCTCTGCCACTGCGACCTTCACATATGTTTTGGAATTGTTAATGAAGCAGCCTAAATATGCAAAGGGAACCCATGGTAATTAATTAATGTCTAAATAAAATAGTTTCCCTCGAATACAGCAGTCTTCAAGCACAACAAATCCATGTTCTATACTCGAACAATGGTGAAAGCTGCAGCGCTGGAAGACTTAATGGCCTGCATTTCTTGTACGATTTAAGTGCAGAACTTTTCGTTTACATTTTGAGGATGGTATGGTGAGTGACTAGAATGCCTTGCCAAAACACCTGCATAGACACTGCTCATAAATGGATAAACATATTCAAGCATCAGTCTCCTCAAGTGTCCCTTCTGTCGCTCTTCTCCATTGAGGAGCAGAACATGTGGTGCATTTGGACCAGTCAACGCATGTGCTGTGTTTACTTACTTATTGCCTTTTTTAGAAACTTCTGAATGTGGGTTGAATGGGAGTATTTTTCTGTTTTTTCACTTATTTGTCCTACAGACACCACCCCAGACTTTAGCTCAGAAATCTGAATAGCAAGTGTAGCATTTAGGATTTTCCTTTTTAAATATTCAGGTTTTTTTTTATCATATATTAAGGATGCATGCAAGGGCAAAAAAAAAAAGAAATAGCTCACCTAGCACATGTCAAACATAACTTTTGTTACAAGTCCACTATTCACAGATTAAAAGGGTACGATGGGGAGTGGTACATGCATCATAAGAACAAGCCTTCCTCTGCCATTTCTGATGTGAGATTCATCACCTTCATACTCTTCAGGCGCCAGACTGGATAATCTCTCTCTCTCTCTTTCTCTCTCTCTCTAAATCTCTCTCTCTAAATCTCTCTAAATCACTCTCTCTTTAAATCTATTTTTCTCTCTCTCTCTAAATCTCTGTCTCTCTCTCTCTCTCTCTAAATCTCTCTCTAAATCAATCTCTAAATCTCTCTCTCTCTCTCTCTCTCTGAACCTCTGTAAAACTCTCTCTCTAAATCTATCTCTCTCTCTAAATCTCTCCCTAAATCTCTCTTGCTCTAAATCTCTATCTCTCTCTCTCTCTCTAAATCTCTAAATCTCTCTCTCTCTCTAAATCTCTTGTTCACTATAAACCTCTATCCCTAAATCTCTCTCTAAATCTCTCTCTCTCTATCTCTCTCTCTCTATATATATATATATATATCTCTCTCTAAAGCTCTCGCTCTCTAAATCGCTCTCTCTCTCCCCCCCCCCCTCAGCTCCCCCCTCTTCTCAATCTTTCCTCCCCCTGTCGGCATTTTCTCGCTTTTAAACTCATCCAGAATCTTACATTATTTTCCAACTAGCACTTTGAAACCCGCAAGTCCTCTCCCAATCTCTCTCTCTCTCTCTAAATCTCTCAATCTTTCTCAATCTCTCTCTCTAAATCTCTCTCTCTAAATCTCTCTCTAAATCTCTTGCTCTCTCTCTAAATTGCTCTCTAAATCTCTCTCTCTCTAAATCTCTCTAAATCTCTTGCTCTCTCTCTAAATATCTCACTCTCTAAATGTCTCACTCTCTAAATCTCTCTCTCTCTAAATCTCTCTCTCTCTCTAAATCTCTCTCCAGACTCTCCTTGGGCTACAGAAGTTTATGTTCAGTTTTGGCATAGAATGAATAGCCACATGTGTAATGAGTGTACAGTGGGGGTTTAGCTTCCCTTGGCATAGCCATTAGATCTCGCCTTTGGGACCTTATAAGTGTTTAGTTATCCAGCACAATATCCTTGGTGCAACAACATCAACTGTTGCATGGCTAAACACTTATAAGGTCCCAAAGACGAGACCTATTGGCTATGCCAATGCTTGTTTTCGCTCAGTTACAGCATTAATATGTGGGGAAAATGCATAAGGACAATTTTCTCCCTGCGTCTAGGCCTCCTCAAAATCATTGCATATCCGGACTCTGCTTCTGTCTGAGTTTTTTGATTCTTGATTAAAATGTTTACTGAGACTTGGAATTAGCCTGATTTGTAATTGAAAGTAAAAGTTTGCAGGTCGAGCACTTTGGTGATAGAGATGAATTTGGAAAGAAAGATTTCAACTTGAAACACTCCCCTCACTGTTTATTGCGCCATTTACTGCTACCTGGCTCACTGTCATCAGTACTTAGTCCAGTTGATGATGATACACATAACTATTACAAATGGGTGATGGATGTGTAATGAGTGCAAAGTGATATCTGATACCCTAGGGCAAGTTTGCATTGAATGATATGATGATGCTTTCCTGCCTGCAAGATTGCTTATGGTATCTGGTTTGCCAAATAGCTATGGGTTATATATAAGCTGAGTTGCTTATTTTCTGCTGTGACATGATAAAAAACACCTTACTGAGGATTGCAGTCAGCCTATTTTATTGATGTTGTCATCGCACCATTGTGAGACTCATATTGTAAGTTTCCTGGACTCTGCTGACCAGGACAAAAGATATATATATTTGCAGTTTATGTCCCAAACGTACAGGTAGCATACAAGACTGGACTACCCCCGTACAAGTTATCACCAGATCCACTGGAGGGGGGGGGGGTGTTTGCTGGGGGTTATATTGCTTATGGTTTGGAATAATGGCTACACCTCAAATGTCAGCCTATTACAACATGGAGGTCTACTGTATGTCCTTGGACTGAATGTCTATGTGGTGTGTGAGCCAGAGTCTCAGGTGCCACTTCTCAGCCACTTCTTACACTAATCATTGTCATAGACATCCTTCCTACTGTCTTCTGTGCTCCTCATCTATAAACTGTTATAATTCTGACAGCTCTCTTCTACCTCTGACAGATCATCCCAGTCTCTGACAGAACATCCCAGATCTATCCTCAATTCTAAGCACTTTCAGATCACGTCAAGCTCTAGTACTTTCCTCTCTTTCTACAGCTGCGCAGAGGTGAGCACCGCTATAGTAAGGAGATGAAAGAATGTGAGCACTGGCCGGACAGAATTCATCCTTGGAACTGAATAGCAAAACAGTGAAACCACTGAGACGTTTCCACATCACATTGTTGTGTGCAGAATCGAGCCTGTGCTTTTAATTTTCACATTTTTTGTTTTTGACACACCAAAACGTTTGGCAGGTGCTTTCCAGTGAGAAAATAGCACTTGAATTGAAATTCTGAAGCGTGTACACCTTCAGCTATCTCACTGTAGGAGGGACATTCCCAGTCCCAATTTTGAGAAGTTGAAATGACTATTTATAATACATATCTTTTTTTATGGTTGGCCCTATGTTAGTACTTTTCATAAAAAACACACATCATTGGAGTCTTCAAAACCCCTTCTTCTTCCGAGCCTGTCACACAAAAAAATCCCCCTTTTTAAACTCTGGCTGTTAGGATTTATAATGTTTAGAGCTGGGTTTCCAGCTATAAAAATGTTTTTTTTTTTTTTGCAAAAGTGATAAATGAAAATACACTTTCTGAAGGTTAGAAGGATATATTAAAACTCTCCTAGACTTCTACTGACAGTATGGGAACCTGCAACATCACACACACTTTAAGACTTCTATTGATATTATGAGGACCAGGAAGACACACCCCTGATCTGATTGGTTGCTTTCTGTCCTTAGCAACTGCACTGTCTGTGTGTGTAGAGAGAGAATATTTTTGTGTGTATAGGAGGGTATTCATCACACACACTGTCTGAAAAATAGGAATTATGAAGCCCTCTCCAAAATTTCACTCAGACAGCTGAGAGAGATCCCCTCAGTATGTAAGCACTGTAAACGTTATGAGGACCGGCTTTCCGGTCCTCATAGCGTTGGTGTGCAAACATGTTCTGGTCCTCATAAATATAGATATACAAACAAACAAAAACACACACACACACACACACACACACACACACACACACACACACACACACACACACACACACACACACACACACACACACACACACACACACACACACACACACACACACACACACACACACACACACACACACACACACACACACACACACACACACACACACACACACACACACACACACACACACACACACACACACACACACACACACACACACACACACACACACACACACACACACACACACACACACACACACACACACACACACACACACACACACACACACACACACACACACACACACACACACACACACACACACACACACACACACACACACACACACACACACACACACACACACACACACACACACACACACACATGTTTATATCACTCTATGAAGACCAGTGAAAAAAACCTACATTATGAGGGCCACCCTTTCTGATCATCAGAGAATCAAAATGATCATACATTTTATGTTTATACTTTAATGACAGTATGAAAGTTATATCAGATTTTCAAAAAACGATTATGGGAATAGTTTTGAGACTTTCTGACATAACCCCCTTATGAGGACCGCACATGTCCCGTATCCAAGAGTTATGAAGACCATTTTTACACACTACATAAAGACAGCAAACAGCTTTACGAGGACCGGTGTGTGTTTTTTTACAAGTCTGTTTATGAGGACCAGATTATATTTTACATATAGTGTCTTCCTATTTGGCACAGTATATATTTGTAAAAAAAAACAGTCTTTATTTGGATCCCTTTCGTATGTGACTGACAATTTATTACAGAATACATATGCATTTAGCAAACACTGCTTTCTTATTTCATCCAGCGAATATTTAACTGACCATACTGGATTTAAAATAGTGTATTATTTAGACAATACCTTTAAAAAATAGTTCCTAACTGCTAAATATCCATCTTTTCACTGTGTTTCCCTTTGAATTTGTGTAGTTCTGCATCCTCAATTCAGTTGGTATTTTGAACATTTGCGAAGTGAAGAGCTGCTTTTCAGTTTCCAGCCACATGTGCTATTTTCTTAAAGTAGTAAAAAATGTAGGGCCCGGATTAAGCATTGTAGCACTTGTAAAACTGCAGACGGGATCTCCATCTCGTTTGTGAAGGTGTATTCCATTCGTCCAACTCTAATTATGGCATTTGACAATTTGTAAGTAAATTCTGTCCATAAATTGTGAAAATCTGGTTAAACGTCAACTTCAACATAAGAACTTGAGGTCGCTCAGATAAGACCTGGAAGGCAAGAGTAGAGCTGAACCTATTTTGATCTTTAAAATGGGGAAACATAGGTGTTTGTCTTTCAGTAGCTATGAGTTTTACACATGTTTAGGTGCCTGATATGTCTGTGCTTCTATTGCCATCATATGGATCATATCTTAGTGTGTGTCAAAAAAGTGTGATCTGTTATCCATCACAACAAGGACCATATGATATTGTGTGTTAAACATCTGACCCTATTCTCATAACAATTACCTCACCATTAGGTCTGATGCAAATTTGTGCTGTTATCAATGCGACTGCTATCAAGCATGAATTTCTTTTCTATTCAATAAGGACTATATCACTAGTATATTACAATTGCATGTGGTTGTACCATTCACACTGAGAAACAGATAATATGGCATGCTACAAGATTTTGTTCTTTGATACATCACATTGAGAGCCACATCAAGGTGTTTGTTAGTAATATGAGCGTGTGCCTATTCATCACAGAGGACATTTTCATACTGTCAGGGCTCGACAAATCCGAAAAATGGTACTAGTCCTGAAGGTCTGGTGCCATGGAAAATCCCCTCGACCTGACTGCAACCCACTTGACCTCCGTCTCTGAAAACGGAGCAAAAGTGACAAGATAACAAGATTTAAAGGCATCTTTATTGCTCAATCCCTTTGTGAGCAATAAAAATGCCTTCAAATCGTGTTATCTTGTCACTTTTGCTCTGTTTTCAAAGACATAGGACAAAAGTTAGTTTGATTTCCTACTCGCCAGAAAGGGCGAGTAGGACCTAAAAATAGCTCGTCCTCATCCATTCTCACTCGCAAATGCGAGCGGGCGAGTGGATTTGTCGAGTCCTGTGTGTATTGCAGGGTTGTGCATGCTTTAAACATCACCAGGAGAAAAATATTATGGAGTGTGTTACAAGTCAATGCTTGTTAGACCAGTCAGCCTTAGGGTGATCATCCCCAAAGCTTATTGCCTTCACCCCCACTATATTTATGAATTTGCTTTTGTTGGCCTTAGGACTGCTAACCAGTGCTAAAGTGCTTGTTCCCATTCCCTAAAACATGATAAAATTGGGCTACAGACCCCATTGTCACATTTAATTTATTTGCAAGTACCTAGTAAAGTGATATTGCATGTACACCCACAGCCTGTAAATTAAATGCTATTAGTGTCCCTACAGCACTTTTTGAGCCACCCACTTAAGTAGACTTTTTTAACCTGTCCCTGGTCTGCCACTGCAGCTTGTGGGTGCAATTGTAAACTTCCATTTCCACATGTCAAAATAAACCTTTTACCAAGCATAAACCAATCTGTTGAGTACATATAAGTCACCTAAAGGGTAGGCCCTCAAAAGCACATAGGGCAAGGTGCAGTTTACTTTAAAAAGTTGGACATGTAGTTTTTAATCTGACATGTCCTGGTAGTCACTATTGCAAGGCCTGCCTCTTTCATAGCATACCATTGGGTACCTTATTACATTTAATAAGTGTTAATTTTTGATTGGGAGCAGGTAGGAAAGTCATGAATGGTATCAGAGTAATTTAAAACCATCTTGAATGGTAAATTCATATTTCAATCCTCAATTTTAAAAATGCCACTTTTTAGAAAGTTGGAAACAAGAAAAAGGTCTGGACGTACATTTTGGAATAAATACATTCATAAATAACCACCTTAGATTCTCAAGTAGTTATATTGTTTTCATTACACTTGTTATTTGTTCATTTATTTGTGGAACAAACAAGATGGATATTTCTTTCATGTCTTAAAGAAGAACAATTAGTACAAACATATATCAACAACACAATGGTAACAGTACTTTGGACATATAACAAATACTTAGGAAATGGCCAAACATGACAAAACAATAGACCAGTCCTTATTTTAACATAAAGAACAATGGCGGTACAATTCAGTTATGTGTTTCACTACATACACCTGCCATAACCAGCGCCGCAGTTAAACAGTTACACCAGGCCTAAATGTCCTGTTTGTACTCGGTATGGGTCGGTTGATTGGTGGTGATTATTGCTGGCTGGGTGGGGTCGACACATTTCAGAACCCTATTTGATTTCAGGGTTCTCCTCAGGACCAGGACCTGGTCATTCACATTTGAGGTGAGGGAATTCTCACGGGTGATGATGCCTTATGAACTCAAGGGGTGTGGTCCTTTTTCTCTTGTGTCCAGAAATGACCGCGGCGGTTGCTGGTGCTTCAATATGATATTCACGCTTCAAAATAATTAGATGATGACAGGGGGGACTTGTTAATGGCTTTCAAGCTGTAGCTTTGTGAATGGTTCTCATGGGGGCCTCACATGGTTCTTCTCCTCATGTACGATGTACATCCCATGTGAAGCGTATGATTTCTGGCAGAACCCGTGATGCATTGACATTTTTGTGCAGTGTAATGCGGGCGGTGGGGAACACAAGTATTTCAAGGACTTCCGCATTGTTGGCATACCAGGGAGAGACGAGGCAGCAGAGGAGGACCTCGATCGGGAACTTATAATTGAAGGAGCTGAGCCCTTCATTGAAAGACTCGCGTTCCCCACCGCCGGCATTTCACTGCACAAAAATTTCATAAGGCTGCCTTAAGATGCTTGATAGAGGTAGGACTGTACCCGATTCTGAGTGCACTCCTGACAGAGATTGTTCCCCTTAGGTGCTGATAAGCAGGAGTTGTTTTTGATAGTTTAGTCCATTAAAATGATTATATCACATTTCATATTGCAACATTGTGCGCTATTAAATCCTTTATTGAAAAAGCATCATGAATCACAGCAGGGTCATGGTTGCGGGGCGGCGTGGCGGCTGCGCATGGTGTGCTGGGATGACAGGCATTGGATTTGTTATTTTCGGGTGGCGTTTCTCAATGTACCCGTGTCGAGTATGTGCTTTTCATTAATTATACAAGTTTAGAAACTTAGTAGAACTTAAATGTTTATCTGTTATTAAGATAAATATTTATATATATTTTTGATGACCCTATATATTGTGATCATGTGAAAGCATAAGGTAAATCATGCACTTGTGTTAATTTATTTACGTTGCCTAGACCTATTTATATCAGGCCTTCTTCCAAAGGTTCTGGGCATCGTACAAGGTCCAACAAAGTCTTTTCACTATGTTTACTCATATGTGAGCTTGGTGTTTATAGGTGATAGGGTATAATCACCACGTATGTATTGGCTTTGAGAAAGACCAGTTTGGTTGAAACGCGTCAGCCGAATAAAACTTTCTTTGGAAACCTTAAAAAAAAAAAGAACCAGCAGGGTCACAATCATAACCTTGCCAGTGGTTTGCTCCTGCCCTCTAAAATGACCATAGCTTTGAGTGTTACAGATGTGTTGGTATGTTATATATGTGAGCTACTATTATCATACTTTGGATCAAGTCATGTTGTGCATCACAGCAGTTTGATTTTATCCATCACAATGAGGACCGCATGATGTTGTGTGTTACACAACTGAGCTTTTTCCTATCACTGTGATGACCACACGACTAGGTCTGTTGCAAAATTGTGCTAGTACCTAAAGTACTGTTACCAAGAATTAACTTCTTTCCATAACAAATAGGAATATATCTCATTGTATGTAACAAATTAATTTGTGTTTATCGAGTGCAATGAGCGCTAGATGCCATGACAGATTTCAAGATCCCTTGCTTTGATACATCACATTAAGGAGCACATCATGCTATCTGTTACAACATGAGAGATTGTCTATTTATCATAGAAGGCAATTTCATATAGTTTTACATGGATGTGCATGTTTTAAATATTACAAGGAGGGCAATATCATGCAGTGCACTACAACTGCATGTTGGTTTATTTCTTCATTTGTAATTAATCGCAGAGACTTTGTGATGTGCTGGCATACAATAACAAGGCTACCATAGGATTCTTAATAGAAATAGACCAATTCCTCATTACAACTGTATTCATGTGAGATTGGTCCCATCTGGTGTCAATAAATATGATTTGTTTAAGACTTTTAGTCCATCAAACTCATAACGAGATCACAGTGCATGTTTTAACTCTCTGTGATATTACACCACACTCTGATAAAAAAAAACTCTTGCGTGTTTTTATCCATCAAAATGAGGACTACATTGTGGTATGCAATTCAGATGACCATGTGTGTAAATTGTGAGGTTTTATACATTGCAAAAAGGAGCATAGCAAAGCACATGTTACAGTTTTCTTTTGTGTTTCTAACATGTAATAGACACTGCCGCAACTTTACATGTGTATCAAGCATATGAACCTTTCTTATGGACACAGAAAACCATTTCATATTTTGTGTATCACAAGAAGGTGCTCTTTTATGCTTTACAATTACTCCTATATAAAGGTGGATTATGCTCCTATGTGCACTTATAGGTCAAACTGAGGACCATGTTAAATTGTGTGAGACAGGGTTGTGTACCTTTATCTGCCACAATTAATATTGTGGTACCTATTACAGAGGTTGGCGTTTTTATCTATCACAATGAAGACTGTATCAAGATGTGTGTCACAATTGTGTGTTTTTATCCAACACAATGAGGACCACACTTTGGTTCATTTTAGACATGTGTGCTTCTGCTAACACAGAGTCACATCATGTTGCATTGAACACGTTCATGTTAATGTAGCTTCATAGAAGTACTACATTAATGCGATTTAGTTTTATTGCACATTCCATTAACAGTAAGCTTCTTTAACATTATGTTGGGTATTAGTAAAGCGTTTTTATCCATCACAATGAGGACTGTATCAAGATGTGTATAACAACTGTGTGTTTTTATCCAACACAATGAGGACACATTTTGGTGCAGTTTAGACAAGTGGGTTTCTTCTATCACACAGTCACATCATGTTGAATTGAACAAGTTCATGTTAATTTAGCCATCATTAAAAGTACGACATTAATGTGAATTAGTGTTATCACATATTCCTTTAACAGAAAGCTCCTATGACATTATGCTGTGTATTAGTAATGTGTATGATCTTAAGTAACTAAAAGAATCTGTATTGTATTGTATCTTGGAAATGTGTGCACTCATCCATCGCAATGAGGGCTCTATACAGGCCTGGTCCCTAGGACATGCATCATCCAGCCAATCGACCATCACAAAAAAGCACAGGTGCTAATGTGCACAGGTATACATTTACACTTGCAAAGAGATGACTAGTGAATGTGAGTAAATACTTCTGTGTGTGGGGTTAGTGATTTTTCAGAGGGCTTTGTTGTTCTGCAAAGTATTTGTGTGCCTGCAAATGTGCTACTTTGTAACTTTCCACAAACATTTCTTCAGCCCATTCCAACCCAGGGAACAATCTGAGATTCACTTCTAACACCTGCCAGATTAAATCTGTTTACAGGGTTGGAAGTGGAAGCAATCAGACAAAAAATTGGAAATTGCATAGATGAAGGGATTATTCCATAGGGGAAAATGTTTTTAAAATGTTATTACTTCTACTTGCTTCAGAATATTTCCCAAAATCTAAGCATGCAAACTTGTTCAAGGGAAAATGGAATTCTCAAAAGAAAATGAAGACTACCCCTTGAAATACATCCTCTGTAGCTGTATGCTAACTGTCCCCAAGACAACCTTTGTGAATTAAAAAGCAGCTTGCTCATGTAATCCAAAATTATAATAAATGTAGCACTTGGTGTAGTGAATTGAGTAAATGTAAATGTAAATGTATAGTATTTAAATAGCGCACTTCTACCCAGAGGCCTCGTAGCTCTGTATTCATACCGCTGTGGAACCCATCCTGGCTTTCCTGTGAAATGTCCACTCCTGGGCACCCCCAAGGTGAAGCCAGGCATCCAAGCGCTGCTGGGGCTGTTGTGGAGATTAAGCAAGCTATTGCCCAGAGTCACAGAGTGGGACCCATGATTAGACTAGGCACCGAGGCGAGAATTATCAGGTCCGGGGAAATTGAACCCTGGTCCCGGGCCAGACCTCTGCATCAGGGTCTGCCGCTCTAACCATTGAGCCACGCTTCTCCAGTAAATGATAAAGGGGTATACTGGTGTTTGTCTATAAGAATCACAGCAGGGTCACAATCACAATCTTTCCAGTGGTTTGCTCATACCCTGCACAATGACCATAGCTTGGAGTGTTACAGGTGTTTTGGGGTGTTATATAAGTGAGCTACTATTATAATTTGAATCGAGTCTTGGTGTGCATCACAATTGTTTGTTTTTATCCATCACAACGAGGACCATATGATGTGTGTTATACATCTGAGCTTTTGTATATCACTGTGAGGACCACCCCACTAGGTCTGTTGCACAGTTGTGCTATTATCTAAGCTATTGTTACCAAGAATGAACTTATTTCCATGACAAATAGAATTATACTACATTGTATGTTACAAATTAATTCGGGTTTATTAAGTGCAATGATCACTAGATGCCTTGAAGTGTTACACGATTGTTTGCCTTGATACATCACATTAAGAAGCACATCATGCTGTCTGTTAGTAATATGACACAATATCTATGTATAACAATAGACAATCTCATACAGTGTTTTACAAAGATGTGCATGCTTAACCATCACCAGTGGGGCAATATCATGCAGTGCACTAAAACTGCATGTTGATTTACCTCTTCATTTGTAAATCATTGCAGAGAATTTGTGATGTGCTTGCCTAGCATCATAAGGCTGTCTTAAGATACTTCATAGAAACAGACCTGTTCCTCATTAAGACTGTATTCCAGTGAGAGACTGGTCCTCCCTGGTGTCAATAAATATGAATTGTTTAAGAACTGTAGTCCATCAAACTCATTACAGCATCACACTGCATGTTTTAACTCGGTGTGCTATTATACTGCACTCTAAAACAAAAACACAACAGTGTTTTCATCGATCAGAACGACGACTACATTGTGGTAGGCAATTCATGTGACCATGTGTATAGCATGTAAGCTTTTATGTAATGCAAAAAAGGGCACATCATGGCGCGTGTTACAGAATTGTGTTGAGATTTTTAACATATTATAGATTCTGCCACAACTTTATAAGTGTATCAATCATATGAACATCTGTTCAGGACACTAAAAACAACTTCATATTGTGTGTCACAACATTGTGTTCATTTATGCTTTGCAATTGCTCCTATATATATGGGGCTTATGCTCCTATGTGCACTTTATAGGTTAAACTGAGAATCATTTTACATTGTGTGAGAAAGGTTTGTGTGCATTTGTCTGCCAGAGGAAATATGCTGCCTATTGGAGAGGTTGGTGTTTTTATCCATCACAATGAGGACCATATCAAGATGTGTGTCACAATTGTATGTTTTTATACAACACAATGAGGACCATATTTTGGGGCATTTTAGACAAGTGTGTTTCTATCACAGAGAAATATCATGTTGCATTGAGCAAGTTCATGATAATGGAGCTATCATTAAAAATACCACATTAATGTGATTTATAGTTTTCGCATATTCCTTTAACAGAAAGCTCCTTTAACAGTAAGATGCTTTAACAATATGCTGTTTAGTTGTCATGTGTATGATCTTAGGTAACTCAGAAAACTATATTGTATTTTATCTTGGAAATGAATGCATTTTTCCATCACACTGACTGCTCTATGCAGGCCTGGTCCGTAGGAAAGCAATTTATCACCATCACAACAAAACCCAAGGGCTAATGTTGTGTGCCTTTATCTGCCACAGGAAATAATATGCTGCCTATTACAGAGGTTAGTGTTTTTATCCATCACAATGAGGACCGTATCAAGATGTCTGTCACAACTGTGTGTTTTTGTCCAACTCAATGAGGACACATTTTGGTGCATTTTAGACAAGTGTGCTTCTTCTATCACAGAGTAACATAATATTGTATTGAAAAAGTTCATGTTAATTTAGCCATCATTAAAAGTACCACATTAATGTGAATTAGTGTTATCACTTATTCCTTTAACAGAAAGCATGTATAACATTATGCTGTGTATTAGTAAAATGTATGAGCTTGAGTAACAAAAAAAACTATATTGTATTGTACCTTGGAAATGCATGCACTTATACGACACAATGACGGTTCTATACAGCCTGATCCATAGGACATGCATCATCCATCGAACGATCCATCACAAAGAAGCACAGAGGCTAATGTGAACAAGTACATATGTACTCTTGGAAAAAGATGACTATTGAATGTGAGCAAACATTTTTTGTGTGTGGATAGTGATCTTCACAGGGCTTTGTTGCTCTGTATAGTATTTGTGTGCCTCCAAATGTGTTACTTAGTAACTGTCCACAAACAATTCTTGAACCCATTCCCACCCAGGGAACAATCTGAGATTCACTTCTGACAAGTGCCGGATTAAATCTGTTTCCAGGATGGGAAGTGAAAGGAATCAGACTAAAAATTGAAGATGGCATAGGTGAAGGGATTACTTGACAGGGGAAAATGTTTTTCGATTGTTATTACTTCTACTTGCTTTGTAATATTTCCAGAAATGTAAGCATGTAAACGTGTTCAAAGGAAAATGGAATTCTCAAAAGAAAATGAAGGGTACTCCTTGAAATACATCCTCCTTAGCTATAAGCTAACAGTCCACAAGACAACCTTTGTGAATTAAAAAGCAGCTTGCTCTGAATCCCAAAATGATGATAATAAACGAAGCACTTGGTGTTGTGAATTGAGCCAATGATTAAAGGGTATGAAGCTGTTTGTCTACATGAATCGCAGCAGGGTCACAATCACAATCTTTCCAGTGGATTGCTCATACCCTGCACAATGACCATAGCTTGGAATGTTACAGGTGTTTTGGGGTGTTATATAAGTGAGCTACTATTATACTTTGAATCAAGTGTTCGTGTGCATCACAATTGTTTGTTTTTATCCATCGCAACGAGGACCGTATGATATTGTGTGTTACATATCTGAGCTTTTTCCTAGCACTGCGAGGACGACACCACTACGCCTGTTGCAGAGTTGTGCTATTTTCTAAACTACTGTTACCAAGAATGAACTTCTTTCCATCACATATAGGATTATATAACATTGTATATTACAAATTAATGTGGGTTTATTAAGTACAATGTTCACTAGATGCCTTTAAGTGTTACAAGATTGTTTCCCTTGATACATCACATTACGTAGCACATCATGATGTCTGTTAGTAATATGAGACAGTAGCTATGTATAACAGAGGACAATCTCATGCACTGTTTTACAAAGATGTGCATGCTTTAACCATCACCAAGAGGGCAATATCATGCAGTGCACTAAAACTGCCTGATGGTTTACCTCTTCATTTCTAATTCATTGCAGAGAATTTGTGATGTACTTGCATACCATCATAAGGCTGCCTTAAGATACTTCATAGAAACAGACCTGTTCCTCATTAAGACTGCATTCCAGTGAGAGACTGGTCCCCTCTGGTGTCAGTAAATATGAATTGTTTATGATTAGTAGTCCGTCAAACTCATAACAGCATCACACTGCATGTTTTAACTCTGTGTGCAATTACACTGCACTCTGAAAGAAAAAAAATCACATGCATGTTTTTATGCATCAGAATGAGGACTACATCGTGGGAGGCGAATATTCATGGGACCATGTGTATAGCATGTGAGCTTTTATGTATTGCAAAAAAGGGCACATCATGACGCATGTTACAGAATTGTGTTGAGATATTGAGATTATGCTCCTATGTGCACTTTAAGGGTTAAACCGAGGACCATATTAAATTGTGTGAGACAGGTTTGAGTGCCTTTATCTGCCAGAGGAAATATGCTGCCTATTAGAGAGGTTGGTGTTTTTATCCATCACAATGAGGGCCTTATCAAGATGTGTGTCACAATTGTATGTTTTTGTCCAATGCAATGAGGACCATATTTTGGGGCATTTTAGGCATGTGTGCTTCTATCACAGAGAAATATCATGTTGCATTGAGCAAGTTCATGATAATGTAGCTATCATTAAAAATACCACATTAATGTGATTTATAGTTTTTGCATATTCCTTTAACAGAAAGATGCTTTAACAATATGCTGTTTAGTTGTCATGTGTATGATCTTAGGTAACTCAGAAAACTATATTGTATTTTATCTTGGAAATGAATGCATTTTTCCATCACATTGACTGCTCTATGCAGGCCTGGTCCATAGGACATGAATTTATCACCATCACAAAAAATCCCAAGGGCTAATGTTGTGTGCCTTTATCTGCCACAGGAAATAATATGCTACCTATTACAGAGGTTAGTGTTTTTATCCATCACAATGAGGACCGTATCAAGATGTGTGTCACAACTGTGTGTTTTTATCCAACACAATGAGGACACATTTTGGTGCATATTAGACAAGTGTGCTTCTTCTATCACAGAGTAACATAATATTGTATTGAAACAGTTCATGTTAATTTAGCCATCATTAAAAGTACCACATAAATGTGAATTAGTGTTATCACTTGTTCCTTTAACAGAAAGCATGTATAACATTATGCTGTGTATTAGTAAAATGTATGAGCTTGAGTAACAAAAAAAACTATATTGTATTGTACCTTGGAAATGCATGCACTTATACGTCACAATGAAGGTTCTATACAGCCTGGTCCATAGAACATGCATCATCCATCGAACGATCCATCACAAAAAAGCACAGAGGCTAATGTGAACAAGTACATATGTACTCTTGGAAAAAGATGACTATTGAATGTGAGCAAACATTTTTTGTGTGTGGATAGTGATCTTCACAGGGCTTTGTTGCTCTTATAGTATTTGTGTGCCTCCAAATGTGTTACTTAGTAACTGTCCACAAACAATTCTTGAACCCATTCCCACCCAGGGAACAATCTGAGATTCACTTCTGACAAGTGCCGGATTAAATCTGTTTCCAGGATGGGAAGTGAAAGGAATCAGACTAAAAATTGAAGATGGCATAGGTGAAGGGATTACTTGACAGGGGAAAATGTTTTTCAAATGTTATTACTTCTACTTGCTTTGTAATATTTCCAGAAATGTAAGCATGTAAACGTGTTCAAAGGAAAATGGAATTCTCAAAAGAAAATGAAGGGTACTCCTTGAAATACATCCTCCTTAGCTATAAGCTAACAGTCCACAAGACAACCTTTGTGAATTAAAAAGCAGCTTGCTCTGTATCCCAAAATGATGATAATAAACGAAGCACTTGGTGTTGTGAATTGAGCCAATGATTAAAGGGTATGAAGCTGTTTGTCTACATGAATCGCAGCAGGGTCACAATCACAATCTTTCCAGTGGATTGCTCATACCCTGCACAATGACCATAGCTTGGAATGTTACAGGTGTTTTGGGGTGTTATATAAGTGAGCTACTATTATACTTTGAATCAAGTGTTCGTGTGCATCACAATTGTTTGTTTTTATCCATCGCAACGAGGACCGTATGATATTGTGTGTTACATATCTGAGCTTTTTTCTAGCACTGCGAGGACGACACCACTAAGCCTGTTGCAGAGTTGTGCTATTTTCTAAACTACTGTTACCAAGAATGAACTTCTTTCCATCACATATAGGATTATATTACATTGTATATTACAAATTAATGTGGGTTTATTAAGTACAATGTTCACTAGATGCCTTTAAGTGTTACAAGATTGTTTCCCTTGATACATCACATTACGTAGCACATCATGATGTCTGTTAGTAATATGAGACAGTAGCTATGTATAACAGAGGACAATCTCATGCACTGTTTTACAAAGATGTGCATGCTTTAACCATCACCAAGAGGGCAATATCATGCAGTGCACTAAAACTGCCTGATGGTTTACCTCTTCATTTCTAATTCATTGCAGAGAATTTGTGATGTACTTGCATACCATCATAAGGCTGCCTTAAGATACTTCATAGAAACAGACCTGTTCCTCATTAAGACTGCATTCCAGTGAGAGACTGGTCCCCTCTGGTGTCAGTAAATATGAATTGTTTATGATTAGTAGTCCGTCAAACTTATAACAGCATCACACTGCATGTTTTAACTCTGTGTGCTATTACACTGCACTCTGAAAGAAAAAAAATCACATGCATGTTTTTATGCATCAGAATGAGGACTACATCGTGGGAGGCGAATATTCATGGGACCATGTGTATAGCATGTGAGCTTTTATGTATTGCAAAAAAGGGCACATCATGACGCATGTTACAGAATTGTGTTGAGATATTGAGATTATGCTCCTATGTGCACTTTAAGCGTTAAACCGAGGACCATATTAAATTGTGTGAGACAGGTTTGAGTGCCTTTATCTGCCAGAGGAAATATGCTGCCTATTAGAGAGGTTGGTGTTTTTATCCATCACAATGAGGACCTTATCAAGATGTGTGTCACAATTGTATGTTTTTATCCAATGCAATGAGGACCATATTTTGGGGCATTTTAGGCATGTGTGCTTCTATCACAGAGAAATATCATGTTGCATTGAGCAAGTTCATGATAATGTAGCTATCATTAAAAATACCACATTAATGTGATTTATAGTTTTTGCATATTCCTTTAACAGAAAGATGCTTTAACAATATGCTGTTTAGTTGTCATGTGTATGATCTTAGGTAACTCAGAAAACTATATTGTATTTTATCTTGGAAATGAATGCATTTTTCCATCACACTGACTGCTCTATGCAGGCCTGGTCCATAGGACATGAATTTATCACCATCACAAAAAATCCCAAGGGCTAATGTTGTGTGCCTTTATCTGCCACAGGAAATAATATGCTGCCTATTACAGAGGTTAGTGTTTTTATCCATCACAATGAGGACCGTATCAAGATGTGTGTCACAACTGTGTGTTTTTATCCAACACAATGAGGACACATTTTGGTGCATTTCAGACAAGTGTGCTTCTTCTATCACAGAGTAACATAATATTGTATTGAAACAGTTCATGTTAATTTAGCCATCATTAAAAGTACCACATAAATGTGAATTAGTGTTCTCACTTATTCCTTTAACAGAAAGCATGTATAACATTATGCTGTGTATTAGTAAAATGTATGAGCTTGAGTAAAAAAAAAACTATATTGTATTGTACCTTGGAAATGCATGCACTTATACGTCACAATGACGGTTCTATACAGCCTGGTCCATAGAACATGCATCATCCATCGAACGATCCATCACAAAAAAGCACAGAGGCTAATGTGAACAAGTATATATGTACACTTGGAAAAAGATGACTATTGAATGTGAGCAAACATTTTTGTGTGTGTGGATAGTGATCTTCACAGGGCTTTGTTGCTCTGCAAAGTATTTGTGTGCCTCCAAATGTGTTACTTTGTAACTGTCCCCAAACAATTCTTCAGCCCATTCCCACCCAGGGAACAATCTGAGATTCACTTCAAACAAGTGCCGGATTAAATCTGTTTCATGGATGGAAAGTGAAAGGAATCAGACTAAAAATTGGAAATGGCATAGCTGAAGGGATTACGTGACAGGGGAAAATGTTTTTCAAATGTTATTACTTCTACTTGCTTTGTAATATTTTCAGAAATGTAAGCATGTAAACTTGTTCAAGGGAAAATGGAATTCTCAAAAGAAAATGAAGACTACTCCTTGAAATACATCCTCTGTAGCTATAAGCTAATAGTCCACCAGTCAACCTTTGTGAATTAAAAAGCAGCTTGCTCTGTAATCCAAAATGATGATACTAAACAAAGCACTTGGGGCCATATGTAGGTATAGAAATACCGGTCGGTAACGGCCGATTTCGGCCGTTACCGACCGGTATTTGGCTTTTGAGATGTAGGTGGGTCTGAATTTACAGAATCGGTATATTTACCGATTCGGTAAATTTACCACTTCGGTATTTTACCGAATCGGTAAATATACCGATTCTGTAAATTCATATGTAGGTGACACTCCAAAGAGTGCCACAGGCCCTTCAGAGTCGGTATTTTACCACCCTATCCTATTGGGTGGTAAAATACCGAATTCAGGTGTGCATGCACATCTGTGCATGCACACCTGTGCAATGTGACACACAGACATGCCCTTAGGGCATGTATGTGTGCCACATGTCACACATGCCTGTATTTGGGGTGCTAGAGGGTGTCAAAGTGACACCCCCTGCACCCTTGCAAGATTCGGTATTTACCGATTCTGTAAATACCGATTCGGTATTTCACATTGATTCCTATGGGCTTCAAGGCCCATAGGAATCAATGTGAAATACCGATTCGGTATTTACAGAATCGGTAAATACAGACTCTTACAGAATCGGTAATTTTTTACCTACATCTGCCTTCTTCCAATTTACCGTCTCTTAAATACCGATTCGGTATGAGTCGGTATTTAAGAGTCGTTAAATCGGAATTACCTACATCTGCCCCAAGGTGTTGTGAATTGAGCCAATGATGAAGGGGTATAAAGGTGTTTATCTACATGAATCACAGCAGGGTCACAATCACAATCTTTCCAGTGCTTTGCTCATACCCTGCACAATAACCATAGCTTGGAATGTTACAGGTGTTTTAGGGTGTTATATAAATGAGCTACTATTTTACTTTGAATCAAGTCTTGGTGTGCATCACAATTGTTTGTTTTTATAGATCGCAACGAGGACCGTATGATATTGTGTGTTACATATCTGAGCTTTTTCCTAGCACTGTGAGGACGACACCACTAGGCCTGTTGCAGAGATGTGCTATTATCTAAACTACTGTTACCAAGAATGAACTTCTTTCCATCACATATAGAATTTTATTACATTGTATATTACAATTTATTGTGGGTTTATTAAGTACAATGATCACTAGATACCTTGAAGTTACAAGATTGTTTGCCTTGATACATCACATTAAGTAGCACATCATGCTGTCTGTTAGCAATATGAGACAGTATCTATGTATAACAGAGGACAATCTCATGCACTGTTTTACAAAGATGTGCCTGCTTTAACCATCACCAAGAGGGCAATATCATTCAGTGTACTAAAACTGCCTGATGGTTTACCTCTTCATTTGTAATTCATTGCAGAGAATTTGTGATGTGCTTGCATACCATCATAAGGCTGCCTTAAGATACTTCATAGAAACAGACCTGCTCCTCATTAAGACCGCATTCCAGTGAGAGACTGGTCCCCTCTGGTGTCAGTAAATATGAATTGTTTAGGAATTGTAGTACATCAAACTCATTACAGCATCACACTGCATGTTTTAACTCTGTGTGCTATTATACTGCACTCTGAAAGAAAAAAATCACATGCATGTTTTTATCCATCAAAATGAGGACTACATCGTGGTAGGCGAATATTCATGTGACCATGTGTATAGCATGTGAGCTTTTATGTATTGCAAAAAAGGGCACATTTTTATTTTTATTTTATTTTATTTTTAGAGGTTTCTATAGTGCGGAGCAGACCCAGCGAAGGTTATCAGAGCGCTTTACAATGGGGGCACAATACGAAATAGGACAGATTGCAAAACGAATAGCATACATAAGATCGACTTATTTTACAAAGTTCGTAATGTCGCAGGCTTAACAGTATTTCTAGCAACGAGTCGAGAGCAGCGAAGGTGTCTTTCGAGGGAAAGAGGGGGCAACTATACGGAGTACATCTGGAAAAGGTCCATGTGATAGTTTATGGGAGGAATTGAACACATAAGGAATGATTTTGCTTCTTTTTTTAACAGAAAAGTAGAGGAGATTTTTCTGATGTGGGGAGGAAGCGAGTACCATATTCTTGATGCTGCTCCGGAGAATGCTCTGTCAGGGTTTTTTTTCTTTCTGAAGCATGAGGGTTTCAGGATTAGATTGTTAGCACTCCTAGAACGTCTGAATCCTCCAGATAAGGTCAGTTTTTACGATAGGTACGGGGGAGTATTGTGGTGAAGTGCTTTGTGAGTGATGCATCCCATTTTTAGGTGGATTCTAGCTTCAAAGGGAAGCCAGTTGAGTGTTTTCAGGTGTGGTGATATGTGGTAACATTTTCTGGATCCTGTTAGGAGTCTAGCTGCGGCGTTGATACAGGCTTTTAATGGGGCGGTTGAGATTTTGGGAAGTCCCACGAGGGTGGTGCATCCGTACTCCAGCCTTGATATGACTAAGGACTAAACAGCAGTTTTGAGGTCCGGGTTCTCGATGAAAGGTTTCATTTTCCTGAGATAGTTGAGGTGAAAGCTTGCGTTTTTAGCTAACAGGTTGATGTGTGCTTGCATTTTAAGGTTCTTATCAAGTGTAATTCCAAGTGATTTGGTGGAGTCGACCAGAGTTGGCATGCAGTTAAGTGCAGTGATCAACTTGAACGATTCCTTTTTCTCCTGGGAATTATTAGGGGGGAGATTAGAAGAAATTCTGTTTTTTGTGAGTTTAGCTTGAGGAAGTTGGTTGTTAGCCAGTGGACGGTCTTTTTGAGTGCCATGTTCATTGATATTATGTCTTCAATGGAGGAGATCTTGATGTAGAGTTGAGTGTCATCCGCGTACATGTGGTAGGCTATGTTTGCCTGCTGTAGTAGTTTGGTTAGCGGTTCGACATATAGGTTGAATAGGGTGGGGGATAGGGTAGAGCCTTGTGGTACACCCAGAGGGTTCGGTGAGGAGCACGATAGATTTTAGTTCACCATGAAAGATTGCGTTCTGTTTTCCAGAAAGGATTTGAACCATTGAAGGACTGAGCCTATTTTCCAGTCTTTTCAGATTTTTTTCGTCGTCCACTATTTGTAAAATGGCTGTTTCTGTGCTATGGCCGGGTCTGAAACCCGATCGGTGGGTGTTCAGAAGGTTGAAGTCCGTGATGTGTTGGTTCAGTTGTTGTTGAACACATTTTTCCAGGACCTTGGCTAGCATGGGAATGTTGGTTACGGGCCGAATTTGTTTGGGGTCGGAAGAGTTAGCTGTTGATTTCTTTAGTATAGGGGTGACCTGGCCTGTTTTTAGGCAGTCCTGTATGTGCCCTTGCACTAGCGAGGCGTTGATTATTTTGGTCCAGAGAGGGGAGATGACTTGGTAGATGTGGGGAAGGCAACTGGAGGGGACTGGGTCATTGAAATGGTTGTTGAGTTTGGTGGTTGCTAATGTTTTGGTGATGTCATTAGGATCGTAGAGTTTGAAAGTGGAGCAGTGAAGGGTGGAACTGAGGACCATATTAAATTGAGTGAGACAGGTTTGAGTACCTTCATCTGCCAGAGGAAATATGCTGCCTATTATAAGTGAGCTACTATTATACTTTGAATCAAGTCTTGGTGTGCATCACAATTGTTTGTTTTTATCCATCGCAACGAGGACCGTATGATATTGTGTGTTACATATCTGAGCTTTTTCCTAGCACTGCGAGGACGATACCACTAGGCCTGTTGCAGAGTTGTGCTATTATCTAAACTACTGTTACCAAGAATGAACTTCTTTCCATCACATATAGGATTATATTACATAGTATATTACAATTTAATGTGGTTTATTAAGTACAATGATCACTAGATGCCTTGAAGTGTTACAAGATTGTTTGCCTTGATACATCACATTAAGTAGCACATCATGCTGTCTGTTAGTAATATGAGACAGTATCTATGTATAACAGAGGACAATCTCATGCACTGTTTTACAAAGATGCATGCTTTAACCATCACCAAGAGGGCAATATCATTCAGTGCACTAAAACTGCCTGATGGTTTACCTCTTCATTTGTAATTCATTGACGAGAATTTGTGATGTGCTTGCATACCATCATAAGGCTGCCTTAAGATACTTCATAGAAACAGACCTGTTCCTCATTAAGACTGCATTCCAGTGAGAGACTGGTTCCCTATGTTGTCGGTAAATATGAATTGTTTATGAATTGTAGTCCATCAAACTCATTACAGCATCACACTGCATGTTTTAACTCTGTGTGATATTACACTGCACTCTGAAAGAAAAAAATCAAGTGCATGTTTTTATCCATCAGAATGAGGACTACATCATGGTAGGTGAATATTCATGTGACCATGTGTATAGCATGTGAGCTTTTATGTATTGCAGTAAAAGGGCACATCATGGCGCATGTTACAGAATTGTGTTGAGATTTTGAGATTATGCTCCTATGTTCACTTTTTCTTTTTGTTTTTTAAACTTTATTTCCAATTTTGTAAAATACAAAAGACAAAACCCCCCACCCCCCACGCAGGCATCATTAAAAACAGTTGTATACGGATCGCCTGACTCATTATAGCACATCACGGAATAGGACAACATCTGAAAACAAGGAAGTACATGTAGCATATTGAGCAGCATATTACGAGACTCGTGAGGAATACAGGCCAGGTCTCATGTCATGCACCCCGCAGGCAACTCCTCAGTGGTATTCACCCCCCTCTCCCTCAGCCTATGTTCACTTTAAGGGTTAAACTGAGGACCATATTAAATTGTGTGAGACAGGTTTGAGTGCCTTTGTCTGCCAGAGGAAATATGCTGCCTATTACTATGGTTGTTTTTTTTCTCCATCACAAGGAGGACCATATCAAGTTTTGTGTCACAATTGTGTGTTTTTATCCAACACAATGAGGACCACATTTTAGTGTATTTTAGGCTTGTGTGCTTCTTCTATCACAGAGTCATACCATGTTGCATTGATCAAGTTCATGTTAATGTAGCTATCATTAAAACACTACATTAATGTGATTTAGTGTTATTGCATATTCCTTTAACAGAAAGCTCCTTTAACAGTAAGCTGCTTTAACATTATGCTGTGTTTTTGTAGGGTGCATCATCTTGGGTAGCTCAAAAAAAACTACATTGTATTTTATCTTGGAAATGTGTGTACTTATCCACTTATCCATCACAATTATGGCTCTATACAGACCTGTTACATAGGACATGAATTTATCTCCATCACAAAAAGGCCCTAGGGCTAATGTTGTGTGCCTTTATCTGACACAGGAACTATTATGGAGCCTATTACAGAGGTAAGTGCTTTTATTCATCACAATGAGGACCGTATCAAGATGTGTGTCACAATTGTGTCTTTTATCAAACGCAGTGAGGACCACATTTTGGGCCATTCTAGACATGTGTGCTGCTTCTATCGCAGTAATATCATGTTGTACTGAACAGGTTCATGTTATTTTAGACATCGTAAAAAGTACCACATTAATGTGATTTAGTATTATCACTTATTACTTTAACAGAAAGCTCCTATAACATAATGCTATATATTACCAATGTGTATGATCTTATGGATCTTATGGAACTAAATAAAATTACATTGTATTGTATCATAGAAATGTGGACACTTATCCATCACAATGACGGCTATATATAGGCCTGGTCAATAGAAAAGCATTTATCTCCAGTACTGAATAGCCCAAGGGCTAATATGCACAAATATACATGTACAATTTGAAAAAGACGACTATTGTATGTGAGTAAATATTTGTGTGTGTGTGGATAGTGATCTTCATGGGCTTTAGTGCTCTGCAAAGTACTTGTGTGCCTGCAAATGTGTTACTTTGTAACTGTCCACAAACATTTCTTCAGCCCATTCCCACCCAGGGAACAATCTGAGATTCACTTCTAATAAGTGCCGGAATAATGGGGTTTCAGAGTGGGAAGCGGAAGGAATCAGAATAAAAATTGGAGATGGCATAGATGTAGGGATCACTCAACAGGCAAATATGCAGAAAGGAAATATTTAACTACTTCTACTTGATTCTGAATAGTTCACATTTTTTTTACATTTATGCTTATTCAAGGAAAAATTATGTTCTCAAAAGAAAATGAGAAATAATGAAATACTGCTACTGCAGAAGCATATTAGGAATAATCAAGAGAACCTTTGCAAATTAAAAAAACAGCATGCCCGTGTAATCCAAGCACACTAATAATCAATGACAATAAATATAGCACTTTGTATTGTGAATTGAAGAGGATCTAGAAGCCTTAAGGTATGTTGCTATTTGTATCACATCAGGGTCACAATCCCAATCATGCCAGTAGATTGCTCATATCCTGCATAATGACCTTAGTTTTGAGTGTTACAGGTTTTTTTGTGTTATATAAGTGTGCTACTATTATTTTACTTGGGATCACATTGTAGTGTGTGTCACGAATGGTTTTTGCTATTCATCACAACGAGGACCGTGTAATGTTGTGTATTACATATCTTAGCTTTTTCCCATCACAGCAATGACCATGCCACTGGGTCTGTTGCAAAGTTGTGCTATTATCTAAACTACTGTTGCCAAGAATAAACTTCTTTCAATCACAAATAGGATTATATTACATTATATTTTTGTCACCGGGTCGTCAAGGAAGGAGTTAAGCCCCGGTAGGAATCAACGTGCGACTTGGTTCTTTTATCCCTTTTATTAGGTATGGTTTGAATATGTTTTTATTTTTCACGTCCTAGTGCATCTGTTTACACAGCTAGTAGAGGTTAGGTATGAATACTGCTTCTGTTCTTCCTCTTATGAGGCCACCAGGTCAGTCATGGACTTGTATGTCCCTCGGTAAGAAAATAAGAAAACCACCGGTGAACGTCGGGACATCGACAATATGTAGAAGTGTAGAGGGCCAGTGTAGGGACTATCACCACACTCAAAGAAGCCACCACCACCAAGTGTAGTCCGGTTAACCCATCGGTTTAGCAGAGGTGTGCCCTCTACTTACTTTGCTGCCTTCCAGCCCAGTGCCCGTGAGCAGCCCGCAGCCGGACTGTATCTTGTTCAGTCACATTTCTCCTAGAGCGTGGCAGAGCGAAGCGTGAAACGGTTGGCCTCCTGGCGACTCCTCCTCTGCAGGGGTTATCTCCCCACTTGTTGCAGGCGATGAGGTCCCATTTCTCCTCCAAGCGCTCTGGTTCACCTGGCTCTCTCCGCGTTCTTCAGGTCTCACTTCTTCCTCAGCATCCGTTCCAACATCCATTTCCGCTTTTATCAGCGGGGCTCTCTCTTCCCATTGGTAAGGGGCAGAGACGTCATCCGGACTTGCTGACCGCCTTCTTCTTGGGTGTCAGAGTCTTGTTCCTTAAAGGGACAGACCGGAGAAAAAGCCTGCACACAGAGGAAGAGTGCCTCATTCACCCTAGTCAACGGGGAGTATGGAATCTCCTCCAATAAGTCATCCTCGACCCTGTGACACAGCTACAAATTCATTTGAGTTCATCATGTGCATCAAGCACTAGATGTCTTAAGATACCTAATAGAAACAAACCTGTTCCTCATTGCATGTGCATTCCTGTGAGAGACTGGTCCCCTCTGTTGTCAATGAATATGAATTACATCACAGTGCGTGTTTTAACTCTGCGCTATAACACCTCACTCTGAAAACAACATCTCACACATATTTTCATCCATCACAATGAAGACTGCATCATGTTATGCAATTCATGTGACCATGTGTATAGCATGTGAGCTTTTATCCATTGCAAAAAGGAGCACATCATGACGCATGTTACAGTTTTGTGTTGATATTTTAAACGTGTAATACACACTGCCACGACTTTATATGTTTCAAGCATATGAACGTTTGTTCTGGACACTGAAAACCATTTCATACTGTGTGTCACAAGATTGTGCTCTTTGGTGCTTTACAATAGCTCCTATTTAAATGTGACCTATGGTCCGATAGGCAGTGGTGTAACTAAGAACCATATTAAATTCTGTACAACAGGTTTGTGTGCCTTTATCTATCACAAGAAATATTATGCTGCCTATTACAGAGATTGGTGTTTTTCCCATCACAATGAGGATTGTATAAAGATGTGTGTCACAATTGTGTGTTTTTATCCAACACAATGAGGACCACATTTTGGTGCATTTTGGACATGTGTGCTTCTTCTATCACAGAGTCACATCAATCAATCAATCAATCAATCAATCATTTGTAATGCGTACTACATACCTGTGAGGGTCTGAAGGCGCTGGGGGGGCGCTACTGATCGAACAGCCAGGTCTTAAGTACCCTCCTAAAGGTCAGCAGGTCTTGGGTCTGTCGTAGGTTCGGTGGGAGGGTATTCCATGTCTTGGCGGCGAGGTGGGAGAAGGATCTCTCACCGGTGGTTGTTCTTTGGATGCGCGGGATGATGGCGAGTGAGAGGTCGGCTGAGCGGAGCTGGTGGTTAAGGTAGTAGAAGGAGAGCCGTCTGTTGAGGTAGGCTGGGCCGGTCTTGTGGAGTGCCTTGTGTGCGTGGATGAGGAGCTTGAAGGATATCCTCTTGTTGACGGGGAGCCAGTGCAGGTTTCTCAGGTGGGGAGTGATGTGACCGTTGCGTGGTACGTCAAGGATCAGTTGTGCCGAGGCATTTTGGATACGTTGTAGTCGTTTGATGAGCTTGGTCGTGGCTCCCATGTAGAGGGCGTTTCCGTAATCGAGTCTGCTGCTGACGAGGGCCTGGGTGACTGTCTTTCTTGCATCTGTCGGGATCCATCCGTAGATCTTGCGGAGCATGCAGAGGGTGTTGAAGCAGGAGGAGGAGCCGGCGTTGACTTGCTTGGTCATTGACAGCGTTGAGTCGTGAATGATTCCCAGCTTGCGTGCGTGGTCCGTGGGTGTCGGGGCTGCCCCCAGTGCCGTCAACCACCAGGAGTCGTCCCAGCTGAAGGGTTGGAGCTGAGGATGAGGACCTCCGTCTTGTCCGAGTTCAGCTTCAGACGGCTGGTCTTCATCCAGTCGGCGACGGCCTTCATTCCTTCGTGGAGGTTGGCTTTGGCGGTGATGGGGTCCTTGGTGAGGGAGAGGATCAGCTGAGTGTCGTCGGCGTAGGAGATTATGTTGAGGTCGTGCTGTCGGGCTACGTGTGCAAGCGGAACCATGTAAATGTTGAACAGCGTCGGGCTGAGGGAGGATCCCTGGGGTACACCGCAGATGATCTCGGAGGCTTTGGAATGGAATGGGGGGAGGCGGACGCTCTGGGTTCTGCAGGAGAGGAAGGAGGGGATCCAATCCAGAGCCTTGTCTCGGATCCCTGCGGCGTGGAGGCGTGCGCGTAGTGTGCGATGGCAGACGGTGTCGAAGGCGGCAGAAAGGTCTAGGAGGATGAGTGCTGTGGTCTCGCCATTGTCCAGCAGGGTCCTGATGTCGTCGGTGGCGGCGATGAGGGCAGTCTCTGTGCTGTGGTTGCTGCGGAACCCTCACTGGGAAGGGTCCGGATTCTGTTTTCTTCGAGGTATCGGGTTAGCTGCCTGTTGACGGCTTTCTCGATGACCTTGGCTGGGAAGGGGAGCAGAGAGATGGGCCGGAAGTTCTTGAGGTCTCTTGGGTCTGCCTTAGGTTTTTAGGTCTCGCCTGCCAATGCGCTTGCGCATTGCTGGCGAGAATTATAGTAAGTGGAAAAGAAAAGTCTACCAAAACGGCTGCGGATCCCATACAGTTCATGTGAGACAGGCGCGTGCACGTCAGCCACATAACACACCACCATTTGTCTGTGCCTCGGCATCAGACATCAAAGGCTGCCGCTCCCCCTCCCCCCCTCGTGCACATCGCGCACCACCATTTGTCTGTGCCTAGGCATCAGACTTCAGAGCATCAGAGCTTGTTATCTCATTCCCTTCCGCACATACTCTTAAATACGTTTCCACTTAAATCTTTGCCTACCCATATCAATTCAGCTCTTTAAGGCTCTCAACATCTGTCACAAGGCTTCCTCCTACACTCACCATTAGGAATCACTACCTTCCTTTTATTTATTTATTTTATGCGTTTTTATATAGCGCGGACCCATTTGCTGCCATTAGTCAATGCCCTCCTCCTCCCCTTCACCTCTTAACTCGCCAGCCACTGGGAGTTGGGATGGGAACAGCGTGACAGCGCTTCTCTTTGTCGGCGAAGCCAACCGTTTACCTTTAATGTGCTATTATTGCATGCACTCATTATTTCTGCATGTTTGTCTGTATATGCGCTAGGACACGTAATGCCATACCTGCTTTTTTCTTATTAATAAGGCGGACGAAAGGTACGGACCGTGCAAATCAGCTCATACGAACGTAAAGTGTTTAAAACAAGCGCAAACAGCTTGAAAGGGACGAGCAGCATCCCTATTCATGCAGTAGTTACAAGCAGTGCAAATCTACTCGTACGCACATAACATGGAAAGCATCCAGCGTAACTCGCTTCAAATGATGGAGCAGGGAAGCCCAATGGCTCAAAATCTAGCTCAGCGCGTTAAGAGCTCACTACTCAAATCAGTGTGCAACCTGCACGTCTTGGGTTCATATGTATCCTCCCTACTCTTGCTCTGCCTTTCATCTCCCTCAAGCCTATAAAAGAAGTACCATTATTTTGGGCAACAGTGACCGCTACTACTAGTAGTGTTATGAGAGCAAGCACTACACGTATTATTATTATTAATGATTAGGTGTGCAAACTGAACACGGGACGTATTACACACTTGTCAGTTTTCCTTATCTTGATTTAAATATAAATTGACGCCAGTGATACGTGCTATTTTTATCACTTTTATAAGGATGTCTGCTTCAATCCTTTGAATACCCCGCCCCCCCCCCCCCATGACCCACTGTTAGCAAACTTCTTAGTGTGTCATTGACCCCCAGGGCCCAATGTTAGCACCCTTCTTAGTGTCACATTGACCCACAGTATGAGATTTTTTCCCTTGTGTCTGCTCCATAACCTTTGAATGCCCGCCCACCCCCTGACTCACTGTTATCACCCTTTTTAGTGTCAAATTGAAACCCAGGGGCACAGCTCTCTACACCCCTCTCTCTACACCCCTCTGTCTACACCCTCTCTCTTTACACCCCTCTCTCTCTCTACACCCCCCCCTCTCTCTCTCTACACCCCTCTCTCTCTCTCTACACCCTCTCTCTCTACACCCCTCTCTCTCTACACCCCTCTCTCTCTCTACACCCCTCTCTCTCTACACCCCCTCTCTCTCTGCTCGCCTCTCTCTGCCCCCTCTCTCTACACCCCTTTCTCTCTACACCCCTTTCTCTCTTCCCCCCTCCCTCTCTACACCCCTCTCTCTCTACACCCCCCTATCTCTACACCACTCTCTCTCTATACCCTCTTTCTACACCCCTCTCTCTCTACACCCCTCTCTCTACACCCCCTCTCTACACCCCTCTCTCTCTGCACCCCTCTCTCTACACCCCTCTCTCTACACCCCTTTCTCTACAGCCCTCTCTCTGCACCACACTCTCTCTGCACCACACTCTCTCTGCACCCACTCTCTCTGCACCACACTCTCTCTGCACCTTACTCGCTCTGCACCCCACTCTCTCTACAGCCCTCTCTCTATACCCCACTCTCTCTACACCCCTCTCTCTCTACACCCCTCTCTCTCTCTACACCCCTATCTCTACACCCCTCTCTATCTCTACACCTCTCTCTCTACACACCCCTCTCTCTATCAACCTCACTCTATCTATCTATCTATCTATCTATCTATCTATCTGCCTCACTCTATCGCCCTCACTCTATCTATCTATCTATCTCTCTCTCTCACTCTATCGCCCTCACTCTATCTATCACCCTCACTCTATCTATCACCCTCACTCTATCTATTGCCCTCACTATCGATCTGTTGCCCTCACTCTATCTGTCTATCACCTTCACTCTATCTATCTTTCGCCCTCACTCTATCTATCTATCTATCTATCTATCGCACTCACTCTATCTATCTATCGCCCTCACTCTATATATCGCCCTCACTCTATCTATCTATCTATCTATCTATCTATCTATCTATCTATCTATCTATCTATCTATCTATCTATCTATCTATCTATCTATCTATCGCCCTCACTCTATCTATCTATCTATTTATCACCCTCACTCTCTCTATCGCCCTCACTCTATCTATCGCCCTCTATCTATCTATCACCCTCACTCTATCTATCTATCGACCTCACTCTATCTATCAACCTCACTCTATCCATTGTCCAGTTCGCGCAATATAAAACTTTATAAATAAATAAAATATCTATCTATCGCCCTCCCTCTATCTATCTGTCTATCGCCCTCACTCTATCGCCCTCCCTCACTCTATCTATCGCCCTCCCTCTATCTATCTATCGCCCTCCCTCTATCTATCTATCTATCTATCTATCGCCCTCCCACTATCACCCTCCCTGCTTCTATCTATTGCCCTCCCTCCCTTTATCTATTGCCCTCCCTCTATCTATCTATCGCACTCACTCTATCTATCGCATCACCACCGCATCACTCAGCACCCCCCTGATGCATCATCACTCAGGGATACCGCAACATCACTATGCGCT
Source organism: Lissotriton helveticus (assembly GCF_964261635.1). Taxonomy (NCBI): domain Eukaryota; kingdom Metazoa; phylum Chordata; class Amphibia; order Caudata; family Salamandridae; genus Lissotriton; species Lissotriton helveticus. Next base: position 625,868,863 of record NC_136065.1, on the reverse strand, counting down.
AACACAGCATCAATCTGTGCAACCATTCAACAACAACTGGTTCAAATATGTTCTCTCCATGTTTCAAGCTTTATTACAAATGTTACAAATGTCACAAACATATTCTTCACAAGTTATTTACACAAGTTTAAGCTATTGCCATTATAAATTACAATAACTTTTATTTAAGTATTAATTATTTTTAAAAAAATGCCTTTGTTATTTGTAATTTCAATACATCTAAGTCACGTAAATACAGCACATATTGCATTACAAATGCTATAGGTGTCACATTTGCGAAAGCTAAAACTATTGGCATTGTAAATGACAAAGCTATTAATTTAGCTATTTTCAAAACCAACACATAAATACAAAATTTGTCATTTACAATACCAATAGCTCAAACTTTCCTAATGCGAGACCTATTGCATTGCAAATGCTTGTTTGATTAGGTCGTTGTTCTCGGCGTGCTTCCAGATCTCTGGGAAGGTAGCGGTCTCGAGGGAGAGATTGATGACGTTGCGCAGGTGGGGTGCGATGAAGCTGCTTGCTCTGTTGAAGGCGTGATGCGGGAATGGGTCTGACGGAGAGCCTGAGTGGATTGTGTGCATGGTCTTGATGGTGTCATCGATGCTCACGTCATGTTGTATTGAAAAAGTTCATGTTAATTTATCCATCATTAAGAGTACCATATTATCATTATTCCTTTAACACTAAGTGCCTTTCAGATTAAGCACTATATTACAAATGTGTAACTCAAAGAGAACTACATTGCATTTTATCTTGGAAATATGTGTACCTATCCATCACAAATATGGCTATGTAATGGCCTGGTCTATATGGCATACATTTATCTCAATTCCAAGAAAGACAAAGTGCTAATGCGCACAAAGTACATGTGTACACTTGGAAAAAGATTTAAAAACTTACAGATATCTATGTGAATAAATATTTTTATGAGGGTATGTAGAGAAATTTTAAGGGCTTTATTGCCTTACAAAGTTTACGTGTGCCTGCAAACTTGTGAGTTTGTAACTGTCCACAAACACTTTCTCTGCCGATCACCACTCGGGGAACAATTTAAGATACACTTCTAACAAGAGGTGGAATAAATTTTATTTCCAGAGTGGGAATAGGAAGGAATTTCGGAGATGGCATAGATGAGATTACTCAACAGTGAAACATGTTTTTCAAATGTTACTTCTTCCACTTGCTTCACAATATTTCCAAACATTTAAACATGTTCAAGGAAAAATGGGATTCTCAAAAGAAAATGAAGAGTAAGGAAACCCTAGTGCTACTGTGCATAAAGTATATGTGTAGACTTAGAAAAGATTGACTAGCATGTAGATTTCTATGTGAGTACATTTACTGGACTTTAGAGCCCACGCTGCTTTGCCTGATTACCGCGCCAAGAGGCGCCGCCACCATTCTCTCGCACCCGGAGGTGCATAAAGGTGCTTGCGGCTCCCTCTTAGCGGGCGCGGGCCAGGCCAAGGGCGGGCCTGTTTGAGCCCGTTAGAGACCGGATGAGGCCAGGCTCACTCACAAAAGCCAGTCATAATCAGAAGGTCATTTCAATTTGACATACGGTTGGTCTAGGGAAAAGTGTTATTAATTGGGAAGGTGGAATTTATTAAGTTGTTTTTTTGACCTCCCATCATTTCAGAAGCTTAGTGAGGATGAATTGGCGTGAGGGCAAGGGAAGATCTGCACAGCCCTCTGGCAGCGTGGTGGGGACTTTGGATCAGTTTTTAATTAGAGCCATCTCTGTCCTTGCTCAGGAGATAGCACTGACAGAGCGTCGTGAGTCTCTTGATCTACAAACAGCTAAACGATCCTCTCTGGGCGCCCTGGCTTGTGCTTGTACCCCTGATTGCTCCTTGGTTGCAGTTCCTGATTCTCCCGTCATTGTAAGTGACCCTGGATTGTCTCAAAATGAACCATCGGAAAAACAAGGCGGACAGGGAACACATAATATTACGCCATCTGTTGAACTGGTTGAGACGGTTACTGTAAATACCCGAAGCAGTCCACCCCCAAGTATTGCTACAAGATCTGGACCTCATGGTAAAACTAACTCCTCTGCCGTACCCTCAGACTCTTCACAAAAGAGGAAGCGGGGAGGGGGCCCACAGAGACAAACTGGCAAAAATTAAAAAGATTAATAAAAATGGAGAAACTGTAGCATCGCCATCTCTAACAACGGTGTTTTCACAGCCAAGTTTGCCACCGGACTCGACTTTAGATCTTCGAGGCGATTCCCCTGACAAAGTCAATGGTGTTATGTGGTCCAAATTGGGTAATTTAATTGCATCATCTCTGTCTCCAATAATGCATAGGCTCTCTAAAATTGAGGAAGGATTAACCGATTTTGAACTGAAGGTTATGAATAACCTTTCTAACCTAGAGGGTTTTTTAGCCTCTAGAAATAGGTTAATGGTTAATACATCTAATGAGCTAAGCAACGTGGTACTTGGGAACTCCATTCCTCCTAAATCCCTCGTAGCGAGGCAAATACCCTCAACATCGTCGGTACCTGGGATGAATGAGGATGTTGTGGGTAATCATGATGTTGGTTTAGTGCATGTGGGTGTTAAAAGGGTTGAGCAAGGGGTTAATCTTAGTGGCCCTACTCAGGCTAGCTTTTGTAGTCAGGAAGGGGAGGAAAGTGGTCCATGTGTGGGGACTGTGGGTGATGAAGCACCAAGCTTGATATCGGGGCCTCAGCGTCGAAAACCGCAGCAGACGTTTGAGGGTGTGGATAATAGTATAGCCTTGGAGGGCTCTCAGGTCTTGCATCTTCCTCCAGCTGCTGCCCCTTTGGCAGTGATCTTGCGGAATATCCCAGTTTCACAGGAAGGACAGTTAGAAACTACAGATCAGCTGATGGCCAAAATTATGTACTGGCTCACAACTAAATTGGAGCATGTCGGGGTTTGGGATTAGAACATCTGTAATCAGATGATCATGGCTAGATGTTATGCTTGGATAGGACATTCTAGGACGGACTTGAGAGGGGACTGCATAGTTGCCAACTTTAATAACGAGCAGGTTGTGAGATTTCTGCTGGACCGTATAGGGAGTATTAATTTAGAGGATCATTTCAGTAAGATCTCTCTTTTGCCATTAGGGCTTTTTTATAGACGCCATTTTATTTGGAAAGGGTGGACAACCGGATTTACCGGAGAGCACTGTAGGGTCCTACCAAGAGACCACCCTTTCTAAATCTAGTTAACAGATTTGCCACATTGTCCGGTCTAGATGGTTGTGATTGACTACAACCTCTAAGTCCCCCACTGTTGGAGAACATCATCGATCGGTCTCCCTCTTCTCCTGCGATTAACTTGCCTACCCAGCTAGATACATTAAACTATGCAGGGAGGAGTATGAGTCAGATAACTAAAGCTAGGGAGGCTAGCACTGATAGTTGCAAGAAAGGGTCTGTCACAGAAGTTGAGACGGATCCTTCTAGCTATCCTCAGAACGAATGTCTCCATATAATGACATAGAATGTTGATGGGGCTAGGCATAAACTGCAGGATGTAAATTGGCTTACAAGCATCCAACTCTGCGATGTGGTTTTATTACAAGAGACTTGGCTCACAGATAATTTCATCGTAAACGGGTTTAAGACGATTTCAACAAATGCTATCCCCTCAAAGGCAGGTAGGGCTATAAAAGGAGCGGACGTGAGGATAGGGGTAATATTTACACCTTTGAAGGAGTAAGATCATCCTCATGTATTGATCACTTTATCACCTCAATAAGCCTTCGGTCCCTAATAGCTGAATTTTTTGTCTCCCCAAGTTTATTGAATGATCATCATCCTGTGCTGATAACCTTAAAATCTCCCTTTTTAAAACAACCGGAAGCAAGTACCCATGCTATGGATATAAAGACACAGGGCGAGAATGGGATCTCAATCAAATGGGCTGCCGTTGACCCAGAAGCTTTTACAAATAGGACCCTATTAAAAATTAATGATCATGTTTTAACCTGCCCTGATAATTCCTCAAATAGTATGGACATAGTTAAGGTTTTGTAAAGTATTTCTACTGCAATTTCTGATAATTTGCGAAAGAATCCTAAAACAGATGTTTCGCATTCCCCAAGATGGTTTGATAATCAATGCTCTAGATTAAATAGAGATTTAAAGTCTGCAATAAAAACATCTGGCGTAATATGGAGGAGGACAGTATCCTACGGAAGTCATATAAAGAAGCCCTTACCCGAAGAAACTCGGAGATTAGGGATAATGATTGGGAGAATCTGATCAAAGCTGCCGATCTTAAAGATTCGGCCCTTTTTTGGAAAACATTGGATCAACCTTTCTTTAAAGATGTCCAATCAGTAAAAATTGATATGGTAGTGACCCCAGCGGATTGGTTAATCCACTTTGAAGCAATTTTTTATGAAACTGATCAGGGTTTTTTAAATGTAAAGAGGATAAATCCGTCATAATCTTAAAAAACACCAAAATATCAGTCAAGATGAAATTGTAACAGCCATTAAGAATAGCGCTAGTGGCAAAGCGGCTGGCCCCGACGGAGTCCCAATTGATATATTTAAATCTAATATGGATTTTTGGGTACCCGTTGTGTACAAATTTTTTAATGCAACAATTGATGGGGTGGTACCTGCCACTTGGGCAGAGAGTCTGATAGTCCCCATTTTCAAAAAGTGGAATAGGAGTAGTGCCAATTGCTATTGCCCAATACCTTTGCTTGACTCTCCTTCTAAAGTAATGGCAAGAATGCTGTTGACCAGCCTAGAGCAATGGGTAGAAGAAAAGAACATCTTATCTGTAGCTCAGTATGGCTTCAGACGAGGTGTTGGGGAGGTCGAACAGTTTCTGAACTTAGAACTAATAGGGGAACTTTACCTGTTGCTTGTACTTGCTCCTGAGGGCCGGGCATTGCTCTGCTTCATCATCTTGGCCGGGCTTGGCTGTGCCGAGCCCCGCATTCCTGTGGCAGCACCTGTGGGCCGGGCTTTGCTCCGCTTACTCCTCCGGCCGGGCTTGGCACCGCCGGGCCCCTTCCACTCCTGTGACTACATCTCCCAGCAGCCCCACTGGCGGCCAGGGCGCTGCGGACGTCACACGGAAGCGCCAGGAGGCACAAAAAGGCTCACTTGGTGCTGAGTCCGGGGGGAACTTTACCTGCTGCTTGTACTCGCTCCTGAGGGCCTGGCATTGCTCTGCTTCATCATCTTGGCCGGGCTTGGCGCCGCCGAGCCCCGCATTCCTGTGGCAGCACCTGTGGGCCGGGCTTTGCTCCGCTCGCTCCTCCGGCCGGGCTTGGCTCCGCCGGGCCCCCTCCACTCCTGTGACTACACCTCCCAGCAGCCCCACTAGCGGCCAGGACGCCGGGGACATCACACGGAAGCACCAGGAGGAGCATGAAGGCTCCCTTGGTGCCGAGTCCGGGGGGAACTTTACCTGATGCTTGTACTCACTCCTGAGGCCCGGGCATTGCTCTGCTTCATCATCTTGGCTGGGCTTGGCCCCGCCGAGCCCCGCATTCCTGTGGCAGCACTTGTGGGCCGGGCTTTGCTCCACTCGCTCCTCCGGCCGCGCTTGGCTCCGCCGGGCCCCTTCCACTCCTGTGACTACACCTCCCAGCAGCCCCACTAGCGGCCAGGACGCCGTGGACGTCACACGGAAGCGCCAGGACGCGCATAAAGACTCCCTTGGTGCTTAGTCCGGGGGAACTTTACCTGTTGCTTGTACTCGCTCCTGAGGGCCGGGCATTGCCCTGCTTCATCATCTTGGCCGGGCTTGGCTCCGCCGAGCCCCGCATTCCTGTAGCAGCACCTGTGGGTCGGGCTTTACTCCGCTCGCTCCTCCGGCCAGGCTTGGCTCCGCCGGGCCCCTTCCACTCCTGTGACTACACCTCCCAGCAGCCCCACTAGAGGCCAGGACGCCGCAGACATCACACGGAAGCACCAGGAGGCGCATAAAGGATCCCTTGGAACCTCGTCCCGCGGGACGCGCACGGGAGCGCGCCGGGAGAAGACCGGGACAAGGGTGGGGCCGTCTGCAGCCGTCCTAGGCAGATCGAGGCAGGGCCCCGCCCCTTACATGTGAGAACTTGAACCACCCATATCAAAAAAAAAAAGGTACTGTGCTCATTCGTCAAGTTGACTGTTCCCTGATACACAAGATGGTGTTGGGCCACCTTCGAGTTGTTGGATATTATCCCATTTACCAGGGAAAGTTGTAGCTAGCAATGGGTAAAAGGAAGGTAATGGAGGGGGGGGGAGCCCTTGCCATTACAACAAAAAAAAGGAAGAAGTCAAAAAGTCGCTACATGCTGCCGCTAATGATGTTATGTCAAGCATCAAATCTATTGTTGAAGATTGTGAGGACATTCTATTGACGGCTCCTACCTTAAGTAATGTGGAAAATCCTGATCCCCTGGTCGACGGTTTACTGCAGATAAAGAGCAAAGTGATCCTAGCTATTTTTTCTAAAAGATCAAAATCCAAGTGCTCAGTAGATGATATGCATTCTAACCCTGCTAGCCCCATTGAGGTAAATGTTACAGAGGCATTAAGAGGGGCAAACATGAGTGCTAATGCCGAACTTCCAGCTATATCAACTGGGAATATAGACAGGTCCTCGCAGGTGATTGCATGTGAAATGGGCATCACTTGTACTAATCGCTTTTCAGTGTTGGAATGGGAATCAAGGGAATTAAGTGAGGTCTTATCACAAGGGCTGGGGGGGACTGTGGAGGCTGTGAATAGTCCAGGTGAATGCTCCAGATGTTTGAATTTTAATAATTTAATCATGATGAAAATGGAAAGCCTGGTAAGGGATATATATCTATTATTAAGAAATTCATGATGGACTTTACAAAACGGGAGGAACTACACATAACAAACACTCTACACCCAGTGTTAGTGTCCAACCCGGTAAAAGGAAGCCCCTATCTTGCGATCGGCCCCACCAAACCAAACAGCAGGAGCGGCCCTATCTAAACCCAATACACAAACAGCCCCATTATGTGTCTCCAAAACTGTAGTAGAGTTACGACCCAAAATCCCAGCTCATAACCCCCTAGCTAAAATACCCGCCAGGCAAAACACCTCGGGCTCATATGCCGAAGTAGCAAAATTGAGGGGGTCAATATCACAATGCAGAGTCCTGCAGGGGGATAATAAATATTATAGTGACATGGCTGAAACAACTAATTGGAGTAACAAACAGATAAACACACCATACAGATCCCCTTGTGGTATTGTCTACATGACCGGGGTCACCAAGCTTGGAGCTGCTAACACTTATGAGAACAGTGAATTCATACGCAATAAAGCCATTGCGCAGATCAGTCATTATGGAGGATATGTTTAATGTTAAAAGAATTTCCTTGCCTAGTTCATCAACAGACTGTATTGAGATATAGTTTGGTAACACAGCAATTGCAGAGAACCTAGTAGCCCTACAGTATAGGACATGCCCCCCTAGGAATTGTAACATACAAATCAGACACGCACCTCTATGGTCTAAATCTAGGCCCGAGGACGCATCGGGTCTAAACAACATAGACTGACCATTAAAGGATAACTATCTGAATAGTGTAACACAAACACACAATATGTGGAAGCCCGAACGTCAGACCAATTTCACCACAAGCCTTATAGATAGGCTATAAAGATTAATGATGAGGTTGTTCCTCGGGGGGAAGAAAGGTCTAATGAAGTGGTCAACGCTCAATATCCCCTAACAACAGCAGTTGGAAGACTAGCTTCAGAAGTAGTTCACACAGAGAGGGTTACAAACACAAACATGATTAAATTGCTTTCCTGGAACATAGCTGGGCGTCATAAAAATATGGCAAATCCAGAATGGAAAGAATTCATAGATACGTTTGACATCTGTATGTTCCAGGAAACATGGAGCATGTCTCCCCTATATAAATGCGGATATTCCACCCACTTTATTCCGGCAATTAGTTCAGGGAGAGGTCGCCCATCGGGAGGACTGCACGTATGGTTTAGTGTGGCTTTGAATTGGGCACTTACTGCGCATACTTTACAGTCGCAGGACATACTACATATCTCCACTAAGGGCTCCCATATTGGAAGCTCGATGGAGCTGTTTAATGTTTATGCTATAGGTTCCCCAGGAGGTCAAACTTCACCCACTATAGCCTTACTCGAGGTGGCGCTAGCAGGTATCCCCCCATTGCCTAGCATTATTGTAGGGGGAGATTTTAACTATACATATGAACCCTTAAGTAAAGAAGATCTCCTGGGACTTAACGAAGAGGATTCTAGACAGTCCATCCCGCCTCTAACCATAGCGCCAATCAGAAAATGGACGCCAAGAGCGATCCAAATAAATTCCCTAACACTAGAATATAACCTACGTACCCTGAACGGTAGGACAACCTCAGACCCAAATGGTATGATGACCTATAACAGATTTAGTTGTCCATCCCGTATTGATTACATTCTGCTCGATACCGGTTCCTGGAACAGACTAGTTGACATGGAAGTCAGACAGTCACAGGATAGCAATCATAATCCACTTTGCATGGAAATAAGATGGGGTAATGAGAGGAAAGCATTAAATGGCCCACTTATGATCACAAAAGAAGTAGTTCCATCTAATTGCAAACGCAGATTAAAGTGGAACAGGGTGATGTGCCAAGAAGATATTTTGATCCGTATTAAAGAACTAGTAGAGGCAGAAACTAGGGAACTCCTATCCCATACCTCCGCCCAGTCAACCGAACAAAGTCGGAATTTTATAGACTCCTACAAGAGTCTAATAGAGAAAATTGGTTAATTCTTCACTATAAGAGATACTAGTGGACCAAGGAAGAAGAATCCACCAAAAAGTGGCACCCTATGGTATACAACAGGTTGTAGGGAAAAGAGAAGGGCTATAGCAAACGCCATTAGGAGAAAGGACGCTATAGCAGTTAGGACGGCTAGAAGGGAATATAGCGATTGCATTAAAAGTGCAAAGAAGGACTGGGAGGAAGAATATTGGCAACAACTTAAGATCGCTGCCAGTTCGAAGAACTCTACCCTGTTTTGGAACTTGATAAACAAACTTGACAGGAGGGGAGTAGAGCCCCTCCCAAACCATATAACTGAGCAACAATGGCATTCCCATTTTTCAAATCTGTATTGTGGCGAAGATGATTTAGTTCAATTATGGAGGGTACAAAATGACTTTATTAATGAGGAACTTACACCTGTAGAACAATTTGTAGACCGAGAAGTTTCTGATGCTATCAGGAGCATAACCCCCCTCTAAAGCGGCAGGCCCGGATGGGTTACCGGGCGATCTATACATACATGACCCTAAGCTGTGGTCTGATTTTATTGCTCCTCTAATGAATAGAATCCTTCATGGATCCTTCATGTTCCCTGACTCGTGGAGGGGCACTGAAGTTGTTACTATCCATAAGAAAGGCGATAGGGAGGACCCTGCCAACTACAGGCCGATTAGTTTAATCGACGCTGCTCAGAAAATAATTGGCAGGATCATTATAAATAGAGTAGGTATGTGGCTAGAGGAGGGGAATATACTGTCCCACTTCCAGGCGGGTTTCCGCCAGAATGTGGGTACTATGGACCAGGTTTTCAGGTTTTGGGCAATATACTAGAAATCAGTAACCATTATGAAGGGGAATTTATATCTGGCCTTCATAGACCTCAAAAGGGCCTTTCATTTGGTGCCTCGTGATAAACTCTGGAGGGTGCTGCTGGAAATGGGGTTCCCGCGTTACCTCCTGGAGTTTATAGTTAAACTTCACGTAGATAATTATGCTAGAATTAGATGGCGGAATCAGAGACAGCTAACAGGGAGGGTGCCTGTGGATAGGGGGGTACGCCAGGGCTGTGTGATGGCCCCGACATTGCTCTCCCTCTTTATCAATGGGGTGGTAGACCATTTGAGGGAGGACAATGCCGATGCCCCTGTCCTGGCGGGGGAGAAAACACCAACCCTCCTCTTCGCAGATGACACCCTCCTGTTGTCCAAAACCCCTTCGGGGCTGCAGAAACTACTGGACAGATTCAGTCTATTTTGCGATGAACGCAGGCTGACCATTAATACATCCAAAACCAAGTTAATGGTGCTGCCCCCTTCAAAAAAAGCAAAGAAAATTAATATCACCCTTAATGGGTCGCCTCTTGAGGTGGTGGAGGATTTTGACTACCTGGGAATCAGGATTAACAATAGAATGAAATGGAACTCCCATGTTGCCAAGATGCTGCTAAACCTCAAGAGAGTCTCGGGAGCCAGTCTGAGGAGTCAGCGTATGTCAGTCAGCAGGCCTATAGCCCGGGCTCTAGCTGTATATGAAGGGAAGGTGCTGTCCTCCGCAGTCTATGGGTTGTAACTGTGGGGCTGCGAAAATGTCACCGTTCTGGCTAGAGCAGAGAATACGTTTATAAGGGACTTAGTTGCCGTTCCTATCTCAACCCCATTGAAGCCCCTTTTTCATGATATGGGCAAACGCTCGATTTTAGACATAGTACTCCTTCGCCCTGTGCTGTTCTGGGTGCGCCTGAGAAGGACCCCCGAACTAGCAAATTACGCCCTGGTGATGGACGAACTGATAGCCTTGAATAGTGCGAATAAGATCCAGTGGCTAAACAAATTGAGGCAAATGGTCATGAAGCTGGGATTGGCTGAATCCTGGACCTCACAGTCCCCTCCTCCAAAGCAAGTTGTTAAGAAAATCTACTGGGAGTGGGTACACACTGAGGAACAGAAGAGTACAAAATTGGAAGCTCTAACCACACAATTTTTGGAGCATAAGCCCACTAGGAGGTTTGAACCATTATTAGATTTCATCCAAATACCAAAAGACAGATCATTTTTTTTTTAAATGAGGTATGGGACACTACCCCTTAACAAATTTATTAGGGGATGGAAAGGAACACGGGTCTCAAATGGCACCTGTCCAAGCTCTCCATGTGAGACCGAATCCCTACCACACTTTCTGTTTGGTTGCAAAGCATACAAGAGGGCGAGATCGCAATGGTTGAAGCCAGTATGCAGGGAGTTGGGGGTTAGAGATTTTAGGGTCGCCCTCCGCATTCTCTTAACCGATACAACATCTTTATTTGTTGTATGCGGAGTTGCAAAGTACCTATCAAGTGCATGGCTCACTCGCACCAGATTGCTAAATACTAATAAAGATCCTGCATGTACAGAAAGCCCATATGTATATTACCGTTGTTGCACTTTAGTACCGCTATCAGAGTTGTTTTAAAAGTGTAAATAATATTTTTATTGGTTTTTATCTTATGAATTGTACATTTTTATCATGTATGCCATTAACTTGAATGTTTGTACTTTTATGATATGATTATATCGAATAAAGTATTACAACAATAATAGGAAAATACACCTTCGCTAGGGAAGGATACTTGCACCTTTGCTTTGTAGATTTGTCAAGTGCATTTTATGGGAGACGTTGGGAGGGATGGGAGCCCCGGAGGATAATATTAGTTTCTTATCTAAAATCTATGCTCGTCTGTCCGCAAAGATACGTTATGGAATACATGGGGAATGCAAAAAGCACTTTAATATTACACATGGAATAAGACAAGGCTGCACACTTGCACCTCTTCTGTTTTCACTTCATATAAATGGCGTTGATATTTTACTACAGAATTTGGGGGTAGATGTCCCAATGATCGGTAAGCGGGCAACACTCCTATTATTGTACGTCGATGATGCTGTCCTAATTTCAAGGACAGCGAACGGATTACAGTCCCTGATGGACAATTTTACTAGATTTATGACGGAAAACATTTAAAAATTAACCTGAGTAAGACTTTGGTTATGTACTGCGGTAAAAGGAATATTAAAACAAAATCACATTATATTAACGCTACATTAATAGAGAGAACGTTTACATGTTCTTACTTAGGGATTCCTTTTAACAGTAAAGGTACTTGGAATACACATATAACTCTATGCAAGTTGAAATTTGTGAAATTGGGGAAGGCTATTTTTAGATTCTCCCAAAAAATTGGTAAAAAACCTGTACGGGAGATTCTCAAGCTATACGGAGCAAAGTGCATCACCGGGGAGCACTATGGGGCCAGACGGATACTTTGCCATTACAAATTCTTGCAAACAACTTTTTAAGACGTTTGTTAGCCGTACCGGCCTCTACCCCTTTCATTATCTTGCATAGAGAAACCGGAACACCATATATACACGATTTGATTACCATAGCCGCCTTAAATTTGTGGCACCATATCTGGACTAGGGAAGAAACTCGCTTTACGAGGGATATTATTTTAGACTGTTTGTCCCCAGACCGATGCAAGAAAATACCTTGGTTAAGTATATTAGTGGTCTCTTAGAAGAATGCAACTTGCCCCTGAATGGAAATCAACCTGAAGACATACAACACATCAGTAAGGTTGATTTGAAAAGGAGTCTCCTGAATGTTAGGACAGCCTTAAGAGATGAGGTTTCAGGTTCTAAGAAAATTGCTATATCTTATCTTAAGGGACCAATCGCCATGGGTCTGCAGCCATACCTCGTTTTTATAACTAATGTACAGCATAGATTCTACCTAACCAGATACGGATGAATACATTACACCATCTTTTTGCTTTTCCTAAAAGGGGCAAGTGGTGTGCTAATCTTCCAAACTGCCCGTGTGATGGTAGATCCAAACAAAGCACCCTTCACTTTTGACTCTTTTGTAATTTGTATATAGAAATTAGAAAAATGTATCTCCGTCCAATTTTTAAAGATAATTGCCTGTAATCCTATAAAACTTCTTTTAATTATTTACAGAATTTGGAAAGAATACCAGTCTGCAATGCAGTAATTTGTTAAATAATGTCAGCAAAAAAACAAAGGAATGACCTTGTTCACTTAGAAAAATTGAACTAAGAATTACTATAGGTATACATGTATAATGATTGTGCTTATTTTAATTATGTTAAGATAATGTTTTTTTTGCATAGTCTTGGTTATAAATGGATTTTATTGTATTTCATAGAATGCTTTTATGGACATTTTGTATGATCCGAATAAAGCTTGATTTGATTGATTGATTGAGTACATAATTCTGTGTGGGTGGATAGAGAAATTTCCAGGGCGTATTTGCTCTACTTGCAGATTCGTCACCTTTTGAATAAATTCCCCCAATAGTCACGAGACAAGGTGTGGGTGCATGGCTGTTTTTACCAAGAACTTCTCAAGGAACCAGCGAGCAAAGTGACTTTCCATTCTCCCTTCTGAGTTCAAATGGTAATGCTACGCAAAAGTGTAGAGGGACACCCAACTCACCACTTTGCAGATGTGTGCTATCGGAACTCCTGTTGCCATTGCAGAAGTACAAAACTTGCTCTGGTGGAATGAGCTTGAATACTTTCTGATGGCTCTTTGTTAGCCAGAGCACTGCACATTGTAATTCATAGAGTTATCCATCTTGATAATGTCCTCTTATGCACTTTTTTGCCTTTCACCTTCTCCATATAGCCCACAAACAGCTGATCATCTAGCCTTAACTCGCATGTTCTGTCCACATAGAAGCTAACTGCTCTCTTATGATCAAGACGATGCAGTCTCTGTTCTTACTTGGTTGCCTGTGGATGAGTGAAGAAGGTTGGGAGTCTGTTTGGCAGCCTTGGTTTTAACACCAATCTGTTAGGACTGAAAGAAATGAATATATGTTTGACACTAAACGCTTGCAACTTGCTAACACGTCTAGCTGGTGTGTTAGTGATCAGGAAGACTGCCTTAAATGTGAGTAACGTAAAGGACAACTATGTAATAGTTCAAAAGGGGAAAATAAAAGAAACACGAGAACCAAGTTGTAGCCCCATTGAGGCATCCTAAAAGGGATTGGTGGAAACTTGTTAATTGTCCCTTTAGGAACCTCATAACTATGGATGGTTTGAAAAGGGACAGCCGGTCAGGTAAACAAAGAAAAGCCGAAAAGTCTGATAAGTGAGCTTTAGCAGTACCCACTGCGCCCCACTGCTGAGCTAGTGAAAGGACAATCCTAAGATGTTAGACAGATGAACCTGAAGAGGGTCTACTAAGCTGTCTACATATCAATTGGTAAATGAATTCCATCTGCCTCAGTACACTATCTTGGGGACATGACTGTGGGCACACAAATTAATATCCACACCTTCAGAAGGTAAAGAAAGAGATCTCATGTTGCCCGTTAAATCTCTAGAAATACAGGTGGAGGCTTTAGCAGTTGGGATGAAGAACCCGCCATGTGACTGCAACAAGAGGTCTACTCTGTGAGGGAGACAGAGCGGAGGGCACAGGGAGAAGCGAATAAGGTCTACATTTTACACCCTTTGTGGCAAATCTGGGGGCAATGAGGATTACTTGGGCCTGATCAAGAAAACTTTTCCTTAGAATTCGAGCATTCAAGGGAATGGAAGGAAACACATAATGAAGCGAAAAGTTCAACTTCAACTGAAACACATCCCCCAATGCTCCCTGCATCGGAAACTAGAGGTCACAGAATTTCAGGAATTGAGCGTTCTCGTGAGTGGCACACAGGTCAATATCAGGAGTCCTCCAGAGCTGGAATATGTCCTGGATTACTTCCGATTCCAGATGCCACTTGTGGTTGGCAAGATGAATCTTACTGAAACTATCCACTAGCACATTGAGCATACCTGCAAGGTGATGTGCCACCCGGCAAATCTAATGTTCCTGAACCCAAGACTAGAGTCTCAGAGCTTCTTGGTAGAGAAGTATGACCCTACTCACCCCTGCTTGATGATATACTACATAGTTTATTGTCCATCAAGATCTGAAAACACTGATCGCTGAGGGAAGTGAGGAAGACCTTGAGTGCCAAAATTATGACCTGTAATTCCTAGAGGTTAATGAGCAATCTCCGTTCATCTAGGGACCAGGGGCTTCTGATCTCACATTCTTCCAGATATATTACCCACTCTAGAGTGGAGGCATCAGTGATACCTGTTGCCACCGGAGGGATAGAGTGAAATGGACTTACTTGGGATAGATTGTTGTCCATCCTCTACCACTGTAAGGCCACTAAAGTGTTATAAAATGTGCTTGAACCACTGCCTACAAAGACATCATTGGAGTGCCCTCATGTGTCAGCATGCATAGGTGACCAGAAGGATGAAGGAGGATTGCAGACCGTAGAGGCATAAGACCATCAGGACTGGAACAATCACTCCATTTTGAAACATCACAATCATAGCCTGGATGTTGTGAACCTTCTGAGAAGAAGGGAAGGCTCATTTTGCAATGGTATGCCATCCCGTCCCTTCCAATTTATCACGTCTTCAAGCAAAGCATTGCTGCAAGATACCTTGCTGTGCTGCACAAAAGGGAGAGAGCAGGAATGTGCCATATTTGGCATATTCCTGTCCTCTGTTTGTGATGGCGCAACATGTACTGCTTGCACCAGAGCAGGCACCCTTGCACAGGGGTGCAGTATTGTTTTTGTGCAGGAAGGGTCATCTTCCTGCACAAACACAACGCTGAAAGACACTTCCCTCAACTAAGTGTGTTGCAGAATGCCGAACACTTAGAAAGCGGAAACAATGAAAATATATAGACACATTTCTCCTCGCTGTACCTCCCCTGGGAAGGTGTAGAATGTTGACACATTCCCAGATTTATTCGGGGAATGCACCAAAATCAATGGATGGATGCATAGAAATATCCATGCTTCACCTATGGAACGCCTTGTCAGGGCAGAGTAGCGCAAGGCAATGACTTGCGCAGCCTTTTGTTAATCCAGCCAGGCTTGGTAAATCTCATTCTAGGTTTTGTGTAGCCCTGCACTGCCTTGCGCGGGTAAAGGGCAATGCAAAACATTGATAAATATGCCTCTGGATGCACTGTAATGTAACTAGGGGAGACGTAGAATTGTTGATGGAAAAGTTCATATTGACCGACAACTTGTCAGTTGTGTGCAAATGGTAGGACACATCCCTGGTGAGTTGGCTTTTAGGAGCCAGTTATCCCGGTAAAGGAATTCTGGAATTAATTGTCATCTGTGATGGTCTGAATCTACCACCACCACCTTTGTGAAGACTGGAGGAGCAAAGTGAGGTCAAATGGGAGAACAGCAAACTAATAGTGTTCGGATCGGACCGTGAAGCCTAGAAAATTCCTGTGTATCTGCAGGATAGGAAGGTGGAAGTAGATATCTTGCAGGTCAACAGACACAATCTAGACTTCCATTTCCAGTGCTAGAAGAACCAGAGCTAGGGACAGGATCACTAGCCCCTCTCCTGCTCTGGAACACACTCCAGAGTACCCATTACTAGTAAGGTCAGAACCTCTTGCTGAAGGACAGTCAGATGGTCTGGCAGGAGTACTGGTAACTGGAAGAGATGGTTGAGGGTTCTGCTGGAAGGGTAGGGCATACCCCTTCCCACAATCTACAAGACCCAAAGGTCTGGAATCCTCAAAACTTGTGAAAGGTCTGAAGTCCTCCAAACGTGTGAAAATGGGATGTCTGTCCCCAAAATGACTGTGTGTGTTCGGACAAGGGTAACTATGGCTGTTTCCCTGTAGTGGTTGGGGAAGAAGAGGAGGAAGGAGAAAGGGGTAGAGCATCTGCTCTTCCCTTGCTTTGTCCTCTGTACTATTTGTAGAGGGAAGATCCCCTGTTGTTGGGGCTGCTGTTGGGTGTATTGCTGATGGTCCCAAAAGTAAATCCCCTGCAGAAACCTCAGATTATGTTGTGGGAAAGGCACCAGGTGTTAGCTTGGGTAGAGAGACAAAATATTGAAATAAAAATATTGAGATACAATAATATTGATGTTTTAATTTCGATGGTACAGAATATCGAAGTGCAAAATATCGACAGACAGAATATCGTTTTTAAGGTATGTATGTTACTAATATCGAAATTTACTAATATCGAAATTTTATTTAGTGTTATGTATTTTATTATGTTGTTTATATGTTTGTTAAATATGTTTTTTAATGTATGTTTTGAAATTAGTAATTTTGTTTACATTTTGCGTTTTAGTATCAGAGCGGGTTATGGGTTTATAGGGGAATAGGGTGGGAAGTAATTTAATAATAATGAATGAATTAATAATTAAAAAAAAATAGTTGTAATTAATAATTAATTGGTAATTAATTATTATTAATTAGTTAATTGAATTAATTACAGTTAATATTGTAGTATATACCATTGTTTGTTATTGTTAATTAATAATTAATTGTTAATTAATTAGTATTAATTAGTTAATTTAATTAATTAGAGTTAATGTGCTAATATATTTATTTTTTGTTATTGTTAATTAATAATTAATTGTTAATTAGTTATTATTAATTAGTTAATTTAATTAATTAGAGTTAATGTGCTGATATATTTAATTTTGTGTTATTGTTAATTAATAATTAATTGTTAATTAATTATTAATAATTAGTTAATTAAATTAATTATAGTTAATGTTCTAATATAAATAATGTTTTGTTATTGTTAATTAATAATTATTTGGTAATTAATTATTATTAAGTGATTAAATGATGTGATTTATTTATGTGTAGTGGGTTGTGTGTTTATAGGGGAATAGGGTGTTATATAATTAAATTTAACTAATTAAAGAGATTGTATTTATTTATTTGTATTTATTGTTAATAAAATGGCAATTAATATGTGTTAATTAGGTCATTTATAATTGCATCAATTTAATAATATTAATTGTTATTAATTGATTAATTGATATTTATATTAATTGTGTTTTTGTATGTGTAGTGTGTTGTGTGTTAAAGGGGGAGTAGTGTGGGAAGTAATTTTTACCCCCATGCTATCCAACGCTTTCTCTACTGTTGCACCCTCTGGAGTGGGAATAGTAATGTTTTACCCTACGCTATCCAACGCTTTCCCTACTGTTGCACCCTTTGGAGTGGGAATAGTAATTTTTACCCCTACGCTATAAAACGCTTTCCCTACTGTTGCACCCTCTGGAGTGGGAATAGTAATTTTTACCCCTACGCTATCCAACGCTTTCCCTACTGTTCCACCCTCTGGAGTGGGAATAGTAATTTTTACCCCTACGCTATCCAACGCTTTCCCTACTGTTCCACCCTCTGGAGTGTGAATCGTAATTTTTACCCCTACGCTATCCAACGCTTTCCCTACTGTTGCACCCTCTGGAGTGGAAATAGTAATTTTTATCCCTACGCTATCCAACGCTTTTCCTACTGTTGCAATATGTGGTGTAAGTATATATATTCATTTATATGTAGAGTTTTTAATTTATTTTAAACGTATATGTATTAGTTATTATTTTTTAAAATATGTTTTAATGTTTTTATTTAATATTTGAAAAATTATATGTATTTTTAAAAAATGTTTACATTATTATTAATACATTTAAAAAACGATATTTTTAATTTCGATATTTTTGTACTAAGATATTTTTTTTCGATATTTTTGTACTTACCTTTATGAAGATATAACTCCGATATTTGTGATGTCGATATTTTTGTGTCGATATTTTTGTATGTAGATATTTTGTCTGTCGATATTATGTCAGATTCGCGACATTGAATGTGACAAAGTCAGGGTTGTAGAGACTTACTTCTTGAAGTATGTCGGAGAGACTCCTGCCTCTTCTATAATTTTTTCTTTTTTCTTTGGTGACTTTGATGAAGATGGCTACTGCAGCAACTTCAATCACTGTCTCGATTTTGACGTCCCCAATGCTTGTCTTGTGCTAGGCCATAAACATCTTGGCCTCTTGTTCTTTAATCACCTTTGTATGCATACACTGACATGATTTGCAGGCCTGCGGGTCGTGGTCAAATCCCAGGCACCAAAGGCACATGTTGCAGGATTTCTGATGGAGATTTGGCCATTACAATCTCTGTATGGTTTAAAGCCATACCGCTCGGCTGGTATCATCGTGAGGTAACTGTAACCAAACTTTTTATATTTTTTAAGAAATCGCCCATGACATCAAGACTCCTGAGAAGAGTTTGTAGTGCTCCAGAATGTGCAGGTGTAGCACAAAGAAGGAAACTGATGTCAGCACTCCTAAAGGGGAATTTTATGGCTCTAATGACTTCGCAGTGATGCCATGTATGGCAATGAAGTGGAGCCAGCACATTATATTTGCATAGGAGAGCTATTGAAGAGTTTCCCGATCCTGATTGGCACTGGGGATATTCAAAAAGATGAGGAATTTGCAGGTAGAAGTATCCATCAGAAAGAAAAGATCTGTGAGATGTTGTCAGAGTTAAGAGCATGAGAGAGACAGAGGAGTAAGTTGAGTGAGTAGAGAAGATAATGAGGAAGAATGAGTGAAGAAATGTATAAACTAACAAGGATTAAATGAGGTGAGTGAGGAAAGTGACATAATGAGCAATCAGTTAGTTATAGTTAGTGAATAACTGTGTAAGTGAGGAGTACGTTACAAAATGGCCCCAGGTTATTTGTCACTGACAAACAGCTCTATTTTGTAACCAGCAGCACTTTGAAGTTTGAGTGAAGTCAACAACCATACAAGTATCAGAATCCAGACAAAATGGACTCATGCTATACATATTAGGCCTTTGGCTTTAATCCGTCCCCAAATGGCCATTATAATACCACTTTCAATAATTTTGTTTCTGGTGCACTCAATATAGGCAATACTTTATGACCGAAAGGATTTTAGCTCTGGGAATGGTCAATGTAGATTAGAAGCATAAAAAGATAGAGGTATTCACAGATCTTCAATAGCACTGGATATCAGATTATCAGCAACAGAGCAGCACAGGGGAAACAGCATTCTTGCTCCTCTGAGGAAGAGCAACCCAAACATACTTTTCATTGCTTTTTTTTTTTTTTATTTATTTATTTTTTTAGTTTTTTTTTTATTGAGAGTTCAATTATAGCAATACAATACAATAGAAATCCAATTAACACAGTACGTGGAGGAAAAAAGCTGAAACACATTCATACAAATTGTCATTTTAACCTTTTAAGTTATAAAGTGCACATTTGTGTAAGAGCAGACAATTAATAAACTGGTTCAAATAGCCAAAAGATTTTGTTTAGAATTGAAAGAATACATAACATACATATACAGTAAATGTTCTCATGTTTTCATGTTTTCACATTTAATATTCCAAAGCTAAGTTCAAAAGTGCAGTGTGCGGAGATAGAACCATCAAACTAGACTAATAAATATTTTCGATAGAGCTTAAATAAGGTTAAGTAATGAGCAACCCAAACATACTTTTCATTGCTGATGAAAAAACAACATGAAATGTATAAGGGGTGAAGAATTTGATTAAATGCTCATAAGACAGCACATGCCATACTTAAATTCAAGGTTTAAAGACCTAAAGGATCAATATCTGATAAGGTACTTTAGAGGGCGGATTTGGGTGCTAGGTAGGAAGCTATTTGTAGAAAAGCTAATTTGGGGCTTTCACTCTACCATTTTTGATTATTTCTCATAAAGCAAGCCCACCATTGTTTTCAGTGTAAACAATATTCTGGAGACAACCACAGACCTATAATTACCAGCATCTTGAATTGCAATAATCAGTACTCACTTCTTAGTGCTCCCAGGGAAAGTGTAAAAATCACCTTATGATTATTATTTAGACATTTCACAACTTGTGGCAGGCAAAGAAAACATTCTCCCCTGGAAAAAATATACCTGAGAGAAAAAGTTAGCTCTTTCGCTCTGATTGCTATATTTCTTTTAAGTCAAAACAGTTTATGATCTGTGATGAGATAGTGGCACGAAGGAGATGTGATCTTGGTGTGATGAACACCTAGTCAAACTGTTTGAATTTATATCAGGAAAAAACTTGTGTTGGCAACTATTAAGTACAAATTACCTAGAAATAAAGGGTGTATTAAGTGACTGCAGCAACCTGATAACTGAATGCCCTCATTATAGGTGATTATGAAAGTATGTAGTAAATGGACAAATTGCTAAGAAGTATAAAAAAAAGAAAGCTGCAGGGGGCACTATGTGATGCTCAGGATTTAAGTTAATATGAGTATTAGTACTATTAAAAATTTCACACCCTAAAGAAGGGGTTATAGTAACACATAACAATAAAGATGTGTTGGGTTTAGTTTTTAAATCATTAAGCACTTAGGAAAGATGAATGTATCGTGAACATAATTTTTTGTAAATTGACTGGGAACTAATCTAAAAGTTGTGTTAGTAAATGTGATACAGAAAAAATTCCCTGAGTAACACACAAGAAACTAAATTAAAAATTAGATGTTACTACTATAACTTTCATATAAATACAATGTTGAAAATATTCATTTAATAACAATAGTGTTATGGTTATTTATACTCCCCTTCAGAATTATGCATTTCAAGTTTTGGATCCTATTATGAAAAAACCCTCTGTTAATCAGTTAACATCCCATTTGAAAAATTGGTGAGATTTTAATCATTTGTGGCCACAATTACTATCACACGTGATTGATTCATAACAATCAGTCAATCAGAAATATAAGGCTTCAAAGGGAAGGACCATCTGCTCTCAGATGTTTGTATTTAAATGAAACCTTTACGCAGACATTATCAGATCTTCCCCAAGTTAGGATGATGTGTTCATTTGTTTGATATCTACATCAACCTCAAGACACAGGCCGTAGGCATCAGGTGTAGTGGTTGTTCTAGGCGTCAGGTTTCTTTGTCCTCAGCAGGCTCTGAGTATTTCTTTAGTGATTCTTTTGAACAGAGCTGCTGGAGATCCGGTCTTCGTTGAAGGAAGTCAGTCCTTATTATTATTATTATTATTATTATTATTAAAATTTATAGAGCGCGTAGTCACCCTGAGGTATCCCAGCGCTGAAGAACCCTACACCAGTGGGGGCTGGGGGTGGAAAAACAGAAGCAAAACGAATAGTTGATTAGGTCGGGGTGGTTAGAGTTTAAGGGAACAGGTGGGTTTTAAGTCGTTTTCTGAATCTTAGGTAGTTCGATTCTTTCCGCAGGTCTCGGGGAAGGGCGTTCCATAGACGCGCTGTGTGGATCGAGAAACGTCTACCACCCGTGCGGGTTTTCTTGAATCTAGGGACGGCGATGAGGGACTCCGTATCCGATCGAAGAGATCTAGGGGCTTTGTAGGGTTGTATGAATTTCCTCAAAATCGGCGGGCCCTGATTCTGCAGTAGCCTATGGGCCAAGCTTAGGGCTTTGAATGTTACTCGTTCCCTCACTGGGAGCCAGTGGAGGAGTTTCAGGGCAGGTTTGGCTGAGGTTCTGGCCGGAGTATGCGTAAGGATCCGGGCGGCCGCATTTTGGATTTTCTGCAGTTTGTTTAGGGTTGCTTCGGGAGCGCCCAGGTATATGGCATTGCTATAGTCAAGCCTAGACAATATGAGGCCTTGGATGAGAAGTCTTTGCGATGTAGGTGGAAGGAGGGGCAGGATCTTTCTCATCGATTTGAGTAGCCCGAAGCAGGTGCCTGCTACTTTTTTGGCCTGCGTGGTGAAGGAGAGGTCCGTTTCGATCCAAACTCCCAGGCTTTTTACTTCCTGTTTAGGGACAGGGGGGGGTCCCAGACATGGTGGCCAGATGTTCACAGGGAGGGTGAGTCCCTTCTGACCCAGAAGGAGAATGTCAGTTTTAGAGCCATTCAGCTTGAGGGCTGAGTTGTTCATCCACCCTTGGATCTGCGTCAGGCAGTTGAATAGGTCCGCTGGCTGCTGGCTAGGGTGGGAAAGGGAGACAACTAGTTGTGTGTCATCCGCATAACTGACAATGCTCACTCCGAACGGGATGACGACCTCCTCCAATGGGGACATATAGATGTTAAACAATGTGGGGCTCAGGGAGGAGCCCTGAGGTACACCACATTGGAGGGGTGTGTCGGAGGAGCGAGTGTCGTTTTCCCAGATCTGGAAGGAGCGTTGGGCCAGAAAGGAGGTAAGCCAGGATAGGGCGGTGCCTTCTACTCCTACCTTCTTGAGCCGCTTGACCAGGAGTTGGTGGTTGACGGTGTCGAAGGCCGCGCTCAGATCGAGGAGGATCACTGCCACTGATCCTCCCTCGTCTAAGAGCGCTCTGGCCTCCTCCACTGCAGCCAGGAGGGCGATGTCGGTGCCCTGTCCTGGGCGGAATCCTGTCTGCGAGTTTTTTAGCAGATTATTGCATTCAAGAAACTGGGAGAGTTTCTTATTCACCAGTTTCTCAGCAACCTTACTGGTCCCAGGGAGGAGGGATATTGGTCGGTAGTTGGCTAGTTCGGCTGGGTCCAAGGAGGGTTTTTTTAGCAGCGCCTTAACGACTGCCGCTTTCCACCTGGGTGGGACGACTCCCTGTTGAAAAGAGGCGTTAATCAGCTTGGTGAGGGGAGGGATGATGGTGGGAGCGACTTCCTTAAGGGTTCGGAGCGGTGCGGGGTCCCTAGGAGATCCGCTTTTGATGGATGTGAGCGTGGTCTCTACTTCTTCGTGGGTGATTTGTCCCCACGAGGTTAGGCGGGGGGTGATCAAAGTGTCAGGGGGCTCTTCGGTCTCGCTCACATTGGTCGGGGGGATGGAGTCAAGGATTTTTTGGATTTTTTCTTGGAAAAAATTGGCTAGCTGACTACATTTTTCCTGGTCTGCCCTTGGGTCTGGGGGGTTTCTAGGGGAGGGGTCAGGGACCTTAAGCAGTTCTTTCAGGATGGTATAGGTTTCTTTGCTTGAACATGCAGCTTTTTCAATTCGTTCCTGAAAGAATCGACTTTTTGTCTTGTCGATTGCGGATTTATAAGCTGATAGGGAGGTAGAGTAGGCGTCCTTATTGGCGGTGGATTTCTCTTTCCTCCATAACCGCTCCGCTCTTTTGCAGTCCTGCCGTAGCGACTTGAGCTCTGGAGTATACCATGGGGCTGATGGTAGACGCTTATTGTGTCTGAGGGAGGAGGTTTTGGGGATAAGGATGTCTAGGGAGGATGTGATCCAGGAGCAGAACTGTTCATCGGCCGTTATGGCGTCGGAGGACAGTACAGGGGTAGTTTTAGAGAGAATGTCCGACCATTCTGATGGTATGAGTTTATGCCATCGTCTGTCGTTGACTTTGACTTTCACAGGCTGGGTGGACACTATAGGGGCCTCCCATGAGAAGGGGACTAGAAGATGATCAGACCAAGGCAGTGACAGAGGTGAACAGGTGGTGATATTGGCATTAGTAAGGATGGGATCTAGTAGGTGCCCTTTATCATGGGTGGGTTCGTTATTGACCAACCTGATATTAAGTGACAGTAAGTCCACTAGTAGGTCCGAAGCAGATCGGTCAGTGGGATCTGTGAAGTGAAGGTTTAAGTCGCCCACGATGAGGAAGTTGGAAACAGAGGCGGCTAGTTGGGAGGTAGTTTCGGTAACTGCATTGAGAAATTTCCCAGGAGTACCTGGGGGCCGATAGATCAAAAGCCCCGAGAGGGAATGCATTGGGGAAGATTGAAGGGAGAAGTGACAGCTTTCGCAGTTATCAATTTGGGCGTCGCTGGTTCTGCAGGTAAGCTGTTCCCGGTAAATTATGGCCAACCCACCTCCTCTTCCTTTTGGTCTATGGAGGGTTTGGATGAGGTAACCTCGGGGAAGGGCGGATACAACGTCCGCGTCGGTGTTGTCGGAGAGCCAGGTTTCTGTGAGAAATAATGCATCTAAGCCTTGATCTTCGATCAATGCATTGATTTCTAGTGCGTGCTTGGGGAGAGAACGACAGTTGAGAAGACCCAGTTGAAGACTGGGGTTGGCTATGGTTTGAGTGGTTGGATAGCACCGCGGGCAGCTTGTGAAAGGTTTACCTGTATCATGAATGTAGCGACAACCATGGTTTTTTGTAGGTCTGAGATCCAAAAGCGTGTCTGCTGAGTATGTCAAACGACTGAGAGATGGATCTGGCAGAGTCCCTGGGCCTGGGTCCGTTCGGGCCCGGACGGGCACAGACGGGCTTGCCTTTGGCGGACCTTCGGCGCGCAAACGGCGCTCCCGCTGCGCTCGTCCGCTGCGCTTCCTGTGCATGCACATGTTTAAAGAGAGGGGGCGTGGCCTAAGTAGGCGTGGCCAGCGCGCACGCCTGTGCTGATGGCGGCCGCTGGAGAAGGAAGAGCGCGAACAGCGTTTAAGATCGGCTGTGCGCTAAGGACTTTGAGCAGATGCGCGAAAGAACACAGAAAAGGGTGAGTGACACCACACAGTTTTAAAAGCAGATTATAAAATCAAAGTGCAAAGTGCAATTACAGGAGTTCAGGAGATTACTGGCTGCAGGACAAGGCCCTCTTTGGCGCAGAATCTCAGGAAACTGCAGGCGGGCCAGTAGGGCTGGGGCCAAGCCAGTTCTTCTCTGCATTCTCCTCTGCTGGCCATCTTCTTTCATCCTTCTTCTTTGTAGGTATTATGAATCTGCCTCCTGGGTTCAGGGCTGCCCCCTAAATACTGCATTTAGGGGGCATTTTATGGGTCTCTGCTTCAGGTACCAATAAAATTCTGACCTTAGGGTGACTACACCCTTGGTGTGCTCACCCTATGTGGGAGAGGGGGCACAATCCCTAACACTGATTGGAGAGTGCCTGCCATCTGCAAGATGGTGGGCACTGAAGGGTGAGCTTCACCTCGCCTCTCCCACCTGAGGGGTGGGGTTGGCATAGGTGGGCACACCTTTTGGGTTGTTCTAATTTTTCCTGCCTGTCCTCCCACCGAAAAGGGGGAGAGACAGGAAGAGGGCCAGCTCCTGATAGCAGGAGAGGCTCGGGTCATGTTACAAAGGCGGCAAGGCCTTTGAAGCTCCCCTACCACAGATAACCTGGGGGGGCTGTGACCACCTCTGCCCAGGAAAGGCTTAGTTTTTGGGCTGAGGAAGCAAAGGCTCCCATCCCATTGGTCCAGAAACATGTCTTGTGATGGCAGGCTGGTGGTTACCAGTTGGGGAACCCACCAGAGGCTGTTCTCTTTTTCAGGGTGTATCTCTAAGATTCCCTCTGAGTGCATGGTATAATAAATCCCAACACTGCCATCAGTGTGGGTTTATTATGCTGAGAAGTTTGATACCTAACTTCCCAGAATTCAGTAAAGCCATTATGGTGCGGTGGAGTTCGTAATGAAAAACTCCCAGACTATATAATCTATATGGCTTCACTGCACTTAAAATGTCTAAGAATGGACTTAAACACTGTAGGGGTACAGTGCTCATGCAACTGTACTCTCACCAGTGGTATAGTGTACCCAGCTAGAGGGGTGGCTGACCTGTACCATAGGCAGTGGGATGCAGGCATGGCACACAGGTATGTGTGCCATGTCGACTCTTCACTTTTCTCTGCACCAAAGCACACAGCCTGCAATGGCAGTGTGTGTGTGTTAAGGTACAGGGCCTTTAAGGGTGGCTCAATATGTGCTGCAGACCATAGAGGGCTTCCCTGGGCACAGTGTCCTTGGTACCCATTGTACTTTTTCTAAGGGACCTACATGTGGCCAGAGAGGTGACAATTGGGGGCAAAAGGGTACCATTTTGGGAGAGAGTATAGTGCCCTGGAAACCTGATTGGCAGGGACACAGGGTACATCAAGTCAAAGTGCATCAGAAACCTGGCAAATAGTGTGTAGGTGGGTTACTGCAACCAGAAACCCACTTTTCTACAAGAGAGTGTTCCTAATAGCCTGGAGTGAAGTGGGCACTGTTTCTCACACTATTTACCTCTGCTTACCGCAACATACTGCTGTGCACACAGTGATAAAAAGGTGCATACAAATATTGCGATCCAACATACAGAGGAAAACTAGCACAGGAAACATTGCTTATGAGTGTCTCTATACTTGAGGGAGCGAGCCATGAATAAGAAGTGAGGACAGATGAGTGAACAGCGAATAATGAAAGGCAAGTGAGCAAATTAATGACATAGGTATCTATTGGTGCCACCTGACCACTTTTATAGCAGCATTCTAAAGAGGATTGGTGGTAGTGTTTCCCCATCAAAGGAGAAAACGTCCGCACATAATGTCAATACATATCTCAAAAGATCATTTAACGTGAAGTATTTTAGACAAATTTGTGTTTATATCATTCAAAGTGGTGCTATTATCGCCTGAAATACATCCACCACCTAAGATGTTAAAATGCACAAAATGTGCCAATATCAAGAAAAAAGAAATAGGATCATACAGCACTCCCAAATGCTTGTTACGTTACATCTATTGTTGTAAAATATCTTAAACTAGTTTCTTGGATTTGTCAATCAATGATATTGTATTTTGAATTTTTTCCTTATTCATTAGTATATAACAATTTATCACAACAGACTCCAAATTATGGATCCAGACCCGATATTAGACTTCCAAATCTTTATTTTCATAGATATAAAAACTTTCCAGCTCACACCGCCGACACGCGTTTCGTCTCAAGGAGACTTTTTCAAGGCAAAACGTATAGTTAAGAATCTTGATCAATTGACCCGTGTCGCACAAAAAAGGGGTAAGAGTATGGCAATACTGGTGACGTCTGCCACCTGGGTGCAATCCCAAGAATAATGGGTCAAGACGTAGTATTAGGAATCTTGATCAAAATGACCCGTATCGCTGAAAAAAAGGGAAAACATGGTAAGGATGGTCCCGTCTACCACCTGGGTGTAATCCCACAAGTATCTTGGCAAGACGGACTTGTATTCGGCTACCACAAATCACCTACTAGATATGAACTTGACACTTTGTAATCAAGGTCAAAATTCTCAGTTTTTATAAGTGAATCACTATTACTGCGTGGAGGTTGCTCTTCTGTATTGCGAAGAAAATCCGAGACCCTGATAAGTCTCTTTTAATCGGCCGACCGTCTATGGACCTCCACTGCTTGTAGCCCTTTTATAGCAGCATGACAGGTACAAAAGTATGAAAAAATCACCTAAAGACTGTATTTATTCCCTCTTTCAATACATACTTAAAACAATAAATGTAGGATGAAAACAATTTAAATGTGTTCTATTGCTGCCCTTGAGGCCTTCCCTGGTCACAGTGCCCTTGGTACCCATGGTACCTTTTGCAAGGGACTTACATGTTGCCAGAGAGGTGCCAATTGGGGGTACAAAGGTAAAGTTTGGGAAAAGAACACACACAGGCCCTGGGAACCTGATTGGGCGGGACCCAGGGCACATCAAGAAGTCTGGCAAAGAGTGGGGGAGGGGAGGGGTACTGCAACAGAAACCCATTTTCCTACACAAGAACCCCCCCACCTTCCAAAGCTCCAAAGGCCAGGAGACTCAGTCAAACCTGGGATAGTCTTCCTAGTCTTTGAGGCGAGGAAGTGTAGTGGAAGTGGTTTGCAAGTTACAGGGCCTACTCTGCCTCGCATCCTTTTTCCCAAATCAGTCCCTTTGGGGAGCTGGCCTACCTCAACAGTTTCGGGACCTACTTCCCAATGCTCCATTCCTAGCTCTTTAGTTTCTTTACCCCATCTTTTTATCTTGGGCTCACAGGTGCCTACCTCTGCAAAAGTCTAACATAGCCAGGGCAAGTCCCAGCTTACCCAAAGAGGTTACCCACAGCTTGAGTAACCCCACCATGACCAATAGGGTCAGGGTACCTAACTTGCTATTTGGCAGGGGGTTAGACCACCAGGCCGAGGACAGTGCTGCCATGAAGGTTAACACACAGCAGAGGCCACTGACAGCTGCCAGCACCCAGAACCACACCTTTAGCTCTGAAGGGGCTTACGTACAGACTTCTTTGAGTTCTGGTTGTCTGTCTGCTGTTTTAGGGTAGGGGGTCACTTCACTATGTAGTGAACACCCTTCTTCCACCCTCTGTTGTTCCATCTGAGGAGCCACCAACTCAGGCTGGACAGTTGCCTGACTAGTCAGGTCTTTTTGTGAGCTAAGGAGGACTACACCAGTTCCAAGTTGGAGGTCTACCTTACTAGGATAGAATCTCCCTCACCCACTGGAACTGTGGCTAACAGTTGTCCACCTTCTGTACACTGTCTTCTTTTTCTTTTGGGGCTTCTATGCACTAGCTGTACGTTCAGCCCCTCCCCCCCAGTCCTTGCATGAGGTCTGGCACTGGACCAGTACCTCACTGTGGCTACGACCAACCTCTGAGTGGTCACTCCCAAGGAGACAATCAAGGGGAGGGTGTTTGTTAACTACCACCTTTCTCGAAATAAAAGACCCATCCATTTCTAGGGGTACTATAGCCACAGCCACAGTGGCCTCCCCTGAGGGAGCCCTTACTCTTTTTGTTTTTCCTGGGACATACTGGTTGGCGAGCACCAACCTGTCATGCACCACTGTGTGACTGGCACATGTATCTCTCAGGACACGGGCTGGGATTCCATTCACCAGTAGGTAGTGGAAGTTTCAACTCCCCTCTGGAATCTCCAACTACCCTTTTGTGCCCATTTTCCAGTTGAAGGCTAGAAGGACTTCCTCATCTGAGAAACCACCCTCAGAGACTACACTGGCAACCTCTGGAGCTGCACTAGGGGGCTCTGCTTTGAGGACAGCTAGGGTCCTTGGTGTGGTGACCTGTCTTTTGACAGTTGTGACACCATACCTGTTGGAATCCCAACTCTTACCTTAGTACCCAGTTTTAGGTTGTGAGGTGTCTATCAATCAATCAATCAAGCCATTTGTATAGCGCGCTTCTCACCCGGAAGGGTCTCAAGGCGCTGGGGTAGGGGATACTTTACTGCACGAACAGCCAGGTCTTGAGTTGCTTCCTGAAGGAAAGGTGGTCCTGGGTCAGCCGAAGGTGGATGGGGAGGGAGTTCCACGTCTTGGCTGCCAGGTAGGAGAAGCATCTTCCTCCGGCGGTGGCTCTGCGGATGCGTGGTATGGCGGCGAGGGCAAGGCTTGACGATCGTAGCTGGCGGGTGGGCGTGTAGAAGGTCAGGCGGTCTTTGAGGTACTTGGGGCCTAGGTCGTGGAGAGCCTTGTGTGCGTGGGTGAGGAGCCTGAACGTGATCCTCTTGCTGACGGGGAGCCAGTGCAGGTCTCTCAGGTGGCCGGAGATGTGGCTGTGACGGGGGATGTCCAGAACGAGTCGTGCGTAGGCGTTCTGGATGCGTTGGAGTCTTTTCTGCAGTTTGGCTATGGTTCCGGCGTAGAGGGTGTTCCCGTAGTCCAGTCGGCTGGTGACGAGTGCCTGGGTGACCGTCTTCCTGGTCTCGGTGGGGATCCAGCGGAAGATCTTACGGAGCATACGCAGGGTGCTGAAGCACGATGAGGAGACGGCGTTGACTTGTCTGGTCATCGAGAGGGAGGAGTCCAGGATGAAGCCCAGGTTGCGTGCGTGGTCGGTTGGCTTGGGAGTGGAGCCCAGGGCAGGGGGCCACCAGGAATTGTCCCAGGCGGAGTGCGATGATCCCAGAATGAGGACTTCTGTCTTGTCTGAGTTCAGTTTCAGGCGGATGTTCTTCATCCACTCGGCGACGTCTTTCATCCCTTTGTGTAGGCTAGCTCTGGCGGTGGCGGGGTCGTTGGTGAGGGAGAGGATCAGCAGGGTGTCGTCGGCGTAGGAGATGATGTTGAGGTTGTGTTGTCGTGCGATAGCGGCAAGGAGGCTCATGTAGACGTTGAAGAGGGTTGGGCTGAGTGATGATACTTGTGGTACGCCGCAGATTACTTCGGTGGCCTCAGATCTGAACGGGGGAGGCGGACTCTCTGGGTTCTTAAGGCGAGGAACGAGATGATCCACTCCAGGGCCTTCTCTTGGATTCCGATGTTGCTGAGGCGCTGTATTAGGGTGCAGTGGCAAACAGTATCGAACGCTGCGGAGAGGTCCAGGAGGATGAGGGCTGCTGTTTCCCCGTTGTCGAGCAGGCATCTGATGTCATCTGTGACTGCGATGAGGGCGGTCTCGGTGCTGTGGTTGGCTCTGAAGCCGGACTGCGAAGGGGCAAGGATCCATTTGTCTCGAGGAAGACTGCGAGCTGTCTGTTGACGGTCTTCTTAATGACTTTGGCAGGAAAAGGGAGGAGCGAGATGGGGCGGAAGTTCTTGAGGTCGGTGGGGTCCGCTGTGGGTTTCTTCAGGAGGGCGTTGAGCTCGGCGTACTTCCAGCTCTCCGGGAAGGTGGCGGTGTGGAAGGAGGCATTGATGATGTCCCGCAGATGGGGTGCGATGATGGAGTCGGCCTTGTTTAAGACGTGGTGGGGGCAAGGGTCGGTTGGACATCCGGAGTGGATGGTGTTCATCGTGCGGATGGTGTCTTCGGTGCTGATCGGGGTCCAGTTGCAGAGGGTGGTGATAGGGGGTGCTGGTTCGGTGGGCCGACCCTCCTGGACAGGTTTTTTAGGGGGCTACCTGGGACTCCTTACTTTTATCTTTAGGAGGCTCACTGTCTTTCCTCTGGGGAGGTTTTTTAACCACTTTCTTTTGGTCACCCCCAGTGGACGTCCTGGTCACCCTTTTCTAACCAGTGGTCCGCATTCTTTCCCAATGCTTAGAGAGAAATTGGACCTATGCCTACCAGATACTGATGCAACTTTTCCTTAATATGTGTTGTTTCATAAACAAATTATAAAGACCATCATAATATTGCACTTTACTTCCAGTCAACCAGTCACCTAGTGTCTTCATTGAGCAGTCTACAATTTCCACGCAGGGCTTACTCTGGGTTTTATGAGACCCCCTGAATCTAATTCTATTCTCCTCAAAAGGGAGGCCAAATCCCTCAATCAGGGTGACCTTTATGAGTTCATAGGACTCTGCTTCTGCCCCATTGAGGGCAATTACCAGAGAAAAGTTCCCAAAGCAGTGCTCACCACTGAGTTTTCTTCCCTTTTCTGGCTACACAATCCCTCTTTTAGGCTGTGCACCACCTGGCGATATCATCACCATCCTCAAATATAGGGATTTGGGGCTATTTATTAAGTTGCTGTCACCATTGATGGGAGCTAGTCTCATCTCTGCTCTTTCCTTTTCTAGAGCCAGGAGTCTGGTCTCTAGGTCCAATCTTTTGGCCAACGTCACTAAGAGGTTGCTCTCCTCATTGAGGCAGTCCTTAATGGACTCAGAAGCACCAGACCCACCTGTGTGGGATCTAGGTGCCTTGAGTTGTATTTTTGGAGTCAGGGGCACAGGGGCCTTCTCCTCCATAGGAAGTAAGGGGGGTTAGAAGTTATCCTCATCCCCTATATCTTCTTCCCCATCTGAGAGGTCTTCACCTTGCCAACAGCTCCTGCAGCTTTTGTTTGGAGGGTTGGGACCCCGTGACAATGTTTTTCAGTTTGCATAGAGACCTTAACTCCCTAAATACTAGATGGAGGTAAGGGGTGAGGTCGAGCTCCTCAACCATGTTCGCTATGCCATTTGGTAGGTTTTCACTAACAGTTGAGGTCTTGTTAAGAGACATTCTGAAACAAAACTAAACCCTCTTACCCCTAAATATGGTAAGTTTTTATTTTTCTAAAACATTCTAAAGGAGTTAACCAAGGCCCTAACAAGACTTTGTAGTTTTGAAAAAAATTGCCAATTTAAAAAAAAAAAACAGAATTCTAAAGTAATTTTAGGAATTCAGTCATGTGGTCAGATGTTGACCAAGTCAGTTAAACAAATGCAAAGTTCTGACTCTGTATATACTATACCAAATGAAGGTATAGTGTGAGTCCAGTGGATCCAGCAAAGGCTTACAGAGGTTAAAGTAAATAGCAACTTACTCTCTATTTGTGGTAGTGTGGGCGAGCAGTAAGGCTTAATCAGAGGGTAGTTTAAAGGATGTATTGTACACACTAAGGCAACAAATGATTTCATACACTGAAAGACTGAACTCCGCCCAATTGTTTTGTATAAAAAAAATTCTTTATTGTATTTTATTTTTAGGACCAAGCCAGACTTGGTGCAGGTATGTACAATTAGTACCTTTCTAATAATACAGTTGAATGCAGTTGAACATAGATACAGGTAGGCCAAATGTTCAGGAACAATTGAAATTACTTTTAGATTACTTTGCAATTACTTTTTAGATTACTTTTCAGATTACCTTTTCTACTCCGTGTGATATGCCTAGATATCACACTGGCACATTTCCTAACTCAAAGGTAAGTAAGTCAGTTTTTGTAAATACACAGTTTCTAGGTTCTCATACAATTTCCAACTCCGCATAACTTTTTTCACAGAAAAGCAGTCAATGCGTTCCTATAGGAGGAAATGAATAAATGTAAGTACTTGGTTGGTAGAGTTGTGTTTCTGGGTTAGAATCAGGGTTCCCCCAGGGTCAAGGATGCACTCAGAGAACACCCTCAGCGGCACTAGGGCGGCCGGGTACAGAGAGCTGAGTCCCAATGTTATCCATTGGGGATTGGGGGCCTTCTGTTGGTGGCTGCTCATGGGCAGGCCACAAGGTTGTGGGAGCCAGGCTCCTAAGGTTCAGCTCAGGGCAAAGGATTAGATTTCGTGAACAAGGTGCACCCACAGCAGCACAGGGGCGGCCGGGTGCAGTGTGCTGGCTTGGCGTTGGTTGACTCGTTGTTTTCAATGGATGTTGCCGGTTTTGGGCTTTGACTGCATGCTCGGTCCAGGAAGTCTTCCAGGAGGAAACAACAGCTAAGCAGGTAAGTTGGAGGGCTCGGGGACATAGGTGCACCTCAGGTCCTCTTCTACAGGGTGCAGGGCGGCCGGACAGAGGGGGCCGTTTTGAGGTCAGATTCCACCGAATCGGGTTACTCACGGTTAGGAGTTCTCCGTGCAGAGGCTGCAGGCAACGTCGGGGAGTCTTGGAGGGGTCAACCCACAGTGGTCTCGGACTCTGGAGCACTGGTGGACCTCGCTGGAACCGGTGGGAAACTTGGACTCGGGCCATAGGCGTTGGGTGCAGTGGTGGTTCCAGGCATGGAGTTTCTTTTGCCTCAGTAGACTCAGAGTCTGTCTTTGGAGTTTCTTTTGAACAGAGCTGCTGTTCACAGGAGATCCGGTCTTTGTTCAAGGCTGTCAGTCCTCCCGGGGTTCTGGAGGTAGCTGGCTGCAAGACAAGGCCATTTTTGGCGCATCATTTCCAGAAACTACAGACGGGCCGGTAGGGCTGGGGCGAAGTCAGTTCTTCTCTGCAGTCTTTTCTGCTGGGCATCTTCTTTTCTACCAAACGTCCCAGAATTCAGTAAAGCCATTATGGTGCTGTGATGTTTGTAATGACAGACTCCCAGACCATATACTCTTTGTGGCTTTACTGCTCTTACAATGTCTCAGAATGTCTCACCTGTACTCTCATCAATGGTATAGTGCACCCAGTTAGAGGGGTGATTTATCTATGCAATAGGCAATGGGTTGCAGGCATGGCGCACGGGTATGTGTGTCATGTTGACTTTTCACTTTTCTCTGCACCAAAACACGCAGCCTGCAATGGCAGTGTGTATCTCTTAAAGGTACAGGACCTATAAGGGTGGCCCAATATGTGCTGCAGCCCTTAGAGGCCTTCCCTGGTCACAGAGCCTTTGGTACTTATGGTACCTTTTACAGGGTACTTGCATGTGGCCAGAGAGGTGCCAATTGGGGGTACAAAGGTACAGTTTTGGGAGAGAATACAGGCCCTGGGAACCTGATTGGCAGTGCCCCAGGGCACATCATGTCAAAGTGCATCAGAATTCTAGCAAAAGGTGGGGGGGTGTTACTGCAACAATAACCCACTTTTCTACAAGAGTAGAACATTGCAATCCACATACAGAGGAAAACTAGCACAGGAAACAATGCTTGTAATTGTGTTAATACATGGGGGAGCGAGCAATGAATAAGAAGTGAGGACAGATGAGAGAACATGGAATTCGTAGTGAAAAGCAAGTGAGCAAATTAAATACTAGGTATCTTTTCGTGCCACCTGGCCACTTTTATAGCAGCATGACAGGTAAAATCACCTAAAGAATGTATTTATTCCCCCTCGCACTACATATTTGAAAGAGTAAATGTAGGAAGAAAACACTTTAAATGTGTTCTATAGCTGCCCTAATAACCCCTGACAGGTAACTAAAGTAAAAAAAAGTCAGAAAGGCAATGTTAAAAAAGAATAGATATTTTCATTTTAAGATCTACTTAAGAAACATGTCCAGGCCATTGCAGAATGTTGAAAATGAAGAGATACCCAGTATGTTTCTCTCAGAAAGGTGGGAACAATACCTGGTGTTTGTAATGAATATGAAGTGAGTGAAGTGTGGGACAGGGACAACCTGGAGAGTGTTGGGTAAGGTTGTTGTAAGGTTCAATCATTTGGCCAAAGCAAGAGTGACATGAGCCAGAACCGATCTCTGTATCTACAGCTTCTGTCACTTTTCATGTTCCTCTCTGAGAAGGGTGCTTGAAGTGGGGGCTAGGCAGGAAAGCTTTAGAATGTTGGCACAGAATACTGACACAGGGCATTCTTCTCTCAGAATGTCCATGCCAGCCTCTGCCCTGGTGGCAGAAGAGGTCAAAAGTTCAATTCAGCTGATAGAGATACCACTCAAAGTGTGTGCCCTCTTTCAGCCAGACTGCTGGATAAACTGCATATTACTTTTTGGCAATAACTGGGCCCTCCTAACAAGCAAAATACTTGTACAGTCTTCAACTAGTTCAGCCGGGAAACAACCTTTACATAGCAGTCATTACAACGCACTACCTACACAGCGCAGTCATTACAACGCAGCTGCCCTTACATCACATACCAGAACAACGCATGCCAATACAACGCATGTCACTACAACGCATGCCATTACAATGAATATCATTACAATGCATGCCATTACAACGCATTATGAGGTAAGTAATGGGGATTTTTTTGTTTTAGGGTGGGTATGGGTTCTGGGGTAAATGGGGATAGTATTTTTATCCCTACACTATCCAACACTTACCCAACTGTTGCACTCACTACAGTGGGAATAGAAATGTGTACCCCTACACTATCCCACACTTACCGTACTGTTGCACTCACTGGAGTGGGAATAGTAGTTTTTACCCCTACACTATCCAACACTTACACTACTCTTGCCCTAAAAGTATTGCGCGTTGTAATGGCATGCGTTGTAATGGTATGTGTTGTAATGGAATGCGTTGTAAATGTAGTTTCTAAAAATGCGTTGTGATGGCATGCGTTGTAAAATCATGCATTGTAATGGATGCTGCGATGTAAAAACCGCGTTGTAAAGGCATGCGTTGTAATTGTTTGCGTTGTAACATCATATATTCAGTTCAGCCTCATTCAGACATGTCAACATTTTAAAAGTAGATATTTTGAAAACAAATTAGGGGGAATGTATTTTGCTAATTGAAATACAATAAAGAAGTAGCAATTTCAGGTCAGAATTCTGCAGTCTTCAACTAGTTCAGCTGGGAAACAACCTTTACATAGCAGTCATTACAACGCACTACCTTCACAACGCAGTCATTACAACGCAGCTGCCCTTACATCACATACCATTACAATGCATGCCATTACAACGCATGTCACTACAACGCATGCCACTACAATGAATATCATTACAACGCATGCCATTACAACGCATTATAAGGTAAGTAATGGGGATCTTTTAGTTTTAGGGTGGGTATGGGTTCTGGGGTACATGGGGATAGTATTTGTATCCCTACACTATCCAACACTATCCAACTTACCCCACTGTTGCACTCACAGGAGTGGGAATAGACATTTTTACCCCTACACTATCCAACACTTACCCTACTGTTGCACTCACTGGAGTGGGAATAGCAATTTTTACCCCTACGCTATCCAACACTTACACTACTCTTGCCCTAAAAGTATTGCGTGTTGTAATGGCATGCGTTGTAAAGTATGCGTTGTAGTGGAATGCGTTGTAAATGTAGTTTCTAAAAATGCGTTGTGATGGCATGCGTTGTAAAATCATGCGTTGTAATGGATGCTGCGATGTAAAAACCGCGTTGTAAAGGCATGCGTTGTAATTGTTTGTGTTGTAGCATCATATATTCAGTTCAGCCTCATTCAGACATGTCAACATTTTAAAAGTAGATATTTTGAAAACTAATTAGGGGAATGTATTTTGCCAATTGAAATACATTATAGAAGAAGCAATTTCAGGTCAGAAACAGAAAAAGCCATTTTGGCTTAAACATTGGTAGTCTCAAGCTTGAATCAGGTGTGTTGTCATATATGCTCATTGAAGAGAGTTTCAGTGTTCACATTTATAGGTGGGCACCTATTGTCACAAAAGCATTTTACCCTACTCCCCTGAACCATAATAAAGCCAAAAGTGGACTCCCATTGTCTCAATACAGGATAGACAAATAATAGCTGTATGTTGTATGAATTCTTTTTCTAAATAGGAAAGGCCAAGTAAAGCAAAGCTGGCCAGGTGATCAATGCAACAGTGCAGTACAGTGAGAAAACCACAGTCCAATAAAGTGTATCTAATATAACCAAAGGAATACATTATTTTTGACTGGATTTGTAAATGAAAAGAATGTTTACAACTATACATTTAGTTTTTTGTGTGTGTGAGAACCACAAAAACTGCCTGCTATGCTGAGGATAAAAGGTGTGATGCCACAGCAATACCTAAAAGAATATGAATGAAAATTAATGTTTTTATGAAAATTATGTTATGTATTTGATGGCAACAAACAGGTTGTTAAAAAAGCAAATGTTTAGTGAGGGAAATGTGAATCAGCTGTGCTATCATTTGTGAAAGATAAAAGTGTGTTTTCACTGAAAACACTATTCTTTGTTTACGATTCTTTAGCCTAAAATTAAAGAATTGAAGCTCACAACTGTTTGTAAATTTGGAAATGGGTGCACTGAAGAACAACCTCCATTTTGTGTGAACTGAGACTTAATGCAGGCAGAGGCAGTCCAAGATGGCCGCCGTGTTGAGGGAAATCTCACAGAGGCGACTCTCTTTCTCCCACGGAGAACCAGCATAGGAAATAAATGTGCAAGGCAAATGAATGCAACAAGGGGGTGTGGATAGTAAACAATTTAGGAATGAATAGGAAAGGGAACAATACCGGGTGTATGTAATGAATATGAAGTGAGTGAAGTGTGGGACAGGGACAACCTGGAGAGTGTTGGGTAAGGTTGTTGTAAGGTTCAATCATTTGGCCAAAGCAAGAGTGACATGAGCCAGAACCGATCTCTGTATCTAAAGCTTCTGTCACTTTTCATGTTCCTCTCTGAGAAGGGTGCTTGAAGCGGGGCTGGGCAGGGAAGCTTTAGAATGTTGGCACAGAATACTGACACAGGGCATTCTTCTCTCAGTATGTCCATGCCAGCCTCTGCCCTGGTGGCAGAAGAGGTCAAAAGTTCAACTCAGGTGATAGAGATACCACTCAAAGTGTGTGCCCTCTTTCAGCCAGACTGCTGGATAAACTGCATATTACTTTTTGGCAATAACTGGGCCCTCCTAACAAGCAAAATACTTCTACAGTCTTCAACTAGTTCAGCCGGGAAACAACCTTTACATAGCAATCATTACATTGCACTACCTACACAACGCAGTCATTACAACGCAGCTGCCCTTACATCACATACCATTACAACGCATGCCATTACAACGCATGTCACTACAACGCATGCCATTACAATGAATATCATTACAACGCATGCCATTACAACGCATTATAAGGTAAGTAATGGGAATTTTTTGTTTTAGGGTGGGTATGGGTTCTGGGCTTCATGGGGATAGTATTTTTATCCCTACACTATCCAACTCTTACCCCACTGTTTCACTCACTAGAGTGGGAATAGAAATGTGTACCCCTACACTATCCAACACTTACCCTACTGTTGCACTCACTAGAGTGGGAATAGAAATGTGTACCCCTAGACTATCCAACACTTACCCTACTGTTGCACTCACTGGAGTGGGAATAGTAATTTTTACGCCTACGCTATCCAACACTTACACTACTCTTGCCCTAAAAGTATTGCCCGTTGTAATGTCATGCGTTGTAATTGTATGCGTTGTAATGGAATGCATTGTATATGTAGTTTCTAAAAAATGCGTTGTGATGACATGCGTTGTAAAATCATGCATTGTAATGGATGCTGCGATGTAAAAACTGCGTTGTAAAGGCATGCATTGAACTTGTTTGCTTTGTAACATCATATATTCAGTTCAGCCTCATTCAGACATGTCAACATTTTAAAAGTAGATATTTTGAAAGCAAATCAGGGGGAATGTATTTTGCCAATTGAAATACATTAAAGAAGAAGCAATTTCAGGTCAGAATTCTACAGTCTTCAACTAGTTCAGCTAGGAAACAATCTTTACATAGCAGTCATTACAACGCACTACCTTCACAACGCAGTCATTACAACGCAGCTGCCCTTACATCACATACCATTACAACGCATGCCAATCCAACGCATGTCACTACAACGCATGCCATTACAATGAATATCATTACAACGCATGCCATTAAAACGCATTATAAGGTAAGTAATGGGGATTTTTTAGTTTTAGGGTGGGTATGGGTTCTGGGGTACATGGGGATAGTATTTTTATCCCTACACTATCCAACACTATCCAACTTAGCCTACTGTTGCACTCACAGGAGTGGGAATAGACATTTTTACCCCTACACTATCCAACACTTACCCTACTGTTGCACTCACTAAAGTGTGAATAGCAATTTTTACTCCTACGCTATCCAACACTTACACTACTCTTGCCCTAAAAGTATTGCGAGTTGTAATGGCATGCGTTGTAAAGTATGCGTTGTAGTGGAATGCGTTGTAAATGTAGTTTCTAAAAATGCTTTGTGATGGCATGCGTTGTAAAATCATGCGTTGTAATGGATGCTGCGATGTAAAAACCGCGTTGTAAAGGCATGCGTTGTAATTGTTTGTGTTGTAACATCATATATTCAGTTCAGCCTCATTCAGACATGTCAACATTTTAAAAGTAGATGTTTTGAAAACTAATTAGGGGGAATGTATTTTGCCAATTGAAATACATTAAAGAAGAAGCAATTTCAGGTCAGAAACAGAAAAAGTCATTTTGGCTTAAACATTGGTAGTCTCAAGCTTGAATCAGGTATGTTGGCATGTATGCTCATTGAAGAGAGTTTCAGTGTTCACATTTATAGGTGGGCACCTATTGTCACAAAAGCCTTTTACCCTACTCCCCTGAACCATACTAAAGCCAAAAGTGGACTCCCATTGTCTCAATACAGGGTAGACAAACAATAACTGTATGTTGTATGAAGTCATTTATTAAATAGGAAAGGTCAAGTAAAACAAAGCTGGCCAGGTGATCAATGCAACAGTGCAGTACAGTGAGAAAACCACAGTCCAATAAAGTGTATCTAATATAACCAAAGGAACACATTTTATCTGACTGGATTTGTAAATGAAAAGAATGTTTACAACTATACATTTAGTTTTTTGCCTGTGTGAGAACCACAAAAACTGCCTGCTATGCTGAGGATAAAAGGTGTGATGCCACAGCAATACCTAAAAGAACATGAATGAAAATTAATGTTTTTATGAAAATCATGTTATGTATTTGATGGCAACAAACATATTGTTAAAAAAGCAAATGTTTAGTGAGGGAAATGTGAATCAGCTGTGCTATCATTTGTGAAAGATAAAAGTGTGTTTTCACTGAAAACACAAATTTTTTGTTTACGATTCTTTAGCCTAAAAATAAAGAATTGAATCTCACAACTGTTTGTAAATTCGTATATGGGTGCACTGAAGAACAACCTCCATTTTGTGTGAACTGAGACTTAATAGTCAGAGGCAGTCCAAGATGGCCGCCGTGTTGAGGGAAATCTCACCGAGGCCACTCTCTTACTCTCACAGAGAACCAGCATAGGAAATAAATGTGCAAGGCAAATGAATGCAACAAGGGGTGTGGATAGTAAATCATTTAGGAATGAATAGAAAAGGGAACAATACCGGGTGTATGTAATGAATATGAAGTGAGTGAAGTGAGGGACAGGGATAACCTGGAGAGTGTTGGGTAAGGTTGTTGTAAGGTTCAATCATTTTGCCAAAGCAAGAGTGACATGAGCCAGAACCGATCTCTGTATCTAAAGCTTCTGTCACTTTTCATGTTCCTCTCTGAGAAGGGTGCTTGAAGCGGGGGCTGGGCAGGGAAGCTTTAGAATGTTGGCACAGAATACTGACACAGGGCATTCTTCTCTCAGTATGTCCATGCCAGCCTCTGCCCTGGTGGCAGAAGAGGTCAAAAGTTCAACTCAGCTGATAGAGATACCACTCAAAGTGTGTGCCCACTTTCAGCCAGACTGCTGGATAAACTGCATATTACTTTTTGGCAATAACTGGGCCCTCCTAACAAGCAAAATATTTCTACAGTCTTCAACTAGTACAGCCGGGAATCAAACTTTACATAGCAGTCATTACATTGCACTACCTACACAACGCAGTTATTACAACGCAGCTGCCCTTACATCACATACCATTACAACGCATGCCATTACAACGCATGTCACTACAATGCATGCCATTACAATGAATATCATTACAACACATGCCATTACAACACATTATAAGGTAAGTAATGGGGATTTTTTTGTTTTAGGGTGGGTATGGGTTCTGGGGTACATGGGGATAGTATTTTTATCCCTACACTATCCAACCCTTACCCTACTGTTGCACTCACTGGAGTGGGAATAGACATTTTTACACCTACACTATCCAACACATACCCTACTGTTGCACTCACTGGAGTGGGAATAGCAATTTTTACCCCTAGGCTATCCAACACTTACACTACTCTTGCCCTAAAAGTATTGCGTGTTGTAATGGCATGCGTTGTAAAGGTATGCGATGTACTGGAATGTGTTGTAAATGTAGTTTCTAAAAATGCGTTGTGATGTCATGCATTGTAAAACCATGCATTGTAATGGATGCTGCGATAAAAAAAACGCGTTGTAAAGGCATGCGTTGTAATTGTTTGCGTTGTAACATCATATATTCAGTTCAGCCTCATTCAGACATGTCAACATTTTAAAAGTAGATATTTTGAAAGCAAATTAGGGGGAATATATTTTGCCAATTGAAATACATTAAAGAAGAAACAATTTCAGGTCAGAATTCTACAGTCTTCAACTAGCTCAGCTGGGAAACAACCTTTACATAGCAGTCATTACAACGCACTACCTTCACAACGAAGTCATTACAACGCAGCTGCCCTTACAACACATACCATTATAACGCATGCCATTACAACGCATTATAAGGTAAGTAGTGGGGATTTTTTAGTTTTAGGGTGGGTATGGGTTTTGGGGTTCATGGGGATAGTATTCTTATCCCTACACTATCCAATACTTACCCTCCTGTTGCACTCACTGGAGTGGGAATAGTAATTATTACCCCTACGCTATCTAACACTTACACTACTCATGCCCTAAAAGTATTGTGCATTGCAATGGCATGCGTTGTAATGGTATGCGTTGTAATGAAATGCGTTGTAAATGTAGTTTCTAAAAATGCGTTGTGAGGGCATGCGTTGTAAAATCATGCGTTGTAATGGATGCTGCGATGTTAAAGGCACGTTCTAAAGGCATGCGTTGTAACTGTTTGCGTTGTAACATCAGATATTCGGTTCAGCCTCATTCAGACATGTCAACATTTTAAAAATAGATATTTTGGAAACAAATTAGGGGGAATGCATTTTGCTAATTGATATACATTAAAGAAGAAGCAATTTCAAGTCGGAAACAGATAAAGCCATTTTGGCTTAAACATTAGTAGTCTCAAGCTTGAACCAGGTATGTTGGCATGTATGCTCTTTGAAGAGACTTTAAGTGTTCGCATTTATAGGATGGCACCTATCGTCACAAAAGCCTTTTACCCTTCTCCCCTGAACCACAATAAAGCCAAAAGTGGACTCCCATTGTCTCAATACAGGGTAGGCAAACAAAAGCTGTATCTTGTATGAAGTCACTTATTAAATAGGAAAGGCCAAGAAAAACAAATCTGGCTAGGTGATAAATGCAACAGTGCTGAACAGTGAGAAAACCACAGTCCAATAATTTGTATCTAATATAACCAAAGGAACACGTTTTTTCTGACTGGATTTGTAAATGAAAAGCATGTTTACAACTATACATTTTGGTTTTCGCCTGTGTGAGAACCACAAAAACTGCCTGCTATGCTGAGGATAAAAGGTGTGATGCCACAGCAATACCTAAAAGAATATGAATGAAAATTAACGTTTTTATGAAAATCATGTCATGTATTTGATGGCAACAAAAACATTGTTAAAAAGCAAATGTTTAGTGAGGGAAATGTGAATTAGCTGTGCTATTATTTGTGAAAGATAAAAGTGTGTTTTCACTGAAAACACTAACCTTTGTTTACGATTCTTTAGCCTAAAATTAAAGAATTGTAGCTCACAACTGTTTGTAAATTCATATATGGGTGCACTGAAGAACAACCTCCATTTTGTGTGAACTGAGACTTAATGCAGTCAGAGGCAGTCCAAGATGGCCGCCGTGTTGAGGGAAATCTCACAGAGACCACTCTCTTTCTCTCACAGAGAACCAGCATAGGAAAAAATGAGCAAGGCAAATGAATGCAACAAGGGGGGGTGGATAGTAAATAATTTAGGAATTAATAGAAAAGGGAACATTACCGGGTGTATGTAATGAATATGAAGTGAGTGAAGTGAGGGACAGGCATAACCTGGAGAGTGTTAGGTAAGGTTGTTGTAAGGTTCAATCATTTGGCCAAAGCAAGAGTGACATGAGCCAGAACCGATCTCTGTATCTAAAGCTTCTGCCACTTTTCATGTTCCTCTCTGAGAAGGGTGCTTGAAGCGGGGGCTGGGCAGTGAAGCTTTAGAATGTTGGCACAGAATACTGACACAGGGCATTCTTCTCTCAGTATGTCCATGCCAGCCTCTGCCCTGGTGGCAGAAGAGGTCAAAAGTTCAACTCAGCTGATAGAGATACCACTCAAAGTGTGTGCCCACTTTCAGCCAGACTGCTGGATAAACTGCATATTACTTTTTGGCAATAGCCGGGCCCTCCTAACAAGCAAAATACTTCTAGAGTCTTCAACTAGTTCAGCCGGGAAACAACCTTTACATAGCAGTCATTACATTGCACCACCTACACAACGCAGTCATTACAGTGCAGCTGCCCTTACATCACATACCATTAAAACGCATGCCATTACAACGCATGTCACTACAACGCATGCCATTACAATGAATATCATTACAACACATGCCATTACAATGCATTATAAGGTAAGTAATGGGGATTTTTTTGTTTTAGGGTGGGTATGGGTTCTGGGGTACATGGGGATAGTATTTTTATCCCTACACTATCCAACACTTACCCCACTG
Source organism: Lissotriton helveticus (assembly GCF_964261635.1). NCBI lineage: Eukaryota > Metazoa > Chordata > Amphibia > Caudata > Salamandridae > Lissotriton > Lissotriton helveticus. The sequence continues at coordinate 625,824,719 of NC_136065.1, read as the reverse complement.
TTGCACTCACTAGAGTGGGAATAGAAATGTGTACCCCTACACTGTCCAACACTTACCCTACTGTTGCACTCACTAGAGTGGGAATAGAAATGTGTACCCCTACACTATCCAACACTTACCCTACTGTTGCACACACTGGAGTGGGAATAGTAATTTTTATCCCTACGCTATCCAACACTTACACTACTCTTGCCCTAAAAGTATTGCGCGTTGTAATGGCATGCGTTGTAATGGTATGCGTTGTAATGGAATGCATTGTAAATGTAGTTTCTAAAAATGCGTTGTGATGGCATGTGTTGTAAAATCATGCATTGTAATGGATGCTGCGATGTAAAAACCGCGTTGTAAAGGAATGCGTTGTAATTGTTTGCATTGTAACATCATATATTCAGTTCAGCCTCATTCAGACATGTCAACATTTTAAAAGTAGATATTTTGAAAGCAAATTAGGGGGAATGTATTTTGCCAATTGAAATACATTAAAGAAGAAGTAATTTCAGGTCAGAATTCTACAGTCTTCAACTAGTTCAGCCAGGAAACAACCTTTACATAGCAGTCATTACAACGCACTACCTACACAACGCAGTCATTACAATGCAGCTGCCCTTACATCACATACCATTACAACGCATGCCATTACAACGCATGTCACTACAATGCATGCCATTACAATGAATATCATTACAACGCATGCCATTACAACGCATTATAGGGTAAGTAATGGGGATTTTTTAGTTTTATGGTGGGTATGGGTTCTGGGGTACATGAAGATAGTATTTGTATCCCTACACTATCCAACACTATCCAACTTACCCTACAGTTGCACTCACTGGAGTGGGAATAGAAATTTTTACCCCTACACTATCCAACACTTACCCTACTGTTGCACTCACTAGAGTGGGAATAGACATTTTTACCCCTACACTATCCAACACTTACCCTACTGTTGCACTCACTGGAGTGGGAATAGCAATTTTTACCCCTACGCTATCCAACACTTACACTACTCTTGCCCTAAAAGTATTGCGTGTTGTAATGGCATGCGTTGTAAAGGTATGCGTTGTAATGGAATGCATTGTAAATGTAGTTTCTAAAAATGCGTTGTGATGGCATGCGTTGTAAAATCATGCATTGTAATGGATGCTGTGATGTAAACACCGCGTTGTAAAGGCATGCGTTGTAATTGTTTGCGTTGTAACATCATATATTCAGTTCAGCCTCATTCAGTCATGTCAACATTTTAAAAGTAGATATTGTGAAAGCAAATTAGGGGGAATGTATTTTGCCAATTGAAATACATTAAAGAAGAAGCAATTTCAGGTCAGAATTCTACAGTCTTCAACTAGTTCAGCCGGGAAACAACCTTTACATAGCAGTCATTACAACGCACTACCTTCACAACGCAGTCATTACAACGCAGCTGCCCTTACATCACATACCATTACAACGCATGCCATTACAATGCATGTCACTACAACGCATGCCATTACAATGAATATCATTACAACGCATGCCATTACAACGCATTATAAGGTAAGTAATGGGGATTTTTTTGTATTAGGGTGGGTATGGGTTCTGGGGTACATGGGGATAGTATTTTAAAACCCTACACTATCCAACACTATCCAACTTACCCTACTGTTGCACTCACGGGAGTGGGAATAGAAATTTTTACCCCTACACTATCCAACACTTACCCTACTGTTGCACTCACTGGAGTGGGAATAGCAATTTTTAAACCTACGCTACCCAACACTTACACTACTCTTGCCCTAAAAGTATTGCGTGTTGTAATGGCATGCGTTGTAAAGCTATGCGTTGTAATGGAATGCATTGTAAATGAATTTTCTAAAAATGCGTTGATGGCATGCGTTGTAAAATCATGCATTTTAATGATGCTGCGATGTAAAAACCGCGTTGTAAAGGCATGCATTGTAATTGTTTGCGTTGTAACATCATATATTCAGTTCAGCCTCATTCAGACATGTCAACATTTTAAAAGTAGATATTTTGAAAACAAATTAGGGGGAATGTATTTTGCCAATTGAAATACATTATAGAAGAAGCAATTTCAGGTCAGAAACAGAAAAAGCCATTTTGGATTAAACATTGGTAGTCTCAAGCCTGAATCCGGTATGTTGGCATGTATGCTCATTGAAGAGAGTTTCAGTGTACATATTTATAGGTGGGCCCCTATTGTCACAAACGCCTTTTACCCTACTCCCCTGAATCATAATAAAACCAAAAGTGGACTCCCATTGTCTCAATACAGGGTAGACAAACAATAACTGTATGTTGTATGAAGTCATTTATTAAATAGAAAAAGGCCAAGTAAAACAAAGCTGGCCAGGTGATCAATGAAACAGTGCAGTACAGTGAGAAAACCACAGTCCAATAAAGTGTATCTAATATAACCAAAGGAACACATTTTTTCTGACTGGATTTGTAAATGAAAAGAATGTTTACAACTATACATTTAGTTTTTTGCCTGTGTGAGAACCACAAAAACTGCCTGCTATGCTGAGGATAAAAGGTGTGATGCCACAGCAATACCTAAAAGAATATGAATGAAAATTAATGTTTTTATGAAAATCGTGTTATGTATTTGATGGCAACAAACATATTGTTAAAAAAGCAAATGTTTAGTGAGGGAAATGTGAATCAGCTGTGCTATCTTTTGTGAAAGATAAAAGTGTGTTTTCACTGAAAACACTATTCTTTGTTTACGATTCTTTAGCCTAAAATAAAGAATTGAAGCTCACAACTGTTTGTAAATTTATATATGGGTGCACTGAAGAACAACTCCATTTTGTGTGAACTGAGACTTAATGCAGTCAGAGGCAGTCCAAGATGGCCGCCGTGCTGAGGGAAATCTCAGTGAGGCCACACTATTTCTCTCACAGAGAACCAGCATAGGAAATAAATGTGCAAGGCAAATGAATGTAACAAGGGGGTGTGGATAGTAAACAATTTAGGAATGAATATTAAAGTGAACAATACCGGGTGTATGTAATGAATATGAAGTGAGTGAAGTGAGGGACAGGGATAACCTGGAGAGTGTTGGGTAAGGTTGTTGTAAGGTTCAATCATTTGGCCAAAGCAAGAGTGACATGAGCCAGAACCGATCTCTGTATCTAAAGCTTCTGCCACTTTTCATGTTCCTCTCTGAGAAGGGTGCTTGAAGCGGGGGCTGGGCAGGGAAGCTTTAGAATGTTGGCACAGAATACTGACACAGGGCATTCTTCTCTCAGAATGTTCATGCCAGCCTCTGCCCTGGTGGCAGAAGAGGTCAAAAGTTCAACTCAGCTGATAGAGATACCACTCAAAGTGTGAGCCCTCTTTCAGCCAGACTGCTGGATAAACTGCATATTACTTTTTGGCAATAACTGGGGCCTCCAAACAAGCAAAATACTTCTACAGTCTTCAACTAGTTCAGCCAGGAAACAACCTTTACATAGTAGTCATTACATTGCACTATCTACACAATGCAGTTATTACAACGCAGCTGCCCTTACATCACATACCATCACAACGCATACCATTACAACGCATGTCACTACAACGCATGCAATTACAATGAATATCATTACAACGCATTCCATTACAACGCATTATAAGGTAAGTAATGGGGATTTATTTGTTTTAGGGTGGGTATGGGTTCTGGGGTACATGGGGATAGTATTTTTATCCCAACACTTACCCTACTGTTGCACTCACTGGAGTGGGAATAGAAATGTTTACCCCTACACTATCCAACACTTACCCTACTGTTGCACTCACTGGAGTGGGAATAGCAATTATTACCCCTACGCTATCCAACACTTACACTACTCTTGCCCTAAAAGTATTGTGTTTTGTAATGGCATGCGTTGCAAAGGTATGCGATGTAATGGAAAGTGTTGTACATGTAGCTTCTAAAAATAGGTTGTGATGGCATGCGTTGTAAAACCATGCATTGTAATGGATGCTGCGATGTAAAACCGCGTTGTAAAGGCATGCGTTGTAATTGTTTGCGTTGTAACATCATATATTCAGTTCAGCCTCATTCAGACATGTCAACATTTTAAAAGTAGATATTTCGAAAGCAAATTAGGGGGAATGTATTTTGCCAATTGAAATACATTAAAGAAGAAACAATTTCAGGTCAGAATTCTACAGTCTTCAACTAGTTCAGCCGGGAAACAACCTTTACATAGCAGTCATTACAAGGCACTACCTTCACAATGCAGTCATTACAACGCAGCTGCCCTTACAACGCACACCATTATAACGCATGCCATTACAACGTATGTCACTACAACGCAAACCATTACAATGAATATCATTACAACGCATGCCATTACAACGCATTATATGGTAAGTAGTGGGGATTTTTTAGTTTTAGGGTGGGTATGGGTTTTGGGGTTCATGGGGATAGTATTCTTATCCCTACACTATCTAATACTTACCCTCCTGTTGCACTCACTTGAGTGGGAATAGAAATGTATACCCCTACACTACCCAACACTTACCCTACTGTTGCACTCACTGGAGTGGGAATAGTAATTTTTACCCCTACGCTATCTAACACTTACCCTACTCTTGCCCTAAAAGTATTGTGCGTTGTAATGGCATGCGTTGTAATGGCATGCGTTGTAATGGTATGCGTTGTAAATTTAGTTTGTAAAAATGCGTTGTGAGGGCATGCGTTGTAAAATCATGCGTTGTAATGGATGCTGCGATGTAAAAGGCACGTTCTAAAGGAATGCATTGAAACTGTTTGCGTTGTAACATCATATATTCAGTTCAGCCTCATTCAGACATGTCAACATTTTAAAAGTAGATATTTTGAAAGCAAATTAGGGGGAATGTATTTTGCCAATTGAAATACATTAAAGAAGAAGTAATTTCAGGTCAGAATTCTACAGTCTTCAACTAGTTCAGCCGGGAAACAACCTTTACATAGCAGTCATTACAACGCACTACCTACACAACGCAGTCATTACAACGAAGCTGCCCTTACTATACATACCATTACAACGCATGCCATTACAACGCATGTCACTACAACGCATGCCATTACAATGAATATCATTACAACGCATGCCATTACAACGCATTATAAGGTAAGTAATGGGGATTTTTTTAGTTTTAGGGTGGGTATGGGTTCTGGGGTACATGAAGATAGTATTTTTATCCCTACACTATCCAACACTATCCAACTTACCCTACAGTTGCACTCACTGGAGTGGTAATAGAAATTTTTACCCCTACTCTATCCAACACTTACCCTACTGTTGCACTCACTAGAGTGGGAATAGACATTTTTACCCCTACACTATCCAACACTTACCCTACTGTTGCACTCACTGGAGTGGGTATAGCAATTTTTACCCCTACGCTATCCAACACTTACACTACTCTTGCCCTAAAAGTATTGCGTGTTGTAATGGCATGCGTTGTAAAGGTATGCGTTGTAATGGAATGCATTGTAAATGTAGTTTCTAAAAATGCGTTGTGATGGCATGCGTTGTAAAATCATGCATTGTAATGGATGCTGCGATGTAAAAACCGCGTTGTAAAGGCATGCATTGTAATTGTTTGCGTTGTAACATCATATATTCAGTTCAGCCTCATTCAGACATGTCAACATTTTAAAAGTAGATATTGTGAAAGCAAATTAGGGGGAATGTATTTTGCCAATTGAAATACATTAAAGAAGAAGCAATTTCAGGTCAGAATTCTACAGTCTTCAACTAGTTCAGCCGGGAAACAACCTTTACATAGCAGTCATTACAACGCACTACCTTCACAACGCAGTCATTACAACGCAGCTGCCCTTACATCACATACCATTACAACGCATGCCATTACAATGCATGTCACTACAACGCATGCCATTACAATGAATATCATTACAACGCATGCCATTACAACGCATTATAAGGTAAGTAATGGGGATTTTTTTGTATTAGGGTGGGTATGGGTTCTGGGGTACATGGGGATAGTATTTTAAAACCCTACACTATCCAACACTATCCAACTTACCCTACTGTTGCACTCACTGGAGTGGGAATAGAAATTTTTACCCCTACACTATCCAACACTTACCCTACTGTTGCACTCACTGGAGTGGGAATAGCAATTTTTACCCCTACGCTATCCAACACTTACACTACTCTTGCCCTAAAAGTATTGCGTGTTGTAATGGCATGCGTTGTAAAGCTATGCGTTGTAATGGAATGCATTGTAAATGTATTTTCTAAAAATGCGTTGTGATGGCATGCGTTGTAAAATCATGCATTTTAATGATGCTGCGATGTAAAAACTGCGTTGTAAAGGCATGCGTTGTAATTTATTGCGTTGTAACATCATATATTCAGTTCAGCCTCATTCAGACATGTCAACATTTTAAAAGTAGATATTTTGAAAACGAATTAGGGGGAATGTATTTTGCCAATTGAAATACATTAAAGAAGAAGCAATTTCAGGTCAGAATCAGAAAAAGCCATTTTGGATTAAACATTGGTAGTCTCAAGCTTGAATCCGGTATGTTGGCATGTATGCTCATTGAAGAGAGTTTCAGTGTACACATTTATAGGTGGGCACCTATTGTCACAAAAGCCTTTTACCCTACTCCCCTGACTCATAATAAAGCCAAAAGTGGACTCCCATTGTCTCAATACAGGGTAGACAAACAACAACTGTATGTTGTATGAAGTCATTTATTAAATAGGAAAGGCCAATTAAAACAAAGCTGGCCAGGTGATCAATGAAACAGTGCAGTACAGTGAGAAAACCACAGTCCAATAAAGTGTATCTAATATAACCAAAGGAACACATTTTTTCTGACTGGATTTGTAAACGAAAAGAATGTTTACAACTATACATTTAGTTTTTTGCCTGTGTGAGAACCACAAAAACTGCCTGCTATGCTGAGGATAAAAGGTGTGATGCCACAGCAATACCTAAAAGAATATGAATGAAAATTAATGTTTTTATGAAAATCGTGTTATGTATTTGATGGCAACAAACATATTGTTAAAAAAGCAAATGTTCGAGGTCCTCGCTGCCATTGCACGCCTCCGTCCGCTTAAATCCCCGGGCCCTGACGGCTTCTCATCGGGCTTTTATAAGTCCTTCGGCCATGTCTTGGCGCCTATTCTTGCCAGGCTCTTTAATTCCTTTGAAGGGCCAAGCTCCATCCCGCCCGATATGCTTGCAGCCGACATTGTGGTCTTGCCTAAACCGGGCAAACCCCCAACGCACTGCTCCGCATTCCGCCCCATCTCCTTACTCAATCTAGATCTGAAGCTGTTTACGGGGGTACTGGCGGCTCGCCTGGGCCCCTGTCTCCCGGGCATCCTCGAACCGGACCAATCGGGCTTTGTCCCGAACCGCCAGTGCAGTGACAATACCAAACGACTCCTGCACCTCGTGGACAAAGCTCATTTTCAGGTTTCCGACTCTGCCCTATTAGCCATCGATGCAGAGAAGGCTTTCGACCGTGTCGACTGGACCTACATGCAGGCTGTGCTGCAACGCTACCGCCTGGGCGACCGATTCCAGGCCTGGATCGCGAGCTGCTACCATCGTCCCTTGGCGCGTGTCCGGCTGGGTGGCCTCAAGTCCGACCCCTTCGAGATACAGAGGGGAACCCGCCAGGGTTGTCCCCTCTCACCACTCCTATTTGCTCTATACGTGGAGCCCTTGGCACAGAAGATCCGCGATAACCCCCACATTTTAGGTATGTCTTTCGGCGGCGAACCCCACACGGTGGGACTATACGCAGACGACATTATCGCCGCGTTGGACCGTCCATCTAGCTCCATACCAGCGCTTTTGACTGAGCTGGAACAATTCGGGGCGGTGTCGGGTTTCAAGGTCAACCAGGGGAAATCCCTGATATTGCCCCTTGGCAGCCATGCTCTTTCCAACAGCCCGCCGGCCACCTTCGGTTGCCAACTGCGGTCCACCACTCGACTGCCTTACCTGGGGATTACCCTGACCTCCTCCACGGTCTCGACGGTTACTCACAACTACTCTACCTTATCATCCCAGATCCGGCCTGACCTCGCGCGATGGTCAAAGCAACCCCTCTCCTTACTTGGGAGGATCGCGGCGGTAAAGATGTCGGTCCTACCCAAAATACTATACATCTTTCAGACCCTCCCGGTGTCGCCGCCAATGGGAATGCTAGCTGACCTCCAACATGATCTTCACCAATTTGTGTGGGAGAGGAAACGCGCCAGGCTACATCGACGAGTAGCGCACAGGACTGTGGACGAGGGCGGCCTCGGGATCCCAAATTTGCTGCAGTACTTCCAGGCCTCGCAAATTCGATATCTAGTGGAGTGGTATCGGCCCGAATCAGAGAAGAGATGGCTCTTCCAGGACAGGGCCATGGCACAGACCTCCCTGTGGAAGATACCGTTTCTTGCTCGCCGACACAGGCCACGTTATCTCCTCCGTTCCCCTATTACTCGGACCACTATGGCGACCTGGGACATGGTGGCGGTCAAACGGGGCCTCACGACCTTCCCGTCCCCACTTACTCCACTCTTTGACAACCCCGCATTCCCACCCGGCACGGATACTCGAGCTTTCTTGCAATGGCGTGACACACCGTGCCGATCAGCTGGGCACCTCTTTGATACGGAGGGGTTCCTCTCTCTCGCCGACATCTCGCGAGACTATGGAGTGGATAGCCCTCACATGTATCAATATTTCCAAATCCGCCACTGGCTCTTGAGCCCGGACGTTGCCCCCCTGGTGGGCCGGCAAATGACGCCATTCGAACGCTGGCTAGTGTCCAAAGACTCAGATAAACATCTTATCTCAGACCTCTATCGGATGCTCTCCCCTGCTGCTGACCCTGCTAAAACCGCTGGGCAGCGGCGATGGGAAACGGAATTTGGAAGACCTCTTTCCACGATAGAATGGAACCACATATATTACAGGGCCGCCCACACTACCCGCAACACCAAAGCCAGGGAATCGGCGATAAAATTGGCTATCTACTGGCACCTTACCCCAGCGAGACTCAATCAAGGCAACCCGACCCGTAGCGCGTTGTGTTGGAGAGGATGTGGCAGCCGGGGAACACTGACTCACCTCCTGTGGGACTGTCCCGCCTTGCAAGAGTACTGGAAGGTCGTCCTGGACGATATTGACTCCACGTTCGACACTGAGATCCCGCGTTTCCCAGCATATACACTCCTAGGCCTTCCCAATGCACTTACATTCCCCCTAAGATCAGCTCGCGGCAAACAGATGGGCATCGCCATGCAGGCGGCATCGCAACACATCCTGTCGCTGTGGGGCTCTACTATCCCACCCACCCACACGGGCTGGCTACACAAGCTGTGGTTCACGTTGGGCATGGAACGGATCCAGGCAACACTAACACATACCACTGACGCATTCCGCACCACTTGGCAGCCGCTCCTGATGTTACTCTCCAGGGAATTCCACGAAATCACCTGCCTGAAATACCTTCGTATCCTACGACTTACAGACTGCATGATGGACCGAACGCAAACAGAGGCACCTTGATATATTTAGGCTACTTGTACCTCACAAGACTTCTATGGAGGACTGGCGTACTGGTTGGGTGGGGGGGGGTGTTGAATTGGGGTGTTAGGGGGGGAGGCGGGTTCTTAAGGCTGGCTTGTTTACCTGTCGCCCCAACTGGGGGCGTCTTTCGACTTCCGGGCACTGCCTTTACATTTGAGCATGCTTGTCCTGTTCACCTAACGCTTATTAAGAGAAGACGTGTCTGTCTGTCTCGCTTGCCTAAATTGCCTGTTGATTGTCCTTCGCAATGCCATGCCTTTTCTTTTTCTCCTTGTTCTAAAACTCAATAAACATACTTTGAAATTAAAAAAGCAAATGTTTAGTGAGGGAAATGTGAATCAGCTGTGCTATCTTTTGTGAAAGATAAAAGTGTGTTTTCACTGAAAACACTATTCTTTGTTTACTATTCTTTAGCCTAAAATTAATTAATTGAATCTCACAACTGTTTGTAAATTTAGATATGGGTGCACTGAAGAACAACTCCATTTTGTGTGAACTGAGACTTAATGCAGTCAGAGGCAGTCCAAGATGGCTGCCGTGCTGAGGGAAATCTCACTGAGGCCACTCTATTTCTCTCACAGAGAACCAGCATAGGAAATAAATGTGCAAGGCAAATGAATGTAACAAGGGATGTGGATAGTAAATCATTTAGGAATGAACAGAAAAGGGAACAATACCGGGTGTATGTAATGAATATGAAGTGAATGAAGTGAGGGACAGGGATAAACTGGAGAGCGTTAGGTAAGGTTGTTGTAAGGTTCAATCATTTGGCCAAAGCAAGAGTGACATGAGCCAGAACCGATCTCTGTATCTAAAGCTTCTGTCACTTTTCATGTTCCTCTCTGAGAAGGGTGCTTGAAGCGGGGGCTGGGCAGGGAAGCTTTAGAATGTTGGCACAGAATACTGACACAGGGCATTCTTCTCTCAGTATGTCCATGCCAGCCTCTGCCCTGGTGGCAGAAGAGGTCAAAAGTTCAACTCAGCTGATAGAGATACCACTCAAAGTGTGTGCCCTCTTTCAGCCAGACTGCTGGATAAACTGAATATTACTTTTTGGCAATAATTGGGCCCTCCTAACAAGCAAAATACTTCTACAGTCTTCAACTAGTTCAGCCGGGAAACAACCTTTACATAGCAGTCATTACATTGCACTAACTACACAACGCAGTCATTACAACGCAGCTGCCCTTACATCAAATACCATTACAACGCATGCCATTACAACGCATGTCACTACAACGCATGCCATTACAATGAATATCATTACAACACATGCCATTACAACGCATTATAAGGTAAGTAATGGGGATTTTCTTGTTTTAGGGTTGGTATGGGTTCTGGGGTACATGGGGATAGTATTTTTATCCCTACACTATCCAACACTTACCCCATTGTTGCACTCACTAGAGTGGGAATAGAAATGTGTACCCCTACACTATCCAACACTTACCCTACTGTTGCACTCACTAGAGTGGGAATAGAAATGTGTACCCCTACACTATCCAACACTTACCCTACTGTTGCACTCACTAGAGTGGGAATAGAAATGTGTACCCCTACACTATCCAACACTTACCCTACTGTTGCACTCACTGGAGTGGGAATAGTAATTTTTACCCCTACGCTATCCAACACTTACACTACTCTTGCCCTAAAAGTATTGCGCGTTGTAATGGCATGCGTTGTAATGGTATGCGTTGTAATGGAATGCATTGTAAATGTAGTTTCTAAAAATGTGTTGTGATGGCATGTGTTGTAAAATCATGCATTGTAATGGATGCTGCGATGTAAAAACCACGTTGTAAAGGCATGCGTTGTAATTGTTTGCGTTGTAACATCATATATTCAGTTCAGCCTCATTCAGACATGTCAACATTTTAAAAGTAGATATTTTGAAAGCAAATTAGGGGGAATGTATTTTGCCAAATGAAATATATTAAAGAAGAAGCAATTTCAGGTCAGAATTCTACAGTCTTCAACTAGTTCAGCCGGGAAACAACCTTTACATAGCAGTCATTACAACGCACTACCTTCACAGCGCAGTCATTACAACGCAGCTGCCCTTACAGCACATACCATTACAACGCATGCCATTACAACGCATGTCCCTACAACGCATGCCATTACAATGAATATCATTACAACGCATGCCATTACAACGCATTATAAGGTAAGTAATGGGGATTTTGTTGTTTTAGGGTGGGTATGGGTTCTGGGGTACATGGGGATAGTATTTTTATCCCTACACTATCCTACACTATCCAACTTACCCTACAGTTGCACTTACTGGAGTGGGAATATAAATGTTTAGCCCTACACTATCCAACACTTACCCTACTGTTGCCCTCACTGGAGTGGGAATAGACATTTTTACACCTACACTATCCAACACTTACCGTACTGTTGCACTCACTGGAGTGGGAATAGCAATTTTTACCCCTACGCTATCCAACACTTACGCTACTCTTGTCCTAAAAGTATTGCGTGTTGTAATGGTATGCGTTGTAAAGGTATGCGTTGTAATGGAATGCATTGTAAATGTAGTTTCTAAAAATGCGTTGTGATGGCATGTTTTGTAAAATCATGCATTGTAATGGATGCTGCGATGTAAAAAACCTTGTTGTAAAGGCATGCGTTGTAATTGTTTGCGTTGTAACATCATATATTCAATTCAGCCTGATTCAGTCATGTCAACATTTTAAAAGTAGATATTGTGAAAGCAAATTAGGGGGAATGTATTTTGCCAATTGAAATACATTAAAGAAGAAGCAATTTCAGGTCCGAATTCTACAGTCTTCAACTAGTTCAGCCGGGAAACAACCTTTACATAGCAGTCATTACAACGCACTACCTTCACAACGCAGTCATTACAACGCAGCTGCGCTTACAACACATACCATTATAACGCATGCCATTACAACGTATGTTACTACAACGCATGCCATTACAATGAATATCATTACAACGCATGCCATTACAACGCATTATAAGGTAAGTCGTGGGGATTTTTTAGTTTTAGGGTGGGTATGGGTTTTGGGGTTCATGGAGATAGTATTCTTATCCCTACACTATCCAATACTTACCCTCCTGTTGCACTCACTGGAGTGGGAATAGAAATGTATACCCCTACACTACCCAAAACTTACCCTACTGTTGCACTCACTGGAGTGGGAATAGTAATTTTTACCCCTACGCTATCTAACACTTACCCTACTCTTGCCCTAAAAGTATTGTGCGTTGTAATGGCATGCATTGTAATGGTAAGCGTTGTAATGGAATGCGTTGTAACTGTTTGCGTTGTAACATCAGATATTTGGTTCAGCCTCATTCAGACATGTCAACATTTTAAAAGTAGATATTTTGGAAACAAATTAGGGGGAATGCATTTTGCCAATTGATAAAAATTAAAGAAGAAGCAATGTCAGGTCGGAAACAGATAAAGCCATTTTGGCTTAAACATTAGTAGTCTCAAGCTTGAACCAGGTATGTTGGCATGTAGGCTCATTGAAGAGAGTTTAAGTGTTCGCATTTATAGGACGGCACCTATCATCACAAAAGCCTTTTACCCTACTCCCCTGAACCACAATAAAGCCAAAAGTGGACTCCCATTGTCTCAATACAGGGTAGGCAAACAAAAGCTGTATCTTTTATGAAGTCATTTATTAAATAGGAACGGCCAAGTAAAACAAATCTGGCTAGGTGATCAATGCAACATTGCAGAACAGTGAGAAAACCACAGTCCAATAATTTGTATCTAATATAACCAAAGGAACACGTTTTTTCTGACTGGATTTGTAAATGAAAAGCATGTTTACAACCATACATTTTGGTTTTTTGCCTGTGTGAGAACCACAAAAACTGTCTGCTATGCTGAGGATAAAAGGTGTGATGCCACAGCAATACCTAAAAGAACATGAATGAAAATTAATGTTTTTATGAAAAGCATGTTATGTATTTGATGGCAACAAACATATTGTTAAAAAAGCAAATGTTTAGTGAGGGAAATGTGAATCAGCTGTGCTATCATTTGTGAAAGATAAAAGTGTGTTTTCACTGAAAACACTATTCTTTGTTTACGATTCTTTAGCCTAAAATTAAAGAATTGAAGTTCACAACTGTTTGTAAATTTGGAAATGGGTGCATTAAAGAACAACCTCCATTTTCTGTGAACTGAGACTTAATGCAGTCAGAGGCAGTCCAAGATGGCCGCCGTGTTGAGGGAAATCTTACTGAGGCCACTCTCTTTCTCTCACAGAGAACCAGCATAGGAAATAAATGTGCAAGGCAAATGAATGCAACAAGGGGTGTGGATAGTAAATCATTTAGGAATGAATAGAAAAGGGAACAATACCGGGTATATGTAATGAATATGACGTGAGTGAAGTGAGGGACAGGGATAACCTGGAGAGTGTTGGGTAAGGTTGTTGTAAGGTTCAATCATTTGGCCAAAGCAAGAGTGACATGAGCCAGAACCGATCTCTGTATCTAAAGCTTCTGTCACTTTTCATGTTCCTCTTTGAGAAGGGTGCTTGAAGCGGGGGCTGGGCAGGGAAGCTTTAGAATGTTGGCACAGAATACTGACACAGGGCATTCTTCTCTCAGAATGTCCATGCCAGCCTCTGCCCTGCTAGCAGAAGAGGTCAAAAGTTCAACTCAGCTGATAGAGATACCACTCAAAGTGTGTGCCCTCTTTCAGCCAGACTGCTGGATAAACTGCATATTACTTTTTGGCAATAACTGGGCCCTCCTAACAAGCAAAATACTTCTACAGTCTTCAACTAGTTCAGCCGGGAAACAACCTTTACATAGCAGTCATTACATTGCACTACCTACACAACGCAGTCATTACAACGCAGCTGCCCTTACATCACATACCATTACAACGCATGCCATTACAACGCATGTCACTACAACGCATGCCATTACAATGAATATCATTACAACGCATGTCATTACAACGCATTATAAGGTAAGTAATGGGGATTTTTTTGTTTTAGGGTGGGTATGGGTTCTGGGGTACATGGGGATAGTATTTTTATCCCTACACTATCCAACACTTACCCCACTGTTGCACTCAGAGTGGGAATAGAAATGTGTACCCCTACACTGTCCAACACTTACCCTACTGTTGCACTCACTAGAGTGGGAATAGAAATGTGTACCCCTACACTATCCAACACTTACCCTACTGTTGCACACACTGGAGTGGGAATAGTAATTTTTATCCCTACGCTATCCAACACTTACACTACTCTTGCCCTAAAAGTATTGCCCGTTGTAATGGCATGCGTTGTAATTGTATGCGTTGTAATGGAATGCATTGTAAATGTAGTTTCTAAAAATGCGTTGTGATGGCATGTGTTGTAAAATCATGCATTGTAATGGATGCTGCGATGTAAAAACCACGTTGTAAAGGCATGCGTTGTAATTGTTTGCGTTGTAACATCACATATTCAGTTCAGCCTCATTCAGACATGTCAACATTTTAAAAGTAGATATTTTGAAAGCAAATTAGGGGGAATGTATTTTGCCAATTGAAATACATTAAAGAAGAAGCAATTTCAGGTCAGAATTCTACAGTCTTCAACTAGTTCAGCCGGGAAACAACCTTTACATAGCAGTCATTACAACGCACTACCTTCACAGCGCAGTCATTACAACACAGCTGCCGTAACATCACATACCATTACAACGCATGCCATTACAACGCATGTCACTACAACGCATGCCATTACAATGAATATCATTACAACGCATGCCATTACAACGCATTATAAGGTAAGTAATGGGGATTTTTTTGTTTTAGGGTGGGTATGGGTTCTGGGGTACATGGGGGTAGTATTTTTATCCCTACACTATCCTACACTATCCAACTTACCCTACTGTTGCACTTACTGGAGTGGGAATATACATTTTTAGCCCTACACTATCCAACACTTACCCTACTGTTGCACTCACTGGAGTGGGAATAGACATTTTTACACCTACACTATCCAACACTTACCCTACTGTTGCACTCACTGGAGTGGGAATAGCAATTTTTACCCCTACGCTATCCAACACTTACGATACTCTTGCCCTAAAAGTATTGCGTGTTGTAATGGCATGCGTTGTAAAGGTATGCGTTGTAATGGAATCCATTGTAAATGTAGTTTCTAAAAATGCGTTGTGATGGCATGTTTTGTAAAATCATGCATTGTAATGGATGCTGCGATGTAAAAACCGCGTTGTAAAGGCATGCGTTGTAATTGTTTGCGTTGTAACATTATATATTCAGTTCAGCCTCATTCAGTCATGTCAACATTTTAAAAGTAGATATTGTGAAAGCAAATTAGGGGGAATGTATTTTGCCAATTGAAATACATTAAAGAAGAAGCAATTTCAGGTTAGAATTCTACAGTCTTCAACTAGTTCAGCCGGGAAACAACCTCTACATAGCAGTCATTACAACGCACTACCTTCACAACGCAGTCATTACAACGCAGCTGCCCTTACATCACATACCATTACAACGCATGCAATTACAATGCATGTCACTACATCGCATGCCATTACAATGAATATCATTACAACGCATGCCATTACAACGCATTATAAGGTAAGTAATGGGGATTTTTTTGTTTTAGGGTGGGTATGGGTTCTGGGGTACATGGGGCTAGTATTTTAAAACCCTACACTATCCAACAATATCCAACTTACCCTACTGTTGCACTCACTGGAGTGGGAATATACATTTTTACCCCTACACTATCCACCACTTACCCTACTGTTGCACTCACTGGAGTGGGAATAATAATTTTTACCCCTACGCTATCTAACACTTACACTACTCTTGCCCTAAAAGTATTGTGCATTGTAATGGTATGCGTTGTAATGGAATGCGTTGCAAATGTAGTTTCTAAAAATGCGTTGTGATGGCATGCGTTCTAAAATCATGTGTTGTAATGGATGCTGCGATGTAAAAGCCACGTTGTAAAGGCATGCGTTCCATTTTTTTTTTTTCCATTTTATTTCATTTGTATAGCGCATAAATCACCCGAAGGTCTCAGAGCGCTGGCAACTGACAAGAATCCTCAACTCGAAACAGATTCAGGGGATCGGGGCTCGGAGCACTAGAGGACTAGATTAGAAGAGCCAGGTTTTTAATTGTTTTCGAAATTTGGAATGAACTGGCTCTGTTCTCAGTGAGATGGGGAGGGAATTCCATGCTTCTGGAGCGGTTTTGCTGAAAGCTCTGTCTCCGTTTCTCACTGTACGGACTTTAGGAACGGAGAGAAAGGCTTTACCGGAGGAGCGTAGAGTCCTGCCTGGGGCATAAGTTTTGAGTTTCTGTTCAAGGTAAGCAGGACCAAGTCCATTTACTGCCTTATGGACTAGGCAGCAGAGCTTAAACTGTATGCGTTTTTGCACAGGAAGCCAATGGAGTGATCTTAGGCAGTCTGCTGAGGGGGTGCGAGGGGGTAAGCCTAATACCATCCTAGCCGCTGTGTTTTGGAGAACCTGTAGTTGGTTCAGTAGTGTTCGGTTGATGGCCGAGAATAGGGCATTCCCATAGTCCATCCTGTTAACAATGAGTCCTTGGACTAGGGGCATGCGTGCTGAGAGTGGGATCCATTTAAAGATTTTCCTCAGGATTCGCATCTGGCCGTAACTGCTTCCCACTGTTTTTTTTATATGTTCGGACATGGTGAGCTTGTTGTCCAGGATTACTCCCAGGTTCCTGACGTATGGCTTGGGGACGGGGCAGGGACCAAGAGAGTCTGGCCACCAATCTGATGACCAGATACGGTCAGCTTTGCCGAAAAGCATGATTTCGGTCTTCCCGGCGTTCATCATGAGGTAGTTTCTAGTCATCCACTCTTGTATCTCAATCAGACAGTTTTTAAACCTAATTTTTACGTCGTCAGAGTTATGGTTAATAGTGACGAGAATTTGAGTGTCGTCGGCGTACGATATGGTCCCAAAGCCATTTTCTCGGATGATCTTTGCCAAGGGGGACACATAAACGTTAAACAGGGTTGGGCTCAAAATAGATCCCTGCGGGACGCCTTTGTCATTTTTGTAGCAGATAGAGGTGTGGGGGCCTAGTTGGACCCTTGATCGCCTATTTCCAAGGTAACTCGATATCCATTGGAGGGCGTTGCCCTCGACACCAATCTCGGCAAGACGTCCTAACAGGACCCGATGCGAGATGGTGTCGAAGGCCGCAGATAGGTCCAATAGAACCAGGATGGCTGATTCTTTCGCATCCAAGGACAGTCTTATGTTGTCCACGATCTCCAGCAAAGCCGTTTCAGTGCTATGAAATGCCCTGAAACCGGATTGGGATGGGTCAAGGAGTTTATTGGACTCCAGATGGGCTATAAGCTGTTTGTTGATCAGGGTCTCCATGACTTTCCCAAAGAGTGGTAAAAGGGAGATGGGCCTATAATTTACAAGTTGGTCCGGGTCAGCCGTGGGTTTTTTTAAAATGGGCCTAATTATTGCTTCCTTCCAATGGTTGGGGACAACACAGTGCTGAATTGATTGATTAAAAATATTGGTCAAGGTGGGGATCAGAGCTGGGGAGATTTTGGATATAACTTGCGGCGAGGCGGGGTCTCCAGGAGCTCCAGATTTCATTTTCAGCAAAGTTTGGTTCACGTCTCTTTCGGTCAAGGGTAAGAACTGTTTTAGCATGGTACAGTCGCTGTCGAAGGGGTTTTGCCTTATCATGTGAGGGATGGTACTCTCTTCCTCTGTTGTAGGTTGAGGGAACTGTTTGTGGATTTCATTTATTTTCTCATGGAAATGGGTGGCTACGGATTCCACCCGTTGTAACTGTTTGCGTTGTAACATCATATATTCGGTTCAGCCTCATTCAGACATGTCAACATTTTAAAAGTAGATATTTTGGAAACAAACTAGGGGGAATGTATTTTGCCAATTGATATACATTAAAGAAGGAGCAATTTCAGGTCGGAAACAGATAAAGCCATTTAGGCTTAAACATTGGTAGTCTCAAGCTTGAACCAGGTATGTTGGCATGTATGCTCATTGAAGAGAGTTTAAGTGTTCGCATTTATAGGATGGCACCTCTCATCACAAAATCCTTTTACCCTACTCCCCTGAACCACAATAAAGCCAAAAGTGGACTCCCATTGTCTCAATACAGGGTAGGCAAACAAAAGCTGTATCTTGTATGAAGTCATTTATTAAATAGGAAAGGCCAAGAACAACAAATCTGGCCAGGTGATCAATGCAACAGTGCAGAACAGTGAGAAAACCACAGTCCAATAATTTGTATCTAATATAACCAAAGGAACACGTTTTTTTCTGACTGGCTGTGTAAATGAAAAGCATGTTTACAACTATACATTTTGGTTTTCGCCTGTGTGAGAACCACAATAACTGCCTCCTATGCTGAGGATAAAAGGTGTGATGCCACAGCAATACCTAAAAGAATATGAATGAAAATTAATGTTTTTATGAAAATCATGTTATGTATTTGATGGCAACAAAAACATTGTTAAAAAAGCAAATGTTTAGTGAGGGAAATGTGAATCAGCTGTGCTATCATTTGTGAAAGATGAAAGTGTGTTTTCACTGAAAACACTAACCTTTGTTTACGATTCTTTAGCTAAAATTAAAGAATTGAAGCTCACAGCTGTTTGTAAATTTGTATATGGGTGCACTGAAGACCAACCTCCATTTTGTGTGAACTGAGACTTAATGCAGTCAGAGGCAGTCCAAGATGGCCGCCGTGCTGAGGGAAATCTCACTGAGGCCACTCTCTCTCACAGAGAACCAGCATAGGAAATAAATGGGCAAGGCAAATGAATGCAACAAGGGGGTGTGAATAGTAAACCATTTAGGAATGAATAGAAAAGGGAACAAAAAGAGGCTTAATAGAAGGATGGGCAGTTAATAGGTGAGATTATCAAAAGGAGAGGATGAGAGAATTGATAAATATGTAAGCAAATGGACAACAACTGAGTCAGTATGATGCAATATGAAACTTGGCAATTAAGAGAAATATATCCAGACACCAAACTGAGCAAAAAAGGCCATGGAATAGAATCAGTACCTGACACAACACTTTTAAATGTGCTGCATATGAAGAACATTGCACCACTATGTGCAGTGCAGACCTTAACGGGTAGATGACTACAACTGAGACAAAGAAAGGGCATGAACAAAACAATAAAATGTGTGCATTGCCAGACAATGACTAAATGGTACAACAGAAAACATTCAAAATTGAAACAAAGTGAAGAGATTTCCATGGAGATGTCCAGTCTAAACCTGAAACAAGAATGACAACAAAATGAACAGTTTCTGTAAGTCTTAATGCCAGGGACCAGTGAAGAGACCAGACTTTTAGGGGTTAAGACACCAACTTTGCTTTTATCTACCACCATTACTCAAGGAAAACACTTCTAAGAAGGGGAACACATGTGACAGTGGCATTCACAACTCAAAATTAGCACGAGCAAAGACACCAATGGCCACAACTGTAAATAGGATTATGGATCTGGTAAACAACATATTATTTAGCAACAATAGTGTATCACTGACAACTTTGCTTTGGAAAGCTGCTGTAAGGAAATTGCCTTAGCCTGTCTTGCATCTACACTGACCTGCAGCAACAACATTCCCTTAACCAAACTACTTATTACAATATCCAGGGAAAATCCTTTTGGGGTTGTAAACGTGCAAGGTACACTCGCACACAAGTCAACTGGTATTTTACATTTCTCATTATGAGTGGTTAAGTTGGTGTTAATGGTGTGCCTGCTTGTGCCTGAAGCTTATGCTGAATAGACATGAGCTGTCTTGCACAAGGTGGGAATCCACAGTGACACTTGGAGTTCATTTACCAAAAAGTAGAGCTTATCTGTGTGATAGAGACAATAATCAATATTTGTCTATGTATTGATAATCATTACTGAACAGTGCATAACAGGGGCCTAGTTAGACCCTCTTGTATGACCTGTAACGGGATGCTTTGCTAGGTCACGATATTGGCTTCAATGCACTGCCTTTAGATCTACTCCTGCAGCAACTATGATTGAAGGACAACTAGACTGATGCCAGCTTGTAGAGGCCAACCAGTTGTGCCTATGTTACATGTAGTCAGCGGCAAACTGAGTTCTAAAGTTGTATTTGGGTATCTGGCTCTGTATGGTTATACAAAGTGCCTCTCTAACTCTGTCTTCTGAGTCACTGTGATTTTAGACAAGCCCATTGTAAGCGTGAGCACGATGTTCATGGGTCAGATCAAGCCAAGGAATCACAAGCATGAGTGTAGCTGTATCACAAGGTGGACAAGAGCCACCTCAACCCGATTGTGAAGCTTGAAGGAGGACGTCTGAAGCAGGGCCCCTAGCTCAGAAGGGGAAATCCTCACAGATCCACGGGGTAGGAGGGGATAATGTGTAATGCTGCTTACTGCTTACAGGCTCTGTTAAAAAATCAAGCCTTGACCCTTCAGACCTGGGAAACTATGGCCCTATCTTGTTGCTCCCTGGAGTTAGTAAAATTACTGAAAAATATATATTTTTAATTTAATACTATGAAAAAAAGGTACAGTGTGGGGACCAGCAAGGTCCAAGTGACTTGCCACAAGAAGAAAAGTCAGAGTAGGCCCATTCAAACAGGGGAGCCCACTGGAATGAAAGAAGACCCTCAAGAGGACCCGCAGGCTGGGAGGCACTGGAGTCGTAAGAGGACCTCAAGCAGCTCACCAAAGATGCAGGCCCACGGTGCAAGAGATGCGGTGAGGACAAAGATCTTAGTCACAGCCGATGCTTGTGGTTGATGACTACTTGGAGCCTGAAGATCTCTGAGGAAGAGAGCTAACAAGCCTTTGCAACGACAAGTCAACCCGGTGCACAGGAGTTTGGTTCCTGCAGTTCCGACGAGGGATACTGGCCTCAAACTCGTGGAGAAGACAGGGCAGGCCTCAAGGGAGTTGTAGAACCACCACCTGTGTTGCTGAGCCTTCTGGAGTCCTTGGGAGCCCAGGAGCAGCAGACCGGTTAGATTAGTTGTGGTGCTTGCAGATGCAGGGAAGTGACTCTTTCACTTCAAGGGATAATCCTTCAGGTGTATTGGATGTCCACAGGCCTTGGAAGGTTCCTGTATGGAGCACAGGCACAGACGTTACAGTGGATGAGCAGGACAACGAGACCAGCAGCAGCAGAAGTCTTCCCAGCTGCAGTCTCGATGTCCAGAGCAAACGTCCATCGAAGTACAGAGTGCCCAGACGGTTAAAGATGAAGTGGTGTCTGATCTGAATCTTGTCCCACAATGAATCTAGGGGCCCACCCATAGGTAAGCCCTTACGTACCCTAAGGAAAGGGTTGGGACGATTCAGGGGTCCCTCCCATAGGAGGGGCTGCACAATGGGGAAGATACTCCCATATCCTTTGTCCAGTTTATCGCCAGAGTGGCAGCCAACGGCTCCCTGAACTGGTTTGAAGTGGACTATGCAAAGAGGGCACCAAGTGTGCCCTTCAAGTAGTCTTAGTGGCACTGGCAAGCGCCCCTACCCTGTCCCAATATACTAAGCCCTGTCTGGGAGGAGGTCACACCTCCCTGTGACAAGATATCTATTGTTCTGCCTTCCCCTGCTCGAGCTTGGCTCAGCAGCATGAGGGCAGAAACATGTCTCTGGCCGGCAGCAGCCCTAGCATGCTGTCCGGTTCTGAAAGACTGGTACAGGGAGCACTGAGGGCCTCCCGGAGGAGATTCACAGTACATGGAGTCATATCTCTCACACAAACAGTGTGGGGGTATGATTCCAACGTGTTTGATACCAAACACAGCATGGTTTGTTCTGGATAATTTGGAGATGGTCATTGTGTAATGACGCATGGCCACTCTATATATAATAATGGCTGATGTACTTACAACTCGGGTGAATGGACTCAAAAGGTTGTAGGGGTGTCCTGCACATGCAGGGGTACCCTCACACTTAGAACCAAGCACCCTGCCTTCGGGATTGAAAGGCATGCCTAAGGGGGTGACTTATATGTTTCAAGTGCAGTGACCTCAGATATAGAGAAACACAGGCTGCAATGGCAGGTCTACAGTCACACTTTGAGTGTTCTCTCATGAGTGGCATAATACATGATTCAGCCCATGGGAGGCCCCTAGTGTGCCTATGCCTTGGGTACCTCAGTGCCATATATTTGGGACTTACAAGTGTACACCAGTAGCCAATCTGGGATGTACCCAAGTCCTCACCATATCCAATTCAGGGGAAAAAATCACAGAGACTGGGGTCTTGATTAGCAGATCCCAGTCAGACTTGGCAGAAACATCAAAGATCTTAGTCACAGCCGATGCTTGTGGTTGATGACTACTTGGAGCCTGAAGATCTCTGAGGAAGAGAGCTAACAAGCCTTTGCAACGACAAGTCAACCCGGTGCACAGGGGTTTGGTTCCTGCAGTTCCGACGAGGGATACTGGCCTCAAACTCGTGGAGAAGACAGGGCAGGCCTCAAGGGAGTTGTAGAACCACCACCTGTGTTGCTGAGTCTTCTGGAGTCCTTGGGAGCCCAGGAGCAGCAGACCGGTTAGATTAGTTGTGGTGCTTGCAGATGCAGGGAAGTGACTCTTTCACTTCAAGGGATAATCCTTCAGGTGTATTGGATGTCCACAGGCCTTGGAAGGTTCCTGTATGGAGCACAGGCACAGACGTTACAGTGGATGAGCAGGACAACGAGACCAGCAGCAGCAGAAGTCTTCCCAGCTGCAGTCTCGATGTCCAGAGCAAACGTCCATCGAAGTACAGAGTGCCCAGACGGTTAAAGATGAAGTGGTGTCTGATCTGAATCTTGTCCCACAATGAATCTAGGGGCCCACCCATAGGTAAGCCCTTACGTACCCTAAGGAAAGGGTTGGGACGATTCAGGGGTCCCTCCCATAGGAGGGGCTGCACAATGGGGAGGATACTCCCATATCCTTTGTCCAGTTTTGCACCAGAGTGGCAGCCAACGGCTCCCTGAACTGGTTTGAAGTGGACTATGCAAAGAGGGCACCAAGTGTGCCCTTCAAGTAGTCTTAGTGGCACTGGCAAGCGCCCCTACCCTGTCCCAATATACTAAGCCCTGTCTGGGAGGAGGTCACACCTCCCTGTGACAAGATATCTATTGTTCTGCCTGATAGTCTAACGTTAGGGACCTATCCAGCCAGATGCCCAGGCTCTTAATGGCATTCTTGGGGGCTGGAGGGGGACCCAGACAGGCTGGCCAAATCGAGCCCACCGAGGATGGGGCCAAGCGGCCCAGCAGCATGGCCTCTGTCTTGTCCCCATTAAGTTTGAGACAAGACAGGGTCATCCAGCTGTTTACTTCGCTTAGGCAGCCCGCCAGATCTACCGTGGCCGCAGAGCCCTCTGTCCGAGTCAGAGAGACCACCAGCTGGGTACCTCCGCATAGGTAACGATCTTAATACCATATGGACGGACGATCCCAGCCAGCGGCCTCATATAAACGTTAAACAACGTTGGGCTAAGCGAGGAGCCCTGCGGGACTCCACAGCCCAGAGGTCTGCTAGTGGAGGTGGTATTTCCCTCAAAGACCTGAACAGTCTATCACTCAGGAATGACCTGAGCCACTTCAACCCTCCTCCCTGAATCCAGATGTCATAGAGACGCTGCAATAAGATTTCATGGTTTACAGTGTCAAAACGGCACTCAGATCGAGGAGAATGACTGCCACCGATCCCCCCATGATCTAAGATACCTCTAGTTTCCTCCAGAACTGCCAGCAAGGCAGATTCCGTCCCATGTTTGGGGCGGAAACCCATTTGTGAAGGGTCAAGCAACTGATTATTTTCTAGAAAATTAGTCACAAGACTGTTGATGTATTTCTCCAATATCTTGCTGACCCAAGGGAGCAGGGAAATGGGACAGTAATTACTGAAGTTATTAATGTCCATGTTGGGTTTCTTCACGAGATCCCTCATCCTAGCCTTTTTCCATGCTGGTGGGACCGTGTTAGTGGAGATTGAGGCATTAAGTACCTCCAACATGACAGGAAGGATAGTGTGGCCAACGGCCTTTAAAGAGCTCGGAGGAGCAGGATCACAGGTGGAGCCTGATTTAACCTGCGCCATTAAAGTGGCCAGTAGGTCCGAGTGTAGCAAAGGGAACTCAGCCAGCACAGATGACAAGTTGCCTATTGTATCCTGCTTAGAATACGCCAAGATGTCTACTGAAGCGTTTGGAATGGTGGTTGTAAAGGATGAGTAGATGAGATCCACTTTGTTATAAAAAAAAGTCCGCTAGATCATTACAGCGAGCTTGTAAGTCTTCACTATTTACGGGGAGCTAGGGAAGTTTAGTGAGACTTTTTACAATCAGATAGATCTCCTTAGAGTTGAAGCTGGCTTCGGAAATCTTTTGTGTATAGTACAGGGCTTGTGCTTTCTTTATTTCCTTCTTGTAGTCCCTGATGGATTTTCTGTACAAGGTTTTATCTGGGTCAGTATAACCCAGGCGCCATTTCCTCTCTAACCTTTGGCACTTGCGTTTAATATCCCTGAACTCCTCAGAATACCAGGGGGCCGAGGTCCTAGATCTCTTTACCAAGGTTTTCTTAACTGGGAGTATGATATTCAGCGATTTGGTTATCCAGTTGTTGAATTCATCATTAGCTACTACGGGATCTACGTTAATAGATGGTGTTGTGGCTTGTAGCTCATCGGCCCACTTATCTAAAGTTCGGACCAGTTTCGTGCGTCCCGTAATCCTGGCATCAGAGCAGGGGGTTAATGAGTGTTCCAAAATCGAGGGACTAGCCAGTGGTCAGTCCACGGGAGCGCAGGGAACCTGCTTTGCATGTTTGCCCCATTTTTGATCAGTAATATAATAAGGTCCCAGAAGAAAAATATTGCTCTTTTATTTATGTTGCCAGATTCTAGTATGGCATGGAGCTGATAATTAAATATGATTTTCTGTTAATTTGTTAGCTTGGCAACACTGAGAGTGCGCTGGTAATAATTTAGGAATAGATAGCTCTAAAATTCTTTTGAAGTGTTTTCTTCATATATTTGTTTTTTGATATGTACAGTGAATTGGGAAAAATATCTGTTTTGTTGATTTTCTCATTATTCTCAACAACCTCAGCATAAAAAAAAGGCAGCTACATCAGTAATATGCTCGGAAGATGGAAACTGCATTTGTGCTTCCTTAAGTCTAGTATTTATTTTCCCAGTACTTTATAAGTAGGATGTCCTGGATTTGCCAGAACAGTCCCGATTTCTGCCCCATGTCACAGCAGATTTTAGTAAATTTAGCACATGCCCCAAATCGGGTCAACTGAAAATAAGGGAGTGAAGTTTTCACGCCATGCTTATCAGAAAGCAATTCAATTAACGCACATGGTACTGGATTTAAAAGTTGCATTTAATTTATTCCCTTAGGGGACATGCATCAAGCCTGGCCGATTTGCAGAATTGGCCCGTTTGCGAATGGAAAAAGGCCTTTTCCAATGCAGGTACCTTTTGTCATTTGCTATTTTGGTAATCAGATTTATCTAAATTGCGAATGCATTTAGGGAATCGCAACTTGCGATTCCGTAATGCCAAGGCGTTTATGCCTTTCCTAAATACGAACTGTGCAATTAGGAAACGCTAATTACTATCAACTTCAAGTTGATGGCAATTTGTGCATGCTTCGAAAAATGCACAAAAATGCATTGTTCGAAGCATGCCATGTAGCGCACTTTGCTTCATATGCGCACACTTACTTTTTTGGGGGGGGTGCTTCAGGGGGGCCTTAGGCCCCCGACACCCTTGGATTTCCATTTACGATTACCAATTTGGTAATTGCAGTTTGCAAATGCATTACCATTCATTCCTATGGGCCTGCAGGCCCATAGGAAAGAAAGGAGTCACATTAGCTAATAGCGATTCGCAACTTCCGAATTGCTATTAGCCAATGTTAAGGAATCACACATTTGATTCCAATTCCTACATGCATAGGCATTTGCACATGACCAGCATTAGGAGGACCAGGACAAAGGAGACCAGGAATATCACTATGGAGCCCAGGAGGAGCAGGCCCAGGAAGTCTCACACCAAGGCAAAGAAAACCAGATGACCAGGGGAATCAGAACAAAGAGGACATGAAAATCCGAGATCAGAAAAGCACAAAAGGTAATGAAAATAATGTTCTGTCTAATCACTTTTGCCCACAATGCCATCCCAGTTTGGACCCAGCCATTTGCAACCCAAGACCGGTTTCACCATGTTTGGGGCTCTTCAGTCATCTTTAGCTTGACTCCAGTGCGCCATGAGAGAGGACCCATGACTGAGCATACATATAGCCACTTGGACCATTACAACAAACTCACAAAAGGTGATGAGAGGATGCTTGCAATATATCTAACCGCTGGCAATTGTTCTGGATAGCTTTCCAACCCATTGTTCTTTTGCCCACCATGCCACCTGCAAATCAATCTTGACCCTGCTTCAATAGGAACAGCACAATAGGTACTTATTGCTTCCTTACCTTTTCTAGTTATACACCCCAGAGAAGGTGTACAACATTTTTCGGCAACTATCACTAGTGAAAGAGTAGGTGATCCTGCCTATAATGACTGAATCTGTAATGTTACCTTAAATGTGCAAGATTTTAAAACCCAAGGGCAAGTTTGCACTGGCATGATATGATGATGCTTTCCTGCCTGCAAGATTGCTTATGGTGTCTGGTTTGCCAAATGACCATGGCCTATATTCTGAGTTGCCTAATTTCTGCTGTGCCATGATAAAAAAAAGCTTACTGAGTATTGCAGTCAGCCTATTTTATTGATGTTGTCATTGCACCAGTGTGAGACTCATATTGTAGGTTTCCTGGAGTCTGCTGACCAGGACAAGGGATATAAAAACAGCATACCATTTCAGAGTTCAAAGTAATGTCCTTTAATCCTGACGCGTTTCAGAGCACTATGGCTCCTTCATCAGAGGAAAATGGTGTTCAACAGCTTAAACGGCTTGAAAGTATTTATGCACATGCACTCATTTCATGGCTCACAGGTGTGCGGTTCTCCCGGCATGCTGGTACTTGTAGTCACTGATAGCAAGTCACGTATTTTCAATAGGCACCGTTGACAAACACCATCTGTTCAAAACATAACACTCATACCCATGTGGGCCTCCGGGCCGGAATGCTGCTTCTAATCAAGTCCTGTCCACTGTACCCTATTGCAAACACAAAACTTTTCATGTCAAAAGCCCCGCTCCTGCTGTGTCATCTTCCCTGCGGAAGGGCATACGTGACATACATATGCATTGCCCGCATGTGTGGGGGGTGCCGGGCGTGTAAGCGTCCGTAGAATACTGCTATGATACAATTTAATTTTTAAATGTGGATGTCTAACACTTTTCCATATGTACACGTTCGTGGTCTTTGGACCGTGATTTACTAGTTGTGTGGATATCTAGGTGTGTACATACATGTGCGTGTCTATGTACAAATACCAGATTACTTCACGTCTCTACGTGGGCTAGTTCCCTGTGCAGTGTTCATGCACGGTGTCTGTTTAAACATACGGACGCAGTTTGTACCCGTGTGCATACATTCACACAGTTCTGTACAAAGCTCTTCTGCACCTAAACAGAAGTAGGGAGCGCTATCCAATGTGACAGCAGCGTACATGCGGGCAGGGCACACTGTGCATGGATAGGTTTGTGTCTGTCTGTCAGTGCGTCTACTTTGTGTGCCTGCACAGAGAGTGCTGCGCTGCTGCTGTGGGTCCCTGCGAAGGGCGCCTGCGGTTCATTTGTAGTTTTGTAAGTGCAGCGACAATTTCAGAGCGAGTAAGGCTAAAAAGCTGGCAAGTGTTGAATACCCCGTGCACACAACTCCTCAAAGTGTCTGCCTTCTCTGATGCGCAGTTTACCTCACCCGGGCACCCAGACATTAGAGGCCGAGTAGGCACAGAGATCTCAGAGGTCTGGGCAGGCAGAGCGCAAGCAGATGAGCAGGGTGGCTGAAGCAGGCAGCAGAGAGGGCAGATGAAGGAGCAGGCAGAGTGCTGAGCAGGCAGGGAGCCCACGCGGAAGAGTAGGGTTGATGGATCAGGCAGCAGGGAGGACAGAAGCCTGAACAGGCAGAGTCCAATTTCATGGTTTTGTTTATTTTTTATAAAAAACACCCTGTATGAACGTTGTAACATCATACTTTGTCAATTAGCCAGGATATAGAGTCATGCAGGGATGTTTATAGTATGAGCTGGGGTTTCGTTTCCTGGTATATAGGAATTTCAGTGCAAATAGTTTTTGTCCTAAGAGGTAGGAGGTTTCTCAATTTATGATTAAGCCAGTGGTGAGCACATTTCAAGGGAGAATTTCTAAGCAAGAAAAACTGGTTGATGATATTAATGAATCTTATATTGCCTAGTGGCCCCAAGAAGCATGGACTGCCATTACCAATGATGGATGGTGTGTCTGTCATTACCAATAATGGGTAGTCTGTTTACCATTACCAATGGTTGATAGCGTGTCTTCCATTGTCACTGTTTGATAGTGTGTCTGCCATTGCCAGCGGTTGGTAGTGTGTCTGCCATTATCGTTGGTTGATAGTGTGTCTGCCATTACCATTAGTTGACAGCGTGTCTGCCATTACCTTTGGTTGATAGAGTGTTTGCCATTACCGTTGGTTGACAGCGTGTCTGCCATTACCGTTGGGTGACAGCGTGTCTGCCATTACCTTTGGTTGATAGCGTGTCTGCCATTACCGTTGGTTGACAGCGTGTCTGCCATTACCGTTGGTTGACAGCGTGTCTGCCATTACCGTTGGTTGACAGAGTGTCTGCCATTACCGTTGGTTGACAGCGTGTCTGCCATTACCGTTGGTTGACAGCGTGTCTGCCATTACCGTAGATTGACAGCGTGTCTGCCATTACCGTTGGTTGACAGAGTGTCTGCCATTACCGTTGGTTGACAGCGTGTCTGCCATTACCTTTGGTTGACAGAGTGTCTGCCATCACTGTTGGTTGACAGCGTGTCTGCCATTAACGTTGGTTGACAACGTGTCTGCCATTACCTTTGGTTGACAGCGTGTCTGCATTACCGTTGGTTGACAGCGTGTCTGCATTACCGTTGGTTGACAGCGTGTCTGCCATTACCTTTGGTTGACAGAGTGTCTGCCATTACCGTTGGTTGACAGCGTGTCTGCCATTACCGTTGGTTGACAGCGTGTCTGCCATTATCTTTGGTTAACAGCGTGTCTGCCATTACCTTTGGTCGACAGCATGTCTGCCATTACCGTTGGTTGACAGCGTGTCTGTCATTACCTTTGGTTGACAGAGTGTCTGCCATTATCGTTGGTTGACAGCGTGTCTGCCATTACCGTTGGTTGACAATGTGTCTGCCACTACCTTTGGTTGACAGCATGTCTGCCATTACCTTTGGTTGACAGCGTGTCTGCCAGTACCTTTGGTTGATAGAGTGTCTGCCATTTCCGTTGGTTGACAGCGTGTCTGCCATTACCGTTGGTTGACAGCGTGTCTGCCATTACCGTTGGTTGACAGCGTGTCTGCCATTACCTTTGGTTGATAGCATGTCTGCCATTACCGTTGGTTGATAGCGTGTCTGCCATTTCCAACAGTGGGCAGTGTGCCTGCTATAAGCAATGATTTCCAGTGTGTCTGCTGACTGTGTGGTGGAAGTCTGTTTACCACAATAGCGTTGGTTAACAGCTTGTCTGCCATTACCTTTGGTTGACAGCATGCCTGCCATTACCGTTGGTTGACAGAGTGTCTGCCATTACCGTTGGTTGACAGTGTGTCTGCCATTACCGTTGGTTGACAGCGTGTCTGCCATTACCGTTGGTTGACAGCGTGTCTGCCATTACCGTTGGTTGACAGCATGTCTGCCACTACCTTTGGTTGACAGCGTGTCTGCCATTACCTTTGGTCGATAGCGTGTCTGCCATTAACTTTGGTTGACAGTGTGTCTGCCATTACCCTTGGTTGACAGAGTGTCTGCCATTACCGTTGGTTGACAGCGTGTTTGCCATTACCGTTGGTTGACAGCGTGTCTGCCATTACCGTTGGTTGACAGTGTATCTGCCATTACCTTTGGTCGATAGCGTGTCTGCCATTACCATTGGTTGATAGCGTGTCTGCCATTTCCAACAGTGGGCAGTGTGCCTGCTATAAGCAATGATTTCTAGTGTGTCTGCTGACAGTGTGGTGGAAGTCTATTTACCACAGTAGCAGGGAGACCAATGGTTGATAGCGTGTCTTCCATTGTCACTGTTTGATAGTGTGTCTGCCATTGCCAGCGGTTGGTAGTGTGTCTGCCATTATCGTTGGTTGATAGTGTGTCTGCCATTACCATTAGTTGACAGCGTGTCTGCCATTACCTTTGGTTGATAGAGTGTTTGCCATTACCGTTGGTTGACAGCGTGTCTGCCATTACCGTTGGGTGACAGCGTGTCTGCCATTACCGTTGGTTGACAGCATGTCTGCCATTACCGTTGGTTGACAGCGTGTCTGCCATTACCTTTGGTCGATAGCGTGTCTGCAATTACCTTTGGTTGACAGTGTGTCTGCCATTACCCTTGGTTGACAGAGTGTCTGCCATTACCGTTGGTTGACAGCGTGTTTGCCATTACCGTTGGTTGACAGCGTGTCTGCCATTACCGTTGGTTGACAGTGTGTCTGCCATTACCTTTGGTCGATAGCGTGTCTGCCATTACCATTGGTTGATAGCGTGTCTGCCATTTCCAACAGTGGGCAGTGTGCCTGCTATAAGCAATGATTTCTAGTGTGTCTGCTGACAGTGTGGTGGAAGTCTATTTACCACAGTAGCAGGGAGACCCCGATTCCTAGGGTTGGAGCTGGGCCTGAAGACGAAGTTGCTGTCTGGAAGATTTCCAGCGACTGTCATGTTTGAGGGAAGGTGTTTGATGATGCTGTCATGGGAAGCTCATTTGGATAAAGTGTTTTTTTTTGTGAAAATCTTTTTATTGATTTTTAGAAAACAACCATAAACGTGGTACACATGTTGTCATATACATACAGCTATTTCAATGTGTCATAAACATACATTTAGTGTTCGTCTTGCAAATCAATTATTTCCTGTTACATTGTTCAACATTGTTATATCAGAGCAAACCAGTCAGATAAATTACACACCCATTACAAAAGAAATGAAACAATAGAAACCCAGGGACTAGAACAGGTCATATTGAGGAAAGGGTAGGTGGGCAAGGGGGCACCTCCACCACAACCCAACAGGTCAACCACTAGTGAGGCAGCTAGCTCCCAAACCCTCCCTCAGGTCTAGTCCAGCTGGTGTAACCAACTCCTGATAGTCCACATTGACATTTAATAGTTCCTGCTCTCGAACAGGCTTACTCCGCCCCGGAAGGACTGCTCGGAGAGTGGGACAATAGATAACATTGCAGTGGTACCCAAATATCGCGGGGGCCTTGATGTAGGTGGCAGAAGTTCCACATAGATCGTCTGCTGTTCCTGACAATATATTAGATCATGAAGCCACAGCTTAAACTTGGGTGCTCTCCCTCTTCCCCAGTGGCATGCCACTCCCCTTTTAGCTTGAAGCAACGCCAAGGCCACAAATTTACGATGTTCCGCCCTTAGCCGCTCCACTTACCCCCAATAAAGCCATCAGTGGGGACATGTCAATCCGGGCATTAATCATAGTGGACAGAGCCTGAAAAATCTGCGCCGAATACTTATATATCTCCGGACAGCCTCATGCCAAGTGCAGGAAGTCAGCGCCTTCAACATGACACCTATCACACGAGTCGGTATCCCTCAATTTGTATCTATACATTCTGGCTGGGCTGCCTATGAGGCAAAGAACATCTTTCAAAATGCTGTGCATCGCTCATAAAACTTTGCATAATACTGGTCCTTACATCCTGCGGAACAGAATCAAGCTCTATGCCCCAGTTCGGAACTTACGTTCACAAGCCACAGCTAAAGCAGTCACCACACGAATAAAATTATCCAGGATGGGTGGACGTGCCTTTTCGCACCTTGCCGCTAAGTGTTGGAATGACTTGCCTATCGTTACCTCACTTTCAGAAAAAAACTAAAAACTGCATTATTCCCTAAATAGAATGATAGTAGTCCCTGGAAATTTGCTTATGGTTTACTGTTCAATTTTAGCGCCGTGATATCCTTGTTGGATGAGTGTCGCGCTTTAGAAGTACATATAACAATAACAATAACAATAATACAGTCTTTGTAGAAATTTATAGTGGATAATCCTAAACCTACTGCTAGCTGAAATTCGCTCAGTCTGCAGCTAGCAGAATTCCCACTGTTTATCCGTCAGAGTTATACCCAGTCCGAGGTCCCACCTTTCCCTTGCCTTTGCAGGTTGCTCAATCTTCTGTGTGTGTACTGCTTTGTATAGTATTGACACCAGCCGTTTAGCCTTCTCGTTCCGAAGTGTCAGCTGTAGCGGTGTAAAAGTCGGTGGCTCTGAAGGGAAATCAGGAGTAATAGAGCGAATTCCCTGCCGCTGGCGAATGTATAGGAAGGTTTCTAGGGGTGTCTGTGTTATATTCTGGAACACGTGTGCCACTGTGCGGAATAACCCCTCTTGATACATGTCCCCCCAGTTGTGTATCCTAGTGCGATCTTTAAACTTGTGGAAAAGTGTCTCCTGAAGAAGAGGCATGGCGGGATGATATACCAGCGGTAACAATGGCGAGTAAAGCATAGGCGCATCCAACATCTTACTCACATGTACCCAGGCCACCACCGTGCAACTCACTGTGGTCGGCGTCTTATCCCGCGTGGGGGTCGGAATGTACACCGCCGCCTCAATGGGGACGGGAAGAGTGAGCCAATGCTCCGCCGCCACCTGGGCCATATAACGTGGTTGATGCACCCAAAAATGGGCATAATGCGCATGTGCGCTGTAATAGTTTAATTCAAAATTAGGTACACCAAATCCACCCTGAGAATAGGGCCTCGTCAATACATCCCACCGTAATCTTGCGGTTTTACCCCCCCCACACTAATCGCGTCAGTTCTGACCGCAACTGTTTAAAAAAGAATGACCCGGGTGAAAGGGTATATTAAGAAACATATACAATAGTTGAAATAATATAACCATCTTTACCAAAGACACACGCCCGCCATGGAGAGAGGAGGGTAATCCATTTTGATATATTATCCGCAATTCGAACCATAGCGGTCCCGTAATTAAGACGCATCAATTCATCTCTATCCCTCGTCACACGGATGCCTAAATATTTCAGTTCATCCTCGCACCATGCCATCGGATAGTCCAAGGGAAAGCGACTCATTGCATCAGTAAGGGGAAAGATACTGGACTTACCCCAGTTTATCTGGACCCCTGAAAGCAATCCAAACACTATAAATTCTCGAAGGATAATATTTAAGTTCTGTTGGGGGTTTCGTATGTAGAGTGTAATGTCGTCCGCATAGAGGGAAACCAATATCGGCCTCATGTTGCATTGCAATGCTCTGTCACGGTGGTGCTGACGCAATTTAGCCACCAGTGGTTCCACCGCGATCGCGAACAACAGGGGAGACAGGGGGCAACCCTGCCTCGTACCTCTCGTTATTGAATAACCCTCAGAAGTTTTGCCATTAATCACTATTCTAGCTGTAGGTGAGCAATACAACAAACGTATCCAGGAAAGGAAAAGGGTGGGAATCCCATTCGGGACATCACACCAAATAAATAGTCCCACTCAATGGAGTCTAAAGCCTTTGTGGCATCCAGGAAAACTGCTGCCAAAGGTAACTCCGAAGAAACGTTATTCAATATTGTGAATAGGGTCCGCAAGTTATGGGATGTTGCATGCCCGGGCACAAATCCCGACTGGTCAGGCAGTATTAAATGTTCCATGAGTAGACTGAGACGATTAGCTATGAGCTTAGCTAATATTTTAACATCACAATTGAGCAGTGACAGGGGCCTATACGAATCACAGTGGTGCGGTGTTTTCCCTGGTTTTAATAGGGAGACGATGATCGCCTCTTTCATGGAAGGGGGAAGACGCCCTACCTCCAGTGCATCCTCATAGACCTCACACAGTATAGGTTTTATAAAACTCGACTGGGATACCATCCGACCCCGTGGGCTTACCCAACTGCTTATGCATGATGGCTTCCCTGACCTCGTCAAGCTCGAACGGGGCACACACAAATGTCCGCTGTGTATCGTTCAACCACCCCAGCGATATATCGTCCAAATATGCATCTAGGTTCAATTTTCCCATCCTAGTGGTTGTATACAATGCCGTGTAGTGCTCAGTGAAGGCATTAAGTATGGTCACAGTGTACATATATACAATGCCGTCCAACCCTTCCAATTCTAGGATTACATTAGAGCCTCATGACCTCCGAATCGTCCCTGCCAGTGCCTTCGCAGGCCTCTCCCCCTCGCCATAGCGGCGGGCCCTCCAATACTTCCCTCAAAATCTCGCCTCTCTGCGAGCCTCATACATGTAGGCTGTGAGTTTCGATCTAAACTGAGATTGTGTTATGCCATCCGGCCTAGTAACTAATCTGCTCTCCAATGACTTAAGCTCGGTCTCAAGTGTACGTAACGTGTTCAAAATATCTTTAAGCATCCCAGCACCCTTTGCTATGCAAAAGCCTTGTAACGGCACTTTGAAAGCTTCCCAGATAATTTCTACGCTATCTACCGAATCCTTATTACGTATGAAAAAATCTTTGATCTCCACTCTGAGCTCCTCCTGAAACACAGTGTCTAGTAGTATGGTAGGTTGCAACCTCCAGCTGCTTCTGGGAGGACCATAATCTGTGGAGGACAATGTAAGCCATACCGGTGCATGATCCGAGTAAGTCCTGGCTAAGTGTTGCACTTGTAAAATCGCCGGACACAGCCCGACACTCAAGAAAATATAGTCCAGTCTCGGCCATGTCGCCGCCTGCGCAGTAAAGTGGGTACCCTCTAGGTCGTTAGGGTGCAAGTGTCTCCACGCATCTATCAGATTGTGGTCCGTGAGTGTGGAATGCAGCATGGCACAGGCTTTTGTGTAATGATGGGGAGCTGGTTGGGACCTATCAATATCCAGACTCCGCGCAATGTTAAAGTCACCTCCCCACACAATATGGTTGGACCCAATGTCCACAATCTATGCCCATAGTTCTGTAAAGTAGTGGGGGCCGTCCACATTAGGACCATAACAGCAGGCCAGGGTAACAGAATCAGACCCCAACCTCCCCCAAGTCAGGCAATATCTCCCCTGGGCAACCCACGTGGCTCCTGCTAGTGTGAACGGAGTGCCCCTCTTAACCAGAATCGCCACACCTCTCGCATAGGAAGAGAAAGAAGAAAAGATCCTGTGTGCCGCCCATTTACAAGCAAATGTGATGTTACGTCTTGGGTTGAAGTGTGTCTCCTGCAGCATTGCTACGTATACCCGGTGTCTGTCAAGATAGGATAGTATTTGGCGTCTCTTACGCGGGTCACGCAGCCCCCGAACGTTCCATGTAATTATGTTTAGTTTAGTGCTATCAATGAGGGTCATGAGCTAGGCCTTGTACATCTCTACAGTGCTCCATCGGATAGCATTGCCGCTGTTCCAGATCAACCACCTTTAGTCGCTCAACAACTGCGGCTCCAGTACAACAAGGACATTTCAAAGTAATATTAATCTTTGTGTACGACCATACAGTAAATCCCTTAGATGTGCTTATTGACAACCACATGTACCAAATAACCCCCTTGAACAAACCCCCCACAGACCTACGTCTAATCAACAAGAACTGCAAATTCCCTCCCCCCACACACTGAAGCAACCCAATCTTGCCAGAATCCCACGTCCACCCTCC
Organism: Lissotriton helveticus; assembly: GCF_964261635.1. Lineage (NCBI taxonomy): Eukaryota > Metazoa > Chordata > Amphibia > Caudata > Salamandridae > Lissotriton > Lissotriton helveticus. Next base: position 625,788,351 of record NC_136065.1, on the reverse strand, counting down.
CACCCTGCCTCCAAATTGGAACCCCACTTCCGTTACTCTCCCCTCATAGTTCAAAACTTGTACTTCCATGGGGTAATACCCATAGGGGGACCTTCTAGACAGCTACGCAGTCTCCTCGCTCCCCTTAAGTTCTCCTCCGACGGCGCTGCCGGCCCTATCATGAGGAGGGGGAGCATGCCTTGAACCACAAAAACATGTAAACAATTGAGCCATACTGGAAGGATCTCACCTCGCATCAGCTAGATTGTCCGACCCAGCCTACCAATCCGTAATAGTTCTCTTGGATGTGTGCAGATTACTTTGCTGGAGTCAGTCATTCCAGATCCTCATTTTCATTCATGTCACCATTCCGCTGCAAGGCCTCCAGTCACACTCCACCCCGGTTTGCTCGTTTCAATGTTCAGAGGAAGTCTTCGACTTGCTGGGGAGACGTGAAGAATCGCTGCTTCCCTTGGTGCGTCACTCTGAGTTTTGCTGGGTAGAGGAGTGCGTAATCAATTTGCTCCGATCGCAACTTCCGCTTGACTTCCACAAGCACTGCGGCGCTCTTCTTGCACGATAGGTGTGAAGTCTGGATATATGGAAAAGGTGTTACCATCATATGTCAACTTCTGCTTGTTTCTCGCAGCTCTGAGGGCTACATCCCGGTCTCTATACTTAAGTAATCGTGCAATTATAGGTCGTGGGGGGCTTCCCGGCACCGGATGTGGACCGAGGGTTCTGTGTGCCCTTTCCACTATGAACTGCGAGGAAAAGGCGTCTTTGCCTATGGACTCCAGCAGTAGTTTTTCTATATAGTCCTCCATTCTACCAGTATTTGTCGATTCTGGTATGCCTATGACGCGTATGTTGTTGCGCCGACTGCGCGCTTCCAAGTTGTGGCTATGACGGGTAGCAGTTTATCTATTCTCGTAAGTTGCACTCTATGGGTTGCAGTGACGTCATCTGATTCTGATATGTGTCCTACCGCCTCCTTAATGCAGTCTTCGTGGCCATCTAGCTTATGTGCAATGGCATCCATCCTAGAGGACATCCGGTCCACCTTGTCCACCACTGTTGCAAATCCTTGCCGCATCTCTTGTAGTATATTGGCCATGTCCAAGGCCTGTGAATTGGCTCCCCCTCCAGCGCGCTCAGCCAAGTCCTGCTCCTGGTCGTCAGCAGTAGATTTGCTTCCCTTTTTGCAGCTTCGAAATTTAGTTTTGGTTGACGAGTGTCGGGCTTCCCCATATTTAAGCAGGAGTGCGACGCCTTCTGCTTATGTATCAGGAGTAATCAAGGCAACCACCAGTCTAGGGTGAAGTGTGAGGGCCAGCCCGAGTCATCACGTGGCCCTTTCGTCGTCAGCAGCTGATCCTGCCCCGTACTCTTGTCGCGTCAGCTTGCTCTGTCCAGTGCTTCTCAGCTGCTCTGACCTCACTGGGTTAGCTACTTGCCCAAGACTGTGTCCCGCTGAAGCATCACCTCATAATCGCCAGCTGCCTTCTCCACCAATGTATGGCGATTCACGGAGCTACTTGAGCCCCTTCCAAAGCCCTGTAGGGCACAACGGCAGCAGGTTGCTAAGTCCGTAAAAACGCAGCAGCGTGCGACATCCAGCACCCACAATATGGTGGGGGGAGTACAAGTGGCGGCCCGGCAGTCACAGTCCCCGTCAAACCACCGCCCAATGCTCTGCCGCTCCAAGGGGGTTTATCGCGCCTGTCGCAGGTCGCTTCAGGTGCTCCGCACCGGCCAGTAAGGGTCTCACTCCTCTTGCACTCTCGTCTCAGCCGGCTATCCATGCACTGCCACTGCCCATCTCCCCTCTCGCCATGGGCATCACACAGACTGTTCCATACCGTAACCGAGGCGTGTAGGGGAAGAACACTGCTCAGTATCTTCGCGAAGCCTGTCTCCACACCTCAGAACGGCTCTCCTGCCAAAGTCGCTTTCCCCGCAGCCGCCGTGGGATGTCCGGCCTCCTCAGTATATTTATTATCCTGCCCCGGTGTTCACTAGATCTTCACAGTGGGGGGGGGGACACGCGCCAATCCTCCACCGCTGCGCAATGTGGGCTCCCCACAAATTCAGCTACACAGTCCTCGCCGCCTCCGTCAGTATGTCCGCATCCATCAATCACATCGCAACACCATTATGGCTCTCAGCGAAGTCTCTCGGGCAGTGGCCTCATGGAAACCTGCGCCGCCACCCCCAGCAGTACTATCTCCATAAATGCCTCCTTGGCGTCATGTTGCACGGGCAGTCCGCCTCTGCGCCGTGACTCGGTCGTTAGCGATAACACTAACTCACTGTGTTGTTGCCGGACACGCGGCCTGGTTGCCTCATGGTAATCCCCGACCTTTCCCAGCCACTGCAGCCGAGTCACAGCTCCATGCAGGTCAGGCGGGCGGCGCGGCTCAGATTTCAGGAGCCCGCTGCTCTGGTTGTCCGCCGCCGATCCTTCCGCACTTCACTCCACTTGTAGCCGCAGGGTAGCGCCACCGATCTCTCAACAATTTAGCCCAATTAGCGCCCAATTGTTCAGGATAAGTGGAGGATATCAGTTCCAGGAAGCAGGAGCCTCACATCAGTGTGGCCATGCTGCTTGCGCGCTCTCTAGCGCCCCCCTCATTGGGGTAAAGTGTGGATTTTTTTGTTAGGGCTCATTTGACCTTTGCTAAGAAAATGTAAGTGATGTCCAAGATGGTTGTTGTGGCCTCAGGATGCATTAATGGTGTATTTTCTACTGAGGCCATTGTCAATGGTGATTATCATCTGAAGGATGAAAGGCTTAGATGGCCATGCTGGGATTCCAGGTCGATCTGCTGATTCCAGCTATCAGCAGTGAGGGCTTAACTTATTTCCCTTTTTTTAAAATCATTGTTATCTGTAGCCTCTGCTTTGACTTAAAGAGCACGCTTTAGTGCCCTGACTTCAGAATCCGTTAGAGTCTTTGAACTACCAGCCACCAAGAACCCTTTTTGTATGCGTGTAGTTGACTTAGAAACCTGTGAAGGTGGGCAAAAAATAGTCACTACGAAACACTATTGTCAGGAAAGCACGGCCAACAGGGTGGCTACTGATGTGGCGCTTTCTGTACTGGATGGATGCAGTTGCTGCTTGTTCCAGCAGTCTCTCTCATCTCACCTGGTGGTACCACACGTCCTCCTCATATTTTGAAAGCCCCTGTGTAGCAAACACACCATGGACCATCTGTTTCTATTGGACAGAAACCATTGAGTGGTGATGCGCTAGCACCTTTTTGGTTGGTACTATCACTTTGTCTGCTTTATCTTCCTTGCAGTTTTCACAGTCATTAGGCTGGTGGACAGCCGGAAAACTGTCACTTTTGAAAAGTTCAATATTATGGAAATGTTCATGTGTATGTTTGTTTAATTTCCAGCTGTTGTTTGGGATTGGTCTGTGTGGAATCCTTGTACACGCATTAGTCTGGTCCTCCTATGACTACTGCCTCCATAGTGTATGATCTTCAGCCTGTTTTTGGTTTCCGCGCCATTGTTCAATTAGGTAGACTAGTATTCTTGGAACATCCCATATTCACGAGAACATCAGAATACATCGGCTCTGCATGCAGCCATTGGACCTCGATGGAGCGAGTCGATGAGACGAGGTCCATGTGCCATCACGGGCTCAGCCTAGACTTGTCCAATTGAGATCCATGGTTCAGTGCGCAAACTGGGCTTTTGGCTTCTTCTCACATATTGACCCCACCAGTTGATCCAACTCACAGTAGGGCTGTGGTTCTCATGCACTGCATGATCGTCCTCCTCCAAGCCTCACAGACGCATTGCCTTTAATCCCACCTGTCTGCTCGCCATTTCACTACTGAAGCGTGAAGGAGAGCGCTGTCTAGATATGTGAATTTTACCTGTCTCCAGAAAAAAATTGATTTAGCAATTTTACCACTCTCTCCTTTTCTCATGAAGGCAGAATGTTCCAGGAGAGTTGCAGTCACTTCAGCAGGGTCTCTTATCTGGCAGTCGAGTGCTCGTAAAATTCCTTTGGCACATGATTGCAAAGTCCCTATCTCTATCTTCACGTCACTGGCTCAGATCTGGCAGGAGTCATCACTTTGCACGGGCCAATTTTCTTCTTCTTACTTTCATTTTTATGTTGAGCCTGCAGCAGCGCACATGCCCTGCACTTGCGAGACTTTTAGTAAGGGGCTTTGAAAAGCTCACCAGAGGCTCGTGCGTGTGTGGCCTATTGCTTGCCGTTACCCACACATGCGCCATATGTTTTGAATTATCGTGCCCAGACACAGGTGCGATAATTCAAAACATATGGTCTGGTGCTCGCTCTTGCGCGCGCGCCACTCACTCCATCATCATGGCTCATTAAGCGCATGGCTCGCGGGCACTCTTATAGCGCGCGCACATGGGCTGCGCGCCACTGCTCCTGCTAGTTTATAAGAATAAAGAGTGACCCGTTCAGTTTCTATGTGGTTGAACCGAAGTCTGTGCTCTTTACATGCTGTTTTAATTTAGCATCTCCTAACCTTCATGCTTCCGTCCTCCTCAATCATTTTCTGTCCACTCGCCATGTTGGGAGAGATGGCTCCATTTCATTTTTACCTCTGCCACTGCGACCTTCACATATGTTTTGGAATTGTTAATGAAGCAGCCCAAATATGCAAAGGGAACCCATGGTAATTAATTAATGTCTAAATAAAATAGTTTCCCTCGAATACAGCAGTCTTCAAGCACAACAAATCCATGTTCTATACTCGAACAATGGTGAAAGCTGCAGCGCTGGAAGACTTAATGGCCTGCTTTTCTTGTACGATTTAAGTGCAGAACTTTTCGTTTACATTTTGAGGATGGTATGGTGAGTGACTAGAATGCCTTGCCAAAACACCTGCATAGACACTGCTCATAAATGGATAAACATATTCAAGCAACAGTCTCCTCAAGTGTCCCTTCTGTCACTCTTCTCCATTGAGGAGCAGAACATGTGGTGCATTTGGACCAGTCAACGCATGTGCTGTGTTTTCTTACTTATTGCCTTTTTTAGAAACTTCTGAATGTGGGTTGAATGGGAGTATTTTTCTGTTTTTTCACTTATTTGTCCTACAGACACCACCCCAGACATTAGCTCAGAAATCTGAATAGCAAGTGTAGCATTTGGGATTTTCCTTTTTAAATATTCAGGTTTTTTTTAATCATATATTAAGGATGCATGCAATGGCAAAAAAAAAAAAAAATTGCTCACCTAGCACATGTCAAACATAACTTTTGTTACAAGTCCACTATTCACAGATTAAAAGGGTACGATGGGGAGTGGTACATGCATCATAAGAACAAGCCTTCCTCTGCCATTTCTGATGTGAGATTCATCACCTTCATACTCTTCAGGCGCCAGACTGGATAATCTCTCTCTCTCTCTTTCTCTCTCTCTCTAAATCTCTCTCTCTAGGGGCCAGATGTAGGTAATTTTTATTTACCGACCTCTTAAATACCGAGTCATACCGACTCGGTATTTAAGAGGTCGGAAAATAAAAATACCGAGATGTAGGTAATTGCAGATGTGCAATTACCGAATCGGAAACAGTCGGTAATTTCCGATGTGGTAAATACCGACCAGTTAATGCCCATGCATTCCTATGGGCTTTGAAGCCCATAGGATTGATTGGGCATTTACCGGTCGGTATTTACCACATCGGAAAATACCGACTGTCACAAGGGTGCAGGGGGTGTCACTTTGACACCCTCTGGCACCCCCAAAAGAGGCTCGGGTGCCATGTGGCAGGCATACCTGCCCTAAGGGCAGGTCTGCCTGTCATATGGCATAGGTGTGCATGCACACATGTGCATGCACACCAGAAACGGTATTTTACCATCAAGTAGTATTTGATGGTAAAATACCGATGTGGTACTGCTTGTGGGACTCAGAAGAGTCCCACCTACATACCAATTGTCCGGAATCAGTAATGATACCGACTCGGTATTTTACATACTCGGTAAATTTACCGAGTCTGTAAATTACAGGGACCTACATGTCAAATTGCTTTTACCGGGTGGTAACGGCCGAATTCGGCCGTTACCACCCGGTAAAAGCCTACCTACATCTGGCCCTAGATCTCTCTAAATCACTCTCTCTTTAAATCTATTTTTCTCTCTCTCTCTAAATCTCTGTCTCTCTCTCTCTCTCTCTCTAAATCTCTCTCTAAATCAATCTCTAAATCTCTCTCTCTCTCTCTCTCTCTCTGAACCTCTGTAAAACTCTCTCTCTAAATCTATCTCTCTCTCTAAATCTCTCCCTAAATCTCTCTTGCTCTAAATCTCTATCTCTCTCTCGCTCTCTCTCTCTAAATCTCTCTCTCTCTCTCTAAATCTCTTGTTCACTATAAATCTCTATCCCTAAATCTCTCTCTAAATCTCTCTCTCTCTATCTATCTCTCTCTCTATATATATATATATCTCTCTAAAGCTCTCGCTCTCTAAATCGCTCTCTCTCTCTCCCCCCCCCTCAGCTCCCCCCTCTTCTCAATCTTTCCTCCCCCTGTCGGCATTTTCTCGCTTTCAAACTCATCCAGAATCTTACATTATTTTCCAACTAGCACTTTGAAACCAGCAAGTCCTCTCCCAATCTCTCTCTCTCTCTCTAAATCTCTCAATCTTTCTCAATCTCTCTCTCTAAATCTCTCTCTCTAAATCTCTCTCTAAATCTCTTGCTCTCTCTCTCTAAATTGCTCTCTAAATCTCTCTCTCTCTAAATCTCTCTAAATCTCTTGCTCTCTCTCTAAATATCTCACTCTCTAAATGTCTCACTCTCTAAATCTCTCTCTCTCTAAATCTCTCTCTCTCTAAATCTCTCTCTCTCTAAATCTCTCTCCAGACTCTCCTTGGGCTACAGAAGTTTATGTTCAGTTTTGGCATAGAATGAATAGCCACATGTGTAATGAGTGTACAGTGGGGGTTTAGCTTCCCTTGGCATAGCCATTAGATCTCGCCTTTGGGACCTTATAAGTGTTTAGTTATCCAGCACAATATCCTTGGTGCAACAACATCAACTGTTGCATGGCTAAACACTTATAAGGTCCCAAAGACGAGACCTATTGGCTATGCCAATGCTTGTTTTCGCTTAGTTACAGCATTAATATGTGGGGAAAATGCATAAGGACAATTTTCTCCCTGCGTCTAGGCCTCCTCAAAATCCTTGCATATCCGGACTCTGCTTCTGTCTGAGTTTTTTGATTCTTGATTAAAATGTTTACTGAGACTTGGAATTAGCCTGATTTGTAATTGAAAGTAAAAGTTTGCAGGTCGAGCACTTTGGTGATAGAGATGAATTTGGAAAGAAAGATTTCAACTTGAAACACTCCCCTCACTGTTTATTGCGCCATTTACTGCTACCTGGCTCACTGTCATCAGTACTTAGTCCAGTTGATGATGATACACATAACTATTACAAATGGGTGATGGATGTGTAATGAGTGCAAAGTGATATCTGATACCCTAGGGCAAGTTTGCATTGAATGATATGATGATGCTTTCCTGCCTGCAAGATTGCTTATGGTATCTGGTTTGCCAAATAGCTATGGGTTATATATAAGCTGAGTTGCTTATTTTCTGCTGTGACATGATAAAAAACACCTTACTGAGGATTGCAGTCAGCCTATTTTATTGATGTTGTCATTGCACCATTGTGAGACTCATATTGTAAGTTTCCTGGACTCTGCTGACCAGGACAAAAGATATATATATATTTGCAGTTTATGTCCCAAACGTACAGGTAGCATACAAGACTGGACTACCCCCGTACAAGTTATCACCAGATCCACTGGGGGGGGGGGGTGTTTGCTGGGGGTTATATTGCTTATGGTTTGTAATAATGGCTACACCTCAAATGTCAGCCTATTACAACATGGAGGTCTACTGTATGTCCATGGACTGAATGTCTATGTGGTGTGTGAGCCAGAGTCTCAGGTGCCACTTCTCAGCCACTTCTTACACTAATCATTGTCATAGACATCCTTCCTACTGTCTTCTGTGCTCCTCATCTATAAACTGTTATAATTCTGACAGCTCTCTTCTACCTCTGACAGAACATCCCAGATCTATCCTCAATTCTAAGCACTTTCAGATCACGTCAAGCTCTAGTACTTTCCTCTCTTTCTACAGCTGCGCAGAGGTGAGCACCGCTATAGTAAGGAGATGAAAGAATGTGAGCACTGGCCGGACAGAATTCATCCTTGGAACTGAATAGCAAAACAGTGAAACCACTGAGACGTTTCCACATCACATTGTTGTGTGCAGAATCGAGCCTGTGCTTTTAATTTTCACATTTTTTGTTTTTGACACACCAAAACGTTTGGCAGGTGCTTTCCAGTGAGAAAATAGCACTTGAATTGAAATTCTGAAGCGTGTACACCTTCAGCTATCTCACTGTAGGAGGGACATTCCCAGTCCCAATTTTGAGAAGTTGAAATGACTATTTATAATACATATCTTTTTTTATGGTTGGCCCTATGTTAGTACTTTTCATAAAAAACACACATCATTGGAGTCTTCAAAACCCCTTCTTCTTCCGAGCCTATGTCACACACAAAAATCCCCCTTTTTAAACTCTGGCTGTTAGGATTTATAATGTTTAGAGCTGGGTTTCCAGCTATAAAAATGTTGTTTTTTTTTGCAAAAGTGATAAATTAAAATACACTTTCTGAAGGTTAGAAGGATATATTCAAACTCTCCTAGACTTCTACTGACAGTATGGGAACCTGCAACATCACACACACTTTAAGACTTCTATTGATATTATGAGGACCAGGAAGACACACCCCTGATCTGATTGGTTGCTTTCTGTCCTTAGCAACTGCACTGTCTGTGTGTGTAGAGAGAGAATATTTTTGTGTGTATAGGAGGGCATTCATCACACACACTGTCTGAAAAATAGGAATTATGAAGCCCTCTCCAAAATTTCACTCAGACAGCTGAGAGAGATCCCCTCAGTATGTAAGCACTGTAAACGTTATGAGGACCGGCTTTCCGGTCCTCATAGCGTTGGTGTGCAAACATGTTCTGGTCCTCATAAATATATATATATATATACACACACACACACACACACACACACACACACACACACACACACACACACACACACACACACACACACACACACACACACACACACACACACACACACACACACACACACACACACACACACACACACACACACACACACACACACACACACACACACACACACACACACACACACACACACACACACACACACACACACACACACACACACACACACACACACACACACACACACACACACACACACACACACACACACACACACACACACACACACACACACACACACACACACACACACACACACACACACACACACACACACACACACACACACACACACACACACACACACACACACACACACACACACACCCCCCCCCCCCCCCCCCCCCCCCCCCCCCCCCCCCCCCCCCCTTGTGGGGACTATGTGTGAACACCAGCCTTGTGGGGACTAACCTTTCGCAATGTTTTAAAAACACACTAATAACAGAAAAATGTTAAGAAAAAATTCATGATACAGGATCCTGCTTCAAATTTGCAAATATATTGTTCTTTAAACGTGCGCACAGCACCATCCTTGTGGGGACTTGAACATGTGCTACCATCCTTGTGGGGACCTAGTCGGTAACACTATTTGTGTTTGAATACGGTCGAAGGCACATGGCTAAATGTTTATTTTATCAACAATATACACAAACAACATTATAATATATTCATATATGAATAGCTGCTTATATAATAGTGGTATATATTAAAGACAGATTATGTTAATGTGCCAGAAAATATCATATCATGTTTAAAGAAAGACACGTAAAGCTGCATTTAATCTATTTATTAGTGCCTAAAATCTTAGGGGATTAGGGAACTAACAAATAAAAAAATTAACATATGGAACCAAGGAATATGGTTAAATGGAACCCAGAGCTTGATTAACTGCTTACATTTTTACAAAAATAGATGTTCAAGTCCCCACAGAGATAGTGGGTGAAGATCATTGTGTTTAAGTCTCCATAGAAATAGTGTGTACATTCAAAGCTTGAATCCCATTATAAAGAGTGTGAAACTAATGATGTTCAAGTCCACACAGAGGTTGTGTGTAATTATAGAAATACTCAAGTCCCCACAGAGATGGTGTGTTATTATAGTGATGTTCAAGTCCCCACAAAGATAGTGTTTTATTACAGTCTTGGTCAAGTCCCCACAATGATAGTGTGTTATTATAGCAATGTTTAAGTCTACCACAGAGATAGTGCATGAAGGTGATTGTATTTAAGTCCTCATTAAAATAGGGCCTGATTCACAAAGGTAAACTTAGACCAAAAGTCTAACTTTACTACTTTTCAGTATTTATAAAGGTAAATTTAGACCAAAAGTCTAACTTTACTACTTTTCAATGTTCACAAAACCCCATGAAGAAAATGTGAAGCTGATAATGTTCAAGTCGAAGCAAACACAAGAAGATGATGGACGGAGTGGTGAAACCTTTCAGTCACTCACCCCAGTCACAGATCTGGGTTGAATCCATCATCGTTCTTTAGCTCAATTCACCCCCGCAGTTCAGAACCAGCTATATGCAAATCAGTCTTAACCCTGTGCCTCATGGGAATAGTCCAGCCCGAACTGCCAAGCCAGGTCTTCCCTTGACCGAAAACATGCATCCTGGGACCGGTTCTGGGGTAACACCCCCTCATCAGCCAAGCTATCTTGAATCCAGTGGCAAAATGAGCAAGGGACCCACATCTGGGTGCCAATCTAGGACGAAACAAAGCAAACCCAAGGAGATGATGGACTGAGTGCTGAAACTTTTCAGTCACTCACCCTCAGCCACAGATCTGGTTGAATCCATCATCGTTCTTTACCTCACTCCGTCACGCCAGTTGAGACCTTGCTATATGCAAATCAGTCTTGACCCTGTGCCTCATGGCGCCCCCTGGTGCTTCAAGTCGAAACAGAGCCTGCGTTTGATTACAGGAATGCTCAAGTCCCCACAGAGATAGTATGTTTTTATAGTGATGTTCAAGTCCCCATAAAGATAGTGTTTTGTTATAGTTTTTTTCAAGCCCACACAAAGATAGTGTGTTATTATAGCGATATTTAGGTACCCACAGAGATAGTGCATGAAGATGATTGTGTTTAGGTCCTCATTAAAATAGGTCTCGATTCACAAAGGTAAACTTAGACAAAAAAATCTAACTTTTGTACTTTTATGTTTCAACAATGTAAACTTAGACCAAAAGTTTAACAACTACTTTTCAGTATTCACAAAGCCCCATACAGAGAATGCCAAGCTGATGATTCTCAAGCCAAAACAGAGCTTGCGTGTAATTACACGAATGCTCAAGTCCCCACAGAGATGGTGTGTGACCACACCATATAGTATAGTATTACCACGGTCATCAAAGAGAACCTGTGTGATTATAGACATGCCCAGGTCCCCACAGAGATAGTGTGTGATTATAGACATACCCAGGTCCCCACAGAGATAGTGTGTGATTATAGACATGCCCAGGTCCCCACAGAGATAGTGTGTGATTATAGACATACCCAGGTCCCCACAGAGATAGTGTGTGATTATAGACATGCCCAGGTCCCCACAGAGATAGTGTGTGATTATAGACATACCCAGGTCCCCACAGAGATAGTGTGTGATTATAGGCATGCCCAGGTCCCCACAGAGATAGTGTGTGATTATAGACATGCCCAGGTCCCCACAGAGATAGTGTGTGATTATAGACATACCCAGGTCCCCATAGAGATAGTGTGTGATTATAGGCATGTCCAGGTCCCCACAGAGATAGTGTGTGATTATAGACATGCCCAGGTCCCCACAGAGATAGTGTGTGATTATAGACATGACCAGGTCCCCACAGAGATAGTGTGTAATTATAGAGATGTTGTGGTCCCCACAGAGATGGTGTGTGACTATAGTACTACCACGGTTGCCAAAAGAGAATGTGTGTGAATATAGACATGCCCAGGTGCCCAGAGAGATATAGTATAATTAAGGACATGCCAAGGAAATTGTCAATCTAACCTCTCCGAAATTCAGCACTTTCCTTGTTTTTGCTTGGGGTGGAATGAGTTCTGGTTCTCGGGCCTTCCACCACTAAGACACCAGCACCCTCCTCGCCCACAACTCAGGACGCCATACCGCCTACCACCTCGCATCACAGAAGAAGACCCAAGGACCCTCCTCCTGCAAGAACTGCAGCCACATCCTCACCCATGCCAGCATGCCAGATCCTCTCACCTCCAAACTGACCAACAGCACACTCGACCGACTCAACTGCGTCCTCTTCAACATGCGATTCCTCCACAAACACGCCACAGAAATCTAGGATCTCCTCAATGTCGCCTCTCCCGACATCTCCTTCACGGAAACCTTGATCCATCCCCTGATCCGAACCAGACAGCGCCATCACCATCCCCGATGGCTACATAATCACCCGCAAAGACTGCACCACCCAACCAGAAGGAGGCATCACCATCAACCACAAGGACACCCTCCGACTGACCATGCACTCAAACGACCCAATGAGAACCATCTTGACCTGGACCTGGACCTGGGCCCGGCCTCAGTGGGTTGTGACCCTCAGAGTGGTTCTCCTCCAGTCCCGGATCCTTAGAAGTAGTGCTGAAGGTGAGCCGATGCCTCAAATCTAAAACTTGGGACTTAAACAATTCTCTGCCCAAAAGTGCCCGAGCACTGAGAGAAGACCAACCTGCATTTCTCACTGATCTGCCCAAGGTGCATTTCCGGTTGGCCTGACTTTGAGGTAGCTCCCTTACATTCTTCTCCAATGCTGCAAAACCTGTTCAGAGGTCACTCTGGAAGGGTATCCAACCTCCTGGAGCCCTTATCTGACCCAGCTGCAGCCTCGTCTGCTGTAGATTTTTGACTTCCAAAAAAGCGACAAAGGCCCAAATTTGCCAAAGAATTGCTTGCCCATTCGTCACGCGGGGTGACTCAAGGGCAATGCAATCCTTGAGTCAGATTTAACAAGCAATGCAAGGCCATCTTGCATGACCCTGTGAGGTTTTGGTAAATCTGCAGTAATGTAAAGCTGTGTAAGTCACTGCCGTGCGTTAGTTAGTGCCAGAAAGGTGTTTCATGGGTAGAGTTTGGGTGTTCCCATGCATCCACCCATATATACTGGCACATTCCCTGATTTACCATGACAAGTAAACCTGGGCATGCATCAAAATTGTATGCCTTCGTGATAGAGGCGCAACAAGGAGAAATATATTTATTTCTCCTTGTTTGTTCAGAATACAGCACACTTGGAAAGAGGAAAATACATCTAAGGATTGCCTCTGTGCAGGAATGTGTCTCTTCCTCAATAAAAACAATCTATCCTGCAACACAGGCACCCTTTCACGAAGGCACAAAGGAGCCTGTGTTGGCGCTAGATAGCACATAAAATAATTCCGGTTTTATGATATTTATTTTTTGACATTTCCGTCTGCATTTATCCATATTTATATTTCGCTAATTTTATCTGTATTTATCCATATTTATTTTGGGTTTTGTGGAAATATGATGCGGGAAATTATTATATTTCCACATTTATTTAACTGGTAAATATGCACTCATGCTTGAATGCCTACTAGGTTTCAGTGCTGTAAACACCCGCAGAAAATAAATTAATGCACTTTTAAGAAAATATGCACATTTCAGTATCAACCTTGTGCATATATACTGCTGTTAAAGCCTCTTTACTAAAATTCCTTTCTTTTTAGCCACCTTACCTATCAATCCACACAGCTATGCCCCTGGCAGTCATGGCAGACAGTATTTAGATTGACTCAAAAAGTAACACAATTTCTCTTTTTATTGACATTTAAAAATAAATACAGACAAGAAAATAAATATTTTCAGTCTGTATTTATCTGTAAAAATCAGTAAAAACGGAAAACAGGTAGCCTTACACATAATGCACCAGCAGAGTGAGAAAGCAGCAATACGCAAAGTATTTATAAATATGGCACATTCCCGCCCTCTCCATTTGATGCAGTGCAGTATGTTGTCTTGCTGCTATGCGCTACGTCGAATCTTGATAAATTTGACCCTAAGTCTAAAAGTAGGAATCTTCACCGTGACTTTGTCCAACGGCTCCACGAAAACAACGCCTCCTCTTCGGACACCCTGGGCTGCCTTGCCCAGCTGAGCTTTCACTTCTCAGACATTTTTTCTCAAAAATTCTTCTAAATCCGAAGGTAGGCCGAGACATGGCCAAATCTACTTCTTGTATCCAAACTGTGGTCTATTGAGGTCAGCCTTAACGTTTTACTTTGAACTTGTCTTGCATGACTAGATGCCCAGAGTTGGTGCTTTGAACATTTAGACACTATATTTCACTCTAAAATTTACAAATTCATAACTCTCATTCTACTGATAAAACATAAATATAAACATAAGATAATATTTGTCCTATTTCAGAAATTTCTCCAGGTTACCTGGTGGACCATGTTTAATGTTTTTTTAACATGATTCATGAACAGCCAACCTGTCAATGATCTTTCTCCTCATGCATCAAACCATTTGGAGATACTTTGACAGACTGCATACAATGGCTTCACAAGTATCTTCTCTCAATAGCCTTAATGCCTCTGCTTGTTTCGTTACCCCTTGAAATGGCAAATCCATATTATCCCATTCCTCCTGGGATTCTTATATGCTACACAAAAGAATAGAGGATGAGCCATTCTTTAATCTGACAAATTACATGCCGGCATAGCGCTGGACAGGCGGTATATGTTCTACCGTTTGGAACAAAAAACATTGAATTAAAGGGATCAAAGTCTGAATTTTACATATAACTAACTAGCCACTAGTAGAATAATAAAGTAAAAATAGCATTATTAAGAACCAGTACATTTAAAATCCAGAAAGGCTACAGTTAGGAACTTCTGAGTCAGGTACTGGTCATTTATTTCTTTGGCACAGTATTCCAATGTGTTTTTGGATAGTGTTCCTTAGATGGTGGTTGGAAGTTCATCCTGTCTTTGTATTGCACTTCAGAGTCAAGTAATGTTAGCACTGACCACACACTTCTAAACCACAGGATTTGCCATTGCCTATCACAATAAGAAATACCAAGTGTTACACCACGTTACCTCAAAAAAACCAACTTATCTTATTACCACCTTTTGATTTCTAAGCTAGCCACAAAAAGAACATGATCACCTGTTTAAAAAAGACCCACAGAACTTAGCCGTGGCCCTATTCCATTATCTCAGCAACTTAGGTTGTCCACGGCCTTTTATTGTCGTAAATACTCCCACCATTGCTAATAAAACCCAACTTAGATTCAGAAGTCCCCAGTAATTATCGACTCATACCATGTTATCCCACATTGAGCCAGATCATTGAGAACCCAGTAGGATCACTATTGCAAGTGTACTGTAAACAATACCTTTTAAAAAACACTTCTTAGTGTGGTTTCCACCCAGCGTTTGGACAGTTTTACTGAGTATTAATGACATTTTCAGAAAGATAACAGACAGAGGGGCATATGTACAAGCCCCTATCGCCACCACAATATCACTTTTTCTGATGTTGTGGTGGTAATAGGGGCTTAACCTTATTTATAAGGCAGTGTTAAGCCATTTAATGTGGTTTAACGCGGCCTTGTAAATAAGGCCCCTTTTCACGCTATCGTTAGTGTCAAAGGGTTGGGCAGTGGGTGTTGGGGGACATTCCCCCACAACACCCATTGATTTTGATGCTGCCCCCTATGTACAAGGGCAGCGTACATAAGCGGCAGAGCCAAAATTAAGACTAGGGAAAGCCTGATCTTAACTTGGCAAAATGAAGAGAAATTCATTATTTATCCTCGTTTTTGATTTTTCCATGTGTGCTGACTTGTGCCATGACTGAGGCGTTATGCCATGACCGCTAATACCCTACTCTGCCACTTCCTCGTACATATATCCCCCAGAGACTGTTGATCTCTGCCTATGTGTCTATCTGCAGTGGTTGAATAGAAAACATCAGCAAAAGGAAGCTTTCCTGCGTTGCATTATATTTGTCTTCAATGAAGCGCAGACCTATAATTTTCAGGAACATTAGGACAATATACAGGAAACACTTATTTTGGCAGGAGCAGAACATAAGGACAGTCACCATTGGAGATAGGAGACTTCCTCAGATCTGCAAAATGTTTTTGTCTGGCACAGAAGGCACTGTTAAAACCAAATGGGGCACATTTATAAGAGGCTTGCATTGCGTTTGCATTATGCAACATGGTACATGCATGACACAAACCACTAAGTCAGATTTTTAAAGCCATGCAAAGCCAGTTTACATGGCTCTGAGTGGTTCCAAAAAATCTGGAGTAACACAATGCACATTGCAAATTTTTAATTGCATTACTCTGACCGGGAAAGGCGTTGCATGGATGTTCCCATGCAACTCCCATGGTTTTTGATGCATCACCAGATTTACCAAAACTGGTAAACCTGGGAAAGCACCAAAACATTTTTCTTTCCAGGGGAGGCACAACAAGGGAAAATATCTCTATTAAATAGTGGAGGGAAGCACAGCTGGGAGGCGGAGCTGGAATACTGGCAGGGGGGAGGGGCCGCAGGGCAGCAGCGGCATGCGGGAAAACTGGGCACGCACATGGTATTAGAGCAACCAGCAAGCAGGGAGAGAGGCACAAAAAGTTGAAGGCACAATTACAGGGGCAATAACACAATAAAAAATGAAGGCACAGTACCAGGACAATTACAAAAATGGAATGCACAAATAGACAATTACAAAAATGAAATGCAAAAATAGCAGGACAATAACGGCACAATACCAGGACACAGACAGGTCTTGCACACAAAACGGGCATAAGCAGTGAGGCAGGCAGTGACCTCGAACACCCACCGCCAGAGGAGACGAGGGGTCGGCTGCAGTGGCTCCACAGCGGAGCTGCTGAGGGAGAGATCGGGTCCCTGGCTGGGAAGTTTGGTGTCCCACTCCATGGTGCAAGGGTGCCTGCATTGGTGTTAGACTGCCAAAAGGACGGCAATGCAGGCGAAAGGACAGGAATGCACCATATTGGATTAAATATGGCTATTCCTGTCCTCTCACTGTCACTCAGTGCAGTGTAGCAAGGTGACTTGCTGCACTGCACTGCTTCACTTTCTCATAAATTAGCCCCAAAGACTTGTGGTTCAAAACGATTAACTTAAATTTTCCTAACAAAATGAATGAAATCTATCACCATCTATATTCCCAGCTTTGAAAGCTTAGTTTTGTTGGACTTTTTAAAGACATATATAATTGCAAATACATTCACTTGTTTTTGCTAATTCATTAAGTATGCTATGCTTGCAACTGATCTTCTATGGGTTCATTAAATTGAAATTGCTGCTGTCATCGCCCATCATCAGATCAATAAATATTTAAGATATTTATTGTAAAATTTAAAGTTTGATAGCTGCTTGCAAAATCAAAGCCTTTTTTTACATGTGCAGAAAGAGTGCTAAAGTTTGTCACAAGACAGAACATCATATAGTTTTGTATACGTGTTCCTTCCTCTCCTTGAACATTTACCTCTGAAGTACGCACATTATTTTCTAATAATTAAAGTTTAAAAATTGGAAGAGATGCAGTTCTGAAAAAGTTGGTTTTTCACTAAAGAGCATGCTGTAAACTTGAATGCCCTATTTAAGCCAAGGTCATCCCAGTTAGTTAAAAGCCAATATTTTGCCTGCTAAGCTTGTCTGCAGACAGGTTCGTTTGAGAGGCAGAAATCAGCACAAGACATCAGCCCCACTGACTCCCCTCCCCCACATCTACAGCGTCCTGCTGCAGGGGAGCCCCAGGAAAAGCCACTCTGTTTAGGTGCAGGTGCCAGGCTGTGAACAGGTCTGAAAGGAGCCAAGAGCGTCAAGCGCTCGGTCCTTTGTTATACTGAATTGGGTCAGAACGCATTCGCACCTAACCCTGGGCCATCGCAATGACAACAAAGGGCCGAGGAGAGGCTCCCAACTTGCATATGACAGGTACGTTTGGAGATCTAGTGCAATGAATACGCGCCTGCACATTTCAGGTTAGGACAGTTAGCCGAGAATGAAGAGCAGGGACCTACATTCCTGGGCGTTTCAGTAAATGGCTTGACTTGTAAACCCAATGCAAAATTCAACTAGCATCTGCACGAAAATTTCAAGAATATAATGAAATTCCTATATAAAAATTAATTGCCTATCCTGAGTGAAAGAAAAATATTTTATACTAAATTCCCTACACCGTTCTCTAAAAACAAATGCACTTCTATTCATGCACTAATGCAGCAGTATTTTTTAAATGCAGGCAATGTAAAGTACTTTATGTGAGTTTGAACTTTTTACATAAGTTTAATCTTATAGGTAAAAGGTGTGTGATTTTCCATCTTCTGCTGCAGGCATAACTTCTCTGCATTGGCTTAGAGTAGCATATAAACACACCTGGAAGTTTTGTTTTTGTTTTTTCGTTTCACACATAGGATTCCATTAGACAGAATGCAATCCCCCACCTCCCCCCAAAAAAACACTAGCAAAACCAGTAGGTCTCATCTTTTGGTTATAAGCATCAGCAAGAAGAAAAACAAGCATTTGCAATGCAATGGGTCTCACATTACTGAAAGTTTGAGCTACTAGCATTCATTATTATTTGCAACACCTATAGCTTAAACTTTTATTAATGGAAGACCTATTGCATTGCAAATGGTTGTTGAGCAAAGGCCGCAGGCGAACGGCAAGACTGAACCGCCTATTTACAGAGGCGGACTTGTTTATTGTTTTGAGTGGAAATTTGTTGGGTTGCCTGTTTGAGAGCATATTAAAATAGACTTATTTTCGAATATACAAACCATCTCAGATAAGCAGTTCCAGAGACTTGATGTGGGGATGCGTTGGAAGTTGGAATAGTTTAACCGCGCCCCCCAAGGCCAAGAATCTGGGAGTGCAGATCGACGATGGTCTCACCTTGAAGCCACAGAATCTTGGCCTTGTTGGGAAGTGTTTTGGCATCCTGAAAATGCTTAGAAAATTCCTTCAGTTGCTATCTCATGACCACAGGAAAGTTACCGTACAGGCCCTGATAGGCTCCCGTTTGGATTACGCAAATGTGCTCTACCTGGGCCTGCCGGAATATCTCCTATCTCACCTGCAGGTAGTGCAGAATTCTGCTGCCAGAGCCATTTATGGCCTCCACCGGAGATCCAGTGCCACGGATCTATTAAAAAAATTGCATTGGCTCCCTATTAAAAAACGGATTGCTTTTAAGGCGCTTACGCTTGCTTTTAAAGCACTCCATGACTCAGGTGCGAAATATATCAGGAAACAACTGACTTTCTACTTGCCATCAAGGGCGCTGAGGTCTGCCTCCCTGGCCTTGGCATCTGTTCCGCCAATCAGACGAGCCCGGATTGGAGGTTGCTCCTTTCGTCACCTGGCACCTCAACTTTGGAACTCCTTGCCAGTCCCTCTGAGAAAAAACTTTAATCGGCTAGCTTTCAGGAAGGAGCTGAAGTCCTGGCTGTTTTTTCAATAGTTGTTCTGCTCTGTTTTATTTGCTCCTGACTTCTGCATCGGGTTTCTTGAAGCGCCGAGACACTCCTGAGCGCTATATAAAAACGATTTTAACATTAACATTAACATATTCCAACTCCAGTGTATGCAACAGTAGGGAAGGTGTTGGAGTTAAATCCAACACCTTCTACCCCCTGCTACACACCTTTTGCGTTACAACGGCATGCGGGGTAATGGCATGCGTTGTAACGCTTGCGGTGTAACATCCGTTTCCCTTGCACAATACATTGTAGCTACTCAGTGTCTGCACATGCCATAAAAATGTCGAGCTCAGTTTCAGTGGGAATAATAACCATTTCATAGGTACATTTGTGATTAAGGGGATGAGCCAAGTAACGAATGTTGCCATGACCCAACGTGCAAGTGCTGAACCATCTCATACTGGGAAGGGCGAGTAGAATGAAGAATTGGAAGACTTGTGATGATGCCTGATAGGAAAGCAGCAATTAAACCGTGTAATGCGGTTTAAGAAATATGGCACGAATATTGTTTTTTTCTCAAATATATTTATTAAAAGAAAGAAAAAAAACATACACCAATAATATGGAAGAAACCCTAACAGGGAAAATAGCCCCACATATACATTAAGGTGAGCATCTATTTATATTCCCTCATCCCACAGGGAGTGTAATAGATGATACCATAACTAAACCACAAGTAGCTTACCAATCTCAGCTGCACCTAACAAATGGACCTAGACTGAGAGAGAAGGCCCTAAACCTTGTCTGCAAACCTACCCCTAACTGCATCATCAAAAATAACAAACTAAGGCATCCACTTAAATATAAGCCCTTTAGTACCTGCAGCGGTTCACTTCTCATTGACATGCAGTTGTAGAGGGTGGTTTCCCTATTGATTTAACGTAAAATCAATCCCAACAGGCTAGCCTCTGTTGTATGCAGTTTTTAAAGAAGCGAAAGATAGTGATTAACTCACAATGGATTTTAGCCATCACATTGATGTCCAAAACAGGAAAAGACAAACTACTTTGCTCCAGCTGCAGACTAATCTCACCAACCAAGTCCAATGTGAAGATTTAAACAAAAGTATTTGCCTCTCAATTAAAGTGATCTCCAGTCTTATCCAATGCTCTCAATTATGCTTTGTCCCTGGAACTACCTTAGAATGCTCCAACACCTCCTGTTGTAAAGTTGTAATGTCTCAGATGAGAAAAAGATGCATTCCTTGGATGTTGCTAAAGCATTTCACAGAGTTGAATGTGAATATATGAATAGCATTCTCTCCAGTACTGGTATTCCACCAAACTTTATAGCACAATCTAAGTAGCTGTACACATTTCACAAGTTAAATTCAAAAGGTGACGATTTCCGCCAAATGTCATCAATATTCACAGAGGAATGCACCATAGCTGTCTTGCTTCGCCCCTCATGTTCATTCTGACTCTATAACGGCTGGAGGTATCCTTTAGGAAATCTGGCAGGGGAGATGTAACTACAGTTATATGCCATTAACCTTCTTGAAGCCTGATTATTCAGTTACATCCTTGAAGACCTGATGACTGACTCTTCTTCCTTCTTGGATTATAATATTAACTGGTTGTAAAGTGAAGCATCCTCTATGGTTTTAGCAAACATGGCAAATGACAATCAGACTCCCACTTACTTCCAAAACCTCAGCAAATGACGTCAAATGAAAGCCTTTACAACTTTCCTGATCAGAAGACAGGGAAATGTTGGAAGGGTTATAGTCGCCAGATCTATCTACCTCTTTAGGATGCTTCCCCTGAAAATCCCTGCCACCTATTACAACAGTCTCACAACCTAATAATACATTGTGTGGAACAACTCCCAACCTCTGTTGCAAATGTTTAAACTATGTGCAGCTACAACAACAGGTGGACTGTGATTGCTGCACATGCTGTCTTACAGCGAGGCCCATTATATTTTGCAGTTGAAATCCCTCATACCCAGTGCTCCGGATCCCAGTTGGCTTCTAATCAAAAAGGGACTATTACAATTACAAATATAAGTCTCAGCAACAAGCATCCTGTACACAAAAAGCAAGCCCCACTAGCCACTGATAACCCATGTTAAATGCATAGTTTCTCACCTCACACTCCATATATAAGCACTGAAGATTGACAAGCTGAAATGTTCAAATGCTCCGATTTGTCACATTTAAGGTCTGATTTTTGGTGGGTAAAAATTTTTTGGGCCACCTAAAAAAAATCACAATGTATTTTATGGCCAAAGCACGAACTACGAGATGGTCAAATGAAAAAATTTGAATCTCTGTGACAGGAATTTCATCTGTCTAGTAGTAAAAGTGGAAATAATTACAACCAACACAGTGCCTGAGGAACCATTAACTGATCTGTGATTGCACTAAAGAGGAATTCACCAATTACTTCTTCAAAAATTGGGGACATTAGAGCAGAACTGTGCCGGGTATGTACAAAACAATCATCCCATTCTTCTAAACAAAATTAAACTTGTCTGATACTAGCCTGGCAGGATGGACCACAAACAACTTTCTTGGTGGACAGTTAGTCAGAGATATTGTCATTACGTGACCTTGACTTGAATATTCCAAAGAAACAATGACTTAACATGCCAATAGATGTTGAAACAAAGATGTGCTCTTCGCACAAGGAAATCTCATAGATTTTCAGGAACGACGTCTGACCCTAAAAGTTATATGTAGATACCTGAGTTGTACACTCAACGAGGAGGGGTGTGTGTAAGGGGTGTGTCTGGGCAAAAATGCACAGACAGTTTCTTGAGTCCTGATAGGATTTGGGGTTGCAGAAGGAAGGTGAGGCCTCAAAGACTCAAGTCTGTTTATTGAACGAAGTCTATTTCCAGAGGTTCCACCAATGGATTTAGTCACTTTCCTAGAGTTACTAACACTAATAAACCTTGGAATGCGTCAAAATGCTACTTCTCACCAGGTGAGGAGTAATGGGGGTAAATCTATATTAATTTCTCCTTTTTTCTACTTTCTAATGCCTCTCAGGATTGTTTTTTTGCAGGAAGGTTCCCCTTCTTGCACAAAAACAATCCTGCTTACAACGCAGGCACCATGCACGATGGTGCATGGGTGCCTGCGCTGGTGCTCGGCAGTCCATCATGCGCCAGTGCTGGAAAATGACAGGAATGCACTGTATAATGTTAAGTACAGCGCATTCCTGCCCTTTCCCTATCAAGCAGTGAAATGCAGCATGGTGGCTTGCTGCGTTGCGTGATTTGTTTAATGAGAGTGTGTAACGCCTCTTGTAACTCATACCGCATCAGTATGGAATGCGTGTAATTTGCAGTGTAAGACTCCACTACAGGCTGAGTTAAGCGAATACACTGTGAAGGGCATACTCAGAGCCTATGGAATAATGTCAGCCTTCACGAAATTAAAAAAGCAAATTATGCACAGACAGAAAAACAAAATGTGTATCTAAAGTGAAATTATGCATCAGATTCTAAGGCTTTATTTCTAGTATTTTTACCATTTAACATACATTGATACAAATTCCAATTTTGTAGAAGTGGTTTAAGAAACTTCACTACGAGTTCAGTAAGTAATAATCAAATTGTTATTTACCAACCAAAGAGTGGTTATTTTGTGCATGGATGCCCCAGGACACCAATTTATGAATGCGGTTCATTGAAGCGCTTACATTGTTTGGGGCAACTTTTATATAGAGCAAAATCGACCCAAAGGTATTAGAGTACTTTATTTGAGCACCATTTACATTACACAAGGACATTTTTATTTCAAGCACAGGGAGATTAATTGATTTACCCAGAATCACTGGATCTGATGTGAGGCTCGAACCAGGATCTCCAGTTCCAACGTTAGTCGCTCTGGCCATATGCCACATCCTCCCCATTAAAGGAGCTAGTGTGAAACAAATGTTGAATTAAAGAGAAAATAAAAACACCAAAGCACAAGTGTACTATTAGGATTGCCTTGTTTTTTGTTTTAAACTGGGTTTTCAATATTGGGTGTACTAAGTGTTCATATTATTGGGCCTCTGGAAGCACCTCCTTTCATTATAAAAAAAGCCCTGACAATCCGTACAAAAATGTAATTATTATTAACGTGTCTCAATGGAGCACTCAGGCGCTGAATACATCTGAGAGATGTGCCATGTTTTGATGTTATTCTAAAATCTGAGAGCTGCTGAAAAAAGTACTGTATTTAAAACAGTGGCAGTGAAATGCGCCTTATTTCAGGACAATGCATGTAATGCAAACATGAATGTCTGTCGATTTAAAACAAAAAAAATTCATGACAAGGAAGAACGCGCTTTTCGCACATTTTCTGAATGGCATTAAAGTATTTCATGTGTTGTTGCATCTTGAAGGCGATTAAAGAAAGGCCTTCCATCCAGACATCAAGTGGATATAATACTATCTGCCTTGAACGGAAACTCAAGGCAGGACTTTAGAACGGCAGGCCAGATTGCAAATGCACGTCTGTGCATAACAAAAGGGTCATTAGCATCGCAAGAGACCCGTGCGGCCGAAAACCCCTGAAGCCTCCTACCTTCACAGACTGGGGGATGGGGTTGCTCCTAACAACACACCTTCCTGCAAAGAAGCGGCATGGGATAGCGCTGATATGCGGCCCTGATTGCAGCAGGTTTGGGGCTAAGGCCGAGGCGTGCAGAACAGAAACTCCGTCTCCAAATAATTTTACAACTGCAACAGTCAAGGGGCATTTTTCAATTTAAAGAGCAGAACTAACTTTGATGTGCACTTTTTTATTTGTAATTAAATAACTGCACCACTGCCATTACGTTGTGCAGTAGGAAAGGGCCTAATACCTCGAGCCCTTCACAGAGTGAATGCTTTGAGTTGTGTTTTCTCTAATTGTTAATTTAATTGAGATGGAGAGATGTGGGAAAGGAGAAAGTGACAGAGCTAGGAAATAAAATGTATAAGGGGGGACCACAGACATGACATAAGAGAACACGGAGTGTTTGGCGATTGCTTTATGAAGAGGGAGAAAAAGTTGAAAGTGTGCGAAACTGTATAAGATCAGAGAAATACGTGTGAGGCTTTAGTGCAATTTTAGAGAAGGAAGAGAATTACAGAAATTGCGTGAGAAATATGTAGGGAAGTTCGGATAGATATGGGGTGATGTGAAATGGGTAAGAGGCACCTTACATCCAACATTTCTAAGCACCCCTGCAGGCCACCATCCTTGTGATTGTAGCCGATCATAATGGATTGCAATTTGCGACCTAGCTCATGCATACTAGCAAGGTAGGTCAAATTGTGACCCACTATTATTCTGTATGATGTGAACTGACGTATTAGTACATTAGTTGACTTGTAAAATACAAATGCATTTGGTGAAAGTTAATGCGCAAATTGTAACCCCTTTTACCAAATGCGTTCTTCGTACATGAAGCCAAGGCCCAGATTTATTAAATTGTCACACAGCACACTGCAGCAGCTGCAAATGCTGCGCTGCGTGAGGAGAGAGAAGGGAAAGTGCCATATTTACAGAAATATGACACTCTCTTCCCCTCTCCCTAGCCGGCGCAGAAATGTGCTGCTGTGCGCCATGCACACCTCTTTGCACCATAGTCTATGTGAGTCTAGCTTAGGTTTTGTACTGAAAGGATGCCCTTCCAGTAAAACATTACTATGCTTAGACAAACTTTAAAACTTTTCCCACCTTGTATGTTTTCTATACAGTGCAGCACACATGCAATGTAGGAAAAGAAAGAAGAAATAAAAGCATTTCTCTGTGCTCGCACCTGGTTGAAATGGCCACTATTTCTTGACGCAAAACCCTTTCTACTTTTTAAAGTAAATAGGGTTTGCGTCAGAAACCTTGGGTGGTTGCATGGGAACGCCCATGCACCGCTAATGGAATGCCCCCTTCCTGATAAATAAGCTACTTTGTACTCATTTCAAGTGATTTTCCAGCACAAAACACGTTTTGCGCTGGAAAATAAATCATTCAAAAAAGATTTAGCAATGATTTGCGCCCCTTTTGAGATGCAAACACAGCGCTAAATCTTAGTAAATATATCCCCAAGTATTCTTAAATAACAAATCATAAAAGTTGCTATTTAAGACTCTGGACCCATAGTGCATAACATTTTGCTATTTCCAAATAGGAACTTTTTGTACATGAGCCCCTTAAAGTAGCAGAAGCAAATGAAAACTATCAAGACAGTATAAGATTCAATTTGCATTTCTCTGGGTGGGAGGAAGGTAGAGGTGTTGGAAGGATACATATTTTCTAGTAAGGGTATTATTTGAGTTACTTAAGGCTCAGTTTCTGACCTGACTTGATATACATAGTTTTCCAAAATTATGCTGCGTTAAAGTTGCCAAATGAAAATACTCCCATATTCCATACTATGGCTAGTTTTAGAGCAGCACACTAAGGTTTACAAAAAATGATGAATGGAATGTTTGAATTAATCTCAGCCACTGGTAATTAGCAAGGCCACTTCCGAGTCTATTAATTTTTTTTGCACTATGCCACCTGACTTTGGACCCAGCCGTATGCAAATCAGTCTTGACCCTGCTCCAGTGGGAACAGTCCATCCCAAACTGCTAAGCCAGACCCTCCCTGACCCGGAACACAAGCAACCCAGGGGCGGGTTTGCTCTAGTAAGGGCTCATCAGACAGGTATAGCTTTGTTCCAGTGACATAGTGTGTATGGGACCCACAACTTTGTATAATGTAATAGATGCTCATGTAAAGTTCTCCAATACCCTCAGAGCAGAGAGCACTGAAAATCCTGTAGGAAGGGATATGTAGAAACTGTTGATATACCAGAAAAGGTTTTGGGACACCCCTTGCAGTGATTTCAATAGACATTGCAATAGAAGAATGCCTGAAGAGCTGTCCCATATGTTTCATTCAAAAGAGCACACAGGACATGATCTCTCAATTTACCTCAGGGTGAATCTAGAGGCTCATTTATCCAAAGCAAACAAATTGAATTAAGTCTTACCACTGGATGTGGAGGGAGTTAATAACTTAGACTCAGTATGAAACAGTAAACAGCACTCAATAACATCGATATCCAGTGTGTACGTTATGGTGTTAAAAGAAAAGGACTTAATTTAACTGGTATATAAATAGTACAGAAATACCTAAGATCAGCAATTAAATATAGAAGTAGATAGTACTTTATCAGGGCAGGCGGCAACACCAAATACTTTCATACATCAGTTAAAGTCACTGCTGCTGTGCATGGAAAGGATATTGCAAATCAGTAAGGCTTTCCATGATTCTGTTTAGCGGAATAAGGCTAAAATAAACAAGCATTTGCAATACAATAGGTCTCGCATTTATGCAAGTATAAGCAATTGGCATTGTAAATGACAATGCCTTCTATTTACATTTTATGAAACAAAACATAAATAAAATGTATTGGGATTTACAATGCCAATAGCTAAAACTCACGTAAAAGCGAGACCTATTGTAGTGCAAATGATTGTTCATGGAACGAAGCCTGCAACTCTTGTAAACAGAAAGTGTTCGAGTGCGTCTCAAACAGAAAGTGAAACTTAAATGTCGAGGCTCGGAACGTGTTAAAAAGCGGCCAGCGAAATCACTTGCTAGTTAATGTTCAGCACGAAAACAACAGCATTGCTTCTGCGAGCGAAGCTGTCTTCTAATTTTGTTCTTAACAGCATTAAAATGAATAAGGGACAAGAAAAGGGCTGTAACTCGGAAGACAGTAACTTGGAATTTGTTTCAGGAGTACCAGACGATATCACAGGTAGATGAGAGGGGAGGAGAGGATGAGTTTTAGAGTATGCCACCCTCTCGCTCAAAGTAAAAAAACAAAACAAGTTTGACGAGAGGCAGCAGGGGGAGGAGAGAGAGGAGGGGGCCTGCGCCTGTTTCCCTTGCGGGAGCTAGCAGCAACCATCTGTTAATTACAAACAGATGGTTTGAAAGCTTGCTCCCGCAAGCGAATCGCCAAACATGCACGTGTTACCATTCAAAGCAATGCAATGTGTGCACGTTTTTGACTGCAAAACTGAATCGATTTCTAAAGGTCTTTTTCCTATGCAGCACATGCGCGCTGCATAGGCCAGACCTAAAAATTACTTTGAAGGTCATTCAAATTCTGAGGTGATTTACAATTAGGGCTCAATGTTTTCTGTTTTTAAGGATTTTTAGAGATAAATACAGACAGAAAACACTGTCTTTCCTGTCTGTACCTATTTTTTAAAGCTGAAAAATACAGATAATTTGGCTTCTTTTGAGTGACTCACCATGCTGAGATTAATGACTTTCAGGCCAATAGCTGTACACAATGGCAGCACGTGAAACTACAAAGCTCAATGTGATGTGCTTAAATTACTGCATATCTCAACATGTATATGTGCTATTACACCATTTTACTAATGTGGGTTTATTATTTTATTATTTTTAGCTGTGTAATGTGCTAAAATCTGACCTGCATCAAAGTACGATTCCATTCTTATCCATGATATAAATGCTGAAATATACTAGCTATCACCTCATCTGTTCACAAAACACAAAATAATATGGATAAATACCAATAAGAAGGCCAAAAAATAAATATGGATGAAGTCAGACAGAAATGTTCAAAAAGTAAATACCATAAAACCGGAAGCCCTATTTTCAATATCCTTTTAACATTCAGCAGAGAAGACTTTATGGCTTATAATACATGATCACACCATCACTCATCTCACAAGCCACTTAAATTCTCGTTATCTTGTTTTTTCAAACAAAAGATAATCTACATGCAAACATGAAGTATTACAACAAAATCTGTAGTGTGGAATTTAGCACACCATAAAGAAGTTAGTTACTTGCAGCAAAAAGGTATTAGATCCAATTGTTTGTATTTTAATTGCTTTATATAGTTCTTACTATCACTGACAAGATAGTGATTTATTTTGTGCAGGTATCACACTAATTCAGTACTCAATTATACTGAAATTATGAAAATGTCATACATAACAATCTGAAACCTTGGCAGCTATGGTATATGATTATGGGCATGTTCAAAACTGCATATACATAGTGTGTGATAATGATGTTTAAGTCCCCACAGAGATAGGGTGAGATTATAGGTATGATCAAGACCTCACATAGATGGTGTGAGAAGGTAATGATGAGCAAGTTCCCACAAAAACAGTGCATGAAGATGACGTTCAAGTCTCCACACAGATAGTGTGTGAAGATAATGATGTTCAAGTCCCCATAGTGATAGAATATTTACAGGAAAGTTTGAAATCCCTAAGTGATTGTGTGTGAAGGTAATCATGTTCAAGTCACCACAGAGATAGTGATTGATAATAATGTTCAAGTCTCCTCAAAGAGTGTGTGACTGTAACTGCTGTTTTAGTATCAGAGAGATACTATGGTCCTGATTCACAAAGGTAAACTAGTTTACGATTTTTCAAAATTCCCATGAAAATGTACGAGTCGTATCTCTATGACTGAGGAATCTCTGCACTCAGGGCAGAGACACCACACATAAAAAGGTAGGGAGTCTTAAAAAATACTGCTCGTAAAATTGCATTGTGTATTGCAGGTTGTCATAAACTTACACAAAAGTGTAAGTTTACCTTTGTGAATCAGGCCCCGTGTGATTAAGACCTTCCACAGATTGTGTGTAAAGTTAATCATATTCAAGTCACCACAAAGATAGTGTGTGAATATAATAGTCAAATCTCCCAACAGATTGTGTGTGGTTAGTAATATGTTTGAGTCCCCACAGAGACAGCATGTGGTTATTGGGATGTTCAAGCTGCCACAAAGGTAGTGTGTGTGTATTATGATGTTCAACTACCCCCAGATATAGCATGCAACTTTAGCAGTGTCCAAGTCCAGTGATAGTGTTTAAATAATCTTCATGTCTTTACATAGATAGCATGTAAAAGTATGATTGTTCACATTCAAACAGGGATTATAGGCATGTTCAACCCTGCACATCCATAGTGTGTTATTATAGTGATGTTCAACTATCAAAAATATTGCGTGTGAAGTAAATGATGTTTCTGGTCTCCACACAGATACTGCATGATTATAGACCTGTTCAAGAACTCACACATATTGGTGTCGATTCCGATCCGGTAAAATGCGCTCCGAATGGTCGTACGGAGAGTTTTTTCCCCGTACGAATCGTATCCGTAGACGTCCCGTACGTACGATGAAGTACGATCCGTACTAGGTGCCGAACTCCGTACGAGTCGTACAGGACTCCGTACGACTCAAATCTCCATACGAATCTCACTCGGAACCCGCTGTACGCGACATCGCGGCACGTTTTTACGACCCAGCAAGTACGATTCGTGTCGGGTACGCGCCGTACGACCCTTTTCCTACGGGAGCCGAAAACAGTCGTAAACGCAGAGTTCGCGCCGAAACAGGTACGGAACGCCCCCCCCCGGGTACGGCACGTACCCCCCATGATCGCAGGGGTACACGGCGTACCCCTCTGGTCATGCGGGGTACGTGCCGTACACCCAGCGCACATGGGGTACGCACCGTACCCCATGTACAGTGGGTGTACGGCACGTACCCCATGTACGCTGGGTGTACGGCACGTACCCCGCATGACCACAGGGGTACGCCGCGTACCCCTGCGATCATGGGGGGTACGCGCCGTACGGTGTGTAGGTGATCGTGCGCTTTTCCGTACGAATCGACGTGTACCGTACGAATCGCGTACGGGTCGGCCGATCGGGATCGGAATCGTCCGGTCGTACGGCGTCTGTACGAGTCGTACGGAAACGGCTCCGGATACGATTCGTACGCCGGATTATTTTACCGGATTGGAATCGACCCCATTGTGTGTGAAATTATTCAAGTCCCCACAAAGATAGCATTTGAAGATAATGTTCAAATATCCCCATAAAAATTGTGTGAGTATTAACATGTTCAAGTCCCCACGAAAATAGTGTGTGGTTACAGGGATGCTCAAGTCCCCGCAGTGATAGCATGTGGTTACTGGGATGTTCAAGCTGCCACAAAGATAGTGTGTGTTTATTAGGATGTTCAAGTCCCCACAAAGATAGTGTGCAAAGATAATAGTGCTCAAGGGCCTGATTTAGATTTCGGCGGAAGAGTTACTCTGTCACAACAATGACAGATATCAAGTCCGCCGAAATATAAATCACGTAGGATATTATGGGATTTATATTTTTGGCAGATGGGATGTCCGTCATTGTTGTGACGGAGTAACCCGTCTGCCAAAATTTAAATCAGGCCTTAAGTCCCTACAATGGTACTGTTTAAATATAATCCTTAAGTCCCCACACAGATAGTGTGTGACGGTAATGATGTTCACATTTAAACAGGGATAGTATATGATTATAGGCATGTTCAAATCTGCATATACATAGTGTGTGATTATAGGGATGTTCAAGTTTTCCAAAGATTGCGTGTGTTTATAGGTATGATCAAGACCTCACAGAGATGGTATGAGAAGGTAATGATGAACAAGTTCCCACAGAGATAGTGTGTGTAGATAATGATGTTTAGGTCCCCAAAGAAATTAAGCGATTGCAGGAAAGTTCAAGACCTCACAGCGATTGTGCGTGAAGGTAATCATGTTCAAGTCGCCACAAAGATAGTGGTGTATGATCATGTTCAAGTCTCCCCAAAGCTAGTGTGTGACTAAAATGCTGTTCTAGTGTCACAGAGATAATGTCGTCCTAATTCACAAAGGTAAAGTTTACAATTTATTGCAATTCACAAAGGCATTTTACAAGTAGTATCTTTACGACTGCAGAGCCTCTATACTCGTGGCAGAGACTCTGCACATTAAAAGATAGGGAGTCGTAAAGATACTACTTGCAAAATTGCTTTGTGACTTGCAAAATGTCATAAACTTACACAAATGTTTAAGTTTATCTTTGTGAATCAGGCCCTGTGTGATTATGGGAATGTTCAAGACCTTCCACAGATTGTGTGTGAAGTTAATCATATTCAAGTCCCCACAAAGATAGTGAGTGAATATAATGGTCACATCTCCTCCACATATAGTGTGTGGTTAGTGGTATGTTCAAGTCTCCACAAAGATAGTATGTTGTTACTGGGATGTTCAAGCAGCAACACAGATAGTGTGTGTTTATTATTATGTTCAAGTCCCCACAGAGATAGTGTGCAGCTATAGTAGTGTTCAATCCCCTACACTGACAGTATTTAAAGATACTCTTCATGTCCATACTCAGATAGCATGTGAAGGTACAATTGTTCACATTCAAACAGGTATTATAGGCATGTTCAACCCTGCCCATACATAGTGTGTGATTATAGGAATGTTTAAGATCTCACCGAGATAGTGTGTGAAGGTAATCATGTTCAACGATTGTGTGTGAAGATTATGATGTTTAAGTGCCCACACAAATAGTGTGTGATTATAGGACTGTTCACGAATTCACACAGATTGTGTGTTAAATTAACCTTAAACAAGTCCCCACAAAGATAGTGTGTGAATGAAGTGTTCAAATCTTTCCATAAATAATGTGTGGTTACTAACATGTTCAAGTCCTCCCAGAGACAATGTGTAGTTATAGGGATGTTCATCCACTCTTGAGAAGTATTCCTTGGCTGGCTGAAAATTCACAAACACACCTGTTGTGGATGATCACAGTTCAGTGGGCAGTCGAGGACTCTTTTTACTCAAGTTACATGCTTAAACAGTCCAGAAGGCATATCATGCTGAAGGGAGCAGTGCACCTGTTTTGAATTAACCCAGACTTTCTATATGGCTATGTAATAACTTGATAAGCACAAGTTAGTGAATAAGCTGGAGTTAGCACAGCTCAGAAACAGGGGTGTTGTGTCGCTTCATCAGCTACAGCGGGGGCTGTGGTTCTTTGTGCTTCTATTCTGTCTGCACCTGGGCAGACAAAATGTCATCATTAATGCAATAAAGGAATACAAAAGAAAAGCAAACAGGAGAAATGAAGAACAAAAGATAGGTAAATAGAAAAAGGAAAGAAATAAGGAATATTTAAAGGAAGGAAGGGTGAAAGGAAGGAAGATGGATGTATGAGTAGGTGGATGAATGGGTGGATGGATGAGTGGGTGAAAAGATGCATGGAATGAATGGATAGGTGGATGTACAGGTGAAAGGATGGCAGAGTAAATGGCTGGATGGATGAGAGAGCAAATAAAAGATGGATAAACATGTGAAAAGATGGCAGAGATAATACATGGATGGCAGAGTAAACCAATGGATGGATATATAAATGGAAGGATAGGTGAAAGAATGGCAGAATAAAAAACTGGATGGATGAGAGAGTGAATGAATAGGTGGATGAACATGTGAAAGGATAGCAGAGGTAAGACATGGATGGATGGCAGAGTAAAACAATGGATAGATAGGTGAATGGACAGGTAAAAAGACGGCAGTAAAAAGGGACTGCTGGATGTATGAGTGAATGAAGGAATGGATAGGTGAATGGGAAGGTGAAAGGATGACGGATTAAAGTGACCGATGGATGGCTCGATGAGTGAATGAATGGCAGAGTGGATGAATGAATGGCAGAGTGGATGAATGATTGAACTTATGACAAAGTAGATGGATGGCTGAATGGATGGCAGAGTGGATGAATGGCAGCGAGGATGGTATAGAGTGGATGGATGATGCAGGGCTAGATGAATTGCTGAGTGTGAAAATGGATGGCGCAGTGGATGGATGGATGAATGATGATGGATGGGTGGATGGCAGATAGGATAAATGGAAGAGTGAATGGATGGACGGATGGCAGAGTGGATAAAGGATAGATGGCAGAGTGGATGATGGATGGATGGCAGAATAGAGAGAGGGTTGACAGAATAGGTGGATGGATGGATGCATGGCAGAGTGGATGGATGGCAAAGTAGATGGATGGATGGCACACTGGATAAATGGATGCTTTATGGATGTAATGGGAAAGACTAAATGATGGATGAAAGAATGAATTAATGGATGATTCAATGTAAAAGTGAAATAGTGGATATCAACAAATAGGTGGAAGTGTGAAAGGATGAATGACAGATGCTTGGATGGAAGATACATGGGAGCTCTTCTAGGGTGGGTTGGGCTGACTTACTTGGTGCCATCAGAGCTTTACTTCAAAGTGGGGTGTATGTTCACTTTCTGGCTACTCTCTTGTTCATAATATGGAGCTGTGGTGCCACCCTGTTATCCAGATAAACTACAATTGGGGCAGTGCTTTATAAACATTTGCAATATTACATTGCACTCCCTTCGACAAATAGTAAAAATAGTACAGCACCATATTTTCGCATGCCAATGTCGTCTGTTTTGTGTGATTCGGAGCACTGTACGACAGTGCTAAGACAAGCTAGCAGTTTCTTGTGTGAGATTTAAATGAGATGAAGCCCTCCAGTACAAACTTCAACACAAGGTCAAGAGGCTGTGTCAAGTAAATATTTTTGCAGAAATTACATATGTGTACGGAAAAATCATAAGCTTTTCCGTATACCCACTGTATGTGTCTGGTTGGTGGTATAGCTTCATGCAAAGGCAGGACACGTTACTTAAGTAGATCTGGCTTTGTATGGATTCCAGTTGTCTTTGCACTTATCCCACCCTGCTAGTGGGTTGGTGCACCACAGAGCAGAGAATTTAATGCTGCACTCACGTCAATGTTTGACACAAAAAGCATTTTATGTGGCAAAGTTGATTGAATCCCCCTCAATGGCACACGAGTACATGTCAAAATGTTAGTAAAGCATGGCTGTATTTATATAATGTACTGTCTAGAGCTTAGCCACTAACTTAAGACTATTTCCATGCTAGGGTATGAGCTGTGGGTAATGTAGTGCAATTACATTCCAAAACATAGAAACATATACTGTTTTGTGCCTGCAAGCATATCCATGGTACGGCTCTTTCTTCTTAGATGTTTATCAATAATTTCTCGGCTTACCCAAAATATTAAGTGTAGTGACTCATTTTAAAAAGTACTGCTTTCCTTAAATGACTGTCTAATTACAACAACATTCATGCTTCAAATTCCAATTTACAAATGGTAGATTCCTTGCTAAAGGTAGGCCTCCAAAAGTAATAAACACTCTTAATAGTCTGCAGGTGAGCGAATCACACAATCTCTGCTCCCAACTGCTGACCAATATGATCATATTATGCCAAAGAAATATTTAACTTATAAACTAGAAATGTTTCGCCTCCTAAATGTGATATACTTGTCCATTCTTTATGCACTATATGTCTGCGGTGCAAGCCCTTCTTGTCTTGGTGGAGAATGAGGCTCTCAAGGATTGAGTCATTTTAATACAGAATAAGTTTATAGTCATAGTAAGGGCTTTGAGTAGCTAAAAGAGTTCAGCTGTGTGCAACAATTATGTGCTCCGGACATTTTGCTATTGATGTATGTTATGCCGTGAGCAAATATTTTTGATCAGTGAGGCCCTCTGTTTTGGATGCTTCATTACCTGCCTAGATGCTTTCAAGGTCCTAGGTCAGGCATAGCCCATACTGCTTCTCTTTCCAAAGGTACGCTCTTACCAGCAGGGGCCATCTCCCACTATGGGAGTGGAATCAACTTGAGGAGGTGCAGGACAACCTCCATCTACATCTAGATCAATCACAGACATCATTTTGAAATCAACCACCTCTCAAACATCACAACGACGAGAGCACGCCAAGGTATTTCAACTGTTTCTATTTGTAGTGTCCTGGCAAAAGAACCACAATGATAAGGGTATTACTATAGACAATCAAAAGCCCTCAGCGAAGAGTAAACTATGCGTAAGAGCTCCAACTAATGTTCAAGCTTGGGCCCTTCAACGGTCGGAGGCAATGGCGCAGAGAGAAAAGGCACAGAATGCAACAGAAATGTTCACAAAGTGAATCAGGTAGATGACCAAGAGAGAACGCAAAAGGATGTGTAAAAGGAGGAAAGGTCAGCCTAGAACAGTTGCCCAACTACTTGGGCAATCCAAAAGCAGCTATTCCCAATATCCACAAAGAACCAGGTGTGGCAAGAAGGGACAGGCATGCTCGGAACAATTTCTCTCCAAATAAATAAGGAGAAAGGCTGGGCGCAGTGGGATACTAAGGCTTACAAGACCACTTAGTTGTTGGTGGCAGTCCCCCAACACCGTCAAACAGCTCACTCGCCCATGGACTGCAATAGCGGTAAAGATAGAACTTTTCTGAACTGCAAGATGGGTTTAGGGTCTCGCAAATAGGAGTGGGTACAAACGGAGAACATATTTTCTATTTGCTTTGTTGTTAAGGCATTAATGGCTTTCAATTACAATGTACAGTCAGTTTATGGGACCATTTTGTTTCTCATTTGACCCTAGATCAGGAAATGAGAATCAAAAACTCACCTGCTTTATATTTAAACAACAAAAGAATGTTTGATGAATAGAACCATGCATTTGCAATGCATCCTTTCCATAAACCTTAAGCAAAATAAGTGTAGGAGAGTCAAAATGTAATGTGCTGAACAGGGAAAATCTTTGTAATATGCAATAGCACAATTTACACTTGGAGTCTCCTGCAGTCACTGTTTCCTCCGTTTTAGGTCCCTCCTAGACAGTACATGCACTGTCTCTTTGAGGCATCTTGTTTACTATCAGTGGGCTTGGATGCCGTGATTGGCGTCATTGTTTTTTTTGTTTTTTTTTTTTTAAAAAACCTTTATTTGAGTATGCAGTAAAATACAAGGATGGGCCTACAACCACACGGGCCAGCCGCCAAAGAGGAGAAAATACACAATATACACTTCCGTAGCGGTAACGATCAATCGTCAATGCAATACTCCATATAATATACAGAACAAAAACAGATTTTGTTTTATAAAAAGAACAGACACACAAAAAAGGCAAAAGTGTATTACTGAAGGTCAGCCCAAAGGACGGGAGGGGACAGCAACAAAAATGGAATCAAAGCTATAAGCTCCAAAGAGCCCGGATGGGGGGGGGGGACGGGGCACGAAGAAGAAAAAGAAGGGGGGGGGGGAGCCGGAAAACCAGCACAACCCCTATATGCAAGGTTCCAAGAACGCTCGCCTAAGGAGACCGGGAAAGCTCAATGTCATCCACAAGGGGAGGAGTACAGATGGCACCACGATATTCATTCCATTGACCCCACACCCTAGTCCACGCCCTGGGTCTGCCCCTAGCCACGTAGACAGTCTTCTCACGGAACATAGACCAATCCATGTTGTCTTCCCATTTCGATAGTTCAGGGGGCTTGGAGGCCCCCCAAAGTTGAGCAATATCTCGCTTCGCAACCATATAACCCAGGGTGGCCCACCTAGTCTGGGCCACCGAGCAGTCAGTGGGCTCCCAAACATTCAAAAGACAACGACGAGGTTCCGGACACAAGGACACCCCTGTCACCGCAGCCATAACCTCAAGCACAGCCGTCCAGTAAGCAACCACCATCGGGCATTCCCAAAGAATATGTAGGAAAGTCGCACTCAAACCACATCCACGCTTACACAACCCATCGGAAGAAAAACCCATCACAAGCAAACGAGGTCCCGTAACATACACCCGATGAAGGATCTTCAATTGGACCAAACGGAGACGAGCCGGGATAGCCACCTCTTTAGGAGAAGAGAGGGCCGACTGCCAATCCTCGTCATCAAGCTCCAAACCATCACAAACCCACGCCTCCCGGAGTCGGACCAACAGATCAGTCCGATTATTAATCAGCTTCTTATAAATCAGGGAGATAGTGCTGTCAGGAAGATGTCCGTCAAGGACACGGTCCTCAAGGGGGGAAGAATCAGGCGGAATCTCACCAGGAGCAAATACAGCGGTCAAGGCGTGCCTAACCTGTAGGTATCGAAAGAATTCCCGACCACTCAAGCCATATTCAGCCTGGAGGGCCTGAAATGTTCGCACAGAGCCCTTGGAATACACATCCCCCACTTTAGAAATTCCAATCATGTCCCAGCGATCGAAACCCTTGGTAGACCAAAGACCGCCCAGACGTTCGGAAGCATAAAGCGGCGTGGCTAACGTCAAGCGATCCTCCCAGCCCAGGCTCCGAGTCGCGGCCCGCCACACCGCCAAAGCGATCGACGTAGGACCCACAAGATGGCGCCCAGCAGGGCGAGAGTAAAGCACTCTGTTAAAGTCACCTCCCGGAAGCTGAAGTCTATCCATCTCAAACGCCGGATTACTACCCGGCGAGAACATGATGTGGTTGATAGCGGACAAGTGTGAGGCCCAATAATACCTCTTAATATCGGGGAGTGCAATGCCACCGTCATACCAAGGAATGGAAAGCTTAGCAAGAGCAATACGCGGGCGTCCATCCCAGACAAGTTGTCTCTGAAGGGTCTCAATCTCCCGAAAATAGGACTGAGGGACAGGATCATAATAATTCTGGAGAGCGTAAAGAAACCTCGGTAATGACATCATCTTAAACAGGGCTGCCCGACCAAGGGGAGACAAGGGAAGCCTGCGCCAACGAGCAACGTCCAAACGCAGGCGAAGCAACGGAGGAAGGAGATTACGATCAAAGCGAAGAGACGAGTCCAGAGTAACGAAAACTCCCAAGTATTTGAAACCATCCCGGGCCACCTGAAGAGGGAGCCTGCTCGGTAATGGAGGCAAGACACCAGACAAAACATACACACAGGACTTGGTCCAATTGATTACGAGGCCCGAGTTAGCACCAAAGGACACAAGAACGTCAAATAGAACAGATAAAGACTTACGAGGGGAGGTAAGATACAAGAGGATATCGTCCGCATAGAGCGAGACTCGGTCCTCGAAGTCCGGGGCCCAGCGGATCCCTTTAAGGGACGGTTCCCAGCGGAGCCAGGCCGCCAACGGCTCAAGGGCGAGCGCAAACAGTAGCGGGGACAAGGGGCAACCCTGGCGGGTGCCCCTGCCCAGGGGGAAGGGAGCAGACACCCTACCATTCACAACCACCTGCGCCAAAGGTTCCGCATACAATAACTTAATCCAGCTAATAAACTCGCACCCGAATCCGAATTTCTCAAGAGTCGCCCATAGATAAGGCCACTCCACAGTATCAAAGGCCATGGAGGCATCCAAGGACGCCAAAATGGCCGGTTCAGTCAGTAGCCCCGCCCTCGCTATCACGCCGTGAAGACGACGTAGATTCAAAGCAGTGTTGCGATGCGGGATAAAACCAGATTGATCCGGATGAACTAAGTCCCCAAGGACCGATAGGAGTCGGGTCGCCAAAAGTTTCGCCAGAACCTTGGGTTCAACATTTAACAGGGAGATGGGTCTATATGAGGAACAAAGGTCGCGAGGTTTACCGTCTTTAGGGATGATGACTATCGTCGCCAAACGCTGATCATAGGGAAGGAGGTTACGCTCACGTGATTCCAAAAACATATCGCGGAGATATGGCGCCATTTTATCGGGTCGCAACTTGTACAACTCAATAGGCAAACCATTTGGACCCAACGCCCTGCCCGAACGGAGCGAACGAATGGCAGTAGCTATTTCATCAACCGTAAAGGGGGAGTCCAAAGCGATACGGTCCAAATCAGAGACACAGGGCAATGCAATATCACGCAAAAGGAGGCGAGAGTCAGCCACATC
Organism: Lissotriton helveticus; assembly: GCF_964261635.1. Classification (NCBI taxonomy): domain Eukaryota; kingdom Metazoa; phylum Chordata; class Amphibia; order Caudata; family Salamandridae; genus Lissotriton; species Lissotriton helveticus. The sequence continues at coordinate 625,749,226 of NC_136065.1, read as the reverse complement.
CCTCACAGACACAGGAGCATACACAACACGGAAATGTTCCGCAAAACGATCTACAATGGCGATCGGATCAATCACATTCTCACCACTCGCAGACTGAATCACAGGCACCACACGATTAGCTCTTTCTTTCTTGTCCAACCACGCCAGGAGTTTACCCGCCTTATCACCAACATCATACAATCTGCCTTGTTGCTCACGAAACATCACTTTTGCAGCGTCAGTAACTAGGGATTTATATGCAAACTGTTTTAGACCCAGGGCATGAAGTTTCTCAGGCGTGACACCAGATCCCAACTCGTCCTCCAAGGCAGAAATTTCCCCTTCGAGGTCCACTACCTCCCTCTTCCCGGCTTTCTTAGCTTCAACAATCAAAGAAAGGGCCTGTCCACGAATCACAGTTTTGAAGGCTTCCCACAGGGACACCGCCGAAGGGACCGACCCCTCGTTTTCCAGGAAATAAGCATCTATGGACTTGAGCAAGAGGGCACGAGTCTCAGGGGAGGAGAGATACCATGGGTTAATGGGAGCCACTCGGCCCACTGCCTCTATCCCAACCTCAAAACGAAGCCAGAGCGGCGAGTGGTCAGAGATGCCCCTTGGCAAATGTATAATCTCACGGACCGCCGACGACTGGGCAGCGGGCATCAGGAAATAATCTAGCCGAGATAGGCTACCATGGGCACCAGAGTGAAAAGTGTATTGAAGCTGAGTAGGATGTAACAATCGCCAGCAGTCCACAAGGCCAAAAGTATCCAAAAACCCACCCAACCAACGCTGGGCATGCGGGGTATCCCTGGGGGGATGGCGATCGTGAAGGCCAGAAAGCACTGAATTAAAGTCACCGGCAAGAAAGAGTACACTATCAGGAAGGTCCAACAAGACACGGCCTAAATCAGTGAAAGTAGCAGTTTGCAAGCCTGGGGGGACATAAACATTAAAGAGGGACAGGGTGCGGCCCTCATATCTACCCACCAGAACAATATATCTCCCACGATCATCCCGAATCACCTCATCTATCGCCAGAGGGAGGGAGTTACGAACAAGGATACCCACACCCCTGGATCCTGAAGTAAACCCCGAGTGTGCCACAAGGCTGTAGCCCCATCTATTCATTGCATTACATACATTCCCAATCAAATGGGTCTCTTGCAGGAAAACAATGTCCGGTGACAAACGTCTTATATATTTCAACACCACACTGCGCTTGATGCGATCTCCCAGGCCATTAACGTTCCAGGAAACAAATTTCAACCCCCTACCCCCCATCCCACCCACCCGAGCCAGGACCCCCCATCCAAGAGCTAGACATCAGAAACATCAGTAAAGACAGAAGCAATTCGCCTTGAAAACAACACACAAAAAAATAAGAACTTCCCATCCCCCCTCCCCCAAGCTGAAAGGAAACACCCCCCACCCTGCACCCCTGCAAAAAGCTAAAGAGCCACCCCAACCTGCAGTGTGCCTGTCGCCCCATAACCCCTAGTCTACACAAAGACCCCGGAGGAGGAAAGGTCTCCGTTCCACCCGCCCCCAGACTACAGTAAGAGCAAGAAACAACACACAAAAAATAAATAATCACATTGCAGAGGTACGCCGGCCACCACTCCTGGGAACATATTCAAAACGAGACATCAGAGTCAAACAATCAGATCTCCACACCACCTTCGGCACCACCAGGGTGAGCGGCAGACTCAGTATCAGGAGAACGGTCAGGCAAGGAGTCCAGCCAGTCATTAACAGCATCCGGTCTATCAAAGAACAGAGTACGCTCATTATACTCGACACGAAGTCTGGTGGGAAAAAGCATAGCATAGCGTAGACCCCGATCTCGAAGACGTTTCTTAGCACCACGAAACTCCATCCGTTGTCTTTGAACCTGTTGGGAGAAGTCCGGGTAGAAGTTCACTGTGGCATTCTCGAAGGCCACCGGGCCCTTCACCCGTGAGGCCTGCAGGATAGCGTCCCGATCCCTATAATGAAACAGTTTAGCCACAATAGGCCTTGGCGGAGCACCCGGCTTAACTTTGCCCCCCGGGACACGATGTGCGCGTTCAACCGTGAAAAATTTGGTAAGCCCGGAGGGGGCAAGATGGTTTAAAATCAGACCCTCAACCAGGAGATCAACAGAGTGGGGTTCAGAGTTTTCCGGTACACCAACCAGGCGAACATTGCAGCGACGTGCCCTGTTTTCAAAATCCTCCAGGCGTCGGGTCATGAAGTCGTTCACCCGACGAAGATTCCCAACCTCTGTCTGGAGCTCCGAGACGTCCTTCGTGAGGCTAGATGATTTAATATCCAATGACTGGACCCTCTCATTCGTCTTGCCGAGATCAGCACGAATCAGGTTCACCTCAATGGCCACGGTGTCAAGTTTGTGGGCCAAGGCCTCGTACTGAAGGCCGGTGGATTCCCTCACTCCCGAGATGGCGCCCATGATATCCTGTAGGGAAGGCTCCGCCGACTCTTCCAAAATTCGTTCAGACGCCGTACTGTGGCCAGGTAGGGCAGCTCCGGGGGACCCCTTAGATTGAGTATAACGGTCCATGACGTTCGTCTGAACCGGCGCTCCGCGCAGAGGTGTTTTCGTCTTGCGCGTTTCTCTGTCCCCTCTGCCCGCCATTTTGAAGATGCGTCACGGGACAAGCCACCAGGGTCGACGGGCCAAACACCCAAAACTCAGGATCAAAAGTACACCAAAAAGAATGGTTCAACTCGGGAGGAGGCCACCAAACCAGCAAATAGACAAGAGGAAAGCCCCGTGTCCGAACTGTCTCCAAGTCTCAGCCAAGCGCGATACGCACACTCGTGGCACAGGTCGAGACAGAATCGAAACCGAAACTCAGGAAGGGGGTCTCACAAGGCCAGATCTCCTGCCGTTGTTGTTCAATTCCAGGACGGCCACAGATCTGCACCCCGTCCCGGGCGCACCTCAAGGGCGGAGCCCAAAAGTTCAGACCACCGTAGCTCAGGAGTACGAGATCCAAAGCAAATTCCGGAAAGTGCCAGGGTAATCAGCCAAACGTCCTCTACTTGAATTCTTACAAGAAATCAGGATCTAGTCAGGATAAATCGCCGGGAGCGGCGAGGGTCCGGAGAGCGCTGTGCTCAAGCGGCCATCACGGATGCCCGCCAAGCTCCTCCGATTGGCGTCATTGTTACTCTCTTTCTTGCTTTTTCTTTGGCAGCTGCTGCAGGTTTCCTTCCTCTTCATATGGTTGTTCCTCTTCTGAACATGGACGCATTACTTGTGTACTTTTACTCCTTTATTCTTTTAGACACTTTTTTCTTTCGGCTTAAGTACTCTGGTAGACTGTGGCTTTTTTAGATGGGTCCCTTGTGTACTTCTTCTCCCTCCCTGCCCTTTCTTCTCTGTGTTGCTTGGCTCCATGTGCTCTCCATCTATTGATGACAGTGCTGTTGCATGTGCCTCCTACACTTCCTCCCACCCTCCTTGGTTTGATGTCCATGTTGTTGCTTGCCTCTGCCACTCTCTCCCACCCGCCGTTATTTGTGTGCTTCCTTCTGACCCCTCACTCCCTCCCTTTGCTGTCCATGTTGCCCCAGCCCCTCTCAACATTCTGTGTTATGTGTGTGTAGGTGTGCAGATTTAGTCTGTGTGTGAACATTCCTGGTGAAAACCGGCAGACACTTCATAATACTAGACTGAAATCAACTGTACCCAACTATTTCTCACAAAATACAATTATTAGGGGAGTGTAATAACTCAAACACTCCCTTCTGAAGCTATGCACCTGTTCTTATGTTACAATGCCTGCCCTGCAGTAGTGTAGGAAATGTGTCATGGGCCCTAGTGCAAGGAAGGAAATGGGCATTACACAATTGTATAACTTTTCAATGAAGGAGAACTCTTTCATGTAGACAATATATTTTCTAAGTATCTTTGCAGCCCTGCAGCAGAGGTGGGACTAGGTCCCCCAGCATCCTCGGGGAAAGAGGAAGGGCAACATGCAGGTGGCACGCTCAAAAAAAGCCAGAGATCTCCAGTAGTGTGCATTGATTATCGGCAGTTTCCCTGTGTCAAAATGTTGATACATGCGGCTCTGCCGTAGCCAGAGCTAAAAGAGCATTTGGGAACAACAATGTGGGTACTATTTGTACATGCCAGAGTACATTAAGTCAGCTCCGAGAAATCATAAAAAAATGAGTTGATGAAGCTTCCCTATTAAGAGGGAACTTGACGTCACTCACTGTTAAAATTAAGACGATAAACTCATATGGAAAATTTAAAGCGGTACTTAGGTTTCAAGGAAATAGGAGACCACAGAATGTCACGAGTTCAGAAAACACTGGGATGTACCCCTCACACCAGCTCAACCTAGTGACAGGTCCTAATAAACTCCTGTAGTACACATCTTCTTTTACATCCAGTGATTATACGCAGTCTAGTTTTAGGGGCACATTATTAAGGAAGACCTCCTATGCCTTTATGGAGTCTAGTGTGGAAAAGTAAATTTTGCCATGTTCTGTGTCCCTACGTGTCCTCCATCTTATGTTATGTGTGCATGATTAATATGCATATGTATCCCCCATGTTCGATTAAAGACGCAATTACAGTTGTGTCCATCTCTAGTATGCCAGTTTCCAGTTCTCGTGAAAGCTACGAGTATTAGGCCTATGTAAGGTTACGTTGCCACGTTTCTCAGTGTGCACGTTATTTCATTGAAAAGTCCCCGTTTTCTAGGCCTCAAAAGGGCCCGGACACCAGATTCAGCTCCAGTCTCCTGAACCCTCGCGGAGGAGCGATACAGCCCCCACCTGTATCCTCGACCCTTCACTTACTTCCTGCCTCGCAGTGCCCGGCTCGGCCTGGCTCTGCCTACGAGTCTGCCAAGAGTATGTTATGATTCTAGTTATCAGTCCAGCCCTCCTTCTCTGCATTCCTAAGCTACTGAATCGCATCAATAGTTTCCGTCATTGTCTAGCCTTTACGTCTCCATGTAAGAGAAATACTGCATTCAATGGTCATTTAATATTCTTCAACGCACTACATGTAGAATAATGCATGCTCCAGTCTTAGAGTCTGTTAGCCTTTCCCCTCCTAACTTTTAGTTTATATCAACATGTTCTCTAAACATTAGATACTAGATAGGGTTTAGGTACATGTCGCCCTGACTCTCCAGACTTCAGTCTCTACTCCTAGCACAGAGTTCATAGCCCCCAGCTTCTCCTAGTAACACGTCATTGTCAGTTTGCGCGCACCATTAGGTTAGAGGTCCCGGCTCCTTAGGTAGCCCCCTCCATGTTTCCGCCCCATTTATGATATACTCTGTTACGTTTACATCACATGTCTATGTATACGCCTCCTGTTACACCTACTTTCACCCTTATCTTTCGCGACTGCTATTGACCACACCCACTGCTCCGCCTATTGTATTCACTGTAATGCAACTGTTTTAGTATATATGCTTGTGTACTGTTATTAAAGTTAGCGCGCTCATCCCAGATCCAGCCCCGGCAGCTGCCGGGCCCTGTCATCCTATTCCTGTGCAGGTTGTCCTGTTCCTGTCCTTTATGCTGTATTAAACCTGCAAACTCCTACTACCTCGAATCTTGACTCTTATTTATTGAGCTATCTGTTATTCATTTATCCATTCAAAAATAGAGGTATTATTTATTTATTTACCACATAATGGCGCCCGAACAGGGACTTGCCCTTTCCCCACGCGCCGGTGAAGCCACGCCGGCCCCCTGACCCTCTGCAGCCGTGACGGAACTCTTCTGCGCACCGGCAGATATTTCTGCTTCAAGTATCCCTCAGGCCCACGGAGGAGACGGAGGTGGCGGTCCAGCATCCAGACGAGGCGGTGGAGGAACGCGGCGAGTCCCGACCAGAGCCCAAGCCGAGAGTCCAAGGTCCGAGGTATCCGGAGGCCCACCCGTAACAGAAGTCCGAAGTTCGTCCGTCCGGCGTCGAAGCAGTCCAGTCCAGTCCGAGGCCTTCCGTTCTTGCTGCCCGGTGAGTACCATTGACTCTGGTCCGTGGGTTGGTGGTACACAGACCCAAAACGAAGTGTCCACTTTGGTGGATGCGGGTCCTAACGTGTCTCTTTATGAGACCGGTGAGTTTCGTACTGTTTTAGCAGTACATCTAGTTTCTGTTCTAGTCAGTTCTGTTTCTCGAGAAAATTCATGTATTCTGTTTTCAGTATTCCAGGTAGTATTCTGTTCGAACTGTTATTTTAAATGTTTTTCATGTATTGTAATGTCGTGGTATGAATGTGGAGTAATTATCGTGTTCATGGTGTATTGTAATTGCGTATTGTGTCTAGGTTACAGTTCAGTCATGCCCTTATTTTCTAAACTACGTCAGTTAAAGACCAGAAAAGGTCTGCTAGAAGCAGCAGTTCCTGTCCCGCCTAGGGACAGTCCAGGTCATTTTATGTATCAAAAGCATGGCATAAGTGCCATATTATATCTAGATTTATGGGTAGAGTATACCAAACAGTTAGAGGAAAAGTATAGATGGCCCGTATCAGGTACGTGGGATGCCGAGTGCATCATGCGAGTAGAAGAAGCATTATGGAAAAAGAAAGCCAGACAGTCACAGAAAGATGCCATCGAGTTATGGCGAAAAGAATCTCATAGAAGAACCGAAAAAGAAATCAGAAAGTCAGAATTAAGTAGAGAATCTTTAGAACGAGCCCAAGAAAGGGAATTAATCGAGATAGGTGAACGAGTCAAAACCGAACAGTCAGACAGACAGAGGCATGCCCTTATTAAGGGTATGTATCCTCTTCTTGCCGAGGGCTTGCCAAAAGCGACCCCGGAGGCATCCAGTAATTTTCCGCCACCATTAGTTCCGATCAAGCTACGTCACAAACCGACCGCAGCTGATATTTTCATCTCGTCCTATTTGGACGACACAGTCCCAGAATATGCAAATCCTGTTCCGCCAGCTCCTGTAAATAATGTAAATCCTGCTCCTCCAGCCACCGGGGCACCTGTTACGGTACCCCCGGTCGAGCCTACATTACAATTTCCCACTCTGCCAGCACGAAGAGTATCAGTCGACGATTCCAGTTTAGGGGCCGCAGGAGGAGGTCCTCCTGGTACCCCGCCACCACACCAACGTAGAACGTTGGCCGAGTTACATGAATGTGCGTTACAGCGTACGCCCAAATATAAGTCCGTTGCAGATATCCGACGAGCTCTCACTGAATGCCGCTATGATCCAGTTGCAGGTGATGATAGTACAGTTATATATTCCATCCGTGTAAGACGGGTGACCGGGTATTTGGACACCCTACCGGATATGAAAGGAGATCTAGACAGAATATATCGTTTCATCCGTACAGGGGATGATCCAGAAAGTATTGGCGAAGCTATGTCTCAAAGGAAAGCTGAGATCCAGCTCATGATATTAAAGTTTCTGATTAATTGTCTAATAAGAGAACAAGATTATCCGACTAAAGATCCGGCCGAAATGAGAATCCTGACAAGGTGGAGTGATAATATAGCCGAGGGTAAACACAGGACACTCAGTAGTATAGAGAGTATGTACAAGAAAATCCGTAAAGAAATAATAAGGTTACACGAGAAACGCAAAGAAGCACTAGTAAACGAGAAAGAAAATGACTCTTCTACTGAAGAGGTAGACGACGAGAATCCCACGAGAATAGCGTATGTAGGTAGAACTAGACTTTCCGACCGACATTCACGTCTAGACTACAAGAAAACTGTTCATCATCCAGCACCAGAACAAGGTTCTCTAGAACAAGTATTTCAAGCTACCGATCACATTCTGAAATCACGAATCGGTTACAGTGAGTTAAGTACTATGCATGAACAAGAACTAGCCCGATCAGCAGTCCGATGGATTACTGATTCTACCACTTTTCCAGACGAAATAGTGGCACAAATGTTTCTGAAACTGCCTCCAGCCGAGCAACGACTGGTGGGTATGTATATGATCCAGCACCTCATTACTCTGTATGAGGGTCAACATTCTGATCCAGGTCCGTTACACGATGTCCTGAACGAGTTACTCCAGTATAGATGGAAAGGTCTAGGTACCGATTTAATTAGTGTTATTCTAGAACAGCGCCACAAATATAGAACGTTTTTGAACCCGCATTTTGTTCATGTCTCACCCCCAGAAAGTAAACCCTTTTACATAGATAGACAGAATCCGTTACGAGAAGTACACCCAGTCAGGACAGCAGATGGTGAAATGCAACGAGTGTTTGTTTACACCCCGATTACAAAGATGGAACTCTTAGAGATGAAGAAATTAATTCCCTGTCATGAAAAAGATCCAGCAGGGTTCCACCGAGAATTAAAAGACATGCTCCGTATGGGAGAATACACGTATCCAGATATTATTAAAATGTTGAAGGTCCTGTTGCCCGCAGGGGTATACGAGAAACTCAAGGAAAAAGAATGGGAGGTGGGAGAGAAAAAGATCGATTGGGCAGTTCTAGAAGCTGAAGATAAGATGCGAGTACCAGGTACCGGTCTAGGAGAGAAATGTAAAGAATTACCAGAACTGTTAATACAAGTTTTGCCAAGGTTATTAGCCACTAAAAAGGAAGACTGTGATGCAATCTCAGCCTGTAAACAGAAACAAGACGAAGACACTAGTGATTTTTATTCTAGATTCGAGAAATGCTTTAGTATTAACAGTGGCCTCAAGACAAGTAGCGAGTCCTACCCTCATCTCTTTGTTACTAAATTAGTCGAGAATTCAAGTCCACAAGTTAAGAACCGAGTTTTGAAAGTCGAAAGTACCTGGCAAGCTAATACCCCGTCCCAAATGTTGCAGATGCTTCAATATCACCAGAATAGAATCAGAGAAGAGCAAGATCATGAAAGAAAACGTATGAAAGATATGAAAATGAAAGTACTAGTTGCACAATCTGTTCCTCAAGACAGTCAGAAGAGGGGTACGAATCAAGCCAGTCATCCTGCAGTTCCCGTTAAAGGGACCTGCAATTATTGTAAACAGCCAGGTCACTATATAAACGAGTGTGCAGTTCTGAAACATAATATAGCTACTGGTAAAACTAAAGAAAGACCACGTCCGCCTAGACAAGAACAAGTTTCACAGACTTCTCAGCCACAGAATGTACAACAGACAGTTCCAGCACCGCAGCCTATTGCTGCAACACAGCATGTTACACAGCAGATGTACCAGTATGCACAGTCCGAGTATCCAGAGTATCAGCCATATTCATGAAACAGCCTAGAGAGGGAGGTAGGCTTGCCTCTCATCGAGATACCTGTAGATCAAGAAGGTCCCTATGTTCATAGTCAAGTATTAGGGAAAGACAGAAAGTTTCTGATTGATACAGGGGCAAGTAGGACGACTATAAGTCACGCCGAAGTTCCAGGGGCTCCGCTCTTAGGCTCTAGAAATGTTTCCCTTGGATTTTCAGGAAAGCCTATTGTAAACGAGATATCTAAGCCAGTTACTTTAGAAGTAGGTCCATTGTCCCGCACTACCGATCTGTTACTTACGAAGTCATGTCCAGAAAATCTGTTAGGTATTAAAACACTGAAAGAATTAGGTGCAGTTATTTGCTGCTCCCCAGAGGGAATACGATTGTTCTTACGTGACTTCAAGGGTCACTATGTATTACGAGATTTTGATCCGAGATTGTCTAATGTTCCGCAGCATCTATGGGCACAAGGTCCAACTGATGTTGGTTATATGCAAATCACACCCCATCGCGTGACTCTCAAACCAGGTGTAGTGTTACCACGAATCAGACAGTACAGATTGCCACCTGAGGCTGTAGCAGCCTTATCCAAAATTATTGACGAGCTCATCGCTCAAGGAGTAGTTGTAGAAACTGACTCCAATGTATGTAATTCTCCGATCATTCCAGTCATGAAACGTACTGATCCAAATGCACCCCCAGTATATCGATTAGTGATTGACCTTCGAGAACTCAACAAATGTATTATTCCCCAGTACCCAGTTGTCCCAGATATCTCTTCCCTATTGACAGCCATTGATTCTGAAGCCTCATTTTTTTCAGTCATAGACCTCAAGAACGCATTTTTCAGTGTCCCCATTCATCCAGACAGCCAGTTTCTTTTCGGATTTTGTTTAAATGGAAGGAGCTATATGTTTACACGAGCTCCTCAAGGTTTCACAGAAAGTCCTAGTATTTACAGTCAAGCACTTAAGAGACAACTAGACAATATTCACATGCCAACTGACACTGCCCTGCTCCAGTATGTCGATGATCTACTGATCACAGCCCGTTCTGAACGTGCTTGCGAGCGAGCATCCCTTACAGTCTTGTATTTCCTAGCAGAGATGGCGCACAAGGTGTCCCCTTCGAAGCTTCAATTCTGTGTCCAGCAAGTGATCTATTTAGGCCACTTACTGTCCAAGAGGGGTAGGCAGTTGACACCTGACCGTATCCAGTTAATAGCGAGTCTTCCTCAGCCCAAGACCCAGAAGGAGGTACGTGCTTTTATCGGCCTCACTTCTTATTGCAGACAATGGATTCCTCAGTATGCATTTCTAGCCAAGCCACTGATACAGTTAACGACACAGGAGGCAGCCGTATCGACTGTCCTCCCTTGGACATCTGAACATACACTTAGTTTCAATGAATTAAAGAAAGCCTTATGCCAAGCTCCAGTTCTCGCTACACCGAACTACAGTAAGCCTTTTACACTTTTCGTCACTGAACGCGAAGGTACAGCATTATCTGTTCTTACACAAGATCAAGCAGGACAATACAAGCCCTGTGCTTATTTTTCGAGCACACTAGATCCTGTAGCCCAGGCGCTGCCTGCGTGCCTCAAGTCAGTTGCAGCCACAGCACTAGCTATCAGACAGAGTGATTCCATAGTGTTAGGACATTCCTTGACAGTACAAGTTCCACACTCCGTGGAAGTTCTTTTAAACCGAACACAGACTCAGCACTTGACAATTGCACGTTTAACAGGTTATGAATTGACACTGTTCCAGCCACACATAGAAATCAGACGCTGCAACGTTCTAAATCCTGCTACACTGTTACCATCAGTTACTTTAAATCCTGCCACACATGACTGTGTGGAAATAGTTAACACTATGACTAAGCCAAGACAAGATCTGACAGATATTCCATTACCAGATCCCGACCTGACACTTTATGTGGATGGTTCATGTATGAGAACAAGTACAGGAGAACTAGTAGCCGCGTATGCAGTGACTACAGACACTGAAGTTATAGAGACACATCGTATTGACACCCTGTCTGCTCAAGCAGCAGAGCTAGTTGCTCTGACTCAAGCCTGCATACACGCTAAAAACCTGAAAGTTAATGTTTACACAGATTCACGTTACGCATTTGGAGTCGTACACGACTTCGGAGTGCTCTGGCAGGAGAGAGGTTTCATGACTTCTCATGGAACCAAGATTCAGCATGGTCTCCTTATTCAAGCTCTGTTAGATGCCATACACTTACCGACATCTATTGCTATTATGAAATGCAAAGCACATACGAAAGTTACTGACATTATTTCCCAAGGTAATGATCTAGCAGATCGCACAGCCAAGCTTACAGCTCAGACACCAGACATTCCAGTTAATAAGACACCGACACACACTTCAGATCTGACTACCTGTATGACAGTTAAGGACCCTACTCAAGATGTCATAGATATCCAGTTACATGCTACTCCCGATGAAATCAAGAAATGGTCCGAACAAGGAGGGGTCCAGACAGATCAGGGATGGGTAACGAAGGGTAAAGCCACATGGTTTCTCCCCGACTCTATGGTTCAAGTCATTATCAATACCGCACATAGTCCAGCACATTTAGGAGAAAAAGCTATGTTAGACAGTATCCAGAACATTTGGTCCAACAAGCATTTACGAGCTGCAGCCAAGCAGAAGGTCCGTACCTGTATGATATGTTGCCAGTTTAACCCAGGTAAAAGTGTCCCGGTGGAACAAGGTGGATTCCAGCCCCCTGACCACCCTTTTGAAGTCCTCCAAATGGATTATATTCAGATGGAGCGATGTCGAGGTTTCAAGTATGTCCTTGTAGTTGTATGCGCTTTGTCCAGGTGGACAGAGGCATATCCAGTCCCAGATTACACAGCCGCGACCACTGCCAAGCAGTTGGTTCGTGAATTCTTCCCCCGTTATGGACTCCCAAGGGTCGTATATTCTGATAACGGCCAGCCATTCTCATCTGAGCTTATGAAACACGTCTCCCTTTTGTTAGGGTACCAGTGGAAGTTTCATTGTGTACGCCATCCTGAAGCAGCCGGTCTCGTAGAGAGACATAATCAGACCCTGAAAATTCGAATTGCAAAAGTATGTAAAGAGAAAGGTGTGGACTGGCTAGTAGCTCTGCCAGTCGCTTTGTTTTATATGCGCATGGTCGCACATTCCAGATCAGGTCTGTCCCCGTATGAGGTCGTATTCGGCCTCCCCCCTAATATGTGGGGTACACCTAGACCCCGAAGTATTACCGATGTTTCAAGTAATATGCTGACAGATTACCTAGCTTCCTTGATGTCTGCCCTACACTCTTGTCGTTCACAGGTTGCCGCCGCATTTCCAGACAATACCGAGGTGGCACCGCATGAAATCGTTCCCGGATGCATGGTTCTTGTGAGGAACTTTGATCGTTCAAGTCCGCTGGAGCCTCGCTGGAAAGAACCCAAACAGGTCCTCCTGGCCACCCGTACTGCCGTCAAGTTGGAAGGCAGGAAGGGCTGGGTCCATTTGTCACATGTGAAAAGATTTTTTGGATTGAAGTCTGTTACCAAGAACATTTCCGAGGATTTGAAAGACTGCCAAAGTACTATTCTTAAGGACTGTCCCGCAAAAGACTATGATACGAATCCCTCCCAGTTAGAGAAAACTCCGCAGCAGGAGTATAAGAAAAAATTAAGGTCTAGTAAAATAAGTCAGCCAGTTTGATTGTCTAAGTCCTCCCCTAGGTGAAACGGTTAGACCGGTTTCTGACATGTATATAATAGACCCCCATAGTGAGAGAGTTAGTCAAAACTCAATCCGATGTATCGTTTTTCTAAGTTTCATATTGTTTTTCAGCCTTATGTTTACCTGCACATGTTATGCATTTTACTTGTGTTTTCCAGTTTCTCATGTAAATAAGTCTGCTAATGCTACAGTAGAGCATACGTTTAGTGATCTGCCTCCTCATGAACTCTCATATCGTCTTGCTATGCGTAATAATTCTTTTATCCGCATGTTACATTATTCACACCAGACCAGCAATGCCACTAATTGTTGGGTGTGTGGTCGACTCCCCCCTTTCCAGACACCGAAGGGAGTTCTGCCACTCTTTCCCTATCCATTTTCACATAATGGTTCGTGTGGAGCATGGTCCACGTTAACGTCATCCTCAACAGATATGTCTTTTCTTAACAGTGCATGTTTCCCAGGCAAGCAAGGTCTTCCCCACAGAACAGGGTTAGATCTAGAAAATGAAGTTTATAATTTGGGTAATTATTCTTCGAATTTTATGGTCCTGAATGTTCAGTCTGATTCTACTCCAGACTTAACTGCTATGTCAGTATTACCAGTCAAAGGCGAATTATGTGTCCGAAATAATGGTTCCATACATGTAGGCCATAGTGATTGTACGACTATTGTCAAGTATAGTGACAGTAGGAAATCTATTTTCAAAGCTTCACGTCATTCTTATTTTGTTTGTGGTCAGACCGCATATGTTCGTCTGCCCCTCGATTGGGAGGGAACCTGTTACATTGCCTTCCTACTGCCACCAGTTTTTCTAGCCCCACCTGACTATCATAGGAATTCCCACCTAGTACATACTAGACACAAGAGAGACCTCCCGATTGTCGATTATACTGAAACTGCTCTAGAGCAATACATAGATATCAATAAAGGTGTCTTCCCCTACTTAGGTACTGTCGTGAATAGTAAACTGATACGTAGATTAACCAGAACCCTTGAAGCAGTAGTGATTGAGACTACCTCTGCTCTAGGTAACTTAACCGAAGAACAATCCTTTATGAGAATTGTCGTGCTCCAGAATCGTCTCGTCCTTGACGTCATACTGGCCGATAGGGGCGGGGCATGTAGAGTCATCGGATCTAGTTGCTGCATTTTCATTCCTAATAACGCGCCGTCTGTTTATTCAGCTATAACCAGACTCCATAAAATTGCCCATATGTTACACCAAAATCCAGGCACCTGGACATGGTCCGGTTGGTTCTGGAATATAATTTCCGCCTGGGGATGGAAAGTATTGTCATTTCTGGGTATTGCAGTAGCGATCATATTCAGTTGCTGCCTCTGTATACAATGTGGCCCCGCGACTTGCAGCATTTGTGCTACCTCTTGTATTCCTAGTCTCAAGTCCTGTTCTAAATCCCGTTCCAAGAAAATTCGAGACGAGCAAATGATATTGTATGAAATGATAGATGGTATCATGAATATTGATGTTTCCTGATGGAAACGTAGTGACAAGGAGGGAATGTGGAAAAGTAAATTTTGCCATGTTCTGTGTCCCTACGTGTCCTCCATCTTATGTTATGTGTGCATGATTAATATGCATATGTATCCCCCATGTTCGATTAAAGACGCAATTACAGTTGTGTCCATCTCTAGTATGCCAGTTTCCAGTTCTCGTGAAAGCTACGAGTATTAGGCCTATGTAAGGTTACGTTGCCACGTTTCTCAGTGTGCACGTTATTTCATTGTAAAGTCCCCGTTTTCTAGGCCTCAAAAGGGCCCGGACACCAGATTCAGCTCCAGTCTCCTGAACCCTCGCTGAGGAGCGATACAGCCCCCACCTGTATCCTCGACCCTTCACTTACTTCCTGCCTCGCAGTGCCCGGCTCGGCCTGGCTCTGCCTACGAGTCTGCCAAGAGTATGTTATGATTCTAGTTATCAGTCCAGCCCTCCTTCTCTGCATTCCTAAGCTACTGAATCGCATCAATAGTTTCCGTCATTGTGTAGCCTTTACGTCTCCATGTAAGAGAAATACTGCATTCAATGGTCATTTAATATTCTTCAACGCACTACATGTAGAATAATGCATGCTCCAGTCTTAGAGTCTGTTAGCCTTTCCCCTCCTAACTTTTAGTTTATATCAACATGTTCTCTAAACATTAGATACTAGATAGGGTTTAGGTACATGTCGCCCTGACTCTCCAGACTTCAGTCTCTACTCCTAGCACAGAGTTCATAGCCCCCAGCTTCTCCTAGTAACACGTCATTGTCAGTTTGCGCGCACCATTAGGTTAGAGGTCCCGGCTCCTTAGGTAGCCCCCTCCATGTTTCCGCCCCATTTATGATATACTCTGTTACGTTTACATCACATGTCTATGTATACGCCTCCTGTTACACCTACTTTCACCCTTATCTTTCGCGACTGCTATTGACCACACCCACTGCTCCGCCTATTGTATTCACTATAATGCAACTGTTTTAGTATATATGCTTGTGTACTGTTATTAAAGTTAGCGCGCTCATCCCAGATCCAGCCCCGGCAGCTGCCGGGCCCTGTCATCCTATTCCTGTGCAGGTTGTCCTGTTCCTGTCCTTTATGCTGTATTAAACCTGCAAACTCCTACTACCTCGAATCTTGACTCTTATTTATTGAGCTATCTGTTATTCATTTATCCATTCAAAAATAGAGGTATTATTTATTTATTTACCACACTAGCATCAGGAACCCTTGTAAAACATGGTATAGGACATTGGCAGGAGGGTATTAGGACACAGTAATTTTTCCCTCACTCTCTAGGGGTACCAGGCGGGAGAATGGGAATGTACCACCAGGAGAAAAAACAGCCCTTGAAGGAGCGTACAAGGCATATCCAAGGGAACCCTCCACTAAGTCCTGAGAATCATCTAGAAGGCAACATAAATACATCTTTTATGATAAATACACCTACGTGTTCACCCTTGTCCAAAGAAAATGATGAGTGACTAGCTAGAGGGAAGGCTGGAGCTGGTAGTACATGATGGAAAACGGAGTTGTCACCCAAAGTAATAAGCTCAGCTTGGCAGGGGGAGATGGTTGTTCTTGTGTATCTGTAGTTATAGAATCACACATTAACCCCAATGAGGCTAGTGTAGAGGGGAGGCAATCCCTAAGACCCACACGATTTGTATTCCTGTGGCGAACCTTGTAAAATTAAAGATAGTGTCATGGAACAGATCTGGCATTAAATCCAAACTCAATTGTGAAGGTACTTTTTTTTTTTGTAACCTCTTGCGTTTATGTTTAGCTATACAATAATTATGTATTCCGTCTGCAATTGTGCCTTTTTCAGAACACATATATTACTGCATATAAACAATTTCCTCATTTGCCCTTCCATGCACTAGAGTCATGATTTTAATCGTGCAGCAGGTGCAGTGACACATGGGCAAAGGTCTAGGAAACACATTGTGCACTGATTATTTCTACATTTTACTAATAAATAAGCATTCACAGGTCCAATTACCTTGCAGCCACTAGTGTAATTTGAATGGTGCAAGAGGTGCACTGGTACAAGGACCAAGCAGCCTAGGAAACCCTCTGAATACAGATTATTGCCATATTTTACTACTACCCCCAATTCGGACCCAGCTCTGGCTGATGTCTCCCTGCTTACTGTCTGCCATTGCATTGCTCCCTGTGGCACAGTGCACATGCCACCTTCTCTACTGCCACTGCTCTTCCTGACCCATCCTCCTACCCTCTTGGGCTTCCTCCCTCGCAGGCTTCCTCTTCTCCTCACCTAGAATACTGCCCCCCCCCTTAAAAGTGTATGGATCATAATTTTTCACACTACAGGCAGCTTTTTCAAAGAAACACTTAAAAGTTCTATAAAGTATTAAAGCCCTTTATAAGAGCACCAGGTATACTGCACAAAGACACTTTTTTATGGCACTAGAGAGATTACATGATTTGACCAGAATCACAGGATGTTAAGCTGACACCGAGACTTGAGCCCAGTTTGGCAGCTCTTTCTGTTATTTCACATCTTTAGTGTAGTCATTTGCAATATGTACTAAAAACATAGACAATGACAATACATTTCGCATAGGCAAAACCATATTGGCTTTGCCAATGCTTGTTAGTCATTATTACATGTAATACGATCTTGAAATAATACCTTTAGAATGTGCGCTGTACGAAAACATCTCCAACATTTAGTTTTACTTCAATGTTGTCCTTGTAGAATAGCATCCCAGGGCATCCAAATGGTGCGCATAACTGACTTGCCTCTAAGTCTCAGGGTGGGTGGAAGCATGAACGTTTCAAAATTCATGCGTCAAAACTGTTCCTAAAAATACTAGCACTCACTTAGTTTGGTGCAGTATTACTACTATGATGAAACAGTTCTGCACGTGAATAACATAAATGTTTGGGATTTTTAGGACACTTTTTAAAATTTCTTTTACATAAATGAAGGTGGCCCAAAAGTTAACAGTGCAGTGTATTTAAAAGGGTTTTCCTTAATAAAATAAAACAAGCATTACACTGTCTGTGCTTGTGCTGGTGAAGTCACTCTGCTGTTCTGTTTAATACATGCATTGCTTAGCTCTCATCAACTCGTGAGGTTGCCTTGGCTATAGTGCAAACCTGACCAAAGGGCATTACGTTGATACACTGTTTTTTTTCTTTCTAAAGCAGAGTGAGAAAAAGTGATTTCCCCAGATTTTATCTAAGGTATAACTTCCAAAATCAGCTATTCTGGCCTGCATAGGAATAATGCTGCTCTACATTTGCTGCACTTAAAAACGATACTTTTTTCAAGTTCAAGCTGTGAGCCCAGTCCCAAACACTCTTTGTCAGATCTTCAGCCTTTCCGGCGAGTCACACCTGCTACTGTTTACTCCTGGCAGCCTGCTCCCTTCACCAAGGTGTGTGCATCAGGATGCAGGAGAGCCCATCCCCCTGACTCGAACGGTCACGGCCTGAAGCTGTCATCACCAAGGCTGGCTACTTGAGCCTTCTTATGCAGATATCTGCATTTGCACTTCTTTGGCTGGCAGTGGAAATGTCCGGGCACGCTTTTATTTTGCTTTGCACAGGATGGAAACACTAGCTAGTGCTCCAGGAAAGAATCAAAAGAACCACGTAGTTTTAAACTAAATGTTAGCACAGAAGAAATAACAGAATATATTTAGAGGCATAGGTCAGTCATGTACACGGAGTGATAAATAAGCTGCACAATAATAGGCTTGTTATTATTAAACCTTTCTCAGTCTGTCAAGTTACAGTTGCTCGATATGTGGTTTATTTTTTTTTACTGGTCTTTTACTTTAACTATGGTTTTGTCTTGAAGATGTTTTGAGAATAAATGTCAGTATTTATCTGAAAAAAACCCAGTTAAAGCGGAAAACTGGAAGCCTTAAAATCCTTTTAGCAATGTTTACAAAACATCTAATAATTTACAGAAACAATTAATCTAAATTCAACAGCTTAATGTAAACAAAGTTTTACTGTGATAATTCGAAAAAAGGTGAATATGCATTAAAATAGGTTTTAACATTGGGTTATGCCTTTTTTCCTTTGAAATATGTGTGCTTTCTGCTGCTAGCATGTGTTCCTAATGAGCAAAGTGTGTTTAAATGCAAAGTGTGTTTAAGACTGCAGTACCGCCACCTGTCTACAGGGGCAGAGCGAGCAGAAATATAAACACACTTTACAAAACACAGGTCCCCACAAGGCAATTTTTTAAAAAGTTGTAAAAATGTATACAGATGTTCCTGAAGTCATTTTCTATCATTTAGAAGACATTGCCTTGTGGGGACCTGGGTTCAGGTCCCCACAGCGTGAGTGTGTTATCACACCCAAGTCCCCACAAGGATAGTAACTAACACACACACACCCACCCAAGTCCCCACAAGGATAGTAACTAACACACACACCCAAGTCCCCACAAGGATAGTAACTAACTAACTAACTAACTAACTAACTAACTAACTAACTAACTAACTAACTAACTAACTCACACACACACACACACACACACACACACACACACACACACACACACACACACACACACACACACACACACACACACACACACACACACACACACACGAACACACACACACACACACACACACACACACACACACACACACACACACACACACACACACACACACACACACACACACACACACACACACACATATCACTCTATGAAGACCAGTGGAAAAAACCTACATTATGAGGGCCACCCTTTCTGATCATCAGAGAATCAAAATGATCATATATTTTATGTTTATACTTTAATGACAGTATGAAAGTTATATCAGATTTTCAAAAAACGATTATGGGAATAGTTTTGAGACTTTCTGACATAACCCCCTTATGAGGACCGCACATGTCCCGTATCCAAGAGTTATGAAGACCATTTTTACACACTACATAAAGACAGCAAACAGCTTTACGAGGACCGGTGTGTGTTTTTTTACAAGTCTGTTTATGAGGACCAGATTATATTTTACATATAGTGTCTTCCTATTTGGCACAGTATATATTTGTCAAAAAAAACAGTCTTTATTTGGATCCCTTTCGTATGTGACTGACAATTTATTACAGAATACATATGCATTTAGCAAACACTGCTTTCTTATTTCATCCAGCGAATATTTAACTGACCATACTGGATTTAAAATAGTGTATTATTTAGACAATACCTTTAAAAAATAGTTCCTAACTGCTAAATATCCATCTTTTCACTGTGTTTCCCTTTGAATTTGTGTAGTTCTGCATCCTCAATTCAGTTGGTATTTTGAACATTTGCGAAGTGAAGAGCTGCTTTTCAGTTTCCAGCCACATGTGCTATTTTCTTAAAGTAGTAAAAAATGTAGGGCCCGGATTAAGCATTGTAGCACTTGTAAAACTGCAGACGGGATCTCCATCTCGTTTGTGAAGGTGTATTCCATTCGTCCAACTCTAATTATGGCATTTGACAATTTGTAAGTAAATTCTGTCCATAAATTGTGAAAATCTGGTTAAACGTCAACTTCAACATAAGAACTTGAGGTCGCTCAGATAAGACCTGGAAGGCAAGAGTAGAGCTGAACCTATTTTGATCTTTAAAATGGGGAAACATAGGTGTTTGTCTTTCAGTAGCTATGAGTTTTACACATGTTTAGGTGCCTGATATGTCTGTGCTTCTATTGCCATCATATGGATCATATCTTAGTGTGTGTCAAAAAAGTGTGATCTGTTATCCATCACAACAAGGACCATATGATATTGTGTGTTAAACATCTGACCCTATTCTCATAACAATTACCTCACCATTAGGTCTGATGCAAATTTGTGCTGTTATCAATGCTACTGCTATCAAGCATGAATTTCTTTTCTATTCAATAAGGACTATATCACTAGTATATTACAATTGCATGTGGTTGTACCATTCACACTGAGAAACAGATAATATGGCATGCTACAAGATTTTGTTCTTTGATACATCACATTGAGGGCCACATCAAGGTGTTTGTTAGTAATATGAGCGTGTGCCTATTCATCACAGAGGACATTTTCATACTGTCAGGGCTCGACAAATCCGAAAAATGGTACTAGTCCTGAAGGTCTGGTGCCATGGAAAATCCCCTCGACCTGACTGCAACCCACTTGACCTCCGTCTCTGAAAACGGAGCAAAAGTGACAAGATAACAAGATTTAAAGGCATCTTTATTGCTCAATCCCTTTGTGAGCAATAAAAATGCCTTCAAATCGTGTTATCTTGTCACTTTTGCTCTGTTTTCAAAAGACATAGGACAAAAGTTAGTTTGATTTCCTACTCGCCAGAAAGGGCGAGTAGGACCTAAAAATAGCTCGTCCTCATCCATTCTCACTCGCAAATGCGAGCGGGCGAGTGGATTTGTCGAGTCCTGTGTGTATTGCAGGGTTGTGCATGCTTTAAACATCACCAGGAGAAAAATATTATGGAGTGTGTTACAAGTCAATGCTTGTTAGACCAGTCAGCCTTAGGGTGATCATCCCCAAAGCTTATTGCCTTCACCCCCACTATATTTATGAATTTGCTTTTGTTGGCCTTAGGACTGCTAACCAGTGCTAAAGTGCTTGTTCCCATTCCCTAAAACATGATAAAATTGGGCTACAGACCCCATTGTCAAAAACACCCAAATGACAACAACTTCTTGGAGCGCACAGCAAATTGAGGACAGTTTAAACTAACAAAGTAAGTTCGGTGCTCCAGGTAGATGTGAGCCTGTTGCCTTGGCTCCAACAAGATCAATTGATCCGACAATTCACAAATAAACCACCGAGCACTCTTAGATCAATTCAGTCCACAAATAGTATTTTCCTTTTTCTTCAGTCTTTGTCTTTATTTCTTCTTCAATAAATTCCAACAACAGCCAGCCTACACGTGTTTCGTCTTTAGTCCGTCTTGGACAAGAGACTTCTTCAGGGCTGTAGGGTTACAATATTTACATCTTAGAAATAGTCATTTCCATATACAGGGTACGTTATTCTCATTTAAAGAGAAAACCACCAAGTAAAAGTGAAGTATAGGAAAGACATCTCACATAGACCCTAATGCCAAGCATAAAACAGAAATCACCCAGTGCAGAATGAACATAATCAGTAATAACCAAAGTAAACCAGAAAAATGATCTATTATCATAGTCAAACGTACCAGTTCCAATATCAGTTATCTTAATGAAATCTATCCACCAGTTCAGTCTAGCTTTGACGCTGTAAACATACAAACAACAATTTTCATGTCACGAGCCACCTCCTATGCTTATTGTAATTATCAAATTTTCACCACATTCTCCAAAGCTCACCTTATCAGGTTCACTTCGACTTCAATAGTTGTAACTCGGTATCATTATTCAGTACTCATTATTATATGTAGGTTGCCCTTTTCCCTCTTTATCTTCTTAATTCGTCCGCTACAATAGTAATAATATTAATAGTTGTAATAGTTGCACAGTATATGGTTACTCATTATCAGAGTCATCAAAGCCCCCACTTCGTACTTAAGTCGATTGCTCACCTCTATTACTTCTCTTCGTATCAGGAATGGTATTCTTGTAGCACGTGGGTTTCTCTCAGTATCCAATCTGCTATAGTAATAATGTGAATCGTCAGTTTCTCTATTTTAATTCTGTTACTCTTCTAAAGTAAACAGATATTAGACAGGTAATTACCCATTTCTAAGATTCAGTTCAATAGTGGTAAAGGGGTGACTATTTATCGTACTTATTATAATTGCAGTGCTTAGTAGCTTCAAATTAATAACTGCTACATAATGTCCATACATGTAAGGTCCGCTTACTTGTACCGCTATAATATTCGAACCTCCATCCCCATTCCAGGAATTCTTTATCCCAGTATAAATAGTATTCATCCTTGGTAAGGAACTCAATACCCCTGTTAGTCTTTTCAAAAGATATTCTAAATTTGCCCATCACACTCACCATTTCTGCTGCTTCCATCTCCGTCTTTACTCGCGTACTACGCGGGCGCCATCTTGTAGTGGCTTTAAATAGACAGAGTGCCAACCAAGTGTGGGCGCCATCTTGGCTTAGTCAAATCCCTCATTACGTCTTTATTTCTTATATTTGTTTTCATTCCCAATTTACGGACATCGTTATTACTGTAGCGGTATGCTAACTGTAATGCTCACCATAATTTAAATTATCGGTTCCGATTTCCATCGCGTAAAACTTGGGCGCCATCTTAGAACGGTCTATATCACTGCGAATACGAGTGAGATGTGGGCGCCATCTTTGTCTAGTCCGTTTTGTATCACATACAACTTGGGCACATTGTACCCTAAATTGTACCGTATTTACTTTACCATGGTAAATTCAGAGTTATTAATTCGACATAATATGAAAGTTAGGGTTGTAAATCCCTACAGAATAGTATACTTTTTTTGCCAACTTCTGGCGCCATCTTTGCCTAGTCTGTATTCTCCGCAGTTCTAATTACAAGAATTAAGGTACTTAATATTAAATTTGAATAAAGGGATATAAGAGAGCCTAATTAGCGGTTATATTTACGTTAGCCCCTTTACCTCAGATAAATCTTATATACCTCTGTAATCATAGGATTGCAGCGCGTGACATGATCATGCGTTTTACATGTAAGTTATCTAGATTCACAGTAAATTGTAGATAGATTCAAGTATAGTCAAAATAACAGTTTAGTATAAATATCATATCCATCATAGTTCACCTGTGGGCAGGGAGTTAGGTTCAGGCAGTTTATATGTAGGGACTTCAGTCCTGACCTAGATAATACTCAAATTCATTGTCTACATTTAAACCTAGTTCTACCGCTTTAAGTTTCATAAGCCACATAACTTCTCTTCGTCGCAACTGAATCGTTCTATTGCCACCTCTAGGATCTCTTTTTACATGATCAATACCATGGTAACTAAATGTGTGTTTCTCTTTATCACCATGATTTCTAACCATATGCGACGCTACTGGGTAGCGTGTATCTCCTGTTTTTAGTGCCCTGAAGTGCTCAACCATTCTATCTTTCAGTCTTCTAATTGTGCTACCTACATAGATCATTTTGCAGGTGCACACAATTACATACACAACAAATGTTGTGTCGCAATTGATAAAGTGATCAATGGTGTATTCGCCAGTATCATTATAATTAAATGACTTGATTTTCTTAACAGCCCATCTACAGGAACTACATTTCCCACATTTGTGAAATCCATTTCTGCTGGTGGTCAGCCAATCAGGTTCTGTAGTTCTAATGGGATAGCTCGGGCTGACATAATTAGAAATTGTACGTCCTTTTCTGAATGTTATTCCTGGTGTCTCTCCCACATGATGTATAAGGTCTTTATCCATGCTCAATAAGTGCCAGTGTCTCTTCAATATACTGAACAGTTGTGCACTCTCAGAGCTGTAATTGGTAATCATTCTTATTTTAGTATGTTTCGATATTTCAGTACTAGGTTTTACACCTAGTGTTTTATTCCTTGTCAGTGTCCTTGCTCTCTCAATAGATTTTGTTATAACCTTATCCTGATAACCACGTTTCAAAAATCTATTCGAGAGATCAACCAAATTATCTTCAAAATCAGTTTCATTTGTGCAATTGCGTCTTGCTCTTACCATCTCCCCGTAGGGGATGGCATTCTTTTGACTGTTGGGGTGGCAACTTTTCGCATGCAGTACGGCATTACAGCTCGTAGGCTTCCTGTACATACGACTACACAGTTTACCATCACTAGTAAACAGTTCAATATCTAGAAATGTAATATTAGTAGCACTATACGCAGTTGTAAATTCAAGATTCAAACTGTTGTCATTAATATACATAAAGAATTCTTTTAGCTTGTTTTCAGAGCCTGTCCATATTAACAGACAGTCGTCTATATACCTCCCCCAGTAATGGATATACTGTATCCATTCTTCACCTGATGGGCCCCAGATTCTCTCCGCCTCAAACCTCCCCATGAAGAGGTTCGCAAAGGAAGGAGCGAGCCTGGAACCCATTGCAGTACCAAGACGCTGTCTGAACCATTGTCCATCAAATAAAAAGACATTATTATGCAATACAATCTCTGTCATTTTCAGGACCATCTGTGTATGATCATATAGTTCCGCTGGTCGTCTACTCAAGAAATGTTCTAATGCTTTTAATCCCTGATCATGGTCAATGTTCGAGTATAAAGACACCACGTCTAATGTAACTAAAATCATTCTTTCATCCCATACTAGATCTTGTAGTAGGTTCAGTACATGCTTCGTATCCTCAATAAAGGATGGTAAGTTGCGGACATACATTTGTAAAAATGTATCCACATATTGGGATAATCGCTCTGTAGGCCCCCCAATCCCTGAAATAATAGGCCTTCCCGGGGGGTTATCTCTGCATTTGTGGATTTTAGGTAGAGTATACATACACGGGGCCCTAGGTGCAGTGACCCTCAGGTATGTATACTCATCATGATCAAGTAGTGTTAGATCGTACCAGATTTTAAGCTGATCATTGATTGCATTTGTCAAAGGTACTAGGGGATTACTAGGTATCTTTTCATAGTATTTCACATCATTTAATTGTGACATTATTCCCCTCTTGTAATCAACAGTATTAAGTATGACTACGTTTCCTCCCTTGTCGGCTCTACGTATGGTTATCTCCGGGTTACATGATAGTTCCTTAAGTGCAGACCTTTCCCCTTTTGTCAAGTTGTCCTTGTATTTTGCCTGACGTTTACGTACAATCTCTTTATCAATATCTAAGTTAACCGCTCTATAGAAAGCCTCTATAGTGCTCCCAGATGTAATAGATGGTGTCCACTTCGATTTTTCTTTCAGTCCACTCTTCTCACTTAGAAACCTATCTACATCTAAGTCTTCTAGCAATTTAATCATGGTGACAGGATCATCCTCTTTCTCAGTGATGGAGAGTAGTAACTGAGTCTCTTTTAGTTCTTGAATTGTAATATTGCTCAAAGGTTTTATTCTTACATCTTTAGGTTTTTCTTGTACATAAGCAAAATACTTCTTAAGTTTTAATTTTCTTACAAATCTGAACAGGTCTATTTTTGTCATATACCAATCAGAGTTAGCCATAGGACAGAAACTCATACCTTTGCTAAGTAAACAAATCATATCAACAGACAGCTCCATTGACAACAGATTAACAATCTCAATATCTCCAATTTCTTTAACATCAGTTTGAATCATGGTTTCCAAGATCTTGTCCTCATCCCTACTCTTTCTGCCTGATCTCCTACCGCCCCTCCCACCTCTCCTGGTTTTCTTACATTTGTATCCCTGTTCCTCTCCAAGTCCCTGTTTCCTCGTCTTAATCTCTGAACCTCGTCTAAAAAAGTTGTCTCTGGTGTAGAGGGGGTAGCTGCCTCTACATTGTCCTCATTCTCGCTACTTGACACATTACTGGACTCTGGTTCTGTCTCACTAGATGATGGGGTGCCGTTCCTTCGTTTAGTAGTGGATGCACTCTTCACTAGGTAATCAAACCTTTTGGCAAACGTGTAAATGCGACCAGATGTATAATCTTTCTCGTCGCGTTTAAGCTTTCTAGCTTTCCTCTGTTTAATATCATTCTGCAACTCACTCAATTTCTCATCTAGGATAGTATAGTTTTTAATGGTTGCTTCTGGGAGGTTTAACTCTTTGATCTCCTCTTCTATTTTAGAGATCTCAACAAGCAACTTTGTAATTTTTCTCTCCGCATTCTCAACCAAAATCGCAATCAAGTTTCTTGCATTAGAATTAAGTTCTTTCTCCCAAGCTATATAGAGGTCAGGTTCTAGATCTTCGTATGTCGGTATCACTTGCGATCTCAGTCCTCGAGGGATTCTATTTAGTTTTAGGTACTGTTTAAGAGTAGCGGCATCCCACCATTTATTGAGTTCAGTTCGTTTAAGTGACTCTAATTTTACAAACTTAGCTCTAAGGCCTGCTTTACTAGTCTGATTGGATGGTCTCACGGCATTACCTATAGATCTGCCTGAGACTAGATTCTCAAAGAGTTGCTCTGCTTCCTTTTTTAGACGAGGTTCAGAGATTAAGACGAGGAAACAGGGACTTGGAGAGGAACAGGGATACAAATGTAAGAAAACCAGGAGAGGTGGGAGGGGCGGTAGGAGATCAGGCAGAAAGAGTAGGGATGAGGACAAGATCTTGGAAACCATGATTCAAACTGATGTTAAAGAAATTGGAGATATTGAGATTGTTAATCTGTCGTCAATGGAGCTGTCTGTTGATATGATTTGTTTACTTAGCAAAGGTATGAGTTTCTGTCCTATGGCTAACTCTGATTGGTATATGACAAAAATAGACCTGTTCAGATTTGTAAGAAAATTAAAACTTAAGAAGTATTTTGCTTATGTACAAGAAAAACCTAAAGATGTAAGAATAAAACCTTTGAGCAATATTACAATTCAAGAACTAAAAGAGACTCAGTTACTACTCTCCATCACTGAGAAAGAGGATGATCCTGTCACCATGATTAAATTGCTAGAAGACTTAGATGTAGATAGGTTTCTAAGTGAGAAGAGTGGACTGAAAGAAAAATCGAAGTGGACACCATCTATTACATCTGGGAGCACTATAGAGGCTTTCTATAGAGCGGTTAACTTAGATATTGATAAAGAGATTGTACGTAAACGTCAGGCAAAATACAAGGACAACTTGACAAAAGGGGAAAGGTCTGCACTTAAGGAACTATCATGTAACCCGGAGATAACCATACGTAGAGCCGACAAGGGAGGAAACGTAGTCATACTTAATACTGTTGATTACAAGAGGGGAATAATGTCACAATTAAATGATGTGAAATACTATGAAAAGATACCTAGTAATCCCCTAGTACCTTTGACAAATGCAATCAATGATCAGCTTAAAATCTGGTACGATCTAACACTACTTGATCATGATGAGTATACATACCTGAGGGTCACTGCACCTAGGGCCCCGTGTATGTATACTCTACCTAAAATCCACAAATGCAGAGATAACCCCCCGGGAAGGCCTATTATTTCAGGGATTGGGGGGCCTACAGAGCGATTATCCCAATATGTGGATACATTTTTACAAATGTATGTCCGCAACTTACCATCCTTTATTGAGGATACGAAGCATGTACTGAACCTACTACAAGATCTAGTATGGGATGAAAGAATGATTTTAGTTACATTAGACGTGGTGTCTTTATACTCGAACATTGACCATGATCAGGGATTAAAAGCATTAGAACATTTCTTGAGTAGACGACCAGCGGAACTATATGATCATACACAGATGGTCCTGAAAATGACAGAGATTGTATTGCATAATAATGTCTTTTTATTTGATGGACAATGGTTCAGACAGCGTCTTGGTACTGCAATGGGTTCCAGGCTCGCTCCTTCCTTTGCGAACCTCTTCATGGGGAAGTTCGAGGCGGAGAGAATCTGGGGCCCATCAGGTGAAGAATGGATACAGTATATCCATTACTGGGGGAGGTATATAGACGACTGTCTGTTAATATGGACAGGCTCTGAAAACAAGCTAAAAGAATTCTTTATGTATATTAATGACAACAGTTTGAATCTTGAATTTACAACTGCGTATAGTGCTACTAATATTACATTTCTAGATATTGAACTGTTTACTAGTGATGGTAAACTGTGTAGTCGTATGTACAGGAAGCCTACGAGCTGTAATGCCGTACTGCATGCGAAAAGTTGCCACCCCAACAGTCAAAAGAATGCCATCCCCTACGGGGAGATGGTAAGAGCAAGACGCAATTGCACAAATGAAACTGATTTTGAAGATAATTTGGTTGATCTCTCGAATAGATTTTTGAAACGTGGTTATCAGGATAAGGTTATAACAAAATCTATTGAGAGAGCAAGGACACTGACAAGGAATAAAACACTAGGTGTAAAACCTAGTACTGAAATATCGAAACATACTAAAATAAGAATGATTACCAATTACAGCTCTGAGAGTGCACAACTGTTCAGTATATTGAAGAGACACTGGCACTTATTGAGCATGGATAAAGACCTTATACATCATGTGGGAGAGACACCAGGAATAACATTCAGAAAAGGACGTACAATTTCTAATTATGTCAGCCCGAGCTATCCCATTAGTACTACAGAACCTGATTGGCTGACCACCAGCAGAAATGGATTTCACAAATGTGGGAAATGTAGTTCCTGTAGATGGGCTGTTAAGAAAATCAAGTCATTTAATTATAATGATACTGGCGAATACACCATTGATCACTTTATCAATTGCGACACAACATTTGTTGTGTATGTAATTGTGTGCACCTGCAAAATGATCTATGTAGGTAGCACAATTAGAAGACTGAAAGATAGAATGGTTGAGCACTTCAGGGCACTAAAAACAGGAGATACACGCTACCCAGTAGCGTCGCATATGGTTAGAAATCATGGTGATAAAGAGAAACACACATTTAGTTACCATGGTATTGATCATGTAAAAAGAGATCCTAGAGGTGGCAATAGAACGATTCAGTTGCGACGAAGAGAAGTTATGTGGCTTATGAAACTTAAAGCGGTAGAACTAGGTTTAAATGTAGACAATGAATTTGAGTATTATCTAGGTCAGGACTGAAGTCCCTACATATAAACTGCCTGAACCTAACTCCCTGCCCACAGGTGAACTATGATGGATATGATATTTATACTAAACTGTTATTTTGACTATACTTGAATCTATCTACAATTTACTGTGAATCTAGATAACTTACATGTAAAACGCATGATCATGTCACGCGCTGCAATCCTATGATTACAGAGGTATATAAGATTTATCTGAGGTAAAGGGGCTAACGTAAATATAACCGCTAATTAGGCTCTCTTATATCCCTTTATTCAAATTTAATATTAAGTACCTTAATTCTTGTAATTAGAACTGCGGAGAATACAGACTAGGCAAAGATGGCGCCAGAAGTTGGCAAAAAAAGTATACTATTCTGTAGGGATTTACAACCCTAACTTTCATATTATGTCGAATTAATAACTCTGAATTTACCATGGTAAAGTAAATACGGTACAATTTAGGGTACAATGTGCCCAAGTTGTATGTGATACAAAACGGACTAGACAAAGATGGCGCCCACATCTCACTCGTATTCGCAGTGATATAGACCGTTCTAAGATGGCGCCCAAGTTTTACGCGATGGAAATCGGAACCGATAATTTAAATTATGGTGAGCATTACAGTTAGCATACCGCTACAGTAATAACGATGTCCGTAAATTGGGAATGAAAACAAATATAAGAAATAAAGACGTAATGAGGGATTTGACTAAGCCAAGATGGCGCCCACACTTGGTTGGCACTCTGTCTATTTAAAGCCACTACAAGATGGCGCCCGCGTAGTACGCGAGTAAAGACGGAGATGGAAGCAGCAGAAATGGTGAGTGTGATGGGCAAATTTAGAATATCTTTTGAAAAGACTAACAGGGGTATTGAGTTCCTTACCAAGGATGAATACTATTTATACTGGGATAAAGAATTCCTGGAATGGGGATGGAGGTTCGAATATTATAGCGGTACAAGTAAGCGGACCTTACATGTATGGACATTATGTAGCAGTTATTAATTTGAAGCTACTAAGCACTGCAATTATAATAAGTACGATAAATAGTCACCCCTTTACCACTATTGAACTGAATCTTAGAAATGGGTAATTACCTGTCTAATATCTGTTTACTTTAGAAGAGTAACAGAATTAAAATAGAGAAACTGACGATTCACATTATTACTATAGCAGATTGGATACTGAGAGAAACCCACGTGCTACAAGAATACCATTCCTGATACGAAGAGAAGTAATAGAGGTGAGCAATCGACTTAAGTACGAAGTGGGGGCTTTGATGACTCTGATAATGAGTAACCATATACTGTGCAACTATTACAACTATTAATATTATTACTATTGTAGCGGACGAATTAAGAAGATAAAGAGGGAAAAGGGCAACCTACCTATAATAATGAGTACTGAATAATGATACCGAGTTACAACTATTGAAGTCGAAGTGAACCTGATAAGGTGAGCTTTGGAGAATGTGGTGAAAATTTGATAATTACAATAAGCATAGGAGGTGGCTCGTGACATGAAAATTGTTGTTTGTATGTTTACAGCGTCAAAGCTAGACTGAACTGGTGGATAGATTTCATTAAGATAACTGATATTGGAACTGGTACGTTTGACTATGATAATAGATCATTTTTCTGGTTTACTTTGGTTATTACTGATTATGTTCATTCTGCACTGGGTGATTTCTGTTTTATGCTTGGCATTAGGGTCTATGTGAGATGTCTTTCCTATACTTCACTTTTACTTGGTGGTTTTCTCTTTAAATGAGAATAACGTACCCTGTATATGGAAATGACTATTTCTAAGATGTAAATATTGTAACCCTACAGCCCTGAAGAAGTCTCTTGTCCAAGACGGACTAAAGACGAAACACGTGTAGGCTGGCTGTTGTTGGAATTTATTGAAGAAGAAATAAAGACAAAGACTGAAGAAAAAGGAAAATACTATTTGTGGACTGAATTGATCTAAGAGTGCTCGGTGGTTTATTTGTAGACCCCATTGTCACATTTAATTTATTTGCAAGTACCTAGTAAAGTGATATTGCATGTACACCCACAGCCTGTAAATTAAATGCTATTAGTGTCCCTACAGCACTTTTTGAGCCACCCACTTAAGTAGACTTTTTTTAACCTGTCCCTGGTCTGCCACTGCAGCTTGTGGGTGCAATTGTAAACTGCCATTTCCACACGTCAAAATAAACCTTTTACCAAGCATAAACCAATCTGTTGAGTACATATAAGTCACCTAAAGGGTAGGCCCTCAAAAGCACATAGGGCAAGGTGCAGTTTACTTTAAAAAGTTGGACATGTAGTTTTTAATCTGACATGTCCTGGTAGTCACTATTGCAAGGCCTGCCTCTTTCATAGCATACCATTGGGTACCTTATTACATTTAATAAGTGTTAATTTTTGATTGGGAGCAGGTAGGAAAGTCATGAATGGTATCAGAGTAATTTAAAACCATCTTGAATGGTAAATTCATATTTCAATCCTCAATTTTAAAAATGCCACTTTTTAGAAAGTTGGAAACAAGAAAAAGGTCTGGACGTACATTTTGGAATAAATACATTCATAAATAACCACCTTAGATTCTCAAGTAGTTATATTGTTTTCATTACACTTGTTATTTGTTCATTTATTTGTGGAACAAACAAGATGGATATTTCTTTCATGTCTTAAAGAAGAACAATTAGTACAAACATATATCAACAACACAATGGTAACAGTACTTTGGACATATAACAAATACTTAGGAAATGGCCAAACATGACAAAACAATAGACCAGTCCTTATTTTAACATAAAGAACAATGGCGGTACAATTCAGTTATGTGTTTCACTACATACACCTGCCATAACCAGCGACGCAGTTAAACAGTTACACCAGGCCTAAATGTCCTGTTTGTACTCGGTATGGGTCGGTTGATTGGTGGTGATTATTGCTGGCTGGGTGGGGTCGACACATTTCAGAACCCTATTTGATTTCAGGGTTCTCCTCAGGACCAGGACCTGGTCATTCACATTTGAGGTGAGGGAATTCTCACGGGTGATGATGCCTTATGAACTCAAGGGGTGTGGTCCTTTTTCTCTTGTGTCCAGAAACGACCGCGGCGGTTGCTGGTGCTTCAATATGATATTCACGCTTCAAAATAATTAGATGATGACAGGGGGGACTTGTTAATGGCTTTCAAGCTGTAGCTTTGTGAATGGTTCTCATGGGGGCCTCACATGGTTCTTCTCCTCATGTACGATGTACATCCCATGTGAAGCGTATGATTTCTGGCAGAACCCGTGATGCATTGACATTTTTGTGCAGTGTAATGCCGGCGGTGGGGAACACAAGTATTTCAAGGACTTCCGCATTGTTGGCATACCAGGGAGAGACGAGGCAGCAGAGGAGGACCTCGATCGGGAACTTATAATTGAAGGAGCTGAGCCCTCATTGAAAGACTCGCGTTACCCACCACCGGCATTTCACTGCACAAAAATGTCATAAGGCTGCCTTAAGATGCTTGATAGAGGTAGGACTGTACCCGATTCTGAGTGCACTCCTGACAGAGATTGTTCCCCTTAGGTGCTGATAAGCAGGAGTTGTTTTTGATAGTTTAGTCCATTAAAATGATTATATCACATTTCATATTGCAACATTGTGCGCTATTAAATCCTTTATTGAAAAAGCATCATGAATCACAGCAGGGTCATGGTTGCAGGGCGGCGTGGCGGCTGCGCATGGTGTGCTGGGATGACAGGCATTGGATTTGTTATTTTCGGGTGGTGTTTCTCAATGTACCCGTGTCGAGTATGTGCTTTTCATTAATTATACAAGTTTAGAAACTTAGTAGAACTTAAATGTTTATCTGTTATTAAGATAAATATTCATATATATTTTTGATGACCCTATATATTGTGATCATGTGAAAGCATAAGGTAAATCATGCACTTGTGTTAATTTATTTACGTTGCCTAGACCTATTTATATCAGGCCTTCTTCCAAAGGTTCTGGGCATCGTACAAGGTCCAACAAAGTCTTTTCACTATGTTTACTCATATGTGAGCTTGGTGTTTATAGGTGATAGGGTATAATCACCACGTACGTATTGGCTTTGAGAAAGACCAGTTTGGTTGAAACGCGTCAGCCGAATAAAACTTTCTTTGGAAACCTTAAAAAAAAAAAGAACCAGCAGGGTCACAATCATAACCTTGCCAGTGGTTTGCTCCTGCCCTCTAAAATGACCATAGCTTTGAGTGTTACAGATGTGTTGGTATGTTATATATGTGAGCTACTATTATCATACTTTGGATCAAGTCATGTTGTGCATCACAGCAGTTTGATTTTATCCATCACAATGAGGACCGCATGATGTTGTGTGTTACACAACTGAGCTTTTTCCTATCACTGTGATGACCACACGACTAGGTCTGTTGCAAAATTGTGCTAGTACCTAAAGTACTGTTACCAAGAATTAACTTCTTTCCATAACAAATAGGAATATATCTCATTGTATGTAACAAATTAATTTGTGTTTATCAAGTGCAATGAGCGCTAGATGCCATGACAGATTTCAAGATCCCTTGCTTTGATACATCACATTAAGGAGCACATGATGCTATCTGTTACAACATGAGAGATTGTCTATTTATCATAGAAGGCAATTTCATATAGTTTTACATGTATGTGCATGTTTTAAATATTACAAGGAGGGCAATATCATGCAGTGCACTACAACTGCATGTTGGTTTATTTCTTCATTTGTAATTAATCGCAGAGACTTTGTGATGTGCTGGCATACAATAACAAGGCTACCATAGGATTCTTAATAGAAATAGACCAATTCCTCATTACAACTGTATTCATGTGAGATTGGTCCCATCTGGTGTCAATAAATATGATTTGTTTAAGACTTTTAGTCCATCAAACTCATAACGAGATCACAGTGCATGTTTTAACTCTCTGTGATATTACACCACACTCTGATAAAAAAAAACTCTTGCGTGTTTTTATCCATCAAAATGAGGACTACATTGTGGTATGCAATTCAGATGACCATGTGTGTAAATTGTGAGGTTTTATACATTGCAAAAAGGAGCATAGCAAAGCACATGTTACAGTTTTCTTTTGTGTTTCTAACATGTAATAGACACTGCCGCAACTTTACATGTGTATCAAGCATATGAACCTTTCTTATGGACACAGAAAACCATTTCATATTTTGTGTATCACAAGAAGGTGCTCTTTTATGCTTTACAATTACTCCTATATAAAGGTGGCTTATGCTCCTATGTGCACTTATAGGTCAAACTGAGGACCATGTTAAATTGTGTGAGACAGGGTTGTGTACCTTTATCTGCCACAATTAATATTGTGGTACCTATTACAGAGGTTGGCGTTTTTATCTATCACAATGAAGACTGTATCAAGATGTGTGTCACAATTGTGTGTTTTTATCCAACACAATGAGGACCACACTTTGGTTCATTTTAGACATGTGTGCTTCTGCTAACACAGAGTCACATCATGTTGCATTGAACACGTTCATGTTAATGTAGCTTCATTAGAAGTACTACATTAATGCGATTTAGTTTTATTGCACATTCCATTAACAGTAAGCTTCTTTAACATTATGTTGGGTATTAGTAAAGCGTTTTTATCCATCACAATGAGGACTGTATCAAGATGTGTATAACAACTGTGTGTTTTTATCCAACACAATGAGGACACATTTTGGTGCAGTTTAGACAAGTGGGTTTCTTCTATCACACAGTCACATCATGTTGAATTGAACAAGTTCATGTTAATTTAGCCATCATTAAAAGTACGACATTAATGTGAATTAGTGTTATCACATATTCCTTTAACAGAAAGCTCCTATGACATTATGCTGTGTATTAGTAATGTGTATGATCTTAAGTAACTAAAAGAATCTATATTGTATTGTATCTTGGAAATGTGTGCACTCATCCATCGCAATGAGGGCTCTATACAGGCCTGGTCCCTAGGACATGCATCATCCAGCCAATCGACCATCATAAAAAAGCACAGGTGCTAATGTGCACAGGTATACATTTACACTTGCAAAGAGATGACTAGTGAATGTGAGTAAATACTTCTGTGTGTGGGGTTAGTGATTTTTCAGAGGGCTTTGTTGTTCTGCAAAGTATTTGTGTGCCTGCAAATGTGCTACTTTGTAACTGTCCACAAACATTTCTTCAGCCCATTCCAACCCAGGGAACAATCTGAGATTCACTTCTAACACGTGCCAGATTAAATCTGTTTACAGGGTTGGAAGTGGAAGCAATCAGACAAAAAATTGGAAATTGCATAGATGAAGGGATTATTCCATAGGGGAAAATGTTTTTAAAATGTTATTACTTCTACTTGCTTCAGAATATTTCCCAAAATCTAAGCATGCAAACTTGTTCAAGGGAAAATGGAATTCTCAAAAGAAAATGAAGACTACCCCTTTAAATACATCCTCTGTAGCTGTATGCTAACTGTCCCCAAGACAACCTTTGTGAATTAAAAAGCAGCTTGCTCATGTAATCCAAAATTATAATAAATGTAGCACTTGGTGTAGTGAATTGAGTAAATGTAAATGTAAATGTATAGTATTTAAATAGCGCACTTCTACCCAGAGGCCTCGTAGCTCTGTATTCATACCGCTGTGGAACCCATCCTGGCTTTCCTGTGAAATGTCCACTCCTGGGCACCCCCAAGGTGAAGCCAGGCATCCAAGCGCTGCTGGGGCTGTTGTGGAGATTAAGCAAGCTATTGCCCAGAGTCACAGAGTGGGACCCATGATTAGACTAGGCACCAAGGCGAGAATTATCAGGTCCGGGGAAATTGAACCCTGGTCCCGGGCCAGACCTCTGCATCAGGGTCTGCCGCTCTAACCATTGAGCCACGCTTCTCCAGTAAATGATAAAGGGGTATAATGGTGTTTGTCTATATGAATCACAGCAGGGTCACAATCACAATCTTTCCAGTGGTTTGCTCATACCCTGCACAATGACCATAGCTTGGAGTGTTACAGGTGTTTTGGGGTGTTATATAAGTGAGCTACTATTATACTTTGAATCGAGTCTTGGTGTGCATCACAATTGTTTGTTTTTATCCATCACAACGAGGACCATATGATGTGTGTTATACATCTGAGCTTTTGTATATCACTGTGAGGACCACCCCACTAGGTCTGTTGCACAGTTGTGCTATTATCTAAGCTATTGTTACCAAGAATGAACTTATTTCCATGACAAATAGAATTATACTACATTGTATGTTACAAATTAATTCGGGTTTATTAAGTGCAATGATCACTAGATGCCTTGAAGTGTTACACGATTGTTTGCCTTGATACATCACATTAAGAAGCACATCATGCTGTCTGTTAGTAATATGACACAATATCTATGTATAACAATAGACAATCTCATACAGTGTTTTACAAAGATGTGCATGCTTAACCATCACCAGTGGGGCAATATCATGCAGTGCACTAAAACTGCATGTTGATTTACCTCTTCATTTGTAAATCATTGCAGAGAATTTGTGATGTGCTTGCCTAGCATCATAAGGCTGTCTTAAGATACTTCATAGAAACAGACCTGTTCCTCATTAAGACTGTATTCCAGTGAGAGACTGGTCCTCCCTGGTGTCAATAAATATGAATTGTTTAAGAACTGTAGTCCATCAAACTCATTACAGCATCACACTGCATGTTTTAACTCGGTGTGCTATTATACTGCACTCTAAAACAAAAACACAACAGTGTTTTCATCGATCAGAACGACGACTACATTGTGGTAGGCAATTCATGTGACCATGTGTATAGCATGTAAGCTTTTATGTAATGAAAAAAAGGGCACATCATGGCGCGTGTTACAGAATTGTGTTGAGATTTTTAACATATTATAAATTCTGCCACAACTTTATAAGTGTATCAATCATATGAACATCTGTTCAGGACACTAAAAACAACTTCATATTGTGTGTCACAACATTGTGTTCATTTATGCTTTGCAATTGCTCCTATATATATGGGGCTTATGCTCCTATGTGCACTTTATAGGTTAAACTGAGAATCATTTTACATTGTGTGAGACAGGTTTGTGTGCATTTGTCTGCCAGAGGAAATATGCTGCCTATTGGAGAGGTTGGTGTTTTTATCCATCACAATGAGGACCATATCAAGATGTGTGTCACAATTGTATGTTTTTATACAACACAATGAGGACCATATTTTGGGGCATTTTAGACAAGTGTGTTTCTATCACAGAGAAATATCATGTTGCATTGAGCAAGTCCATGATAATGGAGCTATCATTAAAAATACCACATTAATGTGATTTATAGTTTTCGCATATTCCTTTAACAGAAAGCTCCTTTAACAGTAAGATGCTTTAACAATATGCTGTTTAGTTGTCATGTGTATGATCTTAGGTAACTCAGAAAACTATATTGTATTTTATCTTGGAAATGAATGCATTTTTCCATCACACTGACTGCTCTATGCAGGCCTTGTCCGTAGGAAAGCAATTTATCACCATCACAACAAAACCCAAGGGCTAATGTTGTGTGCCTTTATCTGCCACAGGAAATAATATGCTGCCTATTACAGAGGTTAGTGTTTTTATCCATCACAATGAGGACCGTATCAAGATGTCTGTCACAACTGTGTGTTTTTGTCCAACACAATGAGGACACATTTTGGTGCATTTTAGACAAGTGTGCTTCTTCTATCACAGAGTAACATAATATTGTATTGAAAAAGTTCATGTTAATTTAGCCATCATTAAAAGTACCACATTAATGTGAATTAGTGTTATCACTTATTCCTTTAACAGAAAGCATGTATAACATTATGCTGTGTATTAGTAAAATGTATGAGCTTGAGTAACAAAAAAAACTATATTGTATTGTACCTTGGAAATGCATGCACTTATTCGACACAATGACGGTTCTATACAGCCTGGTCCATAGGACATGCATCATCCATCGAACGATCCATCACAAAAAAGCACAGAGGCTAATGTGAACAAGTACATATGTACTCTTGGAAAAAGATGACTATTGAATGTGAGCAAACATTTTTTGTGTGTGGATAGTGATCTTCACAGGGCTTTGTTGCTCTGTATAGTATTTGTGTGCCTCCAAATGTGTTACTTAGTAACTGTCCACAAACAATTCTTGAACCCATTCCCACCCAGGGAACAATCTGAGATTCACTTCTGACAAGTGCCGGATTCAATCTGTTTCCAGGATGGGAAGTGAAAGGAATCAGACTAAAAATTGAAGATGGCATAGGTGAAGGGATTACTTGACAGGGGAAAATGTTTTTCGATTGTTATTACTTCTACTTGCTTTGTAATATTTCCAGAAATGTAAGCATGTAAACGTGTTCAAAGGAAAATGAAATTCTCAAAAGAAAATGAAGGGTACTCCTTGAAATACATCCTCCTTCGGAAAAGCAAGCGATGCGGCTTGGAGGCAAGATGGCGGCCTAGACGCTAGGCTGACTGCAGCACTCTACTGAGCTCCGAGGATGTGATTAATTGGATCGCTCTTGTGACGGATTCTACACGGAGAACTCGTAAATTTTATAGTGTGCTCTAAGAAATGTTTACATGACTCGAGAAAGAAGGCTTGAAGAAAGGAGAGTATCGGAAAACCCCTGATTGTTTGGCTGAGTTAAACTGAGAAGAGACGCTGACATTCTGGCACGCCGACAGCTGAAAACCCTGGGCGCCATGGGAAAAGTCATTCAATGAAAGCGCCGCTTTTTTTCTACACAGAATTGTAATCGACACGTCTAAACTGGGGGTAAGATACAGTTGCAAGTTCCTGCAGCAGCACGATAATGCGATACTGTTACAACGCACTAAAAGCCTTCAAACACTTTGATATACTTGATACACTTACTCTCTGGTGGAACCCGGCTCCTTTACGCGGCGTCTCCAGGGAAACAGTGTATACACAGTCAGTAGCTCTACGGAAGCCGTGTCA
Organism: Lissotriton helveticus; assembly: GCF_964261635.1. Classification (NCBI taxonomy): domain Eukaryota; kingdom Metazoa; phylum Chordata; class Amphibia; order Caudata; family Salamandridae; genus Lissotriton; species Lissotriton helveticus. The sequence goes on along the minus strand of NC_136065.1, from coordinate 625,710,195 downwards.
GCTACAGGAATTAGCGCGGCAAAACGCCGGCACCACTGCTGGCTCCACTGTGCACGGCTCAGGTTGGCGTTTAGAGAAGCTTTTGCGGAGGAAGGCTCCGAGGGAGAAGGACATAGTGATGCCGCCAAAAAGCGCCTCAGCCGCAGCCACCAGAGCCAGGATTGCGAAAGCGGCAAGGGTGCTGCGGAAGGAGGCAGAGAGACAGCAACGAGAAGGACTGATGGATGATGAAGACCAGCTACAGGTAAAAACAGCAAAAGCTAAAAAGCAAGTAGCTGCAACTGGTTCTCCCCTGGGGTCTTCAAGGCAGGAAATTTTAGCAACTCGTAGAAGAATAAGCAGTGCTGGAGGGAGGACTGTGCTTGAGCTAATGCTTAGAAAGACCCCAAATCAGAACAATTCACAATTAGAGACTGAGCTTGAGACCGAGACTGTATCTATTCCAGTAATGAATGGGGATCAGAGTCTTTCAACTGAGGGGCAACAGAATGCTATTTCTGACCCAGAGGAGGGAACATCCAACTCCCTTATTAACCCTGAAAACCCCGAAAACATAACAATTACTGATGTTTTGAATGTGGAGACTCCCAATATGAATAACATTATAATTGATGAGGTTTCCAAAAACAACTTAATTGATGGATCTAAAGTAAAAGTGTTGAATGAGGAAAAGCAACCTGAGGCGGGCCGGGCAATGTCTTTTTCGGGTCCTGGGGGCAATATTCTAGGGGTGCAAAATGAACAGACTAATCCTGTGCCTGAAGAGTCTTTTCCTACAATAAACAATAACCAGATCGAGCCTAGCGTAATGGTAACAACCCCAGGATTAGACAAGATAATTACTACTACGGAGGAGGTACCAAGTGTTTCCGAGGCACCCCAACGTGTAGTTTCTAAACAAACTATAGCAAATAAAGATGCCGATGATTTGCTTCCAAGTATCACGTTACAATTGCCTGCACAACCGGGACAGCTGCAAGAGGGGGAAAAAGACCTCACTGAGTTCTATTCTTTTTCCGATGACACTGAAGAGGTTAGAGCTGACAATTTAGGAGATTGGTCCGAGAGCCTTGAATCGTCTGAGGATGAAGATGAATCAGAAACACATATATATTCCTCAGAAGACAGCTATGACGAGGGGAGGCAAATGGCTAATACTGTGAAAACTAAGCCTAAAGGTAATACAAGAACTGTATCAAAGAAAATAACAACAGGTCAACTTGAATATAATCAGGCTACTTCCTCAGACATGCCAGGTGATTCAGAGATAACCCCCTCTGCAGTGGAGACCATCCTCCAGGCTATAGCAGCTCACAGGGAAGAGACTGCCCAGGACAGCAAAAGATCTCGTATCGCCTTGCGTAAAATGCAGGGGGTGGTAAAGAAACTTTCTAAGACATGCACACGGATTGGGGAGCGTGTAACTGAGATGGAACAAAGGGTAATGGCAGCAGAGAAGGACTCTTCTGAAAATTGTGAGAAAATTAAACTACAGGAAACAGAACTGATGGACATCAAATGGAAGCTTGAAGCTTTCGAAAACAGGCAACGCCGTAATAATCTTCGCATCCTGGGAATACCAGAGAAAGTTGAGGGAGAAAATATACGAGCCTTCATTATTAAACTTTTCAGTGAAGCTATGCCTGAACTACAGAGCTGGAACTGGGAAGCTGAAATTCAAAGGGTACATCGTTTCCCTTTTAATCCTCCACCGAAACCAGGGTTATATCCAAGAGCTGTTCTAGTGTACTTTGGTAATTTCCTACTAAGGCAGGCGGTAGCAGAGAAAGCGAGACCAGACCGGAAGATAGCCTGTAATGGTTTTTCTTTCTTTTCGAGACCTGATTTTTGTCACGTAACCGTAGAAAGACTATGGAGGTTACGAATGCTGATTAAATCTTTTCAAGAGAAAGGTGCTCTGGCCTATCTGAACAACCCTGCTACTCTTAAGATTGTCCACCGTGGTCAGACAAAGTTTTTTCAGTCAGGAATAAAGGCAAAAGCATACTTAGATGAAATATCGTAGATAGAATTTAAATCACTTGGGTCATAATACTTTAATAACCTAAGTGAGATATGTCCTTTTCTTTATCTTCTTGACGGGTGAATTAAGTGTGCTCTTCCTTTTTGAGACAGTAACAAAGCAATGGAGCTATAATCCAGGGATGTATGGCTTAGACTGTACATAGCTTTGAGATATAATATGATATACTTGAATGTGATGCAGAATCCTTTGTAGAATCCTTTGTCTTTTTTTTTTTTCTCTTTTATGACACTTTTCTTTAAAAAATTTGTTAAGGTAGCTCAGTAGAAGTGCAGCAACTTCATCACACAGACTCTGGGTGAGTCTGGAAGCCTCAGCAAGAAGGGAGGGAGTGGAGCAGGGGAGGGCAAGAGGGAGGGACGACGAAGAGGGAGGGGGGAAGGAAAAGGAGAAAATGGGAAAAAATCAGGCATAATAGTAGGAACAGAGTTAATTTTGGAAAATATAAAGCAGGGTATGTACAGGGAATATGACTTGAGTAACATTAATCGACAAAACTACCATATGAATAATGGGTAAGCTTAATATACAAACCTGGAATATAGGAGGTTTACTGACTAGAGATAAACGTGTACAACTTGAAGAATTATTAAAGCTATACCCGGTAGACATTCTATGCCTGCAGGAAACCCATATTCCATGGAGCAAAAGAGCGCTATTAAGACTGAGGGGATATAATCTGATAGTAGCTTCATCTCAAAATACAAACATAAGGGGGGTTGCAATATTGGCTAAGAGTTGTCATGGACAAGGAATACGTTGTGCGTCAGATTCATATGGAAGATGGGCAATTGCTAAATTAGGTAGTGGAATTACGATATGCACTGTCTATGGATCTAATCAGAATGATCCTATAATTTTTGAAAAATTAGAAGCAGAATTAGCCATTTGGCAAGGTCCACTAATTTTTTGCGGCGATCTTAACATTTCTTTAATACCATCCTTGTCACCGTATGTAACTAGATTAAAATATATTGGCCGGAAACCAAAAGTGTATTGGGCTATTAGTAATTTAATTTGTAGCCTTGGGCTAACTGATATTTGGATGCAAAATAGCCCAACAGATTCTGGCTACACGTATTACTCACACCCCCATCAAAAATATGTACGGATAGATTACATTTTTACATCTAAAGATTTAACATCCTCTTCACATATAAGGAAACTTCCAAAAACACTATCAGACCATAATCCCCTATTATTATCAATTGACTATAATACTAATTATATTCAAAAAACAACATGGTCCTTTGGTAGGAAATTACTACGTAACCAAGAATATATTGATTTTATTAAAGCCTGGACTGAGGAATTTTTTAGCATGAATCGATTTAGTGCCTCAAGAAATATTGTTTGGGATATTATAAAGCCGCTCTAAGAGGGGAAACCATGAAGTACCAATCTAAAATTAGGAACGGGGAAAAACAAGAATTTGAAGTAAGAATAGTTGCGCTAGCTAAAGCCGAAGAATAACATATCAGTAAAATTAGGCAAAGACAAGATACAAGTCAGGTGATGATGCAGGTAGCTATACTAAAATCAGAACTAAACTCTAAACTAAGTCAGAAAGCTGCTGAGACATATCAATCACACAGGAAGCAAGTCTATGAAAGTGGAGAGAAAGTGGGCAGACAATTGGCACTTAGTACGCGTCAGAAAATTACAAGAAGGGACATAGTTACTATAATAGAAAACGGGCAGACCTTTACTCATGCAGCTGAAATTAATTCCCAGTTTCAGAGGTATTATCAGAAGCTATATACAGAGGATACTAAGAGGTCTGAGATAGAAACAAAAGTTTTCATAAACAATTTTCTTAGTAACACTGAAGCTACGAAAACATTGGACAATGATACAAGGGAGGATCTTGAAAAAGAAATAACAATTGCAGAAGTTAGGACCGCATTATCATTATTAGCCTCAGGCAAAGCAGCAGGTCCAGATAAGATACCGATTGAGCTATTTAGGATACTTAGCCATCAGTTACTACCGATTCTACATGATTTGTTTCTTGGAATACAATTTAATGGTGTACCTCCAATTTCTTGGGAGGAAGCTAATATAATCGTCTTTCCAAAAAAGGGAAAATCCCCAGAACTTCTCACGTCATATCGTCCTATATCCCTTATCAATTCGGACTCCAAATTATATGCAAAAATCTTAGCACTCAGGCTCAGTGGGGTCATTGAACAGCTCGCTTCCCCATGGCAACATGGTTTCATCCCTGGCAAGGGAACCACTGATCACATCCGTAGGGCAATCGCCTTATTTGACGCCACGATAGCCAGGTGGGAGCGTATGTCAATGATTCTACTGGATGCTGAGAAAGCGTTCGATCGTGTCACCTGGAAATTTCTATGGGAAGTTATGATACGTAATAATTTTGGCCCCAAATGTATTAACTCAATAAAATCAATGTATCACCGCCCCAAAGCCAAAGTTCTCGCAGCCGGACTATTTTCTGAATACATTAATATAACAAGAGGTACTAGGCAAGGCTGTCCGTGCTCGCCTCTGCTATTTGCTCTATATATCAACCCTCTTATCTTGAAACTATTAGAGAGCACTAATATTAAACCGGTTGTCAGTCATCAGTTTGAAACGAAAGTACTGGCATATGCTGACGACATTGCGATCGTCACACCCGATCCAACAGAAACTATTCATGAAATAGAGGTAATTACTTCCGAATTTGGGACTTATTCTGGGTACTCTCTCAACAAAGGAAAGACGATTATAATAAGTACACCCGACACAGTTTGTATGGATCCACGAAGAGTTGAAAAAGCTACTTACCTGGGCATTGAACTCTGTGCAAACACTAAGTTAATCTCACAAATTAATTTTGATCCATTACTGAAAAAAATTAAGAATGATTTTGAAAGGGTCAATAGCCTTCATCTATCCATTATAGGGAGAGTTAATTATGTTAAAATAAATACGCTACCCAGATGTCTCTATTTATTTAGAGCAATACCACTAGCCATTAAAAAGGAGATTTTAATATTGATTAATTCACTTATATCTAAGTTTGTGTGGCAGAATGGGAAAATTAGGAGATCTATTGAACTATTGTCTCTTCCTATTGATAAAGGCGGCCTTGCTATACCTAATATGGTATTATATTATTGGGCAGCACAACTAAAACAGTTTACACCTTTGTTTAAAGGATATAGCGAAGAGAATTCAGAGGGCCGTGTTGAAATACCGTCAATATATGAACTTATAGTCGGTCGGGAGGCAAAAGGCTTGTTATTGCGAAATACTGAGACAAGAAATTATAAAGATTTTAAAGGTGAAATTATGATTGATGCCTGGAAAATTTGAGGTAAAATTTCTAAATATAGTCAAGTTGAGAAAATTAATCGTTATACACCACTTTTTCATTCTAATCTTATTCAAGGACAGGATTCAGATGCCTTTTTAAAACAATGGGCCAAGATAGGAATTAAGACAATAGGTGATTTTCTAATAAATGACTATGACACAACTTTTCTAGATGTGAAAATTAAATATAAACTACCGAATGGGGATTTTCTGAAGTTTGCACAGATATTTGCTACACTAAAAGCTAAGGAATCACTAATCTGCTTGCATAAGTATGAAATTATGGATGTAATATTTAGAACAAACACTAGAATTGGAACCCTATATAATATTCTTTTAAGCATGAAGAATGATGATCTCGATAAAACGGAAAAAAAATGGTGTTTAAAATTGAATAATCCAAATGTGGATCTAAACCAGGTGTTAAATATGAGTCAAAAGTTATTGATGGCAAGTAATCTTAAGGCACAATTGTACAAAACTATCTTTGACCTTTACTTTACCCCTGCTAAACTATTTACTTGGGGCAAACGTGAGAATGATTTATGCCCAAGATGCACTCAAGGGCCGGCAACCCTTACCCATATGTTCTATACTTGTCCTAATTTGGCATTAGTTAAAAGTATGATAAATTCCTTTTGGGAGGAAATTTTTGGACATATAATATCAGAATCCGAAACCTTATTTCTCTTTGGCCATGACCATACCTTAAATCTGAAAAAATCTGAAGAAAGATTAGTTTTTATTGGCATGGCTGTTTTCAGGATACTTCTATCTGCGAGATGGAAAGAAGTAGAGCCTCCAAGTTTTCAGATGTGGTTAGCACGCTTTTTGGCAGCTTATAGATATGAATCTGCAATATTTAAAACAAGAGGGATAAGATCTAAATTACGAGGAGATATGCTTTGGTGTCCAATAACTGAATGGAAAAGTCGCATTGTCCCTGGTGGTGTCGGATGATTGGTGACTATAATTATAATTGACTTTAGAGTTTGTTTATATTGTTGTATAATCTTTATCTTTCTAAAATGTTATTTATGTTGATTTTTAAATCATTTCTGTGAATCTCAAACCCTGCGATTTATTTATTCATAATACTGTATTATTTGAGTTAATTCTGTATTGATGTACTATTGCAATGATATCCTACTTATTATGCCTGAATAAAAAAATTTAAAAAAACAAAAAAGAAATACATCATAAACGAAGCACTTGGTGTTGTGAATTGAGCCAATGATTAAAGGGTATGAAGCTGTTTGTCTACATGAATCGCAGCAGGGTCACAATCACAATCTTTCCAGTGGATTGCTCATACCCTGCACAATGACCATAGCTTGGAATGTTACAGGTGTTTTGGGGTGTTATATAAGTGAGCTACTATTATACTTTGAATCAAGTGTTCGTGTGCATCACAATTGTTTGTTTTTATCCATCGCAACGAGGACCGTATGATATTGTGTGTTACATATCTGAGCTTTTTCCTAGCACTGCGAGGACGACACCACTACGCCTGTTGCAGAGTTGTGCTATTTTCTAAACTACTGTTACCAAGAATGAACTTCTTTCCATCACATATAGGATTATATTACATTGTATATTACAAATTAATGTGCGTTTATTAATTACAATGTTCACTAGATGCCTTTAAGTGTTACAAGATTGTTTCCCTTGATACATCACATTACGTAGCACATCATGATGTCTGTTAGTAATATGAGACAGTAGCTATGTATAACAGAGGACAATCTCATGCACTGTTTTACAAAGATGTGCATGCTTTAACCATCACCAAGAGGGCAATATCATGCAGTGCACTAAAACTGCCTGATGGTTTACCTCTTCATTTCTAATTCATTGCAGAGAATTTGTGATGTACTTGCATACCATCATAAGGCTGCCTTAAGATACTTCATAGAAACAGACCTGTTCCTCATTAAGACTGCATTCCAGTGAGAGACTGGTCCCCTCTGGTGTCAGTAAATATGAATTGTTTATGATTAGTAGTCCGTCAAACTCATAACAGCATCACACTGCATGTTTTAACTCTGTGTGCAATTACACTGCACTCTGAAAGAAAAAAAATCACATGCATGTTTTTATGCATCAGAATGAGGACTACATCGTGGGAGGCGAATATTCATGGGACCATGTGTATAGCATGTGAGCTTTTATGTATTGCAAAAAAGGGCACATCATGACGCATGTTACAGAATTGTGTTGAGATATTGAGATTATGCTCCTATGTGCACTTTAAGGGTTAAACCGAGGACCATATTAAATTGTGTGAGACAGGTTTGAGTGCCTTTATCTGCCAGAGGAAATATGCTGCCTATTAGAGAGGTTGGTGTTTTTATCCATCACAATGAGGACCTTATCAAGATGTGTGTCACAATTGTATGTTTTTGTCCAATGCAATGAGGACCATATTTTGGGGCATTTTAGGGATGTGTGCTTCTATCACAGAGAAATATCATGTTGCATTGAGAAAGTTCATGATAATGTAGCTATCATTAAAAATACCACATTAATGTGATTTATAGTTTTTGCATATTCCTTTAACAGAAAGATGCTTTAACAATATGCTGTTTAGTTGTCATGTGTATGATCTTAGGTAACTCAGAAAACTATATTGTATTTTATCTTGGAAATGAATGCATTTTTCCATCACACTGACTGCTCTATGCAGGCCTGGTCCATAGGACATGAATTTATCACCATCACAAAAAATCCCAAGGGCTAATGTTGTGTGCCTTTATCTGCCACAGGAAATAATATGCTGCCTATTACAGAGGTTAGTGTTTTTATCCATCACAATGAGGACCGTATCAAGATGTGTGTCACAACTGTGTGTTTTTATGCAACACAATGAGGACACATTTTGGTGCATATTAGACAAGTGTGCTTCTTCTATCACAGAGTAACATAATATTGTATTGAAACAGTTCATGTTAATTTAGCCATCATTAAAAGTACCACATAAATGTGAATTAGTGTTATCACTTGTTCCTTTAACAGAAAGCATGTATAACATTATGCTGTGTATTAGTAAAATGTATGAGCTTGAGTAACAAAAAAAACTATATTGTATTGTACCTTGGAAATGCATGCACTTATACGTCACAATGACGGTTCTATACAGCCTGGTCCATAGAACATGCATCATCCATCGAACGATCCATCACAAAAAAGCACAGAGGCTAATGTGAACAAGTACATATGTACTCTTGGAAAAAGATGACTATTGAATGTGAGCAAACATTTTTTGTGTGTGGATAGTGATCTTCACAGGGCTTTGTTGCTCTGTATAGTATTTGTGTGCCTCCATATGTGTTACTTAGTAACTGTCCACAAACAATTCTTGAACCCATTCCCACCCAGGGAACAATCTGAGATTCACTTCTGACAAGTGCCGGATTAAATCTGTTTCCAGGATGGGAAGTGAAAGGAATCAGACTAAAAATTGAAGATGGCATAGGTGAAGGGATTACTTGACAGGGGAAAATGTTTTTCAAATGTTATTACTTCTACTTGCTTTGTAATATTTCCAGAAATGTAAGCATGTAAACGTGTTCAAAGGAAAATGGAATTCTCAAAAGAAAATGAAGGGTACTCCTTGAAATACATCCTCCTTAGCTATAAGCTAACAGTCCACAAGACAACCTTTGTGAATTAAAAAGCAGCTTGCTCTGTATCCCAAAATGATGATAATAAACGAAGCACTTGGTGTTGTGAATTGAGCCAATGATTAAAGGGTATGACGCTGTTTGTCTACATGAATCGCAGCAGGGTCACAATCACAATCTTTCCAGTGGATTGCTCATACCCTGCACAATGACCATAGCTTGGAATGTTACAGGTGTTTTGGGGTGTTATATAAGTGAGCTACTATTATACTTTGAATCAAGTGTTCGTGTGCATCACAATTGTTTGTTTTTATCCATCGCAACGAGGACCGTATGATATTGTGTGTTACATATCTGAGCTTTTTTCTAGCACTGCGAGGACGACACCACTACGCCTGTTGCAGAGTTGTGCTATTTTCTAAACTACTGTTACCAAGAATGAACTTCTTTCCATCACATATAGGATCATATTACATTGTATATTACAAATTAATGTGCGTTTATTAAGTACAATGTTCACTAGATGCCTTTAAGTGTTACAAGATTGTTTCCCTTGATACATCACATTACGTAGCACATCATGATATCTGTTAGTAATATGAGACAGTAGCTATGTATAACAGAGGACAATCTCATGCACTGTTTTACAAAGATGTGCATGCTTTAACCATCACCAAGAGGGCAATATCATGCAGTGCACTAAAACTGCCTGATAGTTTACCTCTTCATTTCTAATTCATTGCAGAGAATTTGTGATGTACTTGCATACCATCATAAGGCTGCCTTAAGATACTTCATAGAAACAGACCTGTTCCTCATTAAGACTGCATTCCAGTGAGAGACTGGTCCCCTCTGGTGTCAGTAAATATGAATTGTTTATGATTAGTAGTCCGTCAAACTCATAACAGCATCACACTGCATGTTTTAACTCTGTGTGCAATTACACTGCACTCTGAAAGAAAAAAAATCACATGCATGTTTTTATGCATCAGAATGAGGACTACATCGTGGGAGGCGAATATTCATGGGACCATGTGTATAGCATGTGAGCTTTTATGTATTGCAAAAAAGGGCACATCATGACGCATGTTACAGAATTGTGTTGAGATATTGAGATTATGCTCCTATGTGCACTTTAAGCGTTAAACCGAGGACCATATTAAATTGTGTGAGACAGGTTTGAGTGCCTTTATCTGCCAGAGGAAATATGCTGCCTATTAGAGAGGTTGGCGTTTTTATCCATCACAATGAGGACCTTATCAAGATGTGTGTCACAATTGTATGTTTTTATCCAATGAAATGAGGACCATATTTTGGGGCATTTTAGGCATGTGTGCTTCTATCACAGAGAAATATCATGTTGCATTGAGCAAGTTCATGATAATGTAGCTATCATTAAAAATACCACATTAATGTGATTTATAGTTTTTGCATATTCCTTTAACAGAAAGATGCTTTAACAATATGCTGTTTAGTTGTCATGTGTATGATGTTAGGTAACTCAGAAAACTATATTGTATTTTATCTTGGAAATGAATGCATTTTTCCATCACACTGACTGCTCTATGCAGGCCTGGTCCATAGGACATGAATTTATCACCATCACAAAAAATCCCAAGGGCTAATGTTGTGTGCCTTTATCTGCCACAGGAAATAATATGCCGCCTATTACAGAGGTTAGTGTTTTTATCCATCACAATGAGGACCGTATCAAGATGTGTGTCACAACTGTGTGTTTTTATCCAACACAATGAGGACACATTTTGGTGCATATTAGACAAGTGTGCTTCTTCTATCACAGAGTAACATAATATTGTATTGAAACAGTTCATGTTAATTTAGCCATCATTAAAAGTACCACATAAATGTGAATTAGTGTTATCACTTATTCCTTTAACAGAAAGCATGTATAACATTATGCTGTGTATTAGTAAAATGTATGAGCTTGAGTAACAAAAAAAACTATATTGTATTGTACCTTGGAAATGCATGCACTTATACGTCACAATGACGGTTCTATACAGCCTGGTCCATAGAACATGCATCATCCATCGAACGATCCATCACAAAAAAGCACAGAGGCTAATGTGAACAAGTATATATGTACACTTGGAAAAAGATGACTATTGAATGTGAGCAAACATTTTTGTGTGTGTGGATAGTGATCTTCACAGGGCTTTGTTGCTCTGCAAACTATTTGTGTGCCTCCAAATGTGTTACTTTGTAACTGTCCCCAAACAATTCTTCAGCCCATTCCCACCCAGGGAACAATCTGAGATTCACTTCAAACAAGTGCCGGATTAAATCTGTTTCATGGATGGAAAGTGAAAGGAATCAGACTAAAAATTGGAAATGGCATAGCTGAAGGGATTACGTGACAGGGGAAAATGTTTTTCAAATGTTATTACTTCTACTTGCTTTGTAATATTTTCAGAAATGTAAGCATGTAAACTTGTTCAAGGGAAAATGGAATTCTCAAAAGAAAATGAAGACTACTCCTTGAAATACATCCTCTGTAGCTATAAGCTAATAGTCCACAAGTCAACCTTTGTGAATTAAAAAGCAGCTTGCTCTGTAATCCAAAATGATGATACTAAACAAAGCACTTGGGGCCATATGTAGGTATAGAAATACCGGTCGGTAACGGCCGATTTCGGCCGTTACCGACCGGTATTTGGCTTTTGAGATGTAGGTGGGTCTGAATTTACAGAATCGGTATATTTACCGATTCGGTAAATTTACCACTTCGGTATTTTACCAAATCGGTAAATATACCGATTCTGTAAATTCATATGTAGGTGACACTCCAAAGAGTGCCACAGGCCCTTCAGAGTCGGTATTTTACCACCCTATCCTATTGGGTGGTAAAATACCGAATTCAGGTGTGCATGCACATCTGTGCATGCACACCTGTGCAATGTGACACACAGACATGCCCTTAGGGCATGTATGTGTGCCACATGTCACACATGCCTGTATTTGGGGTGCTAGAGGGTGTCAAAGTGACACCCCCTGCACCCTTGCAAGATTCGGTATTTACCGATTCTGTAAATACCGATTCGGTATTTCACATTGATTCCTATGGGCTTCAAGGCCCATAGGAATCAATGTGAAATACCGATTCGGTATTTACAGAATCGGTAAATACAGACTCTTACAGAATCGGTAATTTTTTACCTACATCTGCCTTCTTCCAATTTACCGTCTCTTAAATACCGATTCGGTATGAGTCGGTATTTAAGAGTCGTTAAATCGGAATTACCTACATCTGGCCCAAGGTGTTGTGAATTGAGCCAATGATGAAGGGGTATAAAGGTGTTTATCTACATGAATCACAGCAGGGTCACAATCACAATCTTTCCAGTGCTTTGCTCATACCCTGCACAATAACCATAGCTTGGAATGTTACAGGTGTTTTAGGGTGTTATATAAGTGAGCTACTATTTTACTTTGAATCAAGTCTTGGTGTGCATCACAATTGTTTGTTTTTATAGATCGCAACGAGGACCGTATGATATTGTGTGTTACATATCTGAGCTTTTTCCTAGCACTGTGAGGACGACACCACTAGGCCTGTTGCAGAGATGTGCTATTATCTAAACTACTGTTACCAAGAATGAACTTCTTTCCATCACATATAGGATTTTATTACATTGTATATTACAATTTATTGTGGGTTTATTAAGTACAATGATCACTAGATACCTTGAAGTTACAAGATTGTTTGCCTTGATACATCACATTAAGTAGCACATCATGCTGTCTGTTAGCAATATGAGACAGTATCTATGTATAACAGAGGACAATCTCATGCACTGTTTTACAAAGATGTGCCTGCTTTAACCATCACCAAGAGGGCAATATCATTCAGTGTACTAAAACTGCCTGATGGTTTACCTCTTCATTTGTAATTCATTGCAGAGAATTTGTGATGTGCTTGCATACCATCATAAGGCTGCCTTAAGATACTTCATAGAAACAGACCTGTTCCTCATTAAGACCGCATTCCAGTGAGAGACTGGTCCCCTCTGGTGTCAGTAAATATGAATTGATTAGGAATTGTAGTACATCAAACTCATTACAGCATCACACTGCATGTTTTAACTCTGTGTGCTATTATACTGCACTCTGAAAGAAAAAAATCACATGCATGTTTTTATCCATCAGAATGAGGACTACATCGTGGTAGGCGAATATTCATGTGACCATGTGTATAGCATGTGAGCTTTTATGTATTGCAAAAAAGGGCACATTTTTATTTTATTTTATTTTTAGAGTTTTCTATAGTGCGGAGCAGACCCAGCGAAGGTTATCAGAGCGCTTTACAATGGGGGCACAATACGAAATAGGACAGATTGCAAAACGAATAGCATACATAAGATCGACTTATTTTACAAAGTTCGTAATGTCGCAGGCTTAACAGTATTTCTAGCAACGAGTCGAGAGCAGCGAAGGTGTCTTTCGAGGGAAAGAGGGGGCAACTATACGGAGTACATCTGGAAAAGGTCCATGTGATAGTTTATGGGAGGAATTGAACACATAAGGAATGATTTTGCTTCTTTTTTTAACAGAAAAGTAGAGGAGATTTTTCTGATGTGGGGAGGAAGCGAGTACCATATTCTTGATGCTGCTCCGGAGAATGCTCTGTCAGGGTTTTTTTTCTTTCTGAAGCATGAGGGTTTAAGGAGTAGATTGTTAGCACTCCTAGAACGTCTGAATCCTCCAGATAAGGTCAGTTTTTACGATAGGTACGGGGGAGTATTGTGGTGAAGTGCTTTGTGAGTGATGCATCCCATTTTTAGGTGGATTCTAGCTTCAAAGGGAAGCCAGTTGAGTGTTTTCAGGTGTGGTGATATGTGGTAAAATTTTCTGGATCCTGTTAGGAGTCTAGCTGCGGCGTTGATACAGGCTTTTAATGGGGCGGTTGAGATTTTGGGAAGTCCCACGAGGGTGGTGCATCCGTACTCCAGCCTTGATATGACTAAGGACTAAACAGCAGTTTTGAGGTCCGGGTTCTCGATGAAAGGTTTCATTTTCCTGAGATAGTTGAGGTGAAAGCTTGCGTTTTTAGCTAACAGGTTGATGTGTGCTTGCATTTTAAGGTTCTTATCAAGTGTAATTCCAAGTGATTTGGTGGAGTCGACCAGAGTTGGCATGCAGTTAAGTGCAGTGATCAACTTGAACGATTCCTTTTTCTCCTGGGAATTATTAGGGGGGAGATTAGAAGAAATTCTGTTTTTTGTGAGTTTAGCTTGAGGAAGTTGGTTGTTAGCCAGTGGACGGTCTTTTTGAGTGCCATGTTCATTGATATTATGTCTTCAATGGAGGAGATCTTGATGTAGAGTTGAGTGTCATCCGCGTACATGTGGTAGGCTATGTTTGCCTGCTGTAGTAGTTTGGTTAGCGGTTCGACATATAGGTTGAATAGGGTGGGGGATAGGGTAGAGCCTTGTGGTACACCCAGAGGGTTCGGTGAGGAGCACGATAGATTTTAGTTCACCATGAAAGATTGCGTTCTGTTTTCCAGAAAGGATTTGAACCATTGAAGGACTGAGCCTATTTTCCAGTCTTTTTAGATTTTTTTCGTCGTCCACTATTTGTAAAATGGCTGTTTCTGTGCTATGGCCGGGTCTGAAACCCGATTGGTGGGTGTTCAGAAGGTTGAAGTCCGTGATGTGTTGGTTCAGTTGTTGTTGAACACATTTTTCCAGGACCTTGGCTAGCATGGGGATGTTGGTTATGGGCCGAATTTGTTTGGGGTCGGAAGAGTTAGCTGTTGGTTTCTTTAGTATAGGGGTGACGTGGCCTGTTTTTAGGCAGTCCTGTATGTGCCCTTGCACTAGCGAGGCATTGATTATTTTGGTCCAGAGAGGGGAGATGACTTGGTAGATGTGGGGAAGGCAACTTGAGGGGACTGGGTCATTGAAATGGTTGTTGAGTTTGGTGGTTGCTAATGTTTTGGTGATGTCATTAGGATCGTAGAGTTTGAAAGTGGAGCAGTGAAGGGTGGAACTGAGGACCATATTAAATTGAGTGAGACAGGTTTGAGTGCCTTCATCTGCCAGAGGAAATATGCTGCCTATTATAATTGAGCTACTATTATACTTTGAATCAAGTCTTGGTGTGCATCACAATTGTTTGTTTTTATCCATCGCAACGAGGACCGTATGATATTGTGTGTTACATATCTGAGCTTTTTCCTAGCACTGCGAGGACGATACCACTAGGCCTGTTGCAGAGTTGTGCTATTATCTAAACTACTGTTACCAAGAATGAACTTCTTTCCATCACATATAGGATTATATTACATTGTATATTACAATTTAATGTGGTTTATTAAGTACAATGATCACTAGATGCCTTGAAGTGTTACAAGATTGTTTGCCTTGATACATCACATTAAGTAGCACATCATGCTGTCTGTTAGTAATATGAGACAGTATCTATGTATAACAGAGGACAATCTCATGCACTGTTTTACAAAGATGCATGCTTTAACCATCACCAAGAGGGCAATATCATTCAGTGCACTAAAACTGCCTGATGGTTTACCTCTTCATTTGTAATTCATTGACGAGAATTTGTGATGTGCTTGCATACCATCATAAGGCTGCCTTAAGATACTTCATAGAAACAGACCTGTTCCTCATTAAGACTGCATTCCAGTGAGAGACTGGTTCCCTATGTTGTCGGTAAATATGAATTGTTTATGAATTGTAGTCCATCAAACTCATTACAGCATCACACTGCATGTTTTAACTCTGTGTGATATTACACTGCACTCTGAAAGAAAAAAATCAAGTGCATGTTTTTATCCATCAGAATGAGGACTACATCATGGTAGGTGAATATTCATGTGACCATGTGTATAGCATGTGAGCTTTTATGTATTGCAGTAAAAGGGCACATCATGGCGCATGTTACAGAATTGTGTTGAGATTTTGAGATTATGCTCCTATGTTCACTTTTTCTTTTTGTTTTTTAAACTTTATTTCCAATTTTGTAAAATACAAAAGACAAAACCCCCCACCCCCCACGCAGGCATCATTAAAAACAGTTGTATACGGATCGCCTGACTCATTATGGCACATCACGGAATAGGACAACATCTGAAAACAAGGAAGTACATGTAGCATATTAAGCAGCATATTACGAGACTCGTGAGGAATACAGGCCAGGTCTCATGTCATGCACCCCGCAGGCAACTCCTCAGTGGTATTCACCCCCATCTCCCTCAGCCTATGTTCACTTTAAGGGTTAAACTGAGGACCATATTAAATTGTGTGAGACAGGTTTGAGTGCCTTTGTCTGCCAGAGGAAATATGCTGCCTATTACTATGGTTGTTTTTTTTCTCCATCACAAGGAGGACCATATCAAGTTTTGTGTCACAATTGTGTGTTTTTATCCAACACAATGAGGACCACATTTTAGTGTATTTTAGGCTTGTGTGCTTCTTCTATCACAGAGTCATACCATGTTGCATTGATCAAGTTCATGTTCATGTAGCTATCATTAAAACACTACATTAATGTGATTTAGTGTTATTGCATATTCCTTTAACAGAAAGCTCCTTTAACAGTAAGCTGCTTTAACATTATGCTGTGTTTTTGTAGGGTGCATCATCTTGGGTAGCTCAAAAAAAACTACATTGTATTTTATCTTGGAAATGTGTGTACTTATCCACTTATCCATCACAATTATGGCTCTATACAGACCTGTTACATAGGACATGAATTTATCTCCATCACAAAAAGGCCCTAGGGCTAATGTTGTGTGCCTTTATCTGACACAGGAACTATTATGGAGCCTATTACAGAGGTAAGTGCTTTTATTCATCACAATGAGGACCGTATCAAGATGTGTGTCACAATTGTGTCTTTTATCAAACGCAGTGAGGACCACATTTTGGGCCATTCTAGACATGTGTGCTGCTTCTATCGCAGTAATATCATGTTGTACTGAACAGGTTCATGTTATTTTAGACATCGTAAAAAGTACCACATTAATGTGATTTAGTATTATCACTTATTACTTTAACAGAAAGCTCCTATAACATAATGCTGTATATTACCAATGTGTATGATCTTATGGATCTTATGGAACTAAATAAAATTACATTGTATTGTATCATAGAAATGTGGACACTTATCCATCACAATGACGGCTATATATAGGCCTGGTCAATAGAAAAGCATTTATCTCCAGTACTGAATAGCCCAAGGGCTAATATGCACAAATATACATGTACAATTTGAAAAAGACGACTATTGTATGTGAGTAAATATTTGTGTGTGTGTGGATAGTGATCTTCATGGGCTTTAGTGCTCTGCAAAGTACTTGTGTGCCTGCAAATGTGTTACTTTGTAACTGTTCACAAACATTTCTTCAGCCCATTCCCACCCAGGGAACAATCTGAGATTCACTTCTAATAAGTGCCGGAATAATGGGGTTTCAGAGTGGGAAGCGGAAGGAATCAGAATAAAAATTGGAGATGGCATAGATGTAGGGATCACTCAACAGGCAAATATGCAGATTGGAAATATGTAACTACTTCTACTTGATTCTGAATAGTTCACATTTTTTTTACATTTATGCTTATTCAAGGAAAAATTATGTTCTCAAAAGAAAATGAGAAATAATGAAATACTGCTACTGCAGAAGCATATTAAGAATAATCAAGAGAACCTTTGCAAATTAAAAAAACAGCATGCTCGTGTAATCCAAGCACACTAATAATCAATGACAATAAATATAGCACTTTGTATTGTGAATTGAAGAGGATCTAGAAGCCTTAAGGTATGTTGCTATTTGTATCACATCAGGGTCACAATCCCAATCATGCCAGTAGATTGCTCATATCCTGCATAATGACCTTAGTTTTGAGTGTTACAGGTTTTTTTGTGTTATATAAGTGTGCTACTATTATTTTACTTGGGATCACATTGTAGTGTGTGTCACGAATGGTTTTTGCTATTCATCACAACGAGGACCGTGTAATGTTGTGTATTACATATCTTAGCTTTTTCCCATCACAGCAATGACCATGCCACTGGGTCTGTTGCAAAGTTGTGCTATTATCTAAACTACTGTTGCCAAGAATAAACTTCTTTCAATCACAAATAGGATTATATTACATTATATTTTTGTCACCGGGTCGTCAAGGAAGGGGTTAAGCCCCGGTAGGAATCAACGTGCGACTTGGTTCTTTTATCCCCTTTATTAGGTATGGTTTGAATATGTTTTTATTTTTCACGTCCTAGTGCATCTGTTTACACAGCTAGTAGAGGTTAGGTATGAATACTGCTTCTGTTCTTCCTCTTATGAGGCCACCAGGTCAGTCATGGACTTGTATGTCCCTCGGTAAGAAAATAAGAAAACCACCGGTGAACGTCGGGACATCGACAATATGTAGAAGTGTAGAGGGCCAGTGCAGGGACTATCACCACACTCAAAGAAGCCACCACCACCAAGTGTAGTCCGGTTAACCCATCGGTTTAGCAGAGGTGTGCCCTCTACTTACTTTGCTGCCTTCCAGCCCAGTGCCCGTGAGCAGCCCGCAGCCGGACTGTATCTTGTTCAGTCACATTCCTCCTAGAGCGTGGCAGAGCGAAGCGTGAAACGGTTGGCCTCCTGGCGACTCCTCCTCTGCAGGGGTTACCTCCCCACTTGTTGCAGGCGATGAGGTCCCATTTCTCCTCCAAGCGCTCTGGTTCACCTGGCTCTCTCCGCGTTCTTCAGGTCTCACTTCTTCCTCAGCATCCGTTCCAACATCCATTTTCGCTTTCATCAGCGGGGCTCTCTCTTCCCATTGGTAAGGGGCAGAGACGTCATCCGGACTTGCTGACCGCCTTCTTCTTGGGTGTCAGAGTCTTGTTCCTTAAAGGGACAGACCGGAGAAAAAGCCTGCACACAGAGGAAGAGTGCCTCATTCACCCTAGTCACCGGGGAGTATGGAATCTCCTCCAATAAGTCATCCTCGACCCTGTGACACAGCTACAAATTCATTTGAGTTCATCATGTGCATCAAGCACTAGATGTCTTAAGATACCTAATAGAAACAAACCTGTTCCTCATTGCATGTGCATTCCTGTGAGAGACTGGTCCCCTCTGTTGTCAATGAATATGAATTACATCACAGTGCGTGTTTTAACTCTGCGCTATAACACCTCACTCTGAAAACAACATCTCACACATATTTTCATCCATCACAATGAAGACTGCATCGTGTTATGCAATTCATGTGACCATGTGTATAGCATGTGAGCTTTTATCCATTGCAAAAAGGAGCACATCATGACGCATGTTACAGTTTTGTGTTGATATTTTAAACGTGTAATACACACTGCCACGACTTTATATGTTTTAAGCATATGAACGTTTGTTCTGGACACTGAAAACCATTTCATACTGTGTGTCACAAGATTGTGCTCTTTGGTGCTTTACAATAGCTCCTATTTAAATGTGACCTATGGTCAGATAGGCAGTGGTGTAACTAAGAACCATATTAAATTCTGTACAACAGGTTTGTGTGCCTTTATCTATCACAAGAAATATTATGCTGCCTATTACAGAGATTGGTGTTTTTCCCATCACAATGAGGATTGTATAAAGATGTGTGTCACAATTGTGTGTTTTTATCCAACACAATGAGGACCACATTTTGGTGCATTTTGGACATGTGTGCTTCTTCTATCACAGAGTCACATCAATCAATCAATCAATCAATCATTTGTAATGCGTACTACATACCTGTGAGGGTCTGAAGGCGCTGGGGGGGCGCTACTGATCGAACAGCCAGGTCTTAAGTACCCTCCTGAAGGTCAGCAGGTCTTGGGTCTGTCGTAGGTTCGGTGGGAGGGTATTCCATGTCTTGGCGGCGAGGTGGGAGAAGGATCTCTCACCGGTGGTTGTTCTTTGGATGCGCGGGATGATGGCGAGTGAGAGGTCGGCTGATCGGAGCTGGTGGTTAAGGTAGTAGAAGGAGAGCCGTCTGTTGAGGTAGGCTGGGCCGGTCTTGTGGAGTGCCTTGTGTGCGTGGATGAGGAGCTTGAAGGATATCCTCTTGTTGACGGGGAGCCAGTGCAGGTTTCTCAGGTGGGGAGTAATGTGACCGTTGCGTGGTACGTCAAGGATCAGTTGTGCCGAGGCATTTTGGATACGTTGTAGTCGTTTGATGAGCTTGGTCGGGGCTCCCATGTAGAGGGCGTTTCCGTAATCGAGTCTGCTGCTGACGAGGGCCTGGGTGACTGTCTTTCTTGCATCTGTCGGGATCCATCCGTAGATCTTGCGGAGCATGCAGAGGGTGTTGAAGCAGGAGGAGGAGCCGGCGTTGACTTGGTGGATGATTCCCAGCTTGCGTGCGTGGTCCGTGGGTGTCGGAGCTGCCCCCAGTGCCGTCAACCACCAGGAGTCGTCCCAGCTGAAGGGTTGGAGCTGAGGATGAGGACCTCCGTCTTGTCCGAGTTCAGCTTCAGACGGCTGGTCTTCATCCAGTCGGCGACGGCCTTCATTCCTTCGTGGAGGTTGGCTTTGGCGGTGATGGGGTCCTTGGTGGGGGAGAGTATCAGCTGAGTGTCATCGGCATAGGAGATTATGTTGAGGTCGTGCTGTCGGGCTACGTGTGCGAGCGGAACCATGTAAATGTTGAACAGCGTCGGGCTGAGGGAGGATCCCTGGGGTACACCGCAGATGATCTCGGAGGCTTTGGAATGGAATGGGGGGAGGCGGACGCTCTGGGTTCTGCAGGAGAGGAAGGAGGTGATCCAATCCAGAGCCTTGTCTCGGATCCCTGCGGCGTGGATGCGTGCGCGTAGTGTGCGATGGCAGACGGTGTCGAAGGCGGCAGAAAGGTCTAGGAGGATGAGTGCTGTGGTCTCGCCATTGTCCAGCAGGGTCCTGATGTCGTCGGTGGCGGCGATGAGGGCAGTCTCTGTGCTGTGGTTGCTGCGGAACCCTCACTGGGAAGGGTCCGGATTCTGTTTTCTTCGAGGTATCGGGTTAGCTGCCTGTTGACGGCTTTCTCAATGACCTTGGCTGGGAAGGGGAGCAGAGAGATGGGCCGGAAGTTCTTGAGGTCTCTTGGGTCTGCCTTAGGTTTTTAGGTCTCGCCTGCCAATGCGCTTGCGCATTGCTGGCGAGAATTATAGTAAGTGGAAAAGAAAAGTCTACCAAAACGGCTGCGGATCCCATACAGTTCATGTGAGACAGGCGCGTGCACGTCAGCCACATAACACACCACCATTTGTCTGTGCCTCGGCATCAGACATCAAAGGCTGCCGCTCCCCCTCCCCCCCTCGTGCACATCGCGCACCACCATTTGTCTGTGCCTAGGCATCAGACTTCAGAGCATCAGAGCTTGTTATCTCATTCCCTTCCGCACATACTCTTAAATACGTTTCCACTTAAATCTTTGCCTACCCATATCAATTCAGCTCTTTAAGGCTCTCAACATCTGTCACAAGGCTTCCTCCTACACTCACCATTAGGAATCACTACCTTCCTTTTATTTATTTATTTTATGCGTTTTTATATAGCGCGGACCCATTTGCTGCCATTAGTCAATGCCCTCCTCCTCCCCTTCACCTCTTAACTCGCCAGCCACTGGGAGTTGGGATGGGAACAGCGTGACAGCGCTTCTCTTTGTCGGCAAAGCCAACCGTTTACCTTTAATGTGCTATTATTGCATGCACTCATTATTTCTGCATGTTTGTCTGTATATGCACTAGGACACGTAATGCCATACCTGCTTTTTTCTTATTAATAAGGCGGACGAAAGGTACGGACCGTGCAAATCAGCTCATACGAACGTAAAGTGTTTAAAACAAGCGCAAACAGCTTGAAAGGGACGAGCAGCATCCCTATTCATGCAGTAGTTACAAGCAGTGCAAATCTACTCGTATGCACATAACATGGAAAGCATCCAGCGTAACTCGCTTCAAATGATGGAGCAGGGAAGCCCAATGGCTCAAAATCTAGCTCAGCGCGTTAAGAGCTCACTACTGAAATCAGTGTGCAACCTGCACGTCTTGGGTTCATATGTATCCTCCCTACTCTTGCTCTGCCTTTCATCTCCCTCAAGCCTATAAAAGAAGTACCATTATTTTGGACAACAGTGACCGCTACTACTAGTAGTGTTATGAGAGCAAGCACTACACGTATTATTATTATTAATGATTAGGTGTGCAAACTGAACACGGGACGTATTACACACTTGTCAGTTTTCCTTATCTTGATTTAAATATAAATTGACGCCAGTGATACGTGCTATTTTTATCACTTTTATAAGGATGTCTGCTTCAATCCTTTGAATACCCCGCCCCCCCCCCCATGACCCACTGTTAGCAAACTTCTTAGTGTGTCATTGACCCCCAGGACCCAATGTTAGCACCCTTCTTAGTGTCACATTGACCCACAGTATGAGATTTTTTCCCTTGTGTCTGCTCCATAACCTTTGAATGCCCCCCCATCCCCTGACTCACTGTTATCACCCTTTTTAGTGTCAAATTGACACCCAGGGGCACAGCTCTCTACACCCCTCTCTCTACACCCCTCTGTCTACACCCTCTCTCTTTACACCCCTCTCTCTCTCTACACCCCCCTCTCTCTCTCTCTACACCCCTCTCTCTCTCTACACCCTCTCTCTCTACACCCCTCTCTCTCTACACCCCTCTCTCTCTCTACACCCCTCTCTCTCTACACCCCCTCTCTCTGCTCGCCTCTCTCTGCCCCCTCTCTCTACACCCCTTTCTCTCTACACCCCTTTCTCTCTACACCCCTTTCTCTCTTCCCCCCTCCCTCTCTACACCCCTCTCTCTCTACACCCCCCTATCTCTACACCACTCTCTCTCTATACCCTCTTTCTACACCCCTCTCTCTCTACACCCCTCTCTCTACACCCCCTCTCTACACCCCTCTCTCTCTGCACCCCTCTCTCTACACCCCTCTCTCTACACCCCTTTCTCTACAGCCCTCTCTCTGCACCACACTCTCTCTGCACCACACTCTCTCGGCACCCACTCTCTCTGCACCCCACTCTCTCTGCACCCTACTCTCTCTGCACCCCACTCTCTCTACAGCCCTCTCTCTATACCCCTCTCTCTCTACACCCCTCTCTCTCTCTACACCCCTATCTCTACACCCCTCTCTATCTCTACACCTCTCTCTCTACACACCCCTCTCTCTATCAACCTCACTCTATCTATCTATCTATCTATCTATCTATCTATCTATCTATCTGCCTCACTCTATCGCCCTCACTCTATCTATCTATCTATCTCTCTCTCTCACTCTATCGCCCTCACTCTATCTATCACCCTCACTCTATCTATCACCCTCACTCTATCTATTGCCCTCACTATCGATCTGTTGCCCTCACTCTATCTGTCTATCGCCTTCACTCTATCTATCTTTCGCCCTCACTCTATCTATCTATCTATCGCACTCACTCTATCTATCTATCGCCCTCACTCTATATATCGCCCTCACTCTATCTATCTATCTATCTATCTATCTATCTATCGCCCTCACTCTATCTATCTATTTATCACCCTCACTCTCTCTATCGCCCTCACTCTATCTATCGCCCTCTATCTATCTATCACCCTCACTCTATCTATCTATCGACCTCACTCTATCTATCAATCTCACTCTATCCATTGTCCAGTTCGCGCAATATAAAACTTTATAAATAAAATATCTATCTATCGCCCTCCCTCACTCTATCTATCGCCCTCCCTCTATCTATCGCCCTCCCTCTATCTATCTATCTATCTATCTATCTATCTATCGCCCTCCCACTATCACCCTCCCTGCTTCTATCTATTGCCCTCCCTCCCTTTATCTATTGCCCTCCCTCTATCTATCTATCGCACTCACTCTATCTATCGCATCACCACCGCATCACTCAGCACCCCCCTGATGCATCATCACTCAGGGATACCGCAACATCACTATGCGCTAACACAGCATCAATCTGTGCAACCATTCAACAACAACTGGTTCAAATATGTTCTCTCCATGTTTCAAGCTTTATTACAAATGTTACAAATGTCACAAACATATTCTTCACAAGTTATTTACACAAGTTTAAGCTATTGCCATTATAAATTACAATAACTTTTATTTAAGTATTAATTATTTTAAAAAAAAATGCCTTTGTTATTTGTAATTTCAATACATCTAAGTCACGTAAATACAGCACATATTGCATTACAAATGCTATAGGTGTCACATTTGCGAAAGCTAAAACTATTGGCATTGTAAATGACAAAGCTATTAATTTAGCTATTTTCAAAACCAACACATAAATACAAAATTTGTCATTTACAATACCAATAGCTCAAACTTTCCTAATGCGAGACCTATTGCATTGCAAATGCTTGTTTGATTAGGTCGTTGTTCTCGGCGTGCTTCCAGATCTCTGGGAAGGTAGCGGTCTCGAGGGAGAGATTGATGACGTTGCGCAGGTGGGGTGCGATGAAGCTGCTTGCTCTGTTGAAGGCGTGATGCGGGAATGGGTCTAACGGAGAGCCTGAGTGGATTGTGTGCATGGTCTTGATGGTGTCATCGATGCTCACGTCATGTTGTATTGAAAAAGTTCATGTTAATTTATCCATCATTAAGAGTACCATATTATCATTATTCCTTTAACACTAAGTGCCTTTCAGATTAAGCACTATATTACAAATGTGTAACTCAAAGAGAACTACATTGCATTTTATCTTGGAAATATGTGTACCTATCCATCACAAATATGGCTATGTAATGGCCTGGTCTATATGGCATACATTTATCTCAATTCCAAGAAAGACAAAGTGCTAATGCGCACAAAGTACATGTGTACACTTGGAAAAAGATTTAAAAACTTACAGATATCTATGTGAATAAATATTTTTATGTGGGTATGTAGAGAAATTTTAAGGGCTTTATTGCCTTACAAAGTTTACGTGTGCCTGCAAACTTGTGAGTTTGTAACTGTCCACAAACACTTTCTCTGCCGATCACCACTCGGGGAACAATTTAAGATACACTTCTAACAAGAGGTGGAATAAATTTTATTTCCAGAGTGGGAATAGGAAGGAATTTCGGAGATGGCATAGATGAGATTACTCAACAGTGAAACATGTTTTTCAAATGTTACTTCTTCCACTTGCTTCACAATATTTCCAAACATTTAAACATGTTCAAGGAAAAATGGGATTCTCAAAAGAAAATGAAGAGTAAGGAAACCCTAGTGCTACTGTGCATAAAGTATATGTGTGGACTTAGAAAAGATTGACTAGCATGTAGATTTCTATGTGAGTACATTTACTGGACTTTAGAGCCCACGCTGCTTTGCCTGATTACCGCGCCAAGAGGCGCCGCCGCCATTCTCTCGCACCCGGAGGTGCATAAAGGTGCTCGCGGCTCCCGCTTCACAGGAACCGCTTTACTGGACTTCAGAGCCCACACTGCTTTGCCTGATTACCCCGCCAGGAGGCGCCGCCGCCATTCTCTCGCGCCCGGAGGCGCATAAAGGTGCTTGCGGCTCCCTCTTAGCGGGCGCGGGCCAGGCCAAGGGCGGGCCTGTTTGAGCCCGTTAGAGACCGGATGAGGCCAGGCTCACTCACAAAAGCCAGTCATAATCAGAAGGTCATTTCAATTTGACATACGGTTGGTCTAGGGAAAAGTGTTATTAATTGGAAAGGTGGAATTTATTAAGTTGTTTTTTTGACCTCCCATCATTTCAGAAGCTTAGTGAGGATGAATTGGCGTGAGGGCAAGGGAAGATCTGCACAGCCCTCTGGCAGCGTGGTGGGGACTTTGGATCAGTTTTTAATTAGAGCCATCTCTGTCCTTGCTCAGGAGATAGCACTGACAGAGCGTCGTGAGTCTCTTGATCTACAAACAGCTAAACGATCCTCTCTGGGCGCCCTGGCTTGTGCTCGTACCCCTGATTGCTCCTTGGTTGCAGTTCCTGATTCTCCCGTCATTGTAAGTGACCCTGGATTGTCTCAAAATGAACCATCGGAAAAACAAGGCGGACAGGGAACACATAATATTACGCCATCTGTTGAACTGGTTGAGACGGTTACTGTAAATACCCGAAGCAGTCCACCCCCAAGTATTGCTACAAGATCTGGACCTCATGGTAAAACTAACTCCTCTGCCGTACCCTCAGACTCTTCACAAAAGAGGAAGCGGGGAGGGGGCCCACAGAGACAAACTGGCAAAAATTTAAAAGATTAATAAAAATGGAGAAACTGTAGCATCGCCATCTCTAACAACGGTGTTTTCACAGCCAAGTTTGCCACCGGACTCGACTTTAGATCTTCGAGGCGATTCCCCTGACAAAGTCAATGATGTTATGTGGTCCAAATTGGGTAATTTAATTGCATCATCTCTGTCTCCAATAATGCATAGGCTCTCTAAAATTGAGGAAGGATTAACCGATTTTGAACTGAAGGTTATGAATAACCTTTCTAACCTAGAGGGTTTTTTAGCCTCTAGAAATAGGTTAATGGTTAATACATCTAATGAGCTAAGCAACGTGGTACTTGGGAACTCCATTCCTCCTAAATCCCTCGTAGCGAGGCAAATACCCTCAACATCGTCGGTACCTGGGATGAATGAGGATGTTGTGGGTAATCATGATGTTGGTTTAGTGCATGTGGGTGTTAAAAGGGTTGAGCAAGGGGTTAATCTTAGTGGCCCTACTCAGGCTAGCTTTTGTAGTCAGGAAGGGGAGGAAAGTGGTCCATGTGTGGGGACTGTGGGTGATGAAGCACCAAGCTTGATATCGGGGCCTCAGCGTCGAAAACCGCAGCAGACGTTTGAGGGTGTGGATAATAGTATAGCCTTGGAGGGCTCTCAGGTCTTGCATCTTCCTCCAGCTGCTGCCCCTTTGGCAGTGATCTTGCGGAATATCCCAGTTTCACAGGAAGGACAGTTAGAAACTACAGATCAGCTGATGGCCAAAACTATGTACTGGCTCACAACTAAATTGGAGCATGTCGGGGTTTGGGATTAGAACATCTGTAATCAGATGATCATGGCTAGATGTTATGCTTGGATAGGACATTCTAGGAAAGACTTGAGAGGGGACTGCATAGTTGCCAACTTTAATAACGAGCAGGTTGTGAGATTTCTGCTGGACCGTATAGGGAGTATTAATTTAGAGGATCATTTCAGTAAGATCTCTCTTTTGCCATTAGGGCTTTTTTATAGACGCCATTTTATTTGGAAAGGGTGGACAACCGGATTTACCGGAGAGCACTGTAGGGTCCTACCAAGAGACCACCCTTTCTAAATCTAGTTAACAGATTTGCCACATTGTCCGGTCTAGATGGTTGTGATTGACTACAACCTCTAAGTCCCCCACTGTTGGAGAACATCATCGATCGGTCTCCCTCTTCTCCTGCGATTAACTTGCCTACCCAGCTAGATACATTAAACTATGCAGGGAGGAGTATGAGTCAGATAACTAAAGCTAGGGAGGCTAGCACTGATAGTTGCAAGAAAGGGTCTGTCACAGAAGTTGAGACGGATCCTTCTAGCTATCCTCAGAACGAATGTCTACATATAATGACATAGAATGTTGATGGGGCTAGGCATAAACTGCAGGATGTAAATTGGCTTACAAGCATCCAACTCTGCGATGTGGTTTTATTACAAGAGACTTGGCTCACAGATAATTTCATCGTAAACGGGTTTAAGACGATTTCAACAAATGCTATCCCCTCAAAGGCAGGTAGGGCTATAAAAGGAGCGGACGTGAGGATAGGGGTAATATTTACACCTTTGAAGGAGTAAGATCATCCTCATGTATTGATCACTTTATCACCTCAATAAGCCTTCGGTCCCTAATAGCTGAATTTTTTGTCTCCCCAAGTTTATTGAATGATCATCATCCTGTGCTGATAACCTTAAAATCTCCCTTTTTAAAACAACCGGAAGCAAGTACCCATGCTATGGATATAAAGACACAGGGCGAGAATGGGATCTCAATCAAATGGGCTGCCGTTGACCCAGAAGCTTTTACAAATAGGATCCTATTAAAAATTAATGATCATGTTTTAACCTGCCCTGATAATTCCTCAAATAGTATGGACATAGTTAAGGCTTTTTAAAGTATTTCTACTGCAATTTCTGATAATTTGCGAAAGAATCCTAAAACAGATGTTTCGCATTCCCCAAGATGGTTTGATAATCAATGCTCTAGATTAAATAGAGATTTAAAGTCTGCAATAAAAACATCTGGCGTAATATGGAGGAGGACAGTATCCTACGGAAGTCATATAAAGAAGCCCTTACCCGAAGAAACTCGGAGATTAGGGATAATGATTGGGAGAATCTGATCAAAGCTGCCGATCTTAAAGATTCGGCCCTTTTTTGGAAAACATTGTATCAACCTTTCTTTAAAGATGTCCAATCAGTAAAAATTGATATGGTAGTGACCCCAGCGGATTGGTTAATCCACTTTGAAGCAATTTTTTATGAAACTGATCAGGGTTTTTTAAATAAAGAGGATAAATCCGTCATAATCTTAAAAAACACCAAAATAGGGAGTATCAGTCAAGATGAAATTGTAACAGCCCTTAAGAATAGCGCTAGTGGCAAAGCGGCTGGCCCCGACGGAGTCCCAATTGATATATTTAAATCTAATATGGATTTTTGGGTACCCGTTGTGTACAAATTTTTTAATGCAACAATTGATGGGGTGGTACCTGCCACTTGGGCAGAGAGTCTGATAGTCCCCATTTTCAAAAAGTGGAATAGGAGTAGTGCCAATTGCTATTGCCCAATACCTTTGCTTGACTCTACTTCTAAAGTAATGGCAAGAATGCTGTTGACCAGCCTAGAGCAATGGGTAGAAGAAAAGAACATCTTATCTGTAGCTCAGTATGGCTTCAGACGAGGTGTTGGGGAGGTCGAACAGTTTCTGAACTTAGAACTAATAGGGGAACTTTACCTGTTGCTTGTACTTGCTCCTGAGGGCCGGGCATTGCTCTGCTTCATCATCTTGGCCGGGCTTGGCTGCGCCGAGCCCCGCATTCCTGTGGCAGCACCTGTGGCCTGGGCTTTGCTCCGCTTACTCCTCCGGCCGGGCTTGGCACCGCCGGGCCCCTTCCACTCCTGTGACTACATCTCCCAGCAGCCCCACTAGCGGCCAGGGCGCTGCGGACGTCACACGGAAGCGCCAGGAGGCACATAAAGGCTACCCTTGGTGCTGAGTCCGGGGGGAACTTTACCTGCTGCTTGTACTCGCTCCTGAGGGCCTGGCATTGCTCTGCTTCATCATCTTGGCCGGGCTTGGCTCCGCCGAGCCCCGCATTCCTGTGGCAGCACCTGTGGGCCGGGCTTTGCTCCGCTCGCTCCTCCGGCCGGGCTTGGCTCCGCCGGGCCCCCTCCACTCCTGTGACTACACCTCCCAGCAGCCCCACTAGCGGCCAGGACGCCGGGGACATCACACGGAAGCACCAGGAGGAGCATGAAGGCTCCCTTGGTGCCGAGTCCGGGGGGAACTTTACCTGTTGCTTGTACTCACTCCTGAGGCCCGGGCATTGCTCTGCTTCATCATCTTGGCTGGGCTTGGCCCCGCCGAGCCCCGCATTCCTGTGGCAGCACTTGTGGGCCGGGCTTTGCTCCACTCGCTCCTCCGGCCGCGCTTGGCTCCGCCGGGCCCCTTCCACTCCTGTGACTACACCTCCCAGCAGCCCCACTAGCGGCCAGGACGCCGTGGACGTCACACGGAAGCGCCAGGACGCGCATAAAGACTCCCTTGGTGCTTAGTCCGGGGGAACTTTACCTGTTGCTTGTACTCGCTCCTGAGGGCCGGGCATTGCCCTGCTTCATCATCTTGGCCGGGCTTGGCTCCGCCGAGCCCCGCATTCCTGTAGCAGCACCTGTGGGTCGGGCTTTACTCCGCTCGCTCCTCCGGCCAGGCTTGGCTCCGCCGGGCCCCTTCCACTCCTGTGACTACACCTCCCAGCAGCCCCACTAGAGGCCAGGACGCCGCAGACATCACACGGAAGCACCAGGAGGCGCATAAAGGATCCCTTGGAACCTCGTCCCGCGGGACGCGCACGGGAGCGCGCCGGGAGAAGACCGGGACAAGGGTGGGGCCGTCTGCAGCCATCCTAGGCAGATCGAGGCAGGGCAGGGCCCCGCCCCTTACTTGTGAGAACTTGAACCACCCATATCAAAAAAAAAAAGGTACTGTGCTCATTCGTCAAGTTGACTGTTCCCTGATACACAAGATGGTGTTGGGCCACCTTCGAGTTGTTGGATATTATCCCATTTACCAGGGAAAGTTGTAGCTAGCAATGGGTAAAAGGAAGGTAATGGAGGGGGGGGGAGCCCTTGCCATTACAACAAAAAAAAGGAAGAAGTCAAAAAGTCGCTACATGCTGCCGCTAATGGTGTTATGTCAAGCATCAAATCTATTGTTGAAGATTGTGAGGACATTCTATTGACGGCTCCTACCTTAAGTAATGTGGAAAATCCTGATCCCCTGGTCGACGGTTTACTGCAGATATAGAGCAAAGTGATCCTAGCTATTTTTTCTAAAAGATCAAAATCCAAGTGCTCAGTAGATGATATGCATTCTAACCCTGCTAGCCCCATTGAGGTAAATGTTACAGAGGCATTAAGAGGGGCAAACATGAGTGCTAATGCCGAACTTCCAGCTATATCAACTGGGAATATAGACAGGTCCTCGCAGGTGATTGCATGTGAAATGGGCATCACTTGTACTAATCGCTTTTCAGTGTTGGAATGGGAATCAAGGGAATTAAGTGAGGTCTTATCACAAGGGCTGGGGGGGACTGTGGAGGCTGTGAATAGTCCAGGTGAATGCTCCAGATGTTTGAATTTTAATAATTTAATCATGATGAAAATGGAAAGCCTGGTAAGGGATATATATCTATTATTAAGAAATTCATGATGGACTTTACAAAACGGGAGGAACTACACATAACAAACACTCTACACCCAGTGTTAGTGTCCAACCCGGTAAAAGGAAGCCCCTATCTTGCGATCGGCCCCACCAAACCAAACAGCAGGAGCAGCCTTATCTAAACCCAATACACAAACAGCCCCATTATGTGTCTCCAAAACTGTAGTAGAGTTACGACCCAAAATCCCAGCTCATAACCCCCTAGCTAAAATACCCGCCAGGCAAAACACCTCGGGCTCATATGCCGAAGTAGCAAAATTGAGGGGGTCAATATCACAATGCAGGGTCCTGCAGGGGGATAATAAATATTATAGTGACATGGCTGAAACAACTAATTGGAGTAACAAACAGATAAACACACCATACAGATCCCCTTGTGTTATTGTCTACATGACCGGGGTCACCAAGCTTGGAGCTGCTAACACTTATGAGAACAGTGAATTCATACGCAATAAAGCCATTGCGCAGATCAGTCATTATGGAGGATATGTTTAATGTTAAAAGAATTTCCTTGCCTAGTTCATCAACAGACTGTATTGAGATATAGTTTGGTAACACAGCAATTGCAGAGAACCTAGTAGCCCTACAGTATAGGACATGCCCCCCTAGGAATTGTAACATACAAATCAGACACGCACCTCTATGGTCTAAATCTAGGCCCGAGGACGCATCGGGTCTAAACAACATAGACTGACCATTAAAGGATAACTATCTGAATAGTGTAACACAAACACACAATATGTGGAAGCCCGAACGTCAGACCAATTTCACCACAAGCCTTATAGATAGGCTATAAAGATTAATGATGAGGTTGTTCCTCGGGGGGAAGAAAGGTCTAATGAAGTGGTCAACGCTCAATATCCCCTAACAACAGCAGTTGGAAGACTAGCTTCAGAAGTAGTTCACACAGAGAGGGTTACAAACACAAACATGATTAAATTGCTTTCCTGGAACATAGCTGGGCGTCATAAAAATATGGCAAATCCAGAATGGAAAGAATTCATAGATACGTTTGACATCTGTATGTTCCAGGAAACATGGAGCATGTCTCCCCTATATAAATGCGGATATTCCACCCACTTTATTCCGGCAAATAGTTCAGGGAGAGGTCGCCCATCGGGAGGACTGCACGTATGGTTTAGTGTGGCTTTGAATTGGGCACTTACTGCGCATACTTTACAGTCGCAGGACATACTACATATCTCCACTAAGGGCTCCCATATTGGAAGCTCGATGGAGCTGTTTAATGTTTATGCTATAGGTTCCCCAGGAGGTCAAACTTCACCCACTATAGCCTTACTCGAGGTGGCGCTAGCAGGTATCCCCCCATTGCCTAGCATTATTGTAGGGGGAGATTTTAACTATACATATGAACCCTTAAGTAAAGAAGATCTCCTGGGACTTAACGAAGAGGATTCTAGACAGTCCATCCCGCCTCTAACCATAGCGCCAATCAGAAAATGGATGCCAAGAGCGATCCAAATAAATTCCCTAACACTAGAATATAACCTACGTACCCTGAACGGTAGGACAACCTCAGACCCAAATGGTATGATGACCTATAACAGATTTAGTTGTCCATCCCGTATTGATTACATTCTGCTCGATACCGGTTCCTGGAACAGACTAGTTGACATGGAAGTCAGACAGTCACAGGATAGCAATCATAATCCACTTTGCATGGAAATAAGATGGGGTAATGAGAGGGAAGCATTAAATGGCCCACTTATGATCACAAAAGAAGTAGTTCCATCTAATTGCAAACGCAGATTAAAGTGGAACAGGGTGATGTGCCAAGAAGATATTTTGATCCGTATTAAAGAACTAGTAGAGGCAGAAACTAGGGAACTCCTATCCCATACCTCCGCCCAGTCAACCGAACAAAGTCGGAATTTTATAGACTCCTACAAGAGTCTAATAGAGAAAATTGGTTAATTCTTCACTATAAGAGATACTAGTGGACCAAGGAAGAAGAATCCACCAAAAAGTGGCACCCTATGGTATACAACAGGTTGTAGGGAAAAGAGAAGGGCTATAGCAAACGCCATTAGGAGAAAGGACGCTATAGCAGTTAGGACGGCTAGAAGGGAATATAGCGATTGCATTAAAAGTGCAAAGAAGGACTGGGAGGAAGAATATTGGCAACAACTTAAGATCGCTGCCAGTTCGAAGAACTCTACCCTGTTTTGGAACTTGATAAACAAACTTGACAGGAGGGGAGTAGAGCCCCTCCCTAACCATATAACTGAGCAACAATGGCATTCCCATTTTTCAAATCTGTATTGTGGCGAAGATGATTTAGTTCAATTATGGAGGGTACAAAATGACTTTATTAATGAGGAACTTACACCTGTAGAACAATTTGTAGACCGAGAAGTTTCTGATGCTATCAGGAGCATAACCCCCCTCTAAAGCGGCAGGCCCGGATGGGTTACCGGGCGATCTATACATACATGACCCTAAGCTGTGGTCTGATTTTATTGCTCCTCTAATGAATAGAATCCTTCATGGATCCTTCAAGGTCCCTGACTCGTGGAGGGGCACTGAAGTTGTTACTATCCATAAGAAAGGCGATAGGGAGGACCCTGCCAACTACAGGCCGATTAGTTTAATCGACGCTGCTCAGAAAATAATTGGCAGGATCATTATAAATAGAGTAGGTATGTGGCTAGAGGATGGGAATATACTGTCCCACTTCCAGGCGGGTTTCCGCCAGAATGTGGGTACTATGGACCAGGTTTTCAGGTTTTGGGCAATATACTAGAAATCAGTAACCATTATGAAGGGGAATTTATATCTGGCCTTCATAGACCTCAAAAGGGCCTTTCATTTGGTGCCTCGTGATAAACTCTGGAGGGTGCTGCTGGAAATGGGGTTCCCGCGTTACCTCCTGGAGTTTATAGTTAAACTTCACGTAGATAATTATGCTAGAATTAGATGGCGGAATCAGAGACAGCTAACAGGGAGGGTGCCTGTGGATAGGGGGGTACGCCAGGGCTGTGTGATGGCCCCGACATTGTTCTCCCTCTTTATCAATGGGGTGGTAGACCATTTGAGGGAGGACAATGCCGATGCCCCTGTCCTGGCGGGGGAGAAAACACCAACTCTCCTCTTCGCAGATGACACCCTCCTGTTGTCCAAAACCCCTTCGGGGCTGCAGAAACTACTGGACAGATTCAGTCTATTTTGCGATGAACGCAGGCTGACCATTAATACATCCAAAACCAAGTTAATGGTGCTGCCCCCTTCAAAAAAAGCAAAGAAAATTAATATCACCCTTAATGGGTCGCCTCTTGAGGTGGTGGAGGATTTTGACTACCTGGGAATCAGGATTAACAATAGAATGAAATGGAACTCCCATGTTGCCAAGATGCGAGAGTCGAGCCCCTGGTACGATGGCGCCCTTCGGGCTTTAAAGGGTGCCTGTAGACGGGCTGAGAGGGCTTGGAGGAAGACCTATGGGGCTGACCTAAAAGCCGCATACTCCAGGTCCGTTAAGCTATACCATCGAGCTATTTGCCGAGCCCGTGCGGCCTTCTATGCCGCTGAATTCCGGAACAGTTCTAATCCGTCGAAAGCCATCTTTAAGGCCGTTAAAGATCTTACGACGAAGCGGATCACCTCTACGACCGAAAGCTCTCTTTCCCACTGTGAATCCCTCGCATCCTACTTTTTAGGGAAGGTGCAAGCCATTTATCGGACATTTTCTGGTACAGGGCACAGTGAGGAAAGTATCAATGGGGCTCACCATCAGACTACTCTGCTTGTTTTCCCCCCCCTCACCTCGGACGGCTTTGACAAACTTGCATTGCAAGTTAAATCCGGATCCCCATCCGATCCGGTAAGGCCTGCTCTTTTTCGGGATCAGGCTTTTATGGGGCGTTCAGTTATATGCTCCCTTGTCAATCTGTCCTTGGAAACGGGAGTAGTTCCAGCTAAGTGGAAACAAGCTGTGGTGTCCCCAATTATTAAAAAGCCCACTCTGGACCCATCTAAGCCTGAAAGTTACCGCCCCATTTCGCTGCTACCCTGGCCAGCCAAGATTACTGAGGCCCACGTCAATCTGGCCCTGTCTGAGCATTTGGCACGAACCAATGCCCTCGATCCCACACAAAACGGATTCCGTGCTGGGCACAGTACGGAAACCGCGTTACTTGTGATGGTGGAACATCTCCGGGCAAGGTTGGATGCTGGTCAAACGGCGGCGCTTATTTTGTTAGACCTTAGCGCCGCCTTTGACACGGTGGACCACAGCATCCTCCTGCACCGGCTCGAGGAGACTGGTATTGGCGGTCAGGTGTTGCAATGGTTCCGCTCCTTTTTAGACGACCGCTCCTTCTGTGTTGCCATTCCTCCCTTCAAGTCCAACTACCAACCGCTGGCCATGGGGGTTCCGCAAGGGTCCTCGCTGAGTCCCACGTTGTTCAATCTCTACGTGAGACCGCTGGCTGATGTCGCTAGGCAGTGGGGCCTAACCTTGGTCTCATATGCCGACGACACACAGCTGGCGGTTACTCTCAGCGGGGACGCGGAAATTGCGGCCCCCAGGTTTCAGTCTGGACTGAAGGCGGTGGCTAGTTGGCTGACAGGCAATTGCCTTCAGCTTAATGCCACAAAGACGGAGGTGATGGTCGTCGGTAAGGGAGTGGAGCTGTGGGGCGACCAATGGTGGCCTTCAGAGCTGGGACCTACTCCGACCCCGGTGTCGGAGGTGAAAAATCTCGGGGTATGGTTGGATGCCGGCCTCTCCTTTGTAGGGCACACACAAAAGACTGCGGCCTGTTGTTTTGGACTTCTAAGGGGCTTGAGACCAGTACTCAAGTTCTTTGATGCCCCAACCAGGCAACTGGTGATCCAGGCTACTGTCATCTCTCGCCTGGATTATGCCAGTTCTCTCCTGGCTGGGGCTAACCAGGCCGAACTAACCCGTTTGCAACGGGTTCAGAATGCCGCGGCGAGAGCGATTGTTGGCCTGCCCAGATTTAGTTCTGTGGCAGGTGTCCTTCGCTCTTTACATTGGCTTCCGGTTAGGAAGCGCATTCTCTTTAAGATCTTGTGTCTTGCTTTTAAGATTCTGAGAGGTATCGGCCCGGAAATTTTGTCGAGCTGCCTTTCCTTTTATGTCCCCACCCGCAGTCTCCGTTCCCAGGGTTTGGCCCTTGCAGTGGTCCCCAGATTCAGGCTCAGCCGTATGGGAGGCCGTTCTTTCAGGGTCGTGGCTGCATCAGCATGGAACTCCCTCCCTGTTGAAATTCGTTTGATGGAGGACCTTTTGACTTTTCGGAGGGCGATAAAAACTTTCCTGTTTTAGTGGCTCTGTCTTTATTCTCTGTTGTGTTGTGTTTTGCCTTGTCCTTGCGCCGGGACGCTCCTTGGCTGGAGTATCTGTGCGCACAATAAATCACCTTAACATAACATAACATAACATGCTGCTAAACCTCAAGGGAGTCTCGGGAGCCAGTCTGAGGAGTCAGCGTATGTCAGTCAGCAGGCCTATAGCCCGGGCTCTAGCTGTATATGAAGGGAAGGTGCTGTCCTCCGCAGTCTATGGGTTGGAACTGTGGGGCTGCGAAAATGTCACCGTTCTGGCTAGAGCAGAGAATACGTTTATAAGGGACTTAGTTGCCGTTCCTATCTCAACCCCATTGAAGCCCCTTTTTCATGATATGGGCAAACGCTCGATTTTAGACATAGTACTCCTTCGCCCTGTGCTGTTCTGGGTGCGCCTGAGAAGGACCCCAGAACTAGCAAATTACGCCCTGGTGATGGACGAACTGATAGCCTTGAATAGTGCGAATAAGATCCAGTGGCTAAACAAATTGAGGCAAATGGTCATGAAGCTGGGATTGGCTGAATCCTGGACCTCACAGTCCCCTCCTCAAAAGCAAGTTGTTAAGAAAATCTACTGGGAGTGGGTACACACTGAGGAACAGAAGAGTACAAAATTGGAAGCTCTAACCACACAATTTTTGGAGCATAAGCCCACTAGGAGGTTTGAACCATTATTAGATTTCATCCAAATACCAAAAGACAGATCATTTTTTTTTTAAATGAGGTATGGGACACTACCCCTTAACAAATTTATTAGGGGATGGAAAGGAACACGGGTCTCAAATGGCACCTGTCCAAGCTCTCCATGTGAGACCGAATCCCTACCACACTTTCTGTTTGGTTGCAAAGCATACAAGAGGGCGAGATCGCGATGGTTGAAGCCAGTATGCAGGGAGTTGGGGGTTAGAGATTTTAGGGTCGCCCTCCGCATTCTCTTAACCGATACAACATCTTTATTTGTTGTATGCGGAGTTGCAAAGTACCTATCAAGTGCATGGCTCACTCGCACCAGATTGCTAAATACTAATAAAGTATAGATCCTGCATGTACAGAAAGCCCATATGTATATTACCGTTGTTGCACTTTAGTACCGCTATCAGAGTTGTTTTAAAAGTGTAAATAATATTTTTATTGGTTTTTATCTTATGAATTGTACATTTTTATCATGTATGCCATTAACTTGAATGTTTGTACTTTTATGATATGATTATATCGAATAAAGTATTACAACAATAATAGGAAAATACACCTTCGCTAGGGAAGGATACTTGCACCTTTGCTTTGTAGATTTGTCAAGTGCATTTTATGGGAGACGTTGGGAGGGATGGGAGCCCCGGAGGATATTATTAGTTTCTTATCTAAAATCTATGCTCGTCTGTCCGCAAAGATACGTTATGGAATACATGGGGAATGCAAAAAGCACTTTAATATTACACATGGAATAAGACAAGGCTGCACACTTGCACCTCTTCTGTTTTCACTTCATATAAATGGCGTTGATATTTTACTACAGAATTTGGGGGTAGATGTCCCAATGATCGGTAAGCGGGCAACACTCCTATTATTGTACGTCGATGATGCTGTCCTAATTTCAAGGACAGCGAACGGATTACAGTCCCTGATGGACAATTTTACTAGATTTATGACGGAAAACATTTAAAAATTAACCTGAGTAAGACTTTGGTTATGTCCTGCGGTAAAAGGAATATTAAAACAAAATCACATTATATTAACGCTACATTAATAGAGAGAACGTTTACATGTTCTTACTTAGGGATTCCTTTTAACAGTAAAGGTACTTGGAATACACATATAACTCTATGCAAGTTGAAATTTGTGAAATTGGGGGAGGCTATTTTTAGATTCTCCCAAAAAATTGGTAAAAAACCTGTACGGGAGATTCTCAAGCTATACGGAGCAAAGTGCATCACCGGGGAGCACTATGGGGCCAGACGGATACTTTGCCATTACAAATTCTTGCAAACAACTTTTTAAGACATTTGTTAGCCGTACCGGCCTCTACCCCTTTCATTATCTTGCATAGAAAAACCGGAACACCATATATACACGATTTGATTACCATAGCCGCCTTAAATTTGTGGCACCATATCTGGACTAGGGAAGAAACTCGCTTTACGAGGGATATTATTTTAGACTGTTTGTCCCCAGACCGATGCAAGAAAATACCTTGGTTAAGTATATTAGTGGTCTCTTAGAAGAATGCAACTTGCCCCTGAATGGAAATCAACCTGAAGACATACAACACATCAGTAAGGTTGATTTGAAAAGGAGTCTCCTGAATGTTAGGACAGCCTTAAGAGATGAGGTTTCAGGTTCTAAGAAAATTGCTATATCTTATCTTAAGGGACCAATCGCCATGGGTCTGCAGCCATACCTCGTTTTTATAACTAATGTACAGCATAGATTCTACCTAACCAGATACGGATGAATACATTACACCATCTTTTTGCTTTTCCTAAAAGGGGCAAGTGGTGTGCTAATCTTCCAAACTGCCCGTGTGATGGTAGATCCAAACAAAGCACCCTTCACTTTTGACTCTTTTGTAATTTGTATATAGAAATTAGAAAAATGAATCTCCGTCCAATTTTTAAAGATAATTGCCTGTAATCCTATAAAACTTCTTTTAATTATTTACAGAATTTGGAAAGAATACCAGTCTGCAATGCAGTAATTTGTTAAATAATGTCAGCAAAAAAACAAAGGAATGACCTTGTTCACTTAGAAAAATTGAACTAAGAATCACTATAGGTATACATGTATAATGATTGTGCTTATTTTAATTATGTTAAGATAATGTTTCTTTTGCA
This sequence comes from Lissotriton helveticus, assembly GCF_964261635.1. NCBI lineage: Eukaryota > Metazoa > Chordata > Amphibia > Caudata > Salamandridae > Lissotriton > Lissotriton helveticus. The sequence continues at coordinate 625,671,107 of NC_136065.1, read as the reverse complement.
TAGTATTGGTTATAAATGGATTTTATTGTATTTCATAGAATGCTTTTATGGACATTTTGTATGATCCGAATAAAGCTTGATTTGATTGATTGATTGAGTACATAATTCTGTGTGGGTGGATAGAGAAATTTCCAGGGCGTATTTGCTCTACTTGCAGATTCGTCACCTTTTGAATAAATTCCCCCAATAGTCACGAGACAAGGTGTGGGTGCATGGCTGTTTTTACCAAGAACTTCTCAAGGAACCAGCGAGCAAAGTGACTTTCCATTCTCCCTTCTGAGTTCAAATGGTAATGCTACGCAAAAGTGTAGAGGGACACCCAACTCACCACTTTGCAGATGTGTGCTATCGGAACTCCTGTTGCCATTGCAGAAGTACAAAACTTGCTCTGGTGGAATGAGCTTGAATACTTTCTGATGGCTCTTTGTTAGCCAGAGCACTGCACATTGTAATTCATAGGGTTATCCATCTTGATAATGTCCTCTTATGCACTTTTTTGCCTTTCACCTTCTCCATATAGCCCACAAACAGCTGATCATCTAGCCTTAACTCGCATGTTCTGTCCACATAGAAGCTAACTGCTCTCTTATGATCAAGACGATGCAGTCTCTGTTCTTACTTGGTTGCCTGTGGATGAGTGAAGAAGGTTGGGAGTCTGTTTGGCAGGAAGGCAGCCTTGGTTTTAACACCAATCTGTTAGGACTGAAAGAAATGAATATATGTTTGACACTAAACGCTTGCAACTTGCTAACACGTCTAGCTGGTGTGTTAGTGATCAGGAAGACTGCCTTAAATGTGAGTAACGTAAAGGACAACTATGTAATAGTTCAAAAGGGGAAAATAAAAGAAACACGAGAACCAAGTTGTAGCCCCATTGAGGCATCCTAAAAGGGATTGGTGGAAACTTGTTAATTGTCCCTTTAGGAACCTCATAACTATGGATGGTTTGAAAAGGGACAGCCGGTCAGGTAAACAAAGAAAAGCCGAAAAGTCTGATAAGTGAGCTTTAGCAGTACCCACTGCGCCCCACTGCTGAGCTAGTGAAAGGACAATCCTAAGATGTTAGACAGATGAACCTGAAGAGGGTCTACTAAGCTGTCTACATATCAATTGGTAAATGAATTCCATCTGCCTCAGTACACTATCTTGGGGACATGACTGTGGGCACACAAATTAATATCCACACCTTCAGAAGGTAAAGAAAGAGATCTCATGTTGCCCGTTAAATCTCTAGAAATACAGGTGGAGGCTTTAGCAGTTGGGATGAAGAACCCGCCATGTGACTGCAACAAGAGGTCCACTCTGTGAGGGAGACAGAGCGGAGGGCACAGGGAGAAGCGAATAAGGTCTACATTTTACACCCTTTGTGGCAAATCTGGGGGCAATGAGGATTACTTGGGCCTGATCAAGAAAACTTTTCCTTAGAATTCGAGCATTCAAGGGAATGGAAGGAAACACATAATGAAGCGAAAAGTTCAACTCCAACTGAAACACATCCCCCAATGCTCCCTGCATCGGAAACTAGAGGTCACAGAATTTCAGGAATTGAGCGTTCTCGTGAGTGGCACACAGGTCAATATCAGGAGTCCTCCAGAGCTGGAATATGTCCTGGATTACTTCCGATTCCAGATGCCACTTGTGGTTGGCAAGATGAATCTTACTGAAACTATCCACTAGCACATTGAGCATACCTGCAAGGTGATGTGCCACCCGGCAAATCTAATGTTCCTGAACCCAAGACTAGAGTCTCAGAGCTTCTTGGTAGAGAAGTATGACCCTACTCACCCCTGCTTGATGATATACTACATAGTTTATTGTCCATCAAGATCTGAAAACACTGATCACTGAGGGAAGTGAGGAAGACCTTGAGTGCCAAAATTATGACCTGTAATTCCTAGAGGTTAATGAGCAATCTCCGTTCATCTAGAGACCAGGGGCTTCTGATCTCACATTCTTCCAGATATATTACCCACTCTAGAGTGGAGGCATCAGTGATACCTGTTGCCACCGGAGGGATAGAGTGAAATGGACTTACTTGGGATAGATTGCTGTCCATCCTCTACCACTGTAAGGCCACTAAAGTGTTATAAAATGTGCTTGAACCACTGCCTGCAAAGACATCATTGGAGTGCCCTCATGTGTCAGCATGCATAGGTGACCAGAAGGATGAAGGAGGATTGCAGATCGAAGAGGCATAAGACCATCAGGACTGGAACAATCACTCCATTTTGAAACATCACAATCATAGCCTGGATGTTGTGAACCTTCTGAGAAGAAGGGAAGGCTCATTTTGCAATGGTATGCCATCCCGTCCCTTCCAATTTATCACGTCTTCAAGCAAAGCATTGCTGCAAGATACCTTGCTGCGCTGCACAAAAGGGAGAGAGCAGGAATGTGCCACATTTAACATTATTTGGCATATTCCTGTCCTCTGTTTGTGATGGCGCAACATGTACTGCTTGCACCAGAGCAGGCACCCTTGCACAGGGGTGCAGTATTGTTTTTGTGCAGGAAGGGTCATCTTCCTGCACAAACACAACGCTGAAAGACACTTCCCTCAACTAAGTGTGTTGCAGAATGCCGAACACTTAGAAAGCGGAAACAATGAAAATATATAGACACATTTCTCCTCGCTGTACCTCCCCTGGGAAGGTGTAGAATGTTGACACATTCCCAGATTTATTCGGGGAATGCACCAAAATCAATGGATGGATGCATAGAAATATCCATGCTTCACCTATGGACCGCCTTGTCAGGGCAGAGTAGCGCAAGGCAATGACTTGCGCAGCCTTTTGTTAATCCAGCCAGGCTTGGTAAATCTCATTCTAGGTTTTGTGTAGCCCTGCACTGCCTTGCGCGGGTAAAGGGCAATGCAAAACATTGATAAATATGCCTCTGGATGCACTGTAATGTAACTAGGGGAGACGTAGAATTGTTGATGGAAAAGTTCATATTGACCGACAACTTGTCAGTTGTGTGCAAATGGTAGGACACATCCCTGGTGAGTTGGCTTTTAGGAGCCAGTTATCCCGGTAAAGGAATTCTGGAATTAATTGTCATCTGTGATGGTCTGAATCTACCACCACCACCTTTGTGAAGACTGGAGGAGCAAAGTGAGGTCAAATGGGAGAACAGCAAACTAATAGTGTTCGGATCGGACCGTGAAGCCTAGAAAATTCCTGTGTATCTGCAGGATAGGAAGGTGGAAGTAGATATCTTGCAGGTCAACAGACACAATCTAGACTTCCATTTCCAGTGCTAGAAGAACCAGAGCTAGGGACAGGATCACTAGCCCCTCTCCTGCTCTGGAACACACTCCAGAGTACCCATTACTAGTAAGGTCAGAACCTCTTGCTGAAGGACAGTCAGATGGTCTGGCAGGAGTACTGGTAACTGGAAGAGATGGTTGAGGGTTCTGCTGGAAGGGTAGGGCATACCCCTTCCCACAATCTACAAGACCCAAAGGTCTGGAATCCTCAAAACTTGTGAAAGGTCTGAAGTCCTCCAAACGTGTGAAAATGGGATGTCTGTCCCCAAAATGACTGTGTGTGTTCGGACAAGGGTAACTATGGCTGTTTCCCTGTAGTGGTTGGGGAAGAAGAGGAGGAAGGAGAAAGGGGTAGAGCATCTGCTCTTCCCTTGCTTTGTCCTCTGTACTATTTGTAGAGGGAAGATCCCCTGTTGTTGGGGCTGCTGTTGGGTGTATTGCTGATGGTCCCAAAAGTAAATCCCCTGCAGAAACCTCAGATTATGTTGTGGGAAAGGCACCAGGTGTTAGCTTGGGTAGAGAGACAAAATATCGAAATAAAAATATTGAGATACAATAATATTGATGTTTTAATTTCGATGGTACAAAATACCGAAGTGCAAAATATCGACAGACAGAATATCGCTTTTAAGGTATGTATGTTACTAATATCGAAATTTACTAATATCGAAATTTTATTTAGTGTTATGTATTTTATTATGTTGTTTATATGTTTGTTAAATATGTTTTTTAATGTATGTTTTGAAATTAGTAATTTTGTTTACATTTTGCGTTTTAGTATCAGAGCGGGTTATGGGTTTATAGGGGAATAGGGTGGGAAGTAATTTAATAATAATGAATGAATTAATAATAAAAAAAAATAGTTGTAATTAATAATTAATTGGTAATTAATTATTATTAATTAGTTAATTGAATTAATTACAGTTAATATTGTAGTATATACCATTGTTTGTTATTGTTAATTAATAATTAATTGTTAATTAATTAGTATTAATTAGTTAATTTAATTAATTAGAGTTAATGTGCTAATATATTTATTTTTTGTTATTGTTAATTAATAATTAATTGTTAATTAGTTATTATTAATTAGTTAATTTAATTAATTAGAGTTAATGTGCTGATATATTTAATTTTGTGTTATTGTTAATTAATAATTAATTGTTAATTAATTATTAATTAGTTAATTAAATTAATTATAGTTAATGTTCTAATATAAATAATGTTTTGTTATTGTTAATTAATAATTATTTGGTAATTAATTATTATTAAGTGATTAAATGATGTGATTTATTTATGTGTAGTGGGTTGTGTGTTTATAGGGGAATAGGGTGTTATATAATTAAATTTAACTAATTAAAGAGATTGTATTTATTTATTTGTATTTATTGTTAATAAAATGGCAATTAATATGTGTTAATTAGGTCATTTATAATTGCATCAATTTAATAATATTAATTGTTATTAATTGATTAATTGATATTTATATTAATTGTGTTTTTGTATGTGTAGTGTGTTGTGTGTTAAAGGGGGAGTAGTGTGGGAAGTAATTTTTACCCCCATGCTATCCAACGCTTTCTCTACTGTTGCACCCTCTGGAGTGGGAATAGTAATTTTTTACCCTACGCTATCCAACGCTTTCCCTACTGTTGCACCCTTTGGAGTGGGAATAGTAATTTTTACCCCTACGCTATAAAACGCTTTCCCTACTGTTGCACCCTCTGGAGTGGGAATAGTAATTTTTACCCCTACGCTATCCAACGCTTTCCCTACTGTTCCACCCTCTGGAGTGGGAATAGTAATTTTTACCCCTACGCTATCCAACGCTTTCCCTACTGTTCCACCCTCTGGAGTGTGAATAGTAATTTTTACCCCTACGCTATCCAACGCTTTCCCTACTGTTGCACCCTCTGGAGTGGAAATAGTAATTTTTATCCCTACGCTATCCAACGCTTTTCCTACTGTTGCAATATGTGGTGTAAGTATATATATTCATTTATATGTAGAGTTTTTAATTTATTTTAAACGTATATGTATTAGTTATTATTTTTTAAATATGTTTTAATGTTTTTATTTAATATTTGAAAAATTATATGTATTTTAAAAAAAAATTTACATTATTATTAATACATTTAAAAAAACGATATTTTTAATTTCGATATTTTTGTAATAAGATATTTTTTTTCGATATTTTTGTACTTACCTTTATGAAGATATAACTCCGATATTTGTGATGTCGATATTTTTGTGTCGATATTTTTGTATGTAGATATTTTGTCTGTCGATATTATGTCAGATTCGCGACATTGAATGTGGCAAAGTCAGGGTTGTGGAGACTTACTTCTTGAAGTATGTCGGAGAGACTCATGCCTCTTCTATAATTTTTTCTTTTTTCTTTGGTGACTTTGATGAAGATGGCTACTGCAGCAACTTCAATCACTGTCTCGATTTTGACGTCCCCGATGCTTGTCTTGTGCTAGGCCATAAACATCTTGGCCTCTTGTTCTTTAATCACCTTTGTATGCATATACTGACATGATTTGCAGGCCTGCGGGTCGTGGTCAAATCCCAGGCACCAAAGGCACATGTTGCAGGATTTCTGATGGAGATTTGGCCATTACAATCTCTGTATGGTTTAAAGCCATACCGCTCGGCTGGTATCATCGTGAGGTAACTGTAACCAAACGTTTTATATTTTTTAAGAAATCGCCCATGACATCAAGACTCCTGAGAAGAGTTTGTAGTGCTCCAGAATGTGCAGGTGTAGCACAAAGAAGGAAACTGATGTCAGCACTCCTAAAGGTGAATTTTATGGCTCTAATGACTTCGCAGTGATGCCATGTATGGCAATGAAGTGGAGCCAGCACATTATATTTGCATAGGAGAGCTATTGAAGAGTTTCCCGATCCTGATTGGCACTGGGGATATTCAAAAAGATGAGGAATTTGCAGGTAGAAGTATCCATCAGAAAGTAAAGATCTGTGATATGTTGTCAGAGTTAAGAGCATGAGAGAGACAGAGGAGTAAGTTGAGTGAGTAGAGAAGATAATGAGGAAGAATGAGTGAAGAAATGTATAAACTAACAAGGATTAAATGAGGTGAGTGAGGAAAGTGACATAATGAGCAATCAGTTAGTTATAGTTAGTGAATAACTGTGTAAGTGAGGAGTACGTTACAAAATGGCCCCAGGTTATTATCACTGACAAACAGCTCTATTTTGTAACCAGCAGCACTTTGAAGTTTGAGTGAAGTCAACAACCATACAAGTATCAGAATCCAGACAAAATGGACTCATGCTATACATATTAGGCCTTTGGCTCTAATCCGTCCCCAAATGGCCATTATATTACCACTTTCAATAATTTTGTTTCTGGTGCACTCAATATTGGCAATAATTTATGACCGAAAGGATTTTAGCTCTGGGAATGGTCAATGTAGATTAGAAGCATAAAAAGATAGTGGTATTCACAGATCTTCAATAGCACTGAATATCAGATTATCAGCAACAGAGCAGCACAGGGGAAACAGCATTCTTGCTCCTCTGAGGAAGAGCAACCCAAACATACTTTTCATTGCTTTTTTTTTTTTTTTTTTTTTTTTTTTTTTTTTTTTTTATTGAGAGTTCAATTATAGCAATACAATACAATAGAAATCCAATTAACACAGTACGCGGAGGAAAAAAGCTGAAACACATTCATACAAATTGTCATTTTAACCTTTTAAGTTATAAAGTGCACATTTGTGTAAGAGCAGACAATTAATAAACTGGTTCAAATAGCCAAAAGATTTTGTTTAGAATTGAAAGAATACATAACATACATATACAGTAAATGTTCTCATGTTTTCATGTTTTCACATTTAATATTCCAAAGCTAAGTTCAAAAGTGCAGTGTGCGGAGATAGAACCATCAAACTAGACTAATAAATATTTTCGATAGAGCATAAATAAGGTTAAGTAATGAGCAACCCAAACATACTTTTCATTGCTGATGAAAAAACAACATGAAATGTATAAGGGGTGAAGAATTTGATTAAATGCTCATAAGACAGCACATGCCATACTTAAATTCAAGGTTTAAAGACCTAAAGGATCAATATCTGATAAGGTACTTTAGAGGGCGGATTTGGGTGCTAGGTAGGAAGCTATTTGTAGAAAAGCTAATTTGGGGCTTTCACTCTACCATTTTTGATTATTTCTCATAAAGCAAGCCCACCATTGTTTTCAGTGTAAACAATATTCTGGAGACAACCACAGACCTATAATTACCAGCATCTTGAATTGCAATAATCAGTACTCACTTCTTAGTGCTCCCAGGGAAAGTGTAAAAATCACCTTATGATTATTATTTAGACATTTCACAACTTGTGGCAGGCAAAGAAAACATTCTCCCCTGGAAAAAATATACCTGAGAGAAAAAGTTAGCTCTTTCGCTCTGATTGCTATATTTCTTTTAAGTCAAAACAGTTTATGATCTGTGATGAGATAGTGGCACGAAGGAGATGTGATCTTGGTGTGATGAACACCTAGTCAAACTGTTTGAATTTATATCAGGAAAAAACTTGTGTTGGCAACTATTAAGTACAAATTACCTAGAAATAAAGGGTGTATTAAGTGACTGCAGCAACCTGATAACTGAATGCCCTCATTATAGGTGATTATGAAAGTATGTAGTAAATGGACAAATTGCTAAGAAGTATAAAAAAAAGAAAGCTGCAGGGGGCACTATGTGATGCTCAGGATTTAAGTTAATATGATTATTAGTACTATTAAAAATTTCACACCCTAAAGAAGGGGTTATAGTAACACATAACAATAAAGATGTGTTGGGTTTAGTTTTTAAATCATTAAGCACTTAGGAAAGATGAATGTATCGTGAACATAATTTTTTGTAAATTGACTGGGAACTAATCTAAAAGTTGTGTTAGTAAATGTGATACAGAAAAAATTCCCTGAGTAACACACAAGAAACTAAATTAAAAATTAGATGTTACTACTATAACTTTCATATAAATACAATGTTGAAAATATTCATTTAATAACAATAGTGTTATGGTTATTTATACTCCCCTTCAGAATTATGCATTTCAAGTTTTGGATCCTATTATGAAAAAACCCTCTGTTAATCAGTTAACATCCCATTTGAAAAATTGGTGAGATTTTAATCATTTGTGGCCACAATTACTATCACACGTGATTGATTCATAACAATCAGTCAATCAGAAATATAAGGCTTCAAAGGGAAGGACCATCTGCTCTCAGATGTTTGTATTTAAATGAAACCTTTACGCAGACATTATCAGATATTCCCCAAGTTAGGATGATGTGTTCATTTGTTTGATATCTACATCAACCTCAAGACACAGGCCGTAGGCATCAGGTGTAGTGGTTGTTCTAGGCGTCAGGTTTCTTTGTCCTCAGCAGGCTCTGAGTATTTCTTTAGTGATTCTTTTGAACAGAGCTGCTGGAGATCCGGTCTTCGTTGAAGGGAGTCAGTCCTTACAGGAGTTCAGGAGATTACTGGCTGCAGGACAAGGCCCTCTTTGGCGCAGAATCTCAGGAAACTGCAGGCGGGCCAGTAGGGCTGGGGCCAAGCCAGTTCTTCTCTGCATTCTCCTCTGCTGGCCATCTTCTTTCATCCTTCTTCTTTGTAGGTATTATGAATCTGCCTCCTGGGTTCAGGGCTGCCCCCTAAATACTGCATTTAGGGGGCATTTTATGGGTCTCTGCTTCAGGTACCAATACAATTCTGACCTTAGGGTGACTACACCCTTGGTGTGCTCACCCTATGTGGGAGAGGGGGCACAATCCCTAACACTGATTGGAGAGTGCCTGCCATCTGCAAGATGGTGGGCACTGAAGGGTGAGCTTCACCTCGCCTCTCCCACCTGAGGGGTGGGGTTGGCATAGGTGGGCACACCTTTTGGGTTGTTCTAATTTTTCCTGCCTCTCCTCCCACCGAAAAGGGGGAGAGACAGGAAGAGGGCAAGCTCCTGATAGCAGGAGAGGCTCGTGGCATGTTACAAAGGCGTCAAGGCCTTTGAAGCTCCCCTACCACAGATAACCTGGGGGGGCTGTGACCACCTCTGCCCAGGAAAGGCTTAGTTTTTGGGCTGAGGAAGCAAAGGCTCCCATCCCATTGGTCCAGAAACATGTCTTGTGATGGCAGGCTGGTGGTTACCAGTTGGGGAACCCACCAGAGGCTGTTCTCTTTTTCAGGGTGTATCTCTAAGATTCCCTCTGAGTGCATGGTATAATAAATCCCAACACTGCCATCAGTGTGGGTTTATTATGCTGAGAAGTTTGATACCTAACTTCCCAGAATTCAGTAAAGCCATTATGGTGCGGTGGAGTTCGTAATGAAAAACTCCCAGACTATATAATCTATATGGCTTCACTGCACTTAAAATGTCTAAGAATGGACTTAAACACTGTAGGGGTACAGTGCTCATGCAACTGTACTCTCACCAGTGGTATAGTGTACCCAGCTAGAGGGGTGGCTGACCTGTACCATAGGCAGTGGGATGCAGGCATGGCACACAGGTATGTGTGCCATGTCGACTCTTCACTTTTCTCTGCACCAAAACACACAGCCTGCAATGGCAGTGTGTGTGTGTTAAGGTACAGGGCCTTTAAGGGTGGCTCAATATGTGCTGCAGACCATAGAGGGCTTCCCTGGGCACAGTGTCCTTGGTACCCATTGTACTTTTTCTAAGGGACTCACATGTGGCCAGAGAGGTGACAATTGGGGGCAAAAGGGTACCATTTTGGGAGAGAGTATAGTGCCCTGGAAACCTGATTGGCAGGGACACAGGGTACATCAAGTCAAAGTGCATCAGAAACCTGGCAAATAGTGTGTAGGTGGGTTACTGCAACCAGAAACCCACTTTTCTACAAGAGAGTGTTCCTAATAGCCTGGAGTGAAGTGGGCACTGTTTTTCACACTATTTACCTCTGCTTACCGCAACATACTGCTGTGCACACAGTGATAAAAAGGTGCATACAAATATTGCGATCCAACATACAGAGGACAGGAAACATTGCTTATGAGTGTCTCTATACTTGAGGGAGCGAGCCATGAATAAGAAGTGAGGACAGATGAGTGAACAGCGAATAATGAAAGGCAAGTGAGCAAATTAATGACATAGGTATCTATTGGTGCCACCTGACCACTTTTATAGCAGCATTCTAAAGAGGATTGGTGGTAGTGTTTCCCCATCAAAGGAGAAAACGTCCGCACATAATGTCAATACATATCTCAAAAGATCATTTAACGTGAAGTATTTTAGACAAATTTGTGTTTATATCATTCAAAGTGGTGCTATTATCGCCTGAAATACATCCACCACCTATGATGTTAAAATGCACAAAATGTGCCAATATCAAGAAAAAAGAAATAGGATGCTTGTTACGTTACATCTATTGTTGTAAAATATCTTAAACTAGTTTCTTGGATTTGTCAATCAATGATATTGTATTTTGAATTTTTTCCTTATTCATTAGTATATAACAATTTATCACAACAGACTCCAAATTATGGATCCAGACCCGATATTAGACTTCCAAATCTTAATTTTCATAGATATAAAAACTTTCCAGCTCACACCGCCGACACGCGTTTCGTCTCAAGGAGACTTTTTCAAGGCAAAACGTATAGTTAAGAATCTTGATCAATTGACCCGTGTCGCACAAAAAAGGGGTAAGAGTATGGCAATACTGGTGACGTCTGCCACCTGGGTGCAATCCCAAGAATAATGGGTCAAGACGTAGTATTAGGAATCTTGATCAAAATGACCCGTATCGCTGAAAAAAGGGGAAAACATGGTAAGGATGGTCCCGTCTACCACCTGAGTGTAATCCCACAAGTATCTGGGCAAGACGGACTTGTATTCGGCTACCACAAATCACCTACTAGATATGAACTTAACACTTTGTAATCAAGGTCAAAATTCTCAGTTTTTATAAGTGAATCACTATTACTGCGTGGAGGTTGCTCTGCTGTATTGCGAAGAAAATCCGAGACCCTGATAAGTCTCTTTTAATCGGCCGACCGTCTATGGACCTCCACTGCTTGTAGCCCTTTTATAGCAGCATGACAGGTACAAAAGTATGAAAAAATCACCTAAAGACTGTATTTATTCCCTCTTTCAATACATACTTAAAACAATAAATGTAGGATGAAAACAATTTAAATGTGTTATATTGCTGCCCTTGAGGCCTTCCCTGGTCACAGTGCCCTTGGTACCCATGGTACCTTTTGCAAGGGACTTACATGTTGCCAGAGAGGTGCCAATTGGGGGTACAAAGGTAAAGTTTGGGAAAAGAACACACACAGGCCCTGGGAACCTGATTGGGCGGGACCCAGGGCACATCAAGAAGTCTGGCAAAGAGTGGGGGAGGGGAGGGGTACTGCAACAGAAACCCATTTTCCTACACAAGAACCCCCCCACCTTCCAAAGCTCCAAAGGCCAGGAGACTCAGTCAAACCTGGGATAGTCTTCCTAGTCTTTGAGGCGAGGAAGTGTAGTGGAAGTGGTTTGCAAGTTACAGGGCCTACTCTGCCTCGCATCCTTTTTCCCAAATCAGTCCCTTTGGGGAGCTGGCCTACCTCAACAGTTTCGGGACCTACTTCCCAATGCTCCATTCCTAGCTCTTTAGTTTCTTTACCCCATCTTTTTATCTTGGGCTCACAGGTGCCTACCTCTGCAAAAGTCTAACATAGCTAGGGCAAGTCCCAGCTTACCCAAAGAGGTTACCCACAGCTTGAGTAACCCCACCATGACCAATAGGGTCAGGGTACCTAACTTGCTATTTGGCAGGGGGTTAGACCACCAGGCCGAGGACAGTGCTGCCATGAAGGTTAGGTCGGGGGAGGTTAACATCACCAAGGGGGTTCCACAGGGGTCATGCCTGAGCCCGACCCTATTTAACACCTATGTGGCCCCCTTGGCAGATGTAACCAGAGCTTACGGTTTCCATCCAGTGTCATATGCTGATGATACGCAGCTGCTCTTCCCTTTTAAACATCTTACACCGGAGATAATACTTTCTTTCTCCGAGGGAATGAAGGCAGTTGCAAGGTGGATGTCCTCCAATTTCCTCCAATGTAACGTTGGAAAAACGGAGGTCATGCTTTTTGGTGATGCAAAGATCCAATGGTCCCCTGACTGGTGGCCGCCCGATCTAGGCCCAGTTCCTGAGCCCAAAGCAGTGATAAAGAATCTAGGAGTCAGATTGGAACCAGAGTTGACTATGATACATCATGTCTCCATTACTGTGGGAACATGTTTTCACGTAATAGGTCTCCTTCGGAGGATTTTTCCTTTCCTCCCTGATTCTTACAGGAGAACCCTGGTTCAGGCTCTGATTATCAGCCGTCTAGATTACTGCAATGGCCTCCTGGCAGGAGCAAATGAAGAGGTTCTGAACCGCCTACAGGTGGTGCAGAATACAGCTGCGAGGTTGGTGCTTAATGCACCTCCTAGGTCTCCTTCTAGACCTTTACTGCAGAAACTTCACTGGTTGCCTATACGGCAACGAGTGAAATTTAAAATCGGCTGTATTATCCATAAAGGCATTAATGATTTGGGACCAGAGTATTTGGCTACAAAATTTGTTCCATATGCTCCTATTCGCTCCCTCAGGTCCAGTGAACAGTTTTTGTTAAACATTCCTAAAATCACAAAAACTAGGCAAGGAGGTAGGGCTCTATCTGTGATAGGTCCTAGTTTTTGGAACTCCCTCCCGCCCTCTCTAAAACTATGTAGGAATCATCTTGAATTTAGGAAATGTCTGAAAACTTTCCTGTTTGGCCTATGTTAAAAACTCATCCGTCGGCTTTATTAGGTCTCTGATCATAAAATACATCTCATGTGGGACGTTTCTAAGCTTTCTACCCTAAGCACCACAAGCGCGGAGATACTCCTTCGGGAGTTTATTCATAGCGCTATAAAAACCCACAAATAAAATAAAATAAATAAATAAGGTTAACACACAGCAGAGGCCACTGACAGCTGCCAGCACCCAGAACCACACCTTTAGCTCTGAAGGGGCTTACGTACAGACTTCTTTGAGTTCTGGTTGTCTGTCTGCTGTTTTAGGGTAGGGGGTCACTTCACTATGTAGTGAACACCCTTCTTCCACCCTCTGTTGTTCCATCTGAGGAGCCACCAACTCAGGCTGGACAGTTGCCTGACTAGTCAGGTCTTTTTGTGAGCTAAGGAGGACTACACCAGTTCCAAGTTGGAGGTCTACCTTACTAGGATAGAATCTCCCTGACCCACTGGAACTGTGGCTAACAGTTGTCCACCTTCTGTACACTGTCTTCTTTTTCTTTTGGGGCTTCTATGCACTAGCTGTACGTTCAGCCCCTCCCCCCCAGTCCTTGCATGAGGTCTGGCACTGGACCAGTACCTCACTGTGGCTACGACCAACCTCTGAGTGGTCACTCCCAAGGAGACAATCAAGGGGAGGGTGTTTGTTAACTACCACCTTTCTCGAAATAAAAGACCCATCCATTTCTAGGGGTACTATAGCCACAGCCACAGTGGCCTCCCCTGAGGGAGCCCTTACTCTTTTTGTTTTTCCTGGGACATACTGGTTGGCGAGCACCAACCTGTCATGCACCACTGTGTGACTGGCACATGTATCTCTCAGGACACGGGCTGGGATTCCATTCACCAGTAGGTAGTGGAAGTTTCAACTCCCCTCTGGAATCTCCAACTACCCTTTTGTGCCCATTTTCCAGTTGAAGGCTAGAAGGACTTCCTCATCTGAGAAACCACCCTCAGAGACTACACTGGCAACCTCTGGAGCTGCACTAGGGGGCTCTGCTTTGAGGACAGCTAGGGTCCTTGGTGTGGTGACCTGTCTTTTGACAGTTGTGACACCATACCTGTTGGAATCCCAACTCTTACCTTAGTACCCAGTTTTAGGTTGTGAGGTGTCTATCAATCAATCAATCAAGCCATTTGTATAGCGCGCTACTCACCCGGAAGGGTCTCAAGGCGCTGGGGTAGGGGATACTTTACTGCACGAACAGCCAGGTCTTGAGTTGCTTCCTGAAGGAAAGGTGGTCCTGGGTCAGCCGAAGGTGGATGGGGAGGGAGTTCCACGTCTTGGCTGCCAGGTAGGAGAAGCATCTTCCTCCGGCGGTGCCTCTGCGGATGCGTGGTATGGCGGCGAGGGCAAGGTTGGACGATCGTAGCTGGCGGGTGGGCGTGTAGAAGGTCAGGCGGTCTTTGAGTTACTTGGGGCCTAGGTCGTGGAGAGCCTTGTGTGCGTGGGTGAGGAGCCTGAACGTGATCCTCTTGCTGACGGGGAGCCAGTGCAGGTCTCTCAGGTGGCCGGAGATGTGGCTGTGACGGGGGATGTCCAGAACGAGTCGTGCGTAGGCGTTCTGGATGCGTTGGAGTCTTTTCTGCAGTTTGGCTATGGTTCCGGCGTAGAGGGTGTTCCCGTAGTCCAGTCGGCTGGTGACAAGTGCCTGGGTGACCGTCTTCCTGGTCTCGGTGGGGATCCAGCGGAAGATCTTACGGAGCATACGCAGGGTGCTGAAGCACGATGAGGAGACGGCGTTGACTTGTCTGTTCATCAAGAGGGAGGAGTCCAGGATGAAGCCCAGGTTGCGTGCGTGGTCCGTTGGCTTGGGAGTGGAGCCCAGGGCAGGGGGCCACCAGGAATTGTCCCAGGCGGAGTGCGATGATCCCAGAATGAGGACTTCTGTCTTGTCTGAGTTCAGTTTCAGGCGGCTGTTCTTCATCCACTCGGCGACGTCTTTCATCCCTTTGTGTAGGCTAGCTCTGGCGGTGGCGGGGTCGTTGGTGAGGGAGAGGATCAGCAGGGTGTCGTCGGCGTAGGAAATGATGTTGAGGTTGTGTTGTCGTGCGATAGCTGCAAGGGGGCTCATGTAGACGTTGAAGAGGGTTGGGCTGAGTGATGATACTTGTGGTACGCCGCAGATTACTTCGGTGGCCTCAGATCTGAACGGGGGGAGGCGGACTCTCTGGGTTCTTCCGGCGAGGAACGAGATGATCCACTCCAGGGCCTTCTCTTGGATTCCGATGTTGCTGAGGCGCTGTATTAGGGTGCAGTGGCAAACAGTATCGAACGCTGCGGAGAGGTCCAGGAGGATGAGGGCTGCTGTTTCCCCGTTGTCGAGCAGGCATCTGATGTCATCTGTGACTGCGATGAGGGCGGTCTCGGTGCTGTGGTTGGCTCTGAAGCCGGACTGCGAAGGGGCAAGGATCCATTTGTCTCGAGGAAGACTGCGAGCTGTCTGTTGACGGTCTTCTTAATGACTTTGGCAGGAAAAGGGAGGAGCGAGATGGGGCGGAAGTTCTTGAGGTCGGTGGGGTCCGCTGTGGGTTTCTTCAGGAGGGCGTTGAGCTCGGCGTACTTCCAGCTCTCCGGGAAGGTGGCGGTGTGGAAGGAGGCATTGATGATGTCCCGCAGATGGGGTGCGATGATGGAGTCAGCCTTGTTTAAGACGTGGTGGGGGCAAGGGTTGGTTGGACATCCGGAGTGGATGGTGTTCATCGTGCGGATGGTGTCTTCGGTGCTGATCGGGGTCCAGTTGCAGAGGGTGGTGCTAGGGGGTGCTGGTTCGGTGGGCCGACCCTCCTGGACAGGTTTTTTAGGGGGCTACCTGGGACTCCTTACTTTTATCTTTAGGAGGCTCACTGTCTTTCCTCTGGGGAAGTTTTTTAACCACTTTCTTTTGGTCACCCCCAGTGGACGTCCTGGTCACCCTTGTCTAACCAGTGGTCCGCATTCTTTCCCAATGCTTAGAGAGAAATTGGACCTATGCCTACCAGATACTGATGCAACTTTTCCTTAATATGTGTTGTTTCATAAACAAATTATAAAGACCATCATAATATTGCACTTTACTTCCAGTCAACCAGTCACCTAGTGTCTTCATTGAGCAGTCTACAATTTCCACGCAGGGCTTACTCTGGGTTTTATGAGACCCCCTGAATCTAATTCTATTCTCCTCAAAAGGGAGGCCAAATCCCTCAATCAGGGTGACCTTTATGAGTTCATAGGACTCTGCTTCTGCCCCATTGAGGGCACTTACCAGAGAAAAGTTCCCAAAGCAGTGCTCACCACTGAGTTTTCTTCCCTTTTCTGGCTACACAATCCCTCTTTTAGGCTGTGCACCACCTGGCGATATCATCACCATCCTCAAATATAGGGATGTGGGGCTATTTATTAAGTTGCTGTCACCATTGATGGGAGCTAGTCTCATCTCTGCTCTTTCCTTTTCTAGAGCCAGGAGTCTGGTCTCTAGGTCCAATCTTTTGGCCAACGTCACTAAGAGGTTGCTCTCCTCATTGAGGCAGTCCTTAATGGACTCAGAAGCACCAGACCCACCTGTGTGGGATCTAGGTGCCTTGAGTTGTATTTTTGGAGTCAGGGGCACAGGGGCCTTCTCCTCCATAGGAAGTAAGGGGGGTTAGAAGTTATCCTCATCCCCTATATCTTCTTCCCCATCTGAGAGGTCTTCACCTTGCCAACAGCTCCTGCAGCTTTTGTTTGGAGGGTTGGGACCCCGTGACAATGTTTTTCAGTTTGCATAGAGACCTTAACTCCCTAAATACTAGATGGAGGTAAGGGGTGAGGTCGAGCTCCTCAACCATGTTCGCTATGCCATTTGGTAGGTTTTCACTAACAGTTGAGGTCTTGTTAAGAGACATTCTGAAACAAAACTAAACCCTCTTACCCCTAAATATGGTAAGTTTTTATTTTTCTAAAACATTCTAAAGGAGTTAACCAAGGCCCTAACAAGACTTTGTAGTTTTGAAAAAAATTGCCAATTTAAAAAAAAAAAACAGAATTCTAAAGTAATTTTAGGAATTCAGTCATGTGGTCAGATGTTGACCAAGTCAGTTAAACAAATGCAAAGTTCTGACTCTGTATATACTATACCAAATGAAGGTATAGTGTGAGTGGATCCAGCAAAGGCTTACAGAGGTTAAAGTAAATAGCAACTTACTCTCTATTTGTGGTAGTGTGGGCGAGCAGTAAGGCTTAATCAGAGGGTAGTTTAAAGGATGTATTGTACACACTAAGGCAACAAATGATTTCATACACTGAAAGACTGAACTCCGCCCAATTGTTTTGTATAAAACAAATTCTTTATTGTATTTTATTTTTAGGACCAAGCCAGACTTGGTGCAGGTATGTAAAATTAGTACCTTTCTAATAATACAGTTGAATGCAGTTGAACATAGATACAGGTAGGCCAAATGTTCAGGAACAATTGAAATTACTTTTAGATTACTTTGCAATTACTTTTTAGATTACTTTTCAGATTACCTTTTCTACTCCGTGTGATATGCCTAGATATCACACTGGCACATTTCCTAACTCAAAGGTAAGTAAGTCAGTTTTTGTAAATACACAGTTTCTAGGTTCTCATACAATTTCCAACTCCGCATAACTTTTTTCACAGAAAAGCAGTCAATGCGTTCCTATAGGAGTAAATGAATAAATGTAAGTACTTGGTTGGTAGAGTTGTGTTTCTGGGTTAGAATCAGGGTTCCCCCAGGGTCAAGGATGCACTCAGAGAACACCCTCAGCGGCACTAGGGCGGCCGGGTACAGAGAGCTGAGTCCCAATGTTATCCATTGGGGATTGGGGGCCTTCTGTTGGTGGCTGCTCATGGGCAGGCCACAAGGTTGTGGGAGCCAGGCTCCTAAGGTTCAGCTCAGGGCAAAGGATTAGATTTCGTGAACAAGGTGCACCCACAGCAGCACAGGGGCGGCCGGGTGCAGTGTGCTGGCTTGGCGTTGGTTGACTCGTTGTTTTCAATGGATGTAGCCGGTTTTGGGCTTTGACTGCATGCTCGGTCCAGGAAGTCTTCCAGGAGGAAACAACAGCTAAGCAGGTAAGTTGGAGGGCTCAGGGACATAGGTGCACCTCAGGTCCTCTTCTACAGGGTGCAGGGCGGCCGGACAGAGGGGGCCGTTTTGAGGTCAGATTCCACCGAATCGGGTTACTCACGGTTAGGAGTTCTCCGTGCAGAGGCTGCAGGCAACGTCGGGGAGTCTTGGAGGGGTCAACCCACAGTGGTCTCGGACTCTGGAGCACTGGTGGACCTCGCTGGAACCGGTGGGAAACTTGGACTCGGGCCATAGGCGTTGGGTGCAGTGGTGGTTCCAGGCATGGAGTTTCTTTTGCCTCAGTAGACTCAGAGTCTGTCTTTGGAGTTTCTTTTGAACAGAGCTGCTGTTCACAGGAGATCCGGTCTTTGTTCAAGGCTGTCAGTCCTCCCGGGGTTCTGGAGGTAGCTGGCTGCAAGACAAGGCCATTTTTGGCGCATCATTTCCAGAAACTACAGACGGGCCGGTAGGGCTGGGGCGAAGTCAGTTCTTCTCTGCAGTCTTTTCTGCTGGGCATCTTCTTTTCTACCAAACGTCCCAGAATTCAGTAAAGCCATTATGGTGCTGTGATGTTTGTAATGACAGACTCCCAGACCATATACTCTTTGTGGCTTTACTGCTCTTACAATGTCTCAGAATGTCTCACCTGTACTCTCATCAATGGTATAGTGCACCCAGTTAGAGGGGTGATTTATCTATGCAATAGGCAATGGGTTGCAGGCATGGCGCACGGGTATGTGTGTCATGTTGACTTTTCACTTTTCTCTGCACCAAAACACGCAGCCTGCAATGGCAGTGTGTATCTCTTAAAGGTACAGGACCTATAAGGGTGGCCCAATATGTGCTGCAGCCCTTAGAGGCCTTCCCTGGTCACAGAGCCTTTGGTACTTATGGTACCCTTTACAGGGTACTTGCATGTGGCCAGAGAGGTGCCAATTGGGGGTACAAAGGTACAGTTTTGGGAGAGAATACAGGCCCTGGGAACCTGATTGGCAGTGCCCCAGGGCACATCATGTCAAAGTGCATCAGAATTCTAGCAAAAGGTGGGGGGGGTTACTGCAACAATAACCCACTTTTCTACAAGAGTAGAACATTGCAATCCACATACAGAGGAAAACTAGCACAGGAAACAATGCTTGTAATTGTGTTAATACATGGGGGAGCGAGCAATGAATAAGAAGTGAGGACAGATGAGAGAACATGGAATTCGTAGTGAAAAGCAAGTGAGCAAATTAAATACTAGGTATCTTTTCGTGCCACCTGGCCACTTTTATAGCAGCATGACAGGTAAAATCACCTAAAGAATGTATTTATTCCCCCTCGCACTACATATTTGAAAGAGTAAATGTAGGAAGAAAACACTTTAAATGTGTTCTATAGCTGCCCTAATAACCCCTGACAGGTAACTAAAGTAAAAAAAGTCAGAAAGGCAATGTTAAAAAAGAATAGATATTTTCATTTTAAGATCTACTTAAGAAACATGTCCAGGCCATTGCAGAATGTTGAAAATGAAGAGATACCCAGTATGTTTCTCTCAGAAAGGTGGGAACAATACCTGGTGTTTGTAATGAATATGAAGTGAGTGAAGTGTGGGACAGGGACAACCTGGAGAGTGTTGGGTAAGGTTGTTGTAAGGTTCAATCATTTGGCCAAAGCAAGAGTGACATGAGCCAGAACCGATCTCTGTATCTACAGCTTCTGTCACTTTTCATGTTCCTCTCTGAGAAGGGTGCTTGAAGTGGGGGCTAGGCAGGAAAGCTTTAGAATGTTGGCACAGAATACTGACACAGGGCATTCTTCTCTCAGAATGTCCATGCCAGCCTCTGCCCTGGTGGCAGAAGAGGTCAAAAGTTCAATTCAGCTGATAGAGATACCACTCAAAGTGTGTGCCCTCTTTCAGCCAGACTGCTGGATAAACTGCATATTACTTTTTGGCAATAACTGAGGCCTCCTAACAAGCAAAATACTTCTACAGTCTTCAACTAGTTCAGCCGGGAAACAACCTTTACATAGCAGTCATTACAACGCACTACCTACACAGCGCAGTCATTACAACGCAGCTGCCCTTACATCACATACCAGCACAATGCATGCCAATACAACGCATGTCACTACAACGCATGTCACTACAACGCATGCCATTACAATGAATATCATTACAATGCATGCCATTACAACGCATTATGAGGTAAGTAATGGGGATTTTTTTGTTTTAGGGTGGGTATGGGTTCTGGGGTAAATGGGGATAGTATTTTTATCCCTACACTATCCAACACTTACCCAACTGTTGCACTCACTACAGTGGGAATAGAAATGTGTACCCCTACACTATCCCACACTTACCGTACTGTTGCACTCACTGGAGTGGGAATAGTAGTTTTTACCCCTACACTATCCAACACTTGCACTACTCTTGCCCTAAAAGTATTGCGTGTTGTAATGGCATGCGTTGTAAAGGTATGCGATGTACTGGAATGTGCTGTAAATGTAGTTTCTAAAAATGCGTTGTGATGTCATGCATTGTAAAACCATGCATTGTAATGGATGCTGCGATGTAAAAACCGCGTTGTAAAGGCATGCGTTGTAATTGTTTGTGTTGTAACATCATATATTCAGTTCAGCCTCATTCAGACATGTCAACATTTTAAAAGTAGATATTTTGAAAGCAAATTAGGGGGAATATATTTTGCCAATTGAAATACATTAAAGAAGAAACAATTTCAGGTCAGAATTCTACAGTCTTCAACTAGCTCAGCTGGGAAACAACCTTTACATAGCAGTCATTACAACGCACTACCTTCACAACGAAGTCATTACAACGCAGCTGCCCTTACAACACATACCATTATAACGCATACCATTACAACGTATGTCACTGCAACGCATGCCATTACAATGAATATCATTACAACGCATGCCATTACAACGCATTATAAGGTAAGTAGTGGGGATTTTTTAGTTTTAGGGTGGGTATGGGTTTTGGGGTTCATGGGGATAGTATTCTTATCCCTACACTATCCAATACTTACCCTCCTGTTGCACTCACTGGAGTGGGAATAGTAATTATTACCCCTACGCTCCCTAACACTTACACTACTCGTGCCCTAAAAGTATTGTGCATTGCAATGGCATGCGTTGTAATGGTATGCGTTGTAATGAAATGCGTTGTAAATGTAGTTTCTAAAAATGTGTTGTGAGGGCATGCGTTGTAAAATCATGCGTTGTAATGGATGCTGCGATGTAAAAGGCACGTTCTAAAGGCATGCGTTGTAACTGTTTGCGTTGTAACATCAGATATTCGGTTCAGCCTCATTCAGACATGTCAACATTTTAAAAGTAGATATTTTGGAAACAAATTAGGGGGAATGCATTTTGCTAATTGATATACATTAAAGAAGAAGCAATTTCAAGTCGGAAACAAATAAAGCCATTTTGGCTTAAACATTAGTAGTCTCAAGCTTGAACCAGGTATGTTGGCATGTATGCTCTTTGAAGAGACTTTAAGTGTTCGCATTTATAGGATGGCACCTATCGTCACAAAAGCCTTTTACCCTTCTCCCCTGAACCACAATAAAGCCAAAAGTGGACTCCCATTGTCTCAATACAGGGTAGGCAAACAAAAGCTGTATCTTGTATGAAGTCACTTATTAAATAGGAAAGGCCAAGAAAAACAAATCTGGCTAGGTGATAAATGCAACAGTGCTGAACAGTGAGAAAACCACAGTCCAATAATTTGTATCTAATATAACCAAAGGAACACGTTTTTTCTGACTGGATTTGTAAAGGAAAAGCATGTTTACAACTATACATTTTGGTTTTCGCCTGTGTGAGAACCACAAAAACTGCCTGCTATGCTGAGGATAAAAGGTGTGATGCCACAGCAATACCTAAAAGAATATGAATGAAAATTAAAGTTTTTATGAAAATCATGTCATGTATTTGATGGCAACAAAAACATTGTTAAAAAAGCAAATGTTTAGTGAGGGAAATGTGAATTAGCTGTGCTATTATTTGTGAAAGATAAAAGTGTGTTTTCACTGAAAACACTAACCTTTGTTTACGATTCTTTAGCCTAAAATTAAAGAATTGTAGCTCACAACTGTTTGTAAATTCATATATGGGTGCACTGAAGAACAACCTCCATTTTGTGTGAACTGAGACTTAATGCAGTCAGAGGCAGTCCAAGATGGCCGCCGTGTTGAGGGAAATCTCACAGAGACCACTCTCTTTCTCTCACAGAGAACCAGCATAGGAAATAAATGAGCAAGGCAAATGAATGCAACAAGGGGGGGTGGATAGTAAATAATTTAGGAATTAATAGAAAAGGGAACATTACCGGGTGTATGTAATGAATATGAAGTGAGTGAAGTGAGGGACAGGCATAACCTGGAGAGTGTTAGGTAAGGTTGTTGTAAGGTTCAATCATTTGGTCAAAGCAAGAGTGACATGAGCCAGAACCGATCTCTGTATCTAAAGCTTCTGCCACTTTTCATGTTCCTCTCTGAGAAGGGTGCTTGAAGCGGGGGCTGGGCAGGGAAGCTTTAGAATGTTGTCACAGAATACTGACACAGGGCATTCTTCTCTCAGAATGTCCATGCCAGCCTCTGCCCTGGTGGCAGAAGAGGTCAAAAGTTCAACTCGGCTGATAGAGATACCACTCAAAGTGTGTGCCCACTTTCAGCCAGACTGCTGGATAAACTGCATATTACTTTTTGGCAATAGCCGGGCCCTCCTAACAAGCAAAATACTTCTACAGTCTTCAACTAGTTCAGCCGGGAAACAACCTTTACATAGCAGTCATTACATTGCACCACCTACACAACGCAGTCATTACAACACAGCTACCCTTACATCACATACCATTAAAACGCATGCCATTACAACGCATGTCACTACAACGCATGCCATTACAATGAATATCATTACAACGCATGCCATTACAATGCATTATAAGGTAAGTAATGGGGATTTTTTTGTTTTAGGGTGGGTATGGGTTCTGGGGTACATGGGGATAGTATTTTTATCCCTACACTATCCAACACTTACCCCACTGTTGCACTCACTAGAGTGGGAATAGAAATGTGTACCCCTACACTGTCCAACACTTACCCTACTGTTGCACTCACTAGAGTGGGAATAGAAATGTGTACCCCTACACTATCCAACACTTACCCTACTGTTGCACTCACTGGAGTGGGAATAGTAATTTTTATCCCTACGCTATCCAACACTTACACTACTCTTGCCCTAAAAGTATTGCACGTTGTAATGGCATGCGTTGTAATGGTATGCGTTGTAATGGAATGCATTGTAAATGTCGTTTCTAAAAATGCGTTGTGATGGCATGCGTTGTAAAATCATGCATTGTAATGGATGCTGCGATGTAAAAACCGCGTTGTAAAGGCATGCGTTGTAATTGTTTGCGTTGTAACATCATATATTCAGTTCAGCCTCATTCGGTCATGTCAACATTTTAAAAGTAGATATTGTGAAAGCAAATTAGGGGGAATGTATTTTGCCAATTGAAATACATTAAAGAAGAAGCAATTTCAGGTCAGAATTCTACAGTCTTCAACTAGTTCAGCCGGGAAACAACCTTTACATAGCAGTCATTACAACGCACTACCTTCACAACGCAGTCATTACAACGCAGCTGCCCTTACATCACATACCATTACAACGCATGCCATTACAATGCATGTCACTACAACGCATGCCATTACAATGAATATCATTACAACGCATGCCATTACAACGCATTATAAGGTAAGTAATGGGGATTTTTTTGTATTAGGGTGGGTATGGGTTCTGGGGTACATGGGGATAGTATTTTAAAACCCTACACTATCCAACACTATCCAACTTACCCTACTGTTGCACTCACTGGAGTGGGAATAGAAATTTTTACCCCTACACTATCCAACACTTACCCTACTGTTGCACTCACTGGAGTGGGAATAGCAATTTTTAAACCTACGCTACCCAACACTTACACTACTCTTGCCCTAAAAGTATTGCGTGTTGTAATGGCATGCGTTGTAAAGCTATGCGTTGTAATGGAATGCATTGTAAATGAATTTTCTAAAAATGCGTTGATGGCATGCGTTGTAAAATCATGCATTTTAATGATGCTGCGATGTAAAAACCGCGTTGTAAAGGCATGCATTGTAATTGTTTGCGTTGTAACATCATATATTCAGTTCAGCCTCATTCAGACATGTCAACATTTTAAAAGTAGATATTTTGAAAACAAATTAGGGGGAATGTATTTTGCCAATTGAAATACATTATAGAAGAAGCAATTTCAGGTCAGAAACAGAAAAAGCCATTTTGGATTAAACATTGGTAGTCTCAAGCTTGAATCCGGTATGTTGGCATGTATGCTCATTGAAGAGAGTTTCAGTGTACACATTTATAGGTGGGCACCTATTGTCACAAAAGCCTTTTACCCTACTCCCCTGAATCATAATAAAGCCAAAAGTGGACTCCCATTGTCTCAATACAGGGTAGACAAACAATAACTGTATGTTGTATGAAGTCATTTATTAAATAGGAAAGGCCAATTAAAACAAAGCTGGCCAGGTGATCAATGAAACAGTGCAGTACAGTGAGAAAACCACAGTCCAATAAAGTGTATCTAATATAACCAAAGGAACACATTTTTTCTGACTGGATTTGTAAACGAAAAGAATGTTTACAACTATACATTTAGTTTTTTGCCTGTGTGAGAACCACAAAAACTGCCTGCTATGCTGAGGATAAAAGGTGTGATGCCACAGCAATACCTAAAAGAATATGAATGAAAATTAATGTTTTTATGAAAATCGTGTTATGTATTTGATGGCAACAAACATATTGTTAAAAAAGCAAATGTTTAGTGAGGGAAATGTGAATCAGCTGTGCTATCTTTTGTGAAAGATAAAAGTGTGTTTTCACTGAAAACATTATTCTTTGTTTACGATTCTTTAGCCTAAAATAAAGAATTGAAGCTCACAACTGTTTGTAAATTTAGATATGGGTGAACTGAAGAACAACCTCCATTTTGTGTGAACTGAGACTTAATGCAGTTAGAGGCAGTCCAAGATGGCTGCCGCGCTGAGGGAAATCTCACTGAGGCCACACTATTTCTCTCACAGAGAACCAGCATAGGAAATAAATGTGCAAGGCAAATGAATGTAACAAGGGGGTGTGGATAGTAAACAATTTAGGAATGAATATTAAAGTGAACAATACCGGGTGCATGTAATGAATATGAAGTGAGTGAAGTGAGGGACAGGGATAACCTGGAGAGTGTTGGGTAAGGTTGTTGTAAGGTTCAATCATTTGGCCAAAGCAAGAGTGACATGAGCCAGAACCGATCTCTGTATCTAAAGCTTCTGCCACTTTTCATGTTCCTCTCTGAGAAGGGTGCTTGAAGCGGGGGCTGGGCAGGGAAGCTTTAGAATGTTGGCACAGAATACTGACACAGGGCATTCTTCTCTCAGAATGTTCATGCCAGCCTCTGCCCTGGTGGCAGAAGAGGTCAAAAGTTCAACTCAGCTGATAGAGATACCACTCAAAGTGTGTGCCCTCTTTCAGCCAGACTGCTGGATAAACTGCATATTACTTTTTGGCAATAACTGGGGCCTCCAAACAAGCAAAATACTTCTACAGTCTTCAACTAGTTCAGCCAGGAAACAACCTTTACATAGTAGTCATTACATTGCACTATCTACACAATGCAGTTATTACAACGCAGCTGCCCTTACATCACATACCATCACAACGCATACCATTACAACGCATGTCACTACAACGCATGCAATTACAATGAATATCATTACAACGCATTCCATTACAACGCATTCTAAGGTAAGTAATGGGGATTTATTTGTTTTAGGGTGGGTATGGGTTCTGGGGTACATGGAGATAGTATTTTTATCCCAACACTATCCAACACTTACCCTACTGTTACACTCACTGGAGTGGGAATAGAAATGTTTACCCCTACACTATCCAACACTTACCCTACTGTTGCACTCACTGGAGTGGGAATAGCAAATATTACCCCTACGCTATCCAACACTTACACTACTCTTGCCCTAAAAGTATTGTGTTTTGTAATGGCATGCGTTGTAAAGGTATGCGATGTAATGGAAAGTGTTGTAAATGTAGTTTCTAAAAATAGGTTGTGATGGCATGCGTTGTAAAACCATGCATTGTAATGGATGCTGCGATGTAAAAACCGCGTTGTAAAGGCATGCGTTGTAATTGTTTGCGTTGTAACATCATATATTCAGTTCAGCCTCATTCAGACATGTCAACATTTTAAAAGTAGATATTTCGAAAGCAAATTAGGGGGAATGTATTTTGCCAATTGAAATACATTAAAGAAGAAACAATTTCAGGTCAGAATTCTACAGTCTTCAACTAGTTCAGCCGGGAAACAACCTTTACATAGCAGTCATTACAAGGCACTACCTTCACAATGCAGTCATTACAACGCAGCTGCCCTTACAACGCACACCATTATAACGCATGCCATTACAACGTATGTCACTACAACGCAAGCCATTACAATGAATATCATTACAACGCATGCCATTACAACGCATTATATGGTAAGTAGTGGGGATTTTTTAGTTTTAGGGTGGGTATGGGTTTTGGGGTTCATGGGGATAGTATTCTTATCCCTACACTATCTAATACTTACCCTCCTGTTGCACTCACTGGAGTGGGAATAGAAATGTATACCCCTACACTACCCAACACTTACCCTACTGTTGCACTCACTGGAGTGGGACTAGTAATTTTTACCCCTACGCTATCTAACACTTACCCTACTCTTGCCCTAAAAGTATTGTGCGTTGTAATGGCATGCGTTGTAATGGCATGCGTTGTAATGGTATGCGTTGTAAATTTAGTTTCTAAAAATGCGTTGTGAGGGCATGCGTTGTAAAATCATGCGTTGTAATGGATGCTGCGATGTAAAAGGCACGTTCTAAAGGAATGCATTGAAACTGTTTGCGTTGTAACATCATATATTCAGTTCAGCCTCATTCAGACATGTCAACATTTTAAAAGTAGATATTTTGCAAGCAAATTAGGGGGAATGTATTTTGCCAATTGAAATACATTAAAGAAGAAGTAATTTCAGGTCAGAATTCTACAGTCTTCAACTAGTTCAGCCGGGAAACAACCTTTACATAGCAGTCATTACAACGCACTACCTACACAACGCAGTCATTACAACGAAGCTGCCCTTACTATACATACCATTACAACGCATGCCATTACAACGCATGTCACTACAACGCATGCCATTACAATGAATATCATTACAACGCATGCCATTACAACGCATTATAAGGTAAGTAATGGGGATTTTTTTTGTTTTAGGGTGAGTATGGGTTCTGGGGTACATGAAGATAGTATTTTTATCCCTACACTATCCAACACTATCCAACTTACCCTACAGTTGCACTCACTGGAGTGGTAATAGAAATTTTTACCCCTACTCTATCCAACACTTACCCTACTGTTGCACTCACTAGAGTGGGAATAGACATTTTTACCCCTACACTATCCAACACTTACCCTACTGTTGCACTCACTGGAGTGGGTATAGCAATTTTTACCCCTACGCTATCCAACACTTACACTACTCTTGCCCTAAAAGTATTGCATGTTGTAATGGCATGCGTTGTAAAGGTATGCGTTGTAATGGAATGCATTGTAAATGTAGTTTCTAAAAATGCGTTGTGATGGCATGCGTTGTAAAATCATGCATTGTAATGGATGCTGCGATGTAAAAACCGCGTTGTAAAGGCATGCATTGTAATTGTTTGCGTTGTAACATCATATATTCAGTTCAGCCTCATTCAGACATGTCAACATTTTAAAAGTAGATATTGTGAAAGCAAATTAGGGGAATGTATTTTGCCAATTGAAATACATTAAAGAAGAAGCAATTTCAGGTCAGAATTCTACAGTCTTCAACTAGTTCAGCCGGGAAACAACCTTTACATAGCAGTCATTACAACGCACTACCTTCACAACGCAGTCATTACAACGCAGCTGCCCTTACATCACATACCATTACAACGCATGCCATTACAATGCATGTCACTACAACGCATGCCATTACAATGAATATCATTACAACGCATGCCATTACAACGCATTATAAGGTAAGTAATGGGGATTTTTTTGTATTAGGGTGGGTATGGGTTCTGGGGTACATGGGGATAGTATTTTAAAACCCTACACTATCCAACACTATCCAACACTTACCCTACTGTTGCACTCACTGGAGTGGGAATAGCAATTTTTACCCCTACGCTATCCAACACTTACACTACTCTTGCCCTAAAAGTATTGCGTGTTGTAATGGCATGCGTTGTAAAGCTATGCGTTGTAATGGAATGCATTGTAAATGTATTTTCTAAAAATGCGTTGTGATGGCATGCGTTGTAAAATCATGCATTTTAATGATGCTGCGATGTAAAAACTGCGTTGTAAAGGCATGCGTTGTAATTGTTTGCGTTGTAACATCATATATTCAGTTCAGCCTCATTCAGACATGTCAACATTTTAAAAGTAGATATTTTGAAAACGAATTAGGGGGAATGTATTTTGCCAATTGAAATACATTAAAGAAGAAGCAATTTCAGGTCAGAATCAGAAAAAGCCATTTTGGATTAAACATTGGTAGTCTCAAGCTTGAATCCGGTATGTTGGCATGTATGCTCATTGAAGAGAGTTTCAGTGTACACATTTATAGGTGGGCACCTATTGTCACAAAAGCCTTTTACCCTACTCCCCTGAATCATAATAAAGCCAAAAGTGGACTCCCATTGTCTCAATACAGGGTAGACAAACAATAACTGTATGTTGTATGAAGTCATTTATTAAATAGGAAAGGCCAATTAAAACAAAGCTGGCCAGGTGATCAATGAAACAGTGCAGTACAGTGAGAAAACCACAGTCCAATAAAGTGTGTCTAATATAACCAAAGGAACACATTTTTTCTGACTGGATTTGTAAACGAAAAGAATGTTTACAACTATACATTTAGTTTTTTGCCTGTGTGAGAACCACAAAAACTGCCTGCTATGCTGAGGATAAAAGGTGTGATGCCACAGCAATACCTAAAAGAATATGAATGAAAATTAATGTTTTTATGAAAATCGTGTTATGTATTTGATGGCAACAAACATATTGTTAAAAAAGCAAATGTTTAGTGAGGGAAATGTGAATCAGCTGTGCTATCTTTTGTGAAAGATAAAAGTGTGTTTTCACTGAAAACACTATTCTTTGTTTACTATTCTTTAGCCTAAAATTAATGAATTGAATCTCACAACTGTTTGTAAATTTAGATATGGGTGCACTGAAGAACAACTCCATTTTGTGTGAACTGAGACTTAATGCAGTCAGAGGCAGTCCAAGATGGCTGCCGTGCTGAGGGAAATCTCACTGAGGCCACTCTATTTCTCTCACAGAGAACCAGCATAGGAAATAAATGTGCAAGGCAAATGAATGTAACAAGGGATGTGGATAGTAAATCATTTAGGAATGAATAGAAAAGGGAACAATACCGGGTGTATGTAATGAATATGAAGTGAATGAAGTGAGGGACAGGGATAAACTGGAGAGCGTTAGGTAAGGTTGTTGCAAGGTTCAATCATTTGGCCAAAGCAAGAGTGACATGAGCCAGAACCGATCTCTGTATCTAAAGCTTCTGTCACTTTTCATGTTCCTCTCTGAGAAGGGTGCTTGAAGCGGGGGCTGGGCAGGGAAGCTTTAGAATGTTGGCACAGAATACTGACACAGGGCATTCTTCTCTCAGAATGTCCATGCCAGCCTCTGCCCTGGTGGCAGAAGAGGTCAAAAGTTCAACTCAGCTGATAGAGATACCACTCAAAGTGTGTGCCCTCTTTCAGCCAGACTGCTGGATAAACTGCATATTACTTTTTGGCAATAACTGGGCCCTCCTAACAAGCAAAATACTTCTACAGTCTTCAACTAGTTCAGCCGGGAAACAACCTTTACATAGCAGTCATTACATTGCACTAACTACACAACGCAGTCATTACAACGCAGCTGCCCTTACATCAAATACCATTACAACGCATGCCATTACAACGCATGTCACTACAACGCATGCCATTACAATGAATATCATTACAACACATGCCATTACAACGCATTATAAGGTAAGTAATGGGGATTTTTTTGTTTTAGGGTGGGTATGGGTTCTGGGGTACATGGGGATAGTATTTTTATCCCTACACTATCCAACACTTACCCCATTGTTGCACTCACTAGAGTGGGAATAGAAATGTGTACCCCTACACTATCCAACACTTACCCTACTGTTGCACTCACTAGAGTGGGAATAGAAATGTGTACCCCTACACTATCCAACACTTACCCTACTGTTGCACTCACTGGAGTGGGAATAGTAATTTTTACCCCTACGCTATCCAACACTTACACTACTCTTGCCCTAAAAGTATTACGCGTTGTAATGGCATGCGTTGTAATGGTATGCGTTGTAATGGAATGCATTGTAAATGTAGTTTCTAAAAATGTGTTGTGATGGCATGTGTTGTAAAATCAAGCATTGTAATGGATGCTGCGATGTAAAAACCACGTTGTAAAGGCATGCGTTGTAATTGTTTGCGTTGTAACATCATATATTCAGTTCAGCCTCATTCAGACATGTCAACCTTTTAAAAGTAGATATTTTGAAAGCAAATTAGGGGGAATGTATTTTGCCAATTGAAATATATTAAAGAAGAAGCAATTTCAGGTCAGAATTCTACAGTCTTCAACTAGTTCAGCCGGGAAACAACCTTTACATAGCAGTCATTACAACGCACTACCTTCACAGCGCAGTCATTACAACGCAGCTGCCCTTACAGCACATACCATTACAACGCATGCCATTACAACACATGTCACTACAACGCATGCCATTACAATGAATATCATTACAACGCATGCCATTACTACGCATTATAAGGTAAGTAATGGGGATTTTTTTGTTTTAGGGTGGGTATGGGTTCTGGGGTACATGGGGATAGTATTTTTATCTCTACACTATCCTACACTATCCAACTTACCCTACAGTTGCACTTACTGGAGTGGGAATATAAATGTTTAGCCCTACACTATCCAACACTTACCCTACTGTTGCCCTCACTGGAGTGGGAATAGACATTTTTACACCTACACTATCCAACACTTACCCTACTGTTGCACTCACTGGAGTGGGAATAGCAATTTTTACCCCTACGCTATCCAACACTTACGCTACTCTTGTCCTAAAAGTATTGCGTGTTGTAATGGTATGCGTTGTAAAAGTATGCGTTGTAATGGAATGCATTGTAAATGTAGTTTCTAAAAATGCGTTGTGATGGCATGTTTTGTAAAATCATGCATTGTAATGGATGCTGCGATGTAAAAAACCTTGTTGTAAAGGCATGCGTTGTAATTGTTTGCGTTGTAACATTATATATTCAGTTCAGCCTCATTCAGTCATGTCAACATTTTAAAAGTAGATATTGTGAAAGCAAATTAGGGGGAATGTATTTTGCCAATTGAAATACATTAAAGAAGAAGCAATTTCAGGTCAGAATTCTACAGTCTTCAACTAGTTCAGCCGGGAAACAACCTTTACATAGCAGTCATTACAACGCACTACCTTCACAACGCAGTCATTACAACGCAGCTGCGCTTACAACACATACCATTATAACGCATGCCATTACAACGTATGTCACTACAACGCATGCCATTACAATGAATATCATTACAACGCATGCCATTACAACGCATTATAAGGTAAGTCGTGGGGATTTTTTAGTTTTAGGGTGGGTATGGGTTTTGGGGTTCATGGAGATAGTATTCTTATCCCTACACTATCCAATACTTACCCTCCTGTTGCACTCACTGGAGTGGGAATAGAAATGTATACCCCTACACTACCCAAAACTTACCCTACTGTTGCACTCACTGGAGTGGGAATAGTAATTTTTACCCCTACACTATCTAACACTTACCCTACTCTTGCCCTAAAAGTATTGTGCGTTGTAATGGCATGCATTGTAATGGTATGCGTTGTAATGGAATGCGTTGTAAATTTAGTTTCTAAAAATGCGTTGTCAGGGCATGCGTTGTAAAATCATGCGTTGTAATGGATGCTGCGATGTAAAAGGCACGTTCTAAAGGCATGCGTTGTAACTGTTTGCGTTGTAACATCAGATATTTGGTCCAGCCTCATTCAGACATGTCAACATTTTAAAAGTAGATATTTTGGAATCAAATTAGGGGGAATGCATTTTGCTAATTGATAAAAATTAAAGAAGAAGCAATGTCAGGTCGGAAACAGATAAAGCCATTTTGGCTTAAACATTAGTAGTCTCAAGCTTGAACCAGGTATGTTGGCATGTAGGCTCATTGAAGAGAGTTTAAGTGTTCGCATTTATAGGACGGCACCTATCATCACAAAAGCCTTTTACCCTACTCCCCTGAACCACAATAAAGCCAAAAGTGGACTCCCATTGTCTCAATACAGGGTAGGCAAACAAAAGCTGTATTTTGTATGAAGTCATTTATTAAATAGGAAAGGCCAAGTAAAACAAATCTGGCTAGGTGATCAATGCAACATTGCAGAACAGTGAGAAAACCACAGTCCAATAATTTGTATCTAATATAACCAAAGGAACACGTTTTTTCTGACTGGATTTGTAAATGAAAAGCATGTTTACAACCATACATTTTGGTTTTTTGCCTGTGTGAGAACCACAAAAACTGTCTGCTATGCTGAGGATAAAAGGTGTGATGCCACAGCAATACCTAAAAGAACATGAATGAAAATTAATGTTTTTATGAAAAGCATGTTATGTATTTGATGGCAACAAACATATTGTTAAAAAAGCAAATGTTTAGTGAGGGGAATGTGAATCAGCTGTGCTATCATTTGTGAAAGATAAAAGTGTGTTTTCACTGAAAACACTATTCTTTGTTTACGATTCTTTAGCCTAAAATTAAAGAATTGAAGCTCACAACTGTTTGTAAATTTGGAAATGGGTGCATTAAAGAACAACCTCCATTTTGTGTGAACTGAGACTTAATGCAGTCAGAGGCAGTCCAAGATGGCCGCCGTGTTGAGGGAAATCTTACTGAGGCCACTCTCTTTCTCTCACAGAGAACCAGCATAGGAAATAAATGTGCAAGGCAAATGAATGCAACAAGGGGTGTGGATAGTAAATCATTTAGGAATGAATAGAAAAGGGAACAATACCGGGTGTATGTAATGAATATGACGTGAGTGAAGTGAGGGACAGGGATAACCTGGAGAGTGTTGGGTAAGGTTGTTGTAAGGTTCAATCATTTGGCCAAAGCAAGAGTGACATGAGCCAGAACCGATCTCTGTATCTAAAGCTTCTGTCACTTTTCATGTTCCTCTTTGAGAAGGGTGCTTGAAGCGGGGGCTGGGCAGGGAAGCTTTAGAATGTTGGCACAGAATACTGACACAGGGCATTCTTCTTTCAGAATGTTCATGCCAGCCTCTGTCCTGGTGGCAGAAGAGGTCAAAAGTTCAACTCAGCTGATAGAGATACCACTCAAAGTGTGTGCCCTCTTTCAGCCAGACTGCTGGATAAACTGCATATTACTTTTTGGCAAAAACTGGGCCCTCCTAACAAGCAAAATACTTCTACAGTCTTCAACTAGTTCAGCCGGGAAACAACCTTTACATAGCAGTCATTACATTGCACTACCTACACAACGCAGTCATTACAACGCAGCTGCCCTTACATCACATACCATTACAACGCATGCCATTACAACGCATGTCACTACAACGCATGCCATTACAATGAATATCATTACAACGCATATCATTACAACGCATTATAAGGTAAGTAATGGGGATTTTTTTGTTTTAGGGTGGGTATGGGTTCTGGGGTACATGGGGATAGTATTTTTATCCCTACACTATCCAACACTTACCCCACTGTTGCACTCAGTAGAGTGGGAATAGAAATGTGTACCCCTACACTATCCAACACTTACCCTACTGTTGCACTCACTAGAGTGGAAATAGAAATGTGTACCCCTACACTATCCAACACTTACCCTACTGTTGCACTCACTGGAGTGGGAATAGTAATTTTTACCCCTACGCTATCCAACACTTACACTACTCTTGCCCTAAAAGTATTGCGCGTTGTAATGGCATGCGTTGTAATGGTATTGTTTGTAATGGAATGCGTTGTAAATGTAGTTTCTAAAAATGCGTTGTGATGGCATGTGTTTTAAAATCATGCATTGTAATGGATGCTGCGATGTAAAAACCACGTTGTAAAGGCAGTTGTTGTAATTGTTTGCGTTGTAACATCATATATTCAGTTCAGCCTCATTCAGACATGTCAACAATTTAAAAGTAGATATTTTGAAAGCAAATTAGGGGGAATGTATTTTGCCAATTGAAATACATTAAAGAAGAAGCAATTTCAGGTCAGAATTCTACAGTCTTCAACTAGTTCAGCCGGGAAACAACCTTTACATAGCAGTCATTACAACGCACTACCTTCACAGCGCAGTCATTACAAAGCAGCTGCCGTAACATCACATACCATTACAACGCATGCCATTACAACGCATGTCACTACAACGCATGCCATTACAATGAATATCATTACAACGCATGCCATTACAACGCATTATAAGGTAAGTAATGGGGATTTTTTTGTTTTAGGGTGGGTATGGGTTCTGGGGTACATGGGGATAGTATTTTTATCCCTACACTATCCAACTTACCCTACAGTTGCACTTACTGGAGTGGGAATATACATTTTTAGCCCTACACTATCCAATACTTACCCTACTGTTGCACTCACTGGAGTGGGAATAGACATTTTTACACCTACACTATCCAACACTTACCCTACTGTTGCACTCACTGGAGTGGGAATAGCAATTTTTACCCCTACGCTATCCAACACTTACGCTACTCTTGCCCTAAAAGTATTGGGTGTTGTAATGGCATGCGTTGTAAAGGTATGCGTTGTAATGGAATCCATTGTAAATGTAGTTTCTAAAAATGCGTTGTGATGGCATGTTTTGTAAAATCATGCATTGTAATGGATGCTGCGATGTAAAAACCGCGTTGTAAAGGCATGCGTTGTAATTGTTTGCGTTGTAACATTATATATTCAGTTCAGCCTCATTCAGTCATGTCAACATTTTAAAAGTGGATATTGTGAAAGCAAATTAGGGGGAATGTATTTTGCCAATTGAAATACATTAAAGAAGAAGCAATTTCAGGTCAGAATTCTACAGTCTTCAACTAGTTCAGCCGGGAAACAACCTCTACATAGCAGTCATTACAACGCACTACCTTCACAACGCAGTCATTACAACGCAGCTGCCCTTACATCACATACCATTACAACGCATGCAATTACAATGCATGTCACTACAACGCATGCCATTACAATGAATATCATTACAACGCATGCCATTACAATTATAAGGTAAGTAATGGGGATTTTTTTGTTTTAGGGTGGGTATGGGTTCTGGGGTACATGGGGCTAGTATTTTAAAACCC
Organism: Lissotriton helveticus; assembly: GCF_964261635.1. NCBI lineage: Eukaryota > Metazoa > Chordata > Amphibia > Caudata > Salamandridae > Lissotriton > Lissotriton helveticus. Next base: position 625,635,360 of record NC_136065.1, on the reverse strand, counting down.
TACACTATCCAACACTATCCAACTTACCCTACTGTTGCACTCACTGGAGTGGGAATATACATTTTTACCCCTACACTATCCACCACTTACCCTACTGTTGCACTCACTGGAGTGGGAATAATAATTTTTACCCCTACGCTATCTAACACTTACACTACTCTTGCCCTAAAAGTATTGTGCATTGTAATGGTATGCGTTGTAATGGAATGCGTTGCAAATGTAGTTTCTAAAAATGCGTTGTGATGGCATGTGTTGTAAAATCATGCATTGTAATGGATGCTGCGATGTAAAAACCACGTTGTAAAGGCATGCGTTGTAATTGTTTGCGTTGTAACATCATATATTCAGTTCAGCCTCATTCAGACATGTCAACATTTTAAAAGTAGATGTTTTGAAAGCAAATTAGGGGGAATGTATTTTGCCAATTGAAATACATTAAAGAAGAAGCAATTTCAGGTCAGAATTCTACAGTCTTCAACTAGTTCAGCCGGGAAACAACCTTTACATAGCAGTCATTAAAACGCACTACCTTCACAGCGCAGTCATTACAACGCAGCTGCCGTAACATCACATACCATTACAACGCATGCCATTACAACGCATGTCACTACAACGCATGCCATTACAATGAATATCATTACAACGCATGCCATTACAACGCATTATAAGGTAAGTAATGGGGATTTTTTTGTTTTAGGGTGGGTATGGGTTCTGGGGTACATGGGGATAGTATTTTTATCCCTACACTATCCTACACTATCCAACTTACCCTACAGTTGCACTTACTGGAGTGGGAATATACATTTTTAGCCCTACACTATCCAACACTTACCCTACTGTTGCACTCACTGGAGTGGGAATAGACATTTTTACACCTACACTATCCAACACTTACCCTACTGTTGCACTCACTGGAGTGGGAATAGCAATTTTTACCCCTACGCTATCCAACACTTACGCTACTCTTGCCCTAAAAGTATTGCGTGTTGTAATGGCATGCGTTGTAAAGGTATGCGTTGTAATGGAATCCATTGTAAATGTAGTTTCTAAAAATGCGTTGTGATGGCATGTTTTGTAAAATCATGCATTGTAATGGATGCTGCAATGTAAAAACCGCGTTGTAAAGGCATGCGTTGTAATTGTTTGCGTTGTAACATTATATATTCAGTTCAGCCTCATTCAGTCATGTCAACATTTTAAAAGTAGATATTGTGAAAGCAAATTAGGGGGAATGTATTTTGCCAATTGAAATACATTAAAGAAGAAGCAATTTCAGGTCAGAATTCTACAGTCTTCAACTAGTTCAGCCGGGAAACAACCTCTACATAGCAGTCATTACAACGCACTACCTTCACAACGCAGTCATTACAACGCAGCTGCCCTTACATCACATACCATTACAACGCATGCAATTACAATGCATGTCACTACAACGCATGCCATTACAATGAATATCATTACAACGCATGCCATTACAACGCATTATAAGGTAAGTAATGGGGATTTTTTTGTTTTAGGGTGGGTATGGGTTCTGGGGTACATGGGGCTAGTATTTTAAAACCCTACACTATCCAACACTATCCAACTTACCCTACTGTTGCACTCACTGGAGTGGGAATATACATTTTTACCCCTACACTATCCACCACTTACCCTACTGTTGCACTCACTGGAGTGGGAATAATAATTTTTACCCCTACGCTATCTAACACTTACACTACTCTTGCCCTAAAAGTATTGTGCATTGTAATGGTATGCGTTGTAATGGAATGCGTTGCAAATGTAGTTTCTAAAAATGCGTTGTGATGGCATGCGTTGTAAAATCATGTGTTGTAATGGATGCTGCGATGTAAAAGCCACGTTGTAAAGGCATGCGTTGTAACTGTTTGCGTTGTAACATCATATATTCGGTTCAGCCTCATTCAGACATGTCAACATTTTAAAAGTAGATATTTTGGAAACAAACTAGGGGGAATGTATTTTGCCAATTGATATACATTAAAGAAGGAGCAATTTCAGGTTGGAAACAGATAAAGCCATTTAGGCTTAAACATTGGTAGTCTCAAGCTTGAACCAGGTATGTTGGCATGTATGCTCATTGAAGAGAGTTTAAGTGTTCGCATTTATAGGATGGCACCTCTCGTCACAAAATCCTTTTACCCTACTCCCCTGAACCACAATAAAGCCAAAAGTGGACTCCCATTGTCTCAATACAGGGTAGGCAAACAAAAGCTGTATCTTGTATGAAGTCATTTATTAAATAGGAAAGGCCAAGAACAACAAATCTGGGCAGGTGATCAATGCAACAGTGCAGAACAGTGAGAAAACCACAGTCCAATAATTTGTATCTAATATAACCAAAGGAACACGTTTTTTCTGACTGGATGTGTAAATGAAAAGCATGTTTACAACTATAAATTTTGGGTTTCGCCTGTGTGAGAACCACAATAACTGCCTCCTATGCTGAGGATAAAAGGTGTGATGCCACAGCAATACCTAAAAGAATATGAATGAAAATTAATGTTTTTATGAAAATCATGTTATGTATTTGATGGCAACAAAAACATTGTTAAAAAAGCAAATGTTTAGTGAGGGAAATGTGAATCAGCTGTGCTATCATTTGTGAAAGATGAAAGTGTGTTTTCACTGAAAACACTAACCTTTGTTTACGATTCTTTAGCTAAAATTAAAGAATTGAAGCTCACAGCTGTTTGTAAATTTGTATATGGGTGCACTGAAGACCAACCTCCATTTTGTGTGAACTGAGACTTAATGCAGTCAGAGGCAGTCCAAGATGGCCGCCGTGCTGAGGGAAATCTCACTGAGGCCGCTCTCTTTCTCTCACAGAGAACCAGCATAGGAAATAAATGGGCAAGGCAAATGAATGCAACAAGGGGGTGTGAATAGTAAACCATTTAGGAATGAATAGAAAAGGGAACAAAAAGAGGCTTAATAGAAGGATGGGCAGTTAATAGGTGAGATTATCAAAAGGAGAGGATGAGAGAATTGATAAATATGTAAGCAAATGGACAACAACTGAGTCAGTATGATGCAATATGAAACTTGGCAATTAAGAGAAATATATCCAGACACCAAACTGAGCAAAAAAGGCCATGGAATAGAATCAGTACCTGACACAACACTTTTAAATGTGCTGCATATGAAGAACATTGCACCACTATGTGCAGTGCAGACCTTAACGGGTAGATGACTACAACTGAGACAAAGAAAGGGCATGAACAAAACAATAAAATGTGTGCATTGCCAGACAATGACTAAATGGTACAACAGAAAACATTCAAAATTGAAACAAAGTGACGAGATTTCCATGGAGATGTCCAGTCTAAACCTGAAACAAGAATGACAACAAAATGAACAGTTTCTGTAAGTCTTAATGCCAGGGACCAGTGAAGAGACCAGACTTTTAGGGGTTAAGACACCAACTTTGCTTTTATCTACCACCGTTACTCAAGGAAAACACTTCTAAGAAGGGGAACACATGTGACAGTGGCATTCACAACTCAAAATTAGCACGAGCACAGACACCAATGGCCACAACTGTAAATAGGATTATGGATCTGGTAAACAACATATTATTTAGCAACAATAGTGTATCACTGACAACTTTGCTTTGGAAAGCTGCTGTAAGGAAATTGCCTTAGCCTGTCTTGCATCTACACTGACCTGCAGCAACAACATTCCCTTAACCAAACTACTTATTACAATATCCAGGGAAAATCCTTTTGGGGTTGTAAACGTGCAAGGTACACTCGCACACAAGTCAACTGGTATTTTACATTTCTCATTATGAGTGGTTAAGTTGGTGTTAATGGTGTGCCTGCTTGTGCCTGAAGCTTATGCTGAATAGACATGAGCTGTCTTGCACAAGGTGGGGATCCACAGTGACACTTGGAGTTCATTTACCAAAAAGTAGAGCTTATCTGTGTGATAGAGACAATAATCAATATTTGTCTATGTATTGATAATCATTACTGAACAGTGCATAACAGGGGCCTAGTTAGACCCTCTTGTATGACCTGTAACGGAATGCTTTGCTAGGTCACGATATTGGCTTCAATGCACTGCCTTTAGATCTACTCCTGCAGCAACTATGATTGAAGGACAACTAGACTGATGCCAGCTTGTAGAGGCCAACCAGTTGTGCCTATGTTACATGTAGTCAGCAGCAAACTGAGTTCTAAAGTTGTATTTGGGTATCTGGCTCTGTATGGTTATACAAAGTGCCTCTCTAACTCTGTCTTCTGAGTCACTGTGATTTTAGACAAGCCCATTGTAAGCGTGAGCACGATGTTCATGGGTCAGATCAAGCCAAGGAATCACAAGCATGAGTGTAGCTGTATCACAAGGTGGACAAGAGCCACCTCAACCCGATTGTGAAGCTTGAAGGAGGACGTCTGAAGCAGGGCCCCTAGCTCAGAAGGGGAAATCCTCACAGATCCACGGGGTAGGAGGGGATAATGTGTAATGCTGCTTACTGCTTACAGGCTCTGTTAAAAAATCAAGCCTTGACCCTTCAGACCTGGGAAACTATCGCCCTATCTTGTTGCTCCCTGGAGTTAGTAAAATTACTGAAAAATATATATTTTTAATTTAATACTATGTGTGGGGACCAGCAAGGTCCAAGTGACTTGCCACAAGAAGAAAAGTCAGAGTAGGCCCATTCAAACAGGGGAGCCCACTGGAATGAAAGAAGACCCTCAAGAGGACCCGCAGGCTGGGAGGCACTGGAGTCGTAAGAGGACCTCAAGCAGCTCACCAAAGATGCAGGCCCACGGTGCAAGAGATGCGGTGAGGACAAAGATCTTAGTCACAGACGATTCTTGTGGTTGATGACTACTTGGAGCCTGAAGATCTCTGAGGAAGAGAGCTAACAAGCCTTTGCAACGACAAGTCAACCCGGTGCACAGGGGTTTGGTTCCTGCAGTTCCGACGAGGGATACTGGCCTCAAACTCGTGGAGAAGACAGGGCAGGCCTCAAGGGAGCTGTAGAACCACCACCTGTGTTGCTGAGGCTTCTGGAGTCCTTGGGAGCCCAGGAGCAGCAGACCGGTTAGATTAGTTGTGGTGCTTGCAGATGCAGGGAAGTGACTCTTTCACTTCAAGGGATAATCCTTCAGGTGTATTGGATGTCCACAGGCCTTGGAAGGTTCCTGTATGGAGCACAGGCACAGACGTTACAGTGGATGAGCAGGACAACGAGACCAGCAGCAGCAGAAGTCTTCCCAGCTGCAGTCTCGATGTCCAGAGCAAACGTCCATCGAAGTACAGAGTGCCCAGACGGTTAAAGATGAAGTGGTGTCTGATCTGAATCTTGTCCCACAATGAATCTAGGGGCCCACCCATAGGTAAGCCCTTACGTACCCTAAGGAAAGGGTTGGGACGATTCAGGGGTCCCTCCCATAGGAGGGGCTGCACAATGGGGAAGATACTCCCATATCCTTTGTCCAGTTTATCGCCAGAGTGGCAACCAACGGCTCCCTGAACTGGTTTGAAGTGGACTATGCAAAGAGGGCACCAAGTGTGCCCTTCAAGTAGTCTTAGTGGCACTGGCAAGCGCCCCTACCCTGTCCCAATATACTAAGCCCTGTCTGGGAGGAGGTCACACCTCCCTGTGACAAGATATCTATTGTTCTGCCTTCCCCTGCTCGAGCTTGGCTCAGCAGCATGAGGGCAGAAACATGTCTCTGGCCGGCAGCAGCCCTAGCATGCTGTCCGGTTCTGAAAGACTGGTACAGGGAGCACTGAGGGCCTCCCGGAGGAGATTCACAGTACATGGAGTCATATCTCTCACACAAACAGTGTGGGGGTATGATTCCAACATGTTTGATACCAAACACAGCATGGTTTGTTCTGGATAATTTGGAGATGGTCATTGTGTAATGACGCATGGCCACTCTATATATAATAATGGCTGATGTACTTACAACTCGGTGAATGGACTCAAAAGGTTGTAGGGGTGTCCTGCACATGCAGGGGTACCCTCACACTTAGAACCAAGCACCCTGCCTTCGGGATTGAAAGGCATGCCTAAGGGGGTGACTTATAGGTTTCAAGTGCAGTGACCTCAGATATAGAGAAACACAGGCTGCAATGGCAGGTCTACAGTCACACTTTGAGTGTTCTCTCATGAGTGGCATAATACATGATTCAGCCCATGGGAGGCCCCTAGTGTGCCTATGCCTTGGGTACCTCAGTGCCATATATTTGGGACTTACAAGTGTACACCAGTAGCCAATCTGGGATGTACCCAAGTCCTCACCATATCCAATTCAGGGGAAAAAATCACAGAGACTGGGGTCTTGATTAGCAGATCCCAGTCAGACTTGGCAGAAACAGCATAACACCAAGCGAAAAGTGGGGGTAAGCATAAACCCAGATCCTACTTTCCTACAAGTATGAGTGGGAATAGCTGTGAATGAGTAAGAAGTTAGCAAAAGATGATATTATATGGAAGAAATAAGTGAGACAGAGGTGTGTGCTGTATGTGTGAAGAGCAAATACATTATCTGTGACTTTTGAGTGACTAAGGACTGATTCATGTGGCTTTGAGTATTAAGTAAGGATAAGTATAGATTGTCACTGTGGAGTGAGCTAATGGATATGTGAGGGACAGAATTACCAATAAGCGCAATGTTATCAGTTACCTAACGACACTTGAGTTGTTCTATACAATACCATTTTGATTTATAGTTCTGGTCCTATATATATCATAATTTGGGAAAGCAACAGCAAGGGTAGTAGAATCCAAACTCCTGGTAGGTAAAAAGGCAGGACTAGCCAGAAAAGAATGGCGATGTGGAGCTAATTGACAACTCTGGTGCAATGTGTGCATGTTAAAGGAGTGAGTAAGGAGAAATGAAACGAGTGAGTATTTATTGAAGCTTAAGAGATGGAGTTTATGTTAGTAAGCAGAGAAACTTGCGAGTATGTCAATACATGAGTAGACAAGCAAGGAATAAGAAATGAGAGCAGACAAGTGAACAGTGAGCTTATAGTGAAAAGCAAATGAGTGGGTGAATGACGTGGGCATGGGTTGGTGTATTGAACAAGGGGTGAGCTTGTATATAGTGCTTATATGAGGCACTACTCCCTTACTTCTGGGGAAGGGCAGAGCCAGCACAGAGCCACACGGTTCCACATAGCAGCCTGCAGGTGCACTGCTGAAAACATTTCTGGATGCAGTCTGGTGCTTTCAAAAGGGAGGAATCTACACTTGGAAGTATCCACATTTTTATTTTGTACTTCTTAACTCTCTCCTTGGTCATCATATCTGCCTCATAGGCCAGCCCCTCTCTCCATTAGGAAAAGGTTGATAAGGGTGCACATTATCCTCAGGGAAGGACCTCTAATTCTTACAAAAGTGTCTTTCCCAAGCTTAGAACTCTCTGCACACAGTAAAGGATATATTCAATGGTAAAATACTTCTGCATCTTATATCAAGCACTATCTCTTTCTATGGTTTCCTGCCCCTTGCATCAGAAACCAGCACCTACTTTCTCTACCCTACAAAAAGGTAAACTCTGCCTTTCATATTAAGATCTGCCCGTATAGGTTCCCTGTTAAGAGATCTCATCCCAGATTAAGCCCCTATTCATGTCACATCAGGATCTCACTGTGTGTCAGAGGTTTCTTTCCATTATTCTAGGTTCCGCCTTCAAGTTTGGTGGCCTATATATTAAGATCAGCTTCCAGGTTAGAGTTATCTGACTCACGTATCGTGATCTATTCTAATCTCCCTGTAGCACCTGTAGTCCTTGGTTCTGGTCCTCTCCCTATTATTTCAGGTTCTTTCTCAGGTTATAGCTCTCACTACCATTTATGTTATATACACTCTACTCCTAGGTGATGACTCTATGCATCTGGCATGAGTGTCTGACCTAAGGTTAGGTGTTTCCAGGAAACCCCAATATTCTCTACAGATTGGGGTTTTCTGTCCTTCATATTAGGATCAGCTAGTAGATGTTAGAGATCTCTGACTTTATATTAGAATCTGACTTTGTGCCCTTGGTCTTTACATCAAAATCTGCCTGCAGATTAGGGCTCTCTGGCCCTTATACAGGGTTATTTTACTACACTAGGGCAATCTGTTCTTAAACGAGATTTTGCCCTCAAGTTATGCCTTTCAATAAAGGTTTACATAAATAACCTTATGATTAATGTTATAGTGGTAACCTCAACCTCTATTGCTGCAGAATAAGATGTGAAATACTGAAGGATGTGGTAGGAATCGGATACTAATATCTATAATCTAATGCACACACATGTAATCTCATTTGTGAGATGAAAAGTGTACAGCCCTATTCAAACCAAGGCCATTTGAATTATGTGAGTCAGAAGCTCCAGCGTCTTCTGCATAGTTATGGATTCAAAGCATTTGTACATAATCCATTATCTGGTGCATGTTTGCAGATTTTAACAAAAAATAATAGTGTGAAAACGCGTGCTTCTGCACATTGAAATGCAAGTTGCAAAGACTGGTCACCATTCAGTTGCTAACTGCTGATTCTAAGTATTAAATTGGTAGTTCTGAGATGAAAACGTCGGTAAGACACTTTTAAAATGTATTAAAAATTACAAAAGTCAAAATAAAATTGCCTTACAATGTGCCATACTATGCCACATAATTTGTATCTTCTTGCCACATAATTTAGCCAACCATGCCAGATAATTTGGCCCCTCCCTGCCACAGAATTTCAGTGCCCTGATGAAAAACATACCAGAGGTTGACAAATTACTCATTTTAGGCACTTTGTACTTTAATGGTCTTGATTATTCCTTTCATTATAGTTTTACCGCAAAGTTTAAATAATGACATCCAAATTATCTTTCTGTAAAGGGAGGTTTAGGTTCTATATATCATTTGACTGTGGGCTAAGGAATGGGTTATGTCAGTGACAGCTAAACAGTACTACCTAATGAGCATCAACACAGAATGTTCCATCTGCTGTGATTGGCTGAGGAACACAGCCAAGTCCTAGCGACAGAGCTCTGACAAACGCACAGAAGAGCACCATCCAAGCGACGGTGATCAATGCTGAGGTAAGAGTGCTCCCAGATTTCTAGCATGAAAGAGGAACAGGAAAGAAATACACAATTTAAATAAAACACACTTCTGACAAATTATGACTGATCTATTTTATGGTAGACATTTACTTATGCGCTTTGAGTTTTAGTTTACAAGTGTATTTTCACATGAATAAAAAGATAAGCCCACTAGCGGCAAAAATATGTTTTGTAAAAGCAGGTCAAGAACTTGGCAGCCCAGAGAATCTGGAATGATTCCTAAATTATTTCATTATTATTAACCTATTTTAAAAAGGTTGAGGCTTGTCGGGTTTGCATGGCATAATATGGAGGACTTTTGTAAAGTAACCTGCACAAAAGATGCAACCAGAGATTGCAATACAATTTACCTATCATATGTTTGAATCAAAATATCACTGCTTTGTAGGCACTTTGAGAAGAAATACTGCATGTCACTTTAGTTTGAGACATCTGCACCCATGGCTGAATTGTAACTTCCAAAATATTTGACTACTTTTAAAATGAATTACACTCGAGTTCTGCAACATGGTCCCTGCAACCATAAACTGCAACCATCAACTTGCACCTTGAAATCATGCTATGAGTGTGCCTCAACAGCTGTGCTGCAGTCTCTAAATTCCAGCACTTGCAATACAAATCAACACAACTGCTTCCTCAAAACTTAAAGCACAGGCTAGAATAACTACTGAAACCTGCACTCAAATCTGTACCCACAGCAAAATTCACAATCCTGCACTCTGTATCAAAAGCTAGGTATTCTTCAAACATATATATAAAGATTTCTATCTTTGAGGACAAATAAATAAAAAATGAAACATGCACTCACTGTACAATGGAGCTTAAATCCAGGTTGTGCCTCAACAGCAGTGCTGCAGTCTCTACATTCCTGCACTTGCAATACAAATCAATACAACTGTTTCCTCAAAACTTAAAGCACATGCTAGATTCACTTCTGAAACCTGCACTCAAATCTGAACCCACAGCAAAATTCACTATCCTGCACTCTGCATCAAAAACTCAGCTAGGTGTTCTAGGTGTTTTTTGACCTGAGTCTCCTGAGGCGGAAAGCCGGGAGTGAAACCTTGCTAAATCTGTGACATTGATTTTAAAAACTGTGATAACTTTGTATTTCATTCGCGTTGCGCACTCCCCCCCCAGCACTGACCTCATATCCCCCTAGACAGTCGATTTCAACACTGTCAGGACAGGATTCCACTCGCACGCGGCCATCACCGGCCGCGAGGAGCCACGGACACGCCCACCTCTCGTGGCCACGCCCACCCCTCACCAAGGAGATAAAAGCGCGCCCTGAATGATAGAGCCGCATTTGACCTGAGTCTCCTGAGGCGGAAAGCCGGGAGTGAAACCTTGCTAAATCTGTGACATTGATTTTAAAAACTGTGATAACTTTGTATTTTAATCGCGTTGCGCACTCCCCCCCCAGCACTGACCTCATATCCCCCTAGACAGTCGATTTCAATACTGTCAGGACAGGATTCCACTCGCACGCCGCCATCACCGGCCGCGAGGAGCCACGGACACGCCCACCTCTCGTGGCCACGCCCACCCCTCCAACGCTCATTCTCCTTCCATAAATTATGTGTCAGTTCAGGCAGCGCAGCGGACGGGCGCAGCGGGCGCGCCGTCAGCGTGCCGAAGGCGCGCCAAAGGCAAGCCCGTCTGGGCCCGTACGGGCCCAGACGGACCCAGGCCCAGAGACTCTGTCGGATGTCCCTCATGACCGCGTGGTGTATACTGGAGACATGCTCCGCGCACTTCAACCTAAGAAAATCCTGGCCTGCTACCATACGCACACTGAAGGTAAACCCTTCTCTAATTGTATGCGCTGCAATCCGACTCCCTTGGGCTCAGCAAAACCCGGACTGAAGATGGGACTTCTCAACTGCCGCTCCCTTCCCAAACATGCGCTCGAAACATACCTGTTAATCCAAGATCATGATTTCGATCTGCTGTTTTTAACGGAAACGTGGCTATCAGACAATTCCGACTCGGACATCGTCACGGCCCTTCCCCCAGGGTACCTCTGTCAAGCCTTACACAGACCCAAAGGGAGGGGAGGGGGGGTGGCCATAATCTTCAGGGAACAATTCACCTGTAGAACTTCCAACGCCCATATCGAGGATTGCGAAAGCTGTCAATTCTCCATCCAAATCTCCCCAGCTCACTCCCTGTCAGGGCTATTGATCTACCGCCCCCCAGGTGCCCCTGGGAACTTCCTCAATGCCGTTACTGAATCTGCTTCACAATTAGCATCTTCTGCCTCCAACATTCTTATTCTAGGCGACCTGAACCTTCATTTCATGGACCCTACTGACCGGATAGCCTCCGACCTACTCCAAGACCTATTGTCACTCAATATCCGACTGGTCAATAATGAGCCTACCCATGAGAAGGGACACCTACTGGATCCCATCCTTACTAATGTGGCAACCATCACCACCAGGCCACCCTTGACCCTTCCATGGACGGACCATTCTCTGGTCCCTATCTCCTGGGAAACACCCACCATGATCCCTCAAACTACTAAAATTCAGGTCACCGATAGACGGTGGAAGAAACTCATACCCGGGGAATGGGCCACTGCCCTCGCAGACTCCATCCCTGAGCTATCCACCGATCCTGCCACGGCCGATAAGCAGTTCAATGAGTGGATCACCTCCTCTCTTGATACACTCCTCCCCAAAACTGCCTCCTTTAAACATCCCAAAAGAGTATCGTCCGCTTCATGGTACACTCCAGAGCTTAAAGCTCTGCGACAAGAGTGTAAGAGAACGGAACGCTCTTGGAGAAAAAACAAATCGGAAACAAACAAAGATGCTTATTCTATTTCTCTCTCAATGTATAAAACTACGATTCTAAAAACTAAAAGTGCTTTCTTCCAGGAAAGAATAGAGAAAGCGGTATGCTCAAGTAAGGAATCCTACGCCATCCTAAAAGAACTTCTGAAAACCCCAGAACCTGGACCGAGACTCCCCACAGACCCCAAAGCCGATCAGGAAAAATGCCAACAACTGGCCAATTTCTTTCATGAAAAAATTCAAAAAAATTTTGATTCAATTCCCACCGCGAATCCGTGCGAGGAAAACGATCTCCCGCACTCCCTAACACCCAGTTGTCTCTCCTCTTGGGGTCAAGTTACGATCGAAGAAGTAGGAAACACGTTAAAATCCATAAAAAGCGGATCCCCCAGGGACCCTGCCCCACTTCGGATCCTCAAGGAGGTAGCTCCCACGATTATTCCCCCCCTGACTCATCTGATCAACGCCTCATTCCAACAGGGAGTCGTACCCCCGAGCTGGAAGACGGCAGTCGTGAAAGCTCTATTAAAGAAACCTTCCCTCGACCCTGAAAATTTTGCTAATTACAGGCCCCTCTCCCTACTCCCAGGAATCAGCAAGATTGCTGAAAAACTGGTTAATAAAAAACTCTCCCAGTTCCTGGAGGTCAACAACAAGCTAAAAAGTTCCCAGACGGGCTTTCGCCCAGGGCAGGGCACTGACATCGCCCTCCTGGCAGCGGTAGAGGAGGCCAGAGCACTATTGGACGGAGGAGGATCAGTGGCAGTGATCCTCCTCGACCTAAGCGCGGCCTTTGATACCGTCAACCACCAACTTCTCATTAAAAGACTCAAGAGAGTTGGTGTGGAAGGCTTGGCCCTATCCTGGCTCTCATCCTTTCTGGCCCAACGGAACTATCAGATCTGGGAGAAGAACGCCCGCTCCTCCGAAACTCCCCCCCAATGTGGTGTGCCTCAGGGCTCCTCCCTGAGCCCCACATTATTTAATATCTACATGTCCACATTGGAGGAGGTCATCACCCCGTTCGGAGTGAGCGTCGTCAGCTATGCTGACGACACACAACTAGTGGTGTCACTATCTCACCCCAGACAACAATCAGCAGATTTATTTAACTGCCTTACGCAGGTCCACTGCTGGATGAACAGCTCAGCCTTAAAATTAAACGGGACAAAAACCGAGGTTCTGCTTCTTGGCCCGAAAGGACTTACACTCTCCCCGAACATCTGGCCAGCCTGTCTGGGCCCCCCCCTGACCCAAAAGAAGAAGTAAAAAGCCTTGGTGTGTGGCTCGACACAGACCTCTCGTTCACTGTACAGGCAAAGAAAGTAGCCGGGACCTGCTTCGGGCTCCTGAAATCGCTGAGGAAAGTCCTGCCCCTCTTGCCCTCCAACTCCCAAAAATTGCTAATTCAAGGCCTAATACTCTCAGAGCTTGATTACAGCAATGTGATCTACCTGGGCGCCCCCGAAGCAACGCTCAACAAGCTTCAGAGAATCCAGAACACTGCGGCTCGGATTCTCACAAATACCCCGGCCAGAGCCTCGGCTAAACCTGCCCTAAAACTCCTCCACTGGCTTCCGATAAGGGAGCGGGTCAAATTCAAGGCCCTGTGCCTAGCCCACAAACTGCTACAAAATCAAGGCCCCCTTGTTCTCAGGAAATTCATCATACCCTATAAATCCACAAGACCCCTCCGCTCGGACACGGAAAACTTCATCACTATCCCCAGATTCAAGAAAGCCCGCTTAGGAGGAAGACGTTTTTCAGTCCATACTGCACGTCTCTGGAACTCACTCCCCCGCGACCTGCGACTTGAACTACAATACCTTCGCTTCAGGAAGCGGCTCAAGACTCACCTCTTTCCCCAATGAATCATGCTCGCCCGTAACCCTGATCGTCTGCCCCCTTCCCCCTTCGTTTCTCCCCTGTCCACCAAACTTAGGAAATAGGGTCTGCTAGCGCTGGGATACCTCATGGTGACTACGCGCTCTATAAAAAATAAATATTAATAATAAATAATAAATAAAGATTTCTATCTTTGAGGACAAATAAATAAAAATGAAACATGCACTCACTGTACAATGGAGCTGTAACAACTGTAGAATCTCTCACAAGTCAGTACAACAACTGAATGTCTTCTGCTTCTGGAAAATTCTACAACATCAGTAAATACAGAAAGGACTACCAAATGGCTCCCATTGCTGGACAAAAGGGGCGGCCATCTTGAAATCAAGCACTAGATGTTTCCAAAAACCTAATGTGACAACAGAATAATATTTTGCTTTTGAATTTTCAGTCCCAATCCGTAAACGGTAAAGTGTTTTAACATAACATACGTAAGGCTACACGTTTATAGCTTCTTTTTTTTTACAGCTAATGTTGTATTGCTTCTCTTAAAAAGGGGCAAAAGCATAATGAATCTTTGTTTTTTAGAGCACACCTACACACAAGATGGCTTAAAAGTGTGTATCTGCTTGGACTGGAAGTGTTTTATGTAGCCAAAAAGCAGTGAGGTACCGCCTGTGCAAGTGGCTAAGCTAAACTATTTTAAATGTGGCATTCATCTGAAATGAAATGAAATGAAAATGCGTTTTGTAAAGCGTGAATAGCTGCCCGGAGGCGTCCAAGCGCTGTGACTAAAAAGGTGTTCTTACAGTTGGGCGGATGACACAGAGGTTGAAAGGGACCTATTTATTGAACAAAAAAGTTTTCAAGTGTTTCCTGAAGGAAGTTAGATCTGGATTGGACCTTAAGTGGAGGGGTAAAGTGTTCCACAGCCTGGCAACATTCAGGGTGAAAGAACGGCCTCCCAATCTGGTCCGTTTAACCTTGGGCACGACAGCAAGAAACGCGTTGGCGGAACGTAGCTGTCTGCTGGGGAGGTAGGGGGTGATTAAAGGACGATTGATTGCTGGACCAGTTTCCCAGAATGACTGAAGGGCAATACAGAGGGACTTGAAACTAATCCTGTCCCTGACAGGGAGCCAGTGCAGTGTTATTAGTCCAGGTTTGGCGGAGAGCCTATGGGGAATTTGAAGTAGGGTGCGGGCCGCACAGTTTTGAATAACTTGCAGTTTCCGCAGTGTGAAGTCAGGAGCTCCAAGATAGAGTGCATTTCCAAAATCCAGCCTAGAATGGATCAATCCCTGTACGACAGTTTGTTTGGCCTTGAATGGTAGCAGGGGGAGAATCCTCCTTAACATTCTGAGAAGGCCAAAACAGGTGGCAGATAGCTTGACAGCCTGATAGTCTAACGTTAGGGACCTATCCAGCCAGATGCCCAGGCTCTTAATGGCATTCTTGGGGGCTGGAGGGGGACCCAGACAGGCTGGCCAAATCGAGCCCACCGAGGACGGGGCCAAGCGGCCCAGCAGCATGGCCTCTGTCTTGTCCTCATTAAGTTTGAGACAAGACAGGGTCATCCAGCTGTTTACTTCGCTTAGGCAGCCCGCCAGATCTACCGTGGCCGCAGAGCCCTCTGTCCGAGTCAGAGAGACCACCAGCTGGGTACCGTCCGCATAGGTAACGATCTTAATACCATATGGACGGACGATCCCAGCCAGCGGCCTCATATAAACGTTAAACAACGTTGGGCTAAGCGAGGAGCCCTGTGGGACTCCACAGCCCAGAGGTCTGCTAGTGGAGGTGGTATTTCCCTCAAAGACCTGAACAGTTCTATCACTCAGGAATGACCTGAGCCACTTCAACCCTCCTCCCTGAATCCAGATGTCATAGAGACGCTGCAATAAGATTTCATGGTTTACAGTGTCAAAACGGCACTCAGATCGAGGAGAATGACTGCCACCGATCCCCCCATGATCTAAGATACCTCTAGTTTCCTCCAGAACTGCCAGCAAGGCAGATTCCGTCCCATGTTTGGGGCGGAAACCCATTTGTGAAGGGTCAAGCAACTGATTATTTTCTAGAAAATTAGTCACAAGACTGTTGATGTATTTCTCCAATATCTTGCTGACCCAAGGGAGCAGGGAAATGGGACAGTAATTACTGAAGTTATTAATGTCCATGTTGGGTTTCTTCACGAGTGCCCTCATCCTAGCCTCTTTCCATGCTGGTGGGACCGTGTTAGTGGAGATTGAGGCATTAAGTACCTCCAACATGACAGGAAGGATAGTGTGGCCAACGGCCTTTAAAGAGCTCGGAGGAGCAGGATCACAGGTGGAGCCTGATTTAACCTGCGTCATTAAAGTGGCCAGTAGGTCCGAGTGTAGCAAAGGGAACTCAGCCAGCACAGATGACAAGTTGCCTATTGTATCCTGCTTAGAATACGCCAAGATGTCTACTGAAGCGTTTGGAATGGTGGTTGAAAAGGATGAGTAGATGAGATCCACTTTGTTATAAAAAAAAGTCCGCTAGATCATTACAGCGAGCTTGTAAGTCTTCACTATTTACGGGGAGCTAGGGAAGTTTAGTGAGACTTTTTACAATCAGATAGATCTCCTTAGAGTTGAAGCTGGCTTCGGAAATCTTTTGTGTATAGTACAGGGCTTGTGCTTTCTTTATTTCCTTCTTGTAGTCCCTGATGGATTTTCTGTACAAGGTTTTATCTGGGTCAGTATAACCCAGGCGCCATTTCCTCTCTAACCTTTGGCACTTGCGTTTAATATCCCTGAACTCCTCAGAATACCAGGGGGCCGAGGTCCTAGATCTCTTTACCAAGGTTTTCTTAACTGGGAGTATGATATTCAGCGATTTGGTTATCCAGTTGTTGAATTCATCATTAGCTACTACGGGATCTACGTTAATAGATGGTGTTGTGGCTTGTAGCTCATCGGCCCACTTATCTAAAGTTCGGACCAGTTTCGTGCGTCCCGTAATCCTGGCATCAGAGCAGGGGGTTTATGAGTGTTCCAAAATCGAGGGACTAGCCAGTGGTCAGTCCACGGGAGCGCAGGGAACCTGCTTTGCATGTTTGCCCCATTTTTGATCAGTAATATAATAAGGTCCCAGAAGAAAAATATTGCTCTTTTATTTATGTTGCCAGATTCTAGTATGGCATGGAGCTGATAATTAAATATGATTTTCTGTTAATTTGTTAGCTTGGCAACACTGAGAGTGCGCTGGTAATAATTTAGGAATAGATAGCTCTAAAATTCTTTTGAAGTGTTTTCTTCATATATTTGTTTTTTGATATGTACAGTGAATTGGGAAAAATATCTGTTTTGTTGATTTTCTCATTATTCTCAACAACCTCAGCATAAAAAAAAGGCAGCTACATCAGTAATATGCTCGGAAGATGGAAACTGCATTTGTGCTTCCTTAAGTCTAGTATTTATTTTCCCAGTACTTTATAAGTAGGATGTCCTGGATTTGCCAGAACAGTCACGATTTCTGCCCCATGTCACAGCAGATTTTAGTAAATTTAGCACATGCCCCAAATCGGGTCAACTGAAAATAAGGGAGTGAAGTTTTCACGCCATGCTTATCAGAAAGCAATTCAATTAACGCACATGGTACTGGATTTAAAAGTTGCATTTAATTTATTCCCTTAGGGGGACATGCATCAAGCCTGGCCGATTTGCAGAATTGGCCCGTTTGCGAATGGAAAAAGGCCTTTTCCAATGCAGGTACCTTTTGTCATTTGCTATTTTGGTAATCAGATTTATCTAAATTGCGAATGCATTTAGGGAATCGCAACTTGCGATTCCGTAATGCCAAGGCGTTTATGCCTTTCCTAAATACGAACTGTGCAATTAGGAAACGCTAATTACTATCAACTTCAAGTTGATGGCAATTTGTGCATGCTTCGAAAAATGCACAAAAATGCATTGTTCGAAGCATGCCATGTAGCGCACTTTGCTTCATATGCGCACACTTACTTTTTTTGGGGGGGTGCTTCAGGGGGGCCTTAGGCCCCCGACACCCTTGGATTTCCATTTGCAATTTACGATTACCAATTTGGTAATTGCAGTTTGCAAATGCATTACCATTCATTCCTATGGGTCTGCAGGCCCATAGGAAAGAAAGGAGTCACATTAGCTAATAGCGATTCGCAACTTCCGAATCGCTATTAGCCAATGTTAAGGAATCACACATTTGATTCCAATTCCTACATGCATAGGCATTTGCACATGACCAGCATTAGGAGGACCAGGACAAAGGAGACCAGGAATATCACTATGGAGCCCAGGAGGAGCAGGCCCAGGAAATCTCACACCAAGGCAAAGAAAACCAGATGACCAGGGGAATCAGAACAAAGAGGACATGAAAATCCGAGATCAGAAAAGCACAAAAGGTAATGAAAATAATGTTCTGTCTAATCACTTTTGCCCACAATGCCATCCCAGTTTGGACCCAGCCATTTGCAACCCAAGACCGGTTTCACCATGTTTGGGGCTCTTCAGTCATCTTTAGCTTGACTCCAGTGCGCCATGAGAGAGGACCCATGACTGAGCATACATATAGCCACTTGGACCATTACAACAAACTCACAAAAGGTGATGAGAGGATGCTTGCAATATATCTAACCACTGGCAATTGTTCTGGATAGCTTTCCAACCCATTGTTCTTTTGCCCACCATGCCACCTGCAAATCAATCTTGACCCTGCTTCAATAGGAACAGCACAATAGGTACTTATTGCTTCCTTACCTTTTCTAGTTATACACCCCAGAGAAGGTGTACAACATTTTTCGGCAACTATCACTAGTGAAAGAGTAGGTGATCCTGCCTATAATGACTGAATCTGTAATGTTACCTTAAATGTGCAAGATTTTAAAACCCAAGGGCAAGTTTGCACTGGCATGATATGATGATGCTTTCCTGCCAGCAAGATTGCTTATGGTGTCTGGTTTGCCAAATGACCATGGCCTATATTCTGAGTTGCCTAATTTCTGCTGTGCCATGATAAAAAAAAGCTTACTGAGTATTGCAGTCAGCCTATTTTATTGATGTTGTCATTGCACCAGTGTGAGACTCATATTGTAGGTTTCCTGGAGTCTGCTGACCAGGACAAGGGATATAAAAACAGCATACCATTTCAGAGTTCAAAGTAATGTCCTTTAATCCTGACGCGTTTCAGAGCACTATGGCTCCTTCATCAGAGGAAAATGGTGTTCAACAGCTTAAACTGCTTGAAAGTATTTATGCACATGCACTCATTTCATGGCTCACAGGTGTGCGGTTCTCCCGGCATGCTGGTACTTGTAGTCACTGATAGCAAGTCACGTATTTTCAATAGGCACCGTTGACAAACACCATCTGTTCAAAACATAACACTCATACCCATGTGGGCCTCCGGGCCGGAATGCTGCTTCTAATCAAGTCCTGTCCACTGTACCCTATTGCAAACACAAAACTTTTCATGTCAAAGGCCCCGCTCCTGCTGTGTCATCTTCCCTGCGGAAGGGCATACGTGACATACATATGCATTGCCCGCATGTGTGGGGGGTGCCGGGCGTGTAAGCGTCCGTAGAATACTGCTATGATACGATTTAATTTTTAAATGTGGATGTCTAACACGTTTCCATATGTACACGTTCGTGGTCTTTGGACCGTGATTTACAAGTTGTGTGGATATCTAGGTGTGTACATACATGTGCGTGTCTATGTACAAATACCAGATTACTTCACGTCTCTACGTGTGCTAGTTCCCTGTGCAGTGTACATGCACGGTGTCTGTTTTAACATACGGACGCAGTTTGTACCCGTGTGCATACATTCACACAGTTCTGTACAAAGCTCTTCTGCACCTAAACAGAAGTAAGGAGCGCTATCCAATGTGACAGCAGCGTACATGCGGGCAGGGCACACTGTGCATGGATAGGTTTGTGTCTGTCTGTCAGTGCGTCTACTTTGTGTGCCTGCACAGAGAGTGCTGCGCTGCTGCTGTGGGTCCCTGCGAAGGGCGCCTGCGGTTCATTTGTAGTTTTGTAAGTGCAGCGACAATTTCAGAGCGAGGAAGGCTAAAAAGCTGGCAAGTGTTGAATACCCCGTGCACACAACTCCTCAAAGTGTCTGTCTTCTCTGATGCTCAGTTTACCTCACCCGGGCACCCAGACATTAGAGGCCGAGTAGGCACAGAGATCTCAGAGGTCTGGGCAGGCAGAGCGCAAGCAGATGAGCAGGGTGGCTGAAGCAGGCAGCAGAGAGGGCAGATGAAGGAGCAGGCAGAGTGCTGAGCAGGCAGGGAGCCCACGCGGAAGAGTAGGGTTGATGGATCAGGCAGCAGGGAGGACAGAAGCCTGAACAGGCAGAGTCCAATTTCATGGTTTTGTTTATTTTTTATAAAAACACCCTGTATGAACTTTGTAACATCATACTTTGTCAATTAGCCAGGATATAGAGTCATGCAGGGATGTTTATAGTATGAGCTGGGGTTTCGTTTCCTGGTATATAGGAATTTCAGTGCAAATAGTTTTTGTCCTAAGAGGTAGGAGGTTTCTCAATTTATGATTAAGCCAGTGGTGAGCACATTTCAAGGGAGAATTTCTAAGCAAGAAAAACTGGTTGATGATATTAATGAATCTTATATTGCCTAGTGGCCCCAAGAAGCATGGACTGCCATTACCAATGATGGATGGTGTGTCTGTCATTACCAATAATGGGTAGTCTGTTTACCATTACCAATGGTTGATAGCGTGTCTTCCATTGTCACTGTTTGATAGTGTGTCTGCCATTGCCAGCGGTTGGTAGTGTGTCTGCCATTATCGTTGGTTGATAGTTTGTCTGCCATTACCATTAGTTGACAGCGTGTCTGCCATTACCTTTGGTTGATAGAGTGTTTGCCATTACCGTTGGTTGACAGCGTGTCTGCCATTACCGTTGGGTGACAGCGTGTCTGCCATTACCTTTGGTTGATAGCGTGTCTGCCATTACCGTTGGTTGACAGCGTGTCTGCCATTACCGTTGGTTGACAGCGTGTCTGCCATTACCGTTGGTTGACAGAGTGTCTGCCATTACCGTTGGTTGACAGCGTGTCTGCCATTACCGTTGGTTGACAGCGTGTCTGCCATTACCGTTGGTTGACAGCGTGTCTGCCATTACCGTTGGTTGACAGCGTGTCTGCCATTAACGTTGGTTGACAACGTGTCTGCCATTACCTTTGGTTGACAGCGTGTCTGCATTACCGTTGGTTGACAGCGTGTCTGCATTACCGTTGGTTGACAGCGTGTCTGCCATTACCTTTGGTTGACAGAGTGTCTGCCATTACCGTTGGTTGACAGCGTGTCTGCCATTACCGTTGGTTGACAGCGTGTCTGCCATTATCTTTGGTTAACAGCGTGTCTGCCATTACCTTTGGTCGACAGCATGTCTGCCATTACCGTTGGTTGACAGAGTGTCTGTCATTACCTTTGGTTCACAGAGTGTCTGCCATTATCGTTGGTTGACAGCGTGTCTGCCATTACCGTTGGTTGACAATGTGTCTGCCACTACCTTTGGTTGACAGCATGTCTGCCATTACCTTTGGTTGACAGCGTGTCTGCCAGTACCTTTGGTTGATAGAGTGTCTGCCATTTCCGTTGGTTGACAGCGTGTCTGCCATTACCGTTGGTTGACAGCGTGTCTGCCATTACCGTTGGTTGACAGCGTGTCTGCCATTACCTTTGGTTGATAGCATGTCTGCCATTACCGTTGGTTGATAGCGTGTCTGCCATTTCCAACAGTGGGCAGTGTGCCTGCTATAAGCAATGATTTCCAGTGTGTCTGCTGACTGTGTGGTGGAAGTCTGTTTATCACAATAGCGTTGGTTAACAGCTTGTCTGCCATTACCTTTGGTTGACAGCATGCCTGCCATTACCGTTGGTTGACAGAGTGTCTGCCATTACCGTTGGTTGACAGAGTGTCTGCCATTACCGTTGGTTGACAGTGTGTCTGCCATTACCGTTGGTTGACAGCGTGTCTGCCATTACCGTTGGTTGACAGCGTGTCTGCCATTACCGTTGGTTGACAGCGTGTCTGCCACTACCTTTGGTTGACAGCGTGTCTGCCATTACCTTTGGTCGATAGCGTGTCTGCCATTACCTTTGGTTGACAGTGTGTCTGCCATTACCCTTGGTTGACAGATTGTCTGCCATTACCGTTGGTTGACAGCGTGTTTGCCATTACCGTTGGTTGACAGCGTGTCTGCCATTACCGTTGGTTGACAGTGTGTCTGCCATTTCCAACAGTGGGCAGTGTGCCTGCTATAAGCAATGATTTCTAGTGTGTCTGCTGACAGTGTGGTGGAAGTCTATTTACCAAAGTAGCAGGGAGACCCCGATTCCTAGGGTTGGAGCTGGGCCTGAAGACGAAGTTGCTGTCTGGAAGATTTCCAGCGACTGTCATGTTTGAGATTTCCGCTGGAAGGGAAGGTGTTTGATGATGCTGTCATGGTAAGCTCATTTGGATAAAGTGTTTTTTTTTTGTGAAAATCTTTTTATTGATTTTTAGAAAACAACCATAAACGTGGTACACATGTTGTCATATACATACAGCTATTTCAATGTGTCATAAACATACATTTAGTGTTCGTCTTGCAAATCAATTATTTCCTGTTACATTGTTCAACATTGTTATATCAGAGCAAACCAGTCAGATAAATTACACACCCATTACAAAAGAAATGAAACAATAGAAACCCAGGGACTAGAACAGGTCATATTGAGGAAAGGGTAGGTGGGCAAGGGGGCACCTCCACCACAACCCAACAGGTCAACCACTAGTGAGGCAGCTAGCACCCAAACCCTCCCTCAGGTCTAGTCCAGCTGGTGTAACCAACTCCTGATAGTCCACATTGACATTTAATAGTTCCTGCTCTCGAACAGGCTTACTCCGCCCCGGAAGGACTGCTCGGAGAGTGGGACAATAGATAACATTGCAGTGGTACCCAAATATCGCGGGGCCTTGATGTAGGTGGCAGAAGTTCCGCATAGATCGTCTGCTGTTCCTGACAATATATTAGATCATGAAGCCACAGCTTAAACTTGGGTGCTCTCCCTCTTCCCCAGTGGCATGCCACTCCCCTTTTAGCTTGAAGCAACGCCAAGGCCACAAATTTACGATGTTCCGCCCTTAGCCGCTCCACTTACCCCCAATAAAGCCATCAGTGGGGACATGTCAATCCGGGCATTAATCATAGTGGACAGAGCCTGAAAAATCTGCGCCGAATACTTATATATCTCCGGACAGCCTCATGCCAAGTGCAGGAAGTCAGCGCCTTCAACATGACACCTATCACACGAGTCGGTATCCCTCAATTTGTATCTATACATTCTGGCTGGGCTGCCTATGAGGCAAAGAACATCTTTCAAAATGCTGTGCATCGCTCATAAAACTTTGCATAATACTGGTCCTTACATCCTGCGGAACAGAATCAAGCTCTATGCCCCAGTTCGGAACTTACGTTCACAAGCCACAGCTTAAGCAGTCTCCACACGAATACAATTATCCAGGATCGGTGGACATGCCTTTTCGCACCTTGCCGCTAAGATTTTGGAATGACTTGCCTATCGTTACCTCACTTTCAGAAAAAAACTAAAAACTGCATTATTCCCTAAATAGAATGATAGTAGTCCCTGGAAATTTGCTTATGGTTTACTGTTCAATTTTAGCGCCGTGATATCCTTGTTGGATGAGTGTCGCGCTTTAGAAGTACATATAACAATAACAATAACAATAACAATAATACAGTCTTTGTAGGAATTTATAGTGGATAATCCTAAACCTACTGCTAGCTGAAATTCGCTCAGTCTGCAGCTAGCAGAATTCCCACTGTTTATCCGTCAGAGTTATACCCAGTTCGAGGTCCCACCTTTCCCTTGCCTTTGCAGGTTGCTCAATCTTCTGTGTGTGTACTGCTTTGTATAGTATTGACACCAGCCGTTTAGCCTTCTCGTTCCGAAGTGTCAGCTGTAGCGGTGTAAAAGTCGGTGGCTCTGAAGGGAAATCAGGAGTAATAGAGCGAATTCCCTGCCGCTGGCGAATGTATAGGAAGGTTTCTAGGGGTGTCTGTGTTATATTCTGGAACACGTGTGCCACTGTGCGGAATAACCCCTCTTGATACATGTCCCCCCAGTTGTGTATCCTAGTGCGATCTTTAAACTTGTGGAAAAGTGTCTCCTGAAGAAGAGGCATGGCGGGATGATATACCAGCGGTAACAATGGCGAGTAAAGCATAGGCGCATCCAACATCTTACTCACATGTGCCCAGGCCACCACCGTGCAACTCACTGTGGTCGGCGTCTTATCCCGCGTGGGGGTCGGAATGTACACCGCCGCCTCAATGGGGACGGGAAGAGTGAGCCAATGCTCCGCCGCCACCTGGGCCATATAACGTGGTTGATGCACCCAAAAATGGGCATAATGCGCATGTGCGCTGTAATAGTTTAATTCAAAATTAGGTACACCAAATCCACCCTGAGAATAGGGCCTCGTCAATACATCCCACCGTAATCTTGCGGTTTTACCCCCCCACACTAATCGCGTCAGTTCTGACCGCAACTGTTTAAAAAAGAATGACCCCGGGTGAAAGGGTATATTAAGAAACATATACAATAGTTGAAATAATATAACCATCTTTACCAAAGACACACGCCCGCCATGGAGAGAGGAGGGTAATCCATTTTGATATATTATCCGCAATTCGAACCATAGCGGTCCCGTAATTAAGACGCATCAATTCATCTCTATCCCTCGTCACATGGATGCCTAAATATTTCAGTTCATCCTCGCACCATGCCATCGGATAGTCCAAGGGAAAGCGACTCATTGCATCAGTAAGGGGAAAGATACTGGACTTACCCCAGTTTATCTGGACCCCTGAAAGCAATCCAAACACTATAAATTCTCGAAGGATAATATTTAAGTTCTGTTGGGGGTTTCATATGTAGAGTGTAATGTCGTCCGCATAGAGGGAAACCAATATCTGCCTCATGTTGCATTGCAATGCTCTGTCACGGTGGTGCTGACGCAATTTAGCCACCAGTGGTTCCACCGCGATCGCGAACAACAGGGGAGACAGGGGGCAACCCTGCCTCGTACCTCTCGTTATTGAATAACCCTCAGAAGTTTTGCCATTAATCACTATTCTAGCTGTAGGTGAGCAATACAACAAACGTATCCAGGAAAGGAAAAGGGTGGGAATCCCATTCGGGACTCACACCAAATAAATAGTCCCACTCAGTGGAGTCTAAAGCCTTTGTGGCATCCAGGAAAACTGCTGCCAAAGGTAACTCCGAAGAAACGTTATTCAATATTGTGAATAGGGTCCGCAAGTTATGGGATGTTGCATGCCCGGGCACAAATCCGGACTGGTCAGGCAGTATTAAATGTTCCATGAGTAGACTGAGACGATTAGCTATGAGCTTAGCTAATATTTTAACATCACAATTGAGCAGTGACAGGGGCCTATACGAATCACAGTGGTGCGGTGTTTTCCCTGGTTTTAATAGGGAGACGATGATCGCCTCTCTCATGGAAGGGGGAAGACGCCCTACCTCCAGTGCATCCTCATAGACCTCACACAGTATAGGTTTTTATAAAACTCGACTGGGATACCATCCGACCCCGTGGGCTTACCCAACTGCTTATGCATGATGGCTTCCCTGACCTCGTCAAGCTCGAACGGGGCACACACAAATGTCCGCTGTGTATCGTTCAACCACCCCAGCGATATATCGTCCAAATATGCATCTAGGTTAAATTTTCCCATCCTAGTGGTTGTATACAATGCCGTGTAGTGCTCAGTGAAGGCATTAAGTATGGTCACAGTGTACATATATACAATGCCGTCCAACCCTTCCAATTCTAGGATTACATTAGAGCCTCATGACCTCCGAATCGTCTCTGCCAGTGCCTTCGCAGGCCTCTCCCCCTCGCCATAGCGGCGGGCCCTCCAATACTTCCCTCAAAATCTCGCCTCTCTGCGAGCCTCATACATGTAGGCTGTGAGTTTCGATCTAAACTGAGATTGTGTTATGCCATCCGGCCTAGTAACTAATCTGCTCTCCAATGACTTAAGCTCAGTCTCAAGTGTACGTAACGTGTTCAAAATATCTTTAAGCATCCCAGCACCCTTTGCTATGCAAAAGCCTTGTAACGGCACTTTGAAAGCTTCCCAGATAATTTCTACGCTATCTACCGAATCCTTATTACGTATGAAAAAATCTTTGATCTCCACTCTGAGCTCCTCCTGAAACACAGTGTCTAGTAGTATGGTAGGTTGCAACCTCCAGCTGCTTCTGGGAGGACCATAATCTGTGGAGGACAATGTAAGCCATACCGGTGCATGATCCGAGTAAGTCCTGGCTAAGTGTTGCACTTGTAAAATCGCTGGACACAGCCCGACACTCAAGAAAATATAGTCCAGTCTCGGCCATGTCGCCGCCTGCGCAGTAAAGTGGGTACCCTCTAGGTCGTTAGGGTGCAAGTGTCTCCACGCATCTATCAGATTGTGGTCCGTGAGTGTGGAATGCAGCATGGCACAGGCTTTTGTGTAATGATGGGGAGCTGGTTGGGACCTATCAATATCCAGACTCCGCGCAATGTTAAAGTCACCTCCCCACACAATATGGTTGGACCCAATGTCCACAATCTATGCCCATAGTTCTGTAAAGTAGTGGGGGCCGTCCACATTAGGACCATAACAGCAGGCCAGGGTAACAGAATCAGACCCCAACCTCCCCCAAGTCAGTCAATATCTCCCCTGGGCAACCCACGTGGCTCCTGCTAGTGTGAACGGAGTGCCCCTCTTAACCAGAATCGCCACACCTCTCGCATAGGAAGAGAAAGAAGAAAAGATCCTGTGTGCCGCCCATTTACAAGCAAATGTGATGTTACGTCTTGGGTTGAAGTGTGTCTCCTGCAGCATTGCTACGTATACCTGGTGTCTGTCAAGATAGGATAGTATTTGGCGTCTCTTACGCGGGTCACGCAGCCCCCGTACGTTCCATGTAATTATGTTTAGTTTAGTGCTATCAATGAGGGTCATGAGCTAGGCCTTGTACATCTCTACAGTGCTCCATCGGATAGCATTGCCGCTGTTCCAGATCAACCACCTTTAGTCGCTCAACAACTGCGGCTCCAGTACAACAAGGACATTTCAAAGTAATATTAATCTTTGTGTACGACCATACAGTAAATCCCTTAGATGTGCTTATTGACAACCACATGTACCAAATAACCCCCTCGAACAAACCCCCCACAGACCTACGTCTAATCAACAAGAACTGCAAATTCCCTCCCCCCACACACTGAAGCAACCCAATCTTGCCAGAATCCCACGTCCACCCTCCCACCCTGCCTCCAAATTGGAACCCCACTTCCGTTACCCTCCCCTCATAGTTCAAAACTTGTACTTCCATGGGGTAATACCCATAGGGGGACCTTCTAAACAGCTACGCAGTCTCCTCGCTCCCCTTAAGTTCTCCTCCGACGGCGCTGCCGGCCCTATCATGAGGAGGGGGAGCATGCCTTGAACCACAAAAACATGTAAACAATTGAGCCATACTGGAAGGATCTCACCTCGCATCAGCTAGATTGTCCGACCCAGCCTACCAATCCGTAATAGTTCTCTTGGATGTGTGCAGATTACTTTGCTGGAGTCAGTCATTCCAGATCCTCATTTTCATTCATGTCACCATTCCGCTGCGAGGCCTCCAGTCACACTCCACCCCGGTTTGCTCGTTTCAATGTTCAGAGGAAGTCTTCGACTTGCTGGGGAGACGTGAAGAATCGCTGCTTCACTTGGTGCGTCACTCTGAGTTTTGCTGGGTAGAGGAGTGCGTAATCAATTTGCTCCGATCGCAACTTCCGCTTGACTTCCACAAGCACTGCGGCGCTCTTCTTGCACGATAGGTGTGAAGTCTGGATATATGGAAAAGGTGTTACCATCATATGTCAACTTCTGCTTGTTTCTCGCAGCTCTGAGGGCTACATCCCGGTCTCTATACTTAAGTAATCGTGCAATTATAGGTCGTGGGGGGCTTCCCGGCACCGGATGTGGACCGAGGGTTCTGTGTGCCCTTTCCACTATGAACTGCGAGGAAAAGGCGTCTTTGCCTATGGACTCCAGCAGTAGTTTTTCTATATAGTCCTCCATTCTACCAGTATTTGTCGATTCTGGTATGCCTATGACGCGTATGTTGTTGCGCCGACTGCGCGCTTCCAAGTCCTCGTTTTTTGTGGCTATGACGGGTAGCAGTTTATCTATTCTCGTAAGTTGCACTCTATGGGTTGCAGTGACGTCATCTGATTCTGATATGTGTCCCACCGCGTCCTTAATGCAGTCTTCGTGGCCATCTAGCTTATGTGCAATGGCATCCATCCTAGAGGACATCCGGTCCACCTTGTCCACCACTGTTGCAAATCCTTGCCGCATCTCTTGTAGTATATTGGCCATGTCCAAGGCCTGTGAATTGGCTCCCCCTCCAGCGCGCTCAGCCAAGTCCTGCTCCTGGTCGTCAGCAGTAGATTTGCTTCCCTTTTTGCAGCTTCGAAATTTAGTTTGGGTTGACGAGTGTCGGGCTTCCCCATATTTAAGCAGGAGTGCGACGCCTTCTGCGTATGTATCAGGAGTAATCAAGGCAACCACCAGTCTAGGGTGAAGTGTGAGGGCCAGCCCGAGTCACCACGTGGCCCTTTCGTCGTCAGCAGCTGATCCTGCCCCGTGCTCTTGTCGCGTCAGCTTGCTCTGTCCAGTGCTTCTCAGCTGCTCTGACCTCACTGGGTCAGCTACTTGCCCAAGACTGTGTCCCGCTGAAGCATCACCTCATAATCGCCAGCTGCCTTCTCCACCAATGTATGGCGATTCACAGAGCTACTTGAGCCCCTTCCAAAGCCCTGTAGGGCACAACGGCAGCAGGTTGCTAAGTCCGTAAAACCGCAGCAGCGTGCGACATCCAGCACCCACAATATGGTGGGGGGAGTACAAGTGGCGGCCCGGCAGTCACAGTCCCCGTCAAACCACCGCCCAATGCTCTGCCGCTCCAAGGGGGTTTATCGTGCCTGTCGCAGGTCGCTTCAGGTGCTCCGCACCGGCCAGTAAGGGTCTCACTCCTCTTGCACTCTCGTCTCAGCCGGCTATCCACGCACTGCCACTGCCCATCTCCCCTCTCGCCACGGGCATCACACAGACTGTTCCATACCGTAACCGAGGCGTGTAGGGGAAGAACACTGCTCAGTATCTTCGCGAAGCCTGTCTCCACACCTCAGAACGGCTCTCCTGCCAAAGGCGCTTTCCCCGCAGCCGCCGTGGGATGTCCGGCCTCCTCAGTATATTTATTATCCTGCCCCGGTGTTCACTAGATCTTCACAGTGGGGGGGGGACACGCGCCAATCCTCCACCGCTGCGCAATGTGGGCTCCCCACAAATTCAGCTACACAGTCCTCGCCGCCTCCGTCAGTATGTCCGCATCCATCAATCACATCGCAACACCATTATGGCTCTCAGCGAAGTCTCTCGGGCAGTGGCCTCATGGAAACCTGCGCCGCCACCCCCAGCAGTACTATCTCCATAAATGCCTCCTTGGCGTCATGTTGCACGGGCAGTCCGCCTCTGCGCCGTGACTCGGTCGTTAGCGATAACACTAACTCACTGTGTTGTTGCCGGACGCGCGGCCTGGTTGCCTCGTGGTAATCCCCGACCTTTCCCAGCCACTGCAGCCGAGTCACAGCTCCATGCAGGTCAGGCGGGCGGCGCGGCTCAGATTTCAGGAGCCCGCTGCTCTGGTTGTCCGCCGCCGATCCTTCCGCACTTCACTCCACTTGTAGCCGCAGGGTAGCGCCACCGATCTCTCAACAATTTAGCCCAATTAGCGCCCAATTGTTCAGGATAAGTGGAGGATATCAGTTCCAGGAAGCAGGAGCCTCACATCAGTGTGGCCATGCTGCTTGCGCGCTCTCTAGCGCCCCCCTCATTGGGGTAAAGTGTGGATTTTTTTGTTAGGGCTCATTTGACCTTTGCTAAGAAAATGTAAGTGATGTCCAAGATGGTTGTTGTGGCCTCAGGATGCATTAATGGTGTATTTTCTACTGAGGCCATTGTCAATGGTGATTAACATCTGAAGGATGAAAGGCTTAGATGGTCATGCTGGGATTCCAGGTCGATCTGCTGATTCCAGCTATCAGCAGTGAGGGCTTAACTTATTTCCCTTTTTTTAAAATCATTGTTATCTGTAGCCTCTGCTTTGACTTAAAGAGCACGCTTTAGTGCCCTGACTTCAGAATCCGTTAGAGTCTTTGAACTACCAGCCACCAAGAACCCTTTTTGTATGCGTGTAGTTGACTTAGAAACCTGTGAAGGTGGGCAAAAAATAGTCACTACGAAACACTATTGTCAGGAAAGCACGGCCAACAGGGTGGCTACTGATGTGGCGCTTTCTGTACTGGATGGATGCAGTTGCTGCTTGTTCCAGCAGTCTCTCTCATCTCACCTGGTGGTACCACACGTCCTCCTCATATTTTGAAAGCCCTTGTGTAGCAAACACACCATGGACCATCTGTTTCTATTGGACAGAAACCATTGAGTGGTGATGCGCTAGCACCTTTTTGGTTGGTACTATCACTTCGTCTGCTTTATCTTCCTTGCAGTTTTCACAGTCATTAGGCTGGTGGACAGCCGGAAAACTGTCACTTTTGAAAAGTTCAATATTATGGAAATGTTCATGTGTATGTTTGTTTAATTTCCAGCTGTTGTTTGGGATTGGTCTGTGTGGAATCCTTGTACACGCATTAGTCTGGTCCTCCTATGACTACTGCCTCCATAGTGTATGATCTTCAGCCTGTTTTTGGTTTCCGCGCCATTGTTCAATTAGGTAGACTAGTATTCTTGGAACATCCCATATTCACGAGAACATCAGAATACATCGGCTCTGCATGCAGCCATTGGACCTCGATGGAGCGAGTCGATGAGACGAGGTCCATGTGCCATCACGGGCTCAGCCTAGACTTGTCCAATTGAGATCCATGGTTCAGTGCGCAAACTGGGCTTTTGGCTTCTTCTCACATATTGACCCCACCAGTTGATCCAACTCACAGTAGGGCTGTGGTTCTCATGCACTGGATGATCGTCCTCCTCCAAGCCTCACAGACGCATTGCCTTTAATCCCACCTGTCTGCTCGCCATTTCACTACTGAAGCGTGAAGGAGAGCGCTGTCTAGATATGTGAATTTTACCTGTCTCCAGAAAAAAATTGATTTAGCAATTTTACCACTCTCTCCTTTTCTCATGAAGGCAGAATGTTCCAGGAGAGTTGCGGTCACTTCAGCAGGGTCTCTTATCTGGCAGTCGAGTGCTCGTAAAATTCCTTTGGCACATGATTGCAAAGTCCCTATCTCTTTCTTCACGTCACTGGCTCAGATCTGGCAGGAGTCATCACTTTGCACGGGCCAATTTTCTTCTTCTTACTTTCATTTTTATGTTGAGCCTGCAGCAGGGCACATGCCCTGCACTGGCGAGACTTTTAGTAAGGGGCTTTGAAAAGCTCACCAGAGGCTCGTGCGTGTGTGGCCTATTGCTTGCCGTTACCCACACATGCGCAGTATGTTTTGAATTATCGTGCCCAGACACAGGTGCGATAATTCAAAACATATGGTCTGGTGCTCGCTCTTGCGCGCGCGCCACTCACTCCATCATCATGGCTCATTAAGCGCATGGCTCGCGGGCACTCTTATAGCGCGCGCACATGGGCTGCGCGCCACTGCTCCTGCTAGTTTATAAGAATAAAGAGTGACCCGTTCAGTTTCTATGTGGTTGAACCGAAGTCTTTGCTCTTTACATGCTGTTTTAATTTAGCATCTCCTAACCTTCATGCTTCCGTCCTCCTCAATCATTTTCTGTCCACTCGCCATGTTGGGAGAGATGGCTCCATTTCATTTTTAACTCTGCCACTGCGACCTTCACATATGTTTTGGAATTGTTAATGAAGCAGCCTAAATATGCAAAGGGAACCCATGGTAATTAATTAATGTCTAAATAAAATAGTTTCCCTCGAATACAGCAGTCTTCAAGCACAACAAATCCATGTTCTATACTCGAACAATGGTGAAAGCTGCAGCGCTGGAAGACTTAATGGCCTGCTTTTCTTGTACGATTTAAGTGCAGAACTTTTCGTTTACATTTTGAGGATGGTATGGTGAGTGACTAGAATGCCTTGCCAAAACACCTGCATAGACACTGCTCATAAATGGATAAACATATTCAAGCATCAGTCTCCTCAAGTGTCCCTTCTGTCGCTCTTCTCCATTGAGGAGCAGAACATGTGGTGCATTTGGACCAGTCAACGCATGTGCTGTGTTTACTTACTTATTGCCTTTTTTAGAAACTTCTGAATGTGGGTTGAATGGGAGTATTTTTCTGTTTTTTCACTTATTTGTCCTACAGACACCACCCCAGACATTAGCTCAGAAATCTGAATAGCAAGTGTAGCATTTGGGATTTTCCTTTTTAAATATTCAGGTTTTTTTTAATCATATATTAAGGATGCATGCAAGGGCAAAAAAAAAAAGAAATAGCTCACCTAGCACATGTCAAACATAACTTTTGTTACAAGTCCACTATTCACAGATTAAAAGGGTACGATGGGGAGTGATACATGCATCATAAGAACAAGCCTTCCTCTGCCATTTCTGATGGGAGATTCATCACCTTCATACTCTTCAGGCGCCAGACTGGATAATCTCTCTCTCTCTCTTTCTCTCTCTCTCTTTCTCTCTCTCTCTAAATCTCTCTAAATCACTCTCTCTTTAAATCTATTTTTCTCTCTCTCTCTAAATCTGTCTCTCTCTCTCTCTCTAAATCTCTCTCTAAATCAATCTCTAAATCTCTCTCTCTCTCTCTCTCTCTCTCTGAACCTCTGTAAAACTCTCTCTCTAAATCTATCTCTCTCTCTAAATCTCTCCCTAAATCTCTCTTGCTCTAAATCTCTATCTCTCTCTCTCTCTCTCTCTCTAAATCTCTCTCTCTCTCTCTAAATCTCTTGTTCACTATAAATCTCTATCCCTAAATCTCTCTCTAAATCTCTCTCTCTCTATCTATCTCTCTCTCTATATATATATATATATATATATATCTCTCTCTCTAAAGCTCTCGCTCTCTAAATCGCTCTCTCTCTCTCCCCCCCCCCTCAGCTCCCCCCTCTTCTCAATCTTTCCTCCCCCTGTCGGCATTTTCTCGCTTTCAAACTCATCCAGAATCTTACATTATTTTCCAACTAGCACTTTGAAACCCGCAAGTCCTCTCCCAATCTCTCTCTCTCTCTCTAAATCTCTCAATCTTTCTCAATCTCTCTCTCTAAATCTCTCTCTCTAAATCTCTCTCTAAATCTCTTGCTCTCTCTCTCTAAATTGCTCTCTAAATCTCTCTCTCTCTAAATCTCTCTAAATCTCTTGCTCTCTCTCTAAATATCTCACTCTCTAAATGTCTCACTCTCTAAATCTCTCTCTCTCTAAATCTCTCTCTCTCTAAATCTCTCTCCAGACTCTCCTTGGGCTACAGAAGTTTATGTTCAGTTTTGGCATAGAATGAATAGCCACATGTGTAATGAGTGTACAGTGGGGGTTTAGCTTCCCTTGGCATAGCCATTAGATCTCGCCTTTGGGACCTTATAAGTGTTTAGTTATCCAGCACAATATCCTTGGTGCAACAACATCAACTGTTGCATGGCTAAACACTTATAAGGTCCCAAAGACGAGACCTATTGGCTATGCCAATGCTTGTTTTCGCTTAGTTACAGCATTAATATGTGGGGAAAATGCATAAGGACAATTTTCTCCCTGCGTCTAGGCCTCCTCAAAATCATTGCATATCCGGACTCTGCTTCTGTCTGAGTTTTTTGATTCTTGATTAAAATGTTTACTGAGACTTGGATTTGTAATTGAAAGTAAAAGTTTGCAGGTCGAGCACTTTGGTGATAGAGATGAATTTGGAAAGAAAGATTTCAACTTGAAACACTCCCCTCACTGTTTATTGCGCCATTTACTGCTACCTGGCTCACTGTCATCAGTACTTAGTCCAGTTGATGATGATACACATAACTATTACAAATGGGTGATGGATGTGTAATGAGTGCAAAGTGATATCTGATACCCTAGGGCAAGTTTGCATTGAATGATATGATGATGCTTTCCTGCCTGCAAGATTGCTTATGGTATCTGGTTTGCCAAATAGCTATGGGTTATATATAAGCTGAGTTGCTTATTTTCTGCTGTGACATGATAAAAAACACCTTATTGAGGATTGCAGTCAGCCTATTTTATTGATGTTGTCATTGCACCATTGTGAGACTCATATTGTAAGTTTCCTGGACTCTGCTGACCAGGACAAAAGATATATATATTTGCAGTTTATGTCCCAAACGTACAGGTAGCATACAAGACTGGACTACCCCCGTACAAGTTATCACCAGATCCACTGGGGGGGGGGTGTTTGCTGGGGGTTATATTGCTTATGGTTTGGAATAATGGCTACACCTCAAATGTCAGCCTATTACAACATGGAGGTCTACTGTATGTCCATGGACTGAATGTCTATGTGGTGTGTGAGCCAGAGTCTCAGGTGCCACTTCTCAGCCACTTCTTACACTAATCATTGTCATAGACATCCTTCCTACTGTCTTCTGTGCTCCTCATCTATAAACTGTTATAATTCTGACAGCTCTCTTCTACCTCTGACAGATCATCCCAGTCTCTGACAGAACATCCCAGATCTATCCTCAATTCTAAGCACTTTCAGATCACGTCAAGCTCTAGTACTTTCCTCTCTTTCTACAGCTGCGCAGAGGTGAGCACCGCTATAGTAAGGAGATGAAAGAATGTGAGCACTGGCCGGACAGAATTCATCCTTGGAACTGAATAGCAAAACAGTGAAACCACTGAGACGTTTCCACATCACATTGTTGTGTGCAGAATCGAGCCTGTGCTTTTAATTTTCACATTTTTTGTTTTTGACACACCAAAACGTTTGGCAGGTGCTTTCCAGTGAGAAAATAGCACTTGAATTGAAATTCTGAAGCGTGTACACCTTCAGCTATCTCACTGTAGGAGGGACATTCCCAGTCCCAATTTTGAGAAGTTGAAATGACTATTTATAATACATATCTTTTTTTATGGTTGGCCCTATGTTAGTACTTTTCATAAAAAACACACATCATTGGAGCCTTCAAAACCCCTTCTTCTTCCGAGCCTATGTCACACAAAAAAATCCCCCTTTTTAAACTCTGGCTGTTAGGATTTATAATGTTTAGAGCTGGGTTTCCAGCTATAAAAATGTTTTTTTTTTTTTTGCAAAAGTGATAAATTAAAATACACTTTCTGAAGGTTAGAAGGATATATTCAAACTCTCCTAGACTTCTACTGACAGTATGGGAACCTGCAACATCACACACACTTTAAGACTTCTATTGATATTATGAGGACCAGGAAGACACACCCCTGATCTGATTGGTTGCTTTCTGTCCTTAGCAACTGCACTGTCTGTGTGTGTAGAGAGAGAATATTTTTGTGTGTATAGGAGGGCATTCATCACACACACTGTCTGAAAAATAGGAATTATGAAGCCCTCTCCAAAATTTCACTCAGACAGCTGAGAGAGCCCCCCTCAGTATGTAAGCACTGTAAACGTTATGAGGACCGGCTTTCCGGTCCTCATAGCGTTGGTGTGCAAACATGTTCTGGTCCTCATAAATATAGAGAGACACACACACACACACACACACACACACACACACACACACACACACACACACACACACACACACACACACACACACACACACACACACACACACACACACACACACACACACACACACACACACACACACACACACACACACACACACACACACACACACACACACACACACACACACACACACACACACACACACACACACACACACACACACACACACACACACACACACACACACACACACACACACACACACACACACACACACACACACACACACACACACACACACACACACACACACACACACACACACACACACACACACACACACACACACACACACACACACACACACACACACACACACACACACACACACACACACACACACACACACACACACACACACACACACACATACATGTTTATATCACTCTATGAAGACCAGTGAAAAAAACCTACATTATGAGGGCCACCCTTTCTGATCATCAGAGAATCAAAATGATCATACATTTTATGTTTATACTTTAATGACAGTATGAAAGTTATATCAGATTTTCAAAAAACGATTATGGGAATAGTTTTGAGACTTTCTGACATAACCCCCTTATGAGGACCGCACATGTCCCGTATCCAAGAGTTATGAAGACCATTTTTACACACTACATAAAGACAGCAAACAGCTTTACGAGGACCGGTGTGTGTTTTTTTACAAGTCTGTTTATGAGGACCAGATTATATTTTACATATAGTGTCTTCCTATTTGGTACAGTATATATTTGTCAAAAAAACAGTCTTTATTTGGATCCCTTTCGTATGTGACTGACAATTTATTACAGAATACATATGCATTTAGCAAACACTGCTTTCTTATTTCATCCAGCGAATATTTAACTGACCATACTGGATTTAAAATAGTGTATTATTTAGACAATACCTTTAAAAAATAGTTCCTAACTGCTAAATATCCATCTTTTCACTGTGTTTCCCTTTGAATTTGTGTAGTTCTGCATCCTCAATTCAGTTGGTATTTTGAACATTTGCGAAGTGAAGAGCTGCTTTTCAGTTTCCAGCCACATGTGCTATTTTCTTAAAGTAGTAAAAAATGTAGGGCCCGGATTAAGCATTGTAGCACTTGTAAAACTGCAGACGGGATCTCCATCTCGTTTGTGAAGGTGTATTCCATTCGTCCAACTCTAATTATGGCATTTGACAATTTGTAAGTAAATTCTGTCCATAAATTGTGAAAATCTGGTTAAACGTCAACTTCAACATAAGAACTTGAGGTCGCTCAGATAAGACCTGGAAGGCAAGAGTAGAGCTGAACCTATTTTGATCTTTAAAATGGGGATACATAGGTGTTTGTCTTTCAGTAGCTATGAGTTTTACACATGTTTAGGTGCCTGATATGTCTGTGCTTCTATTGCCATCATATGGATCATATCTTAGTGTGTGTCAAAAAAGTGTGATCTGTTATCCATCACAACAAGGACCATATGATATTGTGTGTTAAACATCTGACCCTATTCTCATAACAATTACCTCACCATTAGGTCTGATGCAAATTTGTGCTGTTATCAATGCTACTGCTATCAAGCATGAATTTCTTTTCTATTCAATAAGGACTATATCACTAGTATATTACAATTGCATGTGGTTTTACCATTCACACTGAGAAACAGATAATATGGCATGCTACAAGATTTTGTTCTTTGATACATCACATTGAGGGCCACATCAAGGTGTTTGTTAGTAATATGAGCGTGTGCCTATTCATCACAGAGGACATTTTCATACTGTCAGGGCTCGACAAATCCGAAAAATGGTACTAGTCCTGAAGGTCTGGTGCCATGGAAAATCCCCTCGACCTGACTGCAACCCACTTGACCTCCGTCTCTGAAAACGGAGCAAAAGTGACAAGATAACAAGATTTAAAGGCATCTTTATTGCTCAATCCCTTTGTGAGCAATAAAAATGTCTTCAAATCGTGTTATCTTGTCACTTTTGCTCTGTTTTCAAAGACATAGGACAAAAGTTAGTTTGATTTCCTACTCGCCAGAAAGGGCGAGTAGGACCTAAAAATAGCTCGTCCTCATCCATTCTCACTCGCAAATGCGAGCGGGCGAGTGGATTTGTCGAGTCCTGTGTGTATTGCAGGGTTGTGCATGCTTTAAACATCACCAGGAGAAAAATATTATGGAGTGTGTTACAAGTCAATGCTTGTTAGACCAGTCAGCCTTAGGGTGATCATCCCCAAAGCTTATTGCCTTCACCCCCACTATATTTATGAATTTGCTTTTGTTGGCCTTAGGACTGCTAACCAGTGCTAAAGTGCTTGTTCCCATTCCCTAAAACATGATAAAATTGGGCTACAGACCCCATTGTCACATTTAATTTATTTGCAAGTACCTAGTAAAGTGATATTACATGTACACCCACAGCCTGTAAATTAAATGCTATTAGTGTCCCTACAGCACTTTTTGAGCCACCCACTTAAGTAGACTTTTTTTAACCTGTCCCTGGTCTGCCACTGCAGCTTGTGGGTGCAATTGTAAACTGCCATTTCCACATGTCAAAATAAACCTTTTACCAAGCATAAACCAATCCGTTGAGTACATATAAGTCACCTAAAGGGTAGGCCCTCAAAAGCACATAGGGCAAGGTGCAGTTTACTTTAAAAAGTTGGACATGTAGTTTTTAATCTGACATGTCCTGGTAGTCACTGTTGCAAGGCCTGCCTCTTTCATAGCATACCATTGGGTACCTTATTACATTTAATAAGTGTTAATTTTTGATTGGGAGCAGGTAGGAAAGTCATGAATGGTATCAGAGTAATTTAAAACCATCTTGAATGGTAAATTCATATTTCAATCCTCAATTTTAAAAATGCCACTTTTTAGAAAGTTGGAAACAAGAAAAAGGTCTGGACGTACATTTTGGAATAAATACATTCACAAATAACCACCTTAGATTCTCAAGTAGTTATATTGTTTTCATTACACTTGTTATTTGTTCATTTATTTGTGGAACAAACAAGATGGATATTTCTTTCATGTCTTAAAGAAGAACAATTAGTACAAACATATATCAACAACACAATGGTAACAGTACTTTGGACATATAACAAATACTTAGGAAATGGCCAAACATGACAAAACAATAGACCAGTCCTTATTTTAACATAAAGAACAATGGCGGTACAATTCAGTTATGTGTTTCACTACATACACCTGCCATAACCAGCGACGCAGTTAAACAGATACACCAGGCCTAAATGTCCTGTTTGTACTCGGTATGGGTCGGTTGATTGGTGGTGATTATTGCTGGCTGGGTGGGGTCGACACATTTCAGAACCCTATTTGATTTCAGGGTTCTCCTCAGGACCAGGACCTGGTCATTCACATTTGAGGTGAGGGAATTCTCACGGGTGATGATGCCTTATGAACTCAAGGGGTGTGGTCCTTTTTCTCTTGTGTCCAGAAACGACCGCGGCGGTTGCTGGTGCTTCAATATGATATTCACGCTTCAAAATAATTAGATGATGACAGGGGGGACTTGTTAATGGCTTTCAAGCTGTAGCTTTGTGAATGGTTCTCATGGGGGCCTCACATGGTTCTTCTCCTCATGTACGATGTACATCCCATGTGAAGCGTATGATTTCTGGCAGAACCCGTGATGCATTGACATTTTTGTGCAGTGTAATGCCGGCGGTGGGGAACACAAGTATTTCAAGGACTTCCGCATTGTTGGCATACCAGGGAGAGACGAGGCAGCAGAGGAGGACCTCAATCGGGAACTTATAATTGAAGGAGCTGAGCCCTTCATTGAAAGACTCGCGTTCCCCACCGCCGGCATTTCACTGCACAAAAATTTCATAAGGCTGCCTTAAGATGCTTGATAGAGGTAGGACTGTACCCGATTCTGAGTGCACTCCTGACAGAGATTGTTCCCCTTAGGTGCTGATAAGCAGGAGTTGTTTTTGATAGTTTAGTCCATTAAAATGATTATATCACATTTCATATTGCAACATTGTGCGCTATTAAATCCTTTATTGAAAAAGCATCATGAATCACAGCAGGGTCATGGTTGCGGGGCGGCGTGGCGGCTGCGCATGGTGTGCTGGGATGACAGGCATTGGATTTGTTATTTTCGGGTGGCGTTTCTCAATGTACCCGTGTCGAGTATGTGCTTTCCATTAATTATACAAGTTTAGAAACTTAGTAGAACTTAAATGTTTATCTGTTATTAAGATAAATATTTATATATATTTTTGATGACCCTATATATTGTGATCATGTGAAAGCATAAGGTAAATCATGCACTTGTGTTAATTTATTTACGTTGCCTAGACCTATTTATATCAGGCCTTCTTCCAAAGGTTCTGAGCATCGTACAAGGTCCAACAAAGTCTTTTCACTATGTTTACTCATATGTGAGCTTGGTGTTTATAGGTGATAGGGTATAATCACCACGTATGTATTGGCTTTGAGAAAGACCAGTTTGGTTGAAACGCGTCAGCCGAATAAAACTTTCTTTGGAAACCTTAAAAAAAAAAAGAACCAGCAGGGTCACAATCATAATCTTGCCAGTGGTTTGCTCCTGCCCTCTAAAATGACCATAGCTTTGAGTGTTACAGATGTGTTGGTATGTTATATATGTGAGCTACTATTATCATACTTTGGATCAAGTCATGTTGTGCATCACAGCAGTTTGATTTTATCCATCACAATGAGGACCGCATGATGTTGTGTGTTACACAACTGAGCTTTTTCCTATCACTGTGATGACCACACGACTAGGTCTGTTGCAAAATTGTGCTAGTACCTAAAGTACTGTTACCAAGAATTAACTTCTTTCCATAACAAATAGGAATATATCGCATTGTATGTAACAAATTAATTTGTGTTTATCAAGTGCAATGAGCGCTAGATGCCATGACAGATTTCAAGATCCCTTGCTTTGATACATCACATTAAGGAGCACATCATGCTATCTGTTACAACATGAGAGATTGTCTATTTATCATAGAAGGCAATTTCATATAGTTTTACGTGGATGTGCATGTTTTAAATATTACAAGGAGGGCAATATCATGCAGTGCACTACAACTGCATGTTGGTTTATTTCTTCATTTGTAATTAATCGCAGAGACTTTGTGATGTGCTGGCATACAATAACAAGGCTACCATAGGATTCTTAATAGAAATAGACCAATTCCTCATTACAACTGTATTCATGTGAGATTGGTCCCATCTGGTGTCAATAAATATGATTTGTTTAAGACTTTTAGTCCATCAAACTCATAACGAGATCACAGTGCATGTTTTAACTCTCTGTGATATTACACCACAATCTGATAAAAAAAAACTCTTGCGTGTTTTTATCCATCAAAATGAGGACTACATTGTGGTATGCAATTCAGATGACCATGTGTGTAAATTGTGAGGTTTTATACATTGCAAAAAGGAGCATAGCAAAGCACATGTTACAGTTTTCTTTTGTGTTTCTAACATGTAATAGACACTGCCGCAACTTTACATGTGTATCAAGCATATGAACCTTTCTTATGGACACAGAAAACCATTTCATATTTTTTGTATCACAAGAAGGTGCTCTTTTATGCTTTACAATTACTCCTATATAAAGGTGGCTTATGCTCCTATGTGCACTTATAGGTCAAACTGAGGACCATGTTAAATTGTGTGAGATAGGGTTGTGTACCTTTATCTGCCACAATTAATATTGTGGTGCCTATTACAGAGGTTGGCGTTTTTATCTATCACAATGAAGACTGTATCAAGATGTGTGTCACAATTGTGTGTTTTTATCCAACACAATGAGGACCACACTTTGGTTCATTTTAGACATGTGTGCTTCTGCTAACACAGAGTCACATCATGTTGCATTGAACACGTTCATGTTAATGTAGCTTCATTAGAAGTACTACATTAATGCGATTTAGTTTTATTGCACATTCCATTAACAGTAAGCTTCTTTAACATTATGTTGGGTATTAGTAAAGCGTTTTTATCCATCACAATGAGGACTGTATCAAGATGTGTATAACAACTGTGTGTTTTTATCCAACACAATGAGGACACATTTTGGTGCAGTTTAGACAAGTGGGTTTCTTCTATCACACAGTAACATCATGTTGAATTGAACAAGTTCATGTTAATTTAGCCATCATTAAAAGTACGACATTAATGTGAATTAGTGTTATCACATATTCCTTTAACAGAAAGCTCCTATGACATTATGCTGTGTATTAGTAATGTGTATGATCTTAAGTAACTAAAAGAATCTATATTGTATTGTATCTTGGAAATGTGTGCACTCATCCATCGCAATGAGGGCTCTATACAGGCCTGGTCCCTAGGACATGCATCATCCAGCCAATCGACCATCATAAAAAAGCACAGGTGCTAATGTGCACAGGTATACATTTACACTTGCAAAGAGATGACTAGTGAATGTGAGTAAATACTTCTGTGTGTGGGGTTAGTGATTTTTCAGAGGGCTTTGTTGTTCTGCAAAGTATTTGTGTGCCTGCAAATGTGCTACTTTGTAACTGTACACAAACATTTCTTCAGCCCATTCCAACCCAGGGAACAATCTGAGATTCACTTCTAACACGTGCCAGATTAAATCTGTTTACAGGGTTGGAAGTGGAAGCAATCAGACAAAAAATTGGAAATAGCATAGATGAAGGGATTATTCCATAGGGGAAAATGTTTTTAAAATGTTATTACTTCTACTTGCTTCAGAATATTTCCCAAAATCTAAGCATGCAAACTTGTTCAAGGGAAAATGGAATTCTCAAAAGAAAATGAAGACTACCCCTTGAAATACATCCTCTGTAGCTGTATGCTAACTGTCCCCAAGACAACCTTTGTGAATTAAAAAGCAGCTTGCTCATGTAATCCAAAATTATAATAAATGTAGCACTTGGTGTAGTGAATTGAGTAAATGTAAATGTAAATGTATAGTATTTAAATAGCGCACTTCTACCCAGAGGCCTCGTAGCTCTGTATTCATACCGCTGTGGAACCCATCCTGGCTTTCCTGTGAAATGTCCACTCCTGGGCACCCCCAAGGTGAAGCCAGGCATCCAAGCGCTGCTGGGGCTGTTGTGGAGATTAAGCAAGCTATTGCCCAGAGTCACAGAGTGGGACCCATGATTAGACTAGGCACCGAGGCGAGAATTATCAGGTCCGGGGAAATTGAACCCTGGTCCCGGGCCAGACCTCTGCATCAGGGTCTGCCGCTCTAACCATTGAGCCACGCTTCTCCAGTAAATGATAAAGGGGTATAATGGTGTTTGTCTATATGAATCACAGCAGGGTCACAATCACAATCTTTCCAGTGGTTTGCTCATACCCTGCACAATGACCATAGCTTGGAGTGTTACAGGTGTTTTGGGTGTTATATAAGTGAGCTACTATTATACTTTGAATCGAGTCTTGGTGTGCATCACAATTGTTTGTTTTTATCCATCACAACGAGGACCATATGATGTGTGTTATACATCTGAGCTTTTGTATATCACTGTGAGGACCACCCCACTAGGTCTGTTGCACAGTTGTGCTATTATCTAAGCTATTGTTACCAAGAATGAACTTATTTCCATGACAAATAGAATTATACTACATTGTATGTTACAAATTAATTCGGGTTTATTAAGTGCAATGATCACTAGATGCCTTGAAGTGTTACACGATTGTTTGCCTTGATACATCACATTAAGAAGCACATCATGCTGTCTGTTAGTAATATGACACAATATCTATGTATAACAATAGACAATCTCATACAGTGTTTTACAAAGATGTGCATGCTTAACCATCACCAGTGGGGCAATATCATGCAGTGCACTAAAACTGCATGTTGATTTACCTCTTCATTTGTAAATCATTGCAGAGAATTTGTGATGTGCTTGCCTAGCATCATAAGGCTGTCTTAAGATACTTCATAGAAACAGACCTGTTCCTCATTAAGACTGTATTCCAGTGAGAGACTGGTCCTCCCTGGTGTCAATAAATATGAATTGTTTAAGAACTGTAGTCCATCAAACTCATTACAGCATCACACTGCATGTTTTAACTCTGTGTGCAATTACACTGCACTCTGAAAGAAAAAAAATCACATGCATGTTTTTATGCATCAGAATGAGGACTACATCGTGGGAGGCGAATATTCATGGGACCATGTGTATAGCATGTGAGCTTTTATGTATTGCAAAAAAGGGCACATCATGACGCATGTTACAGAATTGTGTTGAGATATTGAGATTATGCTCCTATGTGCACTTTAAGGGTTAAACCGAGGACCATATTAAATTGTGTGAGACAGGT
This sequence comes from Lissotriton helveticus, assembly GCF_964261635.1. Lineage (NCBI taxonomy): Eukaryota > Metazoa > Chordata > Amphibia > Caudata > Salamandridae > Lissotriton > Lissotriton helveticus. Next base: position 625,591,493 of record NC_136065.1, on the reverse strand, counting down.
TTGAGTGCCTTTATCTGCCAGAGGAAATATGCTGCCTATTAGAGAGGTTGGTGTTTTTATCCATCACAACGAGGACCTTATCAAGATGTGTGTCACAATTGTATGTTTTTGTCCAATGCAATGAGGACCATATTTTGGGGCATTTTAGGCATGTGTGCTTCTATCACAGAGAAATATCATGTTGCATTGAGCAAGTTCATGATAATGTAGCTATCATTAAAAATACCACATTAATGTGATTTATAGTTTTTGCATATTCCTTTAACAGAAAGATGCTTTAACAATATGCTGTTTAGTTGTCATGTGTATGATCTTAGGTAACTCAGAAAACTACATTGTATTTTATCTTGGAAATGAATGCATTTTTCCATCACACTGACTGCTCTATGCAGGCCTGGTCCATAGGACATGAATTTATCACCATCACAAAAAATCCCAAGGGCTAATGATGTGTGCCTTTATCTGCCACAGGAAATAATATGCTGCCTATTACAGAGGTTAGTGTTTTTATCCATCACAATGAGGACCGTATCAAGATGTGTGTCACAACTGTGTGTTTTTATCCAACACAATGAGGACACATTTTGGTGCATATTAGACAAGTGTGCTTCTTCTATCACAGAGTAACATAATATTGTATTGAAACAGTTCATGTTAATTTAGCCATCATTAAAAGTACCACATAAATGTGAATTAGTGTTATCACTTGTTCCTTTAACAGAAAGCATGTATAACATTATGCTGTGTATTAGTAAAATGTATGAGCTTGAGTAACAAAAAAAACTATATTGTATTGTACCTTGGAAATGCATGCACTTATACGTCACAATGACGGTTCTATACAGCCTGGTCCATAGAACATGCATCATCCATCGAACGATCCATCACAAAAAAGCACAGAGGCTAATGTGAACAAGTACATATGTACTCTTGGAAAAAGATGACTATTGAATGTGAGCAAACATTTTTTGTGTGTGGATAGTGATCTTCACAGGGCTTTGTTGCTCTGTATAGTATTTGTGTGCCTCCAAATGTGTTACTTAGTAACTGTCCACAAACAATTCTTGAACCCATTCCCACCCAGGGAACAATCTGAGATTCACTTCTGACAAGTGCCGGATTAAATCTGTTTCCAGGATGGGAAGTGAAAGGAATCAGACTAAAAATTGAAGATGGCATAGGTGAAGGGATTACTTGACAGGGGAAAATGTTTTTCAAATGTTATTACTTCTACTTGCTTTGTAATATTTCCAGAAATGTAAGCATGTAAACGTGTTCAAAGGAAAATGGAATTCTCAAAAGAAAATGAAGGGTACTCCTTGAAATACATCCTCCTTACCTATAAGCTAACAGTCCACAAGACAACCTTTGTGAATTAAAAAGCAGCTTGCTCTGTATCCCAAAATGATGATAATAAACGAAGCACTTGGTGTTGTGAATTGAGCCAATGATTAAAGGGTATGAAGCTGTTTGTCTACATGAATCGCAGCAGGGTCACAATCACAATCTTTCCAGTGGATTGCTCATACCCTGCACAATGACCATAGCTTGGAATGTTACAGGTGTTTTGGGGTGTTATATAAGTGAGCTACTATTATACTTTGAATCAAGTGTTCGTGTGCATCACAATTGTTTGTTTTTATCCTTCGCAACGAGGACCGTATGATATTGTGTGTTACATATCTGAGCTTTTTTCTAGCACTGCGAGGATGACACCACTACGCCTGTTGCAGAGTTGTGCTATTTTCTAAACTACTGTTACCAAGAATGAACTTCTTTCCATCACATATAGGATTATATTACAAATTAATGTGGGTTTATTAAGTACAATGTTCACTAGATGCCTTTAAGTGTTACAAGATTGTTTCCCTTGATACATCACATTACGTAGCACATCATGATGTCTGTTAGTAATATGAGACAGTAGCTATGTATAACAGAGGACAATCTCATGCACTGTTTTACAAAGATGTGCATGCTTTAACCATCACCAAGAGGGCAATATCATGCAGTGCACTAAAACTGCCTGATGGTTTACCTCTTCATTTCTAATTCATTGCAGAGAATTTGTGATGTACTTGCATAGCATCATAAGGCTGCCTTAAGATACTTCATAGAAACAGACCTGTTCCTCATTAAGACTGCATTCCAGTGAGAGACTGGTCCCCTCTGGTGTCAGTAAATATGAATTGTTTATGATTAGTAGTCCGTCAAACTTATAACAGCATCACACTGCATGTTTTAACTCTGTGTGCTATTACACTGCACTCTGAAAGAAAAAAAATCACATGCATGTTTTTATGCATCAGAATGAGGACTACATCGTGGGAGGCGAATATTCATGGGACCATGTGTATAGCATGTGAGCTTTTCTGTATTGCAAAAAAGGGCACATCATGACGCATGTTACAGAATTGTGTTGAGATATTGAGATTATGCTCCTATGTGCACTTTAAGGGTTAAACCGAGGACCATATTAAATTGTGTGAGACAGGTTTGAGTGCCTTTATCTGCCAGAGGAAATATGCTGCCTATTAGAGAGGTTGGTGTTTTTATCCATCACAATGAGGACCTTATCAAGATGTGTGTCACAATTGTATGTTTTTATCCAATGCAATGAGGACCATATTTTGGGGCATTTTAGGCATGTGTGCTTCTATCACAGAGAAATATCATGTTGCATTGAGCAAGTTCATGATAATGTAGCTATCATTAAAAATACCACATTAATGTGATTTATAGTTTTTGCATATTCCTTTAACAGAAAGATGCTTTAACAATATGCTGTTTAGTTGTCATGTGTATGATCTTAGGTAACTCAGAAAACTATATTGTATTTTATCTTGGAAATGAATGCATTTTCCATCACACTGACTGCTCTATGCAGGCCTGGTCCATAGGACATGAATTTATCACCATCACAAAAAATCCCAAGGGCTAATGTTGTGTGCCTTTATCTGCCACAGGAAATAATATGCTGCCTATTACAGAGGTTAGTGTTTTTATCCATCACAATGAGGACCTTATCAAGATGTGTGTCACAACTGTGTGTTTTTATCCAACACAATGAGGACACATTTTGGTGCATTTTAGACAAGTGTGCTTCTTCTATCACAGAGTAACATAATATTGTATTGAAACAGTTCATGTTAATTTAGCCATCATTATAAGTACCACATAAATGTGAATTAGTGTTATCACTTATTCCTTTAACAGAAAGCATGTATAACATTATGCTGTGTATTAGTAAAATGTATGAGCTTGAGTAACAAAAAAAACTATATTGTGTTGTACCTTGGAAATGCATGCACTTATACGTCACAATGACGGTTCTATACAGCCTGGTCCATAGAACATGCATCATCCATCGAACGATCCATCACAAAAAAGCACAGAGGCTAATGTGAACAAGTATATATGTACACTTGGAAAAAGATGACTATTGAATGTGAGCAAATATTTTTGTGTGTGTGGATAGTGATCTTCACAGGGCTTTGTTGCTCTGCAAAGTATTTGTGTGCCTCCAAATGTGTTACTTTGTAACTGTCCCCAAACAATTCTTCAGCCCATTCCCACCCAGGGAACAATCTGAGATTCACTTCAAACAAGTGCCGGATTAAATCTGTTTCATGGATGGAAAGTGAAAGGAATCAGACTAAAAATTGGAAATGGCATAGCTGAAGGGATTACGTGACAGGGGAAAATGTTTTTCAAATGTTATTACTTCTACTTGCTTTGTAATATTTTCAGAAATGTAAGCATGTAAACTTGTTCAAGGGAAAATGGAATTCTCAAAAGAAAATGAAGACTACTCCTTGAAATACATCCTCTGTAGCTATAAGCTAATGGTTCACAAGTCAACCTTTGTGAATTAAAAAGCAGCTTGCTCTGTAATCCAAAATGATGATACTAAACAAAGCACTTGGGGCCATATGTAGGTATAGAAATACCGGTCTGTAACGGCCGGTATTTGGCTTTTGAGATGTAGGTGGGTCTGAATTTACAGAATCGGTATATTTACCGATTCGGTAAATTTACCACTTCGCTATTTTACCGAATCGGTAAATATACCGATTCTGTAAATTCATATGTAGGTGACACTCCAAAGAGTGCCACAGGCCCTTCAGAGTCGGTATTTTACCACCCAATCCTATTGGGTGGTAAAATACCGAATTCAGGTGTCCATGCACATCTGTGCATGCACACCTGTGCAATGTGACACACAGACATGCCCTTAGGGCATGTATGTGTGCCACATGTCACACATGCCTGTATTTGGGGTGCTAGAGGGTGTCAAAGTGACACCCCCTGCACCCTTGCAAGATTCGGTATTTACCGATTCTGTAAATACCGATTCGGTATTTCACATTGATTCCTATGGGCTTCAAGGCCCATAGGAATCAATGTGAAATACCGATTCGGTATTTACAGAATCGGTAAATACAGACTCTTACAGAATCGGTAATTTTTTACCTACATCTGCCTTCTTCCAATTTACCGTCTCTTAAATACCGATTCGGTATGAGTCGGTATTTAAGAGTCGTTAAATCGGAATTACCTACATCTGGCCCAAGGTGTTGTGAATTGAGCCAATGATGAAGGGGTATAAAGGTGTTTATCTACATGAATCACTGCAGGGTCACAATCACAATCTTTCCAGTGCTTTGCTCATACCCTGCACAATAACCATAGCTTGGAATGTTACAGGTGTTTTAGGGTGTTATATAAGTGAGCTACTATTTTACTTTGAATCAAGTCTTGGTGTGCATCACAATTGTTTGTTTTTATAGATCGCAACGAGGACCGTATGATATTGTGTGTTACATATCTGAGCTTTTTCCTAGCACTGTGAGGACGACACCACTAGGCCTGTTGCAGAGATGTGCTATTATCTAAACTACTGTTACCAAGAATGAACTTCTTTCCATCACATATAGGATTTTATTACATTGTATATTACAATTTATTGTGGGTTTATTAAGTACAATGATCACTAGATACCTTGAAGTTACAAGATTGTTTGCCTTGATACATCACATTAAGTAGCACATCATGCTGCCTGTTAGCAATATGAGACAGTATCTATGTATAACAGAGGACAATCTCATGCACTGTTTTACAAAGATGTGCCTGCTTTAACCATCACCAAGAGGGCAATATCATTCAGTGTACTAAAACTGCCTGATGGTTTACCTCTTCATTTGTAATTCATTGCAGAGAATTTGTGATGTGCTTGCATACCATCATAAGGCTGCCTTAAGATACTTCATAGAAACAGACCTGTTCCTCATTAAGACCGCATTCCAGTGAGAGACTGGTCCCCTCTGGTGTCAGTAAATATGAATTGTTTAGGAATTGTAGTACATCAAACTCATTACAGCATCACACTGCATGTTTTAACTCTGTGTGCTATTATACTGCACTCTGAAAGAAAAAAATCACATGCATGTTTTTATCCATCAGAATGAGGACTACATCGTGGTAGGCGAATATTCATGTGACCATGTGTATAGCATGTGAGCTTTTATGTATTGCAAAAAAGGGCAAATTTTTATTTTTATTTTATTTTATTTTTAGAGTTTTCTATAGTACGGAGCAGACCCAGCGAAGGTTATCAGAGCGCTTTACAATGGGGGCACAATACGAAATAGGACAGATTGCAAAACGAATAGCATACATAAGATCGACTTATTTTACAAAGTTCGTAATGTCGCAGGCTTAACAGTATTTCTAGCAACGAGTCGAGAGCAGCGAAGGTGTCTTTCGAGGGAAAGAGGGGGCAACTATACGGAGTACATCTGGAAAAGGTCCATGTGATAGTTTATGGGAGGAATTGAACACATAAGGAATGATTTTGCTTCTTTTTTTAACAGAAAAGTAGAGGAGATTTTTCTGATGTGGGGAGGAAGCGAGCACCATATTCTTGATGCTGCTCCGGAGAATGCTCTGTCAGGGTTTTTTTTCTTTCTGAAGCATGAGGGTTTCAGGAGTAGATTGTTAGCACTCCTAGAACGTCTGAATCCTCCAGATAAGGTCAGTTTTTACGATAGGTACGGGGGAGTATTGTGGTGAAGTGCTTTGTGAGTGATGCATCCCATTTTTAGGTGGATTCTAGCTTCAAAGGGAAGCCAGTTGAGTGTTTTCAGGTGTGGTGATAAGTGGTAAAATTTTCTGGATCCTGTTAGGAGTCTAGCTGCGGCGTTGATACAGGCTTTTAATGGGGCGGTTGAGATTTTGGGAAGTCCCACGAGGGTGGTGCATCCGTACTCCAGCCTTGATATGACTAAGGACTAAACAGCAGTTTTGAGGTCCGGGTTCTCGATGAAAGGTTTCATTTTCCTGAGATAGTTGAGGTGAAAGCTTGCGTTTTTAGCTAACAGGTTGATATGTGCTTGCATTTTAAGGTTCTTATCAAGTGTAATTCCAAGTGATTTGGTGGAGTCGACCAGAGTTGGCATGCAGTTAAGTGCAGTGATCAACTTGAACCATTCCTTTTTCTCCTGGGAATTATTAGGGGGGAGATTAGAAGAAATTCTGTTTTTTGTGAGTTTAGCTTGAGGAAGTTGGTTGTTAGCCAGTGGACGGTCTTTTTGAGTGCCATGTTCATTGATATTATGACTTCAATGGAGGAGATCTTGATGTAGAGTTGAGTGTCATCCGCGTACATGTGGTAGGCTATGTTTGCCTGCTGTAGTAGTTTGGTTAGCGGTTCGACATATAGGTTGAATAGAGTGGGGGATAGGGTAGAGCCTTGTGGTACACCCAGAGGGTTCGGTGAGGAGCACGATAGATTTTAGTTCACCATGAAAGATTGCGTTCTGTTTTCCAGAAAGGATTTGAACCATTGAAGGACTGAGCCTATTTTCCAGTCTTTTTAGATTTTTTTCGTCGTCCACTATTTGTAAAATGGCTGTTTCTGTGCTATGGCCGGGTCTGAAACCCGATCGGTGGGTGTTCAGAAGGTTGAAGTCCGTGATGTGTTGGTTCAGTTGTTGTTGAACACATTTTTCCAGGACCTTGGCTAGCATGGGAATGTTGGTTATGGGCCGAATTTGTTTGGGGTCGGAAGAGTTAGCTGTTGGTTTCTTTAGTATAGGGGTGACCTGGCCTGTTTTTAGGCAGTCCTGTATGTGCCCTTGCACTAGCGAGGCGTTGATGATTTTGGTCCAGAGAGGGGAGATGACTTGGTAGATGTGGGGAAGGCAACTTGAGGGGACTGGGTCATTGAAATGGTTGTTGAGTTTGGTGGTTGCTAATGTTTTGGTGATGTCATTAGGATCGTAGAGTTTGAAAGTAGAGCAGTGAAGGGTGGAACTGAGGACCATATTAAATTGAGTGAGACAGGTTTGAGTGCCTTCATCTGCCAGAGGAAATATGCTGCCTATTATAAGTGAGCTACTATTATACTTTGAATCAAGTCTTGGTGTGCATCACAATTGTTTGTTTTTATCCATCGCAACGAGGACCGTATGATATTGTGTGTTACATATCTGAGCTTTTTCCTAGCACTGCGAGGACGATACCACTAGGCCTGTTGCAGAGTTGTGCTATTATCTAAACTACTGTTACCAAGAATGAACTTCTTTCCATCACATATAGGATTATATTACATAGTATATTACAATTTAATGTGGTTTATTAAGTACAATGATCACTAGATGCCTTGAAGTGTTACAAGATTGTTTGCCTTGATACATCACATTAAGTAGCACATCATGCTGTCTGTTAGTAATATGAGACAGTATCTATGTATAACAGAGAACAATCTCATGCACTGTTTTACAAAGATGCATGCTTTAACCATCACCAAGAGGGCAATATCATTCAGTGCACTAAAACTGCCTGATGGTACCTCTTCATTTGTAATTCATTGACGAGAATTTGTGATGTGCTTGCATACCATCATAAGGCTGCCTTAAGATACTTCATAGAAACAGACCTGTTCCTCATTAAGACTGCATTCCAGTGAGAGACTGGTTCCCTATGTTGTCGGTAAATATGAATTGTTTATGAATTGTAGTCCATCAAACTCATTACAGCATCACACTGCATGTTTTAACTCTGTGTGCTATTACACTGCACTCTGAAAGAAAAAAATCAAGTGCATGTTTTTATCCATCAGAATGAGGACTACATCATGGTAGGTGAATATTCATGTGACCATGTGTATAGCATGTGAGCTTTTATGTATTGCAGTAAAAGGGCACATCATGGCGCATGTTACAGAATTGTGTTGAGATTTTGAGATTATGCTCCTATGTTCACTTTTTCTTTTTGGTTTTTAAACTTTATTTCCAATTTTGTAAAATACAAAAGACAAAACCCCCCACCCCCCACGCAGGCATCATTTAAAACAGTTGTATACGGATCGACTGACTCATTATGGCGCATCACGGAATAGGACAACATCTGAAAACAAGGAAGTACATGTAGCATATTGAGCAGCATATTACGAGACTCGTGAGGAATACAGGCCAGGTCTCATGTCATGCACCCCGCAGGCAACTCCTCAGTGGTATTCACCCCCCTCTCCCTCAGCCTATGTTCACTTTAAGGGTTAAACTGAGGACCATATTAAATTGTGTGAGACAGGTTTGAGTGCCTTTGTCTGCCAGAGGAAATATGCTGCCTATTACTATGGTTGTTTTTTTTCTCCATCACAAGGAGGACCATATCAAGTTTTGTGTCACAATTGTGTGTTTTTATCCAACACAATGAGGACCACATTTTAGTGTATTTTAGGCTTGTGTGCTTCTTCTATCACAGAGTCATACCATGTTGCATTGATCAAGTTCATGTTAATGTAGCTATCATTAAAACACTACATTAATGTGATTTAGTGTTATTGCATATTCCTTTAACAGAAAGCTCCTTTAACAGTAAGCTGCTTTAACATTATGCTGTGTTTTTGTAGGGTGCATCATCTTGGGTAGCTCAAAAAAAACTACATTGTATTTTATCTTGGAAATGTGTGTACTTATCCACTTATCCATCACAATTATGGCTCTATACAGACCTGTTACATAGGACATGAATTTATCTCCATCACAAAAAGGCCCTAGGGCTAATGTTGTGTGCCTTTATCTGACACAGGAACTATTATGGAGCCTATTACAGAGGTAAGTGCTTTTATTCATCACAATGAGGACCGTATCAAGATGTGTGTCACAATTGTGTCTTTTATCAAACGCAGTGAGGACCACATTTTGGGCCATTCTAGACATGTGTGCTGCTTCTATCGCAGTAATATCATGTTGTACTGAACAGGTTCATGTTATTTTAGATATCGTAAAAAGTACCACATTAATGTGATTTAGTATTATCACTTATTACTTTAACAGAAAGCTCCTATAGCATAATGCTGTATATTACCAATGTGTATGATCTTATGGATCTTATGGAACTAAATAAAATTACATTGTATTGTATCATAGAAATGTGGACACTTATCCATCACAATGACGGCTATATATAGGCCTGGTCAATAGAAAAGCATTTATCTCCAGTACTGAATAGCCCAAGGGCTAATATGCACAAATATACATGTACAATTTGAAAAAGACGACTATTGTATGTGAGTAAATATTTGTGTGTGTGTGGATAGTGATCTTCATGGGCTTTAGTGCTCTCCAAAGTACTTGTGTGCCTGCAAATGTGTTACTTTGTAACTGTCCACAAACATTTCTTCAGCCCATTCCCACCCAGGGAACAATCTGAGATTCACTTCTAATAAGTGCAGGAATAATGGGGTTTCAGAGTGGGAAGCGGAAGGAATCAGAATAAAAATTGGAGATGGCATAGATGAAGGGATCACTCAACAGGCAAATATGCATGCAGAAAGGAAATATTTAACTACTTCTACTTGATTCTACATAGTTCACATTTTTTTTACATTTATGCTTATTCAAGGAAAAATTATGTTCTCAAAAGAAAATGAGAAATAATGAAATACTGCTACTGCAGAAGCATATTAAGAATAATCAAGAGAACCTTTGCAAATTAAAAAAACAGCATGCTCGTGTAATCCAAGCACACTAATAATCAATGACAATAAATATAGCACTTTGTATTGTGAAATGAAGAGGATCTAGAAGCCTTAAGGTATGTTGCTATTTGTATCACATCAGGGTCACAATCCCAATCATGCCAGTAGATTGCTCATTTCCTGCATAATGACCTTAGTTTTGAGTGTTACAGGTTTTTTTTTGTGTTATATAAGTGTGCTACTATTATTTTACTTGGGATCACATTGTAGTGTGTGTCACGAATGGTTTTTGCTATTCATCACAACGAGGACCGTGTAATGTTGTGTATTACATATCTTAGCTTTTTCCCATCACAGCAATGACCATGCCACTGGGTCTGTTGCAAAGTTGTGCTATTATCTAAACTACTGTTGCCAAGAATAAACTTCTTTCAATCACAAATAGGAATATATTACATTATATTTTTGTCACCGGGTCGTCAAGGAAGGGGTTAAGCCCCGGTAGGAATCAACGTGCGACTTGGTTCTTTTATCCCTTTTATTAGGTATGGTTTGAATATGTTTTTATTTTTCACGTCCTAGTGCATCTGTTTACACAGCTAGTAGAGGTTAGGTATGAATACTGCTTCCGTTCTTCCTCTTATGAGGCCACCAGGTCAGTCATGGACTTGTATGTCCCTCGGTAAGAAAATAAGAAAACCACCGGTGAACGTCGGGACATCGACAATATGTAGAAGTGTAGAGGGCCAGTGCAGGGACTATCACCACACTCAAAGAAGCCACCACCACCAAGTGTAGTCCGGTTAACCCATCGGTTTAGCAGAGGTGTGCCCTCTACTTACTTTGCTGCCTTCCAGCCCAGTGCCCGTGAGCAGCCCGCAGCCGGACTGTATCTTGTTCAGTCACATTCCTCCTAGAGCGTGGCAGAGCGAAGCGTGAAACGGTTGGCCTCCTGGCGACTCCTCCTCTGCAGGGGTTACCTCCCCACTTGTTGCAGGCGATGAGGTCCCATTTCTCCTCCAAGCGCTCTGGTTCACCTGGCTCTCTCAGCGTTCTTCAGGTCTCACTTCTTCCTCAGCATCCGTTCCAACATCCATTTCCGCTTTCATCAGCGGGGCTCTCTCTTCCCATTGGTAAGGGGCAGAGACGTCATCCGGACTTGCTGACCGCCTTCTTCTTGGGTGTCAGAGTCTTGTTCCTTAAAGGGACAGACCGGAGAAAAAGCCTGCACACAGAGGAAGAGTGCCTCATTCACCCTAGTCACCGGGGAGTATGGAATCTCCTCCAATAAGTCATCCTCGACCCTGTGACACAGCTACAAATTCATTTGAGTTCATCATGTGCATCAAGCACTAGATGTCTTAAGATACCTAATAGAAACAAACCTGTTCCTCATTGCATGTGCATTCCTGTGAGAGACTGGTCCCCTCTGTTGTCAATGAATATGAATTACATCACAGTGCGTGTTTTAACTCTGCGCTATAACACCTCACTCTGAAAACAACATCTCACACATATTGTCATCCATCACAATGAAGACTGCATCGTCTTATGCAATTCATGTGACCATGTGTATAGCATGTGAGCTTTTATCCATTGCAAAAAGGAGCACATCATGTGTTGATATTTTAAACGTGTAATACACACTGCCACGACTTTATATGTTTCAAGCATATGAACGTTTGTTCTGGACACTGAAAACCATTTCATACTGTGTGTCACAAGATTGTGCTCTTTGGTGCTTTACAATAGCTCCTATTTAAATGTGACCTATGGTCCGGTAGGCAGTGGTGTAACTAAGAACCATATTAAATTCTGTACAACAGGTTTGTGTGCCTTTATCTATCACAAGAAATATTATGCTGCCTATTACAGAGATTGGTGTTTTTCCCATCACAATGAGGATTGTATAAAGATGTGTGTCACAATTGTGTGTTTTTATCCAACACAATGAGGACCACATTTTGGTGCATTTTGGACATGTGTGCTTCTTCTATCACAGAGTCACATCAATCAATCAATCAATCAATCATTTGTAATGCGTACTACATACCTGTGAGGGTCTGAAGGCGCTGGGGGGGCGCTACTGATCGAACAACCAGGTCTTAAGTACCCTCCTGAAGGTCAGCAGGTCTTGGGTCTGTCGTAGGTTCGGTGGGAGGGTAATCCATGTCTTGGCGTGAGGTGGGAGAAGTATCTCTCACCGGTGGTTGTTCTTTGGATGCGCGGGATGATGGCGAGTGAGAGGTCGGCTGAGCGGAGCTGGTGGTTAAGGTAGTAGAAGGAGAGCCGTCTGTTGAGGTAGGCTGGGCCGGTCTTGTGGAGTGCCTTGTGTGCGTGGATGAGGAGCTTGAAGGATATCCTCTTGTTGACAGGGAGCCAGTGCAGGTTTCTCAGGTGGGGAGTGATGTGACCGTTGCGTGGTACGTCAAGGATCAGTTGTGCCGAGGCATTTTGGATACGTTGTAGTCGTTTGATGAGCTTGGTCGGGGCTCCCATGTAGAGGGCGTTTCCGTAATCGAGTCTGCTGCTGACGAGGGCCTGGGTGACTGTCTTTCTTGCATCTGTCGGGATCCATCCGTAGATCTTGCGGAGCATGCAGAGGGTGTTGAAGCAGGAGGAGGAGCCGGCGTTGACTTGCTTGGTCATTGACAGCGTTGAGTGGTGGATGATTCCCAGCTTGCGTGCGTGGTCCGTGGGTGTCGGGGCTGCCCCCAGTGCCGTCAACAACCAGGAGTCGTCCCAGCTGAAGGGTTGGAGCTGAGGATGAGGACCTCCGTCTTGTCCGACTTCAGCTTCAGACGGCTGGTCTTCATCCAGTCGGCGACGGCCTTCATTCCTTCGTGGAGGTTGGCTTTGGCGGTGATGGGGTCCTTGGTGAGGGAGAGGATCAGCTGAGTGTCGTCGGCGTAGGAGATTATGTTGAGGTCGTGTTGTCGGGCTACGTGTGCGAGCGGAACCATGTCAATGTTGAACAGCGTCGGGCTGAGGGAGGATCCCTGGGGTACACCGCAGATGATCTCGGAGGCTTTGGAATGGAATGGGGGGAGGCGGACGCTCTGGGTTCTGCAGGAGAGGAAGGAGGTGATCCAATCCAGAGCCTTGTCTCGGATCCCTGCGGCGTGGAGGCGTGCGCGTAGTGTGCGATGGCAGACGGTGTCGAAGGCGGCAGAAAGGTCTAGGAGGATGAGTGCTGTGGTCTCGCCACTGTCCAGCAGGGTCCTCATGTCGTCGGTGGCGGTAATGAGGGCAGTCTCTGTGCTGTGGTTGCTGCGGAACCCTGACTGGGAAGGGTCCGGAATCTGTTTTCTTCGAGGTATCGGGTTAGCTGCCTGTTGACGGCTTTCTCGATGACCTTGGCTGGGAAGGGAAGCAGAGAGATGGGCCGGAAGTTCTTGAGGTCTCTTGGGTCTGCCTTAGGTTTTTAGGTCTCGCCTGCCAATGCGCTTGCGCATTGCTGGCGAGAATTATAGTAAGTGGAAAAGAAAAGTCTACCAAAACGGCTGCGGATCCCATACAGTTCATGTGAGACAGGCGCGTGCACGTCAGCCACATAACACACCACCATTTGTCTGTGCCTCGGCATCAGACATCAAAGGCTGCCGCTCCCCCTCCCCCCCTCGTGCACGTCGCGCACCAACATTTGTCTGTGCCTAGGCATCAGACTTCAGAGCATCAGAGCTTGTTATCTCATTCCCTTCCGCACATACTCTTAAATACGTTTCCACTTAAATCTTTGCCTACCCATATCAATTCAGCTTTTTAAGGCTCTCAACATCTGTCACAAGGCTCCCTCCTACACTCACCATTAGGAATCACTACATTCCTTTTATTTATTTATTTTATGCGTTTTTATATAGCGCGGACCCATTTGCTGCCATTAGTCAATGCCCTCCTCCTCCCCTTCACCTCTTAACTCGCCAGCCACTGGGAGTTGGGATGGGAACAGCGTGACAGCGCTTCTCTTTGTCGGCAAAGCCAACCGTTTACCTTTAATGTGCTATTATTGCATGCACTCATTATTTCTGCATGTTTGTCTGTATATGCGCTAGGACACGTAATGCCATACCTGCTTTTTTCTTATTAATAAGGCGGACGAAAGGTGCGGACCGTGCAAATCAGCTCATACGAACTTAAAGTGTTTAAAACAAGCGCAAACAGCTTGAAAGGGACGAGCAGCATCCCTATTCATGCAGTAGGTACAGGCAGTGCAAATCTACTCGTACGCACATAACATGGAAAGCATCCAGCGTAACTCGTTTCAAATGATGGAGCAGGGAAGCCCAATGGCTCAAAATCTAGCTCAGCGCGTTAAGAGCTCACTACTGAAATCAGTGTGCAACCTGCACGTCTTGGGTTCATATGTATCCTCCCTACTCTTGCTCTGCCTTTCATCTCCCTCAAGCCTATAAAAGAAGTACCATTATTTTGGGCAACAGTGACCGCTACTACTAGTAGTGTTATGAGAGCAAGCACTACACGTATTATTATTATTAATGATTAGGTGTGCAAACTGAACACGGGACGTATTACACACTTGTCAGTTTTCCTTATCTTGATTTAAATATAAATTGACGCCAGTGATACGTGCTATTTTTATCACTTTTATAAGGATGTCTGCTTCAATCCTTTGAATACCCCGCCCCCCCCCCATGACCCACTGTTAGCAAACTTCTTAGTGTGTCATTGACCCCCAGGGCCCAATGTTAGCACCCTTCTTAGTGTCACATTGACCCACAGTATGAGATTTTTTCCCTTGTGTCTGCTCCATAACCTTTGAATGCCCCCCACCCCCTGACTCACTGTTATCACCCTTTTTAGTGTCAAATTGACACCCAGGGGCACAGCTCTCTACACCCCTCTCTCTACACCCCTCTGTCTACACCCTCTCTCTTTATACCCCTCTCTCTCTAAACCCCCCTCTCTCTCTCTCTACACCCCTCTCTCTCTCTCTACACCCTCTCTCTCTACACCCCTCTCTCTCTACACCCCTCTCTCTCTCTACACCCCTCTCTCTCTACACCCCCTCTCTCTCTGCTCGCCTCTCTCTGCCCCCTCTCTCTACACCCCTTTCTCTCTACACCCCTTTCTCTCTACACCCCTTTCTCTCTTCCCCCCTCCCTCTCTACACCCCTCTCTCTCTACACCCCCTATCTCTACACCACTCTCTCTCTATACCCTCTTTCTACACCCCTCTCTCTCTACACCCCTCTCTCTACACCCCCTCTCTACACCCCTCTCTCTCTACACCCCTCTCTCTACACCCCTTTCTCTACAGCCCTCTCTCTGCACCCCACTCTCTCTGCACCACACTCTCTCTGCACCACACTCTCTCTGCACCACACTCTCTCTGCACCACACTCTATCTGCACCCACTCTCTCTGCACCCCACTCTCTCTGCACCCTACTCTCTCTGCACCCCACTCTCTCTACAGCCCTCTCTCTATACCCCACTCTCTCTACACCCCTCTCTCTCTACACCCCTCTCTCTCTCTACACCCCTATCTCTACACCCCTCTCTATCTCTACACCTCTCTCTCTACACACCCCTCTCTCTATCAACCTCACTCTATCTATCTATCTATCTATCTATCTATCTATCTATCTATCTGCCTCACTCTATCGCCCTCACTCTATCTATCTATCTATCTCTCTCTCTCACTCTATCGCCCTCACTCTATCTATCACCCTCACTCTATCTATCACCCTCACTCTATCTATTGCCCTCACTATCGATCTGTTGCCCTCACTCTATCTGTCTATCGCCTTCACTCTATCTATCTTTCGCCCTCTATCTATCTATCTATCTATCTATCTATCTATCTATCTATCTATCTATCTATCTATCTATCTATCTATCTATCTATCGCACTCACTCTATCTATCTATCTATCGCCCTCACTCTATATATCGCCCTCACTCTATCTATCTATCTATCTATCTATCTATCTATCTATCTATCTATCTATCTATCTATCTATCTATCTATCTATCTATCTATCTATCTATCTATCTATCTATCTATCTATCTATCTATCTATCTATCTATCTATCTATCTATCTATCTATCTATCTATCTATCGCCCTCACTCTATCTATCTATCTATTTATCGCCCTCACTCTCTCTATCGCCCTCACTCTATCTATCGCCCTCACTCTATCTATCGCCCTCTATCTATCTATCACCCTCACTCTATCTATCTATCGACCTCACTCTATCTATCAACCTCACTCTATCCATTGTCCAGTTCGCGCAATATAAAACTTTATAAATAAATAAAATATCTATCTATCGCCCTCCCTCTATCTATCTGTCTATCGCCCTCACTCTATCTATCGCCCTCCCTCACTCTATCTATCGCCCTCCCTCTATCTATCTATCGCCCTCCCTCTATCTATCTATCTATCTATCGCCCTCCCACTATCACCCTCCCTGCTTCTATCTATTGCCCTCCCTCCCTTTATCTATTGCCCTCCCTCTATCTATCTATCGCACTCACTCTATCTATCGCATCACCACCGCATCACTCAGCACCCCCCTGATGCATCATCACTCAGGGATACCGCAACATCACTATGCGCTAACACAGCATCAATCTGTGCAACCATTCAACAACAACTGGTTCAAATATGTTCTCTCCATGTTTCAAGCTTTATTACAAATGTTACAAATGTCACAAACATATTCTTCACAAGTTATTTACACAAGTTTAAGCTATTGCCATTATAAATTACAATAACTTTTATTTAAGTATTAATTATTTTAAAAAAAATGCCTTTGTTATTTGTAAATTCAATACATCTAAGTCACGTAAATACAGCACATATTGCATTACAAATGCTATAGGTGTCACATTTGCGAAAGCTAAAACTATTGGCATTGTAAATGACAAAGCTATTAATTTAGCTATTTTCAAAACCAACACATAAATACAAAATTTGTCATTTACAATACCAATAGCTCAAACTTTCCTAATGCGAGACCTATTGCATTGCAAATGCTTGTTTGATTAGGTCGTTGTTCTCGGCGTGCTTCCAGATCTCTGGGAAGGTAGCGGTCTCGAGGGAGAGATTGATGACGTTGCGCAGGTGGGGTGCGATGAAGCTGCTTGCTCTGTTGAAGGCGTGATGCGGGAATGGGTCTGACGGAGAGCCTGAGTGGATTGTGTGCATGGTCTTGATGGTGTCATCGATGCTCACGTCATGTTGTATTGAAAAAGTTCATGTTAATTTATCCATCATTAAGAGTACCATATTATCATTATTCCTTTAACACTAAGTGCCTTTCAGATTAAGCACTATATTACAAATGTGTAACTCAAAGAGAACTACATTGCATTTTATCTTGGAAATATGTGTACCTATCCATCACAAATATGGCTATGTAATGGCCTGGTCTATATGGCATACATTTATCTCAATTCCAAGAAAGACAAAGTGCTAATGCGCACAAAGTACATGTGTACACTTGGAAAAAGATTTAAAAACTTACAGATATCTATGTGAATAAATATTTTTATGTGGGTATGTAGAGAAATTTTAAGGGCTTTATTGCCTTACAAAGTTTACGTGTGCCTGCAAACTTGTGAGTTTGTAACTGTCCACAAACACTTTCTCTGCCGATCACCACTCGGGGAACAATTTAAGATACACTTCTAACAAGAGGTGGAATAAATTTTATTTCTAGAGTGGGAATAGGAAGGAATTTCGGAGATGGCATAGATGAGATTACTCAACAGTGAAACATGTTTTTCAAATGTTACTTCTTCCACTTGCTTCACAATATTTCCAAACATTTAAACATGTTCAAGGAAAAATGGGATTCTCAAAAGAAAATGGAGAGTAAGGAAACCCTAGTGCTACTGTGCATAAAGTATATGTGTAGACTTAGAAAAGATTGACTAGCATGTAGATTTCTATGTGAGTACATTTACTGGACTTTAGAGCCCACGCTGCTTTGCCTGATTACCGCGCCAAGAGGCGCCGCCGCCATTCTCTCGCACCCGGAGGTGCATAAAGGTGCTCGCGGCTCCCGCTTCGCAGGAACCGCTTTACTGGACTTCAGAGCCCACACTGCTTTGCCTGATTACCCCGCCAGGAGGCGCCACCGCCATTCTCTCGCGCCCGGAGGCGCATAAAGGTGCTTGCGGCTCCCTCTTAGCGGGCGCGGGCCAGGCCAAGGGCGGGCCTGTTTGAGCCCGTTAGAGACCGGATGAGGCCAGGCTCACTCACAAAAGCCAGTCATAATCAGAAGGTCATTTCAATTTGACATACGGTTGGTCTAGGGAAAAGTGTTATTAATTGGGAAGGTGGAATTTATTAAGTTGTTTTTTTGACCTCCCATCATTTCAGAAGCTTAGTGAGGATGAATTGGCGTGAGGGCAAGGGAAGATCTGCACAGCCCTCTGGCAGCGTGGTGGGGACTTTGGATCAGTTTTTAATTAGAGCCATCTCTGTCCTTGCTCAGGAGATAGCACTGACAGAGCGTCGTGAGTCTCTTGATCTACAACAGCTAAACGATCCTCTCTGGGCGCCCTGGCTTGTGCTCGTACCCCTGATTGCTCCTTGGTTGCAGTTCCTGATTCTTCCGTCATAGTAAGTGACCCTGGATTGTCTCAAAATGAACCATCGGAAAAACAAGGCGGACAGGGAACACATAATATTACGCCATCTGTTGAACTGGTTGAGACGGTTACTGTAAATACCCGAAGCAGTCCACCCCCAAGTATTGCTACAAGATCTGGACCTCATGGTAAAACTAACTCCTCTGCCGTACCCTCAGACTCTTCACAAAAGAGGAAGCGGGGAGGGGGCCCACAGAGACAAACTGGCAAAAATTAAAAAGATTAATAAAAATGGAGAAACTGTAGCATCGCCATCTCTAACAACGGTGTTTTCACAGCCAAGTTTGCCACCGGACTCGACTTTAGATCTTCTAGGCGATTCCCCTGACAAAGTCAATGATGTTATGTGGTCCAAATTGGGTAATTTAATTGCATCATCTCTGTCTCCAATAATGCATAGGCTCTCTAAAATTGAGGAAGGATTAACCGATTTTGAACTGAAGGTTATGAATAACCTTTCTAACCTAGAGGGTTTTTTAGCCTCTAGAAATAGGTTAATGGTTAATACATCTAATGAGCTAAGCAGCGTGGTACTTGGGAACTCCATTCCTCCTAAATCCCTCGTAGCGAGGCAAATACCCTCAACATCGTCGGTACCTGGGATGAATGAGGATGTTGTGGGTAATCATGATGTTGGTTTAGTGCATGTGGGTGTTAAAAGGGTTGAGCAAGGGGTTAATCTTAGTGGCCCTACTCAGGCTAGCTTTTGTAGTCAGGAAGGGGAGGAAAGTGGTCCATGTGTGGGGACTGTGGGTGATGAAGCACCAAGCTTGATTACGGGGCCTCAGCGTCGAAAACCGCAGCAGACGTTTGAGGGTGTGGATAATAGTCTAGCCTTGGAGGGCTCTCAGGTCTTGCATCTTCCTCCAGCTGCTGCCCCTTTGGCAGTGATCTTGCGGAATATCCCAGTTTCACAGGAAGGACAGTTAGAAACTACAGATCAGCTGATGGCCAAAACTATGTACTGGCTCACAACTAAATTGGAGCATGTCGGGGTTTGGGATTAGAACATCTGTAATCAGATGATCATGGCTAGATGTTATGCTTGGATAGGACATTCTAGGAAGGACTTGAGAGGGGACTGCATAGTTGCCAACTTTAATAACGAGCAGGTTGTGAGATTTCTGCTGGACCGTATAGGGAGTATTAATTTAGAGGATCATTTCAGTAAGATCTCTCTTTTGCCATTAGGGTTTTTTTATAGACGCCATTTTATTTGGAAAGGGTGGTCAACCGGATTTACCGGAGAGCACTGTAGGGTCCTACCAAGAGACCACCCTTTCTAAATCTAGTTAACAGATTTGCCACATTGTCCGGTCTAGATGGTTGTGATTGACTACAACCTCTAAGTCCCCCACTGTTGGAGAACATCATCGTTCGGTCTCCCTCTTCTCCTGCGATTAACTTGCCTACCCAGCTAGATACATTAAACTATGCAGGGAGGAGTATGAGTCAGATAACTAAAGCTAGGGAGGCTAGCACTGATAGTTGCAAGAAAGGGTCTGTCACAGAAGTTGAGACGGATCCTTCTAGCTATCCTCAGAACGAATGCCTCCATATAATGACATGGAATGTTGCTGGGGCTAGGCATAAACTGCAGGATGTAAATTGGCTTACAAGCATCCAACTCTGCGATGTGGTTTTATTACAAGAGACTTGGCTCACAGATAATTTCATCGTAAACGGGTTTAAGACGATTTCAACAAATGCTATCCCCTCAAAGGCAGGTAGGGCTATAAAAGGAGCGGACGTGAGGATAGGGGTAATATTTACACCTTTGAAGGAGTAAGATCATCCTCATGTATTGATCACTTTATCACCTCAATAAGCCTTCGGTCCCTAATAGCTGAATTTTTTGTCTCCCCAAGTTTATTGAATGATCATCATCCTGTGCTGATAACCTTAAAATCTCCCTTTTTAAAACAACCGGAAGCAAGTACCCATGCTATGGATATAAAGACACAGGGCGAGAATGGGATCTCAATCAAATGGGCTGCCGTTGACCCAGAAGCTTTTACAAATAGGATCCTATTAAAAATTAATGATCATGTTTTAACCTGCCCTGATAATTCCTCAAATAGTATGGACATAGTTAAGGCTTTTTAAAGTATTTCTACTGCAATTTCTGATAATTTGCGAAAGAATCCTAAAACAGATGTTTCGCATTCCCCAAGATGGTTTGATAATCAATGCTCTAGATTAAATAGAGATTTAAAGTCTGCAATAAAAACATCTGGCGTAATATGGAGGAGGACAGTATCCTACGGAAGTCATATAAAGAAGCCCTTACCCGAAGAAACTCGGAGATTTGGGATAATGATTGGGAGAATCTGATCAAAGCTGCCGATCTTAAAGATTCGGCCCTTTTTTGGAAAACATTGGATCAACCTTTCTTTAAAGATGTCCAATCAGTAAAAATTGATATGGTAGTGACCCCAGCGGATTGGTTAATCCACTTTGAAGCAATTATTTATGAAACTGATGAGGGTTTTTTAAATAAAGAGGATAAATCCGTCATAATCTTAAAAAACACCAAAATAGGGAGTATCAGTCAAGATGAAATTGTAACAGCGCTTAAGAATAGCGCTAGTGGCAAAGCGGCTGGCCCCGACGGAGTCCCAATTGATATATTTAAATCTAATATGGATTTTTGGGTACCCGTTGTGTACAAATTTTTTTAATGCAACAATTGATGGGGTGGTACCTGCCACTTGGGCAGAGAGTCTGATAGTCCCCATTTTCAAAAAGTGGAATAGGAGTAGTGCCAATTGCTATTGCCCAATACCTTTGCTTGACTCTACTTCTAAAGTAATGGCAAGAATGCTGTTGGCCAGCCTAGAGCAATGGGTAGAAGAAAAGAACATCTTATCTGTAGCTCAGTATGGCTTCAGACGAGGTGTTGGGGAGGTCGAACAGTTTCTGAACTTAGAACTAATAGGGGAACTTTACCTGTTGCTTGTACTTGCTCCTGAGGGCCGGGCATTGCTCTGCTTCATCATCTTGGCCGGGCTTGGCTGCACCGAGCCCCGCATTCCTGTGGCAGCACCTGTGGGCCGGGCTTTGCTCCGCTTACTCCTCCGGCCGGGCTTGGCACCGCCGGGCCCCTTCCACTCCTGTGACTACATCTCCCAGCAGCCCCACTAGCGGCCAGGGCGCTGCGGACGTCACACGGAAGCGCCAGGAGGCACATAAAGGCTCACTTGGTGCTGAGTCCGGGGGGAACTTTACCTGCTGCTTGTACTCGCTCCTGAGGGCCTGGCATTGCTCTGCTTCATCATCTTGGCCGTGCTTGGCTCCGACGAGCCCCGCATTCCTGTGGCAGCACCTGTGGGCCGGGCTTTGCTCCGCTCGCTCCTCCGGCCGGGCTTGGCTCCGCCGGGCCCCCTCCACTCCTGTGACTACACCTCCCAGCAGCCCCACTAGCGGCCAGGACGCCGCGGACGTCACACGGAAGCACCAGGAGGAGCATGAAGGCTCCCTTGGTGCCGAGTCCGGGGGGAACTTTACCTGTTGCTTGTACTCACTCCTGAGGCCCGGGCATTGCTCTGCTTCATCATCTTGGCTGGGCTTGGCCCCGCCGAGCCCCGCATTCCTGTGGCAGCACTTGTGGGCCGGGCTTTGCTCCACTCGCTCCTCCGGCCGCGCTTGGCTCCGCCGGGCCCCTTCCACTCCTGTGACTACACCTCCCAGCAGCCCCACTAGCGGCCAGGACGCCGTGGACGTCACACGGAAGCACCAGGACGCGCATAAAGGCTCCCTTGGTGCTTAGTCCGGGGGAACTTTACCTGTTGCTTGTACTCGCTCCTGAGGGCCGGGCATTGCCCTGCTTCATCATCTTGGCCGGGCTTGGCTCCGCCGAGCCCCGCATTCCTGTAGCAGCACCTGTGGGTCGGGCTTTACTCCGCTCGCTCCTCCGGCCAGGCTTGGCTCCGCCGGGCCCCTTCCACTCCTGTGACTACACCTCCCAGCAGCCCCACTAGAGGCCAGGACGCCGCAGACATCACACGGAAGCACCAGGAGGCGCATAAAGGATCCCTTGGAACCTCGTCCCGTGGGACGCGCACGGGAGCGCGCCGGGAGAAGACCGGGACAAGGGTGGGGCCGTCTGCAGCCGTCCTAGGCAGATCGAGGCAGGGCAGGGCCCCGCCCCTTACATGTGAGAACTTGAACCACCCATATAAAAAAAAAAAGGTACTGTGCTCATTCGTCAAGTTGACTGTTCCCTGATACACAAGATGGTGTTGGGCCACCTTCGAGTTGTTGGATATTATCCCATTTACCAGGGAAAGTTGTAGCTAGCAATGGGTAAAAGGAAGGTAATGGAGGGAGGGGGAGCCCTTGCCATTACAACAAAAAAAAGGAAGAAGTCAAAAAGTCGCTACATGCTGCCGCTAATGGTGTTATGTCAAGCATCGAATCTATTGTTGAAGATTGTGAGGACATTCTATTGACGGCTCCTACCTTAAGAAATGTGGATAACCCTGATCCCCTGGTCGACGGTTTACTGCAGATAAAGAGCAAAGTGATCCTAGCTATTTTTTCTAAAAGATCAAAATCCAAGTGCTCAGTAGATGATATGCATTCTAACCCTGCTAGCCCCATTGAGGTAAATGTTACAGAGGCATTAAGAGGGGCAAACATGAGTGCTAATGCCGAACTTCCAGCTATATCAACTGGGAATATAGACAGGTCCTCGCAGGTGATTGCATGTGAAATGGGCATCACTTGTACTAATCGCTTTTCAGTGTTGGAATGGGAATCAAGGGAATTAAGTGAGGTCTTATCACAAGGGCTGGGGGGGACTGTGGAGGCTGTGAATAGTCCAGGTGAATGCTCCAGATGTTTGAATTTTAATAATTTAATCATGATGAAAATGGAAAGCCTGGTAAGGGATATATATCTATTATTAAGAAATTCATGATGGACTTTACAAAACGGGAGGAACTACACATAACAAACACTCTACACCCAGTGTTAGTGTCCAACCCGGTAAAAGGAAGCCCCTATCTTGCGATCGGCCCCACCAAACCAAACAGCAGGAGCGGCCCTATCTAAACCCAATACACGAACAGCCCCATTATGTGTCTCCAAAACTGTAGTAGAGTTCCGACCCAAAATCCCAGCTCATAACCCCCTAGCTAAAATACCCGCCAGGCAAAACACCTCGGGCTCATATGCCGAAGTAGCAAAATTGAGGGGGTCAATATTACAATGCAGGGTCCTGCAGGGGGATAATAAATATTATAGTGACATGGCTGAAACAACTAATTGGAGTAACAAACAGATAAACACACCATACAGATCCCCTTGTGGTATTGTCTACATGACCGGGGTCACCAAGCTTGGAGCTGCTAACACTTATGAGAACAGTGAATTCATACGCAATAAAGCCATTGCGCAGATCAGTCATTATGGAGGATATGTTTAATGTTAAAAGAATTTCCTTGCCTAGTTCATCAACAGACTGTATTGAGATATAGTTTGGTAACACAGCAATTGCAGAGAACCTAGTAGCCCTACAGTATAGGACATGCCCCCCTAGGAATTGTAACATACAAATCAGACACGCACCTCTATGGTCTAAATCTAGGCCCGAGGACGCATCGGGTCTAAACAACATAGACTGACCATTAAAGGATAACTATCTGAATAGTGTAACACAAACACACAATATGTGGAAGCCCGAACGTCAGACCAATTTCACCACAAGCCTTATAGATAGGCTATAAAGATTAATGATGAGGTTGTTCCTCGGGGGGAAGAAAGGTCTAATGAAGTGGTCAACGCTCAATATCCCCTAACAACAGCAGTTGGAAGACTAGCTTCAGAAGTAGTTCACACAGAGAGGGTTACAAACACAAACATGATTAAATTGCTTTCCTGGAACATAGCTGGGCGTCATAAAAATATGGCAAATCCAGAATGGAAAGAATTCATAGATACGTTCGACATCTGTATGTTCCAGGAAACATGGAGCATGTCTCCCCTATATAAATGCGGATATTCCACCCACTTTATTCCGGCAATTAGTTCAGGGAGAGGTCGCCCATCGGGAGGACTGCACGTATGGTTTAGTGTGGCTTTGAATTGGGCACTTACTGCGCATACTTTACAGTCGCAGGACATACTACATATCTCCACTAAGGGCTCCCATATTGGAAGCTCGATGGAGCTGTTTAATGTTTATGCTATAGGTTCCCCAGGAGGTCAAACTTCACCCACTATAGCCTTACTCGAGGTGGCGCTAGCAGGTATCCCCCCATTGCCTAGCATTATTGTAGGGGGAGATTTTAACTATACATATGAACCCTTAAGTAAAGAAGATCTCCTGGGACTTAACGAAGAGGATTCTAGACAGTCCATCCCGCCTCTAACCATAGCGCGAATCAGAAAATGGACGCCAAGAGCGATCCAAATAAATTCCCTAACACTAGAATATAACCTACGTACCCTGAACGGTAGGACAACCTCAGACCCAAATGGTATGATGACCTATAACAGATTTAGTTGTCCATCCCGTATTGATTACATTCTGCTCGATACCGGTTCCTGGAACAGACTAGTTGACATGGAAGTCAGACAGTCACAGGATAGCAATCATAATCCACTTTGCATGGAAATAAGATGGGGTAATGAGAGGGAAGCATTAAATGGCCCACTTATGATCACAAAAGAAGTAGTTCCATCTAATTGCAAACGCAGATTAAAGTGGAACAGGGTGATGTGCCAAGAAGATATTTTGATCCGTATTAAAGAACTAGTAGAGGCAGAAACTAGGGAACTCCTATCCCATACCTCCGCCCAGTCAACCGAACAAAGTCGGAATTTTATAGACTCCTACAAGAGTCTAATAGAGAAAATTGGTTAATTCTTCACTATAAGAGATACTAGTGGACCAAGGAAGAAGAATCCACCAAAAAGTGGCACCCTATGGTATACAACAGGTTGTAGGGAAAAGAGAAGGGCTATAGCAAACGCCTTTAGGAGAAAGGACGCTATAGCAGTTAGGACGGCTAGAAGGGAATATAGCGATTGCATTAAAAGTGCAAAGAAGGACTGGGAGGATGAATATTGGCAACAACTTAAGATCGCTGCCAGTTCGAAGAACTCTACCCTGTTTTGGAACTTGATAAACAAACTTGACAGGAGAGGAGTAGAGCCCCTCCCTAACCATATAACTGAGCAACAATGGCATTCCCATTTTTCAAATCTGTATTGTGGCGAAGATGATTTAGTTCAATTATGGAGGGTACAAAATGACTTTATTAATGAGGAACTTACACCTGTAGAACAATTTGTAGACCGAGAAGTTTCTGATGCTATCAGGAGCATAACCCCCCTCTAAAGCGGCAGGCCCGGATGGGTTACCGGGCGATCTATACATACATGACCCTAAGCTGTGGTCTGATTTTATTGCTCCTCTAATGAATAGAATCCTTCATGGATCCTTCATGGTCCCTGACTCGTGGAGGGGCACTGAAGTTGTTACTATCCATAAGAAAGGCGATAGGGAGGACCCTGCCAACTACAGGCCGATTAGTTTAATCGACGCTGCTCAGAAAATAATTGGCAGGATCATTATAAATAGAGTAGGTATGTGGCTAGAGGAGGGGAATATACTGTCCCACTTCCAGGCGGGTTTCCGCCAGAATGTGGGTACTATGGACCAGGTTTTCAGGTTTTGGGCAATATACTAGAAATCAGTAACCATTATGAAGGGGAATTTATATCTGGCCTTCATAGACCTCAAAAGGGCCTTTCATTTGGTGCCTCGTGATAAACTCTGGAGGGTGCTGCTGGAAATGGGGTTCCCGCGTTACCTTCTGGAGTTTATAGTTAAACTTCACGAAGATAATTATGCTAGAATTAGATGGCGGAATCAGAGACAGATAACATGGAGGGTGCCTGTGGATAGGGGGGTACGCCAGGGCTGTGTGATGGCCCCGACATTGTTCTCCCTCTTTATCAATGGGGTGGTAGACCATTTGAGGGAGGACAATGCCGATGCCCCTGTCCTGGCGGGGGAGAAAACATCAACCCTCCTCTTCGCAGATGACACCCTCCCGTTGTCCAAAACCCCTTCGGGGCTGCAGAAACTACTGGACAGATTCAGTCTATTTTGCGATGAACGCAGGCTGACCATTAATACATCCAAAACCAAGTTAATGGTGCTGCCCCCTTCAAAAAAAGCAAAGAAAATTAATATCACCCTTAATGTCGTCAAGAGAGTCTCGGGAGCCAGTCTGAGGAGTCAGCGTATGTCAGTCAGCAGGCCTATTGCCCGGGCTCTAGCTGTATATGAAGGGAAGGTGCTGTCCTCCGCAGTCTATGGGTTGGAACTGTGGGGCTGCGAAAATGTCACCGTTCTGGCTAGAGCAGAGAATAAGTTTATAAGGGACTAAGTTGCCGTTCCTATCTCAACCCCATTGAAGCCCCTTTTTCATGATATGGGCAAACGCTCGATTTTAGACATAGTACTCCTTCACCCTGTGCTGTTCTGGGTGCGCCTGAGAAGGACCCCAGAACTAGCAAATTACGCCCTGGTGATGGACAAACTGATAGCCTTGAATAGTGCGAATAAGATCCAGTGGCTAAACAAATTGAGGCAAATGGTCATGAAGCTGGGATTGGCTGAATCCTGGACCTCACAGTCCCCTCCTCCAAAGCAAGTTGTTAAGAAAATCTACTGGGAGTGGGTACACACTGAGGAACAGAAGAGTACAAAATTGGAAGCTCTAACCACACAATTTTTGGAGCATAAGCCCACTAGGAGGTTTGAACCATTATTAGATTTCATCCAAATACCAAAAGACAGATCAATTTTTTTTTAAATGAGGTATGGGACACTACCCCTTAACAAATTTATTAGGGGATGGAAAGGAACACGGGTCTCAAATGGCACCTGTCCAAGCTCTCCATGTGAGACCGAATCCCTACCACACTTTCTGTTTGGTTGCAAAGCATACAAGAGGGCGAGATCGCGATGGTTGAAGCCAGTATGCAGGGAGTTGGGGGTTAGAGATTTTAGGGTCGCCCTCCGCATTCTCTTAACCGATACAACATCTTTATTTGTTGTATGCGGAGTTGCAAAGTACCTATCAAGTGCATGGCTTACTCGCACCAGATTGCTAAATACTAATAAAGTATAGATCCTGCATGTACAGAAAGCCCATATGTATATTACCGTTGATGCACTTTAGTACCGCTATCAGAGTTGTTTTAAAAGTGTAAATAATATTTTTATTGGTTTTTATCTTATGAATTGTACATTTTTATCATGTATGCCATTAACTTGAATGTTTGTACTTTTATGATATGATTATATCGAATAAAGTATTACAACAATAATAGGAAAATACACCTTCGCTAGGGAAGGATACTTGCACCTTTGCTTTGTAGATTTGTCAAGTGCATTTTATGGGAGACGTTGGGAGGGATGGGAGCCCCGGAGGATATTATTAGTTTCTTATCTAAAATCTATGCTCGTCTGTCCGCAAAGATACGTTATGGAATACATGGGGAATGCAAAAAGCACTTTAATATTACACATGGAATAAGACAAGGCTGCACACTTGCACCTATTCTGTTTTCACTTCATATAAATGGCGTTGATATTTTACTACAGAATTTGGGGGTAGATGTCCCAATGATCGGTAAGCGGGCAACACTCCTATTATTGTACGTCGATGATGCTGTCCTAATTTCAAGGACAGCGAACGGATTACAGTCCCTGATGGACAATTTTACTAGATTTATGACGGAAAACATTTAAAAATTAACCTGAGTAAGACTTTGGTTATGTCCTGCGGTAAAAGGAATATTAAAACAAAATCACATTATATTAACGCGACATTAATAGAGAGAACGTTTACATGTTCTTACTTAGGGATTCCTTTTAACAGTAAAGGTACTTGGAATACACATATAACTCTATGCAAGTTGAAATTTGTGAAATTGGGGGAGGCTATTTTTAGATTCTCCCAAAAAATTGGTAAAAAACCTGTACGGGAGATTCTCAAGCCATACGGAGCAAAGTGCATCACCGGGGAGCACTATGGGGCCAGACGGATACTTTGCCATTACAAATTCTTGCAAACAACTTTTTAAGACGTTTGTTAGCCGTACCGGCCTCTACCCCTTTCATTATCTTGCATAGAGAAACCGGAACACCATATATACACGATTTGATTACCATAGCCGCCTTAAATTTGTGGCACCATATCTGGACTAGGGAAGAAACTCGCTTTACGAGGGATATTATTTTAGACTGTTTGTCCCCAGACCGATGCAAGAAAATACCTTGGTTAAGTATATTAGTGGTCTCTTAGAAGAATGCAACTTGCCCCTGAATGGAAATCAACCTGAAGACATACAACACATCAGTAAGGTTGATTTGAAAAGGAGTCTCCTGAATGTTAGGACAGCCTTAAGAGATGAGGTTTCAGGTTCTAAGAAAATTGCTATATCTTATCTTAAGGGACCAATCGCCATGGGTCTGCAGCCATACCTCGTTTTTATAACTAATGTACAGCATAGATTCTACCTAACCAGATACGGATGAATACAATACACCATCTTTTTGCTTTTCCTAAAAGGGGCAAGTGGTGTGCTAATCTTCCAAACTGCCCGTGTGATGGTAGATCCAAACAAAGCACCCTTCACTTTTGACTCTTTTGTAATTTGTATATAGAAATTAAAAAAATGTATCTCCGTCCAATTTTTAAAGATAATTGCCTGTAATCCTATAAAACTTCTTTTAATTATTTACGGAATTTGGAAAGAATACCAGTCTGCAATGCAGTAATTTGTTAAATAATGTCAGCAAAAAAACAAAGGAATGACCTTGTTCACTTAGAAAAATTGAACTAAGAATTACTATAGGTATACATGTATAATGATTGTGCTTATTTTAATTATGTTAAGATAATGTTTCTTTTGCATAGTCTTGGTTATAAATGGATTTTATTGTATTTCATAGAATGCTTTTATGGACATTTTGTATGATCCGAATAAAGCTTGATTTGATTGATTGATTGAGTACATAATTCTGTGTGGGTGGATAGAGAAATTTCCAGGGCGTATTTGCTCTACTTGCAGATTCGTCACCTTTTGAATAAATTCCCCCAATAGTCACGAGACAAGGTGTGGGTGCATGGCTGTTTTTACCAAGAACTTCTCAAGGAACCAGCGAGCAAAGTGACTTTCCATTCTCCCTTCTGAGTTCAAATGGTAATGCAACGCAAAAGTGTAGAGGGACACCCAACTCACCACTTTGCAGATGTGTGCTAGCGGAACTCCTGTTGCCATTGCAGAAGTACAAAACTTGCTCTGGTGGAATGAGCTTGAATACTTTCTGATGGCTCTTTGTTAGCCAGAGCACTGCACATTGTAATTCATAGGGTTATCCATCTTGATAATGTCCTCTTATGCACTTTTTTGCCTTTCACCTTCTCCATATAGCCCACAAACAGCTGATCATCTAGCCTTAACTCGCATGTTCTGTCCACATAGAAGCTAACTGCTCTCTTATGATCAAGACGATGCAGTCTCTGTTCTTACTTGGTTGCCTGTGGATGAGTGAAGAAGGTTGGGAGTCTGTTTGGCAGGAAGGCAGCCTTGGTTTTAACACCAATCTGTTAGGACTGAAAGAAATGAATATATGTTTCACACTAAACGCTTGCAACTTGCTAACACGTCTAGCTGGTGTGTTAGTGATCAGGAAGACTGCCTTAAATGTGAGTAACGTAAAGGACAACTATGTAATAGTTCAAAAGGGGAAAATAAAAGAAACACGAGAACCAAGTTGTAGCCCCATTGAGGCATCCTAAAAGGGATTGGTGGAAACTTGTTAATTGTCCCTTTAGGAACCTCATAACTATGGATGGTTTGAAAAGGGACAGCCGGTCAGGTAAACAAAGAAAAGCCGAAAAGTCTGATAAGTGAGCTTTAGCAGTACCCACTGCGCCCCACTGCTGAGCTAGTGAAAGGACAATCCTAAGATGTTAGACAGATGAACCTGAAGAGGGTCTACTAAGCTGTCTACATATCAATTGGTAAATGAATTCCATCTGCCTCAGTACACTATCTTGGGGACATGACTGTGGGCACACAAATTAATATCCACACCTTCAGAAGGTAAAGAAAGAGATCTCATGTTGCCCATTAAATCTCTAGAAATACAGGTGGAGGCTTTAGCAGTTGGGATGAAGAACCCGCCATGTGACTGCAACAAGAGGTCTACTCTGTGAGGGAGACAGAGCGGAGGGCACAGGGAGAAGCGAATAAGGTCTACATTTTACACCCTTTGTGGCAAATCTGGGGGCAATGAGGATTACTTGGGCCTGATCAAGAAAACTTTTCCTTAGAATTCGAGCAATCAAGGGAATGGAAGGAAACA
This sequence comes from Lissotriton helveticus, assembly GCF_964261635.1. Lineage (NCBI taxonomy): Eukaryota > Metazoa > Chordata > Amphibia > Caudata > Salamandridae > Lissotriton > Lissotriton helveticus. The sequence continues at coordinate 625,560,487 of NC_136065.1, read as the reverse complement.
CATAATGAAGCGAAAAGTTCAACTTCAACTGAAACACATCCCCCAATGCTCCCTGCATCGGAAACTAGAGGTCACAGAATTTCAGGAATTGAGCGTTCTCGTGAGTGGCACACAGGTCAATATCAGGAGTCCTCCAGAGCTGGAATATGTCCTGGATTACTTCCGATTCCAGATGCCACTTGTGGTTGGCAAGATGAATCTTACTGAAACTATCCACTAGCACATTGAGCATACCTGCAAGGTGATGTGCCACCAGGCAAATCTAATGTTCCTGAACCCAAGACTAGAGTCTCAGAGCTTCTTGGTAGAGAAGTATGACCCTACTCACCCCTGCTTGATGATATACTACATAGTTTATTGTCCATCAAGATCTGAAAACACTGATCACTGAGGGAAGTGAGGAAGACCTTGAGTGCCAAAATTATGACCTGTAATTCCTAGAGGTTAATGAGCCATCTCCGTTCATCTAGGGACCAGGGGCTCCTGATCTCACATTCTTCCAGATATATTACCCACTCTAGAGTGGAGGCATCAGTGATACCTGTTGCCACCGGAGGGATAGAGTGAAATGGACTTACTTGGGATAGATTGCTGTCCATCCTCTACCACTGTAAGGCCACTAAAGTGTTATAAAATGTGCTTGAACCACTGCCTGCAAAGACATCATTGGAGTGCCCTCATGTGTCAGCATGCATAGGTGACCAGAAGGATGAAGGAGGATTGCAGATCGAAGAGGCATAAGACCATCAGGACTGGAACAATCACTCCATTTTGAAACATCACAATCATAGCCTGGATGTTGTGAACCTTCTGAGAAGAAGGGAAGGCTCATTTTGCAATGGTATGCCATCCCGTCCCTTCCAATTTATCACGTCTTCAAGCAAAGCATTGCTGCAAGATACCTTGCTGCGCTGCACAAAAGGGAGAGAGCAGGAATGTGCCATATTTAACATTATTTGGCATATTCCTGTCCTCTGTTTGTGATGGCGCAACATGTACTGCTTGCACCAGAGCAGGCACCCTTGCACAGGGGTGCAGTATTGTTTTTGTGCAGGAAGGGTCATCTTCCTGCACAAACACAACGCTGAAAGACACTTCCCTCAACTAAGTGTGTTGCAGAATGCCGAACACTTAGAAAGCGGAAACAATGAAAATATATAGACACATTTCTCCTCGCTGTACCTCCCCTGGGAAGGTGTAGAATGTTGACACATTCCCAGATTTATTCGGAGAATGCACCAAAATCAATGGATGGATGCATAGAAATATCCATGCTTCACCTATGGAACGCCTTGTCAGGGCAGAGTAGCGCAAGGCAATGACTTGCGCAGCCTTTTGTTAATCCAGCCAGGCTTGGTAAATCTCATTCTAGGTTTTGTGTAGCCCTGCACTGCCTTGCGCGGGTAAAGGGCAATGCAAAACATTGATAAATATGCCTCTGGATGCACTGTAATGTAACTAGGGGAGACGTAGAATTGTTGATGGAAAAGTTCATATTGACCGACAACTTGTCAGTTGTGTGCAAATGGTAGGACACATCCCTGGTGAGTTGGCTTTTAGGAGCCAGTTATCCCGGTAAAGGAATTCTGGAATTAATTGTCATCTGTGATGGTCTGAATCTACCACCACCACCTTTGTGAAGACTGGAGGAGCAAAGTGAGGTCAAATGGGAGAACAGCAAACTAATAGTGTTCGGATCGGACCGTGATGCCTAGAAAATTCCTGTGTATCTGCAGGATAGGAAGGTGGAAGTAGATATCTTGCAGGTCAACAGACACAATCTAGACTTCCATTTCCAGTGCTAGAAGAACCAGAGCTAGGGACAGGATCACTAGCCCCTCTCCTGCTCTGGAACACACTCCAGAGTACCCATTACTAGTAAGGTCAGAACCTCTTGCTGAAGGACAGTCAGATGGTCTGGCAGGAGTACTGGTAACTGGAAGAGATGGTTGAGGGTTCTGCTGGAAGGGTAGGGCATACCCCTTCCCACAATCTACAAGACCCAAAGGTCTGGAATCCTCAAAACTTGTGAAAGGTCTGAAGTCCTCCAAACGTGTGAAAATGGGATGTCTGTCCCCAAAATGACTGTGTGTGTTCGGACAAGGGTAACTATGGCTGTTTCCCTGTAGTGGTTGGGGAAGAAGAGGAGGAAGGAGAAAGGGGTAGAGCATCTGCTCTTCCCTTGCTTTGTCCTCTCTACTATTTGTAGAGGGAAGATCCCCTGTTTTTGGGGCTGCTGTTGGGTGTATTGCTGATGGTCCCAAAAGTAAATCCCCTGCTGAAACCTCAGATTATGTTGTGGGAAAGGCACCAGGTGTTAGCTTGGGTAGAGAGACAAAATATCGAAATAAAAATATTGAGATACAATAATATTGATGTTTTAATTTCGATGGTACAGAATATCGAAGTGCAAAATATCGACAGACAGAATATCGTTTTTAAGGTATGTATGTTACTAATATCGAAATTTACTAATATCGAAATTTTATTTAGTGTTATGTATTTTATTATGTTGTTTATATGTTTGTTAAATATGTTTTTTAATGTATGTTTTGAAATTAGTAATTTTGTTTACATTTTGCGTTTTAGTATCAGAGCGGGTTATGGGTTTATAGGGGAATAGGGTGGGAAGTAATTTAATAATAATGAATTAATTAATAATTTAAAAAAAAATTGTTGTAATTAATAATTAATTGGTAATTAATTATTATTAATTAGTTAATTGAATTAATTACAGTTAATATTGTAGTATATACCATTGTTTGTTATTGTTAATTAATAATTAATTGTTAATTAATTATTATTAATTAGTTAATTTAATTAATTAGAGTTAATGTGCTAATATATGCATTTTTTGTTATTGTTAATTAATAATTAATTGTTAATTAGTTATTATTAATTAGTTAATTTAATTAATTAGAGTTAATGTGCTGATATATTTAATTTTGTGTTATTGTTAATTAATAATTAATTGTTAATTAATTATTATTAATTAGTTAATTAAATTAATTATAGTTAATGTTCTAATATAAATAATGTTGTTATTGTTAATTAATAATTATTTGGTAATTAATTATTATTAAGTGATTAAATGATGTGATTTATTTATGTGTAGTGGGTTGTGTGTTTATAGGGGAATAGGGTGTTATATAATTAAATTTAACTAATTAAAGAGATTGTATTTATTTATTTGTATTTATTGTTAATAAAATGGTAATTAATATGTGTTAATTAGGTCATTTATAATTGCATCAATTTAATAATATTAATTGTTATTAATTGATTAATTGATATTTATATTAATTGTGTTTTTGTATGTGTAGTGTGTTGTGTGTTAAAGGGGGAGTAGTGTGGGAAGTAATTTTTACCACCATGCTATCCAACGCTTTCTCTACTGTTGCACCCTCTGGAGTGGGAATAGTAATTTTTTACCCTACGCTATCCAACGCTTTCCCTACTGTTGCACCCTTTGGAGTGGGAATAGTAATTTTTACCCCTACGCTATAAAACGCTTTCCCTACTGTTGCACCCTCTGGAGTGGGAATAGTAATTTTTACCCCTACGCTATCCAACGCTTTCCCTACTGTTCCACCCTCTGGAGTGGGAATAGTAATTTTTACCCCTACGCTATCCAACGCTTTCCCTACTGTTCCACCCTCTGGAGTGTGAATAGTAATTTTTACCCCTACGCTATCCAACGCTTTCCCTACTGTTGCACCCTCTGGAGTGGAAATAGTAATTTTTATCCCTACGCTATCCAACGCTTTTCCTACTGTTGCAATATGTGGTGTAAGTATATATATTCATTTATATGTAGAGTTTTTAATTTATTTTAAACGTATATGTATTAGTTATTATTTTTTAAATATGTTTTAATGTTTTTATTTAATATTTGAAAAATTATATGTATTTTAAAAAAATGTTTACATTATTATTAATACATTTAAAAAAACGATATTTTTAATTTCGATATTTTTGTACTAAGATATTTTTTTTCGATATTTTTGTACTTACCTTTATGAAGATATAACTCCGATATTTGTGATGTCGATATTTTTGTGTCGAAATTTTTTTTGTATGTAGATATTTTGTCTGTCGATATTATGTCAGATTCGCGACATTGAATGTGGCAAAGTCAGGGTTGTGGAGACTTACTTCTTGAAGTATGTCGGAGAGACTCATGCCTCTTCTATAATTTTTTCTTTTTTCTTTGGTGACTTTGATGAAGATGGCTACTGCAGCAACTTCAATCACTGTCTCGATTTTGACGTCCCCAATGCTTGTCTTGTGCTAGGCCATAAACATCTTGGCCTCTTGTTCTTTAATCACCTTTGTATGCATACACTGACATGATTTGCAGGCCTGCGGGTCGTGGTCAAATCCCAGGCACCAAAGGCACATGTTGCAGGATTTCTGATGGAGATTTGGCCATTACAATCTCTGTATGGTTTAAAGCCATACCGCTCGGCTGGTATCATCGTGAGGTAACTGTAACCAAACTTTTTATATTTTTTAAGAAATCGCCCATGACATCAAGACTCCTGAGAAGAGTTTGGAGTGCTCCAGAATGTGCAGGTGTAGCACAAAGAAGGAAACTGATGTCAGCACTCCTAAAGGTGAATTTTATGGCTCTAATGACTTCGCAGTGATGCCATGTATGGCAATGAAGTGGAGCCAGCACATTATATTTGCATAGGAGAGCTATTGAAGAGTTTCCCGATCCTGATTGGCACTGGGGATATTCAAAAAGATGAGGAATTTGCAGGTAGAAGTATCCATCAGAAAGTAAAGATCTGTGAGATGTTGTCAGAGTTAAGAGCATGAGAGAGACAGAGGAGTAAGTTGAGTGAGTAGAGAAGATAATGAGGAAGAATGAGTGAAGAAATGTATAAACTAACAAGGATTAAATGAGGTGAGTGAGGAAAGTGACATAATGAGCAATCAGTTAGTTATAGTTAGTGAATAACTGTGTAAATGAGGAGTATGTTACAAAATGGCCCCAGGTTATTTGTCACTGACAAACAGCTCTATTTTGTAACCAGCAGCACTTTGAAGTTTGAGTGAAGTCAACAACCATACAAGTATCAGAATCCAGACAAAATGGACTCATGCTATACATATTAGGCCTTTGGCTCTAATCCGTCCCCAAATGGCCATTATAATACCACTTTCAATAATTTTGTTTCTGGTGCACTCAATATAGGCAATAATTTATGACCGAAAGGATTTTAGCTCTGGGAATGGTCAATGTAGATTAGAAGCATAAAAAGATAGAGGTATTCACAGATCTTCAATAGCACTGGATATCAGATTATCAGCAACAGAGCAGCACAGGGGAAACAGCATTCTTGCTCCTCTGAGGAAGAGCAACCCAAACATACTTTTCATTGCTGATGAAAAAACAACATGAAATGTATAAGGGGTGAAGAATTTGATTAAATGCTCATAAGACAGCACATGCCATACTTAAATTCAAGGTTTAAAGACCTAAAGGATCAATATCTGATAAGGTACTTTAGAGGGCGGATTTGGGTGCTAGGTAGGAAGCTATTTGTAGAAAAGCTAATTTGGGGCTTTCACTCTACCATTTTTGATTATTTCTCATAAAGCAAGCCCACCATTGTTTTCAGTGTAAACAATATTCTGGAGACAACCACAGACCTATAATTACCAGCATCTTGAATTGCAATAATCAGTACTCACTTCTTAGTGCTCCCAGGGAAAGTGTAAAAATCACCTTATGATTATTATTTAGACATCTCACAACTTGTGGCAGGCAAAGAAAACATTCTCCCCTGGAAAAAATATACCTGAGAGAAAAAGTTAGCTCTTTCGCTCTGATTGCTATATGTCTTTTAAGTCAAAACAGTTTATGATCTATGATGAGATAGTGGCACGAAGGAGATGTGATCTTGGTGGTTTTTTTTTTTTTTTTTTTTTTTTTTTAAGGTATTTTTTATTTGCATCAAAGGGTCACAAGACAATAATAAACAATTCATTTTTCCAGCAAAGGAAAACCTAGGCAAAAATTAGAAGATAGCAATAATCCAGAATTACTTTTAGATAAATATAAAAATAAACATAGCATTACTTGTACAGTGCAGAGCATACAATAAAGAAAAAAAAAAAAGAAGAGAAAAAAAAAAAAGAAAAAAAAAAACCTTGTATTTGGAAGACACCTACTAAGACATAAATAGGCCCCATATTCTGTCAATTTTTCGCCTGGCCTGCACTCCTCTTGAATCTGCAATAGCGGCTTCCATACTATAAGTGTCAGTTACCAACCCCCACCATTCTAGAACTGTTGGTGGTTTCTTTTCAATCCAAGCTCTAGCAACAATTAGCCTTCCACAAGTAATTAGAACATTCAGCAGATCTTTAAACCTATCCCCCCCACTTATGCCTACGCAAACGTCTGTATTTGAGAGTAAAAAAGGTTGCTCCAGCCTCTCAGTAATAACCTTAGTTATTCCTTCCCAATATTCCTTAAGATGAGGGCAAGTAAGGAACATGTGAACAATATCGGCCCCCTTCAAATCACATTTAGGGCATTTCGTTTTGTCTGAGTAAGCATTATTTGTTGACCATTTAAGTATCCTGTCAGGCGTGTAATATAATTGACATATTGTTTTAAACATCTGTAGTTTTAAGCTGGATGATAGCACTGTTGTGTTGAGGCTTATAAATGTTTTAACAATCAAATCTGTAGGGATATTAATGGCCAGTTTCCTATTCCATTTCTCGGTTAAAATGGTAGTATCACTGGTCTTGAGATCAGAAAAGAGCTAGTAGCCCAAACTTATGATAGATTTATCATCATCCCTATAAATGCAGTCCCATATCTCAGATTCCGGGAATGTGGTAAGTTCTATTTTTTTCACCAGATAATCTCTGATCTGATAATACTTAAACCTAGCTATTTCTGGTAGGTTGAAGCATACTTTCATTTTATCAAAAGCCATAAAACCAAGATTGTCATATAAATCCCCCAGAAATCTAATACCAGAGTTTAAAAACACTTGACAAGCTACATCATGAAAAATACTAGGAAATCCGGGGTTACCCCAAACAGGTGTTTGGCTATGAAGAAGAGAGGTATTGCATTTAGCCATAATAGATCGCCAAATGCTCATAGTATCCTTAATGGTCTTGAATTTTACCCTTTTAAAATAATTGGGGTCGTTCATCCTATACACAAACATATTAGCATCTAGTCCTAGTAAAAACTTGTGAAAATATGTGCATTTATCCAGAACAGCTAAACTGCGGATCCGAGTCAAAAATGCTGACCAATAGTATGATTTGAAGTCCGGAAGTAACAAACCTCCTTGACTGAAGGGAAGTTTAAGTAATGATAGAGCACGCCGGGCCTTTTTGTACCCCCATATAAAGCTGCCAATAATACTTTCTAACCTGGAAAAGAAGGAATTATTGACCCGTAGAGGGATTGTGCGAAACAAATACAGGAATTTAGGCAAGATTTTCATTTTTATTAAATTTATTCGACCAATGATGTTGATAGGGAGTTTATGCCATTTCTTAAGTTGCATAACAGTTTCTTTTAATAAAGACTCATAATTCAATCCTATTATGGAATCAATATCCGCACAAATGTTGACACCTAAGTAGGTGGCTATATTGCAAATTCCAAGGGCAGGGGTAGTAGCTTGATAGTTCATGACGACTTGGGTTTTAGTGGTATTGAGTTTGTAGCCAGAAGCTGAGCCATAAATGCCAGCTTCTTTTAATATACCCTCCATAGTCTTAGTGACGTCTGGGGTGAAAACAGCTATGTCGTCAGCATATACCGTGATATCTAATTTCTCTAATCCATTAAAAAAAGGGGAAATTAAAGTTTGATGTTGTAGAGCCATTAAAAAGGGCTCTATTGCAAGAGCAAAAAGTAAAGGTGATAAAGGGCACCCTTGCCTTGTCCCTCTTTTAATAGGGAACAAAGCAGAGCATTTTCCCATATATGAAACCTTACCCATTGGATTGTCATATAGAGATTGGATCCATCGTAATTGTTTTCCTTTAATCCCGAATACTTGTAATGTGGCCCACAAAAAACCCCACCCCACCCGGTCAAATGCTTTTTCAGCGTCTAGTAAAATCATACCGAGTGGGGTGTGTTTAATCCGTGCCGCATCAAAGGCTGAAATAGCCATATTAATGTGTGCTACGGTGTCCCGTTTAGGGATGAATCCATGTTGTTGAGGAGAGACAAGTTGGGACATATATGGAGCTAATCTAGTAGCCAGTATTTTAGCGAAGATTTTGGCGTCGCTGTTAATAAGGGAAATAGGCCTATAAGATCCCCTCTCTTGTGGTGCTTTGCCTTTTTTCAAAAAGAAAATAATTTGGGTCAGATTCCACGATCTGGGTGCTTGTTGCCCATTACCAATAGCGCTGATCACATCAGCAAATAGTGGTAATAGTTCTTCAGTGCAATATTTATACATTTCCAAGGGGATAAGATCTTCCCCGACCGCTTTACCCATTGCCAAAGATTTTATTGCACCCCTCACTTCTAAAGGCGTGATCTCTGTCTCTAATTGAGCCGATTGGTCTAAATCTAAGTGCTTAACTTTATTAACATCAATATAATTCTTAATACATTCCTCTGAAATAACATCTTCCGGTGTATAAAGAGTTTGATAAAAGGAGGCAAACTGTTGTAAAATTGATTTTGGATCAGAAAATAATTGATTATTATCCCCTTTAATTTCTTTAACCATATTAATGGAGCGATCTTCCGCCACTTTGTAAGCTAGCAGTTTCCCAATTTTATCTCCACTTTCATACTGTTCCATATGATACTTTCTAAGTTTATTAATACTTTTATCCCTCAGAAGGTTTTTAATTGCTGCTTTAAGATCGATTAATCTGAGGTTCAAATCCTCTAAGTTTGAAGCATTGTTACATATGGCCTCAGATATCTGGAGTTCGATATCCCTTATTTCATTTAACCTTTGCTGATTAATATTTCGAAGTTCTTTATTTTGTCGCCATATGTATTGTTGGGTAAATCCCCGTACACTAGCTTTACAAGCATCCCAAACTATCCATGGTAAGCTTGATTGTCTATTGATGTCAATGAATTCCCTTATATGCTCCCTAAGCTGATTTATAAACATGGTGTCAGAAAATAAATAGCGTGGAAAGGAGAAGGAGCGAGTAGCATTTTCCTCCGTTATAAGTGTAAATGTTATAGAAATCGGATTATGATCAGATGTCACCCTTGGATATATGTCCATTAAACATTTACATTTATCAAGAATCAAACCTGATGCCCAGATCATATCAATACGTGAGCACACCTTATGAGCCGCAGAATAAAAAGTATATCCGCCTGTATCAGGATATAAAGATCTCCATACATCTTTTAGAAGATGAATTGCTGCCAAATCCAAAATTGCCGCCCTAGTTTTCCTCATCCTTTGAAAAGCATTTTTCCTTGTAATATCCAGTTTATAATTCATTATACAATTAAAATCTCCTAACACAATTATCTCACCCCTCCATCCCAATAATTCCATGTTAATTTGGTCAAAGATTAAGGGTTCATCTTGATTAGAAGCATAAACTCCACATATTGCAAGTCGGAAATTTTCTAGCTTTATCTGCGTTATCGCCCATCTCCCCGCTTTATCGGTTAAAGTCTTAATTATTTCACATTTCAGCCCTTTATGCTTTAAAATTGCTACCCCCCTAATAGAAGCATTGAATTCCGTGCTAACTATAAGATCAAATCCTAATTGTTTAATAAATTTTTTGTCTTTATAGGCAATATGTGTCTCAGTTAGTACTACTATTTGTGGACTATACATCCTGAGTTCCTCATAGACAAGCCGGCGTTTGATTTTGTTATTTAATCCTGAAACATTCCAGGTTAAGCACTTTATTAAATGCATCCTAAATTATATATTTCCTTCCCTATGTAGCCTGTATAACCAGAATAAATAAACATAATCAAAGTCTTGTAAAGTTTCTTAATTTTTTCTTTGCCATTTTTGTGCCCTTTGATGCAGTTTTTGCCCCCAACCATAACTACCCTTAACCCACCCCATATTCTGATATTACCTCCCCCCACCCCGTGTTTACCTGTGGATCCCCCCTTCCTGTTGACTGCCGTTCACTTGGCAGTAGGTGGGTGGAAAGGACGCTAATCGGGTCCAGGTACTATAGTTAATCCGTGCCAAACAGTCCCACATATTATTCTCACTGACACTCTTTTGGTTATTTCAATGTCATATAAGCATTAAATTCACGCCCTGCAGAACATTGATATATATAATGAGAAGCTAGAAGAGAGAGAGAAATTACAACAATATTTACTTCACATTAATCTTAGATTCAATCAGTCCAATCATCATTTCCCAGTTTTCCAGGAGGTAATTGCTTTTTCAACCTCAACTGCATCAAAGAAAAAATATGAGTGACCATTTTTGATCACTTTAAGCTTTGCAGGCTCTTGCAGATAAGCTTGAAATCCAAGTTCTTTAATTGGATCTATGAACTGTTTTAGCTTCCACCTTTTCTCCAATGATATCTTACTTAAATCCGATCTCACAAAAAAGTGACTGACTCAATAGTGACTGGGGTATTAGGCCGTGCTTTCAGAGAGATGGCCTGTCGAAGCAGAAAATTGCCAATGTGAATCAAAATAGGTCTTGGAAATTTCCCGCTCTTATCTCTCTGGAATAAGGGTAAACGATGCGCCCGTTGGATCTGTGAATCCCAGTCCCAGTCAGACAGGTCAGGAAAAGCTTTCTGAAACAGATGGGTAATGTATGCCCTTGGATCTGACCCCTCCGCTCCTTCCGCAATACCAAAAACACGGAGATTCTGCCTTCTATTCCTGTTTTCCAAATCCTCCAGTTTGGCCTGCATCTGGGTTATTTGTAAATCATGCCTATTCAGCTCTGCTTCAGAGTGTTGCGATCTCTCCTCCGTAGCGGACACTCTCTGCTGCAGTTCCTCTATGTCCTGTGACACAGCTCCCAATTTACATGCCATCTCCTGTAAAGAAAGTTGAGTTTTACTGTTATCATCTCTCATTTGCTGGTAATGAATTTTAGCTTCTTGTTTCTGTTCGTTTAAGAGGTGTAAGATTGTCTGAAAAGAAGCAGTCACTTCGCCCTGCGGTATCCATTCAGTAGCCCCGGAAGATGAGGCTGAAGCGTTGTCACCCATGCACCCAGCAGAAGTAGCAACCTCAGGAGTCGTAGCTTTCGTAGTAGTAGTAGTAGTTTTCGGCGTATCACACATGTCACCACTTAGGCTACCACTATTGCTGGTATTATTACAATCCATCAACCCCGTAGCAGAAGTTGAAGCAATATTATCTTCAGTGGGTTTCACGGTAGATACAAAAGACTGAGGCTGAGGCTGTGGTTGTGGTTGAACCATGGTATTAACTTCAGTGCCAGCTCCCTGCTGGCTTCCTTTGATTTCTTTGTAATAGTAGACTGAATAGGGCTGGGTGTAACATCGCCTTTTGTTTTATCGGTGGATATAATGCCTACATCATTGGGGCTGTTACCAGATAGACGTAAAGCCATGGTTTTCACTCCACCTTTAGCCTGCACCCACTGTCTGATAGGGCTGTTTTCAGCGATAACCTTTAAGACATTTGCCTTTGATTTGCTCGTCGTTTTAGCCAGTTTGTTCTTACTTTTCCCCTTGGGTTTTTTGGATACTATTTTGTTTTTGTCTTTCGTCAAACATGAGTGTGTGCTACTCCCCTGCTCGTTGACATCCACATATTCCTCATCTGTTTCACTTATGTCGGCGATAGCATCATTCTCGAATCCTTCTGCTTCAGTAACCTCCCCAGGGCAGCTTTTATTGAGAGAGGGACTAGTAGTAGCATTAGTGGTAGCTGTGGGAGCTGTGGGAGTTATAACATAAATGTCAGTGCAGTCAGTGCAGTCAGAAGACTGGAGTGCCTCAGGGTCGCTATGAAGGGCAAAAATACTGCTAATATATTCAGTAGAGGTAGCGGTAGTACTAGCGTTGGGATTTAAATCAGTACTATCTTCCGTCACCACAATGTCTGTGCTACGCATCCCAATATTGCCCCGTGCTTCAGGAGCTTCAGGAGCTGTGATATCAACAGTAACTGTAGTAGTATCACTTTGAAAAGGCTTCACGGGGTCCTTTGAGTTATTCTGCTCTCTTTCCGCCCCATCTACAGCATTGCCTCCCTTCTGACCCTCATCAGTTTCATTACCTTGTGCCTTCTCAGCATTGTTATCCACTGCCACCACCGCCGCTTCTGCCGCTGCCACTGCCACTGCTGTGCCTGTGCCTGCTCCGTTCTGTATCACCTGCCCAGCGCTCTGGGCCAAGCTTAGCGCCGTGTCCGTGTCCGCGATGTTCTTCTTTTTGCTTGCAAGGATCTCGTTTATAGCAGTCACTGACAAAGAAACTGCCGCTGCTCCTGCTCTCCCGCTCGCTGTAGTATTGCGCGTCGTCCGTGTGGGAGGTTTCGGCGCCATCCTGCCGACGCTCGCTCTCTCTGGTTGGGCTGCTGCTGGTGCTGTGGTGGAACGTAGACCTGGCCAACGGATCGCTGCTGAGGCTGAAGTCGAACCCAGCCTAATCCACGCTAACAGGCTCCCCCAGCCTCGCCGAGACCGAGACCTTGCAGTTACTTGCTGCTGCTGCTGCTGCGGTAGCTCGTTTCCTGTAACCGGCTTTTTGGCAGCAGTGGTGAAAAATAGTTTCTGAAGGCTGCTCCGGACTTGTCGCAATTTCCACATCACTCACTGCTCGCTGCTTGTTTGTTCACGATATAGCTGAAGCCCTCAAGGTAGGATTCCTCCGTGCTCTATACTGCACGTTGTAATTACAATTCATCGCTGTAAACGCTGCATACTGTGTTAGGATGTAGCGCTCAAGGACCTGGACCCGACTTCAGCGCTCCCACTCCTGGCGGTGTCAATCCGCCATCTTGGATCCTGACCGAATGTCCCACTGTGATCTTGGTGTGATGAACACCTAGTCAAACTGTTTGAATTTATATCAGGAAAAAACTTGTGTTGGCAACTATTGAGTACAAATTACCTAGAAATAAAGGGTGTATTAAGTGACTGCAGCAACCTGATAACTGAATGCCCTCATTATAGGTGATTATGAAAGTATGTAGTAAATGGACAAATTGCTAAGAAGTATAAAAAAAAGAAAGCTGCAGGGGGCACTATGTGATGCTCAGGATTTAAGTTAATATGAGTATTAGTACTATTAAAAATTTCACACCCTAAAGAAGGGGTTATAGTAACACATAACAATAAAGATGTGTTGGGTTTAGTTTTTAAATCATTAAGCACTTAGGAAAGATGAATGTATCGTGAACATAATTTTTTGTAAATTGACTGGGAACTAATCTAAAAGTTGTGTTAGTAAATGTGATACAGAAAAAATTCCCTGAGTAACACACAAGAAACTAAATTAAAAATTAGATGTTACTACTATAACTTTCATATAAATACAATGTTGAAAATATTCATTTAATAACAATAGTGTTATGGTTATTTATACTCCCCTTCAGAATTATGCATTTCAAGTTTTGGATCCTATTATGAAAAAACCCTCTGTTAATCAGTTAACATCCCATTTGAAAAATTGGTGAGATTTTAATCATTTGTGGCCACAATTACTATCACACGTGATTGATTCATAACAATCAGTCAATCAGAAATATAAGGCTTCAAAGGGAAGGACCATCTGCTCTCAGATGTTTGTATTTAAATGAAACCTTTACGCAGACATTATCAGATCTTCCCCAAGTTAGGATGATGTGTTCATTTGTTTGATATCTACATCAACCTCAAGACACAGGCCGTAGGCATCAGGTGTAGTGGTTGTTCTAGGCGTCAGGTTTCTTTGTCCTCAGCAGGCTCTGAGTATTTCTTTAGGGATGTATGACGTTACAACGCATACTTTTACAACGCATACCGTTACAACGAATTTTTTACAACGCAAAAACTTTTACAACGCATACCATTACAACGCATGTTTTTACAACGCAAGTACTTTTACAACGCATGCCATTACAACGTAAGTATTGGTAAGTATATAATATTTTTTTTTAAATTAATTGTAATTAATATAATTTAATTTAATTTAATTATTTTAACTTTTTTTTTACCCTGTACCCCTGTACCCCAAAAAACCCAAATTAACCCAGCACCCTAAAAATACCCCTGTACCCCAAAAACCCAAAACTGTCCCTTAACCCTAAACATACCCCTGTACCCCAAAAACCCCAAACTGACCCTGAACCCTAAAAATACCCCTGTACCCCAAAACCCCAAAACTGACCCTGAACCCTAAAAATACCCCTTTACCCAAAAACTGAAAACTGACCCTAAACCCTAAAAATACCCCTTTACCCAAAAACTGAAAACTGACCCTGAACCCTAAAAATACCCCTTTACCCAAAAACTGAAAACTGTCCCTGAACCCTAAAAATACCCCTTTACCCAAAAACTGAAAACTGACCCTGAACCCTAAAAATACCCCTGTACCCAAAAACTGAAAACTGACCCTGAACCCTAAAAATACCCCTTTACCCAAAAACTGAAAACTGACCCTGAACCCTAAAAATACCCCTTTACCCAAAAACTGAAAACTGTCCCTGAACCCTAAAAATACCCCTTTACCCAAAAACTGAAAACTGACCCTGAACCCTAAAAATACCCCTTTACCCAAAAACTGAAAACTGACCCTGAACCCTAAAAATACCCCTTTACCCAAAAACTGAAAACTGACCCTGAACCCTAAAAATACCCCTTTACCCAAAAACTGAAAACTTAAAAAAAATAAAACATATAAAATATTAAATATAATTATATACTTACCAATACTTACGTTGTAATTGCATGCGTTGTAAAAGTACTTGCGTTGTAAAAACATGCGTTGTAATGGTATGCGTTGTAAAAGTTTTTGCGTTGTAAAAGTTTCGTTGTAATGGTAGTGCGTTGTAAAAGTTGCGTTGTAAAGGTTGTTTCCCTTTCTTTAGTGATTCTTTTGAACAGAGCTGCTGGAGATCCGGTCTTCGTTGAAGGGAGTCAGTCCTTACAGGAGTTCAGGAGATTACTGGCTGCAGGACAAGGCCCTCTTTGGCGCAGAATCTCAGGAAACTGCAGGCGGGCCAGTAGGGCTGGGGCCAAGCCAGTTCTTCTCTGCATTCTCCTCTGCTGGCCATCTTCTTTCATCCTTCTTCTTTGTAGGTATCATGAATCTGCCTCCTGGGTTCAGGGCTGCCCCCTAAATACTGCATTTAGGGGGCATTTTATGGGTCTCTGCTTCAGGTACCAATAAAATTCTGACCTTAGGGTGACTACACCCTTGGTGTGCTCACCCTATGTGGGAGAGGGGGCACAATCCCTAACACTGATTGGAGAGTGCCTGCCATCTGCAAGATGGTGGGCACTGAAGGGTGAGCTTCACCTCGCCTCTCCCACCTGAGGGGTGGGGTTGGCATAGGTGGGCACACCTTTTGGGTTGTTCTAATTTTTCCTGCCTGTCCTCCCACCGAAAAGGGGGAGAGACAGGAAGAGGGCCAGCTCCTGATAGCAGGAGAGGCTCAGGTCATGTTACAAAGGCGGCAAGGCCTTTGAAGCTCCCCTACCACAGATAACCTGGAGGGGCTGTGACCACCTCTGCCCAGGAAAGGCTTAGTTTTTGGGCTGAGGAAGCAAAGGCTCCCATCCCATTGGTCCAGAAACATGTCTTGTGATGGCAGGCTGGTGGTTACCAGTTGGGGAACCCACCAGAGGCTGTTCTCTTTTTCAGGGTGTATCTCTAAGATTCCCTCTGAGTGCATGGTATAATAAATCCCAACACTGCCATCAGTGTGGGTTTATTATGCTGAGAAGTTTGATACCTAACTTCCCAGAATTCAGTAAAGCCATTATGGTGCGGTGGAGTTCGTAATGAAAAACTCCCAGACTATATAATCTATATGGCTTCACTGCACTTAAAATGTCTAAGAATGGACTTAAACACTGTAGGGGTACAGTGCTCATGCAACTGTACTCTCACCAGTGGTATAGTGTACCCAGCTAGAGGGGTGGCTGACCTGTACCATAGGCAGTGGGATGCAGGCATAGCACAAAGGTATGTGTGCCATGTCGACTCTTCACTTTTCTCTGCACCAAAACACACAGCCTGCAATGGCAGTGTGTGTGTGTTAAGGTACAGGGCCTTTAAGGGTGGCTCAATATGTGCTGCAGACCATAGAGGGCTTCCCTGGGCACAGTGTCCTTGGTACCCATTGTACTTTTTCTAAGGGACTTACATGTGGCCAGAGAGGTGACAATTGGGGCAAAAGGGTACCATTTTGGGAGAGAGTATAGTGCCCTGGAAACCTGATTGGCAGGGACACAGGGTACATCAAGTCAAAGTGCATCAGAAACCTGGCATATAGTGTGTAGGTGGGTTACTGCAACCAGAAACCCACTTTTCTACAAGAGAGTGTTCCTAATAGCCTGGAGTGAAGTGGGCACTGTTTCTCACACTATTTACCTCTGCTTACCGCAACATACTGCTGTGCACACATTGATAAAAAGGTGCATACAAATATTGCGATCCCACATACAGAGGAAAACTAGCACAGGAAACATTGCTTATGAGTGTCTCTATACTTGAGGGAGCGAGCCATGAATAAGAAGTGAGGACAGATGAGTGAACAGCGAATAATGAAAGGCAAGTGAGCAAATTAATGACATAGGTATCTATTGGTGCCACCTGACCACTTTTATAGCAGCATTCTAAAGAGGATTGGTGGTAGTGTTTCCCCATCAAAGGAGAAAACGTACGCACATAATGTCAATACATATCTCAAAAGATCATTTAACGTGAAGTATTTTAGACAAATTTGTGTTCATATCATTCAAAGTGGTGCTATTATCGCCTGAAATACATTCACCACCTAAGATGTTAAAATGCACAAAATGTGCCAATATCAAGAAAAAAGAAATAGGATCATACAGCACTCCCAAATGCTTGTTACGTTACATCTATTGTTGTAAAATATCTTAAACTAGTTTCTTGGATTTGTCAATCAATGATATTGTATTTTGAATTTTTTCCTTATTCATTAGTATATAACAATTTATCACAACAGACTCCAAATTATGGATCCAGACCCGATATTAGACTTCCAAATCTTTATTTTCATAGATATAAAAACTTTCCAGCTCACACCGCCGACACGCGTTTCGTCTCAAGGAGACTTTTTCAAGGCAAAACGTATAGTTAAGAATCTTGATCAATTGACCCGTGTCGCACAAAAAAGGGGTAAGAGTATGGCAATACTGGTGACGTCTGCCACCTGGGTGCAATCTCAAGAATAATGGGTCAAGACGTAGTATTAGGAATCTTGATCAAAATGACCCGTATCGCTGAAAAAAAGGGAAAACATGGTAAGGATGGTCCCGTCTACCACCTGGGTGTAATCCCACAAGTATCTGGGGAAGACGGACTCGTATTCGGCTACCACAAATCACCTACTAGATATGAACTTGACACTTTGTAATCAAGGTCAAAATTCTCAGTTTTTATAAGTGAATCACTATTACTGCGTGGAGGTTGCTCTGCTGTATTGCAAAGAAAATCCGAGACCCTGATAAGTCTCTTTTAATCGGCCGACCGTCTATGGACCTCCACTGCTTGTAGCCCTTTTATAGCAGCATGACAGGTACAAAAGTATGAAAAAATCACCTAAAGACTGTATTTATTACCTCTTTCAATACATACTTAAAACAATAAATGTAGGATGAAAACAATTTAAATGTGTTCTATTGCTGCCCTTGAGGCCTTCCCTGGTCACAGTGCCCTTGGTACCCATGGTACCTTTTGCAAGGGACTTACATGTTGCCAGAGAGGTGCCAATTGGGTGTACAAAGGTAAAGTTTGGGAAAAGAACACACACAGGTCCTGGGAACCTGATTGGCCGGGACCCAGGGCACATCAAGAAGTCTGGCAAAGAGTGGGGGAGGGGAGGGGTACTGCAACAGAAACCCATTTTCCTACACAAGAACCCCCCCCCTTCCAAAGCTCCAAAGGCCAGGAGACTCAGTCAAACCTGGGATAGTCTTCCTAGTCTTTGGGGCGAGGAAGTGTAGTGGAAGTGGTTTGCAACTTACAGGGCCTACTCTGCCTCGCATCCTTTTTCCCAAATCAGTCCCTTTGGGGAGCTGGCCTACCTCAACAGTTTCGGGAGCTACTTCCCAATGCTCCATTCCTAGCTCTTTAGTTTCTTTACCCCATCTTTTTATCTTGGGCTCACAGGTGCCTACCTCTGCAAAAGTCTAACATAGCTAGGGCAAGTCCCAGCTTACCCAAAGAGGTTACCCACAGCTTGAGTAACCCCACCATGACCAATAGGGTCAGGGTACCTAACTTGCTATTTGGCAGGGGGTTAGACCACCAGGCCGAGGACAGTGCTGCCATGAAGGTTAACACACAGCAGAGGCCACTGACAGCTGCCAGCACCCAGAACCACACCTTTAGCTCTGAAGGGGCTTACGTACAGACTTCTTTGAGTTCTGGTTGTCTGTCTGCTGTTTTAGGGTAGGGGGTCACTTCACTATGTAGTGAACACCCTTCTTCAACCCTCTGTTCTTCCATCTGAGGAGCCACCAACTCAGGCTGGACAGTTGCCTGACTAGTCAGGTCTTTTTGTGAGCTAAGGAGGACTACACCAGTTCCAAGTTGGAGGTCTACCTTACTAGGATAGAATCTCCCTGAACCACTGGAACTGTGGCTAACAGTTGTCCACCTTCTGTACACTGTCTTCTTTTTCTTTTGGGGCTTCTATGCACTAGCTGTACGTTCAGCCCCTCCCCCCAGTCCTTGCATGAGGTCTGGCACTGGACCAGTACCTCACTGTGGCTACGACCAACCTCTGAGTGGTCACTCCCAAGGAGACAATCAAGGGGAGGGTGTTTGTTAACTACCACCTTTCTCGTAATAAAAGACCCATCGATTTCTAGGGGTACTATAGCCAGAGCCACAGTGGCCTCCCCTGAGGGAGCCCTTACTCTTTTTGTTTTTCCTGGGACATACTGGTTGGCGAGCACCAACCTGTCATGCACCACTGTGTGACTGGCACATGTATCTCTCAGGACACGGGCTGGGATTCCATTCACCAGTAGGTAGTGGAAGTTTCAACTCCCCTCTGGAATCTCCAACTACCCTTTTGTGCCCATTTTCCAGTTGAAGGCTAGAAGGACTTCCTCATCTGAGAAACCACCCTCAGAGACTACGCTGGCAACCTCTGGAGCTGCACTAGGGGGCTCTGCTTTGAGGACAGCTAGGGTCCTTGGTGTGATGACCTGTCTTTTGACAGTTGTGACACCATACCTGTTGGAATCCCAACTCTTACCTTAGTACCCAGTTTTAGGTTGTGAGGTGTCTATCAATCAATCAATCAAGCCATTTGTATAGCGCGCTACTCACCCGGAAGGGTCTCAAGGCGCTGGGGTAGGGGATACTTTACTGCACGAACAGCCAGGTCTTGAGTTGCTTCCTGAAGGAAAGGTGGTCCTGGGTCAGCCGAAGGTGGATGGGGAGGGAGTTCCACGTCTTGGCTGCCAGGTAGGAGAAGCATCTTCCTCCGGCGGTGGCTCTACGGATGCGTGGTATGGCGGCGAGGGCAAGGCTGGACGATCGTAGCTGGCGGGTGGGCGTGTAGAAGGTCAGGCGGTCTTTGAGGTACTTGGGGCCTAGGTCGTGGAGAGCCTTGTGTGCGTGGGTGAGGAGCCTGAACGTGATCCTCTTGCTGACGGGGAGCCAGTGCAGGTCTCTCAGGTGGCCGGAGATGTGGCTGTGACGGGGGATGTCCAGAACGAGTCGTGCGTAGGCGTTCTGGATGCGTTGGAGTCTTTTCTGCAGTTTGGCTATGGTTCCGGCGTAGAGGGTGTTCCCGTAGTCCAGTCGGCTGGTGACGAGTGCCTGAGTGACCGTCTTCCTGGTCTCGGTGGGGATCCAGCGGAAGATCTTACGGAGCATACGCAGGGTGCTGAAGCACGATGAGGAGACGGCGTTGACTTGTCTGGTCATCGAGAGGGAGGAGTCCAGGATGAAGCCCAGGTTGCGTGCGTGGTCCGTTGGCTTGGGAGTGGAGCCCAGGGCAGGGGGCCACCAGGAATCATCCCAGGCGGAGTGTGATGATCCCAGAATGAGGACTTCTGTCTTGTCTGAGTTCAGTTTCAGGCGGCTGTTCTTCATCCATTCGGCGACGTCTTTCATCCCTTTGTGTAGGCTAGCTCTGGCGGTGGCGGGGTCGTTGGGGAGGGAGAGGATCAGCAGGGTGTCGTCGGCGTAGGAGATGATGTTGAGGTTGTGTTGTCGTGCGATAGCTGCAAGGGGGCTCATGTAGACGTTGAAGAGGGTTGGGCTGAGTGATGATACTTGTGGTACGCCGCAGATTACTTCGGTGGCCTCAGATCTGAACGGGGGGAGGCGGACTCACTGGGTTCTTCCGGCGAGGAACGAGATGATCCACTCCAGGGCCTTCTCTTGGATTCCGATGTTGCTGAGGCGCTGTATTAGGGTGCAGTGGCAAACAGTATCGAACGCTGCGGAGAGGTCCAGGAGGATGAGGGCTGCTGTTTCCCCGTTGTCGAGCAGGCATCTGATGTCATCTGTGACTGCGATGAGGGCGGTCTCGGTGCTGTGGTTGGCTCTGAAGCCGGACTGCGAAGGGGCAAGGATCCATTTGTCTCGAGGAAGACTGCAAGCTGTCTGTTGACGGTCTTCTTAATGACTTTGGCAGGAAAAGGGAGGAGCGAGATGGGGCGGAAGTTCTTGAGGTCGGTGGGGTCCGCTGTGGGTTTCTTCAGGAGGGCGTTGAGCTCGGCGTACTTCCAGCTCTCCGGGAAGGTGGTGGTGTGGAAGGAGGCATTGATGATGTCCCGCAGATGGGGTGCGATGATGGAGTCGGCCTTGTTTAAGACGTGGTGGGGGCAAGGGTCGGTTGGACATCCGGAGTGGATGGTGTTCATCGTGCGGATGGTGTCTTCGGTGCTGATCGGGGTCCAGTTGCAGAGGGTGGTGATAGGGGGTGCTGTTTTGGTGGGCCGACCCTCCTGGACAGGTTTTTTAGTGGGCTACCTGGGACTCCTTACTTTTATCTTTAGGAGGCTCACTGTCTTTCCTCTGGGGAGGTTTTTTAACCACTTTCTTTTGGTCACCCCCAGTGGACGTCCTGGTCACCCTTGTCTAACCAGTGGTCCGCATTCTTTCCCAATGCTTAGAGAGAAATTGGACCTATGCCTACCAGATACTGATGCAACTTTTCCTTAATATGTGTTGTTTCATAAACAAATTATAAAGACCATCATAATATTGCACTTTACTTCCAGTCAACCAGTCACCTAGTGTCTTCATTGAGCAGTCTACAATTTCCACGCAGGGCTTACTCTGGGTTTTATGAGACCCCCTGAATCTAATTCTATTCTCCTCAAAAGGGAGGCCAAATCCCTCAATCAGGGTGACCTTTATGAGTTCATAGGACTCTGCTTCTGCCCCATTGAGGGCACTTACCAGAGAAAAGTTCCCAAAGCAGTGCTCACCACTGAGTTTTCTTCCCTTTTCTGGCTACACAATCCCTCTTTTAGGCTGTGCACCACCTGGCGATATCATCACCATCCTCAAATATAGGGATTTGGGGCTATTTATTAAGTTGCTGTCACCATTGATGGGAGCTAGTCTCATCTCTGCTCTTTCCTTTTCTAGAGCCAGGAGTATGGTCTCTAGGTCTAATCTTTTGGCCAACGTCACTAAGAGGTTGCTCTCCTCATTAAGGCAGTCCTTAATGGACTCAGAAGCACCAGACCCACCTGTGTGGGATCTAGGTGCCTTGAGTTGTATTTTTGGAGTCAGGGGCACAGGGGCCTTCTCCTCCATAGGAAGTAAGGGGGGTTAGAAGTTATCCTCATCCCCTATATCTTCTTCCCCATCTGAGAGGTCTTCACCTTGCCAACAGCTCCTGCAGCTTTTGTTTGGAGGGTTGGGACCCCGTGACAATGTTTTTCAGTTTGCATAGAGACCTTAACTCCCTAAATACTAGATGGAGGTAAGGGGTGAGGTCGAGCTCCTCAACCATGTTCGCTATGCCATTTGGTAGGTTTTCACTAACAGTTGAGGTCTTGTTAAGAGACATTCTGAAACAAAACTAAACCCTCTTACCCCTAAATATGGTAAGTTTTTATTTTTCTAAAACATTCTAAAGGAGTTAACCAAGGCCCTAACAAGACCTTGTAGTTTTGAAAAAAAAATGGCAATTAAAAAAAAAAAAAAAGAATTCTAAAGTAATTTTAGGAATTCAGTCATGTGGTCAGATGTTGACCAAGTCAGTTAAACAAATGCAAAGTTCTGACTCTGTATATACTATACCAAATGAAGGTATAGTGTGAGTCCAGTGGATCCAGCAAAGGCTTACAGAGGTTAAAGTAAATAGCAACTTACTCTCTATTTGTGGTAGTGTGGGCGAGCAGTAAGGCTTAATCAGAGGGTAGTTTAAAGGATGTATTGTACACACTAAGGCAACAAATGATTTCATACACTGAAAGACTGAACTCCGCCCAATTGTTTTGTATAAAAAAAATTCTTTATTGTATTTTATTTTTAGGACCAAGCCAGACTTGGTGCAGGTATGTAAAATTAGTACCTTTCTAATAATACAGTTGAATGCAGTTGAACATAGATACAGGTAGGCCAAATGTTCAGGAACAATTGAAATTACTTTTAGATTACTTTGCAATTACTTTTTAGATTACTTTTCAGATTACCTTTTCTACTCCGTGTGATATGCCTAGATATCACACTGGCACATTTCCTAACTCAAAGGTAAGTAAGTCAGTTTTTGTAAATACACAGTTTCTAGGTTCTCATACAATTTCCAACTCCGCATAACTTTTTTCACAGAAAAGCTGTCAATGCGTTCCTATAGGAGGAAATGAATAAATGTAAGTACTTGGTTGGTAGAGTTGTGTTTCTGGGTTAGAATCAGGGTTCCCCCAGGGTCAAGGATGCACTCAGAGAACACCCTCAGCGGCACTAGGGCGGCCGGGTACAGAGGGCTGAGTCCCAATGTTATCCATTGGGGATTGGGGGCCTTCTGTTGGTGGCTGCTCATGGGCAGGCCACAAGGTTGTGGGAGCCAGGCTCCTAAGGTTCAGCTCAGGGCAAAGGATTAGATTTCGTGAACAAGGTGCACCCACAGCAGCACAGGGGCGGCGGGTGCAGTGTGCTGGCTTGGCGTTGGTTGACTCGTTGTTTTCAATGGATGTTGCCGGTTTTGGGCTTTGACTGCATGCTCGGTCCAGGAAGTCTTCCAGGAGGAAACAACAGCTAAGCAGGTAAGTTGGAGGGCTCGGGGACATAGGTGCACCTCAGGTCCTCTTCTACAGGGTGCAGGGCGGCCGGACAGAGGGGGCCGTTTTGAGGTCAGATTCCACCGAATCGGGTTACTCACGGTTAGGGGTTCTCCGTGCAGAGGCTGCAGGCAACGTCGGGGAGTCTTGGAGGGGTCAACCCACAGTGGTCTCGGACTCTGGAGCACTGGTGGACCTCGCTGGAACCGGTGGGAAACTGGGACTCGGGCCATAGGCGTTGGGTGCAGTGGTGGTTCCAGGCATGGAGTTTCTTTTGCCTCAGTAGACTCAGAGTCTGTCTTTGGAGTTTCTTTTGAACAGAGCTGCTGTTCACAGGAGATCCGGTCTTTGTTCAAGGCTGGCAGTCCTCCCGGGGTTCTGGAGGTAGCTGGCTGCAAGACAAGGCCATTTTTGGCGCATCATTTCCAGAAACTACAGATGGGCCGGTAGGGCTGGGGCGAAGTCAGTTCTTCTCTGCAGTCTTTTCTGCTGGGCATCTTCTTTTCTACCAAACGTCCCAGAATTCAGTAAAGCCATTATGGTGCTGTGATGTTTGTAATGACAGACTCCCAGACCATATACTCTTTGTGGCTTTACTGCTCTTACAATGTCTCAGAATGTCTCACCTGTACTCTCATCAATGGTATAGTGCACCCAGTTAGAGGGGTGATTTATCTATGCAATAGGCAATGGGTTGCAGGCATGGCGCACGGGTATGTGTGTCATGTTGACTTTTCACTTTTCTCTGCACCAAAACACGCAGCCTGCAATGGCGGTGTGTATCTCTTAAAGGTACAGGACCTATAAGGGTGGCCCAATATGTGCTGCAGCCCTTAGAGGCCTTCCCTGGTCACAGAGCCTTTGGTACTTATGGTACCTTTTACAGGGTACTTGCATGTGGCCAGAGAGGTGCCAATTGGGGGTACAAAGGTACAGTTTTGGGAGAGAATACAGGCCCTGGGAACCTGATTGGCAGTGCCCCAGGGCACATCATGTCAAAGTGCATCAGAATTCTAGCAAAAGGTGGGGGGGTTACTGCAACAATAACCCACTTTTCTACAAGAGTAGAACATTGCAATCCACATACAGAGGAAAACTAGCACAGGAAACAATGCTTGTAATTGTGTTAATACATGGGGGAGCGAGCAATGAATAAGAAGTGAGGACAGATGAGAGAACATGGAATTCGTAGTGAAAAGCAAGTGAGCAAATTAAATACTAGGTATCTTTTCGTGCCACCTGGCCACTTTTATAGCAGCATGACAGGTAAAATCACCTAAAGAATGTATTTATTCCCCCTCGCACTACATATTTGAAAGAGTAAATGTAGGAAGAAAACACTTTAAATGTGTTCTATAGCTGCCCTAATGACCCCTGACAGGTAACTAAAGTAAAAAAAGTCAGAAAGGCAACGTTAAAAAAGAATAGATATTTTCATTTTAAGATCTACTTAAGAAACATGTCCAGGCCATTGCAGAATGTTGAAAATGAAGAGATACCCAGTATGTTTCTCTCAGAAAGGTGGGAACAATACCTGGTGTTTGTAATGAATATGAAGTGAGTGAAGTGTGGGACAGGGACAACCTGGAGAGTGTTGGGTAAGGTTGTTGTAAGGTTCAATCATTTGGCCAAAGCAAGAGTGACATGAGTCAGAACCGATCTCTGTATCTACAGCTTCTGTCACTTTTCATGTTCCTCTCTGAGAAGGGTGCTTGAAGTGGGGGCTAGGCAGGAAAGCTTTAGAATGTTGGCACAGAATACTGACACAGGGCATTCTTCTCTCAGAATGTCCATGCCAGCCTCTGCCCTGGTGGCAGAAGAGGTCAAAAGTTCAATTCAGCTGATAGAGATACCACTCAAAGTGTGTGCCCTCTTTCAGCCAGACTGCTGGATAAACTGCATATTACTTTTTGGCAATAACTGGGGCCTCCTAACAAGCAAAATACTTCTACAGTCTTCAACTAGTTCCGCCGGGAAACAACCTTTACATAGCAGTCATTACAACGCACTACCTACACAGCGCAGTCATTACAACGCAGCTGCCCTTACATCACATACCATCACAACGCATGCCAATACAACGCATGTCACTACAACGCATGCCATTACAATGAATATCATTACAATGCATGCCATTACAACGCATTATGAGGTAAGTAATGGGGATTTTTTTGTTTTAGGGTGGGTATGGGTTCTGGGGTAAATGGGGATAGTATTTTTATCCCTACACTAACCAACACTTACCCCACTGTTGCACTCACTACAGTGGGAATAGAAATGTGTACCCCTACACTATCCCACACTTACCGTACTGTTGCACTCACTGGAGTGGGAATAGTAGTTTTTACCCCTACGCTATCCAACACTTACACTACTCTTGCCCTAAAAGTATTGCGCGTTGTAATGGCATGCGTTGTAATGGTATGTGTTGTAATGGAATGCGTTGTAAATGTAGTTTCTAAAAATGCGTTGTGATGGCATGCGTTGTAAAATCATGCATTGTAATGGATGCTGCGATGTAAAAACCGCGTTGTAAAGGCATGCGTTGTAATTGTTTGCGTTGTAACATCATATATTCAGTTCAGCCTCATTCAGACATGTCAACATTTTAAAAGTAGATATTTTGAAAACAAATTAGGGGGAATGTATTTTGCTAATTGAAATACAATAAAGAAGTAGCAATTTCAGGTCAGAATTCTGCAGTCTTCAACTAGTTCAGCCGGGAAACAACCTTTACATAGCAGTCATTACAACGCACTACCTTCACAACGCAGTCATTACAACGCAGCTGCCCTTACATCACATACCATTACAATGCATGCCATTACAACGCATGTCACTACAACGCATGCCACTACAATGAATATCATTACAACGCATGCCATTACAACGCATTATAAGGTAAGTAATGGGGATCTTTTAGTTTTAGGGTGGGTATGGGTTCTGGGGTACATGGGGATAGTATTTGTATCCCTACACTATCCAACACTATCCAACTTACCCCACTGTTGCACTCACAGGAGTGGGAATAGACATTTTTACCCCTACACTATCCAACACTTACCCTACTGTTGCACTCACTGGAGTGGGAATAGCAATTTTTACCCCTACGCTATCCAACACTTACACTACTCTTGCCCTAAAAGTATTGCGTGTTGTAATGGCATGCGTTGTAAAGTATGCATTGTAGTGGAATGCGTTGTAAATGTAGTTTCTAAAAATGCGTTGTGATGGCATGCGTTGTAAAATCATGCGTTGTAATGGATGCTGCGATGTAAAAACCGCGTTGTAAAGGCATGCGTTGTAATTGTTTGTGTTGTAGCATCATATATTCAGTTCAGCCTCATTCAGACATGTCAACATTTTAAAAGTAGATATTTTGAAAACTAATTAGGGGAATGTATTTTGCCAATTGAAATACATTAAAGAAGAAGCAATTTCAGGTCAGAAACAGAAAAAGCCATTTTGGCTTAAACATTGGTAGTCTCAAGCTTGAATCAGGTGTGTTGTCATATATGCTCATTGAAGAGAGTTTCATTGTTCACATTTATAGGTGGGCACCTATTGTCACAAAAGCATTTTACCCTACTCCCCTGAACCATAATAAAGCCAAAAGTGGACTCCCATTGTCTCAATACAGGATAGACAAATAATAGCTGTATGTTGTATGAATTCTTTTTCTAAATAGGAAAGGCCAAGTAAAGCAAAGCTGGCCAGGTGATCAATGCAACAGTGCAGTACAGTGAGAAAACCACAGTCCAATAAAGTGTATCTAATATAACCAAAGGAATAAATTTTTTCTGACTGGATTTGTAAATGAAAAGAATGTTTACAACTATACATTTAGTTTTTTGCGTGTGTGAGAACCACAAAAACTGCCTGCTATGCTGAGGATAAAAGGTGTGATGCCACAGCAATACCTAAAAGAATATGAATGAAAATTAATGTTTTTATGAAAATCATGTTATGTATTTGATGGCAACAAACAGGTTGTTAAAAAAGCAAATGTTTAGTGAGGGAAATGTGAATCAGCTGTGCTATCATTTGTGAAAGATAAAAGTGTGTTTTCACTGAAAACACTATTCTTTGTTTACGATTCTTTAGCCTAAAATTAAAGAATTGAAGCTCACAACTGTTTGTAAATTTGGAAATGGGTGCACTGAAGAACAACCTCCATTTTGTGTGAACTGAGACTTAATGCAGGCAGAGGCACTCCAAGATGGCCGCCGTGTTGAGGGAAATCTCACTGAGGCGACTCTCTTTCTCTCACGGAGAACCAGCATAGGAAATAAATGTGCAAGGCAAATGAATGCAACAAGGGGGTGTGGATAGTAAACAATTTAGGAATGAATAGGAAAGGGAACAATACCGGGTGTATGTAATGAATATGAAGTGAGTGAAGTGTGGGACAGGGACAACCTGGAGAGTGTTGGGTAAGGTTGTTGTAAGGTTCAATCATCTGGCCAAAGCAAGAGTGACATGAGCCAGAACCGATCTCTGTATCTAAAGCTTCTGTCACTTTTCATGTTCCTCTCTGAGAAGGGTGCTTGAAGTGGGGGCTAGGCAGGGAAGCTTTAGAATGTTGGCACAGAATACTGACACAGTGCATTCTTCTCTCAGTATGTCCATGCCAGCCACTGCCCTGGTGGCAGAAGAGGTCAAAAGTTCAACTCAGCTGATAGAGATACCACTCAAAGTGTGTGCCCTCTTTCAGCCAGACTGCTGGATAAACTGCATATTACTTTTTGGCAATAACTGGGCCCTCCTAACAAGCAAAATACTTCTACAGTCTTCAACTAGTTCAGCCGGGAAACAACCTTTACATAGCAATCATTACATTGCACTACCTACACAACGCAGTCATTACAACGCAGCTGCCCTTACATCACATACCATTACAACGCATGCCATTACAACGCATGTCACTACAACGCATGCCATTACAATGAATATCATTACAACGCATGCCATTACAACGCATTATAAGGTAAGTAATGGGGATTTTTTGTTTTAGGGTGGGTATGGGTTCTGGGCTTCATGGGGATAGTATTTGTATCCCTACACTATCCAACACTTACCCCACTGTTTCACTCACTAGAGTGGGAATAGAAATGTGTACCCCTACACTATCCAACACTTACCCTACTGTTGCACTCACTAGAGTGGGAATAGAAATGTGTACCCCTACGCTATCCAACACTTACACTACTCTTGCCCTAAAAGTATTGCCCGTTGTAATGGCATGCGTCGTAATTGTATGCGTTGTAATGGAATGCATTGTATATGTAGTTTCTAAAAAATGCGTTGTGATGGCATGCGTTGTAAAATCATGAATTGTAATGGATGCTGCGATGTAAAAACCGCGTTGTAAAGGCATGCATTGAACTTGTTTGCGTTGTAACATCATATATTCAGTTCAGCCTCATTCAGACATGTCAACATTTTAAAAGTAGATATTTTGAAAGCAAATCAGGGGGAATGTATTTTGCCAATTGAAATACATTAAAGAAGAAGCAATTTCAGGTCAGAATTCTACAGTCTTCAACTAGTTCAGCTAGGAAACAATCTTTACATAGCAGTCATTACAACGCACTACCTTCACAACGCAGTCATTACAAAGCAGCTGCCCTTACATCACATACCATTACAACGCATGCCAATCCAACGCATGTCACTACAACGCATGCCATTACAATGAATATCATTACAACACATGCCATTAAAACGCATTATAAGGTAAGTAATGGGGATTTTTTAGTTTTTGGGTTCTGGGGTACATGGGGATAGTATTTTTATCCCTACACTATCCAACACTATCCAACTTAGCCTACTGTTGCACTCACAGGAGTGAGAATAGACATTTTTACCCCTACACTATCCAACACTTACCCTACTGTTGCACTCACTAAAGTGTGAATAGCAATTTTTACTCCTACGCTATCCAACACTTACACTACTCTTGCCCTAAAAGTATTGCGAGTTGTAATGGCATGCGTTGTAAAGTATGCGTTGTAGTGGAATGCGTTGTAAATGTAGTTTCTAAAAATGCTTTGTGATGGCATGCGTTGTAATGGATGCTGCGATGTAAAAACCGCGTTGTAAAGGCATGCGTTGTAATTGTTTGTGTTGTAACATCATATATTCAGTTCAGCCTCATTCAGACATGTCAACATTTTAAAAGTAGATATTTTGAAAACTAATTAGGGGGAATGTATTTTGCCAATTGAAATACATTAAAGAAGAAGCAATTTCAGGTCAGAAACAGAAAAAGTCATTTTGGCTTAAACATTGATAGTCTCAAGCTTGAATCAGGTATGTTGGCATGTATGCTCATTGAAGAGAGTTTCAGTGTTCACATTTATAGGTGGGCACCTATTGTCACAAAAGCCTTTTACCCTACTCCCCTGAACCATACTAAAGCCAAAAGTGGACTCCCATTGTCTCAATACAGGGTAGACAAACAATAACTGTATGTTGTATGAAGTCATTTATTAAATAGGAAAGGTCAAGTAAAACAAAGCTGGCCAGGTGATCAATGCAACAGTGCAGTACAGTGAGAAAACCACAGTCCAATAAAGTGTATCTAATATAACCAAAGGAACACATTTTATCTGACTGGATTTGTAAATGAAAAGAATGTTTACAACTATACATTTAGTTTTTTGCCTGTGTGAGAACCACAAAAACTGCCTGCTATGCT
Organism: Lissotriton helveticus; assembly: GCF_964261635.1. Lineage (NCBI taxonomy): Eukaryota > Metazoa > Chordata > Amphibia > Caudata > Salamandridae > Lissotriton > Lissotriton helveticus. The sequence continues at coordinate 625,530,394 of NC_136065.1, read as the reverse complement.
GAGGATAAAAGGTGTGATGCCACAGCAATACCTAAAAGAACATGAATGAAAATTAATGTTTTTATGAAAATCATGTTATGTATTTGATGGCAACAAACATATTGTTAAAAAAGGAAATGTTTAGTGAGGGAAATGTGAATCAGCTGTGCTATCATTTGTGAAAGATAAAAGTGTGTTTTCACTGAAAACACAAACCTTTGTTTACGATTCTTTAGCCTAAAATTAAAGAATTGTAGCTCACAACTGTTTGTAAATTCATATATGGGTGCACTGAAGAACAACCTCCATTTTGTGTGAACTGAGACTTAATGCAGTCAGAGGCAGTCCAAGATGGCCGCCGTGTTGAGGGAAATCTCACAGAGACCACTCTCTTTCTCTCACAGAGAACCAGCATAGGAAATAAATGAGCAAGGCAAATGAATGCAACAAGGGGGTGTGGATAGTAAATAATTTAGGAATTAATAGAAAAGGGAACATTACCGGGTGTATGTAATGAATATGAAGTGAGTGAAGTGAGGGACAGGCCTAACCTGGAGAGTGTTAGGTAAGGTTGTTGTAAGGTTCAATCATTTGGCCAAAGCAAGAGTGACATGAGCCAGAACCGATCTCTGTATCTAAAGCTTCTGCCACTTTTCATGTTCCTCTCTGAGAAGGGTGCTTGAAGCGGGGGCTGGGCAGGGAAGCTTTAGAATGTTGGCACAGAATACTGACACAGGGCATTCTTCTCTCAGAATGTCCATGCCAGCCTCTACCCTGGTGGCAGAAGAGGTCAAAAGTTCAACTCGGCTGATAGAGATACCACTCAAAGTGTGTGCCCACTTTCAGCCAGACTGCTGGATAAACTGCATATTACTTTTTGGCAATAGCCGGGCCCTCCTAACAAGCAAAATACTTCTACAGTCTTCAACTAGTTCAGCCGGGAAACAACCTTTACATAGCAGTCATTACATTGCACCACCTACACAATGCAGTCATTACAACGCAGCTGCCCTTACATCACATACCATTACAACGCATGCCATTACAACACATGTCACTACAACGCATGCCATTACAATGAATATCATTACAACGCATGCCATTACAATGCATTATAAGGTAAGTAATGGGGATTTTTTTGTTTTAGGGTGGGTATGGGTTCTGGGGTACATGGGGATAGTATTTTTATCCCTACACTATCCAACACTTACCCCACTGTTGCACTCACTAGAGTGGGAATAGAAATGTGTACCCCTACACTGTCCAACACTTACCCTACTGTTGCACTCACTAGAGTGGGAATAGAAATGTGTACCCCTACACTATCCAACACTTACCCTACTGTTGCACTCACTGGAGTGGGAATAGTAATTTTTATCCCTACGCTATCCAACACTTACACTACTCTTGCCCTAAAAGTATTGAGCGTTGTAATGGCATGCGTTGTAATGGTATGCGTTGTAATGGAATGCATTGTAAATGTAGTTTCTAAAAATGCGTTGTGATGGCATGCGTTGTAAAATCATGCATTGTAATGGATGCTGCGATGTAAAAAACGCGTTGTAAAGGCATGCGTTGTAATTGTTTGCGTTGTAACATCATATATTCAGTTCAGCCTCATTCAGACATGTCAACATTTTAAAAGTAGATATTTTGAAAGCAAATTAGGGGGAATGTATTTTGCCAATTGAAATACATTAAAGAAGAAGTAATTTCAGGTCAGAATTCTACAGTCTTCAACTAGTTCAGCCACGAAACAACCTTTACATAGCAGTCATTACAACGCACTACCTACACAACGCAGTCATTACAACGCAGCTGCCCTTACATCACATACCATTACAACGCATGCCATTAAAACGCACGTCACTACAACGCATGCCATTACAATGAATATCATTACAACGCATGCCATTACAACGCATTATAGGGTAAGTAATGGGGATTTTTTAGTTTCAGGGTGGGTATGGGTTCTGGGGTACATGAAGATAGTATTTGTATCCCTACACTATCCAACACTATCCAACTTACCCTACAGTTGCACTCACTGGAGTGGGAATAGAAATTTTTACCCCTACACTATCCATCACTTACCCTACTGTTGCACTCACTAGAGTGGGAATAGACACTTTTACCCCTACACTATCCAACACTTACCCTACTGTTGCACTCACTGGAGTGGGAATAGCAATATTTACCCCTACGCTATCCAACACTTACACTACTCTTGCCCTAAAAGTATTGCGTGTTGTAATGGCATGCGTTGTAAAGGTATGCGTTGTAATGGAATGCATTGTAAATGTAGTTTCTAAAAATGCGTTGTGATGGCATGCGTTGTAAAATCATGCATCGTAATGGATGCTGCGATGTAAAAACCGCGTTGTAAAGGCATACGTTGTAATTGTTTGCGTTGTAACATCATATATTCAGTTCAGCCTCATTCAGACATGTCAACATTTTAAAAGTAGATATTGTGAAAGCAAATTAGGGGGAATGCATTTTGCCAATTGAAATACATTAAAGAAGAAGCAATTTCAGGTCAGAATTCTACAGTCTTCAACTAGTTCAGCCGGAAAACAACCTTTACATAGCAGTCATTAAACCGCACTACCTTCACAACGCAGTCATTACAACGCAGCTGCCCTTACATCACATACCATTACAACGCATGCCATTACAATGCATGTCACTACAACGCATGCCATTACAATGAATATCATTACAACGCATGCCATTACAACGCATTATAAGGTAAGTAATGGGGATTTTTTTGTATTAGGGTGGGTATGGGTTCTGGGGTACATGGGGATAGTATTTTAAAACCCTACGCTATCCAACACTATCCAACTTACCCTACTGTTGCACTCACTGGAGTGGGAATAGACATTTTTACCCCTACACTATCCAACACTTACCCCACTGTTGCACTCACTGGAGTGGGAATAGCAATTTTTAAACCTACCCTACCCAACACTTACACTACTCTTGCCCTAAAAGTATTGCGTGTTGTAATGGCATGCGTTGTAAAGCTATGCGTTGTAATGGAATGCATTGTAAATGTATTTTCTAAAAATGCGTTGATGGCATGCGTTGTAAAATCATGCATTTTAATGATGCTGCGATGTAAAAACCGCGTTGTAAAGGCATGCGTTGTAATTGTTTGCGTTGTAACATCATATATTCAGTTCAACCTCATTCAGACATGTCAACATTTTAAAAGTAGATATTTTGAAAACAAATTAGGGGGAATGTATTTTGCCAATTGAAATACATTAAAGAAGAAGCAATTTCAGGTCAGAAACAGAAAAAGCCATTTTGGATTAAACATTGGTAGTCTCAAGCTTGAATCCGGTATGTTGGCATGTATGCTCATTGAAGAGAGTTTCAGTGTACACATTTATAGGTGGGCACCTATTGTCACAAACGCCTTTTACCCTATTCCCCTGAATCATAATAAAACCAAAAGTGGACTCCCATTGTCTCAATACAGGGTAGACAAACAATAACTGTATGTTGTATGAAGTCATTTATTAAATAGGAAAGGCCAAGTAAAACAAAGCTGGCCAGGTGATCAATGAAACAGTGCAGTACAGTGAGAAAACCACAGTCCAATAAAGTGTATCTAATATAACCAAAGGAACACATTTTTTCTGACTGGATTTGTAAATGAAAAGAATGTTTACAACTATACATTTAGTTTTTTGCCTGTGTGAGAACCACAAAAACTGCCTGCTATGCTGAGGATAAAAGGTGTGATGCCACAGCAATACCTAAAAGAATATGAATGAAAATTAATGTTTTTATGAAAATCGTGTTATGTACTTGATGGCAACAAACATATTGTTAAAAAAGCAAATGTTTAGTGAGGGAAATGTGAATCAGCTGTGCTATCTTTTGTGAAAGATAAAAGTGTGTTTTCACTGAAAACACTATTCTTTGTTTACGATTCTTTAGCCTAAAATAAAGAATTGAAGCTCACAACTGTTTGTAAATTTAGATATGGGTGAACTGAAGAACAACCTCCATTTTGTGTGAAATGAGACTTAATGCAGTCAGAGGCAGTACAAGATGGCCGCCGTGTTGAGGGAAATCTCACAGAGACCACTCTCTTTCTCTCACAGAGAACCAGCATAGGAAATAAATGTGCAAGGCAAATGAATGTAACAAGGGGGTGTGGATAGTAAACAATTTAGGAATGAATATTAAAGTGAACAATACCGGGTGTATGTAATGAATATGAAGTGAGTGAAGTGAGGGACAGGGATAACCTGGAGAGTGTTGGGTAAGGTTGTTGTAAGGTTCAATCATTTGGCCAAAGCAAGAGTGACATGAGCCAGAACCGATCTCTGTATCTAAAGCTTCTGCCACTTTTCATGTTCCTCTCTGAGAAGGGTGCTTGAAGCGGGGGCTGGGCAGGGAAGCTTTAGAATGTTGGCACAGAATACTGACACAGGGCATTCTTCTCTCAGAATGTTCATGCCAGCCTCTGCCCTGGTGGCAGAAGAGGTCAAAAGTTCAACTCAGCTGATAGAGATACCACTCAAAGTGTGTGCCCTCTTTCAGCCAGACTGCTGGATAAACTGCATATTACTTTTTGGCAATAACTGGGGCCTCCAAACAAGCAAAATACTTCTACAGTCTTCAACTAGTTCAGCCAGGAAACAACCTTTACATAGTAGTCATTACATTGCACTATCTACACAATGCAGTTATTCCAACGCAGCTGCCCTTACATCACATACCATCACAACGCATACCATTACAACGCATGTCACTACAACGCATGCAATTACAATGAATATCATTACAACGCATTCCATTACAACGCATTATAAGGTAAGTAATGGGGATTTATTTGTTTTAGGGTGGGTATGGATTCTGGGGTACATGGGGATAGTATTTTTATCCCAACACTATCCAACACTTACCCTACTGTTGCACTCACTGGAGTGGGAATAGAAATGTTTACCACTACACTATCCAACACTTACCCTACTGTTGCACTCACTGGAGTGGGAATAGCAATTATTACCCCTACGCTATCCAACACTTACACTACTCTTGCCCTAAAAGTATTGTGTTTTGTAATGGCATGTGTTATAAAGGTATGCGATGTAATGGAAAGTGTTGTAAATGTAGTTTCTAAAAATAGGTTGTGATGGCATGCGTTGTAAAACCATGCATTGTAATGGATGCTGCGATGTAAAAACCGCGTTGTAAAGGCATGCGTTGTAATTGTTTGCGTTGTAACATCATATATTCAGTTCAGCCTCATTCAGACATGTCAACATTTTAAAAGTAGATATTTCGAAAGCAAATTAGGGGGAATGTATTTTGCCAATTGAAATACATTAAAGAAGAAACAATTTCAGGTCAGAATTCTACAGTCTTCAACTAGTTCAGCCGGGAAACAACCTTTACATAGCAGTCATTACAAGGCACTACCTTCACAATGCAGTCATTACAACGCAGCTGCCCTTACAACGCACACCATTATAACGCATGCCATTACAACGTATGTCACTACAACGCAAGCCATTACAATGAATATCATTACAACGCATGCCATTACAACGCATTATATGGTAAGTAGTGGGGATTTTTTAGTTTTAGGGTGGGTATGGGTTTTGGGGTTCATGGGGATAGTATTCTTATCCCTACACTATCCAATACTTACCCTCCTGTTGCACTCACTGGAGTGGGAATAGAAATTTATACCCCTACACTACCCAACACTTACCCTACTGTTGCACTCACTGGAGTGGGAATAGTAATTTTTACCCCTACGCTATCTAACACTTACCCTACTCTTGCCCTAAAAGTATTGTGCGTTGTATTGGCATGCGTTGTAATGGCATGCGTTGTAATGGTATGCGTTGTAAATTTAGTTTCTAAAAATGCGTTGTGAGGGCATGCGTTGTAAAATCATGCGTTGTAATGGATGCTGCGATGTAAAAGGCACGTTCTAAAGGAATGCATTGAAACTGTTTGCGTTGTAACATCATATATTCAGTTCAGCCTCATTCAGACATGTCAACATTTTAAAAGTAGATATTTTGAAAGCAAATTAGGGGGAATGTATTTTGCCAATTGAAATACATTAAAGAAGAAGTAATTTCAGGTCAGAATTCTACAGTCTTCAACTAGTTCAGCCGGGAAACAACCTTTACATAGCAGTCATTACAACGCACTACCTACACAACGCAGTCATTACAACGAAGCTGCCCTTACTATACATACCATTACAACGCATGCCATTACAACGCATGTCACTACAACGCATGCCATTACAATGAATATCATTACAACGCATGCCATTACAACGCATTATAAGGTAAGTAATGGGGATTTTTTAGTTTTAGGGTGGGTATGGGTTCTGGGGTACATGAAGATAGTATTTTTATCCCTACACTATCCAACACTATCCAACTTACCCTACAGTTGCACTCACTGGAGTGGTAATAGAAATTTTTACCCCTACACTATCCAACACTTACCCTACTGTTGCACTCACTAGAGTGGGAATAGACATTTTTACCCCTACACTATCCAACACTTACCCTACTGTTGCACTCACTGGAGTGGGTATAGCAATTTTTACCCCTACGCTATCCAACACTTACACTACTCTTGCCCTAAAAGTATTGCGTGTTGTAATGGCATGCGTTGTAAAGGTATGCGTTGTAATGGAATGCATTGTAAATGTAATTTCTAAAAATGCGTTGTGATGGCATGCGTTGTAAAATCATGCATTGTAATGGATGCTGCGATGTAAAAACCGCGTTGTAAAGGCATGCGTTGTAATTGTTTGCGTTGTAACATCATATATTCAGTTCAGCCTCATTCAGACATGTCAACATTTTAAAAGTAGATATTGTGAAAGCAAATTAGGCGGAATGTATTTTGCCAATTGAAATACATTAAAGAAGAAGCAATTTCAGGTCAGAATTCTACAGTCTTCAACTAGTTCAGCCGGGAAACAACCTTTACATAGCAGTCATTACAACGCACTACCTTCACAACGCAGTCATTACAACGCAGCTGCCCTTACATCACATACCATTACAACGCATGCCATTACAATGCATGTCACTACAACGCATGCCATTACAATGAATATCATTACAACGCATGCCATTACAACGCATTATAAGGTAAGTAATGGGGATTTTTTTGTATTAGGGTGGGTATGGGTTCTGGGGTACATGGGGATAGTATTTTAAAACCCTACACTATCCAACACTATCCAACTTACCCTACTGTTGCACTCACTGGAGTGGGAATAGAAATGTTTACCCCTACACTATCCAACACTTACCCTACTGTTGCACTCACTGGAGTGGGAATAGCAATTTTTACCCTTACGCTATCCAACACTTACACTACTCTTGCCCTAAAAGTATTGCGTGTTGAAATGGCATGCGTTGTAAAGCTATGCGTTGTAATGGAATGCATTGTATATGTATTTTCTAAAAATGCGTTGTGATGGCATGCGTTGTAAAATCATGCATTTTAATGATGCTGCGATGTAAAAACCGCGTTGTAAAGGCATGCGTTGTAATTGTTTGTGTTGTAACATCATATATTCAGTTCAGCCTCATTCAGACATGTCAACATTTTAAAAGTAGATATTTTGAAAACGAATTAGGGGGAATGTATTTTGCCAATTGAAATACATTAAAGAAGAAGCAATTTCAGGTCAGAATCAGAAAAAGCCATTTTGGATTAAACATTGGTAGTCTCAAGCTTGAATCCGGTATTTTGGCATGTATGCTCATTGAAGAGAGTTTCAGTGTACACATTTATAGGTGGGCACTCACTGGAGTGGGTATAGCAATTTTTACCCCTACGCTATCCAACACTTACACTACTCTTGCCCTAAAAGTATTGCGTGTTGTAATGGCATGCGTTGTAAAGGTATGCGTTGTAATGGAATGCATTGTAAATGTAGTTTCTAAAAATGCGTTGTGATGGCATGCGTTGTAAAATCATGCATTGTAATGGATGCTGCGATGTAAAAACCGCGTTGTAAAGGCATGCGTTGTAATTGTTTGCGTTGTAACATCATATATTCAGTTCAGCCTCATTCAGACATGTCAACATTTTAAAAGTAGATATTTTGAAAACGAATTAGGGGGAATGTATTTTGCCAATTGAAATACATTAAAGAAGAAGCAATTTCAGGTCAGAATCAGAAAAAGCCATTTTGGATTAAACATTGGTAGTCTCAAGCTTGAATCCGGTATGTTGGCATGTATGCTCATTGAAGAGAGTTTCAGTGTACACATTTATAGGTGGGCACCTATTGTCACAAAAGCCTTTTACCCTACTCCCCTGAATCATAATAAAGCCAAAAGTGGACTCCCATTGTCTCAATACAGGGTAGACAAACAATAACTGTATGTTGTATGAAGTCATTTATTAAATAGGAAAGGCCAATTAAAACAAAGCTGGCCAGGTGATCAATGAAACAGTGCAGTACAGTGAGAAAACCACAGTCCAATAAAGTGTATCTAATATAACCAAAGGAACACTTTTTTTCTGACTGGATTTGTAAACGAAAAGAATGTTTACAACTATACATTTAGTTTTTTGCCTGTGTGAGAACCACAAAAACTGCCTGCTATGCTGAGGATAAAAGGTGTGATGCCACAGCAATACCTAAAAGAATATGAATGAAAACTAATGTTTTTATGAAAATCATGTTATGTATTTGATGGCAACAAACATATTGTTAAAAAAGCAAATGTTTAGTGAGGGAAATGTGAATCAGCTGTGCTATCTTTTGTGAAAGATAAAAGTGTGTTTTCACTGAAAACACTATTCTTTGTTTACGATTCTTTAGCCTAAAATTAATGAATTGAATCTCACAACTGTTTGTAAATTTAGATATGGGTGCACTGAAGAACAACTCCATTTTGTGTGAACTGAGACTTAATGCAGTCAGAGGCAGTCAAGATGGCTGCTGTGCTGAGGGAAATCTCACTGAGGCCACTCTATTTCTCTCACAGAGAACCAGCATAGGAAATAAATGTGCAAGGCAAATGAATGTAACAAGGGATGTGGATAGTAAATCATTTAGGAATGAATAGAAAAGGGAACAATACCGGGTGTATGTAATGAATATGAAGTGAATGAAGTGAGGGACAGGGATAAACTGGAGAGTGTTAGGTAAGGTTGTTGTAAGGTTCAATCATTTGGCCAAAGCAAGAGTGACATGAGCCAGAACCGATCTCTGTATCTAAAGCTTCTGTCACTTTTCATGTTCCTCTCTGAGAAGGGTGCTTGAAGCGGGGGCTGGGCAGGGAAGCTTTAGAATGTTGGCACAGAATACTGACACAGGGCATTCTTCTCTCAGAATGTCCATGCCAGCCTCTGCCCTGGTGGCAGAAGAGGTCAAAAGTTCAACTCAGCTGATAGAGATACCACTCAAAGTGTGTGCCCTCTTTCAGCCAGACTGCTGGATAAACTGCATATTACTTTTTGGCAATAACTGGGCCCTCCTAACAAGCAAAATACTTCTACAGTCTTCAACTAGTTCAGCCGGGAAACAACCTTTACATAGCAGTCATTACATTGCACTAACTACACAACGCAGTCATTACAACGCAGCTGCCCTTACATCAAATACCATTACAACGCATGCCATTACAACGCATGTCACTACAAAGCATGCCATTACAATGAATATCATTACAACGCATGCCTTTACAACGCATTATAAGGTAAGTAATGGGGATTTTTTTGTTTTAGGGTGGGTATGGGTTCTGGGGTACATGGGGATAGTATTTTTATCCCTACACTATCCAACACTTACCCCATTGTTGCACTCACTAGAGTGGGAATAGAAATGTGTACCCCTACACTATCCAACACTTACCCTACTGTTGCACTCACTAGAGTGGGAATATAAATGTGTACCCCTACACTATCCAAGACTTACCCTACTGTTGCACTCACTGGAGTGGGAATAGTAATTTTTACCCCTACGCTATCCAACACTTACACTACTCTTGCCCTAAAAGTATTGCGCGTTGTAATGGCATGCGTTGTAATGGTATGCGTTGTAATGGAATGCATTGTAAATGTAGTTTCTAAAAATGCGTTGTGATGGCATGTGTTGTAAAATCATGCATTGTAATGGATGCTGCGATGTAAAAACCACGTTGTAAAGGCATGCGTTGTAATTGTTTGCGTTGTAACATCATATATTCAGTTCAGCCTCATTCAGACATGTCAACATTTTAAAAGTAGATATTTTGAAAGCAAATTAGGGGGAATGTATTTTGCCAATTGAAATATATTAAAGAAGAAGCAATTTCAGGTCAGAATTCTACAGTCTTCAACTAGTTCAGCCGGGAAACAACCTTTACATAGCAGTCATTACAACGCACTACCTTCACAGCGCAGTCATTACAACGCAGCTGCCCTTACATCACATACCATTACAACGCATGCCATTACAACGCATGTCACTACAACGCATGCCATTACAATGAATATCATTACAACGCATGCCATTACAACGCATTATAAGGTAAGTAATGGGGATTTTTTTGTTTTAGGGTGGGTATGGGTTCTGGGGTACATGGGGATAGTATTTTTATCCCTACACTATCCTACACTATCCAACTTACCCTACAGTTGCACTTACTGGAGTGGGAATATAAATGTTTAGCTCTACACTATCCAACACTTACCCTACTGTTGCCCTCACTGGAGTGGGAATAGACATTTTTACACCTACACTATCCAACACTTACCCTACTGTTGCACTCACTGGAGTGGGAATAGCAATTTTTACCCCTACGCTATCCAACACTTACGCTACTCTTGTCCTAAAAGTATTGCGTGTTGTAATGGTATGCGTTGTAAAGGTATGCGTTGTAATGGAATGCATTGTAAATGTAGTTTCTAAAAATGCGTTGTGATGGCATGTTTTGTAAAATCATGCATTGTAATGGATGCTGCGATGTAAAAAACCTCGTTGTAAAGGCATGCGTTGTAATTGTTTGCGTTGTAACATCATATATTCAGTTCAGCCTGATTCAGTCATGTCAACATTTTAAAAGTAGATATTGTGAAAGCAAATTAGGGGGAATGTATTTTGCCAATTGAAATACATTAAAGAAGAAGCAATTTCAGGTCAGAATTCTACAGTCTTCAACTAGTTCAGCCGGGAAACAACCTTTACATAGCAGTCATTACAACGCACTACCTTCACAACGCAGTCATTACAACGCAGCTGCGCTTACAACACATACCATTATAACGCATACCATTACAACGTATGTCACTACAACGCATGCCATTACAATGAATATCATTACAACGCATGCCATTACAACGCATTATAAGGTAAGTAATGGGGATTTTTTTGTTTTAGGGTGGGTATGGGTTCTGGGGTACATGGGGATAGTATTTTAAAACCCTACACTATCCAACACTATCCAACTTACCCTACTGTTGCACTCACTGGAGTGGGAATATACATTTTTACCCCTACACTATCCACCACTTACCCTACTGTTGCACTCACTGGAGTGGGAATAATAATTTTTACCCCTACGCTATCTAACACTTACACTACTCTTGCCCTAAAAGTGTTGTGAATTGTAATGGTATGCGTTGTAATGGAATGCGTTGCAAATGTAGTTTCTAAAAATGCGTTGTGATGGCATGCGTTGTAAAATCATGTGTTGTAATGGATGCTGCGATGTAAAAGCCACGTTGTAAAGGCATGCGTTGTAACTGTTTGCGTTGTAACATCATATATTCGGTTCAGCCTCATTCAGACATGTCAACATTTTAAAAGTAGATATTTTGGAAACAAACTAGGGGGAATGTATTTTGCCAATTGATATACATTAAAGAAGGAGCAATTTCAGGTCGGAAACAGATAAAGCCATTTAGGCTTAAACATTGGTAGTCTCAAGCTTGAACCAGGTATGTTGGCATGTATGCTCATTGAAGAGAGTTTAAGTGTTCGCATTTATAGGATGGCACCTCTCGTCACAAAATCCTTTTACCCTACTCCCCTGAACCACAATAAAGCCAAAAGTGGACTCCCATTGTCTCAATACAGGGTAGGCAAACAAAAGCTGTATCTTGTATGAAGTCATTTATTAAATAGGAAAGGCCAAGAACAACAAATCTGGCCAGGTGATCAATGCAACAGTGCAGAACAGTGAGAAAACCACAGTCCAATAATTTGTATCTAATATAACCAAAGGAACACGTTTTTTCTGACTGGATGTGTAAATGAAAAGCATGTTTACAACTATACATTTTGTTTTTCGCCTGTGTGAGAACCACAATAACTGCCTCCTATGCTGAGGATAAAAGGTGTGATGCCACAGCAATACCTAAAAGAATATGAATGAAAATTAATGTTTTTATGAAAATCATGTTATGTATTTGATGGCAACAAAAACATTGTTAAAAAAGCAAATGTTTAGTGAGGGAAATGTGAATCAGCTGTGCTATCATTTGTGAAAGATGAAAGTGTGTTTTCACTGAAAACACTAACCTTTGTTTACGATTCTTTAGCTAAAATTAAAGAATTGAAGCTCACAGCTGTTTGTAAATTTGTATATGGGTGCACTGAAGACCAACCTCCATTTTGTGTGAACTGAGACTTAATGCAGTCAGAGGCAGTCCAAGATGGCCGCCGTGCTGAGGGAAATCTCACTGAGGCCACTCTCTTTCTCTCACAGAGAACCAGCATAGGAAATAAATGGGCAAGGCAAATGAATGCAACAAGGGGGTGTGAATAGTAAACCATTTAGGAATGAATAGAAAAGGGAACAAAAAGAGGCTTAATAGAAGGATGGGCAGTTAATAGGTGAGATTATCAAAAGGAGAGGATGAGAGAATTGATAAATATGTAAGCAAATGGACAACAACTGAGTCAGTATGATGCAATATGAAACTTGGCAATTAAGAGAAATATATCCAGACACCAAACTGAGCAAAAAAGGCCATGGAATAGAATCAGTACCTGACACAACACTTTTAAATGTGCTGCATATGAAGAACATTGCACCACTATGTGCAGTGCAGACCTTAACGGGTAGATGACTACAACTGAGACAAAGAAAGGGCATGAACAAAACAATAAAATGTGTGCATTGCCAGACAATGACTAAATGGTACAACAGAAAACATTCAAAATTGAAACAAAGTGAAGAGATTTCCATGGAGATGTCCAGTCTAAACCTGAAACAAGAATGACAACAAAATGAACAGTTTCTGTAAGTCCTAATGCCAGGGACCAGTGAAGAGACCAGACTTTTAGGGGTTAAGACACCAACTTTGCTTTTATCTACCACCGTTACTCAAGGAAAACACTTCTAAGAAGGGGAACACATGTGACAGTGGCATTCACAACTCAAAATTAGCACGAGCACAGACACCAATGGCCACAACTGTAAATAGGATTATGGATCTGGTAAACAACATATTATTTAGCAACAATAGTGTATCACTGACAACTTTGTTTTGGAAAGCTGCTGTAAGGAAATTGCCTTAGCCTGTCTTGCATCTACACTGACCTGCAGCAACAACATTCCCTTAACCAAACTACTTATTACAATATCCAGGGAAAATCCTTTTGGGGTTGTAAACGTGCAAGGTACACTCGCACACAAGCCAACTGGTATTTTACATTTCTCATTATGAGTGGTTAAGTTGGTGTTAATGGTGTGCCTGCTTGTGCCTGAAGCTTATGCTGAATAGACATGAGCTGTCTTGCACAAGGTGGGAATCCACAGTGACACTTGGAGTTCATTTACCAAAAAGTAGAGCTTATCTGTGTGATAGAGACAATAATCAATATTTGTCTATGTATTGATAATCATTACTGAACAGTGTATAACAGGGGCCTAGTTAGACCCTCTTGTATGACCTGTAACGGGATGCTTTGCTAGGTCACGATATTGGCTTCAATGCACTGCCTTTAGATCTACTCCTGCAGCAACTATGATTGAAGGACAACTAGACTGATGCCAGCTTGTAGAGGCCAACCAGTTGTGCCTATGTTACATGTTAGTCAGCGGCAAACTGAGTTCTAAAGTTGTATTTGGGTATCTGGCTCTGTATGGTTATACAAAGTGCCTCTCTAACTCTGTCTTCTGAGTCACTGTGATTTTAGACAAGCCCATTGTAAGCGTGAGCACGATGTTCATGGGTCAGATCAAGCCAAGGAATCACAAGCATGAGTGTAGCTGTATCACAAGGTGGACGAGAGCCACCTCAACCCGATTGTGAAGCTTGAAGGAGGACGTCTGAAGCAGGGCCCCTAGCTCAGAAGGGGAAATCCTCACAGATCCACGGGGTAGGAGGGGATAATGTGTAATGCTGCTTACTGCTTACAGGCTCTGTTAAAAAATCAAGCCTTGACCCTTCAGACCTGGGAAACTATCGCCCTATCTTGTTGCTCCCTGGAGTTAGTAAAATTACTGAAAAATATATATTTTTAATTTAATACTATGAAAAAAAGGTACAGTGTGGGGACCAGCAAGGTCCAAGTGACTTGCCACAAGAAGAAAAGTCAGAGTAGGCCCAGGCAAACAGGGGAGCCCACTGGAATGAAAGAAGACCCTCAAGAGGACCCGCAGGCTGGGAGGCACTGGAGTCGTAAGAGGACCTCAAGCAGCTCACCAAAGATGCAGGCCCACGGTGCAAGAGATGCGGTGAGGACAAAGATCTTAGTCACAGCCGATGCTTGTGGTTGATGACTACTTGGAGCCTGAAGATCTCTGAGGAAGAGAGCTAACAAGCCTTTGCAACGACAAGTCAACCCAGTGCACAGGGGTTTGGTTCCTGCAGTTCCGACGAGGGATACTGGCCTAAACTCGTGGTGAAGACAGGGCAGGCCTCAAGGGAGTTGTAGAACCACCACCTGTGTTGCTGAGCCTTCTGGAGTCCTTGGGAGCCCAGGAGCAGCAGACCGGTTAGATTAGTTGTGGTGCTTGCAGATGCAGGGAAGTGACTCTTTCACTTCAAGGGATAATCCTTCAGGTGTATTGGATGTCCACAGGCCTTGGAAGGTTCCTGTATGGAGCACAGGCACAGACGTTACAGTGGATGAGCAGGACAACGAGACGAGCAGCAGCAGAAGTCTTCCCAGCTGCAGTCTCGATGTCCAGAGCAAACGTCCATCGAAGTACAGAGTGCCCAGACGGTTAAAGATGAAGTGGTGTCTGATCTGAATCTTGTCCCACAATGAATCTAGGGGCCCACCCATAGGTAAGCCCTTACGTACCCTAAGGAAAGGGTTGGGACGATTCAGGGGTCCCTCCCATAGGAGGGGCTGCACAATGGGGAAGATACTCCCATATCCTTTGTCCAGTTTATCGCCAGAGTGGCAGCCAACGGCTCCCTGAACTGGTTTGAAGTGGACTATGCAAAGAGGGCACCAAGTGTGCCCTTCAAGTAGTCTTAGTGGCACTGGCAAGCACCCCTACCCTGTCCCAATATACTAAGCCCTGTCTGGGAGGAGGTCACACCTCCCTGTGACAAGATATCTATTGTTCTGCCTTCCCCTGCTCGAGCTTGGCTCAGCAGCATGAGGGCAGAAACATGTCTCTGGCCGGCAGCAGCCCTAGCATGCTGTCCGGTTCTGAAAGACTGGTACAGGGAGCACTGAGGGCCTCCCGGAGGAGATTCACAGTACATGGAGTCATATCTCTCACACAAACAGTGTGGGGGTATGATTCCAACATGTTTGATACCAAACACAGCATGGTTTGTTCTGGATAATTTGGAGATGGTCATTGTGTAATGACGCATGGCCACTCTATATATAATAATGGCTGATGTACTTACAACTCGGGTGAATGGACTCAAAAGGTTGTAGGGGTGTCCTGCACATGCAGGGGTACCCTCACACTTAGAACCAAGCACCCTGCCTTCGGGATTGAAAGGCATGCCTAAGGGGGTGACTTATATGTTTCAAGTGCAGTGACCTCAGATATAGAGAAACACAGGCTGCAATGGCAGGTCTACAGTCACACTTTGAGTGTTCTCTCATGAGTGGCATAATACATGATTCAGCCCATGGGAGGCCCCTAGTGTGCCTATGCCTTGGGTACCTCAGTGCCATATATTTGGGACTTACAAGTGTACACCAGTAGCCAATCTGGGATGTACCCAAGTCCTCACCATATCCAATTCAGGGGAAAAAATCACAGAGACTGGGGTCTTGATTAGCAGATCCCAGTCAGACTTGGCAGAAACATCAAAGATCTTAGTCACAGCCGATGCTTGTGGTTGATGACTACTTGGAGCCTGAAGATCTCTGAGGAAGAGAGCTAACAAGCCTTTGCAACGACAAGTCAACCCGGTGCACAGGGGTTTGGTTCCTGCAGTTCCGACGAGGGATACTGGCCTCAAACTCGTGGAGAAGACAGGGCAGGCCTCAAGGGAGTTGTAGAACCACCACCTGTGTTGCTGAGCCTTCTGGAGTCCTTGGGAGCCCAGGAGCAGCAGACCGGTTAGATTAGTTGTGGTGCTTGCAGATGCAGGGAAGTGACTCTTTCACTTCAAGGGATAATCCTTCAGGTGTATTGGATGTCCACAGGCCTTGGAAGGTTCCTGTATGGAGCACAGGCACAGACGTTACAGTGGATGAGCAGGACAACGAGACCAGCAGCAGCAGAAGTCTTCCCAGCTGCAGTCTCGATGTCCAGAGCAAACGTCCATCGAAGTACAGAGTGCCCAGATGGTTAAAGATGAAGTGGTGTCTGATCTGAATCTTGTCCCACAATGAATCTAGGGGCCCACCCATAGGTAAGCCCTTACGTACCCTAAGGAAAGGGTTGGGACGATTCAGGGGTCCCTCCCATAGGAGGGGCTGCACAATGGGGAGGATACTCCCATATCCTTTGTCCAGTTTTGCACCAGAGTGGCAGCCAACGGCTCCCTGAACTGGTTTGAAGCGGACTATGCAAAGAGGGCACCAAGTGTGCCCTTCAAGTAGTCTTAGTGGCACTGGCAAGCGCCCCTACCCTGTCCCAATATACTAAGCCCTGTCTGGGAGGAGGTCACACCCCCCTGTGACAAGATATCTATTGTTCTGCCTTCCCCTGCTCGAGCTTGGCTCAGCAGCATGAGGGCAGAAACATGTCTCTGGCCGGCAGCAGCCCTAGCATGCTGTCCGGTTCTGAAAGACTGGTACAGGGAGCACTGAGGGCCTCCCGGAGGAGATTCACAGTACATGGAGTCATATCTCTCACACAAACAGTGTGGGGGTATGATTCCAACATGTTTGATACCAAACACAGCATGGTTTTTTCTGGATAATTTGGAGATGGTCATTGTGTAATGACGCATGGCCACTCTATATATAAAAATGGCTGATGTACTTACAACTCAGTGAATGGACTCAAAAGGTTGTAGGGGTGTCCTGCACATGTAGGGGTACCCTCACACTTAGAACCAAGCACCCTGCCTTCGGGATTGAAAGGCATGCCTAAGGGGGTGACTTATAGGTTTCAAGTGCAGTGACCTCAGATATAGAGAAACACAGGCTGCAATGGCAGGTCTACAGTCACACTTTGAGTGTTCTCTCATGAGTGGCATAATACATGATTCAGCCCATGGAAGGCCCCTAGTGTGCCTATGCCTTGGGTACCTCAGTGCCATATATTTGGGACTTACAAGTGTACACCAGTAGCCAATCTGGGATGTACCCAAGTCCTCACCATATCCAATTCAGGGGAAAAAATCACAGAGACTGGGGTCTTGATTAGCAGATCCCAGTCAGACTTGGCAGAAACAGCATAACACCAAGCGAAAAGTGGGGGTAAGCATAAACCCAGATCCTACTTTCCTACAAGTATGAGTGGGAATAGCTGTGAATGAGTAAGAAGTTAGCAAAAGATGATATTATATGGAAGAAATAAGTGAGACAGAGGTGTGTGCTTTATGTGTGAAGAGCAAATACATTATCTGTGACTTTTGAGTGACTAAGGACTGATTCATGTGGCTTTGAGTATTAAGTAAGGATAAGTATAGATTGTCACTGTGGAGTGAGCTAATGGATATGTGAGGGACAGAATTACCAATAAGTGCAATGTTATCAGTTACCTAACGACACTTGAGTTGTTCTATACAATACCATTTTGATTTATAGTTCTGGTCCTATATATATCATAATGTGGGAAAGCAACAGCAAGGGTAGTAGAATCCAAACTCCTGGTAGGTAAAAAGGCAGGACTAGCCAGAAAAGAATGGCGATGTGGAGCTAATTGACAACTCTGGTGCAATGTGTGCATGTTAAAGGAGTGAGTAAGGAGAAATGAAACGAGTGAGTATTTATTGAAGCTTAAGAGATGGAGTTTATGTTAGTAAGCAGAGAAACTTGCGAGTATGTCAATACATGAGTAGACAAGCAAGGAATAAGAAATGAGAGCAGACAAGTGAACAGTGAGCTTATAGTGAAAAGCAAATGAGTGGGTGAATGACGTGGGCATGGGTCGGTGTATTGAACAAGGGGTGAGCTTGTATATAGTGCTTATATGAAGCACTACTCCCTTACTTCCGGGGAAGGGCAGAGCCAGCACAGAGCCACACGGTTCCACATAGCAGCCTGCAGGTGCACTGCTGAAAACATTTCTGGATGCAGTCTGGTGCTTTCAAAAGGGAGGAATCTACACTTGGAAGTATCCACATTTTTATTTTGTATTTCTTAACTCTCTCCTTGGTCATCATATCTGCCTCATAGGCCAGCCCCTCTCTCCATTAGGAAAAGGTTGATAAGGGTGCACATTATCCTCAGGGAAGGACCTCTAATTCTTACAAAAGTGTCTTTCCCAAGCTTAGAACTCTCTGCACACAGTAAAGGATATATTCAATGGTAAAATACTTCTGCATCTTATATCAAGCACTATCTCTTTCTATGGTTTCCTGCCCCTTGCATCAGAAACCAGCACCTACTTTCTCTACCCTACAAAAAGGTAAACTCTGCCTTTCATATTAAGATCTGCCCGTATAGGTTCCCTTTAAGCCCCTATTCATGTCACATCAGGATCTCACTGTGTGTTAGAGGTTACTTTCCATTATTCTAGGTTCCGCCTTCAAGTTTGGTGGCCTATATATTAAGATCAGCTTCCAGGTTAGAGTTATCTGACTCACGTATCGTGATCTATTCTGATCTCCCTGTAGCACCTGTAGTCCTTGGTTCTGGTCCTCTCCCTATTATTTCAGGTTCTTTCTCAGGTTATAGCTCTCACTACCATTTATGTTATATACACTCTACTCCTAGGTGATGACTCTATGCATCTGGCATGAGTGTCTGACCTAAGGTTAGGTGTTTCCAGGAAACCCCAATATTCTCTACAGATTGGGGTTTTCTGTCCTTCATATTAGGATCAGCTAGTAGATGTTAGAGATCTCTGACTTTATATTAGAATCTGACTTTGTGCCCTTGGTCTTTACATCAAAATCTGCCTGCAGATTAGGGCTCTCTGGCCCTTATACAGGGTTATTTTACTACACTAGGGCATTCTGTTCTTAAACGAGATTTTGCCCTCAAGTTATGCCTTTCAATAAAGGTTTACATAAATAACCTTATGATTAATGTTATAGTGGTAACCTCAACCTCTATTGCTGCAGAATAAGATGTGAAATACTGAAGGGTGTGGTAGGAATCGGATACTAATATCTATAATCTAATGCACACACATGTAATCTCATTTGTGAGATGAAAAGTGTACAGCCCTATTCAAACCAGGGCCATTTGAATTATGTGAGTCAGAAGCTCCAGCATCTTCTGCATAGTTATGGATTCAAAGCATTTGTACATAATCCATTATCTGGTGCATGTGTGCAGATTTTAACAAAAAATAATAGTGTGGAAACGCGTGCTTCTGCACATTGAAATGCAAGTTGCAAAGACTGGTCACCATTCAGTTGCTAACTGCTGATTCTAAGTATTAAATTGGTAGTTCTGAGATGAAAACGTCGGTAAGACACTTTTAAAATGTATTAAAAATTACAAAAGTCAAAATAAAATTGCCTTACAATGTGCCATACTATGCCACATAATTTGTATCTTCTTGCCACATAATTTAGCCAACCATGCCAGATAATTTGGCCCCTCCCTGCCACAGAATTTCAGTGCCCTGATGAAAAACATACCAGAGGTTGACAAATTACTCATTTTAGGCACTTTGTACTTTAATGGTCTTGATTATTCCTTTCATTATAGTTTTACCGCAAAGTTTAAATAATGACATCCAAATTATCTTTCTGTAAAGGGAGGTTTAGGTTCTATATATCATTTGACTGTGGGCTAAGGAATGGGTTATGTCAGTGACAGCTAAACAGTACTACCTAATGAGCATCAACACAGAATGTTCCATCTGCTGTGATTGGCTGAGGAACACAGCCAAGTCCTAGCGACAGAGCTCTGACAAACGCACAGAAGAGCACCATCCAAGCGACGGTGATCAATGCTGAGGTAAGAGTGCTCCCAGATTTCTAGCATGAAAGAGGAACAGGAAAGAAATACACAATTTAAATAAAACACACTTCTGACAAATTATGACTGATCTATTTTATGGTAGACATTTACTTATGCGCTTTGAGTTTTAGTTTACAAGTGTATTTTCACATGAATAAAAAGATAAGCCCACTAGCGGCAAAAATATGTTTTGTAAAAGCAGGTCAAGAACTTGGCAGCCCAGAGAATCTGGAATGATTCCTAAATTATTTCATTATTATTAACTTATTTTAAAAAGGTTGAGGCTTGTCGGGTTTGCATGGCATAATATGGAGGACTTTTGTAAAGTAACCTGCACAAAAGATGCAACCAGAGATTGCAATACAATTTACCTATCATATGTTTGAATCAAAATATCACTGCTTTGTAGTCACTTTGAGAAGAAATACTGCATGTCACTTTAGTTTGAGACATCTGCACCCATGGCTGAATTGTAACTTCCAAAATATTTGACTACTTTTAAAATGAATTACACTCGAGTTCTGCAACATGGTCCCTGCAACCATAAACTGCAACCATCAACTTGCACCTTGAAATCATGCTATGAGTGTGCCTCAACAGCTGTGCTGCAGTCTCTAAATTCCAGCACTTGCAATACAAATCAACACAACTGCTTCCTCAAAACTTAAAGCACAGGCTAGAATAACTACTGAAACCTGCACTCAAATCTGTACCCACAGCAAAATTCACAATCCTGCACTCTGTATCAAAAGCTAGGTATTATTCAAACATATATATAAAGATTTCTATCTTTGAGGACAAAAAATAAAAAATGAAACATGCACTCACTGTACAATGGAGCTTAAATCCAGGTTGTGCCTCAACAGCAGTGCTGCAGTCTCTACATTCCTGCACTTGCAATACAAATCAATACAACTGTTTCCTCAAAACTTAAAGCACATGCTAGATTCACTTCTGAAACCTGCACTCAAATCTGAACCCACAGCAAAATTCACTATCCTGCACTCTGCATCAAAAACTCAGCTAGGTGTTCTTCAAAATAAAGATTTCTATCTTTGAGGACAAATAAATAAAAATGAAACATGCAGTCACTGTACAATGGAGCTGTAACAACTGTAGAATCTCTCACAAGTCAGTACAACAACTGAATGTCTTCTGCTTCTGGAAAATTCTACAACATCAGTAAATAGAGAAAGGACTACCAAATGGCTCCCATTGCTGGACAAAAGGGGCGGCCATCTTGAAATCAAGCACTAGATGTTTCCAAAAACCTAATGTGACAACAGAATAATATTTTGCTTTTGAATTTTCAGTCCCAATCCGTAAACGGTAAAGTGTTTTAACATAACATACGTAAGGCTACACGTTTATAGCTTTTTTTTTTTACAGCTAATGTTGTATTGCTTCTCTTAAAAAGGGGCAAAAGCATAATGAATCTTTGTTTTTTAGAGCACACCTACACACAAGATGGCTTAAAAGTGTGTATCTGCTTGGACTGGAAGTGTTTTATGTAGCCAAAAAGCAGTGAGGTACCGCCTGTGCAAGTGGCTAAGCTAAACTATTTTAAATGTGGCATTCATCTGAAATGAAATGAAATGAAAATGCGTTTTGTAAAGCGTGAATAGCTGCCCGGAGGCGTCCAAGCGCTGTGACTAAAAAGTTGTTCTTACAGTTGGGGGGATGACACAGAGGTTGAAAGGGACCTATTTATTGAACAAAAAAGTTTTCAAGTGTTTCCTGAAGGAAGTTAGATCTGGATTGGACCTTAAGTGGAGGGGTAAAGTGTTCCACAGCCTGGCAACATTCAGGGTGAAAGAACGGCCTCCCAATCTGGTCCGTTTAACCTTGGGCACGACAGCAAGAAACGCGTTGGCGGAACATAGCTGTCTGCTGGGGAGGTAGGGGGTGATTAAAGGACGATTGATTGCTGGACCAGTTTCCCAGAATGACTGATGGGCAATACAGAGGGACTTGAAACTAATCCTGTCCCTGACAGGGAGCCAGTGCAGTGTTATTAGTCCAGGTTTGGCGGAGAGCCTACGGGGAATATGAAGTAGGGTGCGGGCCGCACAGTTTTGAATAACTTGCAGTTTCCGCAGTGTGAAGTCAGGAGCTCCAAGATAGAGTGCATTTCCAAAATCCAGCCTAGAATGGATCAATCCCTGTACGACAGTTTGTTTGGCCTTGAATGGTAGCAGGGGGAGAATCCTCCTTAACATTCTGAGAAGGCCAAAACAGGTGGCAGATAGCTTGACAGCCTGATAGTCTAACGTTAGGGACCTATCCAGCCAGATGCCCAGGCTCTTAATGGCATTCTTGGGGGCTGGAGGGGGACCCAGACAGGCTGGCCAAATCGAGCCCACCGAGGATGGGGCCAAGCGGCCCAGCAGCATGGCCTCTGTCTTGTCCCCATTAAGTTTGAGACAAGACAGGGTCATCCAGCTGTTTACTTCGCTTAGGCAGCCCGCCAGATCTACCGTGGCCGCAGAGCCCTCTGTCCGAGTCAGAGAGACCACCAGCTGGGTACCGTCCGCATAGGTAACGATCTTAATACCATATGGACGGATGATCCCAGCCAGCGGCCTCATATAAACGTTAAACAACGTTGGGCTAAGCGAGGAGCCCTGCGGGACTCCACAGCCCAGAGGTCTGCTAGTGGAGGTGGTATTTCCCTCAAAGACCTGAACAGTTCTATCACTCAGGAATGACCTGAGCCACTTCAACGCTCCTCCCTGAATCCAGATGTCATAGAGACGCTGCAATAAGATTTCATGATTTACAGTGTCAAAACGGCACTCAGATCGAGGAGAATGACTGCCACCGATCCCCCCATGATCTAAGATACCTCTAGTTTCCTCCAGAACTACCAGCAAGGCAGATTCCGTCCCATGTTTGGGGCGGAAACCCATTTGTGAAGGGTCAAGCAACTGATTATTTTCTAGAAAATTAGTCACAAGACTGTTGATGTATTTCTCCAATATCTTGCTGACCCAAGGGAGCCGGGAAATGGGACAGTAATTACTGAAGTTATTAATGTCCTTGTTGGGTTTCTTCACGAGTGCCCTCATCCTAGCCTCTTTCCATGCTGGTGGGACCGTGTTAGTGGAGATTGAGGCATTAAGTACCTCCAACATGACAGGAAGGATAGTGTGGCCAACGGCCTTTAAAGAGCTTGGAGGAGCAGGATCACAGGTGGAGCCTGATTTAACCTGCGCCATGAAAGTGGCCAGTAGGTCCGAGTGTAGCAAAGGGAACTCAGCCAGCACAGATGACAAGTTGCCTATTGTATCCTGCTTAGAATACGCCAAGATGTCTACTGAAGCGTTTGGAATGGTGGTTGAAAAGGATGAGTAGATGAGATCCACTTTGTTATAAAAAAAAGTCCGCTAGATCATTACAGCGAGCTTGTAAGTCTTCACTATTTACGGGGAGCTAGGGAAGTTTATTGAGACTTTTTACAATCAGATAGATCTCCTTAGAGTTTTGTGTATAGTACAGGGCTTGTGCTTTCTTTATTTCCTTCTTGTAGTCCCTGATGGATTTTCTGTACAAGGTTTTATCTGGGTCAGTATAACCCAGGCGCCATTTCCTCTCTAACCTTTGGCACTTGCGTTTAATATCCCTGAACTCCTCAGAATACCAGGGGGCCGAGGTCCTAGATCTCTTTACCAAGGTTTTCTTAACTGGGAGTATGATATTCAGCGATTTGGTTATCCAGTTGCTCAATTCATCATTAGCTACTACGGGATCTACATTAATAGATGGTGTTGTGGCTTGTAGCTCATCGGCCCACTTATCTAAAGTTCGGACCAGTTTCGTGCGTCCCGTAATCCTGGCATCAGAGCAGGGGGTTTATGAGTGTTCCAAAATCGAGGGACTAGCCAGTGGTCAGTCCACGGGAGCGCAGGGAACCTGCTTTGCATGTTTGCCCCATTTTTGATCAGTAATATAATAAGGTCCCAGAAGAAAAATATTGCTCTTTTATTTATGTTGCCAGATTCTAGTATGGCATGGAGCTGATAATTAAATATGATTTTCTGTTAATTTGTTAGCTTGGCAACACTGAGAGTGCGCTGGTAATAATTTAGGAATAGATAGCTCTAAAATTCTTTTGAAGTGTTTTCTTCATATATTTGTTTTTTGATATGTACAGTGAATTGGGAAAAATATCTGTTTTGTTGATTTTCTCATTATTCTCAACAACCTCAGCATAAAAAAAGGCAGCTACATCAGTAATATGCTCGGAAGATGGAAACTGCATTTGTGCTTCCTTAAGTCTAGTATTTATTTTCCCAGTACTTTATAAGTAGGATGTCCTGGATTTGCCAGAACAGTCCCGATTTCTGCCCCATGTCACAGCAGATTTTAGTAAATTTAGCACATGCCCCAAATCGGGTCAACTGAAAATAAGGGAGTGAAGTTTTCACGCCATGCTTATCAGAAAGCAATTCAATTAACGCACATGGTACTGGATTTAAAAGTTGCATTTAATTTATTCCCTTAGGGGGACATGCATCAAGCCTGGCCGATTTGCAGAATTGGCCCGTTTGCGAATGGAAAAAGGCCTTTTCCAATGCAGGTACCTTTTGTCATTTGCTATTTTGGTAATCAGATTTATCTAAATTGCAAATGCATTTAGGGAATCGCAACTTGCGATTCCGTAATGCCAAGGCGTTTATGCCTTTCCTAAATACGAACTGTGCAATTAGGAAACGCTAATTACTATCAACTTCAAGTTGATGGCAATTTGTGCATGCTTCGAAAAATGCACAAAAATGCATTTTTCGAAGCATGCCATGTAGCGCACTTTGCTTCATATGCGCACACTTACTTTTTTTGGGGGGATGCTTCAGGGGGGCCTTAGGCCCCCGACACCCTTGGATTTCCATTTGTAATTTACGATTACCAATTTGGTAATTGCAGTTTGCAAATGCATTACCATTCATTCCTATGGGCCTGCAGGCCCATAGGAAAGAAAGGAGTCACATTAGCTAATAGCGATTCGCAACTTCCGAATCGCTATTAGCCAATGTTAAGGAATCACACATTTGATTCCAATTCCTACATGCATAGGCATTTGCACATGACCAGCATTAGTAGGACCAGGACAAAGGAGACCAGGAATATCACTATGGAGCCCAGGAGGAGCAGGCCCAGGAAGTCTCACACCAAGGCACAGAAAACCAGATGACCAGGGGAATCAGAACAAAGAGGACATGAAAATCCGAGATCAGAAAAGCACAAAAGGTAATGAAAATAATGTTCTGTCTAATCACTTTTGCCCACAATGCCATCCCAGTTTGGACCCAGCCATTTGCAACCCAAGACCGGTTTCACCATGTTTGGGGCTCTTCAGTCATCTTTAGCTTGACTCCAGTGCGCCATGAGAGAGGACCCATGACTGAGCATACATATAGCCACTTGGACCATTACAACAAACTCACAAAAGGTGATGAGAGGATGCTTGCAATATATCTAACCACTGGCAATTGTTCTGGATAGCTTTCCAACCCATTGTTCTTTTGCCCACCATGCCACCTGCAAATCAATCTTGACCCTGCTTCAATAGGAACAGCACAATAGGTACTTATTGCTTCCTTACCTTTTCTAGTTATACACCCCAGAGAAGGTGTACAACATTTTTCGGCAACTATCACTAGTGAAAGAGTAGGTGATCCTGCCTATAATGACTGAATCTGTAATGTTACCTTAAATGTGCAAGATTTTAAAACCCAAGGGCAAGTTTGCACTGGCATGATATGATGATGCTTTCCTGCCTGCAAGATTGCTTATGGTGTCTGGTTTGCCAAATGACCATGGCCTATATTCTGAGTTGCCTAATTTCTGCTGTGCCATGATAAAAAAAAGCTTACTGAGTATTGCAGTCAGCCTATTTTATTGATGTTGTCATTGCACCAGTGTGAGACTCATATTGTAGGTTTCCTGGAGTCTGCTGACCAGGACAAGGGATATAAAAACAGCATACCATTTCAGAGTTCAAAGTAATGTCCTTTAATCCTGACGCGTTTCAGAGCACTATGGCTCCTTCATCAGAGGAAAATGGTGTTCAACAGCTTAAACGGCTTGAAAGTATTTATGCACATGCACTCATTTCATGGCTCACAGGTGTGCGGTTCTCCCGGCATGCTGGTACTTGTAGTCACTGATAGCAAGTCACGTATTTTCAATAGGCACCGTTGACAAACACCATCTGTTCAAAACATAACACTCATACCCATGTAGGCCTCCGGGCCGGAATGCTGCTTCTAATCAAGTCCTGTCCACTGTACCCTATTGCAAACACAAAACTTTTCATGTCAAAGGCCCCGCTCCTGCTGTGTCATCTTCCCTGCGGAAGGGCATACGTGACATACATATGCATTGCCCGCATGTGTGGGGGGTGCCGGCGTGTAAGCGTCCGTAGAATACTGCTATGATACGATTTAATTTTTAAATATGGATGTCTAACACGTTTCCATATGTACATGTTCGTGGTCTTTGGACCGTGATTTACAAGTTGTGTGGATATCTAGGTGTGTACATACATGTGCGTGTCTATGTACAAATACCAGATTACTTCACGTCTCTACGTGTGCTAGTTCCCTGTGCAGTGTTCATGCACGGTGTCTGTTTTAACATACGTACGCAGTTTGTACCCGTGTGCATACATTCACACAGTTCTGTACAAAGCTCTTCTGCACCTAAACAGAAGTAGGGAGCGCTATCCAATGTGACAGCAGCGTACATGCGGGCAGGGCACACTGTGCATGGATAGGTTTGTGTCTGTCTGTCAGTGCGTCTACTTTGTGTGCCTGCACAGAGAGTGCTGCACTGCTGCTGTGGGTCCCTGCGAAGGGCGCCTGCGGTTCATTTGTAGTTTTGTAAGTGCAGCGACAATTTCAGAGCGAGGAAGGCTAAAAAGCTGGCAAGTGTTGAATACCCCGTGCACACAACTCCTCAAAGTGTCTGCCTTCTCTGATGCGCAGTTTACCTCACCCGGGCACCCAGACATTAGAGGCCGAGTAGGCACAGAGATCTCAGAGGTCTGGGCAGGCAGAGCGCAAGCAGATGAGCAGGGTGGCTGAAGCAGGCAGCAGAGAGGGCAGATGAAGGAGCAGGCAGAGTGCTGAGCAGGCAGGGAGCCCACGCGGAAGAGAAGGGTTGATGGATCAGGCAGCAGGGAGGACAGAAGCCTGAACAGTCCAATTTCATGGTTTTGTTTATTTTTTATAAAAACACCCTGTATGAACGTTGTAACATCATACTTTGTCAATTAGCCAGGATATAGAGTCATGCAGGGATGTTTATAGTATGAGCTGGGGTTTCGTTTCCTGGTATATAGGAATTTCAGTGCAAATAGTTTTTGTCCTAAGAGGTAGGAGGTTTCTCAATTTATGATTAAGCCAGTGGTGAGCACATTTCAAGGGAGAATTTCTAAGCAAGAAAAACTGGTTGATGATATTAATGAATCTTATATTGCCTAGTGGCCCCAAGAAGCATGGACTGCCATTACCAATGATGGATGGTGTGTCTGTCATTACCAATAATGGGTAGTCTGTTTACCATTACCAATGGTTGATAGCGTGTCTTCCATTGTCACTGTTTGATAGTGTGTCTGCCATTGCCAGCGGTTGGTAGTGTGTCTGCCATTATCGTTGGTTGATAGTGTGTCTGCCATTACCATTAGTTGACAGCGTGTCTGCCATTACCTTTGGTTGATAGAGTGTTTGCCATTACCGTTGGTTGACAGCGTGTCTGCCATTACCGTTGGGTGACAGCGTGTCTGCCATTACCTTTGGTTGATAGCGTGTCTGCCATTACCGTTGCTTGACAGCGTGTCTGCCATTACCGTTGGTTGACAGCGTGTCTGCCATTACCGTTGGTTGACAGAGTGTCTGCCATTACCGTTGGTTGACAGCGTGTCTGCCATTACCGTTGGTTGACAGAGTGTCTGCCATCACTGTTGGTTGACAGCGTGTCTGCCATTACCGTTGGTTGATAGCGTGTCTGCCATTACCTTTGGTTGACAGAGTGTCTGCCATTACCGTTGGTTGACAGCGTGTCTGCCATTACCTTTGGTTGACAGAGTGTCTGCCATCACTGTTGGTTGACAGCGAGTCTGCCATTAACGTTGGTTGACAACGTGTCTGCCATTACCTTTGGTTGACAGCGTGTCTGCATTACCGTTGGTTGACAGCGTGTCTGCATTACCGTTGGTTGACAGCGTGTCTGCCATTACCTTTGGTTGACAGAGTGTCTGCCATTACCGTTGGTTGACAGCGTGTCTGCCATTACCGTTGGTTGACAGCGTGTCTGCCATTATCTTTGGTTAACAGCGTGTCTGCCATTACCTTTGGTTGACAGCATGTCTGCCATTACCGTTGGTTGACAGCGTGTCTGTCATTACCTTTGGTTGACAGAGTGTCTGCCATTATCGTTGGTTGACAGCGTGTCTGCCATTTCCAACAGTGGGCAGTGTGCCTGCTATAAGCAATGATTTCCAGTGTGTCTGCTGACTGTGTGGTGGAAGTCTGTTTACCACAATAGCGTTGGTTAACAGCTTGTCTGCCATTACCTTTGGTTGACAGCATGCCTGCCATTACCGTTGGTTGACAGAGTGTCTGCCATTACCGTTGGTTGACAGTGTGTCTGCCATTACCGTTGGTTGACAGCGTGTCTGCCATTACCGTTGGTTGACAGCGTGTCTGCCATTACCGTTGGTTGACAGCATGTCTGCCACTACCTTTGGTTGACAGCATGTCTGCCATTACCTTTGGTCGATAGCGTGTCTGCCATTACCTTTGGTTGACAGTGTGTCTGCCATTACCCTTGGTTGACAGAGTGTCTGCCATTACCGTTGGTTGACAGCGTGTTTGCCATTACCGTTGGTTGACAGCGTGTCTGCCATTACCGTTGGTTGACAGTGTGTCTGCCATTACCTTTGGTCGATAGCGTGTCTGCCATTACCATTGGTTGATAGCGTGTCTGCCATTTCCAACAGTGGGCAGTGTGCCTGCTATAAGCAATGATTTCTAGTGTGTCTGCTGACAGTGTGGTGGAAGTCTATTTACCACAGTAGCAGGGAGACCCCGATTCCTAGGGTTGGAGCTGGGCCTGAAGACGAAGTTGCTGTCTGGAAGATTTCCAGCGACTGTCATGTTTGAGATTTCCGCTGGAAGGGAAGGTGTTTGATGATGCTGTCATGGGAAGCTCATTTGGATAAAGTGTTTTTTTTTGTGAAAATCTTTTTATTGATTTTTAGAAAACAACCATAAACGTGGTACACATGTTGTCATATACATACAGCTATTTCAATGTGTCATAAACATACATTTAGTGTTCGTCTTGCAAATCAATTATTTCCTGTTACATTGTTCAACGTTGTTATATCAGAGCAAACCAGTCAGATAAATTACACACCCATTACAAAAGAAATGAAACAATAGAAACCCAGGGACTAGAACAGGTCATATTGAGGAAAGGGTAGGTGGGCAAGGGGGCACCTCCACCACAACCCAACAGGTCAACCACTAGTGAGGCAGCTAGCACCCAAATCCTCCCTCAGGTCTAGTCCAGCTGGTGTAACCAACTCCTGATAGTCCACATTGACATTTAATAGTTCCTGCTCTCGAACAGGCTTACTCCGCCCCGGAAGGACTGCTCGGAGAGTGGGACAATAGATAACATTGCAGTGGTACCCAAATATCGCGGGGGCCTTGATGTAGGTGGCAGAAGTTCCGCATAGATCGTCTGCTGTTCCTGACAATATATTAGATCATGAAGCCACAGCTTAAACTTGGGTGCTCTCCCTCTTCCCCAGTGGCATGCCACTCCCCTTTTAGCTTGAAGCAACGCCAAGGCCACAAATTTACGATGTTCCGCCCTTAGCCGCTCCACTTACCCCCAATAAAGCCATCAGTGGGGACATGTCAATCCGGGCATTAATCATAGTGGACAGAGCCTGAAAAATCTGCGCCGAATACTTATATATCTCCGGACAGCCTCATGCCAAGTGCAGGAAGTCAGCGCCTTCAACATGACACCTATCACACGAGTCGGTATCCCTCAATTTGTATCTATACATTCTGGCTGGGCTGCCTATGAGGCAAAGAACATCTTTCAAAATGCTGTGCATCGCTCATAAAACTTTGCATAATACTGGTCCTTACATCCTGCGGAACAGAATCAAGCTCTATGCCCCAGTTCGGAACTTACGTTCACAAGCCACAGCTAATGCAATCACCACACGAATAAAATTATCCAGGATGGGTGGACGTGCCTTTTCGCACCTTGCCGCTAAGTGTTGGAATGACTTGCCTATCGATCTACGATGTACTGATTGTTACCTCACTTTCAGAAAACAACTAAAAACTGCATTATTCCCTAAATAGAATGATAGTAGTCCCTGGAAATTTGCTTATGGTTTACTGTTCAATTTTAGCGCCGTGATATCCTTGTTGGATGAGTGTCGCGCTTTAGAAGTACATATAACAATAACAATAACAATAACAATAATACAGTCTTTGTAGGAATTTATAGTGGATAATTCTAAACCTACTGCTAGCTGAAATTCGCTCAGTCTGCAGCTAGCAGAATTCCCACTGTTTATCCGTCAGAGTTATACCCAGTTCGAGGTCCCACCTTTCCCTTGCCTTTGCAGGTTGCTCAATCTTCCGTGTGTGTACTGCTTTGTATAGTATTGACACCAGCCGTTTAGCCTTCTCGTTCCGAAGTGTCAGCTGTAGCGGTGTAAAAGTCGGTGGCTCTGAAGGGAAATCAGGAGTAATAGAGCGAATTCCCTGCCGCTGGCGAATGTATAGGAAGGTTTCTAGGGGTGTCTGTGTTATATTCTGGAACACGTGTGCCACTGTGCGGAATAACCCCTCTTGATACATGTCCCCCCAGTTGTGTATCCTAGTGCGATCTTTAAACTTGTGGAAAAGTGTCTCCTGAAGAAGAGGCATGGCGGGATGATATACCAGCGGTAACAATGGCGAGTAAAGCATAGGCGCATCCAACATCTTACTCACATGTGCCCAGGCCACCACCGTGCAACTCACTGTGGTCGGCGTCTTATCCCGCGTGGGGGTCGGAATGTACACCGCCGCCTCAATGGGGAAGGGAAGAGTGAGCCAATGCTCCGCCGCCACCTGGGGCATATAACGTGGTTGATGCACCCAAAAATGGGCATAATGCGCATGTGCGCTGTAATAGTTTAATTCAAAATTAGGTACACCAAATCCACCCTGAGAATAGGGCCTCGTCAATACATCCCACCGTAATCTTGCGGTTTTACCCCCCCCACACTAATCGCGTCAGTTCTGACCGCAACTGTTTAAAAAAGAATGCCCCCGGGTGAAAGGGTATATTAAGAAACATATACAATAGTTGAAATAATATAACCATCTTTACCAAAGACACACGCCCTCCATGGAGAGAGGAGGGTAATCCATTTTGATATATTATCCGCAATTCGAACCATAGCGGTCCCGTAATTAAGACGCATCAATTCATCTCTATCCTTCGTCACACGGATGCCTAAATATTTCAGTTCATCCTCGCACCATGCCATCGGATAGTCCAATGGAAAGCGACTCATTGCATCAGTAAGGGGAAAGATACTGGACTTACCCCAGTTTATCTGGACCCCTGAAAGCAATCCAAACACTATAAATTCTCGAAGGATAATATTTAAGTTCTGTTGGGGGTTTCGTATGTAGAGTGTAATGTCGTCCGCATAGAGGGAAACCAATATCTGCCTCATGTTGCATTGCAATGCTCTGTCACGGTGGTGCTGACGCAATTTAGCCACCAGTGGTTCCACCGCGATCGCGAACAACAGGGGAGACAGGGGGCAACCCTGCCTCGTACCTCTCGTTATTGAATAACCCTCAGAAGTTTTGCCATTAATCACTATTCTAGCTGTAGGTGAGCAATACAACAAACGTATCCAGGAAAGGAAAAGGGTGGGAATCCCATTCGGGACATCACACCAAATAAATAGTCCCACTCAATGGAGTCTAAAGCCTTTGTGGCATCCAGGAAAACTGCTGCCAAAGGTAACTCCGAAGAAACGTTATTCAATATTGTGAATAGGGTCCGCAAGTTATGGGATGTTGCATGCCCGGGCACAAATCCCGACTGGTCAGGCAGTATTAAATGTTCCATGAGTAGACTGAGACGATTAGCTATGAGCTTAGCTAATATTTTAGGATGTATGACGTTACAACGCATACTTTTACCACGCCTACCATTACCACGCATTTTTTACAACGCAGGATCCATTACAACGCATACCATTACAACGCATGTATTTACAACGCAGGTACTTTTACAACGCATACCATTACAACGTAAGTATTGGTAAGTATATAATATTTTTTAAAATGTAATTTAATTAAAATTAATATAATGTAATTTAATTTAATTTAATTTAATTTAATTAATGTAATTTAATTTAATTTAATCAATTTAGTTTAATGTAATTTAAATTTAATTATATTTACTTTTTACCCTGTACCCCTTTACCCAAAAACCCAAAACTGACCCTGAACCCTAAAAATACCCCTTTACCCAAAAACCCAAAACTGACCCTAAACCCTAAAAATACCCCTTTACCCAAAAACCCAAAACTGACCCTGAACCCTAAAAATACCCCTTTACCCAAAAAACCCAAAACTGACCCTAAACCCTAAAAATACCCCTTTACCCAAAAACCCAAAACTGACCCTGAACCCTAAAAATACCCCTGTACCCCAAAAACCCAAAACTAACCCTGAACCCTAAAAATACCCCTTTACCCAAAAACTGAAAACTGACCCTGAACCCTAAAAATACCCCTTTACCCAAAAACTGAAAACTGACCCTGAACCCTAAAAATACCCCTTTACCCAAAAACTGAAAACTGACCCTGAACCCTAAAAATACCCCTTTACCCAAAAACTGAAAACTGACCCTGAACCCTAAAAATACCCCTTTACCCAAAAACTGAAAACTGACCCTGAACCCTAAAAATACCCCTTTACCCAAAAACTGAAAACTGACCCTGAACCCTAAAAACTGAAAACTGACCCTGAACCCTAAAAATACCCCTTTACCCAAAAACTGAAAACTGACCCTGAACCCTAAAAATACCCCTTTACCCAAAAACTGAAAACTGACCCTGAACCCTAAAAATACCCCTTTACCCAAAAAACTGAAAACTGACCCTGAACCTTAAAAATACCCCTTTACCCAAAAACCCAAATAATATTTTTAATAAAATAATATACTTACCAATACTTACGTTGTAATGGTATGCGTTGTAAAAGTACCTGCGTTGTAAATACATGCGTGGTAATGGTATGCGTTGTAATGGATCCTGCGTTGTAAAAAATGCGTGGTAATGGTAGGTCGTGGTAAAAGTTGCGTTGTAAAGGTTGTATACCAATATTTTAACATCACAATTGAGCAGTGACAGGGGCCTATACGAATCACAGTGGTGCGGTGTTTTCCCTGGTTTTAATAGGGAGACGATGATCGCCTCTCTCATGGAAGGGGGAAGACGCCCTACCTCCAGTGCATCCTCATAGACCTCACACAGTATAGGTTTAATAAAACTCGACTGGGATACCATCCGACCCCGTGGGCTTACCCAACTGCTTATGCATGATGGCTTCCCTGACCTCGTCAAGCTCGAACGGGGCACACACAAATGTCCGCTGTGTATCGTTCAACCACCCCAGCGATATATCGTCCAAATATGCATCTAGGTTCAATTTTCCCATCCTAGTGGTTGTATACAATGCCGTGTAGTGCTCAGTGAAGGCATTAAGTATGGTCACAGTGTACATATATACAATGCCGTCCAACCCTTCCAATTCTAGGATTACATTAGAGCCTCATGACCTCCGAATCGTCTCTGCCAGTGCCTTCGCAGGCCTCTCCCCCTCGCCATAGCGGCGGGCCCTCCAATACTTCCCTCAAAATCTCGCCTCTCTGCGAGCCTCATACATGTAGGCTGTGAGTTTCGATCTAAACTGAGATTGTGTTATGCCATCCGGCCTAGTAACTAATCTGCTGTCCAATGACTTAAGCTCGGTCTCAAGTGTACGTAACGTGTTCAAAATATCTTTAAGCATCCCAGCACCCTTTGCTATGCAAAAGCCTTGTAACGGCACTTTGAAAGCTTCCCAGATAATTTCTACGCTATCTACCGAATCCTTATTACGTATGAAAAAATCTGTGATCTCCACTCTGAGCTCCTCCTGAAACACAGTGTCTAGTAGTATGGTAGGTTGCAACCTCCAGCTGCTTCTGGGAGGACCATAATCTGTGGAGGACAATGTAAGCCATACCGGTGCATGATCCGAGTAAGTCCTGGCTAAGTGTTGCACTTGTAAAATCGCCGGACACAGCCCGACACTCAAGAAAATATAGTCCAGTCTCGCCCATGTCGCCGCCTGCGCAGTAAAGTGGGTACCCTCTAGGTCGTTAGGGTGCAAGTGTCTCCACGCATCTATCAGATTGTGGTCCGTGAGTGTGGAATGCAGCACGGCACAGGCTTTTGTGTAATGATGGGGAGCTGGTTGGGACCTATCAATATCCGGACTCCGCGCAATGTTAAAGTCACCTCCCCACACAATATGGTTGGACCCAATGTCCACAATGTATGCCCATAGTTCTGTAAAGTAGTGGGGGCCGTCCACATTAGGACCATAACAGCAGGCCAGGGTAACAGAATCAGACCCCAACCTCCCCCAAGTCAGGCAATATCTCCCCTGGGCAACCCACGTGGCTCCTGCTAGTGTGAACGGAGTGCCCCTCTTAACCAGAATCGCCACACCTCTCGCATAGGAAGAGAAAGAAGAAAAGATCCTGTGTGCCGCCCATTTACAAGCAAATGTGATGTTACGTCTTGGGTTGAAGTGTGTCTCCTGCAGCATTGCTACGTATACCTGGTGTCTGTCAAGATAGGATAGTATTTGGCGTCTCTTACGCGGGTCACGCAGCCCCCGTACGTTCCATGTAATTATGTTTAGTTTAGTGCTATCAATGAGGGTCATGAGCTAGGCCTTGTACATCTCTACAGTGCTCCATCGGATAGCATTGCCGCTGTTCCAGATCTACCACCTTTAGTCGCTCAACAACTGCGGCTCCAGTACAACAAGGACATTTCAAAGTAATATTAATCTTTGTGTACGACCATACAGTAAATCCCTTAGATGTGCTTATTGACAACCACATGTACCAAATAACCCCCTCGAACAAACCCCCCACAGACCTACGTCTATTCAACAAGAACTGCAAATTCCCTCCCCCCACACACTGAAGCAACCCAATCTTGCCAGAATCCCACGTCCACCCTCCCACCCTGCCTCCAAATTGGAACCCCACTTCCGTTACCCTCCCCTCATAGTTCAAAACTTGTACTTCCATGGGGTAATACCCATAGGGGGACCTTCTAGACAGCTACGCAGTCTCCTCGCTCCCCTTAAGTTCTCCTCCGACGGCGCTGCCGGCCCTATCATGAGGAGGGGGAGCATGCCTTGAACCACAAAAACATGTAAACAATTGAGCCATACTGGAAGGATCTCACCTCGCATCAGCTAGATTGTCCGACCCAGCCTACCAATCCGTAATAGTTCTCTTGGATGTGTGCAGATTACTTTGCTGGAGTCAGTCATTCCAGATCCTCATTTTCATTCATGTCACCATTCCGCTGCGAGGCCTCCAGTCACACTCCACCCCGGTTTGCTCGTTTCAATGTTCAGAGGAAGTCTTCAACTTGCTGGGGAGACGTGAAGAATCGCTGCTTCCCTTGGTGCGTCACTCTGAATTTTGCTGGGTAGAGGAGTGCGTAATCAATTTGCTCCGATCGCAACTTCCGCTTCACTTCCACAAGCACTGCGGCGCTCTTCTTGCACGATAGGTGTGAAGTCTGGATATATGGAAAAGGTGTTACCATCATATGTCAACTTCTGCTTGTTTCTCGCAGCTCTGAGGGCTACATCCCGGTCTCTATACTTAAGTAATCGTGCAATTATAGGTCGTGGGGGGCTTCCCGGCACCGGATGTGGACCGAGGGTTCTGTGTGCCCTTTCCACTATGAACTGCGAGGAAAAGGCGTCTTTGCCTATGGACTCCAGCAGTAGTTTTTCTATATAGTCCTCCATTCTACCAGTATTTGTCGATTCTGGTATGCCTATGACGCGTATGTTGTTGCGCCGACTGCGCGCTTCCAAGTCCTCGTTTTTTGTGGCTATGACGGGTAGCAGTTTATCTATTCTCGTAAGTTGCACTCTATGGGTTGCAGTGACGTCATCTGATTCTGATATGTGTCCTACCGCCTCCTTAATGCAGTCTTCGTGGCCATCTAGCTTATGTGCAATGGCATCCATCCTAGAGGACATCCGGTCCACCTTGTCCACCACTGTTGCAAATCCTTGCCGCATCTCTTGTAGTATATTGGCCATGTCCAAGGCCTGTGAATTGGCTCCCCCTCCAGCGCGCTCAGCCAAGTCCTGCTCCTGGTCGTCAGCAGTAGATTTGCTTCCCTTTTTGCAGCTTCGAAATTTAGTTTTGGTTGACGAGTGTCGGGCTTCCCCATATTTCAGCAGGAGTGCGACGCCTTCTGCGTATGTATCAGGAGTAATCAAGGCAATCATCAGTCTAGGGTGAAGTGTGAGGGCCAGCCCGAGTCACCACGTGGCCCTTTCGTCGTCAGCAGCTGATCCTGCCCCGTACTCTTGTCGCGTCAGCTTGCTCTGTCCAGTGCTTCTCAGCTGCTCTGACCTCACTGGGTCAGCTACTTGCCCAAGACTGTGTCCCGCTGAAGCATCACCTCATAATCGCCAGCTGCCTTCTCCACCAATGTATGGCGATTCACGGAGCTACTTGAGCCCCTTCCAAAGCCCTGTAGGGCACAACGGCAGCAGGTTGCTAAGTCCGTAAAACCGCAGCAGCGTGCGACATCCAGCACCCACAATATGGTGGGGGGAGTACAAGTGGCGGCCCGGCAGTCACAGTCCCCGTCAAACCACCGCCCAATGCTCTGCCGCTCCAAGGGGGTTTATCGCGCCTGTCGCAGGTCGCTTCAGGTGCTCCGCACCGGCCAGTAAGGGTCTCACTCCTCTTGCACTCTCGTCTCAGCCGGCTATCCACGCACTGCCACTGCCCATCTCCCCTCTCGCCACGGGCATCACACAGACTGTTCCATACCGTAACCGAGGCGTGTAGGGGAAGAACACTGCTCAGTATCTTCGCGAAGCCTGTCTCCACACCTCAGAACGGCTCTCCTGCCAAAGGCGCTTTCCCCGCAGCCGCAATGGTATGTCCGGCCTCCTCAGTATATTTATTATCCTGCCCCGGTGTTCACTAGATCTTCACAGTGGGGGGGGGGGGGACACGCGCCAATCCTCCACCGCTGCGCAATGTGGGCTCCCCACAAATTCAGCTACACAGTCCTCGCCGCCTCCGTCAGTATGTCCGCATCTATCAATCACATTGCAACACCATTATGGCTCTCAGCGAAGTCTCTCGGGCA
Organism: Lissotriton helveticus; assembly: GCF_964261635.1. Classification (NCBI taxonomy): domain Eukaryota; kingdom Metazoa; phylum Chordata; class Amphibia; order Caudata; family Salamandridae; genus Lissotriton; species Lissotriton helveticus. The sequence goes on along the minus strand of NC_136065.1, from coordinate 625,492,424 downwards.
GTGGCCTCATGGAAACCTGCGCCGCCACCCCCAGCAGTACTATCTCCATAAATGCCTCCTTGGCGTCATGTTGCACGGGCAGTCCGCCTCTGCGCCGTGACTCGGTCGTTAGCGATAACACTAACTCACTGTGTTGTTGCCGGACGCGCGGCCTGGTTGCCTCGTGGTAATCCCCGACCTTTCCCAGCCACTGCAGCCGAGTCACAGCTCCATGCAGGTCAGGCGGGCGGCGCGGCTCAGATTTTAGGAGCCCGCTGCTCTGGTTGTCCGCCGCCGATCCTTCCGCACTTCACTCCATTTGTAGCCGCAGGGTAGCGCCACCGATCTCTCAACAATTTAGCCCAATTAGCGCCCAATTGTTCAGGATAAGTGGAGGATATCAGTTCCAGGAAGCAGGAGCCTCACATCAGTGTGGCCATGCTGCTTGCGCGCTCTCTAGCGCCCCCCTCATTGGGGTAAAGTGTGGATTTTTTTGTTAGGGCTCATTTGACCTTTGCTAAGAAAATGTAAGTGATGTCCAAGATGGTTGTTGTGGCCTCAGGATGCATTAATGGTGTATTTTCTACTGAGGCCATTGTCAATGGTGATTAACATCTGAAGGATGAAAGGCTTAGATGGCCATGCTGGGATTCCAGGGCGATCTGCTGATTCCAGCTATCAGCAGTGAGGGCTTAACTTATTTCCCTTTTTTTAAAATCATTGTTATCTGTAGCCCCTGCTTTGACTTAAAGAGCACGCTTTAGTGCCCTGACTTCAGAATCCGTTAGAGTCTTTGAACTACCAGCCACCAAGAACCCTTTTTGTATGCGTGTAGTTGACTTAGACACCTGTGAAGGTGGGCAAAAAATAGTCACTACGAAACACTATTGTCAGGAAAGCACGGCCAACAGGGTGGCTACTGATGTGGCGCTTTCTGTACTGGATGGATGCAGTTGCTGCTTGTTCCAGCAGTCTCTCTCATCTCACCTGGTGGTACCACACGTCCTCCTCATATTTTGAAAGCCCATGTGTAGCAAACACACCATGGACCATCTGTTTCTATTGGACAGAAACCATTGAGTGGTGATGCGCTAGCACCTTTTTGGTTGGTACTATCACTTCGTCTGCTTTATCTTCCTTGCAGTTTTCACAGTCATTAGGCTGGTGGACAGCCGGAAAACTGTCACTTTTGAAAAGTTCAATATTATGGAAATGTTCATGTGTATGTTTGTTTAATTTCCAGCTGTTGTTTGGGATTGGTCTGTGTGGAATCCTTGTACACGCATTAGTCTGGTCCTCCTATGACTACTGCCTCCATAGTGTATGATCTTCAGCCTGTTTTTGGTTTCCGCGCCATTGTTCAATTAGGTAGACTAGTATTCTTGGAACATCCCATATTCACGAGAACATCAGAATACATCGGCTCTGCATGCAGCCATTGGACCTCGATGGAGCGAGTCGATGAGACGAGGTCCATGTGCCATCACGGGCTCAGCCTAGACTTGTCCAATTGAGATCCATGGTTCAGTGCGCAAACTGGGCTTTTGGCTTCTTCTCACATATTGACCCCACCAGTTGATCCAACTCACAGTAGGGCTTTGGTTCTCATGCACTGGATGATCGTCCTCCTCCAAGCCTCACAGACGCATTGCCTTTAATCCCACCTGTCTGCTCGCCATTTCACTACTGAAGCGTGAAGGAGAGCGCTGTCTAGATATGTGAATTTTACCTGTCTCCAGAAAAAAATTTATTTAGCAATTTTACCACTCTCTCCTTTTCTCATGAAGGCAGAATGTTCCAGTAGAGTTGACGTCACTTCAGCAGGGTCTCTTATCTGGCAGTCGAGTGCTCGTAAAATTCCTTTGGCACATGATTGCAAAGTCCCTATCTCTATCTTCACGTCACTGGCTCAGATCTGGCAGGAGTCATCACTTTGCACGGGCCAATTTTCTTCTTCTTACTTTCATTTTTATGTTGAGCCTGCAGCAGCGCACATGCCCTGCACTGGCGAGACTTTTAGTAAGGGGCTTTGAAAAGCTCACCAGAGGCTCGTGCGTGTGTGGCCTATTGCTTGCCGTTACCCACATATGCGCCATATGTTTTGAATTATCGTGCCCAGACACAGGTGCGATAATTCAAAACATATGGTCTGGTGCTCGCTCTTGCGCGCGCGCCACTCACTCCATCATCATGGCTCATTAAGCGCATGGCTCGCGGGCACTCTTATAGCGCGCGCACATGGGCTGCGCGCCACTGCTCCTGCTAGTTTATAAGAATAAAGAGTGACCCGTTCAGTTTCTATTTGGTTGAACCGAAGTCTGTGCTCTTTACATGCTGTTTTAATTTAGCATCTCCTAACCTTCATGCTTCCGTCCTCCTCAATCATTTTCTGTCCACTCGCCATGTTGGGAGAGATGGCTCCATTTCATTTTTACCTCTGCCACTGCGACCTTCACATATGTTTTGGAATTGTTAATGAAGCAGCCTAAATATGCAAAGGGAACCCATGGTAATTAATTAATGTCTAAATAAAATAGTTTCCCTCGAATACAGCAGTCTTCAAGCACAACAAATCCATGTTCTATACTCGAACAATGGTGAAAGCTGCAGCGCTGGAAGACTTAATGGCCTGCTTTTCTTGTACGATTTAAGTGCAGAACTTTTCGTTTACATTTTGAGGATGGTATGGTGAGTGACTAGAATGCCTTGCCAAAACACCTGCATAGACACTGCTCATAAATGGATAAACATATTCAAGCAACAGTCTCCTCAAGTGTCCCTTCTGTCGCTCTTCTCCATTGAGGAGCAGAACATGTGGTGCATTTGGACCAGTCAACGCATGTGCTGTGTTTACTTACTTATTGCCTTTTTTAGAAACTTCTGAATGTGGGTTGAATGGGAGTATTTTTCTGTTTTTTCACTTATTTGTCCTACAGACACCACCCCAGACATTAGCTCAGAAATCTGAATAGCAAGTGTAGCATTTGGGATTTTCCTTTTAAAATATTCAGGTTTTTTTTAATCATATATTAAGGATGCATGCAAGGGCAAAAAAAAAAGAAATAGCTCACCTAGCACATGTCAAACATAACTTTTGTTACAAGTCCACTATTCACAGATTAAAAGGGTACGATGGGGAGTGGTACATGCATCATAAGAACAAGCCTTCCTCTGCCATTTCTGATGTGAGATTCATCACCTTCATACTCTTCAGGCGCCAGACTGGATAATCTCTCTCTCTCTCTTTCTCTCTCTCTCTAAATCTCTCTAAATCACTCTCTCTTTAAATCTATTTTTCTCTCTCTCTCTAAATCTCTGTCTCTCTCTCTCTCTCTAAATCTCTCTCTAAATCAATCTCTAAATCTCTCTCTCTCTCTCTCTCTCTCTGAACCTCTGTAAAACTCTCTCTCTAAATCTATCTCTCTCTCTAAATCTCTCCCTAAATCTCTCTTGCTCTAAATCTCTATCTCTCTCTCTCTCTCTCTCCCTCTCTCTCTCTCTCTCTAAATCTCTCTCTCTCTCTCTAAATCTCTTGTTCACTATAAATCTCTATCCCTAAATCTCTCTCTAAATCTCTCTCTATCTATCTCTCTCTATATATATATATATATATATATCTCTCTCTAAAGCTCTCGCTCTCTAAATCGCTCTCTCTCTCTCCCCCCCCCCCTCAGCTCCCCCCTCTTCTCAATCTTTCCTCCCCCTGTCGGCATTTTCTCGCTTTCAAACTCATCCAGAATCTTACATTATTTTTCAACTAGCACTTTGAAACCCGCAAGTCCTCTCCCAATCTCTCTCTCTAAATCTCTCAATCTTTCTCAATCTCTCTCTCTAAATCTCTCTCTCTAAATCTCTCTCTAAATCTCTTGCTCTCTCTCTCTAAATTGCTCTCTAAATCTCTCTCTCTCTAAATCTCTCTAAATCTCTTGCTCTCTCTCTAAATATCTCACTCTCTAAATGTCTCACTCTCTAAATCTCTCTCTCTCTAAATCTCTCTCTCTCTAAATCTCTCTCCAGACTCTCCTTGGGCTACAGAAGTTTATGTTCAGTTTTGGCATAGAATGAATAGCCACATGTGTAATGAGTGTACAGTGGGGGTTTAGCTTCCCTTGGCATAGCCATTAGATCTCGCCTTTGGGACCTTATAAGTGTTTAGTTATCCAGCACAATATCCTTGGTGCAACAACATCAACTGTTGCATGGCTAAACACTTATAAGGTCCCAAAGACGAGACCTATTGGCTATGCCAATGCTTGTTTTCGCTTAGTTACAGCATTAATATGTGGGGAAAATGCATAAGGACAATTTTCTCCCTGCGTCTAGGCCTCCTCAAAATCATTGCATATCCGGACTCTGCTTCTGTCTGAGTTTTTTGATTCTTGATTAAAATGTTTACTGAGACTTGGAATTAGCCTGATTTGTAATTGAAAGTAAAAGTTTGCAGGTCGAGCACTTTGGTGATAGAGATGAATTTGGAAAGAAAGATTTCAACTTGAAACACTCCCCTCACTGTTTATTGCGCCGTTTACTGCTACCTGGCTCACTGTCATCAGTACTTAGTCCAGTTGATGATGATACACATAACTATTACAAATGGGTGATGGATGTGTAATGAGTGCAAAGTGATATCTGATACCCTAGGGCAAGTTTGCATTGAATGATATGATGATGCTTTCCTGCCTGCAAGATTGCTTATGGTATCTGGTTTGCCAAATAGCTATGGGTTATATATAAGCTGAGTTGCTTATTTTCTGCTGTGACATGATAAAAAACACCTTACTGAGGATTGCAGTCAGCCTATTTTATTGATGTTGTCATTGCACCATTGTGAGACTCATATTGTAAGTTTCCTGGACTCTGCTGACCAGGACAAAAGATATATATATTTGCAGTTTATGTCCCAAACGTACAGGTAGCATACAAGACTGGACTACCCCCGTACAAGTTATCACCAGATCCACTGGGGGGGGGGGGTTTGCTGGGGGTTATATTGCTTATGGTTTGGAATAATGGCTACACCTCAAATGTCAGCCTATTACAACATGGAGGTCTACTGTATGTCCATGGACTGAATGTCTATGTGGTGTGTGAGCCAGAGTCTCAGGTGCCACTTCTCAGCCACTTCTTACACTAATCATTGTCATAGACATCCTTCCTACTGTCTTCTGTGCTCCTCATCTATAAACTGTTATAATTCTGACAGCTCTCTTCTACCTCTGACAGATCATCCCAGTCTCTGACAGAACATCCCAGATCTATCCTCAATTCTAAGCACTTTCAGATCACGTCAAGCTCTAGTACTTTCCTCTCTTTCTACAGCTGCGCAGAGGTGAGCACCGCTATAGTAAGGAGATGAAAGAATGTGAGCACTGGCCGGATAGAATTCATCCTTGGAACTGAATAGCAAAACAGTGAAACCACTGAGACGTTTCCACATCACATTGTTGTGTGCAGAATCGAGCCTGTGCTTTTAATTTTCACATTTTTTGTTTTTGACACACCAAAACGTTTGGCAGGTGCTTTCCAGTGAGAAAATAGCACTTGAATTGAAATTCTGAAGCGTGTACACCTTCAGCTATCTCACTGTAGGAGGGACATTCCCAGTCCCAATTTTGAGAAGTTGAAATGACTATTTATAATACATATCTTTTTTATGGTTGGCCCTATGTTAGTACTTTTCATAAAAAACACACATCATTGGAGTCTTCAAAACCCCTTCTTCTTCCGAGCCTATGTCACACAAAAAAATCCCCCTTTTTAAACTCTGGCTGTTAGGATTTATAATGTTTAGAGCTGGGTTTCCAGCTATAAAAATGTTATTTTTTTTTGCAAAAGTGATAAACTAAAATACACTTTCTGAAGGTTAGAAGGATATATTCAAACTCTCCTAGACTTCTACTGACAGTATGGGAACCTGCAACATCACACACACTTTAAGACTTCTATTGATATTATGAGGACCAGGAAGACACACCCCTGATCTGATTGGTTGCTTTCTGTCCTTAGCAACTGCACTGTCTGTGTGTGTAGAGAGAGAATATTTGTGTGTGTATAGGAGGGCATTCATCACACACACTGTCTGAAAAATAGGAATTATGAAGCCCTCTCCAAAATTTCACTCAGACAGCCGAGAGAGATCCCCTCAGTATGTAAGCACTGTAAACGTTATGAGGACCGGCTTTCCGGTCCTCATAGCGCACTGGTCCTCATAGCGTTGGTGTGCAAACATGTTCTGGTCCTCATAAATATAGATATACAAACACACACACACACACACACACACACACACACACACACACATATGTTTATATCACTCTATGAAGACCAGTGAAAAAAACCTACATTATGAGGGCCACCCTTTCTGATCATCAGAGAATCAAAATGATCATACATTTTATGTTTATACTTTAATGACAGTATGAAAGTTATATCAGATTTTCAAAAAACGATTATGGGAATAGTTTTGAGACTTTCTGACATAACCCCCTTATGAGGACCGCACATGTCCCGTATCCAAGAGTTATGAAGACCATTTTTACACACTACATAAAGACAGCAAACAGCTTTACGAGGACCGGTGTGTGTTTTTTTACAAGTCTGTTTATGAGGACCAGATTATATTTTACATATAGTGTCTTCCTATTTGGTATAGTATATATTTGTCAAAAAAACAGTCTTTATTTGGATCCCTTTCGTATGTGACTGACAATTTATTACAGAATACATATGCATTTAGCAAACACTGCTTTCTTATTTCATCCAGCGAATATTTAACTGACCATACTGGATTTAAAATAGTGTATTATTTAGACAATACCTTTAAAAAATAGTTCCTAACTGCTAAATATCCATCTTTTCACTGTGTTTCCCTTTGAATTTGTGTAGTTCTGCATCCTCAATTCAGTTGGTATTTTGAACATTTGCGAAGTGAAGAGCTGCTTTTCAGTTTCCAGCCACATGTGCTATTTTCTTAAAGTAGTAAAAAATGTAGGGCCCGGATTAAGCATTGTAGCACTTGTAAAACTGCAGACGGGATCTCCATCTCGTTTGTGAAGGTGTATTCCATTCGTCCAACTCTAATTATGGCATTTGACAATTTGTAAGTAAATTCTGTCCATAAATTGTGAAAATCTGGTTAAACGTCAACTTCAACATAAGAACTTGAGGTCGCTCAGATAAGACCTGGAAGGCAAGAGTAGAGCTGAACCTATTTTGATCTTTAAAATGGGGATACATAGGTGTTTGTCTTTCAGTAGCTATGAGTTTTACACATGTTTAGGTGCCTGATATGTCTGTGCTTCTATTGCCATCATATGGATCATATCTTAGTGTGTGTCAAAAAAGTGTGATCTGTTATCCATCACAACAAGGACCATATGATATTGTGTGTTAAACATCTGACCCTATTCTCATAACAATTACCTCACCATTAGGTCTGATGCAAATTTGTGCTGTTATCAATGCTACTGCTATCAAGCATGAATTTCTTTTCTATTCAATAAGGACTATATCACTAGTATATTACAATTGCATGTGGTTTTACCATTCACACTGAGAAACAGATAATATGGCATGCTACAAGATTTTGTTCTTTGATACATCACATTGAGGGCCACATCAAGGTGTTTGTTAGTAATATGAGCGTGTGCCTATTCATCACAGAGGACATTTTCATACTGTCAGGGCTCGACAAATCCAAAAAATGGTACTAGTCCTGAAGGTCTGGTGCCATGGAAAATCCCCTCGACCTGACTGCAACCCACTTGACCTCCGTCTCTGAAAACGGAGCAAAAGTGACAAGATAACAAGATTTAAAGGCATCTTTATTGCTCAATCCCTTTGTGAGCAATAAAAATGCCTTCAAATCGTGTTATCTTGTCACTTTTGCTCTGTTTTCAAAGACATAGGACAAAAGTTAGTTTGATTTTCTACTCGCCAGAAAGGGCGAGTAGGACCTAAAAATAGCTCGTCCTCATCCATTCTCACTCGCAAATGCGAGCGGGCGAGTGGATTTGTCGAGTCCTGTGTGTATTGCAGGGTTGTGCATGCTTTAAACATCACCAGGAGAAAAATATTATGGAGTGTGTTACAAGTCAATGCTTGTTAGACCAGTCAGCCTTAGGGTGATCATCCCCAAAGCTTATTGCCTTCACCCCCACTATATTTATGAATTTGCTTTTGTTGGCCTTAGGACTGCTAACCAGTGCTAAAGTGCTTGTTCCCATTCCCTAAAACATGATAAAATTGGGCTACAGACCCCATTGTCACATTTAATTTATTTGCAAGTACCTAGTAAAGTGATATTGCATGTACACCCACAGCCTGTAAATTAAATGCTATTAGTGTCCCTACAGCACTTTTTGAGCCACCCACTTAAGTAGACTTTTTTTAACCTGTCCCTGGTCTGCCACTGCAGCTTGTGGGTGCAATTGTAAACTGCCATTTCCACATGTCAAAATAAACCTTTTACCAAGCATAAACCAATCTGTTGAGTACATATAAGTCACCTAAAGGGTAGGCCCTCAAAAGCACATAGGGCAAGGTGCAGTTTACTTTAAAAAGTTGGACATGTAGTTTTTAATCTGACATGTCCTGGTAGTCACTGTTGCAAGGCCTGCCTCTTTCATAGCATACCATTGGGTACCTTATTACATTTAATAAGTGTTAATTTTTGATTGGGAGCAGGTAGGAAAGTCATGAATGGTATCAGAGTAATTTAAAACCATCTTGAATGGTAAATTCATATTTCAATCCTCAATTTTAAAAATGCCACTTTTTAGAAAGTTGGAAACAAGAAAAAGGTCTGGACGTACATTTTGGAATAAATACATTCATAAATAACCACCTTAGATTCTCAAGTAGTTATATTGTTTTCATTACACTTGTTATTTGTTTATTTATTTGTGGAACAAACAAGATGGATATTTCTTTCATGTCTTAAAGAAGAACAATTAGTACAAACATATATCAACAACACAATGGTAACAGTACTTTGGACATATAACAAATACTTAGGAAATGGCCAAACATGACAAAACAATAGACCAGTCCTTATTTTAACATAAAGAACAATGGCGGTACAATTCAGTTATGTGTTTCACTACATACACCTGCCATAACCAGCGACGCAGTTAAACAGTTACACCAGGCCTAAATGTCCTGTTTGTACTCGGTATGGGTCGGTTGATTGGTGGTGATTATTGCTGGCTGGGTGGGGTCGACACATTTCAGAACCCTATTTGATTTCAGGGTTCTCCTCAGGACCAGGACCTGGTCATTCACATTTGAGGTGAGGGAATTCTCACGGGTGATGATGCCTTATGAACTCAAGGGGTGTGGTCCTTTTTCTCTTGTGTCCAGAAACGACCGCGGCGGTTGCTGGTGCTTCAATATGATATTCACGCTTCAAAATAATTAGATGATGACAGGGGGGACTTGTTAATGGCTTTCAAGCTGTAGCTTTGTGAATGGTTCTCATGGGGGCCTCACATGGTTCTTCTCCTCATGTACGATGTACATCCCATGTGAAGCGTATGATTTCTGGCAGAACCCGTGATGCATTGACATTTTTGTGCAGTGTAATGCCGGCGGTGGGGAACACAAGTATTTCAAGGACTTCCGCATTGTTGGCATACCAGGGAGAGACGAGGCAGCAGAGGAGGACCTCGATCGGGAACTTATAATTGAAGGAGCTGAGCCCTTCATTGAAAGACTCGCGTTCCCCACCGCCGGCATTTCACTGCACAAAAATTTCATAAGGCTGCCTTAAGATGCTTGATAGAGGTAGGACTGTACCCGATTCTGAGTGCACTCCTGACAGAGATTGTTCCCCTTAGGTGCTGATAAGCAGGAGTTGTTTTTGATAGTTTAGTCCATTAAAATGATTATATCACATTTCATATTGCAACATTGTGCGCTATTAAATCCTTTATTGAAAAAGCATCATGAATCACAGCAGGGTCATGGTTGCGGGGCGGCGTGGCGGCTGCGCATGGTGTGCTGGGATGACAGGCATTGGATTTGTTATTTTCGGGTGGCGTTTCTCAATGTACCCGTGTCGAGTATGTGCTTTCCATTAATTATACAAGTTTAGAAACTTAGTAGAACTTAAATGTTTATCTGTTATTAAGATAAATATTTATATATATTTTTGATGACCCTATATATTGTGATCATGTGAAAGCATAAGGTAAATCATGCACTTGTGTTAATTTATTTACGTTGCCTAGACCTATTTATATCAGGCCTTCTTCCAAAGGTTCTGGGCATCGTACAAGGTCCAACAAAGTCTTTTCACTATGTTTACTCATATGTGAGCTTGGTGTTTATAGGTGATAGGGTATAATCACCACGTATGTATTGGCTTTGAGAAAGACCAGTTTGGTTGAAACGCGTCAGCCGAATAAAACTTTCTTTGGAAACCTTAAAAAAAAAAAGAACCAGCAGGGTCACAATCATAATCTTGCCAGTGGTTTGCTACTGCCCTCTAAAATGACCATAGCTTTGAGTGTTACAGATGTGTTGGTATGTTATATATATGAGCTACTATTATCATACTTTGGATCAAGTCATGTTGTGCATCACAGCAGTTTGATTTTATCCATCACAATGAGGACCGCATGATGTTGTGTGTTACACAACTGAGCTTTTTCCTATCACTGTGATGACCACACGACTAGGTCTGTTGCAAAATTGTGCTAGTACCTAAAGTAAAGTTACCAAGAATTAACTTCTTTCCATAACAAATAGGAATATATCTCATTGTATGTAACAAATTAATTTGTGTTTATCAAGTGCAATGAGCGCTAGATGCCATGACAGATTTCAAGATCCCTTGCTTTGATACATCACATTAAGGAGCACATCATGCTATCTGTTACAACATGAGAGATTGTCTATTTATCATAGAAGGCAATTTCATATAGTTTTACATGGATGTGCATGTTTTAAATATTACAAGGAGGGCAATATCATGCAGTGCACTACAACTGCATGTTGGTTTATTTCTTCATTTGTAATTAATCGCAGAGACTTTGTGATGTGCTGGCATACAATAACAAGGCTACCATAGGATTCTTAATAGAAATAGACCAATTCCTCATTACAACTGTATTCATGTGAGATTGGTCCCATCTGGTGTCAATAAATATGATTTGTTTAAGACTTTTAGTCCATCAAACTCATAACGAGATCACCTTGCATGTTTTAACTCTCTGTGATATTACACCACACTCTGATAAAAAAAAAAACTCTTGCGTGTTTTTATCCATCAAAATGAGGACTACATTGTGGTGTGCAATTCAGATGACCATGTGTGTAAATTGTGAGGTTTTATACATTGCAAAAAGGAGCATAGCAAAGCACATGTTACAGTTTTCTTTTGTGTTTCTAACATGTAATAGACACTGCCGCAACTTTACATGTGTATCAAGCATATGAACCTTTCTTATGGACACAGAAAACCATTTCATATTTTGTGTATCACAAGAAGGTGCTCTTTTATGCTTTACAATTACTCCTATATAAAGGTGGCTTATGCTCCTATGTGCACTTATAGGTCAAACTGAGGACCATGTTAAATTTTATGAGACAGGGTTGTGTACCTTTATCTGCCACAATTAATATTGTGGTGCCTATTACAGAGGTTGGCGTTTTTATCTATCACAATGAAGACTGTATCAAGATGTGTGTCACAATTGTGTGTTTTTATCCAACACAATGAGGACCACACTTTGGTTCATTTTAGACATGTGTGCTTCTGCTAACACAGAGTCACATCATGTTGCATTGAACACGTTCATGTTAATGTAGCTTCATTAGAAGTACTACATTAATGCGATTTAGTTTTATTGCACATTCCATTAACAGTAAGCTTCTTTAACATTATGTTGGGTATTAGTAAAGCGTTTTTATCCATCAGAATGAGGACTGTATCAAGATGTGTATAACAACTGTGTGTTTTTATCCAACACAATGAGGACACATTTTGGTGCAGTTTAGACAAGTGGGTTTCTTCTATCACACAGTCACATCATGTTGAATTGAACAAGTTCATGTTAATTTAGCCATCATTAAAAGTACGACATTAATGTGAATTAGTGTTATCACATATTCCTTTAACAGAAAGCTCCTATGACATTATGCTGTGTATTAGTAATGTGTATGATCTTAAGTAACTAAAAGAATCTATATTGTATTGTATCTTGGAAATGTGTGCACTCATCCATCGCAATGAGGGCTCTATACAGGCCTGGTCCCTAGGACATGCATCATCCAGCCAATCGACCATCATAAAAAAGCACAGGTGCTAATGTGCACAGGTATACATTTACACTTGCAAAGAGATGACTAGTGAATGTGAGTAAATACTTCTGTGTGTGGGGTTAGTGATTTTTCAGAGGGCTTTGTTGTTCTGCAAAGTATTTGTGTGCCTGCAAATGTGCTACTTTGTAACTGTACACAAACATTTCTTCAGCCCATTCCAACCCAGGGAACAATCTGAGATTCACTTCTAACACGTGCCAGATTAAATCTGTTTACAGGGTTGGAAGTGGAAGCAATCAGACAAAAAATTGGAAATAGCATAGATGAAGGGATTATTCCATAGGGGAAAATGTTTTTAAAATGTTATTACTTCTACTTGCTTCAGAATATTTCCCAAAATCTAAGCATGCAAACTTGTTCAAGGGAAAATGGAATTCTCAAAAGAAAATGAAGACTACCCCTTGAAATACATCCTCTGTAGCTGTATGCTAACTGTCCCCAAGACAACCTTTGTGAATTAAAAAGCAGCTTGCTCATGTAATCCAAAATTATAATAAATGTAGCACTTGGTGTAGTGAATTGAGTATTTAAATAGCGCACTTCTACCCAGAGGCCTTGTAGCTCTGTATTCATACCGCTGTGGAACCCATCCTGGCTTTCCTGTGAAATGTCCACTCCTGGGCACCCCCAAGGTGAAGCCAGGCATCCAAGCGCTGCTGGGGCTGTTGTGGAGATTAAGCAAGCTATTGCCCAGAGTCACAGAGTGGGACCCATGATTAGACTAGGCACCGAGGCGAGAATTATCAGGTCCGGGGAAATTGAACCCTGGTCCCGGGCCAGACCTCTGCATCAGGGTCTGCCGCTCTAACCATTGAGCCACGCTTCTCCAGTAAATGATAAAGGGGTATAATGGTGTTTGTCTATATGAATCACAGCAGGGTCACAATCACAATCTTTCCAGTGGTTTGCTCATACCCTGCACAATGACCATAGCTTGGAGTGTTACAGGTGTTTTGGGGTGTTATATAAGTGAGCTACTATTATACTTTGAATCGAGTCTTGGTGTGCATCACAATTGTTTGTTTTTATCCATCACAACGAGGACCATATGATGTGTGTTATACATCTGAGCTTTTGTATATCACTGTGAGGACCACCCCACTAGGTCTGTTGCACAGTTGTGCTATTATCTAAGCTATTGTTACCAAGAATGAACTTATTTCCATCACAAATAGAATTATACTACATTGTATGTTACAAATTAATTCGGGTTTATTAAGTGCAATGATCACTAGATGCCTTGAAGTGTTACACGATTGTTTGCCTTGATACATCACATTAAGAAGCACATCATGCTGTCTGTTAGTAATATGACACAATATCTATGTATAACAATAGACAATCTCATACAGTGTTTTACAAAGATGTGCATGCTTAACCATCACCAGTGGGGCAATATTATGCAGTGCACTAAAACTGCATGTTGATTTACCTCTTCATTTGTAAATCATTGCAGAGAATTTGTGATGTGCTTGCCTAGCATCATAAGGCTGTCTTAAGATACTTCATAGAAACAGACCTGTTCCTCATTAAGACTGTATTCCAGTGAGAGACTGGTCCTCCCTGGTGTCAATAAATATGAATTGTTTAAGAACTGTAGTCCATCAAACTCATTACAGCATCACACTGCATGTTTTAACTCGGTGTGCTATTATACTGCACTCTAAAACAAAAACACAACAGTGTTTTCATCGATCAGAATGACGACTACATTGTGGTAGGCAATTCATGTGACCATGTGTATAGCATGTAAGCTTTTATGTAATGCAAAAAAGGGCACATCATGGCGCGTGTTACAGAATTGTGTTGAGATTTTTAACATATTATAGATTCTGCCACAACTTTATAAGTGTATCAATCATATGAACATCTGTTCAGGACTCTAAAAACAACTTCATATTGTGTGTCACAACATTGTGTTCATTTATGCTTTGCAATTGCTCCTATATATATGGGGCTTATGCTCCTATGTGCACTTTATAGGTTAAACTGAGAATCATATTACATTGTGTGAGACAGGTTTGTGTGCATTTGTCTGCCAGAGGAAATATGCTGCCTATTGGAGAGGTTGGTGTTTTTATCCATCACAATGAGGACCATATCAAGATGTGTGTCACAATTGTATGTTTTTATACAACACAATGAGGACCATATTTTGGGGCATTTTAGACAAGTGTGTTTCTATCACAGAGAAATATCATGTTGCATTGAGCAAGTTCATGATAATGCAGCTATCATTAAAAATATCACATTAATGTGATTTATAGTTTTCGCATATTCCTTTAACAGAAAGCTCCTTTAACAGTAAGATGCTTTAACAATATGCTGTTTAGTTGTCATGTGTATGATCTTAGGTAACTCAGAAAACTATATTGTATTTTATCTTGGAAATGAATGCATTTTTCCATCACACTGACTGCTCTATGCAGGCCTGGTCCGTAGGAAAGGAATTTATCACCATCACAACAAATCCCAAGGGCTAATGTTGTGTGCCTTTATCTGCCACATGAAATAATATGCTGCCTATTACAGAGGTTAGTGTTTTTATCCATCACAATGAGGACCGTATCAAGATGTGTGCCACAACTGTGTGTTTTTGTCCAACACAATGAGGACACATTTTGGTGCATTTTAGACAAGTGTGCTTCTTCTATCACAGAGTAACATAATATTGTATTGAAAAAGTTCATGTTAATTTAGCCATCATTAAAAGTACCACATTAATGTGAATTAGTGTTATCACTTATTCCTTTAACAGAAAGCATGTATAACATTATGCTGTGTATTAGTAAAATGTATGAGCTTGAGTAACAAAAAAAACTATATTGTATTGTACCTTGGAAATGCATGCACTTATACGACACAATGACGGTTCTATACAGCCTGGTCCATAGGACATGCATCATCCATCGAACGATCCATCACAAAAAAGCACAGAGGCTAATGTGAACAAGTACATATGTACTCTTGGAAAAAGATGACTATTGAATGTGAGCAAACATTTTTTGTGTGTGGATAGTGATCTTCACAGGGCTTTGTTGCTCTGTATAGTATTTGTGTGCCTCCAAATGTGTTACTTAGTAACTGTCCACAAACAATTCTTGAACCCATTCCCACCCAGGGAACAATCTGAGATTCACTACTGACAAGTGCCGGATTAAATCTGTTTCCAGGATGGGAAGTGAAAGGAATCAGACTAAAAATTGAAGATGGCATAGGTGAAGGGATTACTTGACAGGGGAAAATGTTTTTCGATTGTTATTACTTCTACTTGCTTTGTAATATTTCCAGAAATGTAAGCATGTAAACGTGTTCAAAGGAAAATGGAATTCTCAAAAGAAAATGAAGGGTACTCCTTGAAATACATCCTCCTTAGCTATAAGCTAACAGTCCACAAGACAACCTTTGTGAATTAAAAAGCAGCTTGCTCTGTATCCCAAAATGATGATAATAAACGAAGCACTTGGTGTTGTGAATTGAGCCAATGATTAAAGGGTATGAAGCTGTTTGTCTACATGAATCGCAGCAGGGTCACAATCACAATCTTTCCAGTGGATTGCTCATACCCTGCACAATGACCATAGCTTGGAATGTTACAGGTGTTTTGGGGTGTTATATAAGTGAGCTACTATTACACTTTGAATCAAGTGTTCGTGTGCATCACAATTGTTTGTTTTTATCCATCGCAACGAGGACCGTATGATATTGTGTGTTACATATCTGAGCTTTTTCCTAGCACTGCGAGGACGACACCACTACGCCTGTTGCAGAGTTGTGCTATTTTCTAAACTACTGTTACCAAGAATGAACTTCTTTCCATCACATATAGGATTATATTACATTGTATATTACAAAATAATGTGGGTTTATTAAGTACAATGTTCACTAGATGCCTTTAAGTGTTACAAGATTGTTTCCCTTGATACATCACATTACGTAGCACATCATGATGTCTGTTAGTAATATGAGACAGTAGCTATGTATAACAGAGGACAATCTCATGCACTGTTTTACAAAGATGTGCATGCTTTAACCATCACCAAGAGGGCAATATCATGCAGTGCACTAAAACTGCCTGATGGTTTACCTCTTCATTTCTAATTCATTGCAGAGAATTTGTGATGTACTTGCATACCATCATAAGGCTGCCTTAAGATACTTCATAGAAACAGACCTGTTCCTCATTAAGACTGCATTCCAGTGAGAGACTGGTCCCCTCTGGTGTCAGTAAATATGAATTGTTTATGATTAGTAGTCCGTCAAACTCATAACAGCATCACACTGCATGTTTTAACTCTGTGTGCAATTACACTGCACTCTGAAAGAAAAAAAATCACATGCATGTTTTTATGCATCAGAATGAGGACTACATCGTGGGAGGCGAATATTCATGGGACCATGTGTATAGCATGTGAGCTTTTATGTATTGCAAAAAAGGGCACATCATGACGCATGTTACAGAATTGTGTTGAGATATTGAGATTATGCTCCTATGTGCACTTTAAGGGTTAAACCGAGGACCATATTAAATTGTGTGAGACAGGTTTGAGTGCCTTTATCTGCCAGAGGAAATATGCTGCCTATTAGAGAGGTTGGTGTTTTTATCCATCACAATGAGGACCTTATCAAGATGTGTATCACAATTGTATGTTTTTGTCCAATGCAATGAGGACCATATTTTGGGGCATTTTAGGCATGTGTGCTTCTATCACAGAGAAATATCATGTTGCATTGAGCAAGTTCATGATAATGTAGCTATCATTAAAAATACCACATTAATGTGATTTATAGTTTTTGCATATTCCTTTAACAGAAAGATGCTTTAACAATATGCTGTTTAGTTGTCATGTGTATGATCTTAGGTAACTCAGAAAACTATATTGTATTTTATCTTGGAAATGAATGCATTTTTCCATCACACTGACTGCTCTATGCAGGCCTGGTCCATAGGACATGAATTTATCACCATCACAAAAAATCCCAAGGGCTAATGTTGTGTGCCTTTATCTGCCACAGGAAATAATATGCTGCCTATTACAGAGGTTAGTGTTTTTATCCATCACAATGAGGACCGTATCAAGATGTGTGTCACAACTGTGTGTTTTTATCCAACACAATGAGGACACATTTTGGTGCATATTAGACAAGTGTGCTTCTTCTATCACAGAGTAACATAATATTGTATTGAAACAGTTCATGTTAATTTAGCCATCATTAAAAGTACCACATAAATGTGAATTAGTGTTATCACTTGTTCCTTTAACAGAAAGCATGTATAACATTATGCTGTGTATTAGTAAAATGTATGAGCTTGAGTAACAAAAAAAACTATATTGTATTGTACCTTGGAAATGCATGCACTTATACGTCACAATGACGGTTCTATACAGCCTGGTCCATAGAACATGCATCATCCATCGAACGATCCATCACAAAAAAGCACAGAGGCTAATGTGAACAAGTTCATATGTACTCTTGGAAAAAGATGACTATTGAATGTGAGCAAAACATTTTTGTGTGTGGATAGTGATCTTCACAGGGCTTTGTTGCTCTGTATAGTATTTGTGTGCCTCCAAATGTGTTACTTAGTAACTGTCCACAAACAATTCTTGAACCCATTCCCACCCAGGGAACAATCTGAGATTCACTTCTGACAAGTGCCGGATTAAATCTGTTTACAGGATGGGAAGTGAAAGGAATCAGACTAAAAATTGAAGATGGCATAGGTGAAGGGATTACTTGACAGGGGAAAATGTTTTTCAAATGTTATTACTTCTACTTGCTTTGTAATATTTCCAGAAATGTAAGCATGTAAACGTGTTCAAAGGAAAATGGAATTCTCAAAAGAAAATGAAGGGTACTCCTTGAAATACATCCTCCTTAGCTATAAGCTAACAGTCCACAAGACAACCTTTGTGAATTGAATAGCAGCTTGCTCTGTATCCCAAAATGATGATAATAAACGAAGCACTTGGTGTTGTGAATTGAGCCAATGATTAAAGGGTATGAAGCTGTTTGTCTACATGAATCGCAGCAGGGTCACAATCACAATCTTTCCAGTGGATTGCTCATACCCTGCACAATGACCATAGCTTGGAATGTTACAGGTGTTTTGGGGTGTTATATAAGTGAGCTACTATTATACTTTGAATCAAGTGTTCGTGTGCATCACAATTGTTTGTTTTTATCCATCGCAACGAGGACCGTATGATATTGTGTGTTACATATCTGAGCTTTTTTCTAGCACTGCGAGGACGACACCACTACGCCTGTTGCAGAGTTGTGCTATTTTCTAAACTACTGTTACCAAGAATGAACTTCTTTCCATCACATATAGGATTATATTACATTGTATATTACAAATTAATGTGGGTTTATTAAGTACAATTTTCACTAGATGCCTTTAAGTGTTACAAGATTGTTTCCCTTGATACATCACATTACGTAGCACATCATGATGTCTGTTAGTAATATGAGACAGTAGCTATGTATAACAGAGGACAATCTCATGCACTGTTTTACAAAGATGTGCATGCTTTATCCATCACCAAGAGGGCAATATCATGCAGTGCACTAAAACTGCCTGATGGTTTACCTCTTCATTTCTAATTCATTGCAGAGAATTTGTGATGTACTTGCATACCATCATAAGGCTGCCTTAAGATACTTCATAGAAACAGACCTGTTCCTCATTAAGACTGCATTCCAGTGAGAGACTGGTCCCCTCTGGTGTCAGTAAATATGAATTGTTTATGATTAGTAGTCCGTCAAACTTATAACAGCATCACACTGCATGTTTTAACTCTGTGTGCTATTACACTGCACTCTGAAAGAAAAAAAAATCACA